>NC_142181.1:3567218-4862218 GCF_026936395.1 Plectropomus leopardus | reverse complement strand
CACACACAGGCACACACACAGGGACACACACACACACACACACACACACACACAGGCACACACAGGCACACACACAGGCACACACACAGGTACACACACAGGCACACACACAGGTACACACACAGGTACACACACAGGTACACACACAGGTACACACACAGGTACACACACAGGTACACACACAGGCACACACACAGGTACACACACAGGTACACACACAGGTACACACACAGGCACACACACAGGTACACACACAGGTACATACACAGGTACACACACAGGTACACACACAGGTACACACACAGGCACACACACAGGTACACACACAGGTACACACATGACGGCATGTTGTCGGTTTACAGCTCTGTTTGTTTGCAGGTGAGATGCTCCAAATGCAACCAGAAGATGGAACGTCGTCACCTGAAGGATCATGAGGTGAGTCAGGTGGTGCTGTTTGTCTGGTATAAGGTATAGCATAGTATTTTAAAGTGTAGGAAACATCTCTAATAATCTTGTTGCATTATGGGAAATGTAGGATCAGGGTTTCTCGCTCATTTATGTATTGGTGGCAGCCTGCCACGATTAAAACATCTACTGCCACGTATTGAATTTATACTTTTGGAGCTGGACCGTTCATTAGGAGTGCTAATGAAATACTGCTCAGTTATTCATTGCACTTCTCTGAGCGTACTCTGGGCACAGACGGAGCAGAACAACACCACACGGAGAAAATCTAACTTCACTTATTGTACTGGCTCTAAAAATTTGCTCTAATTTATCAATCTGATCTGATCAGTTCAGATCAGATCAAAGAGCTAAAAACAAACTGCCGCTGAGGAAAAAAAACATTACACTGTCCAGTCCAAATTTGGAGATGATTAAAAAAGGGACACACACAAGATTTAAAAAAAAAAAAGAAAGAAATCTCAGACTATGCCAATCAGGGCTGTACCCATCTCAGAATTATGCAAGCTGAACCAGGTTGGGCTGTTAAATACAAATATTTGGCTTTTTTTCATATAAAGTTTGAACTAGCTGAGCAGGGCATTCAGTGTGACAGCAGCATTCGTAGTAAACAAGCCAACTTGTTTGGACTAATTGCACTAACTATAACTTAATCCATGTCAATGTGGAAAAAAGACCAAAATCCTCTAAAGGGCCACCCAGACTGGCCGATATCAGATTTGCAGTGAAGCTTAAACTCTGTTAATCAGTGCGACTCTGCTCTGTCTCAGTCTCATGAGTGTGAGGAGCGTCTGCAGAGCTGCCAGTTCTGCGAGCTGGAGCTGCCGTGGAAGGAGCTGGACGAACACTGTCTGGTGTGCGGGAGTCGCACTGAGCTCTGCAGAGACTGCGGCCGCTACGTCACCCTGAGGGACCGGCCCGAGCACGACTTGACCTGCTCAGCTGCTGACAACAGCTCCGGTCCTCTTAAAACTAACAGCAAACTGTCACCGAACAAAAGTAAGGAGACGACACTTCGGCTAAAACTGATTAACAAGGTGCTTCTTTTTCTTTAAATACTACTATGCCTGTTTTCTTTTCACAGCAAAAATAACAGCGACTTGTAGTCGATGTATGGAATCATTTCCCGCTGAGGATCTGGAACTACATGAGGTACATGATCGTTTTTTTGCAAGAATTTCTTTCACAAATGAAAAAAATACTCCTTAGTTTAAAAAAATCCATGAAAATAATAACATAAATGTGGCAAAATGGCCAAAATAGTCAACTATGAACATTTAATTTTCAGATCGAACAACAGGCAGGAACTTTTTTGGAAAATATGATGCCCCTACGTGAATATTATATTGAATAATTAACGGGGAATTGATAACTACGGAGGAGTGTCGCGTAAGTGACAGCAGTCTGTTAAACCACTGCTCACCCTGTGTTTTGTATTGTTTTGTTTTGTTTTGTTTTGTTTTGTTTTGTTTCGCTTTGCTTAATTTTGTGTACAAATTGACCGATATTGGCTTTTCAGGGCCGATACAGACACCGATTATTAATAGTTAATGAAACCAATAACTGACATTTGTAACCGATATGCATTTACAATAAAAATGACAATATTTCAGTCAATAAGTAGAATTTAGAATATAATAAACTCCATCACAAAACTTTGTTTAAATGTTTAGAAAATGTAAAATCCAAACTGAAATGTTCAACGTCATGCACAGAAAGATCCCTGCAACTTTTTTATAATAAACAAAAAAGTGAATGAATAAAAATAGCTACCCGAGGTTTTATAGAGTAAAACTTCCTCCCATGCTGACTCTTTCTTTGCACTTGTTAATGAATTAATTTTATCAGTAATCATTAAAATAAAACGCTGATGGAGAAAATCAGCAAAATTCAAAATGTTGGCCCAGATAATCTGTCGACCCCTATTTTTTTTTTCTCTTCTACTTGTTTTTATTGTACTCTTACAGTTTCTGTTTATAATTGTTAAAAAGTAAATTACAAGAAAATAATAACATAGAAATGACTGGGGGAAACATGAGCCAGGGACGAGAAATTTTAGGTGGCTGCATCTGTAATTCCCCTTAAACTGTCCAAACTTACAGCAAACTAATGTGCGCAAAATATACCTGAAGTTTCCTAAATTTAGCCAGTCCAAGTTAAGGCTGTGGAGGTCGAACAGCTGATTGTACTGAGCTGATCAAAGGTGTGTTTCACTGCTGAGCAATCCAACTTTTAATTTGAATTAATAAGAGAATCGATGTTTTCATTCTGCTGCCGTAAGTGTCAAAGTCTTACTGAAAGGTCAAATCCACTGTAATGGATTTTTTTAAGCAGACATTAAATTAAAACCTTTGTCTGTGTCCCAAAAACAGCTGGAGTGTGTTCCAGCGACCAGGTTGGACAAAGAAGAGGCTGCACCACAGGAGAAACAGAGCGAGGAAGATTTCTCCACTTCTGCACTAAGCAGAGCCTACAAGGCAATTTCCCTGTCACACAGACCCGGCAGGGGCCCCTGGGGTGATGGAGGTGACCCAGACCAGATCAGCACCTGCCCCCACTGTCACCTGGCCCTGCCCCTCTTCACACTGCGCTGGCATGAGGTAACAATCCTGCACCACATTAAATTTAGACACACATATGCCGATATTTGGCATTTTGAGGATTATATGCATCAGCGTTTTATTTTAATGACTGCAGATAAACTGAAAGAGCTTTGCAGGGTGCTGTTTTTATTCATTCATTTTTTATTTAAAATTTCACCGAATTCTATTTAAAAAAAGATGTTAAAAGTTTCACTTTTGGTGAAACATTAGCTAAATTCAAAAAAAAGTTTTGTGTTGGAGTTTGAATATTTTCATTTTTGTTGTAAAGTGTAAATGCAAATGGGTTCCAAATCTCTGTTATCGGTAATAATCGGTATCTGTCCTAAAAAAACAATATTGATCAACCCCTATTAAAAAGTTCCTATAATAAGAGGTTTTCCCGCTTCCTCCCTTTTTTTTTAGGTGAAGTGCCAAATCCACATTCGCTTGAAATAATGAGCGAGCTCCTCAGAACGGATAAACTGTATCAGAGATGTTTGATCAATTAAGTCTTGGAAGAGGACTATTTCACTGTTGGCCTCCTTTAGGTTTTTCATTATTTTGGAAAGAAGGTTTGCATTTTATTTTTAGCTTTATTTTTAGTTAGTGGGTCCATGACTTTGTGAAAGTGGTTCTGAATAGTTCTCTGTATCTACCAGACACACCTGATAACTTCTGTTAAATGCAAACACAGCTTGTAAACTGTAACGCTTGCTGCGTCTGTCTAAACTGGTGAAAACAATGTTTGAGTCAGCAGCATCATACTGAGCAGTTTTTACCGGAGTTAATGTAAAAACGGATCAGGTGCTGCTATTTTCTATCATAAAATGGTTTATCTGTCAAAGTCTGAGATGCGCTCGTTTCTAATGCATACGAACAAACTGCACAAGTTCCTGTGACGGAGTGACATTATTTTACAAGGTGAAAGCTCTTGAATTTTCTTTGTCATTGTGTATGAAGAGTCTAAATAAATAAATAATAATAAGCATGACACCATATCTTGTTACATGGGGGTTTAAAATTTTAAAAAAAAAATGAAAAAATGTATGAAAAAAAATCCATCCATCTCAGTATCTGTAAATAAATAAATAAATAAATACATATATATATATATATATATATATATATATATATATATATATATATATATATATATATATATATATATATATATATATATATATATATATACATTGCGCAAAGTCAGATTTTCTAAGGCTGGCATCAATTAATATCTTCATATTTGACTGTTTTGAATTAAATTCACTTAATACAACACAATTTCAAACATATAATTAAAAAAAAATATTATCACACAAAGAATCAAGTGAGACTCACTTAATATTTAATTTGCAAAGCTTTAAATTTGCCGGTATTCTCTTACAGTACATTACACATTTCTATTTCAGAAAATAGGTCATTTTTTAGTTTAAAAAAAAGGAGAAACCAACATAAATTGGCTAATGTAATTAATTGCAGCAAGCCGATAGCAATAATATTAAACAAAAGAGATATTTGTGTTGGTGAAAGTTTAGAAAAGCAATATTTATAATTGCGCAGAACAAGAAGAAGCCATGAAAATCACGTCATATTATGATAAATAATCTGATGAGCATGAATGATACATATTGTATCAATATTGAGCAGCATAGTACAGTACACTAAATATAATGCAACAATCATTTTTAAAGGCACTTGCTGAATTCGGATTCTCTGAAAACAAAATATTTATATTTTCAGCACACACTAATAATAACACGATAACCTATAAATATGTCTGCATTAATAATAAACAGTGCAATATATCTTTGTTCTCCTATTTTCTGTGATACTACAATCAGTATTAAAAGGGAATGAATATTAATTTTACCAAACTGCAAGAAAATAAGCCACAGGTAATCTTGCTCCACAAAAAAAAAGATAAAAGTTAAATAGCTTTGTTTTCAAGTCCCCCAGGAACAACTGAAGTTCATTCAAACACTGAGGAGGAAATCAAACCTGCAAAACCTTCTTACCTTCCCACAGCAGTCCGATCACGACACTAACATCAGCTACTCTTTGAGCCTCATCAATATTTCAAATAACACACGAAACATTAAAAACAGCAAAAAAGCTCTCAGTACAGTACACTCAACAAGATCAGCCCTGTAGGATAATAATTCTCCACAGATTTATAAATAAAAATACTTTTTTTCAGCAAAAAATACTTATTGTGTTTTTTAAAAAAAAAAGAGAAAATGGAGCTGAAGGACAGTCAGGTGATCTTCTCTTACTAAAGCAAAAGTTCACCTTAATAAATTGAATTTCTCTTTATTTCTGCCTAAAGGGTTTTTATTTATTTAACGCCAAGTTTGTAGGAGCACTAAACACAAAAAGTGCCACCGAACTTCGACTCAGACTCCTGGATTTGTGGGCCAATTTGAATGGTAAGTGAACTTCAGCATAAACTATGCGTTACATTTCTCAAAACGTGTTGTAGAAAAATGGGATTTGTCTGATTGTATCCTTGATTTTCTTCATGTAAAATGCTCTGCTGACTTGCAGATGACTGGTGGTATGAAAATTGTTATTTTAGAGAAAGCTGTGATTGAATCACTGGATGTTCGATGGGCCTACAGACCTCAGTTTTTATTATAGGTAGAGCTTCTTCTTATCGACTTTTGTTTTAATTAAAGATTTGAAGCTCTGATTATCCCCTGAATGAGCATTTTATAATAAAGCTTTGCAGGGATAGTTCAGATTTTTCGTAGTGGGGTTGTATGAGGTGCATATTCAGTCGATGCTTTACCTACAGTAGATGACGGACAGTTTGTCGAAGCAGGCTTGAGTCCAGCATGGAGCCTCAGTAATGTACTGCTGTAGATGGGGTCAGTAGCAAAAGGCACTTTAGCCACCTAAAAATGTCAACAACAACAAAAAAAATCAATATCAGTCTAAGTGTATGCTATACTGAGAGTATTTCCACCGCTTTACCTTATCGTCAGACCGCCTGATCCAGCAGAGAAGCTGTAAACGGCAAAGTTCCCCATCTATGCTCTTTTCTGTACGTAGTTTTCAGAAGCAGCTTAAGACACATTTCTCTGCTCTCTGCTGTCTAAATGACCTGATCACATATTATGGTTTTACTTTCTTAAAAATGTGTTTCATGCTTTTTTGCGCTTTTATAATTTAGACTCTTCTTGTTTAATATCCTTTTTATATTTTTTATTTCTTTTGTTTGTTTTCCACCTCTGACCTGTTCTGCAACTTACTGCCAGAGCTATGGTATACATGTGTTGTATAATGATTTGATTTGATTTTATCTTATTTTATTTGTGTATACATATGTGTGTGTGTGTGTGTTTGTACGAGATTATAAATGAATTTCTATACCCGTTTCTCATAATTGGTTTTAAATCTTAGCAATCTTGTATTTCAATCACTTTGAGCTGCATTTTATGTATGAAAGGTGCTATATAAATAAGATTATTATTATTATTTTCAAAGCCACCAGACTCCATTGAAAAAAGCAGTAATTTTGACTGAGCTGCTGGTTGACCATTGCCTCAGTAAGTTAGTTCGTTTAGGTCATTGTGTGCGTTTGTTGAATCCAAACCAACAACTTCAAAAACCAAAGTCAAACAACAACACAGAAAAAAATCATTAACGAGGCAGTCGTAGACCAGAAGCTCTTGTTTTAGGCAATTTTAAATTGTTGTTTTTCTCAATGAAGTCTGGCTTAAGAGAGAGACAGATGACAGATTCTGTTCCCCAGCAGGAAGCGCCGTCGCTTAGTGAGGTAAAGCAGGGAAAATATTCTATATACAGCATACACTTAAACTGATATTGATCTTTAAGGTGACTAAAATGCATTTATTGCAGACTCCTTCCAGTATTGTGTCAATATTCCAGCCTGCTTCTCCAAACAGAGGGGTGTGACAACCACCAGTTACTCTAGGTAATACACTGACTACGGAGATATACCTCATACAACCCAAAAAATCCAAACGGTTCCTTTAGGTGAGATCAAAATGACTATATAGAAAATATAACTAAATATGAACTGCTAATAAAGGCCTTTCACTGTGTAAACTCCTGTTCCAGCATCATATGAACATGAAGATGCAAATTATGTAGCTGTGTACTACAAATCTCTAAGTAAGCAGAGAGCGTTAACGTGCTTATTTACCACTGCAAAATAAATCAGTCCATACAAACAAATTGATGTGAGAACTAAAAAATGAACCGATGAGTTTTGTTAATTTTTGCAATTCCCTTTTTTCTTTTCATAATTGCAGCTTCAGGTGAAGTTCGCCCGGGACGATTTCACCATTTCAAACAAACAAAACTATTCGGTTTTTCCAGCATTTCTTCGAGCAACGCCAAAGCAGCTGTGAGAGCAAGTTCAGCATTTAAAACACGGGAGTTTACACAAATATTTTGGGCTGTTAAAAGCCTTAAAAGGAGCGATTCCTTACGTTAGCTGATACACAGGACTGATCTCACAAAGCAGCAGGCCTGCAAAGATCCTAAAACGTACTTCACTTTCTTTTTCATCAAGACGTCTAGCTTCTCAAATTCAAGCATCATTCAATCAAAGCACTTCATCATATCCTATAATTTAACCTCACACACAGTACAGCAAGTTTTTCACACTTTAGACCAGAACTTGCCCTTATTTGTTTAACGTAAAGCCAATTTAAATGTTAAGTCTCCACTCTAGGTAACCTTACTCTCAGGGTTAAACTAAGTTTATGATGGATTGACGAAGTGTTGCATCATTCCAATAAGACCTTAAATTCTGGTCAACATACGTAGAGAAAATGTGATCCGAAAGACCAGTCGTAAAAAAAGCGTACTGACCGCAGAGGCATAAGTAACTAAGGCTGCGTTCAGACTGCAGCCAAATCAGATTTGGTCCTCAGATCAGATCTTTAAGACAGACTCCGCACTGTTATTTGCAAGGGATCAGACCGGATTTGTGTGTCCAGACAACACCAACGTCTCCGCACGGGCTGCAACGGTACCGATGTCAGTAACTACGTAGCTGTGCTGGCGATGTGGCCTTTTCGGACAGAAGCATTAAAAATGGAGATCTGTCATTTTCCAGCTTCACACCAGACAAATTCAGCCAAACAGGAGGCTAGCATACAGCATTTCCTCCACATTGTTCTGTTAGCAGCAGCATGAATTCTGCTCATGTATGTTTTCACTCTAGATTTTGTTTGTCATCGTGTTTCATGCTGCAAGTGACAAAAAAGACACTATGAAATCCAATTTGAGCAGCTACAGAGGCGGCATTTCAAACCACGTCCTTATCAAAAATGGAATTTCATGTGTTTTGCTGTCAACACTTTCTAAAATCTGGATACAGTCTGGATATGCCATAAAACAGATTTGGGTTGGCAATCTAAACGAGGCCTTATAGCCACACCAGTAGCATTAGAGGTCAGCTGGGATGTGTAACAGCATGAACAGGCAGAACTTCCTAATCTGCTCCATAAGAGACAAATTAGGAAACACAGTAATTGAAAGCCTTGTTGTGGTTTCTCTATCATACCACATCTACGACTCCTGATGGATCAGTTCCAAAAGTCTTCGTTCGCCACGGCTTTGTCGAGTCCGTTGATCTTTTCAGGCTCCAAGCCTTCTTCACTGGCTACCTTTGACTCGTGGACCTACGAAAGAGACCAACCCAGACTGAGTTTATTTATATGCCCAGGAGCACCTGAAAAATCAAATCATTGTTATTGATTATTTTTATGACTTTTGCCTTTATTATGTTTAGGACTCATTAAGCATGAAAGGCGGGAGAAAGAGGGGGGATAACACGGAGCAAAGCTGAGCTACAAGGCAAATTAAATCAGTTTTAAGTACAGATGTCTCAATCAAGTGTTTTTGCCACTGATCTGACTCATTTGAGATTGAGAATCTGCTGTTACAGAGTCCCGATTAAATACTTCTATTCTCTTAGATACAAAGTAATAACTCATGGTACTTTAAAGTAATTAAAATCAACCCAATGTACAGCCTGTATTTTGACAACTGAATTTATTTTTTAGAAAAAAATACCCCTGTATCCAAGCTGTTCATCACCATTTTTTATAATTATTTATTTTTAAATTTTTTTTTAACAAAATAACGAAGTAAACAATAATAAGCTTTCTGGCCTTTTCACTGTCGTTCAGGATTTTTTTTATACATTTAAGAGAATATTCTTAGTGTTTGTTGCTTCTGTGCAGCCTGAGTTAGCTGAATGAATTATATTCCGCTAAACATTTTTTGTGCTATTAAGGTTACAACAGAAAAAGCATGAAGGCACATGTGTTTGTGAAGTGTTTGTGTGCCTGAAGCTGTCACAAATCAAGCTTTGAGCCAAACTATTATGATGCACTTTTAGAGAAACACTGTGCAACATAGATAACAGCGAAACTAAAGATTCTCTCACACTGAGATGAAATAAAACGAACGCTTATAACGTAAGTAAAAAACATAAATATACAGTCACACTGAATTTTACTGTCATTTATGGTGTGTGGTGTTTCGCTGTGAGTGGGGCTCAGCGAAGTGAGTGAGAGACAGCGGAGAGATGCAGAGTTGACGACTGCTGCACTCGTTGCGTTGCTGTGCGTGAAACCTTTGCAAGAGAAAAAACTGTGCAAGCCTTGATCTGCCCCAACACAAATGTTTGAGCCTGGATCAGGACATCCCTAGATTTAAGTGACAATTATAGGATGAAGGAGAAATTAACACCTTTTAGTAAAATGAATCCTGGTATACAGTATGTGCTTAATACTCACCTTGAATGGTTCACTAATTCCAATGATGCACTGCAGAGTGCTGCTGAAGTAGCAGAGCACACACTCTCCTCCCCGCACAGGGATCTCCTCTTTACTAACATATACCTGCAAAAACAGACACTTTACACATCTGCCTTTTATCAAATCATCACGGCATTGTTTTCCTGATACCTTTTCTTCAGATAATGTGTAAAAAAAAGACTCATCGGTACACAAGATACCTGCATGATTTCCTCATTAAAGGCCACTTCGTCATCTTTGACCCACGTGTAAGTGATGTAGTCCAACACACTGGTGAATCCGACCTGAATTTCATACACACATTCGAGATTGTAATATACAGAAATATAACATTTAAGTTGCCGGTGGTGAACGGTTGTTGTTCAGCCAACCTTATAGAGTCCGATCCAGTCCCATGTGCTGGAGGGGAACGGCTGCAGAGGGCTGTAGAGAACCATGGCATCGATGTCTGCGCTCCAGTCGCCCTCTGCCTGCAGACGCACCAGAGGAGTCTCGTACATCTTCTTCAGCTGGACACACAGAGAAATAAACAAGTTACATCAACATGGCTTTTTAAGGTAAACGTTACACAAATGTATTAGTATTTGTAGATACTTAATGGATAGATATTGTTCAATCCTGTTATTAAAACTCAAAGACCATACAGTACAGATGTGTATTTTACTTTTATATTCTTCATTTGAATGGTCAGCGGAGACTAATGCTGAACACAGACAGTCCTGATGTTTATTTAATTTTTATTTATTATTTATTTTTGTTTGTGTGTAATGTTAAATAAGTAAATTGCTTTAAAAAAGTTGTTTGTTTAAGAGAGCAGCCCTCTGAGTACTTTTGCATAGTCATATTGATGTAAAATCAGTGCGTAATCCACATAGAAACGATCTATTTTCATTTCACCTCAAAAATTCACCTTATTGGTTGATAATATCGGTAATCTGGGAATTTTTCCACCATAAAATCGGTATTGGTTGAAATTTGTTGGTACACACGTATGTAAGTACAGGTCATATTTTGTTTTACAGGAAGAAAACATGAATGATTTAAGATTTATTTATTTTTTGGCATATACTATTAAAAAAGATCATTTTTCTTTCCTTCTTTTTCTTAAGTTTTTAGAAACAGTTTATCAAAAAGAGAGGAAATGGTGTTTTTGTTTGGGACTGTGAACTGATTCAAAATGAAGTATATTGTTTGTGTGTGTGTGTGTGTGTGTGTGTGTGTGTGTGTGTATGTGTGTGTGTGTGTGTGTGTGCGCGCGTGTGCATGTGTTCATAGTGATAAAGAAACAACAGTGCAACACTGTGTTAGTGATGCGTTTTTGGACAACAATGGAGCTCAATGGCAAAGAGGAAGAGGACATATCAGGTTTTTGATATACACACTGTACTTGTTGGAAGGGTAAATTCATCGTTGATTTTACTTTTTTCGTGGGTTTTGTTTCAATGACTAAACAAGAAATAAACTCTACAATAAAAACAACAGTTTCTCACGTCCAGTGTGAAGACGCTGGTGACAGGCTTGTGGTCACTGATGCTGTACTCCATGTTGCTGGTGTACGACTCCTGCCTGATCTTCAGAGGGTACTCCTCATCCTCCTCCACGTGCTCGACCTTCTTCACATCCGGTCCAACACTGCTGTAATCTGGCTCGTCGGGGGGCGGGGCTTTGGGTCGGAGCCGCCACAGAATCCTGTCGGTCCAGGCAGGTTTACGCTTCTTACCGCTGGACATTTGTTTACAGGGTGGAGAGAGGAGAAAAGCTTCAGTTAGGAGACAACGTCAAATTTTACGGCAAAAATAAAGGGTGCTGTGAGGTGCATGACAGGGTGATGGATGAAAAACTGAGGGGAAAAACAAAAAGTGAAGGTTTATAATAGTGACACAAAACAAGGCTGTTTCAAAGTGGTCTTGGTCATGAGATCACATGAAAGCATTTTCCAACTGATTCTCACGTCTTTCACAAGCCTTTCTGCAATCACAAAGCTGCTCTTACATAAACATTTTCATAATAGCTGCCCTCTGACGAGCCTGATAATCAGACTTAATTAAGCCATTTTCCTGCTCTGCATTTTTAATCTTGCCTTAAAGCTCCAATCGGTCATTTATTTTTATAACCCGGAAACCAGCTCTCAGTGATCACAGCATCAGACCCATTTGAATTACTGAAAAAAATGGAGGTGTGGTCAGTGAAATTCAAGGTTAGGAATCAGGCTGCAGTCTCATTACTCGGACATTCATTTATGTTTTTGCAACAGTGTAATGTCATCAAACAATGTGTCAAACAAATTGCAAGTATAATGGACCTCAGTGGACGTGTCATCACAGTACATCCAGCACAACAGGTAAAGGTTCAGTCTGTGTATGTAATCGACTGAATATGTGTCTGATGATACAAAATTTGTGATTCTCACCACAGCTCCATGGTTGTTGAGACATGTGGCCTAATGTTACTCAGTAGCAAATGAACTTGCAGCCACTGGTGTGCCCCTCAATGCATCCATGATCTTAAAATGAGATGTGGTCAGACACATAGTTGGCATAATGCTATTTAGAGGCTGAAGAAAATGACTACATTAATGACCAACAAACATCTGGTCTTAAGGCAGAATGTTGCAGCATTTTCCTGCTATTTAAAGAGCACATTATTCAGATAATAAGATGTACCTTCAGAGGTGTTTTCACAACGCATGTACACTTTGCTTGTTACACGCATAGCAACGTGCAAATGGGCTGCAGGTGGGTAAATTTAAAATGCATCATTAATGAGAAAAATATTAATAACATTCTGTAAAATGTGAACGTGGCAGAGATCAGAGCAGAACTGCAGAGATGCTTTCCCCAATAAGTGAGATGCTGTGCACATTTACACACAAGGAGCAGTGTAACTTCATTTCAAAATTTAAATGGTTAGCTCTGTTTCCTCTGTAACTACATTTTTTAGTTTTGCTGCTGAAATGTCATACAATATTTCCTTCAGTGACATTAGTGTTTAACTGCATTACTCTCAACAGGAAACCTCTCGTTGCTCCAATTTGCAAAATCCATCATGTGCTGTAAATAGCAATATGCCATGTACCGGAGCACCTGGTTTAGGAGGGAACGGGAGATGACACTGATTTATTGAATCTATCTTACGCCAAAAACACATCTATGATTAATTAATGGATCAACTGCGCCCCAGATTATGCACCATTTTAGAGCTGCGTGCTTCTTTCACTCCCTTTCTCCCTCGGCAGAGCGTATTCTGGGCACAGACAAAGCATCAGAGTGCCAAGCGAGTGAAAGTCACACTTAACCATTTGTTAATTCAGTTAGTTTACGGGACATATCATTTTTCCAACCTACTTAAGTGGGCTGCGTTCCTATGGAAACCGTGCACCCCGTGGCACAGACCTGGTTCAAACAAGCAAAAGAGGAGTTTGCCTTCACTTGTCTCTGCAGCAGCTGCTCCTCTAATTTAGTGATCTGATCTGATCGATCGAACTACAAACTGAATCTAGGGACGCCTGAGTGTGATTAAATAGTTTCTTCCTTTATTCAGTATGCCGCAACTCAACAAACTGCTGCTGAGGAAAAAATAAAGGTTCCACCTGAACCAAGATCAAGGACCCACAAAAACCCTCAAATTCAGAGAGTGGACACAGAATGATCATACAGCAGCAACCTCTATCATACCATGTCTGAGTGGTATACAATTATAATCCATGACACATATATTGAAGGATCTATCATCATTATTACCAAAACATCTATTTCTGGCCATGCATGTTAGCTGTTATGCAGCAGCTGTTCTGGGACTCCTAGAAGTGAACACATTGGCTTTTAAATAAACAAGCTCTGAAAGCAGTAGGATGGTATTACACACTGTAGGTTAAATGCCGGTTAAGGAAGACCGCTGATATTTTGCCATTTAAAGGTACCCTTTGGAGTTTTTTGTAAACAAACAGTTATATTTACATTAAGCATTTCTCATAAAACACATTTTATACACAACAAAAGTGTTGACTGTCTTTTCTTCCTCATTAAATGTGTATAACATCATTCTTAAAAACAAATCTTCAAAAGCTGCATTGTTCACACAGCTTTTATTGTTGCATTCCTTTTCGTGTGACCTTTCCCAACTGTCAGTATCATATAAGTGACAATATCAACAGAATAATACAAAACTCTTGGAAGAAATGTGTCTTTGTCCTGATGCTGATAATGATGATACAAAAAAAACAGACGTCTGCTCATAAAAACACATCTCAAAAGAGCCACTAGTGGTCAGAAACTCCACAGGATACCTTTAACAACTATATCACTGGCCCCCAAAACAACAGACAGCATACTGTAAAATACACAAGCATTTCAGTCTTTTCTTTGCACAGACAATCTGACATTTGTCTTGAAAAGACTGTTCCTGCTTGTTTGCTTTATTTGCAGTATTTTAAAGGTCTTTAATAAGCCTTTAAAAAGTGGTAAAAGTTACTATACTGTTTAAAAAAAGAGGAAACTACTTTCAGCATCTTGTTAAAAGTGCAGTTAGGTGAATTAATAGGGGGTGACATGATATATTATCAGAAATGTGTTCTGATTCTTACTTAAAGCCAAACCAAGTCCTGTAGACCCTGTGAAGTTAAAAAGGCGGAAATAAATTATATATTATCAATAAATTATCAATCAAATTTCCATTTTAAGAGGCAAGAACTGGGGAAAAGGAACTATTTAAAAAGTAGGATTAAGATTATTTAGGATGCTTTTTTGTACATTACTTGGTAACAGTTACCTGCTGTCATAAGTATTGGAGTTCAAGTCAAACTTGTATGTTGGTTGAAAATCCAGAGGCCCTTCCTCAAACTCCTGCAGCAGCTGCTCTTTCGACTTCATCATGGTCAACTGAGAACGACAACACGCACATTTCATGACCTCCCAAACTCCCAAATCACAAACACAGTAATGAACCATGACTAAAAGTATGCTGGTTACTCATGTACAAATTATTCCAGTGTTGTGCTGGGGCTCATATGAACCCTCACTGAGGACAAGACAAACATGTATTGATCCCCTGTGGGAAAACTCGGTTTTCAGTACAAAGACAGCAATAAAGATATGCAATACTGAAATAATAATAAAGCACAGAAAAGATAATACGAACACTGGGTTAATTATGCAGCTGAATGATTTTGTCCAACCTGGTCTTTGCTCCACAGCAGGCTGTAGGTCTGATTGTTGATGCAGGAGCGGACAAAGTGCATGCCGTGGTCCTGAATTCGGAAATTGAGATCTCCGAACCAGAACACCAGCCTGGGCCGAGACAGGGACAGCAGAGGGAGAACGGACAGCAAGAGAAAGCAGCTGATAGATTACGAAATGAGAAATATTGTCGCATTAAAGAAATAAATGTGTGAGCAAACTGATCTAGTGCAGACACTGTGAGCTGACTAAAGCTTAAAAGTCTCCTTAAAATCTGCCACATTTGTATGATAACATGCGTTTGGGTAAACTGGAGTTTGTAGTCCGTAACTACTCACTTGTGGTCAATGATTCTTGGAGCCTTTTTACAGTCAAACGTCTGCGTGTCCATGATGTACTCGAACTCATCCACTCTCTCTGTGGCGTATTTCATATGTGCAGCGAGGTGACAGTTGAGGAAACACAGCATGTGGCCGTAGAAAGACAACCGGATAGACACGCCACCTTTGTTCCCCTGAGAGACAAACGGGGTGAGATACACTCTGTTGAACTACTCCGCCCTGTTCATTCAGTTTTTCCATTGTGTGAGAGACAGAAACAAAAGACCAAACGACAAATGAATAAAACTCATGAGCTATTTTTGCCTTTGCCAACAATTCAGACGTTTACTTCCTCTTCTGTAGTTTAGTTCACTGATGAGACACGTATAGTGGGATGTGTTTTTGACACATTTTATTCCACCCCTTATTGAAAGTTGTACTGCACTGACTTTACACATTAGTACGTTGAGCAGTACTACTGCATACGTGAAAAAAAGTTGTATAAAGCCCTCAGTGGCTCCAGCAAAAGATTTGAGAAAAATGTGAGCTTCTGAAGCGTGCTCACCACAACGACAGACGCTCACCATCTGCCCAACACTGACCCGTGTGTGTAACTGTTTCTCACCCAGTAACCGAAAATGCCTGTGCGTGTGTATGTGGCCTGGATGTCTCTGATGAAGGGGACGTGCTCCAGCTTGGAGAAAAATAGCAGCAGCAGACCCTGCATTCTGATGGATGATACCTGAAACCCACACACACACACAAAGTAAATACAGTGCAACATAACACTCAATAACATCTAATGAAACACACCATAATTAGTAGCCGTCAAGGAATTACACTTTACATTTACAATAAAAACTACAATTACCACCTCACAGTTGTATGCAACGACAAACCAGTCGGGTTACAGTTTAAGTTTACTTCAATGTATGAGAAAACACACATCTTCCCCCCGGCAGCACAGAGGGTCTAAACAATCAGCACAGTTTTGCGGTGGACACCCAAGATTAGTGTCACCAATTTCAGTATCTGACCAAACGTCTCCCCTTCTGTCACTGAGATATGAAGCTGAATAATGGCCAGGATTGCATTTTTGCAGAACACTATGATGTCACAGTGAAGTTGACCTTCAACCTTTTCGTTAAAAAACATCCTTACTTCATTATTTTATCCTATTATAAATGTGTGTGAAATTTTATCAAAATTAGTGCATGAATTATTGAGTAATAGTCAAAAATATGTTTTGTGAGGTCACAGGGACTTTGACCTTTAACCCTAGGCCACCAAAATCTAATCAGTTCATCTTTGAGACCGAATGGAGGTTTGTGCCAAATTAGAAAAATTTCCTCAAGGCTTTCTTGAAATATCATGTTCACAAAAATGAGACAGCTGGACAGACAGACGGACAGACAGACGGATAGACGGATAGACGGATAGATGGAAAACATAATGTCTCGAGGCATAAAAACTGACACTTAAAAGACCTATTTGTTGTTCTTTACCTCTAAAAATGGATGTAACCTGTCATGTGTGCCCATGTGTATGAGGTTATTTTTTAGAAGATTTGTACCTTAATGTATTCCCTTGGCGCTAAGGTCGTCATCAAAATTTGACTCCATGGGTCATCGAACACAGTGTCCGACACAAACCTCAGTGGCCCTGAGTACACCTCCTGCAAACTAACACACACACACACACACAGTCTTTTCAGTCACCGTCCAATATCCAGTTATAAACACAAAATACTGACCCTATCAATTCATTCACATTCCCCGCTCCACCTACCCGATGACGTAGAGGTCTGGGCTCTTTGGGGAGTTCAGCTGGAGGAGTAAGCTCACATCATCCGGAGGATCAGCTGTGGCCACGTTCCACGTCACCATGTGTAGCCTGCATGCACGCAAGACACAATAATAGTCACTTGTGCTGCACTTTTATCTAAAAACATACATATTCCATCAATAATCAATGTACACAGACGTTTAGAACTGAACAAGCCATTGGGTATGACAATATACTTTTTAAATATAAGGGTTAACTTGTGACTGAAAAACATCCGGCTGTACTACATCACAAAATAAATACAGAATTGTACAATCAAAGAGCTTCATTCAGTGCAGCAAAAACCAAAGCTGAGCGTATCATCAGAGTGTAAAACACCACAAGCACTGTAGTACTACCATGAACAGGCTTCTACAGTTAAAACATAATGAGAGCAGTCATCCTCTCACCCAAACTCACAAAATTCATAAAGAGTGAACTTCCTGTCCTCAGCTACGGTGGTAAAATGTATAACGGAAATTCAAAAGGACAAAGTTCTACTGGAGGTTATCTGTTAGCATGGATCAATAGCTCATCAAACCCATAGAAATCCATGAAGCACAAGTAAGGGAAAGACAAAAAAGAGTAAAGAGGTGAATAAAAGGTGATAGAGGACAAAAATACAAACTCTTTTCCCAGTTTCAGCACACGTAAAAGTCAAGCCAAGAGGTAACATTTGTTCCACCTGAAACTGTGCTTTTTCGGCTTGTTGGCTCTCTTGCCACAGACGAGGAAGGCGCTATCCAGAGTCTTGACCATTTTCTCATGAAGCTTGCTACTGGGGTCCAAGTCGTCGATGCATGTCATCAGCTGGTTGAGCCGATGGCGCAGAGCCAGTTTGCTGCCCGTTGACTGCGTGGCATCACTGGAAAGGCTTTCAGAGCGGATGCGCCCCATGGTGCCTAACAGCCGACGGATTTCATCCATTACTGCTCAAAGTGTTGAATGCAGCAAAATCAGCTGTCTTTTCAAAAGCCCGAGTGTTGGTTAAATTATAAAATACAAAAGGTAAAAAAGTATTTCCTGAAGGACCGAAAGTTGTTGGCAGTGTACCACAAACAAAAATCCCAATATTAAAAAAGTTTAGGTATGTTTGTTTTGCGCTAAGAGAATCAAATGATCAACAGTCTGAAGTTGTGGTTGTTTCTGTAGAATCAAAGCACTGTGTGAAATGAGGGGTTGGACTGTGTGTTCGGGTAACTGCTTAATTTGTCTACAAGTCTTCTTTGTGTACTAAAAACTATGTATAAGCTCATTGAAAAATGTCACAACATTAGGCCTATTAGAAAATTGGGAAACCACCTGGCATGCACATAAAATCTCTTTCCCTTTGCTGAAAACCCGTCTGCTCTTTCCTCAGACCAGCCAGCAACACATTGGCTGTTTTTCTCTTTCCCTAAAATCCGCATTACGTGTAAACTGTTGGGCAACCTAATCCACCTGCCAGTGTGCAGTCAGATTTATAGACTGGCAAACAGAGCACTGTATTTAGTCTTGGAGCATATTACACATTAAATGAGACAGACAATAATGCTTTCGGGATAGCCTTGGAGGTCAGGTACCCAAGGCAGAAACAGGCACAAAGAAATAGTCAACTGCTAACGACACACCTGTAATTAAACAAACACGCAGAAATATTTCCCAGCAACTTAAACGTTGCATATAAAACGCAAGACAACAGAAGTGAAGAACAATGTCAACGCTGTAAAGCACCTATTTCTGACTGACTTTACAGCCAAACTTGGAAAGTGTCATTTCTGCCTAAAGAAGCCAACTCAAAACTAACAATAAAAAAAAAACAACACGGTGTCCATGAGGAGATATCTGGACCAGCTTGAAAAATCACAATTACATGCTGTATTATGCAATATATAAAATCATCAAAGCCAACTTTCCATTGTAAAAAGGGCTTCTCTGCACTTCTAATGACACTAATCATTGGTTTTACACAAGAAACAGCTCAGTTGAGTAAACAGGGAAGATATGCCATGGACACTTTTGGTTGAGCAATCATTGAGACCAAGTCCACACATAAACATATATTTTTAAAGACACATTTTTCAAAAAAAATTCCAATCCACACCAACGGTATTTTCAAAAAATTTTCATCAACATCCGAACACAGGCTGTCAAGTGATGTCAAGCGCATGCCAAAGCAAGAGGTGGTAATATAACCTTTACCGTGAGGCCATGTTGGCCAATCAGAAGCCTGAAGCCATTAACGGAAAAGGCACAACAACAACAACAACAATGATGCAGGGGAAAATCATATGTGTGTATAAAGTGAACAAAAAGTCTTGCTAATCAAAATACGGCAAGCTCTTTTCCTTGTGCAGTACCGTTCTGAGACGTCCCCAGGATTTCCTCATCGCAAGGAGGATGTAACCAGGACCATCATCACCACTAAGCTCGAGGCAAACGGGGGAAATACAGGGTCAACTCTGAAAAATCAAACATGTTTGATATGCTCTGACTCATGTCAGGAGGAGTCTGTTCTCCTCATACACTCATACACTTACATTTCCAACTTGCCACGCCAACTGGTCGCAACTTGTGCTGACTGATGCAGACTAGCATGGAATCATCACGACAATGAATCTTATAAAAAAACCCTGTCATAAATCGTGTAGTGTGTCCACAGCTTTAGTGTGTTTTTCTTGTGACCATCCAAAGGCACATCCATGTAGTCATGATGCTGTTCAATCAGCATCTTTATATGCACACCTATCATGTGGATGGATTATCTTGGAAAAGTAGAAGCACTCATATTCACTTCATATTTGTAACCAAAATTTGAGAGACATATCTCGTGAATACATTAAAAAGACTTAGATCTTAAACTTAAATCTGTGAAAAATGGGAACAAAAACACTTATATTTTTCAAATATGTTTTAAATACACTGTTAGTCCACTCATCTGCAGTAGCTGTAAATAGAGCATTTCTCTGATGGATCTGTTGATTGTCTAGTGGACAATATCTCAGACCAATGTCCATTCAGATATCTGCATACTGATGACGCTGCAGCATGCAGCTCCAACACTACACTTAACATAACTCGGATATAATCTGTCGTACCACCACATTATCACTCAACACTTGTGATCCTTATCGAGTAGTTTCCACCAGATATTTTTAGCTTGTAATACTTTTCCACCTGTAGAGCCGCAGTAGTGGGCGGTGACGCTCAATGAAGCTGCATGACATTACACGACACATTAGGTCCGTGCATGATTTATATAATGAGCTAACGGGTTTGTATGTTAGCTGAGAAGCACTGACTTCTCGGTACATGAGACAGTGATCGCAGGACAGAGACAAACCTGAAGCTGTGCTCGTTTCCCTTCAAACTGAGGTCTGACTGCTGGGCATCCGACTGCTCCTCATTCTCCTCCATCATCTTCACAGCTGGAAGGGAATCACGAAAATAACTCATACTGTTGCAATAAAACTACAGTTGAAGGCTGATTTAAATGTAAAAACAATAAAAAGCGAGAGTACCACTAACGCGAAGCTAATATTGCTAAATTGAGTCTCTACAGTAGTACAGCACTGAAGGTTGATTGCAAAATGTATCTGCTAATTTATCAGACATAACTTGTATCATCTCTGGTTTAAGCAGACTGTTATTAAACAGCGGATAACACGAATTTACGACGAGCAACCTGCACACAGCTAACGCTATCCTCGCGTTGTTGTGTTGTACACACCTAGCATAACAGCTAACTTCGTGTAATTTAACGTCAACAGAAAGCGTTAGCTGCATCACGCAGCTAGCTACAACGAGAGGTTTTATTCGACACATTTACGTTAAAATTAGCAAACTGAGCGATTGAAAGTGTGCTATCGTACACTACCTTATATGTTTTGGTTGTTTTTCTTGTTATTTGAGAGGATGTTCAGTAGTAGCGCAGCAGCAGTCTGATAGTACAGTAGCGACTGTTGTTGTTCCCGCCCATTAACCGGAAACCATTTGTTTGCCTTCAAAATAAAAGCGTAACATTTGTTCTCGTGCAGGAAGTTATATACGAGCACATTTTTTTTCTTTGTTTTTGTTCCGATCCATGATTTGTTGTTATTTTTGTTCATTTTGTTGCTGTTTTTAGGATTCTGCATTTTTTTCTTAATTTTGCTCCTATATTACATAACATAAAATTTAAGGAGACCACTTCTTCAAAGATAAGATATATATTATAATGGTTAAGTTTATTATCCCTTATATTATTTTCATCATCATCATCATCATCATCATCATCATCATCATTATTATTATTATTATTATTATTATTATTATTATTATTATTATTATTATTATTGTTGTTGTTGTTGTTGTTGTTGTTGTTGTTGTTGTTGTTGTTATTTGTATAGCGCTTATCAAGATACAGTACTTTACACTTAATTCACAAAAAACACACACAGGAAAAAACTTAAAATACAACACGATGAATATTAAAACAACACACAATACAGAGGGGAAAAAGAAAAGAAAAATCACAAAAGAAAAATTTAAAAAAATAATGGTTGGATTTAAAATGAAAATAGAGCAAGAGTCAAGATTTAAGTGCAAATTCAGAAGTAAGGTACAGTATAATTATAAAATAATCATTTAAAGAGAAATTATAGGAATGCATTTCAGTAAAATAAGTCTTCAAAAGTGATTTAAAAGAAGATAGTGATGAAGCAAGCCAGAGCAATGATTTGATTATTTAGGCTGTGGGCTAAAGAAATACGACACATGGTTCGTTACTGTAAATTCAGTGTGCATCTCTGCTGCCGAGTTGTGTAACTAGCAGTAATATTATTGTATAAGTACACATATTAGGTACTTTCAATTTACTTGAGTATTTTATGTCACTTTTAACTTACACTGTTAGGCTACGTTTTAAAAAGAAATGCCTTACTTTTTTTTATTTTTTACTCAACTATAATCAATTCATCACTTTAGTTAGGCCTACTTTACAAATTAAGATTTTTGCACACAAATATTAAAACCAACAAGTGCAGCTGAAATAAGTCATTTGATAAGAAAAGTAATTGGAAACTATTTTGATAATTGTTTTAGCCAATTTTTAAGCAAAAACATTTCATGGGTACAGCTTATATATACAGTCTTGCCATTTTTCCTTTTTGTTGTTTCTTATTACAGTGAATTAACTTTTCCCACATATAGTAGCCTACTTTTACCTTTAAAACTTAAATATATTTACCTAATTGTACTTAACATACTTATATAATTAAGTAACATTTCCAATGCAGGAAGTAGGCCTAAGAGTGTATTTTTACAGTGTGGTTTTAGTATTTCAAAGCAGTTTTTCTTTTTACAGCCTTTTTTTGGTGAAATACACCTTTGAGATTCTCTTAAATGTTGCTGCAGGACACCCAGTGTCACGTAAATGCATAGATGTACAATAGTGAGGACTATAGTTCAAACTGTGACTTTAATTAAACTTACTACAAAATCCTTATTTAATTTAATATTTATCAGTTTATCTTTATCAAAACTGCAATACATTTCCCAGCTATCAAGGATAATTTAATCCAATAGTCAAAAAGTAAAGTTTGTGCGTAAGTGTCAGTGTGTTGCTCCAATTTTTGTTTATTAAATCAATATTCATTAAATAGAATAAATTATAATTACTGCCTTGGCAGGAATGCTTTAATGCAGTAAGATTTAACCTTAAAGTGTTACTGTTATTGCCGCTGGTGAACTTTATGGGCATAATATGCCAGTAACATACCTACTAAAGAGTCTGATTTTTTTAACATGGAAAAGAAAATCATGAGCTCATGTGAGCATTTTAAATGCTGCACATTTCTTCTGATTTAAACAATAATTTGTGACTACAGCTCACAATCACTGTGGTCTTTTTCCAGTCTGTAGTCAGAGGAACTCATGGTTCTTACAGCTTATGATAAGTGGGATTTAAGGCTTTTTTGACACTCTGAATAAAATTTAGGACCAATTTTATATAACAATAAATTAAACAACATCAATTATTTATTTATTTATTTACTGTAACATGAAGCACAATTTTTTGGTGACATAAATGCAAGAGGCTTTCAGTATTCATTATTTTGAGATTTCACAATGTAACATGAGAGGAAAAACTACTCATAATATCTTACTTTACACGTATAAGCAATTGTTAGCCTTTTGAAAGACTGATTTATGACATTTTAATACAAATTACGGCCTTACTTTTAGATTCATGAATTCAGTGCCTCTTAAGACTTTTTAAGGATCTGCGGGAGTCCTGGAAGGGATTTTTCCAGAAAAAATACAAACACACAAAAAGCAATGAACAAATACATTGTCTTTAATATACTACACAATGATATTTTATAACATTAAAACCCAGGTTATTTCATTCAACACAGGACAAGACTTACAAATTATTCAACTCAAGACGGACCTGCTAAATCATTTTGAAATCTGCTCAGAGTTCAAGTTCTTTATACAATTTAACATCACCAACACTCAAAACCTAAACCAAAGCTATAATTGCAAAACAGCAGCTGGCATCTTTGTATGTGGAAAAAACAATCATCTGGCAAACAGCAGGTGTTATCAGGTTTCCACTGGAGTCTTTTCCAAGTAATAGTTTTTACATAAATCATATGCTGTATTTTTATTGCAGTGCCCCCAGCCGCCATATCATGACAAATCAAATGCTTTGAGAACTGCGCAAAAACTGCACACTGTGGGACAAGAAAACAAACTAAATTTTCTCAAAACCACTGGAGCCTATTTTATTTTGTTCATTTATAGCATTATAGACAGGAGACAAAATAACTATAAATCACTGAGAAATGGAATATACAAAATCAAGAGACAAATAACTGCAATTAAAAAGGATAACAGTAATCTGAAATATTTCCTCTAAGAAAAAAAACCCATAGCATTTTCCCTAATGTCTTAAAATTTAAGATAACTAAACAGGCATAAGCAAAAATGCTTCATCCTCAGAACAGATTCCCAAACTGATAAACTTATCCCTTAACAACAAAAAAACTAAAAGCTGCTGTGGTTGTATTCACATGTAGTAGATAAATACACACAATTGCTTTACAATAATGTGCTCTTATTAAGAGCAAATCTTATTAGGATCTATAGTGTGGTATTCAAAATTATGCCTATCAAGCTGATCCAGGTCCAGTGTCCGAGCGGAGGACTCCGAGCCTCCTGAATGAAGTCAAGTCCTCCTGTCTCCGAGCGTGATCTGCAGAGGAAAACAGAGCACGCTCAAAATGATTATTCCAAATTTTAAAATGCTTAATTTCACCAAAACAGTAGATTAATACTCACTGAGTTAGTCAGTCCCCATGCCTTTAACTGGATCACTGCTCCTCATCTATGACATGGAAAGACACGAGTTACTGAGAAGTGAACAAAAATACCTGATTTCTTTTATTCACCAGCAGCACTGCTGCCAGGAGCAAAACAGCGAGGAGAATTGAGACAGTGGCCAAACTAACAAAAAATACATTTTTTTCCCTCATTATAACAGCAAAAATCTTGTTTTAACAAGGTATTTTTCACATTTATGCAAACTGTTTTTCAAGTTATGAAAATTATTACAACATCACAGATTATTCCATTTTAAGGAGACACTTGTTAGAACATGTCATTTTTTAAAAAACTATATATAAATATATATATGTGTGTGTGTGTGTGTGTGTGTGTGTGTGAGGTAATAAGATAAAATGACACGTAATAACAAGGAAAGTGTCTCCTTAAAAAAATAATATAGATAGATAGATAGATAGATAGATAACATATAATACACATAATTTTAGAGATCATAAAGTCTCTTCTGTAGTGGAAATATCATATCACTCTGATTGCAATGGCCAACCAGCAGATGGAGACATTAACTAAATTGCTTTTTAATGTAGGTAATATTCATTCAATGTGCAAAATAAAACAAATACTTCAGCTTAGGCTTGATATTTTGTTAACATTCACTTTGTCAATTAAAAACAAAATATGGGTTTGAAATATCAGGAGAAATCAGCACGTTGGCCGATTCAAAATATTTCATTTATTAAGCCAATATTGGCTGATTACGATGATGTGCTGATATTATCGTGCACCCCTCGTCCCAAAACCCACCTCGGTTTATTTAAACAATCTTCTACTGTAGTAGTTTTGCGGTGCTTGTAATGTTCAGGTTCTTTTTGTTTTGTATATTTAAGGCCACAGTTGGTGTACGGGATGTTTCTGATATTTTGTTCTCCCAATATACATACATGTGGAGGGCAGAATATTAGAAATACCTCTTAATATAAAGCAGCAGATTACACATTATCAAAAAAAACTGAACAGTGTAACAAAATTTATCACAAGAGAAGTTTCTTGCCAAAACTGAAATATTATTAAATATAGATGTGCCACAATTATCGAATTTGCACAATAATTTTTGCTCTCTGTATGACGTACGCTCAATAACTCCAAAATTGCACCATAAAAAGTCATTTAAATACTTGTTTATTAAAAAGTTATTTAACCTATTCATTCCTGTTTTACATAACTGGCGTACGATTTATTTTTCTCAAAATACTAAAATTTTGAGCCTCTGGTACGATAGTTGAATATTTCCAATCTGGCAACACTGCGTGCAATGAACAGTATGCTGTGATCAGTCACCTCATCCAGCTCCTCTTTCGTCTTGTCCTCCATGTGTCTTATGTCATCCATCGACAGATCGATCCATTTATCGATCCAGCAGAACAGCTGTCTGTGGAAGTGGGTGAAAATGCGCTTCTCAATCTGAAGGACAGCGTGAGGACACAGAAGACAGCGGGGGGAGGAGAGATTAGACAAAAGTTATGAGGAAAAATCCCAAATGTCATCTGAAATCCAATAATATCTCTAATATTTTACAGCATTTCAGTTTAATGTGAATTTAATTTTTCTTCTCTGCAAAAAATTCATATGCTGGCCATAAAGAAAAAAAATACTGCAGGGTGCAAAATTAACACACGCCATTCACCAAATGAGAGTAAATTTAATCTTTGGCAGGTAAATTATCAAGACCACCTGACACCCTGGCTGGTGGAAAAAAATATTGTATCACAAGAATTCAAAATGTCATAATGACTGTACACAGAAAATAAGTTGATTTTACTTGGAAAAAGAACTAGTAAACTGACTGCCTTGAAAAAAAAATTGTAAATATAACTATAAGTTATTTTAGTTATATTTACTTGACTTTGTGAAGTTGTTGCAACTTAAAAATGACAAGCTTAATTAAATCAATCTTTCTATGGTTTACAGCATCAGTAAACCAAGTTAACTGTGTAATATATCTGTATTCTGCTAGATGCAAACTTCAAAACTAAGTAAAAACAACTAAATTTAAAATAAACTTAACACCTAGATAAAGAAGTAAACATAAACTAGGATTAATAGTTATCTTTACCTTCCTTTTTCACCCCCCTGTCAGTAATAGTCCAGACAAAACTGTCTCACGCTACGAAAACAACGATCCTTTCCTCAACAGCACACGCTATCGCCACAAGCTCAAGGCTATATTCGGACTTTTCACGGATGTAATGTAGCCAACAGCTGCGTCTATAGACCCAATAAAAGTAACAGCACTGCTGATGAAAAACTATTATTTTAATAATAATTATTTTTGCACATAAGACGGATACCACAGAATTTATTTAATGTTACTTTTACTCTTGAAATGCTTTAATTCACATTTCTGCATATAATATTCCAGTCATTACTGCACACTATTATAATACTGATTATTAATATTTATTGACATGCTATCACCAAAAATTACAGATTCAATAGAAAACAGCCTTTTTTTTGGCAGGTAAAAAATAAATCTGGCTGGTAAATTTTTTCATTGACTCAAACAACAGAAATAAAGAAACGATTTCATACTTTTTGAATGTGTGATTCCACAGCGGTCTGCAGTCCCCACTTCTTAAATTCAACACTGACTAGTTTATAAGCACACATGTGTGGACAGTCGGGGTTGTTGGCGAGTTCTTTCTGCGAACACAAAGATACACAGTTCACATAAAAAACTCTCCAGGTCTTTGAATTTAAATCATTTGTGAGAGCGACAGGAGGTGCAGTACCTTCCAGCCTGGTCCCAAAGGCCCTCTACCCGTCTTCTTTGACTTAAAGGTGGCCGGATCGAGATCTGGGTTGTAGTCCTAAAGAATAAACGCAACAAAGATATTCAGTGTTACAAACATGGAGAAATTGAATGTTTAGTATTGTGACTTAAACCAATTCCAAGCAAACAGACCCAAACCTGGGCTTGTTTCTTCTTAAACATGCAGAATGTTTGTCCTTACCTTTGCATTTATGCTACTTCTGTCACCAATATCAATGTCAACTACTTCCACGTTTTTCCACTGGCTCCCGTCCAGTCTGTGCACCTGCAGCCAGGCAAAATCAAACCATCACGTGAGGTCAGTTACTCAATAAAGGCAGGAAACCCAAAGATAACCGGCTACTGTTGTGAATTGCAGGGATATACAAATTTGGCACACTTGTTTATTTCTGTTGTCATTTCACGTCACAACTGTAACATAAAAAGAAATAGAGTTAAATATAATGGTCCAACCCGTGCTTATACAAGGTACAAGGTAGATTTATTAGTCCTTTTTTTTTTAATGACAAAGTTAAAAAAAATTAAATTACAATTCCTCCTTGATCCTACTACATCTTTGGAATTGAATTAAAATCAGCAGCTACTATGGTGATTTTATTTCTATTTATATTCTATTTTTTAAAATGTTAATGAATACACAGCAATGAAACCTGCAATGACTTCCAGATCAGGTAAAAGACGAGTTTCACCGTTCTGTATCCACAGCAGTAATCAGGACAGTTAATTATCATCCTTTAAAGCTACAGTTGTTGACTTTTGAGAAAACAACTTTGTGTCAAATGTTGCTGAAACTGTCTATAGTCCAAAAGAAGTGCATGAGATGGATAGTCTGTTTAAAAAAAAAAGTTCCTATCAACTCTGCGTACTGCTTCGACTGTCAATCACAGCTCATAAACTGCAGTCAAACTGTCAAAATAGGCAGCACTGATCAAATATGAATATTTTCAAAAACCTATTTTAGTGTACTGTTTAGCTGTAAAATGAGAAAATACGTGACCCAGCAGCGATGTTGGACACCATGAACTAAAGTACCTCACACCAGCCGGACCAGCTTTCTCATTTTACAACTAAACAGTACACTAAAATATGCTTCTGAAAACATTTGAGGTGAGAAACAGGCAAAGCAGTAACAAAATCTTGATTAATATTTGATCAGCGCTGCCGAGTTTGACCGTCTGACCGCAGTTAAGGAGTCAAGATCAACATGACTCACAGCTGCTTTACAGGCCATAATAAGCGCTGCAAGGCAATAGAGTATGCAGAGGAACAGGTTTTTTTTCACAGATTATCTGCCTCATTTAGTTCTGTGTGAATACAGTGACAGTTTCAGAAAATATTTGAAAAGTTATTAACAGATAACGTGACTTACGTTCTCCTGATCCCCCATATCAGGCTTATGCCACGTCTCGATTACAATCTTGAACTTGTCTTCCATGTACTTATTCTGTAAGTGTGAGAGAGATGCATGATAGGGTCAGTCGACAGTCATATCATTGCACACACACACACGCACACACACACACACACGCACACACGCACACACACACACACACACACGCACACACACACACATAAAAGCTACTGTGTAAAGTCAAGCTCATCAGTGTCTCTTTTGTGTAACATAATTACCGGCTCATCTTTCATCATGGTAAGTTGAGCAATCCTCTACTGAACGTAGTTGTAACTCTACTCATACTACTATAGTCATAACTACATATACCTCCACACGCTTGTATGCCTTTTTGCACCAGTCAAGTTGCACTAACAGTTTATATCCATGTCTGTGAAAACACGGACGCTTCACACACATCACACAGGTTCCTAAGTTATGGCCAGCATGTTTTATGAGGTCACCATGACCTTAAACTTTGACCTTCAATCACCAGATTCTCATCAGTTAATTTTTGAGTCTAAGTGGATGTTTGTGCCAAATTTGAGGAAACTCCCTCAATGCCATCTTCAGATATTGCGTTCACGAAAATGAGATGAGTGTTGGGTCACTGTGACCTGTGAGCACTGAAAATCAGCTCATCCTTGAGTCTACCTAAACATTTCGGCCAACTGTTTTTTTGCAATGATTTGATGACAGAGCAATACAGTTACAAAAACAGATCAATTTCCATTTGTGCTTTGAAAACAATTATTTTTTAAAAAAGTTAAAGTACGAGGATACCTATGAAAACAAAAGAGGCAAAAAGAAAACAAAAATGAACATTAACCTAGGGGACACTTGGAGGTACTAACACGTTTGTGCCAAATTTGAGGGAGTTCCCTCATTCCCTTGAGGTATTGATTCTTGTATTCACAAGAACAAGACAGATGAGGTCACAGTGGCTTTGATCTTTGACCACCAAAATCAGCTAATCATTGAGTCCAAATGAATGTTTGTGTCAAATTTGAAAACACTCCCTCGAGGCGTATTGAGATATCACGTTCACAAAAATGTTCCAGCCAGCCGGCAGACCAACACAAAAAACATAATGTCTCCATGAGCCCATATTTACAGTAACAAGTTGAAATTAAAAAATACTTACTGTAAGGACTGCATCCGAAGAAAAGGTGGAGTGAGATGGAAAGAGAGGAGAGATTTTAGATAATAAACAGATTATATCCATCAAGCTCCAAACTCCACAACACACACTGTGACTGTGCACTGTAAACAAACCGCTGGAGTCGCTCTTCACTGCACAATGAGACCAGACGACACTGAGAGCAGGCTGCTAACATGTAAACAGTGTTTTTCATTGTCCCCCCACATGTATGAGGTGAGACTCACCTGTTTTACAGTAAGGATATGCATTCCAGGCCTTCTCATGCACCTCCAGTGCACCTTCTGGGGCAAACTTACTGATTATACCTGGTACTTTACTGCAGAGAAACACACATGCATCGATGCAGTCACAATCACAAAACACACACAGAGACTTGCAGAAATACAGGAGACATTAAGTACAATTTTGTTTTCATAGCGTCCGTTTCCTGTCCTGGAATAGCTTACGATCCAGCAAGTGTGCAAGTACAGCGTGCCCCCCTCCCCCGTGCATCATGACATCCTGTTGAGGGCCAACTCACACCATTTAAACCACCACATTTTTTGTACCGAAATCCCTTTGTATTAATTGAATCAGTGGGAGCACTGACTTAGCCCCCAGAGTGATTACATTTGTGCAAAATATTGTCTGTTGACATATAAGCATCTATTTTACAGTGCTGACCTTTGTGGCTTTGTTATTGCTTTTTTTGCTTTTGTTTTTGCTCAGAGTCCAAAAATATGATGTACGGGGTCCATAGCAGTGTGCATGAACCAGTGCTGAGCTGCCTACCTTTTCAGGTGGTAGATCTTGTGGGTGTACTGCCCCTTCTCTCCGTTCTCGTCATAGGGCCTATTTTCCAACACCTCCACACCTTCTCCTCCACCCGTCTCACCTTTACTGGCCTCTGCTACTGCGTACAGCTGACCCACCTGGTACTGAGGGGACAAAAGAGGCGAGCGCGGTTACAGATACGTTTAAACAATAACAAAATCAGTGCATTTTCTCATCCTGAATAATGTGTCGGTAAGCTTTTAGGCGAACGAACTGAACTGAGTCGCTCTCTGAAACAATCCGTTCATTCCTCATTTCAGCTGAACTCTAGGTCAGTTCTAGGATTTTAGGACATTTCTAGGATTTTAAAACATTTCCAGGATTTTAACACTTTCCAAGTATTTTAGGACATTTCTAGGATTTTAAAACATTTCCAGGATTTTAACACGTTCCAAGTATTTTATGATATTTATAGGATTTTTAGAGATTTCTAGGATTTTAGGACGTTTATAGGATTTTAGCACGTTTATAGAACTTTAGCACATATATAGGCTTTTTAGACATTTCTAAAAATTTAAAACATTTCCAGGATTTTAGGAATTTTAGGATATTTACAGGGTTTTTAGAGATTTCTAGGATTTTAGCACGTTTATAGGATTTTAGCACATTTCTAGGATGTTAGAATGTTTCTAGGATTTTAGAACATTTTAAGGATTTTAGTACGTTTATGGGATTTTAGCACATTTCTAGGATGTTAAAATGATTGAATGATTTCGCTCTTAATCGTTTCTGTGTTGAATGGATTACTACAGCGTTTATGTATTCCTGAAAAAGTGCAGACGTGTTGTTACACTAATATATAACTGGCAAAATAAATAAAACACTCCAATAATAGAGGCACAACAGAAAGGAAAGACAGTTTCAAAGACCCCTGTTGAGAGTCAGTCCCACGTGGTCTCAGTTAACCATTCATGGAAGTGGCCTCGAGTTAACCATTTTCCTTTAGGTATCCCAGACACATACTTCAGCACCAGAAAACAAGCTGAGTAAGCCTTTTCTTAACCTTTTCCCTTCACTTCCTCATCTTCTTCCTCATCCGTCCACCATAGTTCAAACCCTTCCTGACTCAGGCAGAAATGCTGCGACACTGGAAACAGTGACTCACATAACTGGCGCTGTCAGCCTGGCCAGTCCCTCCCACTCCAACTTCACACTCAGTAAGTCTTTCTGAAGCTGCCCTGAGGATATGTCACACAATGCTGAAACAATAAACGTTTATCGGGGCCGATATCAGGCATTTCGCCAATTATCTGTATCTGCGTTTTATTTTAATGATTGCCGATAAAATTAATGAAATAAAAAGTGCAAAGAAAGCGTCAGCATGGGAGACACTTTTACTTTGTAAAACCTCTGGGAGCTGTTTTTATTTATTTATTTTTTTCATTTAAATTTTCATTGGACTTTATAAAAAAAGTTGCTGGGAACAAAGTCTGTGTTGAAGTTTTGATATATTCCAAATTTTAAATGTCAACTCAAGTTGCACCAATTACATTCATGTCAGTGAAAACATTTTTGTGAGGTCACGGTGACCTTGACCTATGACCACTACATTGCACTCAGTTCATCCTTAAGTCCAAGTGGACGTTTGTGCCAAATTTGAAAGAAGAAATTCCCTCAAGGCGTTCTTGGGATATTGTTCATGCAGTGGTGGAATGTAACAAAGCACATTTACTCGAGTCCTGTACTCAAACACAAATTTGAGGTACTTTTACTTTACTTGTGTATTTTATACTTTTACTGCACTACATTTCAGCGGGAAATAGTGTACATTTAACTTCACTACATTTATCAGAAAGCAAATAGTTGCTTTAAGATCTATTTTAAACAAAAACATAAGAGTTTATAAAATAATATGTTTTGTCAAACATGAAATTACCAATTTATACAAGTACAGCTTAAATTATTTAGTTTTATAATATTTAATTGTAATTAGTGGCCTAACCAGTTAGAAAAAATTAATTGTTGACTATATTGCTGAACATTTATGTAATTTTTGGGGCATTTTTTTAACAAATTAAATTTTTTCAATGTTTTCTGCATTGTATACTTTTACTTTTGATACTGCAGAGCGATCTTCCTGATTAAACTTACTTAACATTACAATGCATGTCACAGAGAATTTTACTAGTACTTTTTCTTAAGTAAAGGAACTGTATACTTCTTCCACCGCTGGATTTTTTAAAATGAGATGTATGGAGGCATAAAAAAAGTTTTTTTTACACACTATCAGTGACGTGACAGTCACTCACGGTCAGTGACACGAAGAGCCAATTCACTTTGTATTTTGGTCCTCTGAGGCGTCTGCTGGAGAAACAGGTGTAATCTCTGATTCATCTACAGGATGATAATTTGTTTATAAATTTGGATGACAGTTGGTGAGACCAGCAATGACACATCTGCTGCCATCCACAGTTTAGTTGGATAAAAATACTGTAGCCGAATAAAGCCAAGCCCTTTTCTTCCCGGCGACAAAGTGCTGCGACATGTTAGTAACCTGTTTTTGGTAGCTGTGGATGCTCAGCCGAGCCAAGAGCAGGGACTTAGGAATGCGACCCGTCGTGTTTATCCAGTGCGTCTCCTCACTGTCAAGGACAGTCAGACGTAACGCAGGCCTTTATAAGCAGCTCAGAGTTGGAAACACAAAATTTGGCTGCAAAACAAAATCTGGCTGAACCTGACGGGAGGTGGTCATCAGTGCTGGACCAAACATGTCGAGGCAAAGTGCTCCGTCTGTCAAGTTTGTCAGAGAAAAGGTGAACCTGCTGCTCACGTTATGATTAACTGACAAAAACAAGGTGCGGACCGTGAAAGAACTTTTTATTGTTTTATAATAAGAACAGTCACTGGGTAAAAATCTTAGTGGGAGTGGGAAAGATGTGGGAGCTTGCCAGTGCTATTGAGTTTCATTAATGGGATGTGAGATTTATTTTGGAGTTTGATCCATAGTTATGACTCAAAGTCAGACTATCTGGGCCAAGGGTTCCCGCGGGTCTTTAATAAAAGGCCTTAATTCCTATTAAACTGACTTATATATATTTTTGTATATATATTTTTAAAAAGTCTTAAAATGCTCAGATATAGGAGGTAGGATTTTATGAATTGTTTTTTTTCTGATTTTGCACCGTAAAATCTCAAAATAATTAATAATTATCATTATTTTTTGTTAAATAATTTAATTAATTCTCTTAAAATGATAATATGTTCATTGACTTTTATGAGTTTCACCACAAAAAGTTGTTTGTTTGTTTTGGGTTTTTTTTTCTCAACAAAAAAGTCATGTTTGATGTTACAAAAACATGTGTCTATTGAAATAAAATTGTCCCTTTTCAATTTTGGTTATCAAGAAATTAGTCTTACTTAACTCCACGTGGAATTAAAAAAGTATTCAAAAGTCTTAAATCTGCTTTGTCTTAAGCTGCAGAAACCCAGTCTGGACCTCTTTTAAAATCCTTTTTGTTTGAGTCCCACAACTTTATGTCAATTGACTTATTCTGTCTAGAAAATGTGAGAGAGCAGTCAAGAAATGTCCATTGGGAGTTACGTAATAGTTACACATATGACAGGACATGCAGATTAATTTCACAGACCACACAGCTCCCTCCTATTCCGATTTGATCCGGCTCTAGCGGTTATAACTGTGCCACACAGTTACTCAACGAACACAAGAATCCAGCTAATGCTTCACACTGAAAGGGATCAGAGGAAAAGCCGGTCGTACAGCAAACGGTGGTTACGCAGCTTAGTGAAACGCTGGCTTCTGCTTTGTGTTAGGCAACGCAAAAACAAAGAGCACAGTGTTGCATGGAACCTTTGGATTAAGACGTGGAATGAGCCAATAGTTTGAGAAAGACAAGAAGGGGCTCACATACAAGTACAGCGAGGAAGGTTAACCCTTTGAAACCTGAGCAAATTGGCTTAATTTCTTTCGAAAAAAATGGGAACAAGGCAATGAGCAATGAAAGAACAAATGACCAAAAAAAAATCAGTAAAAAAAAAAGTAAAAAGTACAAAAAAAAATGTAAAAAACAACAAAGAACCACATAGCCTGGAAAAATGCTTAAAAATTAACAATTCTGTGATATAATTTCAAATATGTCATTATAATTACAACTATTTTTTTAAACTTTCTTTCCATAGATATTTTCCCAAGGTTTTTTAAAAAATAACTTTCAAAATCTACTTATGTCTTGCAATTTGTGAAACATTTATGACAAAGTTGCTCACTGCCACGTTGCCAAATTGCCATTGCCAAAATTATAATAAATCTGTCACTTAATTTTAAATGTTATTATAATAACTAAACATATAGTTCTTCTTTAGCTCATTTCTTTTTTTCCCCTAGACATTTTTTGCTTGCTTTTGAAAAATAATTTTCAAAATCGACTCATGTCTTGCAATTTGTAAAACATTTATTACAAAGTTGCTCATAATGTTGCCATATTGCCTTGGCACAATTATAATAATTCTGTCCTATGATTTCAAATATGTTATAAGAATAATTACAAACATAGTTCTTCCCTTGTATTTTAAAAATAATTTTCAAACTCTACCTTTGTCTTGCAATTACTGAAACATTTATTACAAAGTAGGTCATTGCCATGTTGCCAAAATTACAATAATTCTGCAACTTAATATTAAATATGTTATTATAATAATAATAAATATAGTTTTTCCCTTACTCTTTTCTTTGTTTTTCCCTAGACATTTTTCAATCCAGTTATGTCTTGCGATTTGTGAAACATTTATCACAAAGTTGCTCATTGCCATGGTTTTGAAAGAAATCACACCAATAGGCTCAAGATTCAAAAGTTTAAATGTTTGTTAAAGGTGTCTGAGGCAACACAGTAAGAGTGACGTTGCTCCAGGTTTCAAAGAGTTAATAATAAAAACCCTGATGGTTTTATCTTACAGCACAAATCTAATAAAGGAGGAAGGAAAAGAGGCTGAACCTGCTCTCTTGATAACGTGACGACCAATGGTACGGCAGATTAAACACAGCTAAATAAATTCTGCACCTGATAGCTAAGTGTTTCAGCTGCAAGGGCGTCTGAAGGCAGCCTGACGTGACAGTCCCGAGAGCGGCTAACTGCAGCGACAACACACGTCAGGGCACATAGTGTGCCGAGTGGCAGCCACTTAGTGGAGTATGTGTAAAATCTCATCGGCTCTGTTATGCTATTGTATCATCTCTGCAGGCGGTGATGTATTATCTCTGCAGGCAGCGAGATCAAATGTGTCGATAACTAAAATATGCTCAGCAGCAGCATTTCAGCGATGAAAAACTGTCTGATCTTTATTGTCACTGAGAGAAAAATGAGAACTGGTACTAAAAATGACAAAAAAAAATCCCTGCAAGGATACTCATTATTTAGGAGGAAGTCATAACAAATCATTGTGAAATGTGCAGTTAATTGCATAACACGCTTGGGAGAACTACATTTTTTAAACACAAAGTCGGCAGAAAAATAAAAACCAATGTTGAATTGTTCAACAGTATGCTGAAGCTTCCTTTAAATGTATAATGTCTATAAATCAAAACGAACACTCCTCCACCTTCCTCTGTCCCCAGTGAGAGAACGACAACAGCGCATGTAGATGCAGCAGCCTGTAGCTTCTCAAATCCTTGCTACTTTTTTGCTATATTTTTCTATTTTTTCGACACCATGGTTCCTTCTGCTGAAGCTCGACTTTTCGATGATAGAGAAGCACTTATCAACATCGGGGAAAGTTGTGTAGGGTTTGGACTGAATGCAGCAGATCGCAAAAGGATCCCGAACAAATGGCACACGCAGAGCAGCCAGTCAGATCAGAGGGGAGAAACGAAACCGAAAGGGCCAGACAAAGAGAGGGAGGAGAGCCGGCATCAGGGTGAGGCTGACCCAACTTGCACCGAGTGCTGTTCCTTAACCAAGCCTTCGTTTGGCTAATGTCCTGTCGCAGGAGAATTAAGTGGATGAGATGCGATTGAGTCTCACTCAGCAACGAATCAGAGACTGCTCTGCACACATCTTCACAGATACATGGTTAACCCCTAACATCCCGGATCAAGCTGTTGCACTGGATGGGCAGACCTTGTTGGGAGCCATGTGGACACAATACAATTGAATGATGGCAGCAGCAGCAAAATGTCCAACAAAACAACCAGATGGAATTTTTCATAGTTGCTGCTGATTTTAATCAACTCATCCTTCAACTCCAAAGACGTAGCAGGATCAAGGACAAATTAAGTTTAGTTTTTTAAACTTAGTTTAAAAAAACACTAATAAATCTACCTTCTACCTTCCTTTTTTTATTTAACATTAAAAAAAACAAACTAACTGTGATCACAATACATGATCTTTGCAGTTAATTTGGGTTATAACTGTCGGACCTCCTGAATCAATGAGAGAACCAAACAGACAAAGGGACTACAAATTGATAGTAGCCATCTGGTTAAAACTGGGACATTTACATATATTTGATAAAATAAGAGTTATTTAGTGCTTACCTCCTCCACTGAAACGGGCAGAACAATTCGGCTAAAAGAGACAGAAAAAAAACATGAAGTTATTCAGGCACAGATACCGCAATCAACAATAAAACAAGTACAACGAGTACAATTTTATCACTGACGTGCAAGAAGTAGATGAGGATAAGTTATAATTGGCCATCAACATTTTTGTTTAAGCTTACAAAAAACAGCCAAAAGAGTCAGGAGTCAAAATGAATCTGCATTAAGTTTATTTCTAAATTGCTTCTGAACATGCAGTATAAAGGAGTAGTTGGACATTTTGTGAAGATTTACTTTATTGCTGAGAGCTGGATGAGAAGATTGACACCACTCTTATTTTGTAAAGTACGCTCAGCTGTCCAAAGATAAAAGAATATCAGCACCAGATAACTGAAAAAAGGTCTGTAGTTAACAAAAGCTGGAGACTTTCACATTTTGTTCGACCACATAAAGTAATGTCAGTAAATACCCCTATTTATCCTAAAGGTTTAACTAACACAGTGCGCCAGGGATGACATTTTTCTGTAGGCTGCCGCAAAGTAAGCTTCAGCAGCCTAATCCATTAGATTTTGGATTACAGTCGAAAATAAGCTCTGTGCCAAACAAACATTTATGATACGTACATGTTTTATTCAGCATAATCTTCACAAATGAACACCACTTTTAGGATTTTTAAGACCTAAATGCAAACACCAGAAGTAAAAAGCTAACGTTAGGCTATAAACAAACTACCACGATTGCATGATTTAACGTCCCACCACAACGACGCTGTGAAGCCGTGTTCGGCGTGGCTCAGCGTGATGACGTCACGTGGTCTAATTTAGACACTTATTAGCCACCGCCTTTTTTCAGACACATAAAAGCTTCAAAGTTTACGAGTGGAACTTCTGAAGTAATGCCACTCAGTTATTTTTCTTTCATTGTGATATATGCTGCATACAAAGCGGGGGCCTCACAAGAGACAGATTTAGAGGAAAAAAAGTCAAAATTTAAGCAGCAGATGCCAGCTATCCTTACTTTTAGCGAGGGTCAGCTAGATCCTACACTTCCCATAATACAACTCAACAGTGTCAATTTTTATGCTGCATTCACGTGCTCCTCGAAAATACTGAGTTACGAGAACATGAACGGCCCTCCAGAGGTCTAATTATGAATGGGAAATTGGGAAATTTCATTGATACCTGAGTTGCCAAATTTTTGACGTTTTTGTTATTTTGTTCCTAGAAGCTATCATTTCTTTTAGTAGTTTCACATTTTAGTATTATGCATCTATTAGCTGTCGCAAGCAAGCAAACTTTTAACTATCAAACATGCCAGGCGGGTATACGAACAATAATAATGTTATTTTATAACACAAGTTGCTGAATTGACGTCATAAATGCAGAAATTAAAAGGGCAAAAGTCAATTTTTTTTTAAATTCATAGATTAATTATCAATTTTGATCAAATGTTAAGTATTAATGTTAACTGCTGTCCATTTAGAATGACTGAATAAAATAATATATAAAAAAAAATAAAACTGGAAACAGCTATCAACCTCTTGTTTTAAAGCTCTCAGCATTAAAATGCACCCAATCTTCTTCGTAACTTCCATGTTGTTCCCACTTTACGACCTCAAAGCACATAAACACAACAACTCGGAAACTATGACCTTCCTGCATCACATGAATGCAGCTTTAGACCTTCCCTGCCTCCTAAATAGCACCTTTGTAAAGTTCACTCCAGAGCTGTTTTCACATGACGAGTGAAGCCAACTTCATATAAAATCGGAGGAGTGCTCCTTTAACCAATCAGAGCTGCAGGCAAACTGGGGCCTCAATTTAGAGGGTGTGGATTTGATTTCAACATAAACAAGAAATCTGACATAACCACAGTCTTTATCTGCAACTGTAAAAATGAGAATGAGGGGTCAGTCAGATGACCTATAGAGGAGACGGTCACAGGCAATTTATAGATGTGGCAGTTAAAACGGAGATGCAGCCATAAAAACAGCAAACATCATAATATATGTTGTTCCTTTTTCCCAAGGCTGCAGTATTTTCCCACCCTGCACAATAACAACAGCACCTGTATGGATTGTATTCGGAGCACTGCTTTGAAAAATGTATTTGGACTGACTGATTCATAGTTAACCTGGGAAGTAGCGCGACATTTAGTTCTCCAATTGAGTCCCGTTATCATAGAGAAGAGGAAATTATAAAGCTGCATTCAAGACTGAGAGAGAACAAATAACCCTGGAAGTTTTGGTAGAAACCGTGTGTGTGTGTGTGTGTGTGTGTGTGTGTGTGTGTGTATTCTTCATGTATCCTCCTCTAGTGTGCCCTGTTACAATAGCAAATTAATTGACACCTGTTGCCGATCTAGCCGGGCCTGAATATTTCATAAGAACAGATCAGAGTGAAAGAGGAGCCTTCCAGACATCGACTCGATGGCTGCTGTGATGAAAAACATATACGTTTGAGTGCACAAACAGAAACGCTGCAACGTTTACAAATAGGGGTCGACAGATTATCGGCATGACCGATTATTGGGACCGATATTTGGCATTTTGCCTTTTATCTGTATCTTTATATTATTTTAATGACATACTTAATTAATTTAAGAGTGCAAAGAAAGTGTCAGTAAGGGAGGAACTTTTTCTTTGTAATACATAAGGGAGCTATTTTTAATTATATATTTTTTATAAAAATTCACTTGACTTTATTAAAAAAAAAGTTGCTAGGAACTTGCTGTATATATGACGTTGAATGTTTGCTAAAGGCATTTAAACATATCTTTGTATTGGAGTCCAAATTCTAAATTTTGACAGAAAGATTTACATTTTTTATTGTAAATGCATATAGGTTCAAAATATTGGTTATTGGTCTCACTGACTACTAAGAATCTGTATCATATCTGCCCTGAGAAACCAATACTGGTCTACCCTTATTTACAAATGTTGGCCATGGTCAATATATCTTTTTTTTTTAAGCAGTAGGCTTTTTTTTCAACCTGCTTAGCATAATAATTGAACATGGCTAACCTTTAATGCACTTTGCACCACGGTCAGATGACAGCCAGCTACTGGATGTGGTTCCAGCGCTGATGAGCATATGACATTACTGTCATAAAACCGCCTGGCTCAGGAGTTACATGAATGTAGAGGTAAAAAAGGGTAATTTGTTCATGCAATCACTTCAACCAAGCCCTTCGAGGCAAATTTGTGATTTGGGGACATTTGGCTATGTAAATAAAACTGACTCGTAACTCGTAAACCCCTCTATTTGCCAAGCGAAAAAAATAAAAACCAAACCGCGTGCAAACATTTGCCAATTTAAGATGTTGTTCCTGATAAATTCACGCATGTGCTCAGTAAAATATGAATTCGTGTATTGTCTGAATGTTTGAAATGAACTTTAAACTTCGGCATAAATCAGTACCCCAAAGAATGTATTTGAGTCGTGGAAATTCAACTGTGAAAATTGTTTCGCCGCACCCATAGCCTCCCTCTTCCCACCTAATTACAGTGTAGGCTTATGCCAGAAAGTTAGTTAACCTCGGTCGGCAGCGAGCACTGTAAACCAAACCTAAACGCTAAACGGAGTTAAGTTACACCACTGTTTCAAATATACACGTTACCTCAACATATTAGCCGAAAGTACTCTTATTCACAAAGCACTGCACCGAGCGCGTATTTACTTTTTCCTAACAACAAAAAGTGCCAGAGTTTTCTATGGAGTTCTGAGTTATTCACGGTGGACTTAGAGCGAAAAGGTGCTGAGCCACAGGGAGGCCACCACACACACACACACACACACACAACGCTGACGTTTAGCGACACACACACGGCTACTTTCATAAAGTTTAGATACTCACAACTCTTTTATCAGCATGTTGACTGTGCCTCCGTTTAAACAGCGGCAGGAAACCTGGAAAATCCTCTCTGGGTCTAACAGAAGTCGCTCATGCGCCGCGGTAGGCTTTTTATTCCGGGCTGTCTTCCTGAAAGATGCCGTGTGAGAGCGAAGGGGCGCGGCGTCCAGAGAGGAGGAGACACCCACCTTTAGTTTCAGGTATGGCTGTGACGTTCAAGTGCAGCTGGGAGATCATGCAAGTCTCAGCAGTGTGAACTTTAGAGTATAATTATGACTTCAGGTGCATGACGATAACCCTACAAGCCAATATTTGAACCCTAAGCATTTCTTTAGAAATCATTTAAAGGCATGGAGAAAGTTGGCTAAAAGTGTAAGAAATTGCAATAATTTGTAGATTACGAAAAGTTTTTTTAAGCTAAAAGAAAATGTCCATTCACCATGATTTTCCTAAACACTTTTTAAATGTGATTTCCTTTGTTTTTCAAACTTTCCTCTTTTTCTGGTAATTATTAGTTTATTTTCTGGTACTTTTTTTTTTTTTTTACTAATTTTGTGCTATATTTTGGGGTAATTTTTCTTAAGTTTCTCATTGCCCTCTTTTCATGTTTTCTTTTTTAAAGAGAAATCAAGCCAACTTTCTCAGGGTTCAAAGGGTTAAAATCAAGGCCATAAATCTGCTGTTATGCCCTTTCTACAACTAAGGGGGTGAAAGTCAGGTAAAGGGGGACAAATACTGTTTTACATCTTGGGATCTTTACATTTTAGCAGTAAGTCACAGATGTGTTATTGCATTGTTGTTACAAATGCACTTTACATGTGCAAAAAATAAATAAATAAAAATTGCTTGTTCCAGAACTTGCAAGGAAAGCCATGTTGCATGTTGATTTTTCTCATTTTGGTAATGAGTAGCTTAAAACAATAGGGGCATAACAACAAATTTAATGAATTAATAACTCAAATGAAATATGGATCAACCCATTTAAAAAAGATGCATGAATGTCTCATTTAGCTTACCAGCTGAGCTTGTCACCAGAGAGAGGAGGGGGTTCTCTATGTGTTTAAAGGTCCAAAGTATCAAAACAATTTTAGTTAGCAACCTATTTTCTTTATAGAAATAAAGCAAGAGATCCGCAACAAGCTCTTCAAGCAACACACAGGGAAGCATTTCAAGTTTTAGGTGGTTTTCTTGGTAATCTTAACAAACATTTACCCTTATTATTGACATTTCCCTGTTGTGCACAACACCTTTTATTTGCAGAGTGGATTTACCATAATTTCAGGCTGACATGATCACACAAAGATCCGTATGAGCCTCTAATGTTATAGCATGAGACATCAAACTGAAGGTTTCCCACATTTTTCTTAACCACTGAATGCTCGCCTCACAGCTCAGTGAGCATCAGTTTGTCCTCCTTGTCGCCTTGTCTTCTCAGAGGGTGGAGTCACCTCCTGAACAGTGTGTTTGTATGTGGAACCAGTACAGGGAGAAACCGTCAACTCTGGTCCAACCTGTTCAGACTGCTTATGTCCATACAGGATGTTCCTCTGTGATTTAAAGACTGCTGGGAAACTCTGTGTGGTTGTTGTTGCCCAAACTGGTTTGCCTCAAAGTGGTCTCATGTGTAAGTGTCGAGCAGATACTTTTTTTTCCTATTGGCCACAAATACCATGACTATCAGCAACAGTGAGTATCAGTGAAAGTCTGACCCCTGCTGTTCTGAAAAAGTACTGTCGTTTTGCACAAAACATCACAAACACGTGCACAGCAGTCATCTGAAATAAGAGACACCTCCATACAAATGATTGTGTTTATTTTGCTTCATATATTGATCTGTATTTTTTTCTTTTTTTTCAGTTAAAACGTGAGTGGAAATGTCAATGACACACTGTGGTACAAGACAAAAGGAAACCAAATATACAATATAAGACCATGAAAATACACATTCTCGTAAACATCAGAAAAAAAAAGCTTAATAAAAGACAATAAAACTAAATTGGAACATGGTAGGTAGAAAACAATACAAAAGGTACATGCCAGGGGAAGGAAACAAGGCGTCCAACTGAAATCCCCATCATACACAACCATAAAAACACCCGCAAGCATAAGTTGACACTAGGATTCATCTTCAGAGAATACACAGTTAATCAATAACCAAACTACTGCAGAATTCCTGTCCTAGGAAGCTGGGGTCCGGTGACCAGGAAGGTGATGGCACCTTTGTTTAAGGTACGACAGTGAAGGAAAGTGCTGATTAGTTTTGAGAAAATGAAGAGTTCGCCTGGTAACTCATCACCACTCACACACTGAGCGGTGGAGTGCGTTCAGGATGGGTTACCAGGCGGATAAAAAAAATCAATGTCCATCATTCCACATTCATTGCACTGGAGTAAAGTAATGCATCAGAGTATATCTGTACCTGCCTGTCGTCTTTACAGCATGTAAAGCCACAGAGTGTCAGTTACAGGACACATCAGCGCGACGAGAGACACTCTGTGGATTTCAATTATTTACGTGTGTTTTATAAGAACGGAAAATGTGAACAAGCTTCCATGAAGTGAAAACAACATAGAAATGTAAATTTCTATCATAAAAACTGCACAAAGAAATGTACATTTCCATCATAGAAATGCGCGAAGAAATGTAAATTTCTATTTTAAAAATGCACAAAGAAATGTATATTCCCATCATAGAAATGTACAAAGAAATGCACATAACTATCATAGAAATGTGCAAAGAAATGTACATTAATATCATAAAAATGCACAAAGAAATGTACATTCCCATCATAGAAATGTACAAAGAAATGTACATTTGTATTATAAAAATATACAAAGAAATGTACATCACTATCACAGAAATGTACAAATGTAAAATGCACACAATCTCACTGTAATAGCTCGGCTAAATTTACATTTGTACATTTCCATCATAGCAATGTAAAAAGAAATGTACATTTCTATCATGGAAATGTACAAAGAAATATGCATTTCTATCATGGAAATGTACATTACTATCATAGATGTGTACAAATGTAAATGCACATAATCACATTGTAGTATCTCAACTAAATTTACATTTGTACATTTCCATCATACAAATGAACAAAGAAATGTGCATTTCTATCACGGAAATGAAAAAATAAATGTCAATTACTATCACAGAAATGTACAAATCTAAATGTACACAATCACACTGTAGTATCTCCCAAGAACAAAACTGGTATTTTGAAAGAAGGGGTGGAACACAGCACTGTGCATTTGAGTATATGTGAATTTCCCCCACTTTTCAAGGAATATAGTGCAAAAACAATCAATGTCTGTGTGTGGGCTTTAATGTACAAATAAAGATTGACAAAATTCTTAAAAAGACGTCTAGGGAATCTTATCGCCGCCACCACAATCCAGAGTTGGATAACTGGTGAATAATAGATGAGTGGACTGAGATCTCTTCTTGTTACACGAGTTTTGCACTTTAAAGATACAACAATGTAAATGTTTGCATAAAGAAATGTAAAACAGATCAATTATTAAGAAATGTACAAGAATGTAATGAATCCCTGCATACTATCCGCGTAGGTTTATTGCAAATTCAAAGTTGTGATTATGGACTTTAATGTCTGATGAGGATCTATGACCAAAAGTGTGCTTTTAATGGCACGTACATTTGTGAATGTATTTTTCTATGCAAGCATTTAAATTACAAATGAAATGGTTGTTTTTTTTCACTTAACAAAAGTTTCTTCACAATTGTCACCTAACTAAACACTGTTAAATTATCACCAATTTTACTCCGTGCAATTCTCCCGCTAAAACTCATGCGGTTTAACTAATAGGGATGAACACGCCTAATATGCGACTGGTACGTCCACGCTTATGTTCCTGAGCTGAGAGACAAGGCTCCGCCACACTGTCCGTGCACATCAAGGCCATATAAATGAACATGTGAAACAATAGTTTTTATCTGTGAATATAGAAAAATAACAGCATCTCTCCGTTCCCATGTTCTAGATTATAAATTTGAAGCTCTAGGTATACATTCTTTGCATCATGCACCACTGGTAAGCGACCATGCACTGCGCGTACGATACAGTGCGGGCGTCAGAACTACATGACTGAGGTCCATTTCTAAGGGGTCTAAAGTGCATCGTGTGCCATTCGTTTCTCACTGATGGCAGCAGAGGCTCGTCTCTCAGCTCAGTCACCTGTCAGCTGTAAACATTTCAAGTTTGCAGACGGACGGGTGGATGAAAGATGGTAAGACAGATGGAGGGAGAGAGGGACTGGGTGCGCCACATCCTGCCTGAATCCACTCCTCCCATCTTCTGGACACATAAAGAGGCACTGTGAGGGTCATGGCTGTCTTTGGAAGTGCCTCTGTGAGTTACTGCCAGGCAGGAAATATCGGAGATTCTCTGTATGGCATTCAGGTTGAATCTAACAGCAAATTATTATCTCCCTGTATTATTCTCTGCACACTCTGCGCTTCTCTTCTGGACTTTTCAAAGACTCTTTATTGTCTGTTGTTGAGTCTCATTGCACTCCACTTTTCTCAGAAGATGGAAGGGCGAGTGTATTTATCGGCCAACAAATCTCCCTTTATGTCTGTAAGAGGTGAATTCAAGTTTCCCAGAGCTGCTGCTGCCGCTGCACGTTACGTTACGGTGCAGAATAACCACAAACCGATAAGAAACCAAGAGCGAAGTAGTCATTTGAAACGCCAGCCTGACTGATTCTTTGGAATCCACTGTGTCATCGAATAAAGAAAACAGCTCTTGTGAGCAATTTGACGGCAATTTGTTGCTTTGTGGTAAAAAGACCTCAATTGCCCCTTAAAGCAAAATGCAAAAAAACTATGATTGGACTAGCACCTTTTTTTTAAAACAGTTCATAAAATATACAAATTTGCCTGTCTGTGTGATTGTGTTGCCCAGCACCTCACAGAAGCACTTATTGCTACAACGAATCAAACTCGTGTGTGTGTCACGAGTGGATCGACACTGCTCCGACCTTTAAAAACACACACCGTATCTATTATCTTTGTCCCGTCTGCAACACATTTTCTCCTCCACATTGTCAGATGATGAATAGGGAGCAAAGATTTAACATCTGCGATCATATTGCAAGTAAATACATCTGATAAAAACGGTTACATATTTCAAACACAAAAGAAATTCATGAGCTAAAAAACAAAATAAAACTGACCGATATGGCATGTTGAGGGTGTCTTCCTGCACTAGTGACTGAATGAAACAGTAATAAAGGGCCAGCACTGTCTCTGGCATCATGCAGTGTCGTTTATCTAACCCCAGAAACACTGCGTTATGTAACACACACACACAGATGCTGCAGTCTGGACTATCAGTGCGTCATGATTAAAAAAGCCGTCATACTGTGTTTTCGATCTGAACTGCTACCAATACTGCTGTCTGTGGATTCACTAAATGCCCTCGAGCACGAGGAAACCATGATCGAGGGTGCCACTTGAGTGTGTGTTTCTGTCTCACAAAGGACATTTAAGTCGTCATGACACACACCGAGCAGCCCCATGAAACTCTGGCTTGTACTGTCTGAGAGAGGTGAAAGTTTACTGGTTGAACGGCATTCGGATGAAATCTCCTCACTGTGGCTTTTCGCTGGCTGGCATCTTCTTCTTCTGTGTTTTTTAAAAAATTTTTATGTTTGACTGGCAGAGGTTTAACCAGTCGACCAGTCAGTGACAGATAAGAAAAGATGCACAGAGGAGTCACACTGGGAGACGTCAAAAGTCCATCATAGCTTCTTTCTCCCATTTCAGAGATGCAGTCGAGGGAGTGGGAGCTCTCAGGCGTGTGTGTGTGTGTGTGTGTGTGTGTGTGTGTGTGTGTGTGTGTGTGTGTGTGTGTGTGTCTCACAGTGTATAGCATCAGAGGGGGTGAGACAGTGTCAGTGGTGTTCAGTTTTATATTGTGAATCGTCTGATTTTAGAAGAACTGAGAGAGGTGTCACGCAGGCAAGTGACCTCCATTATCTCCCCTCCCCTCTCTTCTTCTCTGTCCTCCTCTTTTTATGTCTCTCCGTCCTCTCTGCTTTTTTTAAAGATCATCTCCGGTCTTTCATCGGTCTAAACGTAAGCCTCGGGCTTGCTGTCGTCGTTGATCTTGACGTAGATCTTGGGATCCTCGTCGCGCTCGTCTCTGAGGCGCTGGAGGTGGCGGCTGTGGCACAGCAGGTAGAGGGGGAGGCAGAATCCCAGCATGCTCAGCACCAACAGGCCCACGTTCACCTGAGGATGACGTAAAGGTCAGACCGACATAATGGCATTTTGACTAAAAAGTTCAAATTTCTCAGTATTCCCCACAGTACTCGCTTTTTTATTCATTTATGCTACTGCACATATTTTCATGACATCTTACCCAGAGAGGGTCTCCATCCAGGGGCCCCACCATGGCCATGAAGAGAGGCTGCTGCAGCAGAGCGAACAGAGCGCTGATCAGAGACTGCATGCCTGTCAGACTGCCAAACTGAGAGGACGGGTACCTGCAAGGGACAAACAACATGTTCCGGATGGTAAATTCAGCTGTACATCAACATCATCTATGGGATTCATATGGTTCAATTAAAACTCAATTCAATGAAAACTACAAACACACACATGCACTGGTGATCATATGGCCCAAAGTATGTGGACACTTCTATTGTGGACTTTCCTATTGACAAACTTTTAGTGAAGGCTGTTTTTCATGGCTTGATCCAGGGCTGAAATTTTAATGCTGGATCACATTATTTAAGAAATAATGTGCTTCCAACTTTGAGGCAACAGTTTAGAGGAGACACTTTCCTCTCTTTTAATCAAATGACTTACAAGAGACAAGCTTGTGAATTACCATTTCTTTAATTTTTAGCTGTGTTTTCTATCCAGAAAATTCAGTGCAGTCATTTGGCAAAAGTTTGCCTTTTATCAGATCTCTCTGAGATCATCAGGCAGGAACGTGTTGCTGTTTGCATGTGTATATTTATATACAGTATGTGCATAGGTAATACACATGCAACATGCATGTTTGTATGCAAGAATTGATCAATAGAATATATGGATTACATTTCCCCTGTTGTAATATATGATTTTGATGATTGATATAAATCAATTTTATCACTGTATTGTCATATAACATATACACAAAGTGGGGTCCATAAATAAACTTCACCAGTTTGGTGTAGAAGAGGCGGCCTGCACAGAGCTCTGACCTCAACACCGTCTAACACCCTTTGGGATAAACTGGCGCGCAGACTGTGAGTCAAACCTGATCACCCAACATCAGTGTTGGACCTCACTAAAGCTCTCGTGGCTGAATGGGAATAACTCCATGCAGCCAGGCTCGGAGGGCTGAGCGGGTCTTTACCGTTAAGGCCCCCCACTCTCTAGAGCCCTCCCTGGGGAGAGCAGACTGACGAGCTCCTTATCCTCTTTTAATTAACAATTAAATAACATTTTCATGAATGTGCTTACACAGGGTTTGTGACCCAAACTCACTCTTATATGTAAGTCACTAAAATACATTTAAATAGAAAGAATTCCCTTAATTTGATTTATTTTATTGTTTTTTTTCACTTATTTTATTCTTTCTACTGTGTTGCACCTTTTTAACTTTTTAACATAATTTCAGTGTTTTTTCCATTTTTTTCCACTGTGACACTTTATTCATATAGCACTGAAAAGTGCTATATGAATAAAGTTTATTATTAGTAGTATTTGTGTGTCCATATACTATTGGCTATGTTGTGTATGTCATAAATGGCATATTGTATGTATCTTTTGAACATATTGACACTTACACAGCAGCATAGAGGCCTCCGACTGCAGAGTGGATGAAGCCTCTGACAATAGTGTGCAGGATAAATGACAGAATCTGAAGAAGAGAAGAAAAATGAAAAAAAAATTAAATTAAGTACTCAGTTCACATCTGGCCTTTTCTCTTTAAGAAATGGCTTTCATCTTTGATAAATGGCATTCAGGATGAGTAAATAACATGCAGTGACTCTTTTGTCCTGCAGGTGTCACTGAAGCGCTGCGTGATGTCAGGAGCTGCATTGCCATGTGAGTCTCTCCTGTTTGAACATTGTGTACATCTCTCCATCTCTTGCTCTCTCTGCAGTGTTAAGACTCTGGGCTTCGGCAGCACGTGTGCATTCCTAAAAAAGCTTAACAGGAATAACATCTGTCCTGTGTGTGTTTGTGTACCTGAAGTGGCAGGTTCGGGACGATGCAGGTGACTCCAAAACCAACCAGGAGCAGGTTGGTGAAGATGAAGGCTCTGGTGGCGTTGACGATCTTCTGGATCTGTTTGTCGGGGCGACGGGGCTGACCGGGCTCCCTAATAGAAAACAATTAAATAGAGTGTTTTTTTAAAAGAAAAAACTTTTTCCATTTTATGCATTTTCTTTTCTTTCCTTCTGCCTGTGTTTACAAGTGCGTTCTCACCTCTTGGCACATTTTTCATTCTCATCCTCGCAGTCTTTGAGCCTCCAGTCCATGACGTAGCCGATCACAGGGGAGGTGACCAGACACAAAAGCTGGAGCACCCCAAAGATGGACGTGTAAACACTCACTGAGAGACAGACAACAGTATAGGTAGAGTTATTATTGTGTTTTTATGCTTTATGTTTGGGGTTTTGAACATGAAATGAAATGCACTAAGGGTTTAGACGGTAGTGCACATAAGAACAAGCAAACACAGAGTGGATAGACAGCTGAGGAGAACGGCTGAAGAGTGTAGGTGGTTAGATCTTTGTAGGTTAAGCCTGACATCTCTTACCCACTTGCATCCTCTCCACTGCAACAGCAGCAAGAAGCCAGCATGACAGGAAAGAGAGACAAACGCAAAAGGAAAGACAGAGCTGCGTTAACAACGAGCAACAAGGCCGTTTCACTGAGCAGAGAGCAGCTGAGAGACGATTGTTAGGTGTCAGAGCAAAAAGCAAACATACAAACAGTCTTGAGAAACACATCCACTGCGACACACTTAAACGTCTGTGGTCAGACATGGAAGATAAATACAAGTACTCCCAGAACATCGTCTGTGTTTGCACATAGTTTAATCCACGAGCAGAGACACACACCTGTGCTGAGGTCTCCATCCGTCAGCGACTCCAGGATGGTGTTCATGGCTCCCATGTAGAAGATGAGGCGCAGCTGCGTCACACACATGGTGATGAGGCTCAGCAAGAAGATGGGACTGAAGATACTCTTCATGAAGGACTGAGCTGCAGGGGACATGAGAGAGGACATTACAGTCCTCACATCAGTCTGCTAACACATCTGGCTTCTTATCAAATACCAGTTACTGCCTATGTCACTTTTGGCTCTCTTAAATGACAAATGTCAATGGTGACACTGGAGGAAAAGTCCGGGAATCACCAAAATCATTAGGATCCAACCTCTGGGGATCATGAATGTCTGTACAAAATTTCATGTTAATCAGTCCAATAGTTGTTGAGATTTTGCTCAAAAAACAAATGTGGACCTGTTGGTGGCACTAGAGGATCGTTCAGGGAATCACCAAAGTCATTAGGATTCATCCTCTGGGGATCATGAGTGTTTCTAAAAAATGCCATGGCAGAATATATATCTCTGAAAGAAAACTATCAGTACAAATTGTGGTCTTATTTAACAACACTGAATATTTTGCAAAATGTTGTTAATCAGGAACTTTTTCAAGCCAAAACTGTAGATCTGTAAAGTTTGTAAGGCAGGGGATAACCAACTACACTATAATGCTTTTTCTCAAAAAAATGGGAAATCAGGGTTCCAATAACTAAAGAAAGAAAAGGGAATTAACTGACTTTTAAAAAATGGTGCACGAGAGAAACAAGAATTAAGACAGCAAGGGCAGGGGGCCCACAACGACCACTTATGCATAGGGTCCAGAATTTGGTGCTACGCCCCTGACTACAAACCCAAACCTGCCTGTTTTTACACAAGAGTTTCTGTCATATGATGGAAAACTACACCAGTGTGCTTCCTAGCCCGTGCTAAGTCTACTGTGAAAGTTGGGGGAAGAGATTGTCATCTAAATATTCCCACTGCTCCTCGGGTGCCACGGTAACACGTCTCATCCTGCACGAGAAGCTGAGCGGCCGGGTGATTCACCGAAAGGTGGGTTCTAGGAAAAGTTGATCATTAATCAAAGTTGTGAATCTAAATGGAAATTGGACAAACTGCCCATATGGTGAAGCACTGGACAAACCAATTAATTGTCAGTGCACAGATGGAGCAGATGGGTTTATTACCCAGAACAACAGGTATCCATCCGAGGCCTAATTAAGGGAATTGTTTGGAAACAGGTCATGCTTTTTGTAAGCACTTTAACACGCCTTCACCTCAATACCTGATCTGTATTTCTGCCTCTGATCAAAATAGAATATAAGGGTCTACAACCAGCTAGGAGACCATGAAAGGCTGCACTTCTGCTAGCAAGTTTAATATTTTAATGGCAATTCATCCAATAGTTGTCGAGGAAGTTACTCAAAACAACAAATATCAACTTCACTGTGGCGGCAGGGGAGGTCAGTAGTTCTTAAGTTGGCTGTGGCTTTTAACTCCTGCCTTAATCAAGGCAATAGTAGACATAGAGTCATAAAGAGAAGTCCAAAGCGTCCAAGACATGAAGGAGAGAACGTCAGATTCTAGAGACAAAATATACAGTTTGTATTTCATTTTTATACTGAAGCAATCATTTTGGAAAAGTAGATTTACAGCCTTGCACTTGTATGCTTCTGCAAACCAGCCAAGTTACACTTACAGTTTACATTAGGACGTCACAGTGTAGGTGATCTTTGACCTTTTGGGTATAAATTCTAGTCACTTCATCATTATATCCTTTTAAACATTTGTGTGAAATTTTGCATGAATTCATGAATTATGGCCAAAAACATGTTTGTGAAGATGCAGTTTGTGCCAAATTTGAAAAATATCCCTTTAGGAGTTCTTGAGACAATGAGACAGACGAGGCCACAGTGACCTTAGACTTTGACCTATGACCACCAAAATCTAAATAGTTCATTCTTGAGTCCAGGTTGATGTTTCTGCCAAATTTGAAGAAATTCCCTCAAAATGTTCTTGAGATATTGCTTTTACAAAATTGGGACAAACAAGGTTGCGGTGTCTTTAAACTTTGACCACCAAAATCTAATCAGGTCATCACTGAGTCCAAATGGATGTTTGTGCCAAATTTGAAGAACTTTCCCGAGAGGCGCGCTTCAGATATCATATTTACATATTTGGGACAGGCATCCTAAAACATAATGTGTCTGGCCTCGTATTTTCGCCAGCACAAAGGCATAAAACTGACTTTGCCTATTTTTTTGTGCTGGCCGAAATGTAATCGACTTACTAAACTAGAACACTGTGTTTGTTACTGACGATCAAAAGGAAACAATAATATGTTCAAATTCAAATCAGCTCTCGGGAGAGCGGAGGAAAAGAAATAGTGCCTAATTAGTAAATATTCTGCAACCTGCACAGCTGCCGTCAAATTAGCGTGGAATGAGAGGGGGACGGTGTGTAATATGGGCCTCTTTAAAGCTCCTGACAGACGGAACATGTCCAGCTGTTATGAAACCAACCGTGGGCATCCTGACTACAGTCCACACACACACACACACACACACACACACACACACACACACACACACACACACACACTCGATGATGCTCGGCCTTCAACCCACAACAATGCTTCTCTGGCATCCAGCCAGCAACCCCCCACACCTGCTGAGCGGCTTTTCTAAGAACTGGGTCCGAACCAATTCTACGGTCCATTTGATACCAAAGAGACATTGAGGGGGGGCGACCAGAACCCCCCCACTGGGAGTCCCTGACCCCGTTGTAGAAGAGCAAGGAGGCCTGGAGGTGTTGGGGTAACAGGGGTTAGCTTAGTATGGATGTAGGGTGGAGGTAAAGGGGTATTTTAGGTATCACAGGGGTGTAAATGGAGTTTGTGACTAATTGGTAAGTACAGATGTAGGTCAGGCCTTTCAGAGCTGAGACGTGATGCAGCTGATATGAAGTCTTGTCGTCTTGTTAGATTTCCTCTTTTATTATTTTTATCGTCTTTTATATTTTTTAAAAACTTTTTTTTTCTTTTATTCTTGTTGACCTTTGTATATGTATTTTTGGTCTGACCTTTTTGACTGTCCTACACATTTCTCTGTTTGACCTGATTGTTGATGTCTATTTTTATTATTCCCTGAGCTCCTGCCTTTGCTTTTTCTGTCAAAGCACTTTGTAAACACCAGTTTTTAAAGGTGCTATATAAATAAAGTTATTATTAAAGTTATTATTATTATAAGTATTTTGTATTTTTATAATTAACATGTAAAATAAGCAGCCTGTTCTCATGCACTGATCCTACGAATACCTACAAAAAGTAATGCACGGAAAGTTCTGTATAACCCACATTATTGGGAAGTCAAATCTATAATCATATAGTAATATATATCAAAAAATACCCATATTAATAATAATACCACAAACTATACTGCCAAGCTGTGATTATAAAACTCTTATTGTTACAAACATGTATTTAAATGTGAAAAGTAATAGCTTACGACTGTTAGTATGACTATTCCAGGTCATGGACTGGACCACTCAGGACTGTGGGACAGACTGCTGTCTGGAAAGCCTTTGTCCGTCATGGTGCTTTCAGACAACCTGGCAAACAAAGCGGCTCTCCTGCTCGGTTCATTCATAATCAGCAGAGTGACTCCTGAGATGCTCGGATGAATATTCATAAGCTGGCAGAGGGGACACAACAAATAGTGGGACTGCCTTTGCTCTGGACTTGATCATTTGAGCACATGGAGCACTTACGCTGACTTATGGTTGTTTTCAAAAGCTCTTTTTCACCACTTGGAGATCCGCTCTCACAAAGAACTGGTTTCCTTTTTTAATTTCACGCCCATGCTACAGATTCATGACATGACACAAGTTAGATATGTTGTTTCAGACTTACTCTCTTCCTTGCTCTTGCACTTCACCTCCAGGTCGACCGTGGACAGGCACAGCTTGTTGGCCTCCTGCGTGGCCAGATCTTTGGGCGGCTGGTGCTGCTGCTTTATGGAGTTGCCGACACTGAGACGGCGCCCCACGGTGGTCACCTGCCGATAAAACTGCTTCCCGGTGATCTTGTGGTCAAAGCCCAGCCAGCTGAACTTGATCTTCACCCTGGAGGAACAACGGAAAGAGAAGGCGAAAGGTGATTGCGTGCATAAAATAAAGAGCAAAGAAAAATGTCAAATGAAAAAAGCAGAGGAGGAAGAGGAGGACTGCAAAAAAAAGGAAGAAAAACATCCTCCGAGAAAGAGGGAAAGGGGAAAAGACAAGAGGAAACAAAGGATCCAGGTGATTGAGGGCAAAGCCAGCTGATCATCTGGTTTTAAAGTCTTTCCTGTCTTGAGGGCTCACTTGGCCTCCGCTGTATTACACTGAGGTTTACTGTGTGTGTGTGTGTGAGCATGCATGTGTGTGCATTCTTATGTATGTGTGTATGCAGTGATCTCTGCGGAGAATGCAAGCTGTCTGGGCTCAGTGGGAATCCCTTAACAGCAGGTGCAACCTGAGGGCACTTTCTAACACTACTTTGGCTGCTATGACGATGGTAGCTGCAGGCTACAGAAATGTTTGTACGCCTTTGTGTGTGCAAAAGTAAGTTTGTCTATTCTTCTTACGTATAGTCCATGTCCTCTGGTCCGGGGAAAGGCTCCAGAGGCCAGTTGACGAAGCAGTTAAGGAAGACGAGGCAGGCGCAGGCGGCCCAAACCAGCAGGATCATGATGAAGGTGGCACCCAGATCATAGATCACCTACAGGCAGACAGACGGCACCCAAACAGACGCGTCATAATGGAGAATCAATATCCCGTTCTGTGGCATCAGTGTCACACTGTCTGAGTTTATGTTAGGGTACTGCCTTTTAGGAGCACTTCTTTTCTGATGGATGAGGATGTATTAATGAATTTTTACGAGGTGGATAGAAAATTGTGTGATGTCATCAACAGCGCAAATCATATGTTACCTTGATGCCGGGGAAAGTGACAGCAGAGGAGGCGTAAGATCCAATCATCAGGGCAATGAAGGTTGACCTCAGGTCCCCAAACATGTTGGGGAGCTGTGGAGAGAGCACAAGAAACAGATGAGGTTATTAACTTCAACATAATACACTGGGAGTTTATTTAAACACACAAAAGCAGAATCAGTGTTTCCCCACACATTCATCTATTTGTGGCAGCCTGCCACAATTAAAACATCTGCTGCCACAGATATATTTTTTAGTTTTGGAGCTGGATCATTCTTTAGGAGCACTGCTGAAATATATATTTATATATACCATTTGGTTATTTATTGCATCATGGTCTCGGATTGCAGAGCATACTCTGGGCACAGATGGAGCAGCAGAACATCAGGCGCATTGAAAATGAAATTTGACCATTCAGTCTCCTGGGTCTAAAAGTTTGCTTTCACTTGCAGCAGCTGCTCCTCTCATGTGCCATCTGATCTGCTCTAAACAGATCGACAGAATAATTTCGCACCCCTTGAGTTACAAACTGCTGCTGAGGAAAAAAAAGAACTTGCTGTGTTCATGGACACGCAAGTCTCCGAGAGGGGACACAGAATGATACAAAGGGAAGAGTTGCTCCCATTAAAGTTTCAGCTGGTTGCAATCTGCTACTAGATGCCACTAAATCCTACACATCACTGCTTTAAAGGATAAAAATCATTTTCTCACTTTGTCATGACACGCAGAAACACAGACTGGCCTCAAATTATACTGTGGAAGTACAAGAAAAAGCTTTCTGTGTATCACTTCAGTGCTTAAGCAGATGAACAAGATGTTTTTTGTCTTTGAAACTCAACAAAAAAGAGTCAAAGACACTGAAAACAGTGCTGCATTTATGAGAGCACAGCGTATCCAACTGATTTATAGTGAGACAATGTGACTTTTGACAGAGGAAACAGCACTTTTATTCTCTTTCAAATTAAAAATTGAATTCATAAAAAAAAAATAAAACTAAACTAAAACTGAAGGAGTTTTGTATTCACAGCCTTAAACAGTCTGGTATGACCAGTTAGCTGATGGTGGCTAATGTTGGCAAACTTTAGATCGATACTCCTGTAGACATTACTGAGTCTGTTTGCTGACTTTGAAACTATTCAGGCAACTGTTAGGCTGTTATCTCACACATGAATCTTTGTTGATATATTTTCTTTCCCTACCAGCAAAAAGATTATTCAGTGTTAAAAACAATGCAGCAAATTGCTCACATCGAGGCGAATACTTCACCCCAGCTTAAGTATTGATGGGCCTGTCACCACAAAGTACAAAGTGTACTGTGTGCTGCGTGGTATTTGTTTGTGCTGCAGCATTTGAAGTGGAGCAGAGACAGAAAAGCCAGAAGTCTTGCTTAATGGCGCTCAACTTGAGACACAAGAGCACACACTGTTCTTAACTATGCAACTTCGAACTGTAAACAGCCTCCTCCAAGAAGTCAGAAGAGCTCAAAATGCCAGCAGAGAGCGAGAGAGCAACATGTGGCGAAGATATTTATTGTCTCTCTATTGATGTGATGTTTAATTCACGCCATCTGGAGAACATATAGTTTAAACATGGAGGAGAGGAAATCAAACTCCAAGTCAACAGCGGTGTGAAGTGGGTCGCTGGGGGAAGAGTGGGGGGCAGGGAGTTAAAAATGTGGGCGTAACATTATTATGGGTCATAAATAGCAAAGCAGGCCTCAGTTTCCCTTCACTCCCTGTCTCATTGTCCTCATCTGTCTGTCCATCCGGCCGCTGTGCTCACCGCGGGGGTGCAGCTTGTTAGGCAGCTGCTTGAACCCTCTAACCCCACACAGACGTCACTCCCCGGATTAATTGGACCAAAGGTGAGCTACAAAATTTGCTACGTCCCTGCCGTGGCATCCAAAATAACAAGGGCTCTGCTCCTGGTTCCCTGTAGCAGCGCTCAACTGGAAGAGTCCAGTTTTGACACTTTACAGGAGACTGACTGACCACACGGGGGGGAAGACGGCTGACCTTTGGCCCAGTTGGCATACAGGAGAGGAGAGGACACAAAAAATGACCAGCTCAGCTTGTGTCTAGCTCAGCAGACTTGATGTGGTCATGACGCATCAAGGCCGTGACGGCTGTGCAGAGTCAACAGGTTCAGATTTCCCAACTGTTGCTTTGTCACTTCCTCATCCTCTAGTCTGATGATGATCATATTTTATGTCCAGTCTTTTGTAATAACTATAGTAACAGCAAAAAGCTTGAAAAGATTTTGGTATGTCACGGAGCGGGACTGAGCATTTTTATTATCAGCCTGTGACACATGAACTGGGGCCGGCCCACTGACGTCCCAAAAATTACAACTAAACATGGTGAAGCTGTGTTTTGTTATCATGCAGCACAGACCTGAAATAACCTCCCAGCTGATATTAGACAAACCCAGACTCTGACCACTTTTAAGTCAAAGCTAAAATGTTCCTTTTATTTATTTTCAGAGCGGATTTTACATCATTTAAAATGATCTTTTTATCTTTGCACCTCTTGTCTACACTTTTTCTATTTTTATGGTGATTTTGATTTTAAAATTTAAAATCATTTAGTGATTAATTTAACCTTTTATATCTTATCTCTGTGCTCTTTTATTGCAAATCTATCTTATATTTTGCTGCTTGGTAAAGCACTTTGAATTCCCCTGTTGTATGAAATGTGCTATATAAATAAAGCTGCCTTGCCTTCCTATGTAAGAATATTCACCTTTACAGTTACACAAAAAAAATTACTTGTGCCATGAGTCATAAAGGTGCACTTTGCTATCTGAAGAGGACAGCCGTTCTGTCTCTGTATCAGGGTTTTATTGACCTGTGCATTTATGGCATGCAATAGAATTTACAGTACTCCCTCTCTTGGATTTTGCAGGTTGTTTCGGGGATTGTTGTAGCTTAAAAGGCCGCCTGATTTAATTTCACAGCAGTTTTTCTAATAAATTGCTGAAGGACTGGCTGGATATCACTTGAGGAAAATCGAACTTTACGCAGCTCCCTTATCGCAACTGAGGTAGCAGCCGACTCGCAAAGAATTGTAAACGTAGTTTATGGTGTAAAATCAATGCTGTTCCCTTCAAGGCTTAAACTGGAATATCCAATAAAAAAAGTGCCACTTTGAGATTTTGAAATTAAATAGTTCCCCAGAAAATGAACAGTTCCCCATTCAGATTCCAGATATTCAGTGCAGATTCAAAGGAATAAGGTCACTTCGGTGTGGATGACTCAGTTTCTAAACTCTCTGCCATTCACCTCCTTCACGTCTCTCCCAGTGATACGCCTCGGCTTGTTTATTCACTCTGGGAACAGGTTTATTTGGGAGCAACTCTGTACCCACTGGCGATCATTTCTGGAAGCGCATGGGCGAGTGGGAGAAAAAAACAAAACCACGTGAGCAAACTGTGCTTTGCCAGAGCAAAACCTCAAAGCATCTGCGTGTGTGTGTGTGTGTGTGTGTGTGTGTAGCAACATGCCAAAACCTGAATAAAAACCACCTCTAGTCCTTGTGATGCTGAGCGTTGGCCAATTGCGTCACACCAGGAGTTTCTCTGGGTTACTAGGTCTGAGTCACAGTCAGCTGCAAATACTGTTTCCCAAAAACATGTCACAAACCAGTTTGGTCGGCTAATCAGAAAAGAAGAAGTGAGGATTAATGGGTTCAGCAACGTGAGGATAATGTCAGAGTGTGCTGATGGGAGGAGCAGCTGTCAGGCTTGATGAGGAAGAGATAACACTGTTTTTGTAGCTGGAGTCAATAACACATCAGTCAGGGAGACAGGTGAGTCTGTGACCGTTAAACACCGGAGGACAAAGGATCTACTGTCACTTCAGGCCATAACAGACACACAGCGAGCAACTGGCTGCACAGTAAACGTACGTGGACACATGATAACATGAACACTACTGCCGTGAATTATGCCTGAGATGTTGAAAACACACATTGGAGCCTGTGGGTGATTTTTGTGGCAAACGAAAACAAACGAAACTGTCTGTCTCGGTTTAAAAAGTGTTAAACAAGATAAAAAGTCTAGACGGCCATGCTTTGTGAGATTGTATTGCACCCAAATTTGTGTTTTCTGAGGATAGCGAAGGCATGACCCGCCCCTCTCTCCCTCTGATTGGCGAGTATTTGTTGCCTTTGTTGGCTGGAAAGGTTAAATTTAGGCAAGAAAAGCATGGCTGGGTAAGAATGTCACGGTAAGATAATCAGAGGCACAGTAAGGGGCCGATCACATCGCGACGTATCATGTGAAGCACGACCGCTCCAAAAACGCCTTGGGAGTGCATCTGGTAAGACAGCTGGGTGCGTTTGTGGAGCAGTGAGCGGAAAAGTTGAAAATATTTAAACTTTTATGCGTGCCAGAAAAAGGCGCTGCACAGCCCGACAGGCGTGCTGTACCGCAGGGAAACTTTGGTTTTGGTGGTGATGTTTCTCTCACGACGCACCTCAGAGCGATCAGCCCCTAATACAGAGTAGGGTGGGTCATGCCTTCGCTATTTTAAGGAACGTAAATTTGTGTACTGCAGTGTTTCTGTAAGCTAAATGCTAATGCTAATGCTAATGGCAAAGCTAACATGCTGATGTTTAGTAGGTACTCTGCAAACCTTTAATGAGTTTTTTTTGTAGGCTACGTTATTCGACCATTTTTCACCTAACTGAATGTCTTTTATTGTAATAATTAAGGGGGAAAATGTAAAATTTCTGCAAAACATTCATGAAAATTTCAGGTATTTGCTCTTAAACCAAATTAACAGACACATTGAAATCGCCTTTCTTAAAGCCAAGCTGCTTGCTAGCTAAAAATCAAGGTGTCGTTTGAAATTTTAATCTCTGTGAAATTACAAGATTTTTCTTTAAAGAGCACGGGTCGGTTTTGGCGATCTTCAACTCATGAGAGAAATATATTTCTTATGTACCGCAGCCATCAAGGTACGATGTGTGAGTTAATCTTCCCACTGTTTGTTCAGGAATTTCACCTCATTCCCTCACTGATCTCTTTCTCAGTAAACACAGCTTTTACTAATCTCCCAACTACTTGCACTTTTTCCCTTATCTTGATGACGTTATAGATATAAAGGACGGTAGTTTTTATTTCCAGAGAAACGACTGAGAGCAGCCCTGTGTGGAGATACCTCTTTAAAATAATACCACCCACCATCTACTTTGTTATTGCTTCTTCCCTGAATAGCTCTTTTGTTGGCTCTGCGGTCACGATGTATTCATGCACAGAGTGGTAAGGTACACACACAGATGGGCTCGGTGTTTGGACAGCCACTAAAGGTCTATCTTAGCGTCAGAGCAGTCACCTGGAGATAAGAGATCAGGGTTCGCTCTGAGGCAGGTGCAGCTGGAGGGTTTATTTCAGGGTGGGATGCAGGCGCTCATCAATAAGTGGATCTATGCATGCCAGGGTTTCGTTTGAACAGTATCCAGGTAGATCAGTATTGAAAACAAAAAGCACGTTGTCATGAGTCAGCATGAAAATTTGTTTAGGACTGTGGGTTAACTTGAGTGCAGGAGGCCAATTTGAACTGCAGAGAACAAGAAAAATCTTCTCCACTTTTAGCATTGATGAATTAAAGGTTTTCTTGGAAAAATGTTCCTTTCTGGTTAATCAAAGAGACATTTACAGTCCAACAGCTCTTGAGCCAGAGTCCAGAATGTCCTGGAACAATGTAAGTGCACTTAAATGTCCCTGGATTTGCGAGTGCAAGAACAGCTTTTGCACTGGCTGCACGGAGAACAGCAATACAGGGAACTGAACTTATTTAACCCAAGCTGCTAATAAGCAATTATGAGCATTTTAGCACGTTTAGAAGAACCTCACGGACCTGCTTGTTCGTGACTCTTACAGTAAAACGTGTTTTATCGCGAGGTGTAGCTCCACAACGGCCGGATGAAACCTGATCGGCAGTGATTCGATCTTGTTTGGGTGAGATTGCTGAATGTTATCAGTGCAGGTGATATGAATGCTGTGTGCACTGTTCGCCATGTGACCCACCTATGAATGATGAGCGTATTTGCTTGTTGATGCTGATTTCATAAAATCTTCAGGTAAGACTGATATATTTCCCACAGTGGAGGTCTGTCTTGTTTTAAGCCTTATCTCCTATTTTGGAACATGTTTTAAATGTCATAATATGCAAATTTATTCTGTGGAGGGTACGATAAGTGTACAATAACATAAACCTCTTGTGTTGTTTTAATATTTAGAGATAAGGCCACAGTAAAGAGTGCTCTGAGGGCACGGGCACATGGGTAAAATAAGTTTTTTCACTTGTTAGAAGTCCTTGTTTTACAAATTATTTTCAAAAGGGTTTATGAAATTTAATAAAATAAATTTATATAAAACCCAAACATATTAGAGGGCAAAAAAAGGGAATTAAAAGGATTTTTTAAAAAAGAAGGGGAAGGAATAAAAGTGATTAAAAGACGCAGGTGACAGCAGCTGGATTACAGATTAAAATCAAAATAAAAGTGAATTTTAAAAAATGAAAAAATAAATAAGAGGTTCCTCCAGGATTCCCGGGTCCTTCCCTTTTTTGAATAAAGCGCTGTAATGATTCATAACTTTTAAAATCTGTAGTGATTCATAACTTTTAAAATCTATAATAGAATTGAAATAGAATAAATAATATAATAAAACCCATCTTTGGGGAGCGGTACACCCACACACACGCAGCACCTCCAAAATAAAGTGCTTTTCATAAAATATATGACAAACAAGAACACACAGTTATAAAGATATAAAAGCATGCGTAAATGTTTGTAAAATATAAGTGCCCCAAGAAGGTTAGTGAATGAACTAATTTGTAGAAACATGCTTACTTAAAAAGTTTCCCCTGCAACTGCAAACTTTTTGTCCATCCTGCACTTTTGCGCACATTTTGTCACTCTGGATAAGAGTGTGTGCTGAGTGTTGAAAATGGAAATGGAAAAAGGCAGAGCGTGATGTGACAAAGAGGCCCGGGGTGTGAGAAAACATGCTGAGCCTCAGACGAGGGGCAGAAAGAGGAAACTGGACAGAGCCGTTTGAGAGCAGGGAACAGAGAAATGAAAGAGGGAAGAGGGTTTGCTGCTGCAGCAAGTGGAAACATCAGCTGCTGCTGCCGGACTGCTGCGAACCAGCTCTGACCGGTCCTGTCCTGACGCGCAGGATAGGACGCCATCCATCATAAAGAGCAGCCAAGTGGGCTGTAAGATTAGCAAACACCAGCTGACGAACACCAGACGGCATACCTCCATCGACATGACATCATTTTATGCTCCTCCCTATGAGGACTCCAATAATTTTTAACATATATTTTGGATTGAAACCAATTGACTTCATCCCTAAACATAACAAACAGCACATGAGCGTTTCCACTAGTTTTTGGAAGGGTGTAGAGGTTTCTAAGACCCCTGTGTGTCTGGAAGGGATTTACAGTCATTTCAGCTGCACAGAAAACCATAAAAACATCCACCTGGAACACAAATTCACACAACTACACATCCACTCGGGCCTTGTATCAGCGACAAGCTCTGTCTGGCTGGTTCGGGTCTCAAATTACTTGACCCTTGGCATTCATTCATCTTTTTTTCTCCCCTCACAGCTCCATTCGATGTGGTCCAGAGGAGTAAACAGAGCATATACTGTACTTCCTCCATCTCACCCGACATCTACAGCACGGTAAAAATAGTCCGCAGACTGATTTCACTGCCTTTTTGCTGTCATCCCTTCGCCGTGTAGAATGAAATACTGTGTCTGCTGTACTTCCCCTTCAGCCCCACCTAGACGTTTCAGCCATTAGGGGAGAAAATGTGCAGGACATTTCAATTTCTCTGCTAAAGTCTACATTTATGGCCAGTGTGTTGACCGTTTGCCACAGAGGAATCTGCCTTTGAGTGCGTTCCCAGATGGTCCGGTGACACAGAAAAAAGGGGATTGGGAGCAGAGGAAATGCACGTTAGAGATAGAAAGTAGATTATGGCAGCGAGCAGGGCTTCAGACTGAGAGACCAGGAAGCGCAGTCGGCTCCTGCACGTGCCATAAAGAACAAGAGGAGGAGCCTGGTGTCCGCCTGTGGGTGTGGAGACATGTATGCATGTATGTGTATGTAGAGGCTGAATGTTTAGTAAGAAAAGAGCAGCTGTAACATGAAGCTGTTTACAAGCACAGAATAGACGAGCACTGAACCGCCCGGCCCTCCTCAGCTTCACGCTCTGTTTTCCGTCCCCGGGACACGGAGTGCTGAGTGTGCATCCAAAAGCAAAGATAGATAAAGATAAAAAACAGCAGAGAAGGAGCCAAAAAGTACACTTTGTGCTCATTAGAGGTAGAAAGAAAGCAAAAAGAGGAAGAAAGATATCCGCTGTTCTTAAAGCCTCTGGGAACCTAAATCGCTTTCTTACAATGTAATTTAGGGTTTTACATGACTAATAAAATGTATAAAAAATTATCAGACATTAGCTTCAATCCAAATTTGAATATTGTCGTTTTGGGTTGATTTGGGCGTCGTTATTCTCGATTCATATCACGTAAAACGGATAAAGCCGATCAAAATTTCAAAGTCAGGTGTCAGTTGATGCTAATTGAACATGCTAAACTGAAATCCTCCTTTCTGAGTGCTGGAGCGCACTCTGGTACAAACTGGACCGTTGGTGAATTCGGAGCGATGTTGGACTGGACCATTGGGTCATCCAGAGCAACGCACTCTGGGCTCTCTTTCTGGAGAAAACCGAACGCTCCGCGACTTAAAAAGCAGCTTTCTCGCTTTAGTGCAGAGCATCAGATTGGATTTACGATCGCAGCCAGAGTCAGAGGGCTGGGACATACAGAGCCGCACCACGCCGACTCGGCTTTGCTTCATGGCTGTCGTCGTGGAGACGAGAGACAGTTTGCAAAGGTGGGATCCCAGGAGGTGTAAATCAAAACGTGATCTGCCGCGCCCACACAGGAGAAATTATGTCAAACGAGCTGTTTTCAGCTCAGGTGAATAGCTGGGAACAATAGTTGGGAACATATTTTCACTCAGATTTTTGTAGATACTTAATGAGACTTTGATATACTTTGTGAATTCTGACTAATTCAAACCACCTTTCCAGAGGCTTTAAACAACACACACTGTGATTTGACACTGGTCAACCTGACCTGAGGAGTTTCAGTGACCCACGAGCCCAAGATGCTGCATCCGAGTTTTTCACCCCCTCAGAAACATAAAGGTTACAGGCTTCTTAATATAGTTGTTTTCCTCGGTAACGATCCCTGACCCAGAGATTCAGGAAAGGGCAGGGCGACGGAAGAGCAAAGCATCCACACAACATCACTAACTCTGTCTTGATCTGTCTCGCACACACACACGCACACACACACACGAAGACGGTGGTATAAAGGAAACATTTGTCGAGGCTGGCAGGGAGCTATAACTCAGCCTGCTGGAGATTCGAGGCGCGCCACAGCTAAAACAACACACACACACATCATGCTGACGCACAGTAACATACAGTACTGTGGACACACACAAGATAGTTTGGACAGTTGTGTGCAGGTCCAGCCTTGCTGACGGAGAGCAGCTGAAACTGGAGAAGACAAAAACAACCAGGCTGAGACGAAAGACTGGGTGGAGGCAGGGCCGGGGAGGGGGTGCACAGTGGGGCGAAACCAGCTGAGCAACTTCTGTGTGTGTGTGTGTGTGTGTGTGTGTGTGTGTGTGTGTCAGTGAGGGTCCCAGTAGGCAGCCTGAGAAGGAAACAGCGCAGCATGGGTGGGGAGACACACATAAACACACACACTCAGTCAGTTCCCCTGTTGCTGCTTCCTGTTTGTCTCCTCTGTGACAGTGTGTCTTTGCTCTCCAGTTTTTGCACTTAAGTAACAGATTGTTGAGGCTGCAAGCGACTGTGTTGCAAATAATTATTTACCATGCAACAAGGAAGCAACACATAGATTACAAAATCCACCGCTGATGAAACGGGTGTGATACCGCTTGTTGACATGTTTAAAATATTCTCTCTATCTACACATCTGTGGACTCGCGCTCTAGACACACTGTAAAAAGAAACATTTTTTTGTAACTTATTAAAGCCAGTGTCCGAGCTGACTCTCAAAATCAGTCAAATTTAAGCATTTAAACCCTTGATCAATATCAGTTTTGTTATGCTTCGTTTAGATGCCTTTGACAAGCATTGAAACCTGAGCAAATTTTGTTTAATTTCTTTTGAAAATATGGGGAAAAAGGATTGCAAAAAATTTGTAAAAGGTGAAAGGAAAATTAGCTTAAAAAACTGTGAGAAAATCATTAGAAAATTATTAAATAGGGAAAAATATCAAGAAAACTAGATTTATATTTATTATAATTATATCATTAAAATTAGGTTACCATCAAATATATATTATTATTTATTTATTTATATTATTAGTTAATTAAGCACTTTTTTCAGGTCATTTACTGTTTTTTTTATCCTTTTTTTGGTTATTTAAAATAATTGTCTTTTAAACTAGTTTGGGGTTTTTTTTTGTAAGTTGCTCATGGCCTTCTCTCCATGCTTTGACAGAAATCAAGCCAATTTGCTCAGGTTTCAAAGGGTTAATGCAGCCCAGACACTAGCTTTCTTTAAAAAATTAAAACAATAAGTTTCTTTTTACAGTACACACACACACAGACACTATAGATCCATGTGTGGATAAAATAATAATGAATCGAGGTCTTTTTTTGGCTCCCGGCCAGAGCAGCAGAGCAGCAGTGAATAATAAATCACTAATGCGCCGCTCTCTCGCTATGTCGCTCTCGCTCTCTCACGTGGCCCCTCCTGTGATGCAGCACTTTCTCTCACTGATGAGATCATCCTGACCGCTGGCTTTCCTTATCCTCTCCATCACTCCCTCTGCTCTCGCCTGCACATCACCGCTCGTCCTTTTCTCCCAGAGTGTCAACCACTCAGCCATCTGTCTCCTCCTCCGTCCGCGTCTCCCCTCGCTCTGATGCATCTGTCTGTCTGCATGTCTCTATCTGCTGTCCCTCTTGTGTTGTCCTCTCTTCATCAGTGCATAATGAAGTGTTTCTTCACAGTGCTCTAATCCACTCTCCTCTCTGTCCTCTCTCTCTTCTTCTTCCTCATACAGTTTGTTGTTGTTTCCAAATCTCGATATCTCTTCCTCTCCATCTGCTCCTCTTCATTTCATTTCCTCTCATATCGAATCTAGGTGTTGCACTATTCTGGTTTGCTGACTTTTTATTAAAAATCTGGCTTTATGAGATTCAGTGTTGTCTTTTTACTTGTCGGTTACGAAATAAACCAAGAAATGTATTTGGGCGTCCTTGCAGAATTATTAGTTTGTTGCAGGACTTGTTGGGAAGCTGATGTGGCTGTCAACTGAGAACATGCTGTAAAAATGCTGGAGAAAGCCAGGAGAATTTTTTTGTGCCAGTCTAACTGGATTACTCATCTTTAGCTTAGTGCCAGTTTGTTAGTCTGACTCACTGGATGGCTATATATAGATTGCTGCAAGTTAACATGTTTGCACTCCCGGTTTGCTCATTTTGAGGACGATGGGTATTTGGTTTAAAAAAGGGAGCTGCTAACAAGTGCCAAAATGAGATTTCAAATGTCATCATGCTAAACACCAGTCTTTCCAGCCTCCGTAGTGTAATTCGTTTAATTTAATGTTAGATTTTAACTTCTGGATATTACATTTATACTTCAAAAATCATGAAAGTTGTGTTCATTTTTGAAGATTATCTCGCAGAGCAAAATGTTAAAGTATCATAAACTTTTGTGAACGATAGAGCTTATTTTCTGCAAAAATACAAAATCCAATGGAAAAAATCCACTGGCTTTTTGACGAGGGAACCAGAGCGACCGAAAACTTTGCCATCCTACAAACAAAACGTCATTTAAGCCCACTAATGGCCTGTTATTACAAGCGGCATTCTCTTCCCCTTCTGCTATCTGCATACTGCCATTTTGCAAGGGCACCATCACTGTATCCTGGGTGTAGCACCGCCCAGGATGATTGTGATTCGTTTAGAGAAATAAAAACAAGCCCCTGTAGCCTACTAGAATAATAGTAAATGCTACCAGACCTTTCTCTAGCACTGAAAAAGTGCTGTGGAAGTAGGTCTGGTCTAAAGTGAATTTCTGTATATTTAATATATTATACTGTATTTCCATATTTTGTGGAGTAGTTTCTACTCTAGGAGAGCAATTCTATCAATTCAAAGCAGCTTTAGTAATTAAGTATTGTAATCTCAGTAATCGTACTCACTGTCAGAGAAGTGAAGGTCATGCACATGCCTCCAAACCCATTCATCGCCAAAGCAAAGAAGATCAGGATGGACAGATCTGCAGGAGAAAGAGCAGATTAACAACAAAGACGGGTGTGGTTACTCTGCTGACACACACCCAGTATGACTGATTTAAGTTTCACCAATTCATCCATGCACTGTTACACTGTGTACAGTGTGGCTCACGGACAAAAGCAACGTGATTGAGAGCAGTGTGTGAGGCAGTACGTCCCCAAGGTGAATACATAATGCCGCTGAAGTGATGTATGTGAGATGAAATGAGATACGTACTGTTGGGATCACTGGCACCGTAGGCGATGAGGAGGCAGGAGAAGGCAAAGCAGGCACTGGAAACACACCGCAAAGGGTATGAATAGGGCAATACATAAACTAAACAGACCATAAACATCCAATAGAGTTCAAAATGGGTTTAGATTTTCCTCTGTAGCCTTACCTGCCCAAAAGTCGTAGCTTCCGGGGACCATATTTGTCCATGACGATGCCCATGGGCAGGGTGATGGCGGACAGCAGGAAGGAGCCCACAGTGAAGGCCAGGTTCAGCATCTCGTCCTGGTCTTTGCAGATGGGCCAGCCGTTCATCTCCAGATACTCCTCATCATCACCAGACTTGTTAGACGAGCTGGAGAGGTTAAGGCTGGAGCTGTTTTCTGGAGAAACGTAAAATAGGAAACTGTTTTTAAACTGGATTTATTCTCTAAATGCTACACACAGCAGCTAAAGCGGCGCTTTCAAAAGGACAGTGACCCGTAACTCTGAAAATATAGCACCTTGAAATTATGTAAGACTGCAGTATTATGTGCACATAATATGCTTTATACCAAAAAGTGGAAAATAATGATGTACATTTACATACAATAGCCTTCAAAGGTACAGTTTGCTTTACTGCACTCTTCCCGTTTCATGTAACTAATTAATTCTGCTCCACTGGGAATTGTGCTTCTTATCCCTCTGCATTAATTTAACAGCTAATGAATAAGTTTGTCTGTCTGCAGTCTAGACTGAAGTATCTTAACAACCTTTGGATGGACTGCATCTTGCACAGAAACTATTATTATTGTAGAAACTATGTTAGCATGCTGACATTGGCTGTGGATGATACAGATGTATACATAACAGCACAGACATTAGCTCCACTCCAGCCTGCAACATTAGACTGCTGCTTACACTTTTAGGAGTGAGTACTTTGTAGAAAAATAGTGATTCACACTGGGAATTGTTTTTGTGCTTTTGGTATACAATAGGTGTCAGAGTGTGTAAAACAGCATCAAATTAGATCTTATTTATCAAAAAAAGTGCCAGTGGAGGATTCCCTGACAGAGGACAGAGCTGAGCCCCAATTGTCCTAAAATCCTAGAAACATCCAAAAGCCCTTGAAATGTCTCAAAATCCTAGAAACGTCCTTTAATTTAAAAAATGTCCTAAAATCTAAAAACATCCTGAAATCCTAGAAATGTCATATAATCCCAGAAACATTCTAAAATTTTAGATATGTGTCAAATTCCTAGATCCTAAAATCCTACGAAAATGCTAAAATCCTTGAATTGCCCTAAAATGCTCAAAACGTCGTAAAAAGTCTAAAAATGTCTTGGAAGCCCTAGAAATGTCCTAAAATCCAAGAAATCTCTTTAAGTCCCATAAACATCCTAAAATCCTGGAATTGTCTTAAAATCCAAGACATTTCGTAAAATCCTAAAAACATCCTAAAATCCTACGAAAATGCTAAAATCCTTGAATTGCCCTAAAATGCTCAAAACGTCGTAAAAAGTCTAAAAATGTCTTGGAAGCCCTAGAAATGTCCTAAAATCCAAGAAATCTCTTTAAGTCCCATAAACATCCTAAAATCCTGGAATTGTCTTAAAATCCAAGACATTTCGTAAAATCCTAAAAACATCCTAAAATCCTAGAAATGTCCTAAAATCCTAGAAACGTCCTCAAAACAAGCATGGGGCGTCTTTGACTGGCCCCTGGCCTCCTTTCATGTTGCAAAAACAAGCTGAGTCCCTGTTCTCGAGGTTCCGGTGAGATCTAAAATAAATACCTTCTCGGTATTTCAGAAGAGCTGGTTTCTAATGTTGCTCTCTGAGGTCTGAGCTCATACGTTTACCCCTCCCTCCCCGAGGGCTGAGCTGCTGATCGAAAAGCCAGGAGACTCATTAAAGGTCAAGTAAACACACCGGAGGGAAAACAACACAATACAGAGTAAACAGGTACCAGAAATAGTCACAACTGAACCCCTGCGCGGAGGAGGGGAACTCTGTTACAGTTTTACAGCGACTCAATCCGCCTCCTGCTGAATCACTGGTAAACACAGTCCAATGAGTTCATGTGGAGTCTATTTTTGTCTATCTGGTCTATTAGACTGTTGCCTCCGGTGAAACTTTGTGTATATCAGCAGATAAACAGACGGACAGACGGGGGGACAAAGAGGAGGGCTGAAGGAGGAAAACAACTCCTCGCTCACCTTGACTTGTTTTTGGTTAAACTGCCGGCAGAACAATAGAGACGGACTCAGAGGTTACCACATGTTTTAGTGTCTGGAGGAGGGAGCAGGGACGTATAAAGGACTTAGTCATCAGTGTTTTCCTCATTTTTGTCCTGGAGGCAATTTTTTAACAGCAGCCGCTCTCTGCTGCGAATAAACAACAGAGCCGAAATCTGTTTTCCCACCGTGTTCTTATAGGGTGTGTGACGTTGCCCCTGCTGAACCAGCCTAAGGTAAAAAAGGAGGGTAAACGCAGGAGGTGTTGACGCTGGTCTCTGGGCTAAGGGTCGAATTTTTAGAGAAACAACAGGAAGCTATTAAGTCATATTAAAAGCATCCCGGGGTGGAAAATTGGCCCGTGCTCTGAGAGAATATAAGTAGGTGAAAGGTGAGGCGGCTTAATGAACATCTGATGGCTGCAATGTTGTTTTAATGCTGCTGTCGGGACACTTGAGCTCATGAGCATCTAAAAACAAGCAGCTGCAGAGTAGTTAAATTTAACATGAGGGTGAGTGGCTGTAAGCATCTGTGGGCTTTGATTAAAAGACATTCACCTGCGATGCACTTTATTCAAAAGTTGTCTACGGAGAACCTTCACCTGCAACAAGTTAACACCGAATTCATTATTATAATCAGAAATATAAGATGCTCTTGTAGTGGAGGTGTGATGATTATCTTTGTTTTCAGTCTAGAGTCATTTTAAATGATAAAAGTTTATATTTTCTTTCCTCTTTTATGTTATCTTCATCATAACAGTCGGCTATCATTATTTAAAAAACACTTGAAAAGGTCACTAATTTAACAAATGTTTATAACACTTCCTGAATGAATCAGAAATAATTTCGGTATTGTAAATATATAACTCTGCTATAATTTTTCTTTTATCTAACCTGTGTTGCTGCCTAAAACTCTTGTTACTGTCTGAGGGAAGGTATTCTTATAAGCCTGTTGAGGCGTTTTTTATTTTAATCGTATTTCTATTGTTATTTCCTTCTTTCAATGTGCAAATAAACTAAACTAACTAAACTAAACCTTATAGGACATTTTTCCCCGAACTGGACAAACTACAGCCATGCTAGCAGCTCTGTGAGGCTGTACTTAGATCTGAGCTTAATGCTGTTTAATAGGGCTACAACTTATGATTATTTATTATCAATTAATCTGCCTATCGTTCTTTTGGTTTGATCGTTTAATCATTTCCAATCATTGCCCATGACGTTCTCTTAGCGTGGCTAAAACCTCAAAAGCATGAGCTTCGTATTTGCGTCAGAAGCACTTTGTGATCAAAACTCTCCGTCAATATGGAGATTATGTGCTTTCTCCTCTCCGGCTGCTGTTTGAGTGTATTGGAGCATTAAGTGCTGACTGTTGGACTAACAGAAGACGGCAGCGTCCGTCCCACAGCGGCTGCTGACTAATCAAATGGCCACAGCGAACCTGAGTCAATAAGGGAAGAGCCCCAAAGACACACACACACACACACACACACATACAGGCAAATACACTCAAGGGTATTAAGGTCGCTTGATCTTCTGTGAAAATTTCTTTACTGCAATTCATCAGAGGGTGTTTCTCATTCATGTCAACGGCATTAAAAGCTTTGTCGTGTGTACGTTTCGCCAAATTCCCGCCACTCCCTTCTCTCCTACATTATACGCTTCCCCTATACATACGAACAGGCTCGGCTCCCACACAGTCTGTTGGTTTAATCATTACTAGGAAGTTCTTCCTTTATCCACCTGTAGATAGCACCAACGTACACAAGTCAACGAGTATCTCAGAGGACGAATAATGCTGATCGATACAGCACACGAACCTCATCCACGAAACAGAGCTCATATCAAGAGGCAATTAGACAGAGGCTCTGTTCCTCGTGATTAGAGGACGTTTATGCACGAGGATACAGTCATTACTGTCTACAGGTAACGGAGTCGAGTGATGTTTAGCAGGTCGAACAAATATTTCAGATCCGTATGACAACGCCAAACACCCTGTGGATACACACAAAGCATATAAGAAGACGAGAAACGTAAATAAACTACTGTTTCCTTTTGGGATTGACATACATCCTGAACACACTGAGCAGAAACACGTTTTTCTAGTGACGGAGCAAACAGAGTCAAAACACACACTTTTTATCGCGCAGAAACAACAAAGAGTCTGACAGCCATCGTGAGACACGAAGCGAGACAAAGGGAGGCGAGAAATGATGAGTTTGACGAAGGAATGTAATCCTCTCTCTTTCCGCTATGTGACAAATGCACATACGCACACACAAACACACACTTGACACCACCAGAGCAACCACAACCAGCCTGTGGGAGAGCAGGCTGTGCTGAACGACGAACAACAACAGAGTTTCGCCAACACATTGTGACAAGACTGTGATCTTCAAAACAGCTGCAGCGAAGGACGAGTTAGCCTTAGAGGAGGTAAATACATGCAGATTAGATTTACACGCAGAGTTACGAATCTGTACTGTGACTGCAGAATGTCTCCTGTTTGACCTCTGAGTGTGTGTGTGTGTGTGTGTGTGCCCCCGACTTTTAACCCTTTGACCTGGATCGACATCCAGGTTAAAAAATTGATCATAATTAAATATTTTTTTAAAAAAAAAGTTTTTCCCCTTTTTAAAAAAACAACTTTTTTTATTTAATTTTAGAATTTAAAGTAATTTTCTTGTATTTTTTTAACTAATTTTTTGCTTATTTTTGGGATAACCATTCCAGATATGATCACATACTACAAACAGATGGTCTAACAACAAGTATCTAAACCTTTGAAATCTGAGCAAAGTGGTTTGCTTTCTTTAAAATGCATGGTAAAAAAAAAAAAAAAAATTAAAAGGCAATGAGCAACTTGGCAAGAACTGTTCTGCAAATTTCAAGAAATTGGTAGATTTGAAAAAATTATTTTTAAAAAGGTTTTCGGGAAAAACAAATATATTCATAATTATTACATTTAAATATTCAAAATTATTTTACAGAATTACTATTATTTATTTTTCTGTTTATTTCTTTGTTTTTTTCTTTTACTTTCTTCTTTTTCCTTCTAATTTTATGTACTTTTTCCCCATTTTTTTCAGATTTTTAGGTATTTTCTTCTTGAATTGTTCACTGCCTTTTACCTATGATTTTGAAAGACATCATGTCAATTTTCTCAGGTTTTAAAGAGTTAACCGCTCCTGCTGTCTTTATTGATTAAAGTTGTCATTTTTAAGTTGCAACAACTTCACAAATCAACTAAATTTAACAAAATCTAAAGTAAACTTAACAAATCAGATTAATTGTCATATTTACTGACATTTTTCATGGAAATTGGTTTCCTAGATTTTTTTTAAAAGTAAAATCAACTTTTTAGATTTCACAGCGTTAGAAACCAGTGAAGGAATTTCACATTAAAACAACTTTAATTTTAAAAGATGCCGATTCATTTCAAAACTGCTGAAGCCTCATAGCAGCTTCAGCTGAGCTTTTGCGCCACATCGCAACCCGCTGTGAGATCTTTTCGCGGCCATACAGGCGACCTATAACTGTCAGTGTTCATATGGGCATGTAGGTCAAGATATGATCTGAAATATGTTAACCTTTCAGAGTCAGTTCTGGCAGAAAAGGCTTCACGCCAACAGCTTTTGGTCTGGTTCACCTCGATGTCAGAAATATCACGGTGGTATGACAGTCGGATATTGGGAGCAGACAGCTCTGTTGCACACGAAAAGTAGGACAATGTTACATATTTGCACATTTTTTTGCACTGACAACAGGCAAACATTGACTACGCCATGAGTGAAACATACACAAACACAGCGTATGTTGCACCTTTTTGACCTGATTTCAGCCTTTCTCGGCCCCGCACACAAATAAACACCAAAAAGTGCTGAGTTAGCAACACTTAACAGGTCAGAAAGCTGGGGCAGGAGAGCGGAGAGCCGTGCTGATGGGTCTGAGGTCAGATCACTGTGGATGGAGTCAACGGCAAGAGATACCGAAACTTAATCCAATCAGATCAACAGGCTGTTATAAAACACTGAAGGATAATCAGCTTTCATTGATGATAGATTGCTGAATCAACTGTCGAAGAGAGGATTTAGATCTCTTTTTCTGGTCATGTGAATAACATGTGAGAGCAATAAAACCATTTACGAGCTTCATATGCACAAATGAATCCAGCCAAGGCTTTCATCACTGCTCCTTTGTCAGAAACAAAGAGGGAAACGCACAGAGCGAGACACGATGATCAAAGAGACTGTGTGATAATCACTGCGGACGACGACGGGATGAACGCTTTCACACGTCCATCTTGCGGCGGAGATAACTCGAAAACCCGACTGATGATGAACACGATGAAGAACTGTCGTGTATGTTGTCGTTATGTCTGATCTGACCCACAGTGAGCGGTTACCGAATCCTGGAAGTCTGATTTGATTTTCCGAGCAGAAGCAATTTTGTGTCATAGAGATGCAAACTAATAATGACTGGCTGAGTGCAGCATCACCTTTGATCATAGACAACTAAGGACAGGATAAAAAAACAAAAAAAAATCATTTTTTTGGAGTGCAGCAGCACTTCATAGCTGCTTTTGAAGCTCGTTCTGAATCTGCCTGCTGCTGGCTTATTGACTTGTTTCCACGAGGAAATCCCAAACTGTTGGATCAATAAGAATCTCATGTGTTTGCTGATTTATCAGCAGCTGCTTCTCTCAAAGGTCACTTTCCTCTCCGACAAAATGATCCTTCAGTGATGCGAATGACGGCCGTAGAATATGTCGAGGTTGTTTTTAAGGTGAAATCTGAGCGCGCTCTGAAAAAGCCTTTTGGATGCTTGTTTGCACATCCTCAAATCTCAGATCACTCACTCCACCACACCCACTCGGGAAAAAAGAGCACCCCAGAGTGTCGCAATCAGTCTGTTGAAAGCTTTTGGTTTCTCAGCAGCTCTGTGAAACTCAGGGCGTCGTCATGCAAGAGCGTCCCATTCACACCCTATTTAAACTGGTTCACTCCAGCAAGCCCAGAACGAGTCATTTTTGTGAAATACTGGCTTTTGTGATAGTAGCAGAAGTGAAAGTAGCCGTAACAGTCATTAATCTCCACTTTATCGCACCGTCATTCATCTGATTCCAGCGTCATTACGTAAAATAAGTTCCTCTAAATGATACCTGGAGACCAGTGGGGAACTACGTATTCAGATACTTAACAGGGAAGTTCACTAATTTTACACATCAAAGTGAACTCAACAGCCTTATATTTGGGACAGAAGTCTGTCTATATCAGATGAGCTTTTAAGTCCTTTCACACAAAACTGTTGCTTCACAAGGATAGAAATACAATAAAATTATTTATTTTATCTTTTGAGACCTGGGCTAATTGGCTCTATTTTATTCTAAAACATAGGAAGAAGGTTATGATGAACAAAAGAAGAAATTACCAAAGTAGGCTAGAAATTACCTGAAAATTTGCAAGTAAAATAAAATAAAATAAAATAAAATAAAATAAAATAAAACATAAAGCAAGATATGACCTGGAAAAAAATTTCTATAAAATATTTTTTAATGAAAAATTATGATAATTATGAAAACTTTTTATATAATTACATTCTAAATCTAGTAATCTTTTTTTTTGCATCTCTCTTGTTAACTATGCCGGTTATACCGTCTTCTTTGTGCTCCTGGTTTCAGTAAAAATAACTAAATGACTGAAAAGTAGAGAATCTTACCAAGCTAACCATGTGTGTAGCATGTCCATATTGAGAAAAAATTAAATATATATTCGTATTTTTCTATGATCTAAGCAGCTAACTAACATTATCTCCAGCAAGTAGCCAACAGCGGTTTTACACATCCTGAGAACTTTTATAAAAATGGACTGCGTGACAGCCAGACCTCTCATTGAGACAGGCCTTTATTTGTCAAAATGTGGCTAGCAAAAGGGACTCGGGTCAAACTGTTTTAGTTGTGCTGCCTCCGATGTCTAAAATTCCTGCAGCTCACGCAGATAACCTCCCCCGCCTGCTGTTAATAATCACATTAAGGTGACTCACCTGGCCCTTTGCACAGGTACGAGTAGAAGCCCTCAGACTTGAGCATGATGAGCAGGGATCCCCAGCCCAGCAGCACAGCGGAGAAAAGCAAGTTCTCGATGACCGCCGTCACCGCCATCCACCAGCGGCGGGAGAAAGCGGTGGCCAGGGTGGGAGCCATCTCAGCTGGGTCGGAGGTCGCACTTCACTGGCCTGACTGGAGGTGAGGGAGGCTGCTGGAGCCTGGAAGACAAGACCGAGGGGAAAGTGATGAGAACATGATCTTGATGTTAAGGACTTTTCTAGGGTTAAATGTACTTAGGAAAGATGGAAAAAATGATGCCAGATAATATTTAAATAGTGCAAACTGGGAACTTTAACGCTTTGAAACGTGGAGTGACATCATTTTTTTCTTTGCTGCTTTCAAGTGACTTTCACAAGAATTTAAACATTTGAACCTTGAAGCACATTGTCGCAATTTCTATCAAAAACATAAGGGGGAAGGCAACGAGAAACTTGGGAAAAATGTTCCAAAAAATTGCAAGAAAAAAAAAGCTTGGGAAAATTGATCATAATTAAATATTAAAAATGATGTTACTTACTTACTATATTTTTTTTACTTTTATTTTAAAATAATTTTCTTGTATTTTTTTAACTGATTTCTTGTAATTTTTTGGGTTAACTATTCCAGATATGATCACAAACTATAAGCAAATGGTCTAACAGCACTCTGCACTTTTGTGTTGTTTACAATTTGCAGAAACAACCGAAATTTAAATAAAACATTGTATGTTGTTGTTAACAGATGCTCTTAATATATGCATCTATTTTTTCACCAAACTGTATGTTCATAACAGCTAGTTAATAGTTAGACTGAGTTCATGTTAACCTGTATTTGCTCAGCTTTGTTGTCATTGGAGCTGTGCAAAAGTGCACGAAGGGCAACTTAAAATGTGGTTCAAATTCCTTACGTATGTGCACATATATGACCAATAAATCTGATTCTGAGCTGCACTGTTTCACATTGAAGAGTTTTTCATGACTCTTTGGGTCTGCATCATATACATGTCTTTGTTCTAGCCTGATGATGATGATGGTGGTCTTGATGAAGACTCCCACAAACAGAAAACAGCTGAGGCCTTTGAGGTGCTAAACCCCTCCTATAAATATTAAAAACTCCCGCCCCCTGACACATCTGATTGGCTTTAGGGTTTATCCGCTTTTCTCTTATTGGCTGCCAGTGACATAGCTCGTGCAGCAGCTACACGTGAGGTTGGTGTTGCATTCAGTCCCCGTGGGGAAAGACTTTTTTTTTGTCAGAAAACGATGCCTCTGCGGAGTTTTTGCCTTAAAAGTTCAACGCAGACCTCCATAGTTTGACCCTAGAACCATATTCCCAAATCCATGAAGTCAAACTTCTTAAATTTTAATATCAACAAATCACATATCGGAAAAACAGCAAAACAACAACAAAAAAAGGAGCCTGCCTCAGTTTGGTGGTAAAAAATACCTCCACGCGACACCAGTACCTGCTTCGTTTCCCTGTCTTTGAACGGAAACGCAAATGTTTCAACGTTTGACTGGATGTCTGTCGAGTGTGACAAAGCTAATTTGGTATAAACAAGCGCGTGTTTACAGGAAACTCCACTGCACGTGAATGCAGCGCGAGCTCCAGCCGGTTCGAACCAGCGCGGCGCGAGATTCACGGTGTCGTTAGACTGTCAGAGCGCGCGCTGCTGCTCCGATACACGATCTATTATACACGGCCAAAAACTGCGCGAGTTATTGGAAATATTACAGTTCATGTGACAATTAAAATAAAACAAAACGAAATTTAATAAAATAGAATAAAAACATACTTAGACATAAAAAAAACCAACTATAAAACATGTAAATCCTGGTCTGAATAAAAACACCGCTTTATATGAATAATAATTATGTATTTCGAATACATAATGTAGGCTGCTTTATTAAAAATAACAATAATATATTAAAAACACGTGAATAATTAATGTGCTATTTCATTCTGGGAAGTATGGAGCTCTTTCAGATATTAAAGGGGCTGCAAACAAACATGACCTTACTTTATAAAATAGAGTAATAAAAATAAATGCCATTTGCACGCTGTATTCCAGCGTGGGATATACAGACAATAAATGCTGAAAATTAATATCACTTAACAGTGAGCTACTATTTTGTACGACACACTGTTTTTGTCTGAGGACAAAGTTGCTGTCAGTCATCGCCCCCAGCACTGAGGACCATGATGAATAAAGAAAACACACACTGACTTCACATAAACTGTGTGTGTGTTTTCCTGTCACATGAATTGCAAAAACACACGCACTGCGAACAATAAGACAAAGTATTGCGGTGACTGAAGAGCAGCGGTGGAACTGGTCTGAACTGGACTGAAATCATCCGCACCCCCCCTCCTACCAACCCCAATCTGCATCTCCAGTCAGTCCCCTCCCTGCACACACAAGTTAAGCGAGACAAAAACGCGGAGTTCCGGCTGCCAATCTCAAAATAAAAGTCTAATAAATGTTGCTGCTTCGCAGGGTTTTGACTGAGAAAAAAGACAATGTAGATGACATGTAGGAAAACGCCTACTTTGGCTTTGTTTTGCTATGCTTAATCAGGAATAAATAGGCAAAATCAACAGAAAAATGGTGTAAAGCATCATTTAAATCCAATAACCACATGCAACAAAGGGCTTTAATCATTTAGACATTAGCCATAAAATTAAGAAATATATTTAAGAGTAGTTGATGCAGGAGGTTTGCCATTATTTGCATGCACTGACACCCGAAGGAAAACAAAGATAAGTTTCCTAAACACTTTAAGAAACTGCATATTATTCTTTTACACCGCTAAATGCATTGTTATGCTTTTATTTTGAAATCAACATCCGCACTTTTTCCGGAGTCTCGCGCCTCGTTTTTCGGTAAATTGACGCACATCATACGCAAGAGGCGCTCAGCTGTTCAGTATCAACAACAGTTACAGGGGAATCACCATCATGCTGCTGAGACAAAGACAGCTAACTGGAACAAAAATGGCAACAAACAGCAGCCAGATGAGCGCGAGCGTCGGCGGCTGTCCTGCGGCCTCACGGCTGTTTCTGTGACATTAAAGGCTTTTTATTTTATTTTCAGAAATCCTAACTTTCATGCAGAGAGTCGTCACCAGCGAGCGAAATAAAGGGACACGGAAGAAGTGATGGGTGTTGATGAAGAAATAACTGTTTGTCTGATTTAATCAAATCAATTCTGCGTGTTTTGTGGTAAATTTGCAGCAATTTTTCAGCATTGGCACAGTGATGAAAAGAGAAAAAACTGAATACTGAAAGTTGACAGTGTTTGAGGCTGTTGCAGTTTCCTCTCTGCAGCCATTAAACAAAGAACAGAAACAGGAAAAGGCTCAAAGTGCAAGAGAAGATTTTGCAGCAGAAAGACGCTTCGTGATAAACGGTGTCACTGTGAAATGACCAATTCTCCTCTAAAACACGCCAAAAATATGAGTCAGCCTCTCCTCCACTCTGTGTGAGCGGAGCATCCTTGGTGCGGACCTACCTGAGCCTGTGGATTCAGGGACAACAAGAGCCGCTCTGTCCTCAGTCAGATCTGTCTCTGCGCGTCCAAATGTCCCTCGACGACAAACACACAGGGCAGCGGTGCAAATTCACATGCAAGAAGCGTCTTTGGTTTCTTTGAATCACTATTTCTCCTCTCATCCCTCATTGCTGCCGCTTTATAGCAGCGCAGCAGCGGTGCACAAACAACAGCGCCTCCTGATTGGCCCGCTGCTGAGCTAGAGACCAGCCGCAGCCAATCACAGCGCAGCAACATTACATGTGTGCTGTTTCCCAATGCTGAAAAATATTGGGGAAAACAGTTCACTGATGTTTGGAAACGACCCAAACAACTTTTTTATGACCTTGTGGGACACAAACTAGCATTACTTTAAAACAAAAAACAAAGAAGTATAATACTTCAGAATTACATTTAATTAGGAAACAATTATAAAAAATGAACTTCAAAACAAAAAAAACAATAAAGCGTGAGCAGAGGGAAATTTGGGGATGTTAGTTCCAGTGTGATAAACACAAATACATTTTAAAATACTCATTAGTACAAGAAAATCATTACAGAGGTCGACCAATATTGGTTTTTCAGGGACCATAGCGGTTATTAATACTTAAAGAGACCAATAACTGATATTTGGAACCAATATACATTTACAATAACAATGAAAATATTTCTGGCAAAATTAAAAATTTGGACAAACTCCAACATAAAACATTTAGCAAATGTTCAATCAAAACTGAAACGTTCAACATTATATACAGCAAGTTCCCATCAACTTTTTAAAAATAAAGTTTAGTGAAAATTTAGTTTAAAAAAAGAATGAATAAAAATAGCTCCCTAAGGTTTTACAAAGTAAAAGTTCCTTCCATGCCCTCCCCGGTGTCAATTGAGCGTAATATGCCCACTTTTCATTTATTAACTTTATCAGTGATCATTAAAACAAAATGCTGGTATGCATAATCGGCAAAATGCCAAATATCGGCTCCGATTGGCTGATAATCCGTCAACCCCTGAACAGAAACCACTACTATTATCATTATTATTATTATTACTTGCCAAGTATGCGCACCTAATGCACGGATTTGACTGTTTTGTGAGTGTGTTGGTTTTTTAAATTATTATTATTTAGTTAGTTAGTAATTGCTCTCTATGTAATTTGACAGAAATAGCACCTAAGAACAACAAAGGACAACACACCTGGACACTTAAATATTTGCTAAGTAGTGTCATTCTGGCTGTTTGCTCTTATCTGATCATTGTGCACATAAACTTTTACCGTCTGCATCCTCGTTTTCTGCATAAAGAGCGACCAGATGTCTATAGGGCTCCTATAAGCGCTGCTGCAGCACATACAGATTATAAATGCTCCCATCAGCATATGTGGTGAGTGACTCACTGTTTACCTCCAACTTCATGCCAAACGTGCATTTCCTAGAAATACAGTGGAGGATTGTTCACATGGTCCAGTGGAAATAACAGCTGGAAAAAAAAAAAAAAAAAACACTGGTGGAGCAATGCACACCGAGGGCGACACCTAGTGGCTGCTCCAGTGCCAGGGTTTATAGTGCTGCTACTGATGGACGGTGGTGGGAGAAGAACTCAGGAGAGATGCTACTCAAGTTTAAGTAGTAATACCACATTATTGTACTTAACACGTTGCTTTAACACCCTTTTTGAAAACCTGCAATGATGAGCAGCTTTACAAGAAATAACCCCCAATTTGCAAGAAATTAGTAAGAAGTTACAAGAAATTTCCTAAAATAAAAAAAATACTGAAAAAATGACCTAAAAAGTGTTAAAATAAAATAAAATAAATAATAACAATAATAATTGTATTTTTTCTGTAACCTAATTTTAAAAATGTATTTGTAAATAAAGTTTTCTTGATATATTCCCCTTGGTTTTTGATCATTTTCAAATGATTCTCTCTTGCGCGCTTTTTTAATAGCAAATTTTCAGGTTATTTTCTTTTTTTTTAAAAATATATTTTAAACCTTTTGTGCCAAACCAATTTGCTTTTGTTGCAGTGGTTAAAGTGGTGATCAGTGTTGGTCAAGTTACTTGGAAATAGTAATTAGTTACTGATTACTGCTCCAAGAAAGTAATCCCGTTACTTTACTGATTACTTATTTTCGAAAGTAATTAGTTACTTTCATAATTACTTAGTTACTTTTCAAAAACATGATGCACAACCTGAATACAATATAAAGCAATAGACCTCTCAGCCTAATTCTATTCTTTCTGCATATTCCATTAGATAAAACTGAATCAAATGAAACTGTCTTTTTTAACTTGTTTTATGAGTTTCAATCCTTTAACTATGATGCGTAATGCGAAACATAATGAAGAGACATTTTCAAAAAATATTATTTTTTTAGTAGTTTTTAGGGTTCGTTGCCATATGGCAACACCGTACCATAATGGAAAGTAATGAAAACATGAGAGTTTTGTTTAAAATTGTATGTAACATTTATTTTAAAACTCATGTTATAGTATAAATAATCCCAAGTAGCCTGAACAGGCGTCAAGTAAAGTGTTACCCATTTTACACTCTCTTACTGGTAATACCTGTCACTTCACTTTCATCCTCACTGTCCTCCCTCTCCTCACTGTCTCCATTGCCCTCACTGTCTCTGTCCTCACTGTCCCCACTGTCCTCATTCTCTGGCTCATAATCTTCATCCGTCTCACTGTCTTCATCACTCTCACTCTGTGTTTCCAGCAGCTCATTTTCCTCGTCACTGAATTCTTTGTCATCTACACTATCATCTAGTGGGAGGGCTAGTTCAGCCTTTTTCCACGATGTACCATAAAAAAAAATTGCATTCATTCTGTAAATGGAAGAAAGATGTGTCAAATATCATCATATGCAATGTGGAAAGGACTCACAAAGTGCATTATTATAGTTTAGAGACTATAGAAGATCACTAATGTACACCAATGCAATTGCAAAGTAGGCCTATAACTAAATACAAAATGTTATCAACATGCCAGGCTAGCAATCCATAATGGTACGGTGTTGCCATATGGCAACATACACATTTTTAACATTTTCTATTATTTATTGATCAACTACAGTGCAAGAAACTACATGATAATGAACTTAACTAACCTATTGTTGAGTGTATATTTTTTTTTCCCGTTGAAAAACTTCAAAAAAACACTTTTTTTGTTGAATTTTTAGGCGTCAAATGGTGAGGCTCCTCCCGTCGATGACGTCTGCAGAAAAGGGTTTCAAAATGGCCTATAGAAAGTAATGTGACAAATTTAAACACTGCTATTGGTTTACTAAGAACCCCACCTCTTTTTTAATGCATTGCATCATAACTTTGAATGTATTATCTGTGTGTAGAAGGCTTAAAATGTGGTTGTTGCCATGTGGCAACGCTGTACCATAGAGGGTTAAGTCTACTTTCACCTGTTTAGCAGGAGAAGGGCCCTCGGAGGTTCGCTCGGCGGAACCGGATGCGGTAGCCTCAGCGGGCACGTCAGTGCGGGATTCTCGGTCACTTTCACGTTCCCGTGCCGGCTTGCTCGGATTTGACGTGGAATTTTTCGCTGTAGATAAAAGTTTTCTTCCCACGCACAGTGTACAGCGGACGCTAATGTTTTTGTCACCTTTAACTGAGTCAAACTCAAAGTAACGTCGGTACTTCCAGGAATTAAATGCTGCACGGTCCTGCTCTTTCCCGCGCTCCATGTTGTCTTGTTGATCGGGCAGCGACAATCACTACACGTCTGTTGTTTACCACAGACGTCGCGCCGCTCATACGTCATTGTCACGAGACAGTCGGTGCGTACCCACCAAACGCGATTAAAAATGATCGCGCCTCAAGATTACAAAACAAAATCACGGTTTAGTAACGCAATAACGCAGCCTGCTTGCAGAAAAGTAACAGTAATCTAATTACTATTTTTGCAATTGTAATCCCTTACTTTACTCGTTACTTGAAAAGTAATTGGATTACAGTAACGCGTTACTTCTAACGCGTTACTGCCCATCAGTGGTGGTGATACCACAAAACTGATAACTGAAGTAGCGTTAACCCTTTGAAACTTGAGCATTTGGCTTAATTTCTTTCAAAAACCTGGAAATAGGACAATGAGCAACTTCACAAGAAATTAGCTAAAAATAAGCAAAAAAAATTATAAAAAGTTAGGCTTACAAGAAACAAAATTAGCAAAAATGAAATAAAATAAAATAAAATAAAAATAAATAAAATGCCCTGAAAAAAATAAATATAATAATAAATAATAATAAATAATAAATATATATTTTTATGTATCAAATGTATTATTCTAATAGTTATAAATATATGTTTTTTATTATTATATTTTTCTTTATTATTTTTCTTGTCACCTTCTACTAAAGTCTTGCAATTTGCAGCACATTTCATGCAGGATTTTCTTTTTCAGATGTTTTCAAACCTTTTCTTCACAAATTCAACACAAACATGCGGTGAGTAACTGATATATAAATGATCATTCTGCAGGTGAAATATTTCTTTAACATTAAAATGTAGAATACAAGTTTGACTACACACTAGTACACACACACACACAAACAAACAAACAAACCACAAACGAACACTCGTCAGTTCATATTTACTTTTCAAATTTATTTTTCAAATCTTTAGTATCTTATCTTTTAGTGTGTTGGTATAATCATACATTGGTTTGGTGCATACAGTAAGTCAGGACTGATAACAGGAGTGCATCAGTAGAATCAATAAACAAACTTGGGATTTGGTTTGAATAAAGCTTATACACACAGCGGGAGGAAACCTTTAGGAGCTGCTGGGGAACTTTTAGAAACGGCCCGACGAGCGTCGTCAGCCGGGGACTCTGGCAAAGGAGGTATTTCTCTCACACACAGATCTGTTGTATTGCTCTCCAACAAGGCACGTGAACAAGTTTGCGTCGACAAACAATACTAGAAGCTTTTTCTCCCCAAATGTTTCACATCATCAAACCCCACTTGGCTTGAATCGCTCATTTATAACACAAGCTGTACATCGAGATCTCCCTCCTGAAAAAAACAACATTCAGAACTGACATAATAACATCATATAAATCATACAAACTCAGAATCACTAGAAATCAACAGGGTCTTTGGCTAGTATATTTTAAGTGCAGAGGCACAGTCCTGCCTGGGCGCCGTGCTCCCGCCTCGCCACCCACAGCCATGCGGAGAAAAAGTTCTGTCATTGAGCAGCAAAAGAAGAGGAAAAAAACTTGGAAACATTTTGGAGCTCCTCTAAAAGGTTTTCAATGACACAACTTTTTCAGGATCAGTCTTTGGTCAAAGTTAGATGAAGATATTTACGATAGAGCAGGAGTACAGGAGGCCCTTAGCCTGAACTGGTGAAATATTTTACTGTTTTTTGGGTTTTTTTTGGTGTCGCGTGACAATTTAGGCGCTATTTCAGAAGTTTCCCACCCAAAAAATAGGCAAATTTCTGGATTATTTTTCCTGGCAATAAAGGAATAGTTTGACATTTTTGAAAATGCACAAATGTGCTTTCTTTTATCAATATAACTTTCATATCTGTCAGTCATATCCCGAAAGAAAACCCAGTTCTCCTGCAGACAGGCAGATCAGGGAGGAGGCGGGAGAAACAAAGCAGAGAGGAGAGGAGGAAAAACGGAGGAAATGTAGCCGACTACGGAGATCGGAGCAGGTTACGTGGTTCTGAACACGCGAAGACCGCCGTACAGGCAGCTGGAACAAGATTCAGTCCGAGGATTTCTATCTGCACTTAACTCGACTCATTCTGGCATTGAGTGTCATGGTTTTCATACGTCAACATACAGCTCAACTCACGAATAAATTAGTCAAAGAGGAAGGCACAAGCACCTGGCGTCAAGGCAAATACCTGCATCTATCTTCTCACCTTTCTCTTGCCTTTTCTCACCCGCTTCTCACGTACTTTAACACCGCGTGCTGTTTATATTATGAATTGAATCCCTCGTGACAGGCGTCCTTCTCGTCCAAGCGCTGCACAAACAGATATATATTCAGTAGCACATCTAACTGTTTTCCGTCTGACACCGCCTGCGTTTCTGTGCCAACGCGTCACCATTTGACTGAAAAGTTGTTCGTCCTCGTCCCCTGAACTCCTCACAGCTATCCTACATACCGTCAGCCTTGTTCTACTCACCTTCACGCCTCAATGACAAGCTTTCTACCCGAGTTAAAGTCGCGTCAGCAACAGTCAAGCCTGTAAGTCGAGCGGAGAAAGTAAACAGGGAAAAAAAAGAGGCAACGGGCAACAACTAACCCTGATTTTCATCAACAACAGTCCCCGTCTTCTCATTGTTGTCTCTTGTTCTGACTCTTCCCTCATTGTTTTCTTGGTCATGTTCCCAAAATAAAGCACAATAAACACGTGTGGCGCAAGAAAAATGCGCCAAAATATTTGTTATTCCTTGGCCTCATATATAAAAATCAGAATATTCAAACAGCAACAGTATTAATCCCAAAAATATAATATATAAACATAAATATATCAATTAGTTTTGCTGGATTTTTATTTACTTTTTTTTTTTTTAAATTGGAAGCACATGCCACCCGTGTAGCTGGCGTCTGATTGGCTTAGGCAGAGCGGGGTCTGCGGTCATGTGATTGGACGATGGGAGAGGGCAGGAGTACGTGGGTGCGTGAGTGTGGTCAGGGTGGCCATCATCTGGAGTTTAATCTGGGAGCCGTCTGGAGGAAAAAAAAAAAAAACATCACGTCATGTCAGAGGTCAACAGACTGACGTCTTTATATTGAAATATTAACTCTCTGAAACCTGAGCGATTTGGCTTGATTTCTTTCAAAAAACATGGAAAGAAGGCAATGAGCAACTAGAAAATTAGAGTTCAAAATTATAAAACAATTTCCTGAAATTTGCAACTACAAAAAATAAATCTTTTTAAACTTTAAAATTTAAACATGTTCTTATAAATATAGTTTTTTTTTTACATTTTTCCTTAGTTATTTGATGATTTTCCATTAATTTTCTCCCTCTCTCTTTATTTAAGGCAATTTTCAGACCATTTCTTTATCACCTTTTACTGATTTTTTGCAGTTTGCCAGAGATTTCACGCCAAGTTGCTGTTTTCATTTATTTTCCCTGTGTTTTTAAAAAGAAATCATACGTTTCACACTTTGAACAGTGTCTGAACGCAGCACAAGGTTTCAAAGGGTTAACCAGACAGCTCAGTGCAACACTCCCAACAAACAGCGAGTTAATGATTTTAATTGTTTTTATCACAAGTCTAACTCAAGAAATATTTCCAGTTTGGTGTGGATGATTTTCACAGCATTCAAACCTTTAAAACCAAACAAAAACGTCCTTGCTAAAACTGCTAAAAACACCAAACTTCAGAATTCTTTTAAAGTCAACAAAACTGTCAAATTTAAAGATATTAAAGCTGCATTAATTACATATTTTGACTACTCAGACGCAGTGCAGCTAGCTGTGATCACAGCGTTACGGCCTTTGTACGCGTGCAAGTCAACCAGAACTCAGTTTCGTTGAACCTCCGTGAACACCGATGTGATTGTAAAACTCCTCCTTACCTTTTTTTTAGTCCAGAATTTGCTTCGAGAACGTTGAACGTGCCACAGAAAGTTAGCAATAAAACAAAGTGTGGGGCGGCTGCGGCTCAGGAGGTGGAGCGGGTTGTTCTAATCAAAAGATCGGCGGTTTGATCCCCGGCAGGTCGCACGTCGAAGTAAAACACTGAACCCCAAATTGCTCCTGATGGCTGTTCCATCCGTGTGTGGATGCAAAGTATTTTACCGATATAAAGACAATCCGAACGTAAAGCAATGCTGTCTCTGAAGTGGAAAGACGCAAATATTTTATCGTTTGATATTTGGCTTCTGTGTTCACTATGCAGGAAGCAGCATGGCGCCTACTTCCTGTTCAAAAACTCTCGCCATTACGGCAAAATGGGGCATTAAAACAGCTTTTAAGAACATTTTAGGTGAGAAAAGAACAGTGCAGCAACATAATCTTGATTTATATTCCATAACATTTGATTTTGATGGTATTTTGGTCTGAATCTGAGAGACAGCGAGAGCGGCGGGTGTGTCTCTTGATGGGCTGTATACTATTTGAGTCCATGGTGGCGGCAGCATGGTTTCCAGGCGATACCAAAAATTCAGTACAGCCTGTAGTTCAAGCAACAGCTCCAACAGCCAGAAAACCTCCTCCAAATGATGTACTTTACGTCATTTGGAGGAAGTATCAAGGCAAGTTGGTTGAAAATTGGCGAAATATTCCTTTAAGCTTAGAAGCGGCTGGCACCTTGCGTAGCAGCCTCGGCCACCGGTGTGTGATTATACGAATGTGACATGAAATCTAACCGTTTTTGACCCTTTGAAACCTGAGCACATTGTGTGGATTTCTTACATAAACACGGGAAGAAGGAAATGAGCAACTAAAAAAAAAAGAAATAAACTAAAAATTAGCAAGAAATTAAGAAAAAGAACAAGAACATTACCTTGAAATTAGCACAAAAAAGAAAAAAAGGAAATGACCTGAAAAAGTGATTTAAAATACGCTTTAATAATTCTGTAACATAATCTAAAATTTGCAATTAAAAATATACTTATGAATACAGTTTCTATACATTTTTCCCACTTCTTAAAAAAATAAATTTTCGAAATCTACTAATTTCTTGTAATTTGTGGAACATTTCTTATCAAGTTGTTCACTGCCTTTTTTTCTCAGGTTTTTGAAAGAAATCGCACCAATTTGGTGAGGGTTCAAAGCGTTAAATATGTGTCAAAGGCATCTGAAAGCAGCACAAGAATAATGATCCCGATCCAGGTTTTAAGAGAAAGAAATCAGCGGACTCACCACAGACAGGTGTCCGTTCTTAGCCTTGGCCACCAGCAGTTCTGATCCGGGCGTGAAGTCGATGATGCCCTCTTTCCCCTGACCCACTGTAAACTTTATACTGCGGGAGGAACAGACGACGGTCAGACAGGTCGTCACGCTTTTTATCAGCTGCACGTGCTCGAGTACGAGTCTTTAAGGCGATTATACAGCTGTTATCATTACGTAACGACAGACACGGTTTTTAATCGACGTGTGCGGGTTAGTCTCACCTGCCCTGGTTGATGTTGATGGTGTTTATTTTGTCGGCACAGATCGCAATCTTGGTCAGGGTTTCGATCACGTGGTCGCTCTGCAGAACCACATCTCCCTGTGAAGAAACGTAAAGTACACACACGGTGAAATGTCACGGTAAAAAATCTCACAAAGCTACAGGAGATGCACTTCACTGATGATGTGTCATTATGTCGTCAGCTGCACCTTCTGTTTGTTGTCGTCACTGGGCACGTGCAGAACAAACAAGCCGTCGCTGAGAGAGCTGACTGAGATTCCTGCAGTGAAAAGACAGTTTCAATGAGTGCCCAAACTCAGGGTTCACACGCGTTTTCCTGGGAAAGATTTCAAAATTTTTCCATGACTTTTCAAGGACCTATAATAACACTTGCCGAGCATTTTTTAAGACTCACACTCTATACGAACATATGTTGTAATTTCAGCTAGTTAGCATACATGAAATCAGAGATGAAGAAAAGAGAGAAACATTATGTTACGTGATGTTACAATACGAGACATTACGATACGAGATGTTACGATACGAGACGTTACGATACGTGACGTTACGATACGTGACGTTACGATACGTGACGTTACGATACGAGATGTTACGATACGTGACGTTATGATACGTGACGTTACGATACGTGACGTTACGATACGAGATGTTACGCGACATTACGTGAAGTGAGATAACATGATGTGACATTACATTACATGACGTTACGTGATGTTGTGAGATACATGACGTTACGAGACATTACAAGACGTTACGAGGCCTCACAAGACGTTGCGTGATATTACGTGACATTACACAAGGTCTCCTAACGTCACGTAACGCCAGTTACAAGTCTATTTTTCATCTGTAGTATTCAACATTTCGTGGAAGGTTATCCACAGAAGATTACTGTAACAGTCTCATTTCACTGCAAAATTCCATGAGTTTTCCAAAACTTTCAATGATTTTTCAAAATTTCCATGACTTTTTCCAGACCTGGGAAACATTATTGTTAAATACCCCGTACACTCTCCACATTAAAAAAAAACAACCCTCTTCACAGATGATAACTGGTTTTGACCTCTGACCTTTCAGAGCTGCGTAGTCGATGCGCTGCTTGAGTTTGCCCTCCTCCACGATGACGGCACTGTTGGCGGTGAGCAGCAGCTGGCGGGGCCGAGCCTTGTAGCCTTTCCTGTCGTACTTGGTGACTGGCACTGCATACTGGGAACACGAAGATGACGGTCAGAACAGTCGAACACACATGTAGACGGCTTTTAAATCGCCGTTTGCGTTGTAACTTTGCTCGACCAACCTTCATCTTCTCGTTGCCCAGAGCCTGAACCACTTTGGGGTTAATGTCCTCACCATCTGAACAAGAGGAAACATGCTGCTAAAACCTCGGACATAATAAGAAGCCGGTACAGTTTTCACAACTCATTTGTTGTAGTAGGAACAAACAAAAGTCTTACTGAGTCTTGTGCTGACGAACAGTTTGGGCACGCTCTGAGGGTAGTTGTCTTTCTTGTCCTTGAAGAGCTCACTGGCGATCATCTTCTGCTCCATCTGTTCGGACACATTCGATGTCAGTGAGGCGAAGAAAAGAAGCAGCAGTGACACAGTCAGGCACAAAGAGTGTGTGTTGAGTGCTGGCTGGACGATAATCACCTGGTGTTTCCACTCAGGACTGATCTTCTTGCAGTAGCTCCACACCATGTTCTGCATGCACAGCTTACGCAGATGCTCCGACGCCTGCAGACAAAGACAGAAAGTTTTCGCGATCGCTCTGATGGAAGAAAATCTCTTTTCAGTAGTGCCATATATACAGTACGGGAGTCATAGCAAGTATACACCTTAACATGTACAGTATTTTCATTCACATGTATAATATTTTAAAAAAGTATAACAGAAAAAATAAGAATCTCTCTACATAAAGACTGATAGTACTGTATCACATGTGGATCCGATTTCATTTTAAGCAGCATAAAGTGTCAACAATTAACAGTTAAAAAATTATGTATTTTGTTATTGTGTGCTTATTTTAGTTGCACATTTTAGTATCTGCATCTTTTAGCTGTAGCTTTTAACCACAAAGCATGCCAGGAGAGTTTATTAACACTGATACCGTCATTTTATAACACAAGTTGCTGACTTGATGTCATAAAATGTATAAACATGGCGGGAAAATGTCAATTTTTGGTCAAAAAATCCATAAAAATACAATATATAAAAAAAATAAAGTAATACATAAAAATATAAATAAACTGGAAACACCTCTTTGCATTAAAATGCAACACGTTTTTTGTATCTTCAATGTTGTTCCCACTTTATGACCTCAAAGCACATGAACACAACGAAGTCGGAAGAACGACTTTCCAACTCGGATACTTCGACCTTCCGACATCACGTGACTGCAGCTTAACTTTCAATGTCTTGATTTTTTTTCTCTTCAAATTCAAGAACTTTCAAGGACCCCTGGAACTGTATTCTCACCTCGGTGAGAGCGGCTGGAGGTGTCGGCCAGCTCTTGTCCAGGACGTTTTTGGGCAGATTCCTGCGCAGCTTCATGAGGAAAGAGTAGCGCACGTAATCCAGGAAGTACTCATTCTCTGGACAGCGCTCTCTGTGGCGGTAGATGAAGCCTTTGATGAACCTGAGGACGAGGTTTTAAAAATTAAAAAAAAAAAGAAAAATTAAGTGTTCACCAATTTAACGTTCATTTTAAAACTACGTTTGCAAACATTTGTTTTATGAGTTTTCTGATTTAAATGACAATTGTTTGTTTTGAGTGCTCTTATTGTGCATTTTTTCTAGACTTTGACACATAAGTATAATTAAAAAATTGTTTATTAATATACATATATATTTGTTAATATAACAGGTGTGTGTCTTTTTATTTTATTTTTGGAGTATGCACTTTTTGTCCTTTATTGGAATTTGATCTGTTTTTTGGGGCGTCTTTATTGGAGATTACTTCTGTTCTAATCTTAATTTAATACAACTTTGAACGCAGGTGATTTAGAGTAATGATGGATTTAAATATAAAGTATTTTGATATAAATAATCTTAATATAATGTTTTATTAAATGAGATATGCTTGATATTTTATATTATGGCCTTCACTGTTTTTCTTTCCCTTTGCACCATTTCTATGTATTTTCTATGTAATTTCTTTAATTGTTAATTGTTTTACCACCTTGAGTGTTTCAGATGGTTAAGCACACCTGCAACCACAGAGCTCATCAGCTTACTGGTGTGTATTATGTTTAAGTATCGGTGTGGTTTCATTTTTTTTAAACATTTGACCTGACGAAAATCCAAGCAGGATCGAAACGCTGTCTTAAATAAACTTGTGTGGCGTAAAGTGAGCGTGCAGGCGAGCTGCATTCATCACACAGTGAGAGTATTGTGCCACCTGCTGGTGTGTCTCTGTATGGTCTGTACCTGCGGATGGTATCGGCCGCCTGTCGCCTGCGCTGGGCTCTCCTCCTCGCCAGGATCCCTCTCCACCACGCCTGGATGGCAATAGCTGCCAAACATAATCACAAACAAATAAACAAATGCATTTCAAGTGTCCGAGGAGTAGTTGAACAAACTCTAAAATGACGTTAGAGGGAGAAAATGCTAAATGTTCCCACTGAAGAGACACATAAGTACACACACACCTGAGGTTCTGAATTTTTGGTATTTGGACTTCTGGCTGTAGCCTCTCCATCCCGCCTGCAGCTTTGTGGCTGTGGGGGAGACAAAAAAAAAAAAAAGGCAAATGGTTTTAATTTGTAGTTTATAAGAACAAACAGATTATTGCAAGTTAGATTAAATACTTTTTTAAAGCCGCCTGGGATGAATTTTAAGAACAATTTTACAATGATAAAAATTGAAGAATAAAAAAAACATGAACCAACATTTTTTTAGTGTAAGGTTAAGAATGACTTTGACCGATTATTTATTGTTACGTAAAATATTACGGTCCAGTAAAAAGTAAGATCTGGTTAGAACTGGGAAATAACGAGATTAAGAGCTTAAAGATTTGGTAAATTATTTTTTAAAAATTAGATGTTTTTCCAAATTTTATAATGTTCTTAAATTTTGGAAAATCTGAATTGGGGAAATCTAATCTGTCTGTCTTGATTTATGTCCTGTATCATAATCTGTCCAAAAAAGTACAAAATTAAAATAATTAAATAAATTAAATAAATTAGATGTTACCGTTTATTATAAAAATGTGGAACGCAAGGTCAGAAAAAAAGGTAATTTTTTTTTTTTAATCCTAAAGTTCGCATTTCTGAGCTTTTTCATGACTTCTTAAAGACCGACTGAGGACATTTTAATACTAATAAAGGCATTACTTTTTAAATAATGAACTCAATACCTTTTAAGACTTTTAAGGATTCCTGGGAATCCTGAATAAAAATAATCTGCACAAATGACTCGTGTCAAAGGCTCTCACCGAGACTGTGTTTCCTGGTCTCTAGTGCATCCTCGGTGGCAAACAACGTCTTTGGGAAACGGATGAAGATTTTGGATCTGAACGGTTGAGATTAAAGTGAAACATATTAAAAATAAATGCATTTTAATGTGCAGTTTGTCGTCAATAATGAAGTATCTGTTTGTGTGTTCCTGACCTGCCCAGTTTGTACTCCTCAGGCTTGTATCCCAGGTGTTTGACCAGTGTGGCCACTCCGTCAGACAGTTTCCCCTGCCAGTTAGGCCACGTGTCTGGACACAGAGACTTGTACCTACACACACACACACACACACACACACACACACAAATAAATACTAGAATAGTGGTTCAGACATAGAGCCTAAAGATTAGACAGCTCATCTAAGGTTAAATCCCCACATGACTACAGCTCAGTGATCCGCCTGTGAAAGTGGCAACACTGATTTGTTTTTGTGTTTTTTTTTTAGATTTAAAGTGACACTCCTATTGTGCTGGTTTGGGATGAGTGTTGCTTTTGACAGGACAGGAGATGGGACACACTCTGAGTCTGAAAATTATAGCCCAAAAATATGCAAAAAAAAAAAAGAAAAAAGAAAAAAATAGTAAAAAGGTGCTAAAAAAAAATTACCTGAAAATAAGTGAAAAACAAGAAAATAATCTTAAAAACTGTGCTGAAAATTAAACAATTTTTTTCTTTAATATTATTTTAAATATAAAAATATAATAATTATAAATGTGTATTTTTTCTGGACATTTTTTGAAATTTCTAATCATTTTTGTCTTCCATTTCAGAAAATAGATGTCTCTAAATCTTAAAGACTTCACACTTAACACTAAAAACACTTAAATCCTTTCCTGATGTCACCTCACATTGTGTCTTTTTGCCTACAGCTGGGTTATTTTTATTCATTTATTCATTTATTGGACATTTTAACTGAACTCAGAAGTCATACTGGTTGTTGAATACATGAAGGACATAAATACATGACTGTTTTCTTTTACAGCGCTCTAATGTGATGGTGCCTTACTGGTAAATAAAAAAAAGAGAGTGGCTGATCACCTCTGGAGGAAGACCTCGTAGCGGCGTCTGTAAGCAAAGCCGGCTCTCCTCACCCTCAGATTCTCCATCAGCCCCAGATATTTGACCTGGTGACGGATCAACACCTCGTCAAAGCGACCTGAGTCAGGAGGAGAGAGGAGGAGAGAGGAGGCAGAAAGCGTGGGAGAGGAGGAGCAGGGTCAGATCAGTTGGAGAAAAATGTAAAGTCTGTTGGACAAAATGAACCAGAGAAAACCAGTAAATGCTAAACGACAGCAGTAGGAGTGACGAAGGACAGAGAAACAGTGTGAAAGGAACAAAAGGCCGACTGTGGAGAGGAACAAAGGCCGGCCCGATATACTGACGACCACACGGAGAGTTACACTGCGGCCGCTCACGCAGCTGAAAACAAACTGTTTGGGTTGGAATTAGTGAAAGCAAAGGATTAACATGATGTTTCTGGGAAAATATTAGCTCCGTGAAGCTGCTAAGCTGCTTCCACTGTGTGTTTACAAGAACTCTTACATAAAACCGACATCAAACTATTAAAAACGATTCGTTTATGGAAGCAAATTACGGCCAGAATAATTGAAAAAAAATAAGATCATTTCACATAATAAAAAACTTCTGCACTTTCGCAAATCCAGATAAGGAATGTCCAATAGCGAACTCGAAAAATTACATTTAAGTTACTCAATTAATTGCGTTGGTCAAATTAGGATGCCAAAATTTGAGATAAAATATTCAGAGTTGAGCATGTCCATGTTTCTAATGTGTGTAAAATGCAAGATTTGGTAGACTGGATGTTGAAGTCCATCAATTCAATTCATGACTTGACATAAAATGTTTGCTCACAATGTGACTTAATGAATTTAAGCAACAGCTTTTAGAATGCCACACACTTTAAAGGTACAATACGCAACTTTTTTTTAAAAAATGTGACAAAAAATTCCTTAGTTCAGAAAGTTTTGGTCCCCAGATTTTGCTGCGGAGTGAGCGCTCTTGACTTTCATGCTGCTCTTTGTTACAGGCAGCTGCAGACATGCAGGAGGCAGCACAGAGGAAGAGAGACTATTTTCTGCTTAGAAGTGGCGAATTTACAGCTCAAAGCGACTTAAAACACTGCAGTGTCAGCTTTTGTTTGATATCTAGCTTCACACTCAATGTCTTGCTGAGCTGGTTCAAACTTTTTAACTTTTTATAGAAAAAAAGGAATCGGCAAATATTGATATTCAACACCCAAATCTGATTTAACTGACATAACTGACCTATCGCTAAACTCCGCCCCCTTATCTCACTCGGACAAACAATCGCCGTACTGCCTTAACTAACAATGGCGGCTGTCAGTGTCAAAGACGTATCCGAATATGTTACAATGAACTTTTGGGAACAGAAGCTCCTTATTTCACACAGAAGCCACATGTGGTGACGTTTTGGATGGCTGAAAAAATGGCTGACTGTACAGTCCTTATTGTTAACAACGTGCCCTAAAACATTAATACTTGCTGAATTAAGAAATGGATGACCAAGTATTTTAAATACAGTTATTTTATTGTATTATTTATTGACATTTCCCTATTTTCTCTCTTTTGTGAAACATTATTTTAGGTTGGTCTGTTTACGGCATGTTAATGTTTGTGACGTTTTGGTAATATGGTGAATCTTGTGTGTATTGTTTTAATGTTATAAGTATTATTAATAAAAAAAAAAGTTGACTTCCTACCTGCTTGCTTTGAGTCATTGGGCTTGATGCAGCGGACGTACGACGGCTCCTTCGACATGAGGATCTCCATGAGTTTCGCCAGACTTGCTTTGAACTGAGTGGCTGCCTGAAGGGGCAGACACAAACACACAGAGGAAAGCTGGTTAGAAAGCGACGGAGAGATGAAGGTGAGAGGACGGGAGACGATGCTGGTGTGCAACTGGAGGTAGAAACTGAAGAAGAGACGAGCGTATCGACGAAAAATCGCAGCCTGCAGGCAGAAATGATGACCTAAAGAGCTACGCAAGCAGAGGACGGGCTGACGTGACTGGCAGTCCGGTGCAGACTGAACACTGGGCCCAGTGTGGAGCACTGGGAGTCTAACTTGCCAGCCTGTGACAGTACCCTGTTCAAGTGTGTGTGTGTGTGTGTGTGTGTGTGTGTGTGTGTGTGTGTGTGTGTGTGTGTGTGTGTGTGTGTGTGTGAGTGAGTGTGAGTGTGTGTGTGTGTGTGTGTGTGTGTGTGTGTGAAGGGCATACAAGTGTCAGGGCATTCCTCAGTGAGAAGGAGGCCACAGAGAATCCCCATCTGACCGCCCACTCAACAGCAGAGAGGGGAAACACACCACTGTTTGTTTTGCTGTGGGAAACTATGTTAGGATGCATAAGACTTATAAGGGTGTGGACAACATGCAGAGACGGGACACAGAGAGGGAACACACACACACACACACACACACACACACACACACACACACACACACACACACACACACACAACAAGGTATCTCACCGTTTCTGGACGCTTCTTGTCACTCAGCTCCTCCCTGTCGAAACACTGGTTCAGGATCTTGTTCTCTGACATGCACATCACCTGCAAACACACACGTTGACATTTTTAACGCTTTCTGCAAATGCATCAAACCACTGAAGTGAAATACAGTTTGCTGCTTTGTCTTAAAATCCTTCTAATTCATCATCCTCATTTTAAACTTACCTCTTTCAGGTTCCTGAAGAGCAGGTCGTTGTTCTTGTCCAAAAATCCTGGGTGAGAGAAGACAAAATTTGATTTTTGACACGTGGGCCACAATGTGACTGTCCAGGAAAGTCTTGTTATTTAATAAAGTCCAATATAGTCATTTTTTTCTTTCAGGAGCGTGCCAAATGCAGTTTTGGTTATTTTGAGCGTTCAGTTTCTCCATGAATTAACCAACGGCACTCAGGGCGAGTGTTTCTGAACGTGTCCTATTGAAAGGAGCGCTGAGAATTTTCAGTTTGGCACGTTAAATTAATATCATCGGACACCTGACTTTGAGTTTTTGATTGGCTTTATTGGGGATAACGACGCCCAAACCAACCCGGCTTCAGTGAAAAAACTAAAATGACAATATTTCAAATTAGGATCGAGGCTAATGTCTGATCATTTTTAGGCTTTTTAAATGCATGTAAAACCCTAAATTACATATTAAGAACATTTTTGGTGATTTGGGTTCCCAGAGGCTTTAATGTGACCTGTAACTCCACACAATGATGCAGTTTGTAACTCTGAGCAGCACATTGGTAAATAAATAACAAGACTATACTGCTGTCATATTTCACAAACGGTGCTGGTATTTAGAACTGGACATTAATGTGCAAGCGTGATCTTTACGCTAAATTCACCACAACACCAAACACCCGAGGACTACAGGTCACACTGGCAACACTGGTTACATATAGAAGAGGGACGATTTCAATATCCAGTGTTTGCAGCACACACACACACACACACATACCGTTGACATTGTAGTTGACCTCTCCAGCGTAATGCAGCAGTCTGAATTCGTCTCGGCCCATTACCTTCCGGGTCTTTGCATCAGCCAGCTTGTGACTGCAGGGAAACACACACAACCACACACACAAACACACACACACACACACACACACACACACACACACACACACACACACACACACACACACACACACACACACACACACACACACACACACACACACACAGGGCATGGATACATCAGTAAATGGACACATATTCAATAGTTCACAGTTCGATACAACAACCCAGTCAACAGCCAGGCAGCGTTCTTTGGGGTATATTTGTGGCATCGCAGTGGTTATAAAAGACGAGAACAGGAATCAAACTTACGTGACAAAGTGCGGGTGTCCTCCCACGGTGTCCTCCAGCTTCTCTAGGAAGGTCAGATCACTGGCGTCTCCGGGTCTCAGACACTCCTCGTCCTGCGAGAGGACAAAAAGACCCGTCAGTCAGTCAGTCCTCATATCGTTTACATTAACTTGATACTGAGTCACAGTTTATGTATTCAGAGTGCATGAATCAGTGCACGGATCATATTAATTCATTCATAATTTATTATGCAGACGATAGCAGCTTTTCCCTCTCAATGACTGAGCATTAAAGGAATCATTAAAGGAACAGCTCATCAGCCGAGAGTTACATGAGGTTATTTTAGCTTAGATGCCTTCCAGCACCTCTAAAGCTCAGTAAACAAGACGTTGTGTATTGTTTGATTAACTTGTACATAAAACATGTAAAAAGTTGTGATTTAATGGTGTAACGGACAGGACGATTTCCTTCAGTCATGCTGATGATAAGATTCCAGGATTTCCTAAAATGTTGAACTCTGACACCTTAACCCACGCCAGATGTTCTTTACGTATTTCACATTATGGCAGAAAGTCGCGTCCAGATTTCATGTCATAACTGAGCTTTCTATTAAAACGATTAGTGTCACCAATTCAGTATCTGACCAAATGTCTCGCGTTTGTTCCTGACGCTGAGTAATGTCCAGTTAAGGCTTTTTTGAGCTTTATGACGTCACAGTTAATTTGTGTATCCTATTATATCCTTTTCCATTAAACATTTGTGTGAACTTTTAACATAATTAGAGTGTGAAGTCTTGAGTAATGGCCCAAAACATGTTTTGTGAGGTCAGTGACATTAACCAAATTCCAAATTCCACCAAATTCACCAAAAAAACACCAAATTCAGTTCATTCTTGAGTCCAAGTGGACGTTGGTGCCAAATTTGAGGAAAATTCTTCAAGAAATTCTTAAAATATTGTGTTTCTGAGAATGAAATGGACGCAGCGCCACACTGACTTTGACCTTTGACCATCAAAACCTAATTAGTTCATCACTGAGTCCAAGTGGACGTTTGTGCCAAATCTGAAGACATTTTCTCACATTTCCAAGATGTTATTGAGATATTACGTTCATGAAAAAAACCCAATGCCTCCGGCCACAGCTATAGCAAAAAATGGAGGCATTAAAACAAAGTGTAAAAATTTACGGCATTATGGACTTGACTATTTTTTGGTGGGGCTTTCATGGGCTTCTGATATATTATTTTTATTCTGTAAATCTTTGTATTTCAACCTAAAAAGTGCTTTATAAATACAGATAATAATAATAATAATAATCATCATCATCATAATAATAATATTATTATTATAAAAATATTATTAGAAATAATAATTATAATAATAATAATTTATTTTTTATTCTTTTTTTTTTCATGGCGTCACATTGATGATAAGACCCCAGAACCCTATAAAATGTTTAACAATGACCCTTTATCCGGGCCATAATATCATAAATCATGTTTTTTGTTTTTTTTTAAAATAAAATAAAATAAAATGTTAGTGTATCACAGTCAGAGCGCAGCGTGTCTCCTCACCAGGATGGAGATGATGCCTTTAAACTTCTCCTCCACCAGGTCACAGATGATCTTGTTGTTGAAGTACTGCACCGGCTCCCACTGCAAAGACACAAACACTAATTCAGTAAGAGATCGTGAGAAATTAATTGGTCTTTCCGGGCATAATGAACAAAATGAAATTGTTTTTTGAAGAGCTACAACAGGCTGTTTTTTCTCACTGTTTGAACTTTAATGTAAAAAAAAAAAAGAAGAAAATTTCTGGGACATGAATGTTGCCCAACATATCAGACTAAACATGATACTATTACAACACTTCGAAGCTATTTAACGACCATAAAGTCAATCATCTGGAGAATCTCAGGAATCCTGGCACGCAGACACGCCGCTCGCCCACTTGTATGTGGAAACACACGTGAACGCAGAGCTCCACATGCTGAATGCAGCCGCGTTAGGCCGCGTTAGCACTGACAGCCACATCATTTCCACAGAGATGACAGAGAACGCAGCCCACGGACCTGGTGTCAGATGATAATGGACTCTTTGAGAGGTGAGTCCAAGTTTCTCCCACAACCTGCTCTCTGACCAGTGCATTTATATTAGACGGAGCACAACAGGCTCTTGTTCCAAAGGAGCAAAACAAAACAACATAAAAGAGGATAAACGGGCCAGAGGAGCAAGGCGGGAGTAAACTCACGAGAGAGCATCGTCTATCAACGCAGACCTCTTCTGACATGTAATTTCCTTAAGAGGTATCATTTAAGAGTTTAACTGTGAGTAAAGAGCAGATGCTGTGACTCTGACAATAGCACAGTTAAAAGATACATTTCTGACGGGGCAGCATCGTCCAAAAATATGTGCACTTACTGTAACCACTTTAAGTAAAAGCGTCAGAGAGTTATAAATTAAATTAGCGATTTTATATCGCAACACAACCGCAGCTGCAATCACATTAGAGGCTCTTTGTGAAGCCTAAACCCCGGAGGAGCGAGCAGAAATGGGCTGATAATGGAGGGTGAAAACAAAATGTCAATGTGATGATGAAGGTGCAGAGAGACTAAGAGGATGGACGAGGGAATAAAAATAAGTGAGCTGGTTGAGGGGGATCCACTATTTTTTTTACATGAATCCAAAAACAGATTTCAAGTGTAAATGCAGCTGAGGTGCATTAAAGGGACAGTTCACCCCGAAAGCAAAAATACATCATTTTTCCTCTCACCTGCAGCGCTATTTCTCAGTCTAGATAGTTTTGGTGTGAGCTGCTGATTGTTGGAGATATCGGACGTGGAGATGTCCGCCTTCTCTTTGAAATAATGAAACTAAAAGGCACTCGGCGTGTGGTGCTCAAAATGCCCAAAAAATACATTTGAAAAACTCAACATCAACGTCTCAAATCATGACCAGGTTACTCAAGGTAGTTCACAGACTCACACACTGCACAGTTTAATGTAGGAACTATTTTCTTTCTACCAAACTACACCCACCAATAGTATTAACTAAGCGTCGACCATGATAACCGATATTTGGAACCGATATGCATTTACAATGAAAATGAAAATATTTCTGTCAATATTTAGAATTTGAAATTAAACAAACTCCAACGGAAAACTTTGTTTAAACGCCTTTAGCAAATGTGAATCAAAACTGAACCTTTCAGCATCACATGCAGCAAGTTCCCAGCAGCAACGTTCAGTGAAAATTTAAATAAAAGATAATAAATAAAAAAATAAAACAGCTCCCTGAGGCTTTACAAAGTAAAAGTTCCTCCAATGCGGACACTTTTTTTGCACATATTGCATGACTGTCTTTCCTGGTGTTGGTTGAGTGTAAAATACACACTTTTTCATTAATTAATTTCATCAGCAATCATTAAAATAAAACGCCGATACAGATAATCGCCAAATATCAGCCCCAATGATCAGCCAGGCCGATAATCTGTCGACCCCTAGTATTAACGCCCAGAAGGAAATGTGCATCTTTTCATGGACGAGAGGCTCGTGGTCGTGAGAGCATGTGACAACAGCAACATTAATGTCATTCTCCACAGCTGAGCTGCAACATTAGCAAACGCAGTGGTGAGTTAGCAGTACACACTGATTTGTTTGGCAAATGTAGATTCGTAGAAAGAAAATAGCTCCGACATGAAAATGCTCACAACAAGATCTGTGGACTATTTTGAGTAACTGGGTCCTAATTTCTGCTGTTGAGTTTATTAAATGTTTTTTTTTTCCTGAGAGAAAACAAACATCTTAACAATCGATATCTACAACATTCAGCAACTCACACCAAAACAATAAAACAACGAGCCAGGTAAGAGGAAAAATATGTAAACTGCCTCTTTAACATCTGGAATAAACAAAGTGATGTGCGTGGGTGTGGTGGGGTGAGAGGATGAACAGTGAGCGAGAGAGGAAAATGAGGTCTGACCGTGATGCCTTCGGCCTCGTACTCCTCCTGCTCTGACTTGAGGGTGAGCTCGATGAAGAGCTGCTGCAGCTTCTCGTTACAGTAGTTGATGCAGAACTGCTCAAAGCTGCAACACACAGTGACTGAGCGATTAAAAGCCATTAACACATGATTTACACAACACACACACACACATACTTTTTTTCTAACTCATATGATTGTGGTAGCGGGTGACTTGTATTACCCTCAAGTCAAACCATATATAAAAATGGGTTACATAAACACTGTAGGTTGAGGTTTGACCTTAGAAATGGTGGTTTGAAAAATTCATTGGCACACTTTCCGCTTGCTGGGAATTTCCGGAGCTTTCAGCTGCATCCAAAAATGTGCGGTTTACTCAGGTTATTCAATAACCAACCGAGGAAACTCCAGGAGCTGACAGAAGTCTCGAGATGCAGCCGAAAGCTCCAGAAAACTCCAAAAAGGCGACCTTGTGCAAAGAGCTTTTATTTTTAAATCAAACTATAAATGGAAATGTTGAATAAATCCCATTAAGTTGAAAAAAAAACTGCAGGTGAGTTAAATGCCTGTTTAAACTTCAGAGGTAAATTCAGCATTAACAAAAATCATCGTACTCTACCTGTTGTGCTGGAAGACCTCAAAGCCGTAGATGTCCAGCAGACCGATGACCGAACAATTCTTGTAGGAGTCGTCCTGTTGGAGCAACAGAACAAAACTCATCTTTATATCTATTATTTAAAAAGTTTACTTTAAAATTTGGATTCAAGATTGAATAAAATGAGCTTGGAAACAAAATTTGATTTCATGCTAAGCTTTAAACATCGACTTGATTTTCAATAGCTGTGCTCAGAAAATAATGTATTTTGAGAATAATATTATATATAGTTATTATATTGGTCGAAATAACTGACACAGTAACAAAAACACAAACAAGAATAAGATGTTGTTGATATTATACTGCATAATACTGAGTCAGGCTTAACTTGTGGACTCGTAAATGTCCACAAGGTGGAGCCGTGCTGCAATGAAATGACAGAGAGACTTCACTTGCTTTGCATTTTAGTGTTTGATGGTTTGAGAAATGTAACGTGATTGCTTTAATGTCAAAATATAAGATGCAAAAATGGAAAAAACTCAGAAATTGACATCCTTTAGTGGAAATTTGTCAACTGAAATCATACCTGTGTGTGTGTGTGTGTGTGTGTGTGTGTGTGTGTGTGTGTGAGTACCGTGTATGCCAGTGAAGTGTTGATCTTGTTAACCAGCCATGTGAAGGTGCGACCGTACACCGCCTTGGACAAAGCATCCCGCGCTGATGACGCTTGCTCCAGGTTCAGTGGGCTCACCAGCTGATGAAGACACATACGCACACACACACGCACACACACGCACACACACACACACACACACAGAGGAGGAAAAGAGACAAGCCAAGACGGACAACAGAGTTACACAGAGTTCAGCAGGGACAGTTGGACATGTTACAATATACTTGCAGTGGACCAGACCAGACATTACACAGACAGGAAAGCTTTGTACACAAATGCTTATCACACGCTCACGCTACAATGACAGTGTGTATCCAAACCCACCTCCTCTCCCTTGGCAATTATCTTCTTGTGTGTGAGTGCCTCTGTCAGCACGCTGCCATTCACTCCTAACAACTGGAAAAGCACAACAACATTAGCGCGCACCAGCAGTGATAAATGAACGTCATGTATGAGGCAGACGTCAGGGCGCTCAGCAGCAGTGACATCCCGAGCATGGCATCTCTTAATCATGTCTAATGAAGTAAAATTGGAAAATTGTGGCAATAAAGAAAGGGGGGTGATTGTGGAAGTCTGATTCACATTTCTGAATCATGTGAAGACTATTTAAATGGATAAGTCTTCACCAGAAATAGCGGGATATATCGATACGTAAATGCCAAAGAAAGAGTGCATGTTCATAATCCTGTGAAATTCAATCTCAAGCCTGTGTTTATTGAACATCTCGGATTGGAAAAACAGTTTTAACCGGCCAACGATTCCAAAATGACACATTTTTAGTTATACATTATGGAGTTAAAGCTTGAGAGGTGTCCTGACCTGCTGGGAGTGACTAGGAAATAGGGTTTTGGCTGAAATAGCGAGTAGGAAGAGAGATGTTCTGGGAAACACAAAAATATACGAAAGGGCGCACGCTCTACCAGGCGTCCCATGAACAACGGCAATTTCCTCGCCACAGCGGCTGCAGATTCGCTTTGAGCTCATTGCCCTTCGCTTCATGTCATCCCCTCTCTCTCCCCCTGCTATGCTTACACACTGTCCTGTCAAATAAAGGTAAAAACGAAACTAAAAAACAAAAAAAACTTGTTATAAATAAATAAAAATAAAGTAATAATAAATAACATGATTCATTAAAATATTTTCTGAATCTTTCAGAATCAAATGGCACAAATAATGTTAAGGGCTAAAAATAACCTACTATCAGTAAATAATTTAAAAAATGTTCTGTGATCAAAAGCTGGTTACAAATTAAGGGAAAAATTTCATTTGTACCACCAAGAAAAGTCTTTGTATATAATATATCAATATTCGGAGCTAAAACAATGTCCAAACAGTTTAATATAATGTATAAAAACATTATTTTCACGATTACAGGGCTGAGGACGGGGTTTGACAGTTATCTGTTTAAAGAGTTACCATTTATTAAATTGTTACTTAATATCTATTTCTTCCTCATTTATCTTCCTCTTTTTTCGGTGAATAATAATGAAAAAATGTAGATAATTGATTCTGGGCATGTGGGTGTATGCATGTATGTTTAGTTAATTAAAGTATAGGTTTAAATGAATAAGGAAGCTGGTTAATTAAAATTAAATGACTTTTGGAGAAGGGGTGGGATTAAATAAGTTTGGACCTCTCTTTTCCTTTTCGAAAACCAAGTTACATTTTCTTTAGCTTCTTCACTGTCTATAAAGATTATTTTTGCTTTTTTTGTACAATCATTTTTCTACTTTCTTTTTCACATATTCGAAATAAATCAAATCAAATAAAAAAAAGATTATTTTGACACAAAAATGTTTGATTTTTATGACAAACAACCAACTATTTCTGCAGCTATAAATACAGTACCTCAGATATTGTGCACAATTTAAGGGTCCTTAAGCAGAGAAAATATTTGAATGTATGAAATGTATGTAATATATGTATTTCTCACGACAGTGTGACATAACAGAAAAGGCTTTTCCCAGAAAGCATTGTGCACATAACAGGGGGTGTCGTTGACAGACGACTTGGTCAGTCAGAAGAGAAGATTCGTTGTTCTCCACGAAGTGTTTGCCACATCACTGTTGAGTGTGCAGCATTGCATCACAATATGAATGGATAGAGCTGACTCGGCATAATTTATGCAGCTGCATCAAAATATCTTCCTCCGGTATTGCAATTTGTAGACACGTTTATTTTTAAACCCTACTTTATGAGGCTCGCCAGTTCACAACCTCCTATGCAAATGGATAGTTGTGACATTTTGGCATTATATTTTTGCATAAACATTACATTTGGTTAAGTCACGTATCATGCCATGAATTCTAACCAAGGAGTACTTTTACCAGGAAGTACAGAGTTTGCTCAGTATTTAAAAGAAAGAATTTGAAACGATGATACATATAAATCAGTTATAACACCTGAACACTACATGTAGCAACCAAACACAGAAGTCTAAAGTCTACATTATCTAAAAGTAATAGATAAAGTGTTTAAATAGTCCACTGACAGTAACAAATAAATGATTAAAATAGATAGTTAAGAGTAATGGATAACCAGTTGGAATGGTTAGTTGAAAGTTTTGGATAAACACCTGAAAAATAAGCTAAAAGTAATGGCTAAATGGTTAAAAAGTTTATGGAAAATAACCAATAAAGGGTTTGATATATATATATATATATATATATATATATATATATATATAATTAGCTAAAAGTGATGAATTAATGGTCAAAAAGGCAAACAAAAGTAAAAGAAGAAGTGGCTGAGTTTCATCAAACAGCGATGTCACACGCTCTCCTAAAAGTGGTCCCTTTCCTCGCTTAAAGGAAGCGTCAAGCTTTTCTAAAAGAAATTCAGAGATGTTTGATAAATACCAGCTCAGGCGTGTTTAAAAAAAAACTTGTCCCCTCTGGCCTGTTAGGAGCGTCAGTGAAGCCGCTCGGTGCAGCATCTTACCCTGGCCAGGTACTTGATCTGTGTGTCAGAGGTGATGCAGGCGTTGCCCTCTTCTCCGCCGTACTGCACGTTCCCCAGGTGGAGCACACTGGCAATTATGTTCAACAACTCCTGCAGACGGAAAACACAGAGGGAGAGGAATATAAAGACAAGACAGAACAATATAGAGGGAGAAATTGTTGCAAAGAGGTGGAGAGTGAGGCCGGAGAAGGAAAACGGAGAGAGCAAAGGTCAAGAGATGAGACGCTGCAGCACGATAAGATTATACAGATCAATCTTTATGACTGTGACCGACTTCTGAGCAGCGAACGCCGGCCTCGATTAAAAACTGAGTTAAGAATTAAACAGGATAAGAATGTAGCAGTGTGTTAAGTAAGTGTCATACCAAGGCTGCGCACACACACACACACACACACACACACACACACACACACACACACACACACACCTGCTCTTCACTTTGTAAGCAGTGTGAGATCTCAAAAAACTCTGGAAACAAGCCCAGACTCATGAGCATGTAGGACGCCTCCCACGCTGAGTACAAATAAGTTCTCACCATATAATAACACACACACACACACACACACACACACACACACACACACACACACACACACACACACACACACACACACACACACACACACACACACAGTCAAATACAAACATCCACAGCCCCCTCAGGCACATGGAGTACTTTAGTGTTCGTGGTGTTTCGGCAGTTACACACATAGTGGGAGTTTGTAATGCTTGTTAAAGTTTGTCTGAGGTGAACCACAACTTTCATTTAATTTTAAGAATTAAGTCAAAGACGTGAAAATGCAACGTGCTCCAGGCCCATCCGGCATTTTCAAAAATGTAGCAAAAAGGGGTCAAAGGTTCCATCTTCTTCAGGGAAAAACAAACTGTTGCACAAAGTTTCTAAAGTTTACACCGTCCACACGGCCTCGAGTGACAAAACAAACACGACAGCTGTGACTCGCACAGCTCGGACTCGGCGCTCACCTCCACCTCGTCCTCGTTGAAGCCAATCACGGTCAAGGCTTTCTTCACCGTCTTCCAATCGCTGCGGTCGTTGATGGAGCTCACTTTGGGACAGTTACCCTGTGGAAAACAAGCACACACACAAAAAAAAACCTAAATCACTCTGAATACACAACGTAATTAAGATCTACGTTAGTGTTTTATTTCCTATCACAGCTGTGAACATCCGCCAAAATCCAGTAAGCAGCTGAAGTGTAAATATGTGTTTACATGCAAAGTAAACACCCACTTATGTGATGTAAACACCTATTTAGACACACACGTATGAGGTGTTTTTGCTCATTGGCTGTTTATGTGTGTGTGTGTGTGTGTGTTTATCAAGGGGAAGGTTCAGCTAGTGCCTTAAGGCAGATTTCCCCCCTGAGGAAAGCTTTTCTCGCTGCACTGAGAGTCCCTGACTGAGAGCCTATTAACCAGAACTCCCACTGGGAGACACACACACACTCTCACACTAACACACACACACACACACACACACACACACACACACACACACACACACACACACACACACACACACACACACGGTACAGACCAACAGCTTATGACAGGACAGAGAGCAAGAGCGAAGAGAGAAAGATTTACAGTAACGTCCCTGCAGTATTTGCAGATGATTTAGAGAACCGTCCCACTAAAAACAGAAAAGTTTTTCCTTTGTGATTTAAAAAAAATCTGTGTTCATAAGATAACACTGTGAGAACGATCCTCATGTACGCAGATCGGAAAAAACAACGGAAAACGCTGCAGTATGCATGCTGATAGCTGGCGGTGTAACTCTGTAATGACACACAGCAGAAGAACACCACGCACATGTGCTGCCGTGACATCGCTGTTCTCACGGGATCCACGCATCGCCAGTTTACACGGCGACAGGAGGGTGTTGCAATGAAACTTCAAAAGTTTGCATTTTCAGGCCCCCAAAACGCAGTTGTCATGTGAACAAAAGGCCAAACCGTAACAAAAGTTTAACGTTTCATGCAGTTCATCTCCAGGTTTCCCTCCAGGGCCAAAGGTGAGTCCCGACTTAACTGAGACTTAACTATGAATTGGCATTGGTGTACGTTTATGGACAAAAAAAGTGAAAAACAAAATTTATACCCTAGCAGTTCAAGAACCATTTACATCCATGTCATTTAAAAACATGAATCCTTCACACAAATCTTCACTAGTGTCACCAATTCAGTATCTGAGCAAATGTCTCCCCTTCTGAGTTATAATACCCAAAAAGTGTTTTTACGGAGCATCATGATGTCATAGTGAAGCTGACCGTTGATCTTTTTAGATATAAATTGTGATCACTTCATCATTTTATCCAAATGGACATTTGTGTGAATTTTTGACATAATTAGCGTACAGATTCTTGAGTTATGGCCAAAAACATGTTTGCAAGCTCACAGTGACTTTGACCTTTGACCGACTCACTGTAATCAGTTCATTCCTGAGTCAAAGTGGACGTTTGTGCCAAATTTTCAAAAAATATCTTGAAGGTGTTCTTGAGTTAACACATTCACGAGAATGAGACAGACCCAAGGTCACGGTCAACTACATGTTTCAGCACCACAATGTCATCAGTTCATCGTTGAGTCCAAGTGGACGTTTGTGCCAAATTTGAAGAATCTTCCTCAAGGCGGTCTTGAGATTTTGCGTTCACAAGAATGAGACAGAAAACACACAGCCTCCACCCACAGCTGTCGAACATCTACAATTATCTACAATTACTTGTATTTAACGTCTACCTTGAAGTTTTTACGTACTCAGGCTTGTACCTTTGACTTTTTATCAAAGATCCAGATGTTTTTAAAAGAATTCGTAATCATTTATAGTATAAAAGTGCTTCAACTGTGACTGATTTAACACCAAGTATTTTACTTCCAAAAACAAGGGCTTTCCTAACAGCCCCTTGGATTTTGCATCTGTATTAAAATACTACATACTCACTTTGACCAGGTACTGGTACTGCTGAGGGTTCCTCTCCAGGCCCAGGCGTCTCAGCAGGTCCTCCTCGCCTCCCTCGATCAGCTGATAGAAAATGTGGAAGTTCCGCTCCCCGTGGTTTTGGTGGACAACGCGGGACTTCTCCAGCAGGTAGTTGATGATGTGGCCTCCAACCGGGGCACCCTGCCGACGGGATAAAGGCCAGGGAGGGAGGGGGGAGGAACGAGAGGAGGAGGAGAGGGTGAGGCTGGGGTACTGAAGTGCGATGCAGGGTTGATATAACATGCAGGATTTTGAAGTCCAAAACATATTTTGTGTACCCACAAAAAAAGGGCATGGGGGGAGAAGTGATGCAATTAATTACACACAAAAATCAAATGTAGAGATTATATACAAAAATACACAAAGTATTTTTACTCGATGTTATCATAAAAAACAAACAAAATAGTTGAGATGACAATATTTGTGGTTTTTTTTTGACAAATCTCCATCTGAAAGGAGGCTTGTTACGCAGCGTTAATTCTTGCATAAAGCAGCTGCCACTTTAAATCTCACTGTCCCGCTCACCTTGAAGTCAAACTGAATGTCCATGTACTTGCCAAAGCGGCTCGAGTTGTCGTTACGCAACGTCTTGGCATTGCCGAAGGCCTGCAGAGAGGATGGAGTGGGATAAAGAAAGGAGAGGCGCGATGATTGACAGATTAAGAAGTAGAGCGATAACAGAGAGGAAAAGTGTGATAAAGACACGTCGGCAGATGAAGAGGCGGCAGCAGAGAAACAAAGAAAAAAGACATTAAGACTCCCGGCAGTGTTTGTCGGGGACAGTAGTGCAGATTACAGGACACGGTGTACGCTCACACATTTATACACATCTGGAGCACATCTGGCAGAGACGCGCCAGACATCTAAACAAGCGCTTCCTCACCTCTGTATTGCCTTCGCTCTCAAACAAACGCAAACCAAACACAGAAACAATCATCGCTCTATTTTTCACAATTTCACATATGCAGCATTATAACATTCGGATAACAGATTTCTGCTCAAATTAAAAGATAATGCAACATTATGAACTTTTTAAGTGACACATTCCTGGTTGCTTTACTTGCTTTTATACTCTTATTTTTTATGACTTTTAAATATGCTTTTATTTTGGTTGTTTTTATCAGTGTTTTATGCTAATGCTTTTATCTTGTAGCACTTTGAGATGTGTTACAAATGTAAAGTGCATTACAAATAAAATCTATTATTATTACTATTATTATTATTATTACTATTACTATTATTATTATTATTATTACTATTACTATTATTATTATTATTATTATTATTATTCATGGTGATATGACATTTAAAATATTAGCTTTGGCAAATATATATTTTTATCAGGCCAAAATACAGAACCTATCAGGCCACATTCACTAACACATCATAAACAGTTTTTTCCACGAGAAGCAGTTTTCGCAGTTCATCACTCAACACGTCGATAAGATCAGCTGTGTAACAGATCCAGAGTGCAGAAAAGCTCTCTGTGAGGTCCACAGACTGGACCTGATCTCACCTCCAGCACGGGGTTGGACTGCAGCAGGCGGTCTTTGACCGTCTGCACCTGCTCGCTGGCTGGACAGGTGACGGCGTAGTACTGCAGGATCTTCTTGGACGCCTCCGTCTTTCCTGCGCCGCTCTCGCCAGAGATCAGGATGCACTGGTCTTTTCTCTCCGTCCTCATGGAGCGATAGGAGTTATCTGCCACTGCGTAGCTGGAGGAGCGGAGGAGAGACGAATGATCAGGCAGATGTTGAGAAGGAAGAACTTGGAAGAATGAGAGAAAACTGAACGAAAACCATGTGTTACTAACACAGGCCTCAGGCTACAGATAGGAAAACATGTTAAAGGAAAATTTGGTATTTTTCAACCTGGGTGCCATTTTCCAATGTTTATGTGTCCCAGTAAACCACAGGAACAACATATTTTATTTTATATAATTATTTATTTTTGTAACTCTTGTATTGGATTATGTGAACATAATCATTGTCATAACACAAAGTCTTCATTCATTTTTTTAAACTAAAATGGGTATTGAAAAGCAAATAACAGTCATATATCTTATAATTAAAGCACATATGTTAAATAGTGATTAAATGTTAGAAACTTAGGTTTATTCTCAACATTACTAAACTAAATGAAAGGGTAAAATAAAATTAAAAAAAATGCATTTACACGATTGAGTACAACAGTGTTCTGACAAAACAGATTCACGTCGTGGAAATGTTGAGCGTGAATGTAACATCTGATCTGATCCGAGCATCTCACGGTGTGTTGGCATGGAAGGACACCGGCATGAATCACAGCGTCCGGAGAGGAGCGCAGCTTGATTTAGTTACAGTATAATCTGTCAGCCGCGTCTCTGTTATCAGCACCGTTATGTTGTTTCAGCCTGTTTTGGACACATTTCTGACACCAGACTAATTGCTGGGAGATAAAACGACCAGCTTGGCCGCGGCTCCATCGATGTGTGTGTGCTGCATGTGTGTGTTGGGGAGGGGGTCGGGCTCAGGTCAGAGGAATTCCCTCTCAAGGGAGGAAATCTCTTGCCTGGTACCATCATTTGCTTACTTTTCTTTCCACCTCTCCCTCCCGTTCACTCTCTCCGACCCTCCACCTCTACTCGCCAGCACACATCTTTCTTTCCACTCAGACCGAGAGAAAACATTTGGCGCTACGCTCGAGTGTTGAGGCAAAGAGAGAAAAAAAAAGCGGAGAAAGAGCTAGCGAGAGATTCTGAAATGCTTCGATGACGCCACTTCAAGTCCCCATAATGCATTTGTTTGTTCTGTGTCCGATGGGGAAGATTTAACGGGGAATTCCCTCACGATTCCTGTGGCAACCTTTCAAACAAACAGTCTGTCTCGAGCCGTGACGTCTCGCAAACAGTCTGACTGACAGAGAAAAGGACAGTCAGATCATGAGAGCGTTACGTAGCTGCTGACTCCACTTCGGCAAATATTCCCACGCGCTCTGAACACACACACACACACACACACACACACACACTGTGACAGCATTCAGACAGAAATATTATGTCATCCTCGGGTTAAAAAAAGCTTCAACAGACTCTTTCTTTTAGAGAGCTGAAGCAAAAACAACAGTCAACATGCGTGAATGATGCCGTCAAAGTTTCGGTCCCGTCAGAAAAAAAACATATTTCACCTGAAATAGCAAAGACGTGCAATGAATCATTCCTCGCAGCTTTACTCATTAATGCTGCATTCATGCTCAGGCTCAACAAGGATGACATAACAGACTGATTTTAATGATTCATTTCCTCAAAAAGGATTTTCTGCAGAAGTAAGCTTCTCTCTGTGATATTGCTGCGTGTCTTTCATAACTTTTAAGCAAACTTTATTTGGCTGAGTGTGACGTGAAGTTTCCCTGTCGACACGTTTCTAACTATTAATGTTTTAATGATGATTAATTGCAGAATTTCAATAGTTAATTGTGATTAATCACATTACAGCTGCATTACAAAACAGTTTTGAAGTCCATATTAAGAAGGTGAAGCAATTCTTTCCAAACTGTCTTGATTAGGAATCAAAGGAAAAACGCATGAATCTAGTATTTAGTGTGAATGTCTGAGACTCATGAGCACCCAAAGTCATTCAGAAATCTGGAGGTCAGAGGTCAAGGGAGCCCGCTAAAATTTTGCCTAAATTTGAAGCGTTACTTTTCCCCCTTTCTGAGAAGTTGGTATGACATGGTTGGTATCACAAGATTCCTTAAATTTAAAGTTTCATTGATACAAACTCAGCCCAGTACGGCCTCTTAAAGAATTTTTCCTGGCAATTAACACGATTCAAAGTGTTGTGCACGTTCTGGTTTTAAAGTAAACAACTATTCTGCTAAACTGATATTTTGTTTAACAATTCTTCCCTCATAAAAAGTAAAAAGTAAAATAAAATAAAACTCTGGGAGCACAATCATCCCTTCTGATGAGAAATGCTTGATCTGGGGCGCCTCGCGGCTCAGTGGTTAGAGCGGGCGCCCCATGTACAGAGGCTTATCCTCGCCGCGGTGTCCACAGGTTCAATTTCCACCTCGGCCCTTTGCTGCATGTCATCCCCTCTCTCTCTCCCCCTTTCACACTTAAGCTGTCCTATAAAATAAAGGCAAAAAAGCCCAAAAAATCTTATCATCCTAAAATCTGCGTTTGGAGTCGCTCTCCGCTCTCTCCAGCACGGTCACAAACTAAGTGCGGAGATCTGGCTATGTGAGACTAGCGCTTCTTCAATCAGTAAAAAAACGGGCAGTGCACATCAAGATGACAAGCGTTAGAAAACACCGAAAATGTTCAACCACACGCTGGAGCCTCAGTCAGATTCAAATTACTCTTTTGTGCACCAATGCTGGCGACGGGCAGATTTATCACAATGCTAAGTGTAGTTAAGGTCTCGTGAATCACACAGTAGTACATGCTATGATGGAGTTTTTGGTATTCTTCGGATTAGTGACGTACCCAATCTGGCTGCACGACGTACATTTGAATCTAAGATTTTAAGGAAGTGCACAGACAGCCGAGGAATGCGTCTCTCGTGACAAACTTTGCTCTGATAGGGGATTTTTTGAAAATATTTAGATAATGCAAAGTTGAGCTGCAAACTGTGAGGTAGTGTTTCTTAAAAGGGGGTCTGCAAAAACCAAGGAGTTCTGCAGAATACTTAAATGTTAATTTAAATAATGTAAGTCATGCAAAATGTCTAAAATAATTACGAAATGTACTAAATTGTGAGTGCAGCTTATCAAAAAGTGCGGAAAATGTGCAGAGATGCACTGTAGCTCTTTATATTTTGTTCCTTCCAAAAATGAGGCGCTGATTGGGGCTACAAAGTTTCGGAGCTGCTGCTGTAACGTGTGCAGAGGTCGCGTACTCACATGTGCGGTGAAACCTCGTAGAAGTTGACTCCGCGGTATCGCTCCATGTGGTTTTTGGTGTAGATCTCCAGGTCTTTGTACGGGTTCACTGACACCAGCACTGAACCGATGTATGTCTGAGGGAGAGCGAAATGCAGTCACATCACCTGACAAAGACTCTTTTGTAGTATTTTAGGGCCTCTTATACATTATCAGTTTCACAGACAAATACACGTCTGTACTGCATGTCTGTCTGACTCTATTTTTAATGCTTACTCATCCAGAGTGTGTTTATTCACACCAAGAATGAGTATTTTATCCAAAATATTACCCCAGTACTTTGCTGAGAAATTTTGCAGTGAGACAAACAGCTGTCTGCATCATTCTCAGGTCTCAGCGCTCTTAAAAAGTGAAAGATAAAACTGCTTATTGGAGCAAAAATGCAGAATAATCCTAATCTTCACTACAGGAAATCACTCAAAAGACCAAAAGGTTAAAATGGTTTAAAAAGAGGCTTATATGTCACTCGGTTGCATTTTTTACTGCTAATGTAATTTTCAGACAAATCCAAATCCTTCACCAAGACAGACGGTAACTGAGATTATTTTAATGCTCGGGTCCACTTAAAATTTCACAGTGCTCATTTAAATAACCCGAGTATGCAAAGGCAATAAGGCAGATGTTTAAAAAAATGAATCGTAGATTTAATCTTGTTGCAAGTTGTTACTGTTTCCACATCACTGTCATTCGGAAAGTTCGATGAATAAATTGTAATTGACTTTTTTGTTTCTAAAGAAGCTAAGTCATCATTACATCAGACAAACTTACAGCATTACTACAAGGAGCTTTTTTTTCGATATCAAGATGCTGTTTATCTTGCTATAATGTGAAATGTTTCGTGTAAAAAAAATAAAATTAATTTATTGCCAAACATTAAACATTATTTTATCTTTTAAATTTGTATTTATGCATTTATTTATTTTAAAATATGTAGTTTTGTGCTCAATATCAACCAGAAAAATCTGGCGTTAGTCCAGCTGTGATGCAAACACATGCAGTTAAAGCCCCGCCCTCCTCGCTCTGCACACTCACATAGATGAGGTTCTCTTTGAAGCGTTTGCGCAGGTTCTCGATGAAGGCCGCCTCGCTGGTGTAATTCTCCAAAAGGACAAAGTCCTGCACCCCCACCCGGTCTCTGGCTGTCAGGGCCGACTCCATCATAGCCCGCACCCCGTCACTCGCCACCACCTAGAGGAGGACGAGCAGGGAGGAGGTGTGGTTAGTGACAACATAACACAACTGAAAGTGGAGAAATGAAGAAGGGAGGGACCACAGATAACCAAAAGCTGCAAATTACAGACACATAATCCGTCTTTTTTAGGGAGGAAGGAATGAGGCAACTGTGAGAAAGCAGTAAGTAAAACCAGATATCAGTAATGCACCAAACAGGAGACAAATGAGAAGCAGGTACACAAACAAGTATCAGATAAATGTGGAATTTAAATTGTGATTGATGCACTGAGGCATGAACACTCAGAATACTTCTCGGATTACAGTAAAACTTCAATTAAAACTCCGGCTATTATTTGTTTAAATCACTGAACTCAACAGGCTTATCTTTGGGACAGAGGCGGGTATTTAAGATGGAAATACAATCAAATTATTTATTTAACCTTTTGAGACCTGGGCAAATTGGGTTTATTTTATACAAAAAAAATGGGAACAAGGTTATGAGCAGCAAAAGGAAAAATGACCCAGAGGTTAGCAAGAAATCTGTGAAAAATAACAAAAAAATACCTGAAAATTTGCCTAAATAAATAAATAAAAATTCCACAAAAGCAAGTAATGTGTTGGTGAAAAATGCTAAAAAATTATAATAATTTTATAAAATATTTTTAGGTATATAGTTATTATAACTAACCACAAGTAAGAGGAAAAACAAATAGTTTAGATTTGGGGTTAAACTATCCCTTAAATGTATGTAGGGCTGCAACTATTGACTATTTTCATCATCAGATTATGCAGATTATATTCTATATTAACTGATTATTTAGTCTAAAACATTTAAAAAAAGACAAAAAAGGTCCATAATAGTTCCAAAGTTAGTGTCTTCAGATGTTTGGTTTTGGGATGAAATTTAAGACCAATTTTACAAAACTAAAAGAAAAACAAAAAACATCAACATTAACATTAATTGATAATATTACTTATATTTTTTCATTGCAATAAATATTTGGGAAAAATTCTCCCCATCCCTGAGTTTATGGTGACGTTAATGCCAGAAGCAGTCTGTAAATTATTATTTTTAATTATCAATTATTTTAAGCAAATCATAAATTCCCATGTCCCATGTCCCCTTTGCATTTTTAAAACTTTTGAAATATTGATTTAAGACATTTTAATACCAATTAAGACCTTTTTTTAGATTCATGAATTCAATGTTAGTTAGTTTTTCATCCTTGAATCAAAGTTTGTGCTAAAAAAAACACTGGTTCTCACATCATTGAGTCCTTCCTGTCTCATAAGCTCCCATCACATCTTTTAGGGCAGAAAGTCCCGGAAGCTTTCAACCAGACAATGAAGAACATTCAGACCAACGCCAAAAAGCTCCGTTTGAAGTCTAAAAACTCACATTCAGATTTGATGTTTGTACTGCAGCCAAAGTTTTCTTTAAAAAAGCCTTGAAGTGATCTTATTATCACCTAAAAACTGAGCCAAACCCAGATGTGGGTGGAAATGTATCACTTTGACCAGAGCGCCCCACCATCGGTGCAAATGTCTGAAAATACACAGCACGAATTTTGAGGTGAAGTTAAATGTAACACTTACATCTTTAAGATCATCGAAACGTTTGCCCAGGAAGCCGTTCTCAAAAATAGAGGCCTGAGTTTTACGCATTAGATTGCGAATGTCAGTCACATCCATGTTTAACAGCTGGACAGAAACTAAAGTTGTGCTCAGAGTACAGGCGGGGACACAAAGTACAGCAGGTGTTGTTGTTGCACTCAGCAGTACAGTATTCTCCATCTCTCAGGAGACGACAAAGACGAGAAAGAGACGAGAGAACATATTAATTAGCACTGGGTGAGACCGCAGGGAAAAACACGGAGGAGAGAGGCGTACGAAAAAAAAGAGTGAGGAGAGAGGAGATGATGGATGCCAGGTCGTGATTCCAGACCTGAATTTAAACCGGACTGGAAACTTAACGATACTCCCCGAAATTCCACACAGCAGCGCCTCAACAACACAACACCGAGCCCATTAAATCACTGCATCGCCTGTCACACACACACACACACACACACGCAAACATCTTGATCTGATTTAACACAAAGTGTGCGTGAATATGTTTGATCCTCTGGTGAGGACTTTGGTTTGTATCTGTAAGTCCACCTAAAGGAGCTAAAATACCACAGCAGGTAATAATAATAATAATAATAATAATAATAATAATAATAACTAAAACCTAAAAATATATAGAAATATATTTTTTATTAAAAAAAATTAAAATTAAAATTAAAATTAAAATTAAAATTAAAATTAAAATTAAAATTAAATAAAATCATTATTCAGCACATGGATACCACAGCTCTGGAAACAAGTTTCAGACAGGCACAGGTGAAAAACAAATAAAAGAAATATAAATGTAAAAGGAATGAATAAACAACAATAGTCAAAACCGTAAAAGCACATGAAAAGCATTAAAACAGAAAAACAGAAGGTGGAATAAATTAAAAGAAAGAGCACAGAAATGGGTTTTGTGCTGCTTTTCTTGGTGCATAAAAACAGAACTCTGCTTCACCATAACTCACCAGCGAACACAATAAATTAGCTCGCACAGCCTGTTACGTTTATGCTCTTTAATTGTGTGAACCACTCCTGCACTTTATCTTTACTGCCTTCCACAGAGGAGAGCGGCCTGGCACAGAGGGAGGGAGCTATCTCACCTCTCAACTTTATGATCTGAAGACGACTTCAGCTTTCATCTGCGCCCACTTTTACTTCCTCTCCTGAGCTCATGTGTTGGTGTGCACGCGTCCTCACGAGGACACAACAACAGCACAAACCCGAAATGTGGACAATTTGATTTAATCTCTTTAAAAGAGAAGGTTTTTAAAAGGCCGTGGAATACACAACTCCCGAAAGACTGAAAAAAAGTAATGTGTGTGTATGTAATGTGCTTTTTAATACACATTCAACCGTGCAGGCTTCACTGATGCATGCCGTTTGCTCATGAAGCACATAAATGCTGCTTTAACACACCACACCCACATTAACAAGAGCGGCAAGTTTCGAGAAAAGGAAGCGGACACACTGACAAAAGTGTGGGTGTGGACAACGATGTACTCAAAGATTAATGTTAGTATTTAAATGAATCCTTTCACCAAATAAAACCCCATTTCTGACACTATTTTGTCTGCCTTTTTTCAGCATGAGTGACTCAGTGTGTTAGTATTAGGAAGTTTCCTCTCTATAAATTTCATTGTTAGTGGCGGGGTCCGCCATTCCCGCTCTGGATTCAAATTTCCTCCACCAAACAAAGATCCACAGTGGGCCTAATTCACCAACCATTCCCAAGAAGAAATGTCTTTTTAAAACCCACTTACACAGTTTTTAAAGATAACAAAATAAAATAATCTACGCACACTCAAGAGCCACATGTTTGTGCGGAAAAAATTCTAGTATTTTTTCCAAATTTTTCAGTTAAATAATATTATAGGATTTATACTGCAATGATATTTGTATACTTTACATCATTTTGATAATTATTTTGATTATTTTGCAAAAAGCATTATGTTTTTCAGGTATGTTAATGTTAATCTTAAAGGGAACTGAGCCATCTATCACATCATCTGTCACGTTTTCGGTTCTCTTCAAACTTGTTGTGGGGGATGTTTGACTTAATTCTCTTAACTTTTATTTTTAACACCTGTGTGCACGCGGCCCTGCACTCGTATGCCCTTTAATGGAGACTTGCAGTGAATTTACCAGTTCTCATGCACATGCTTTCAGCTTACGAGGTCAATAATTTCATCATTATAAGAATAAAAGTGCAAACAATTCTGCAGTTTAAGAACAGGGCATGAATCTGGAGATTTTTTTTTTCTTAAGAATAAATTTCAGAAAAAGCCAAGGAAGATATTGGTGAATGAGGCCCCGTGCATGAATGAATAAAACCTTTATTGCCTCTAAGGGACAAAAGACATCAACATCTGCACTGGACAGCACATAATAACATAAAACAATTTTAAAAAGTATCACTAAGAAAATGTCAAAGCATGGCATGATTACATGTAAAATGTCAAATATTGAGTTCAGTAACGTGCAGAGTGCTGAATTTATATTGTTTTATCTGAGCTTATTAAGCAGCGTGTTATTATGTTAACAGTATTACTGGTAATTTTACTTCTACTGCTGCAGATTCACAAACTACTCAAACTCTGGGCGGCTTCTATTGTCAAGGTGTTTGCTGTGGTGTTAAACCACACCTACTGTTACCACGGAAACCACAAGTGCTGCTAAATCAACCAGGACTGAAAACTTTAAGGGAAGAGAAAGAGAGAAGCAAACAGCTTATGTAAATGCACTGAATCGATGCGATATTGATTCAAAGATTAATAATTCTCCATGTATTAATACACGCATGTGAGTTCACGTTTCCAACAGCACATATGTTCCTCTCGCCCCTGGACGCCGTGAGCTGTGGTGACCTATTGTTTCACACATCTCTACAGAAAGCAAAGAAACTGCAGCTGTGTGTGTGTGTGTGTGTGTGTGTGTGTGTGTGTGTGTGTGTGTGTGTGTGTGTGTGTGTGACTAACACTTCTTGTTAGCACTCGCTGCACTTCTCACCTGCCAGAGTTTAGACCTGTTTTTTTTTTCTCCTGGCGATTTTTGTACTTATCTATTCAGCTATTTTAGCTTTTGCTGCTTTTTTTTTTTGAGCGATGCAGCTGGAAACGTGCAACTTCCTGTGTAGCAGACGATGTTTCCTGGGAAAGAATTACAAGACAGCAGGTGTTTAGACAAAACGTAAAGGAATTCATCATCTGGGAACAGGTTAAACCCCTTTTAGGAGTAGCAGTGACATACATTTACATTGAGATGTCACAGTTTATTACGAAATCCTTTAAATATTATGGCGCCGGGGAGGATAGAAACCAGAGCCTTATTTCCTCACCTCTCCCCTCCTCTTCCTCCTCTATACGTTCTCTCTGTCTCACTTTCCCTGGTGTCGGTCTCTCGCCCTCTCTCTCCATTACTTCATTGTTTCCCAATGCCGCTTTCACTGTTTGGCTTTTCTCCTCATAGTGCCGCACACCGGACCTCCACCCGTTCTCAGGAAGACGCCAAGTACGTGCCTACCCGGTTCCTAACATGTCGTCATGTTTTCCAAATCCTGTGCAGCAAACAAGGCCGCAATGAGCAGGAGGAGACCTGAAGAGGTGCAACTGTTTGCTCCACGGCTGTGTGAGTTTCGGTACTGAAGCGTATGTAAACAAACAAAAAGCGTCACATAAATCTTTAGAGCCCGCTTTCATATTACGCACACTCGTATCGCTCCAAGCTTTAAAAAAAATTATACATTAATATGATTTTCTGCTTTCATTGAGTTCATTTTTTAAATCAACATCAGTCCTAATTGTAAATATCAAATATTCTCTAATTTTTTAGAATTTTAACCCTTTACAGGCCAGTTTTTTTTTTGACATGATGCCATTATGTTTTTAGATAAAAAAAAAACAAATTAAAAAAAAAACAAATTCAATAAACTACAGACTAAAAAGATTTGTATTTTTTTTTTTTTTGCACTTAACATTATCAATGAAAAAATGTTGTTTACACCGTGTATTTTAGACTTATTGTAAGAACTGAGCTGGGAATTCAAAGATTAAACAAAAATACACAATCTTGCCAAAAGTTATGCTGTATGCATTAACACAGCCAAAATTATCAAAAAATGAAGAATGAAAAGTGCAGAAAATGCAAAAAAAAAAAAACAAAAAACAATCCATACGGGTCAATCATATGAGAGATAAAGATAAAGACTGATTACGGCTGGTATCAGCCGAGTATATCGTATATATTTTTGACATTAAGTGATCGTCAGGTGGAAGTTATACGTGCTAAACACTGTATGTCTGAACTCTCACTGTGAGCATTTTAACATGCTGACGTTAACATGAAGCTTAAAGCGGACTACATAAAGCCTCGCAGAGCTGCGAGTGTGGCTGTGAAAGATATTATACTACTGCCAAAACAATATCTGACTTCAGATATCAATAAAAAGCGTTTTTTCATGTATAACATTTGAGGATTTTTGCTGAAATACCTATTTTTCTTCTATGAATGAAGACTTCAAAAAGGAACTATCAGATCAGAGAACATCTAAACATCACAGTATATTTTTCTAATTAAATTGCTAAAGCAGGAACTGATCCAAAGTACTATATATTTATAGCACCAGTATTACTCACCACCTATTTTAATCACTATTTATTGAATCTCACTTTATTTTTTAGTACCAATTCTTCATTTTATGTTTCTTATGTGCTCCTCTTTGGTCCCTCCCTCCTCTCTCAAAGGACACACTGAACAAGTGACACATCTACGCTAAGCTGAGAAAGAGGCAGAAAGCAGAGGGATTCGATCATCCAGCCAGCCTGTGAACAAAAGCAGCTTGACCTTTACGTCGCCCCGGGCGCGCTCACAGAGCTCAGATGTCAGTGTTTATGTAAAGCCCATCTAACCTGCTGCTTTCAGCGCGCCGTACGGTGCTCGGGATGGATAATGATGAGAATGAGAGGACGTAACGGCCGTCTCAAACCACAGTAACCAGGCTGGAAGTTTAAAGGTGTTTCCACTTTACTGGCTTGTTTGTGTTGAAGAGGTTAAAAAGAGGCGTGTCGCTCAACTCCACGTTTGCACATATATTCGACTGCAGTGAATATTCTTGTCTTTCTATGTTCGCCTGTATGCAATGTAAAAGTTAAGCAGATTTGCTTTTTTTTAACATTTAAAATAATTTAGATTTGTTGTTTGAATGATTGATGTATCCAAAACAACTCTGATAGATAGTGATTTTATAAGCATAAAATGTTTGGACTGTTGCATAGAAAACAAATAATTTGACAAATTCATCTTGGACTCTGGGAAATTTGGACATTTTTCTCTATTTTGTGCCTTTTGATATAAAATCCAGTTTAAAAATAAGTTTGAAGTCATTACCCAAACTAAACGATTAACTGGAAACAAAGACAAATTAATGTTGCAGGTCTATGGTAGCTATCTATTTACTTATTTAGATTTTTGAAAAATAAAGGAGTATTTCTAGTTAAGGGACTCACAAAATTAAATCAAAAATCAAAATTGAAACAGGAGAAGCTGCAGTAATGATCCTAACATGGGTCAAACTCCAAGAACACCAGATTCTGCTTTTCCCAAAACACATCACAAAAACATCTTTCATTACACCTTCTCTGCTTCTTAAATCCCCAAATTTTATTAAACTCCACACCCTCATTTGGTGCAAACTTAGAGCTTCCTTTTAAGAATCACATTAATCGACATAAACTAAATAAGAACTGATACAAAGTTTCTCATTAATGACATCAGATGGACATCTAGTTATTGTCCACTTTGTATTAATGCAAACACACATACAGCAGGCCTTAATATAGTATCTTTACTATAGTATTTCTTTTTAAGACTGCACAGGATTCAAATACTGAAGAAACAAATCAGGTTAAGCAACCGCACTGAAATGTTTGCACATGTAAAAGATGCAGGTTAAATATGCAAAAGGAGGTTTGCAGCAGTCAGTCCTGTTAGAGAAAAAAAACGCTTCCAATCATCTTTTTTTGACTTGTTTCAGATGATTTATGAAACTTTTATAATGACAACCAAATAAGTGAGACGTGTGGTTCTGATGAATAAATGGTTAGCTCCTCTCAAAATGTTTTGCCCTTTTTCTGCATTTTTTCCATCATGAATCAGTTGTCTGGCACTGACTTCTCCTCCGCTCTCATCTGTTCTGCACTAGCTGGTAAAAAGAAAAGGGGCATGAAGCTGAGAAATACTAAACGCCTAACATTTATTTTTCAGACATGAATGTCGTCCTTGTGAAAATGAAGTGAGATCATCACGACGCCAAGTGTGACATCAGAAGTCATGCAAGAGCTGACGGTGCTCCATCAGTCAAAGTCTGGCTTTGTGATTTGAGGGCAGTAAAATACACACATATATACTTTATTAATATGCGTTTTGAGTGATCCAATCACAAGTGATAAGCACAAAATACAAGTGTGAGCGAATACCGAAACGTAGTGACATCTGATCACTCATTCCACTTGGCGAATCGGTCTGAGACGCACTAAACCACATATATATTTTGTAGTGTAAATGCTAATGTGATCCCACATCTTTTCTTGGCAAGTCCCACCTTATGTGCCCTGATTGACCATTGACCCCTAATTTAAACCAGATCCGTGTGCAGTCCGGCGCCGATCCGTCACGGCAGACGGAGCAAATAACACTCTAGTCTATGTGTTAACTTCCACTGACTCCGTCTCAGCTCCAGCAGTCTGGACGCTTGCAGATCAGATACACAAGCGTCCTATTTTTGTAGGACGCCGGATCACTTTGCATAAATTTAGCCAAATTTACACAGAGCAGACAGGACATCAGACAGCGACACAACACTGAAATATCCAGATAATTTCCAAAATAAAACACTCTGTGTTTACGTCTGATCGTTTTTCACTTAACTACGTCAACAAAGCGTCACACTGAGCAGATCCAGGCCTGAAGTCCACAGGTCAGAGGTTTTCAGAGGTCACTACTGACACCACACATCCTTTTTAAAGGGACAACCACAGAGAGGAAATGGCGTGAAACAACTTATTGGGAGTTATGGGAGTGAATGGAGTTATTTCTTCTTCTTCTGTGCTGGTATAATGTGCGTGATTCTGTAATTACGGTGGGAACTCAACATCTCGCCACTCCAGCTGATCCGACAGTGCTGCAAAACCGCAGCGGAGCCGAAACGCAACAAACATACAAGCGGTGGAAATCTGGGGTTAAACACGACCTCTTTGACCTGGTAGAAAGAAAAACAGTAACATCCAGAATACCACCAGTGTTGCCAGACTGGACATGTAAAACTGTCGTACCAGAGGCTCAAAATTATCGTATTTTGAGAAAAAATATTGTACGCCAGTCACAATCACAAGAATGAATAGATTAGACTGATTACTTCAGTTGACACGTATTTAAACAACTTTTTGACACATCTACAAATCCAGCCATGCCCACTGCCTCAGAGAGACGCGGTTTCTCAGTCTACATGACTCGGCCCACAGCCGACGTCAGGCTTTTTTTCCCAGCATGCTGATTGACGTGATTGGCTGTTAGGAGATCATGTGAGAAGTGATGCGTAAACACAGATGTAGGAGCCAGGAAATGAGTTAAAATGAGACGTGTGAACTAAACTAAGTGCTTATCGTACGTGTCGCATTGGTCAAATTATCGTACATTACGACAATTTTGGAATAATTGATCGTACGGAGGGTAAAATTATCGTGCAAATACGATAACTGTCGTACATCTGGCAACACTGAATACCACATCCCCGATGAGGACTACGTCATCACTGCAGGACATGATGGTGGTTTTGGCGAAAGCGCTAATGCTGGCAAATTATTATCTGTTAATTATTGTGAACCTACGTGTGTTGACTTCTAATGAAAGCGAAATCTCCACCTGCTCCGACACAACCACTAATGTGACCTGCGTGCATCTAGCGTGATGTAATAACTGCGCACGTGGCCCTTTGACCGTCTTGCAAAAGCGATGTAGGCAATCTGAACACAAGTGGTCCTCTCCAGCGGCGGGACAGACGCAGGTGTGAGCGATGATGACTTGGCTGTCCTCCTGTGTAAATACCGGGTGTAAACAGTCCTATATTGCCAGGTGAGGTGCAGGTGAAATAAAAGCAGATTTCTCATTCCACACCTGTACAGGATCCAAGCTTATTTTGATTACGATTACCATGGAAACGCCCCTTCAGGCTTGGCAGTGAGCATGTTCATTTCAATCCCAAGAGACTGCAGAGCAGTCAGACAGGTGGGACGAGCTAGCTGAGTGTCCCGCAGGCTGCAGAAAAGAAGCAGCTACCTGCAGACATGTGGGTCAAAACAACATAACCAGCAGCTGGTCGAACTCTATAAATGTCATATTTGGTCATTACTTCACCAAGGACCCAACATGATGAAGTGTTCCTGAGCAAGTCAATACTTTGCACCATTTTACCAGCTCCTGCTGTGCCTCTCTTACCCTGGACTTTGAACTCTGTCAGTGAAAGGACAAGTTCCTTATGAATCGCCTTTTTCTTTTATTACGACCAATAATAAAGTAAAAGTGACAAATGTAACTTTGTTTACAACTAAAGTGGTGCCATACTGTGCCAGAATCAACTGTTGAAGTAAAAAGTAGTTGAATTTAAATGCACAAATTGCGGTAATATCCAAAATATTATATACACACACCTAAAAGTATTAAAACACTTTCATACAAGCATGCAAAAAGCCACAACTACAATTGTATGAGTGATTTAATTCAATTATATGTTAGCATTCGACTAAAAACTGACATCACTCCTTCACTGTTGAGCAACTCTCTTACTTTAAACCTCAAATCACACATTAATCACTTTTATGAGACATTTACAGGTCAATCAGTCAGACGCAAGAATTTAGCAACACTAACTCACCCGACCCCGACGATACGACATGAAGAAACAGCTCGGAGGTTTTCAACTCATTAGCTTTGTATTCCAGGTACAATGAGCTCGTTCACGAAGCCTTTCGGAAGCTTTTCACTTGTCAAACTTCATCGCGACTTTGACTTGACAGTCGAGAAAGAGACGGGAGTGGACAGCCTGAAGACAGCGAGACAACATAAACTACCTATTGAACTGAAGTCAGATGCCCTGCAGGCAGTAATGACAACTGTGTCAGGAGAGTGTGTGCATAGTTCTGCCCTGACAAATCTGTCAGTCGCCCTCACACACACACACACACACACACACACACACACACACACACACACACACACACACACACACACACACACACACACACACACACTGCTGTAGGAGCAGGGAAGGAAGCTCGTAAAAATTTACCAAACTCTTATGCATACACATCTGCCAGAACGTGAGGCTAAATATTTCTATACATGTTAAACTTTAGGGGTTCAAGCAAGAGAAAAAACGTGCAGCACCAAAAAGAAAGTTTTAAAAGTCACACACACTCAATCATCACTGATACAGCAACACACTTTTCTCATTAACGTCCTCGCTGTTACTCTCAGCGAGAGCCAAAGAATGCTGCCCGGCCACACAACACCACCATGTGATTGCCTCGCCCCGGGGCGGCACACACACACACACACACACACACACACACACACACACACACACACACGGCGATGAGGACACACCTTCTCAGATATCAAACAGATTCAAATTCAAATAGCTGTGACATCAACATGACAAATACAGAGACGAGGTGAGGAAGGATGCTGAGATGAAGGAGGAGAGGGATTTAAAATTTAAAAGACAAACCCGTCACAGCTTTAGCTTCACCTGCCTCGCTCTCGCTCACCTGCGTCCTTGAAGTTCAAGAGCACGCCATCAAGGTTGTTACACGATTCAAAAACCACTGCAGGTACTTATTACAAATAAAAGCAGCTCCTATAAACTCCCACTTCCACTCCAATAAACCCCCACATCAGAGCCTGACCGTCTCACACACTTCCACCCTCTTTAACCAAACCTGCATGTGGATTCTTTGGCTGAAGGTAAACCGTTAAAAGGTGTCCAGATTTGGCTCTTCTGATTTTTCTGCAACAAAAACGTGTTTTTCCGGGGTCTTACCAAAGGTCTGTACTTCATGGCTCCTGCCCTGCTCTCCAGCGATTTGGACGGGTTTTTGTTTTTTTTCCCTCGTTCCCACCGCGTCGATAGTCCAGCTATAAGAATGTGGCCTCCAGCGCTGCGTCACGACCACTATTTAGCCGAGAGTTTGTTTTTAGAAGCTCTCCCCTTCGTCCTGAGAGCCAGCTGCCATAGCTTCTCCTCTTACTGCTGCTCACACACGCCTGACACACACCTCACTCTCTTGCTCGCCACTCGTTCACCCACTTTTCTTTTCCCTCCCTCCCTCCCTCCAGAGGAAATAGTCCCTGTGTTGGGTGACACATAACCCCCCTCCTTCCCTCTCTCTCTCTTTGCTTTTTTTCCCTGTCGCCCTCTCCTCTATCCAACAAGCATTTATGTTCAGAAACTTACCACATTTCCTCCAATTTTTCCTCCATTCTCTCTATCTGCTCTTAAAAGAGGGGAGGGTATATGAGAGTTAGCACATCTTATATCATACACACACACACACATCTGGCCCTAACCTCCCCTGGAGAGAAAAAAAAAGGATGAGAAAGGAAAAATGTGTCCTAAAGAGGTGAAGAGTGTGTGTGCATTCAGGCGTGTTTGAGTGAAAAAGGGAAACTCTGAAGTAGTAAATTCACGAGCCAATATTTAATCATCTATCTGCGCCAAAACACGCTCCCTCCCTCCCCTCTTCACACTCTGCAATTTACAAGCTGGAGCAGAAACCAGCCCCGCTGTCATAAATGCAGCTGCATCCAGCTCACACATACATGTATACAATGATGCACGCATGCATGCACAAGGACTTATCATCATTAGTCCGATATCATTACAGGGAGTGTAATTAGTCCAGACCGGTGCTGCGCACACACATACACACTGACTGCAGATCAAAGGCCTCAGCAGTCTAATGCATCTGCTTGTTAACACTAATAACAACTGACATCTAACAGGCACTGGGCGTGTGTTGCTGAGAACAAAGAGGAAGACAGGTTTCCACTACAGCTGCCGGACTAATATGCAGACATTAATGAGGGATAGTCTGAAGCCTGCTGGTGATTCGTTTGAAGCCAGAGTCTCGAAATCACCTGTTGGAAAAGCATTTTACTGAGTGTTGCTTACTTTAGTTTTTGGTTGAGGTGAGAATGCCATTTCAATTTGGTTAAACATTTTGGGAAATGCACCCGAAACCAATCTCACGCATCTCCTCATATAACTCTCAGGAAAAAAAAAAAGCCAAAATGTTGGACTATTCCTTTAACTCTTAGGACACGCTTAAATATTACACACAGCTCAAGCTTTAAAAAAATATTATACACTAATATTATGTTTTTACTTTTATTGAGTTATTTTTTTTAACCAGCATCAATCCTAATTATAAATATCAAATATCCATTAAATTTCAGAATTTTAACCCTTTGAATGCCAGGCTTCAGTCATGATGCCACAATGTCTTTTTGTTGAAAAAAACAAAAACACAAAAAAGGATTTATTTTTAAAATACTACATGCAAAGTAGATTTTTGGGTAAAATTATCAGCCTGGGATATGTCAGTGATTTGCAGCAACACTGATTATGACAGTGTGTTTAGTGGAAATAGCATGATTTTCTCCATATGCCAAATTTGGTAAAAAAAAAACAAAAAAATAAAACAAAAAAAGGTCAGGTGGAAAATGGTAAAACTGACAAATCCCACGGCAAAAGCCCAGCATGACACCCAGAAATAATATGCATGTCTTTATGCTTTGATGATTTTTATTGCAGTTTGAATGGGTTTGAATGGTGCATTTTTTTCCACTCAAAAGTTTGAATGTAAAAATTTTGTTTACACAGTATATTTTAAATATATTGTAATTTCAAGATCAGCTCCTACAAGATTAAGCAAAAAATACACAATCTTGCCAGCCAAAATTATCAAAAAATAAAGACTGAAAATTGCGTAAAATGTGCCAAACAGTCCCTAAGGGTTAGTGTGCCATCCTGCGTGAAAAAGCTGATATATCCCTTCTTCAAGAAAACTTGCAGTAAAATTTGTCAGAAGTGTGCAAGCAATGCCAAACATTGGCAACAGTATAAGAAATGGATGTCCAAGTTCAGTATCACTAAGAGCATATTTTTCATAGGTTGAAAGGTTGTTGAAAAAGATGTCAAGGGTTCCTGATGCCGGACAAAGTAGGGCACTCGTCTACGGTGGAAGAGGCTTCAAAGAGCAAAGCAGCAGCAGGAAAGCCTGCTTTTATGGGCCTCATTAGGATGACTCCCTTCTTCCTGCTGATCTAAGAGAATAGGCCCATAAACCCAAAGACATGGCGCTTGCTGCTGTGTATTCCATATCTCTATAGGTCACTTTTTCACTACCTTAATCTTCCGGCAACATACAACTAAAAAAGAGAGAACTGTGCAGAGTTTCCCACTGAAAATCTGACATTTAAATGACAAGAAGACAGTCAACCGAGATTCATGAAGTCGAGCAGTCAGTGTGCAGCGTACTTTACGTGACATTTCGGTGCCCAGACTAAGCATTACCAGCTTCTGCACTCCAGCAGAGGTAGCTGCAGACTCAGGGTGAGGCAGCTGCCCGCAGGAAGAGACTTTACCCGATCAGACTAAAAGAGAACATTATCTTCTGCCTCATGCTTTACAAAAAGCTGAATTAACAGCTCACGGCATACAACATACATTATAGTCTCTGGCTTTTGTTTGATATCTAGTGTCTGCAAATATTTTTGCCCATTTTACATCCGACTTCAGGTTGGCATTCTAGTTAAAATTTCTAACTGGGAACTCGAAAATCTGACTTCAAAGTACAAACTGCACCAAACGTCTCAAACTTAATGCGGATAAAAAAGTACAAATAGCTGAACATTTGTATTAAGCAGCCAAATTTGATTTGACTGACATAATTCTGGCTTGAGCACACCTTTATGTCCAGTAAGGCTTTTTTCATGATAGAATAATAAAAATGGGAGAGGAGCTAGTGGAAGAGTAGAGAAAAGTTGGAAATGAGGAGGAACAGAAAAAGTAGATTATAGAATTTGAAAGCAGATAAAAAGAGAGACAAGGCATGGGTTTACATTCTCGTTTCGGGTATTTGATCTGCCATCATCTGCTTCATCGTCTCTATTTCGCTCAGTCCGCTCAGAGCTCAGGTAAAGTCTTAGTCAAGGTCACTCTGTTCATGCTTCCTAATCATGTTTCCCTCTAGCTCCTCCACTCAAACCAAGAAAAAAAATCCTCCTTCATGGCTCTTTCAGTCAGCACAAAGGTTCTTTATGAAACAGCGATTGGCAAACTGAGCAAAAGGTTTTCATTTACTATTACACTCTTCAGCACAAACCACCAGGGTGTGAAGAATTATTAAAAGTGGACCATGATAGCAGCAAAAAGGTTAACTATAAATACACAGAGAGGAGGTGTAATTTCCATTTCTTATCACAGAGTACTGTGGGGACAATGTAGGAGAACACACCCTGGGAAAACCAGGGCATACACACTTTCTCTTCCACGCCGCCCTCTACTGGTCACCCCCTATATACATGAAACTCAAGAAGGAGCCATAAGGGTTTTCTTGCTGAGGCAGACATCAAAATGCCTGAAAATAACTCCATGTCCATGCACGCTCAGGGCAGCCAAGAGAAAACACACACTCTGTACTGGACCTAGCAGTGTCTGTGTCACAGGTTAAACTTTGTACACCTCGTTTGATGCCTACCCACTCAACTCCTTTCTCTCTTTCTCTCTCTTTCTCTTCATTGCCAGTATAATCAGAGCCCCTGCTGCAGGAATCTGAGTAATGTTTTCCAGACGCTCTCTCTCCCGCTCTGTGTGCGACGCTCTCTCACCCCTGTGCGAGAATACACGGGGCAGACGGCAGGAAACAGGCAAAGATACGCGAGTAGATAGAGGGCTGCAGCTGTTAAACACCCAACAAATACACTAGATTCATCCAATTATTCATACGTGCTAATCTTTTCGGCTAAAACTGACTTTTGGCAAGAGTGCAGGCCTGCAGAAAGGTGTGTGTGCCTGAGTGTGTGTGTGTGTGTGTTTCTGCAGGCTCATGCTGAGGCAGCATATTTGTGCCGAGTTGGAGGAAGGAGCGGCTGTATCTGACCACCAGTATCTCATTCAGCTGTCAGACTTTAACCCTATCTTATCCACTTTTCTTATCCCATTTCCATCCAAAGTTAACTCTAAGTGTACATTACATATCAGAACCCAATTTAAAAAAAACAACAATGAGGCAAAAAATAAATGAATACATTACACAGATAAGTAAATTATTACCAGAATAATGATCCACTGGTACCAGCAACAGCATTTGTCTTCTCCTCACACATACTGCCTCACAGCCCTGCCTGCCTACACACTTGCGGAGGCTACAATACAGCATATTCAATCTGTCTTTTATAGCTCTGAGGCTATAAATGATATGACATAATAAAAGCACCACGGGGGCATAAAGGCATGGAAACAATACAAACATTGTTTTACTCTATCTGCCATTTGGCCAGCTGAGGAGCTTTTTAAATACAGGATCTGATGCCATAAAAAATGTTTTACCAAAGCAGGTGCCTCAAATTTGTTACATCATTTACATAGGAAGACCGCAGTTATAATGTCCAGGTCTGACGTCACTAAAGGGTTAATGATTACATGGTTTACCAAACACTGTGTGTGGGGGTTTATGTGTGGTCATTAAAAGAAGCCAAAAATCCTATTTAAAGCACTGGCTATATTGATTTTGTCATTTGCACACACGCATGCACATACACTCAATCTTGAATTTCCATCTTAGTGAGGACCCTGACCGTTTACCCTAATTTAACCGTTTCAACTAAATGCCTAACCCCAACTCAACCACTAACCATAACCTCATTGTAACCTGAACCTTAAAACCAAGTCTTAACCCTAAAACAGGCCTTTGAAGAAGTGAGAACCGTCCAAAAAGTCCTTCATTTGCAAAACTGTCCTCACTTGGTTAAAAAAAGTGTTTCCGTCCACACTATGTAGCAAGTACAAGCACACTTCACATACACACAGACCACTTTGGGGAAAAACACCAAATTAAACATCATGTTGTTTAGATTGAGGGAAGAAAAAAAAAAAGCTTAAATCCCACTGACCACTTTCAGGGAATCGCATGTGACCTCGACTCTGTGGGAAATCAGAAATGGGAACTTGACTTTCCCCTCCTGCTCTCTCCCTCTCTTTCTCTTTCTCTCCTCTGACCCCCTCCCCTTAAATTCTTCTTTCCTGCCTCACTTCCTCTCCAGCAAAGTTTGTTCAGAGTTATGTTGGATATATATATATAGCAATTTTCCACTCACCCTCCATTGCCCATACAGTCCAGAAATAACTCTTGGGAACGTGTCGTCATTTAACATCATGCCACACTAATCTGCCATATTTATTAGAGGCTAATACCAAACTGTACGATCATACTGCACTGGCATGGGTTGGCAATAGTGTCTCCTCTTGCTTGCAGCTTTTTAATCAGTGCAGCTAAAGAATGTGTGATCTTCCCCCCCAAACGCCATGCTATGTTGTCTTTGGATCATTCATTCATTACTTGGGGAGGAATTAATTACAATGCAACTAAAAGTGACGTCTATAGCAGCTGCTCCATGTAAACAAAAGACAACTGCTGCCACACATGGCGGACTGCCCTGTGGAGCAATGCAACATGCAACAACATCAAGCCTAACACTATCGCAGAGGCCTGAACAGGTTCAGTTCAGTTGGTCAAACTGTGTTTTCACTAATGACTCGTGCACCAACTATTGCTTAATAAATACGTGTCATGACAGCACACTGTTCTGACAGAATACAGAGGACCTTTCAATATGTGCACAGGGGTAATATACCATTGCTAGATAAGTATGTTCTTTCTCCATTCAACTAACAATGACCCTAACGATATCTATAAATACAACAGAGTCACGACCGTCCACTTGCTAAGAAACCATTGTTTTCTATTGTGCATTAGGCCATGGTGTTGTTTATTGGTCTTTCGTGGACATTAGCGATGCAGTGACCCGAAACACCCGATCATTAGTGGCATAGATACTGACCTTATTAAGCAGATTGGATACTGGTGACAACATGACTGATCTACATTATAGTTTATTTTTCAATTTCATTATAACATTTCCTCTATTTGTTACATATATTCAGTCAAAGCCAGCTGGATATTAATAAAAAACACTGATGGTAAACATAATTCAGAAAACACTTTTCACTGGATTTTAGTTATGAGTTATAGTACCTCGTTCTAAGTTTAAGATGATGAATATCATAAAATAAACTATCTGCTACAATTAACCTCAAACAGAAATCTGCACAAGTATCAGCTTTCAAAATCCTAAATCAGTGAAAGCCTGGAGTTAGCCATAACTCTAATGGCTTATAAGCTTTTGAGAACTCTATCAGTGTTGCACTGTTGCATCATTTTGTGCACACCCTTTAACGCAAGGTAATAGGGTTCACTCTCAGCCCATGTCGTACAGGTTTCATCAGACTGACGAATCCCAGGCGTAAAGGCAATATATACTAAGCTATGACATCAGTCACACAACATGGGACCAGCCCTTTTTGCCATACAGCACCATCATACAGCAATCATTTTGTGCGCCAGGAGAATCAGCCTGGGATGGAACAATGATGGCAAAATAGCAAATCTGTAGTAGAGACAAGACGGGAAAATAAAATAAATTAAAAAACATGATGTTTACATTTGGTCCAGTGTTTGAAACTAATCAGTAAAAACTCTCGTCTAAAGTAATGTCCTCTGTAAGAACACTGACAGTTCAGTCCATATAATGACTCCACCCGTCTGTGTTAAAATATCATCAAAATTGGTTTTACACGTCATCATAAACCTCAGTCCCAAGAGGCTGAATTACACTATGGCTGGCTTTCAACCAAGAGCCACATGTCTGCTCCTTAAAGCTGAGTTATAGATATCTAAAAAGAAGAAGAAGAAAAAGAAGAAGAGATACTTCTATTTGTATTTTTTAAAAAAAACACCACTATTTAGGGGAATTTTGGCTGATCACATAACTTGATGTAATGTGATGAGATATTGTCCATTAATCTACAACCCTGTCAAAGGTTTAGGGGTCTGGATGCCAAAACATAATTAAATGCAAGAGAGTTGGGCTGATTTCTGGTTTTGCCAGTCCGGTCTAGTTCGGTGTATGACCTTAAATTAATTAGATTTTATGCTAACTGGCTGAAGCGGCTTCTGTTATGATAACACGTTCTGGCAAATTAAAAAAGTAGCCTACATCAGCAACCTGCGCAGACAGCAGCACGGTGCTAAATCCAACTTGTGTTGCATTAATAATAAGCAGTGTGACATTATGATGAACATGACATTATGTTTGTTTCTAAACGGACTAACGAAGCCACTTGTGTCCAACAGGCTTTGGGCCAAGCTCGGCGAGATAAAGGAGATCAAATTTTAGTCGAGATTGGAGGGCCAGAGCAGCAAATGCTGTGTTTGTTTACGGGAAAGTTTCTGTGTTTTTGGGGTGTTGAGTAAAGACATGGCGGAGTCTCTCGAGAAAACTAAAACTGCACCAGTGATTGGATTAATGTAATCAATGTCAACAGAAAGCTCCGATGTTACACATGCAACGTGATAGTTGGACGCTCGTTTGCTTTTTGGAAACAGTGTAATTATGTCCCACTTGGGAGTGGCAGCTGAGTCAAGAGGTAAAATTTGGGATTCTGGTCCTGTAAAAAAAAAATAAATAAATCACATCCACTCAACACTAACATCCAAAACACAATGAAAGGAGCATTCAAAAGTGAAGATAAAAGTGAGATAAATGATTTGCAATCTGGTTGTCAGTCCTGTGCATCTCTCTAAGCATTACAAAGCATTTGGGTCACCGTGCATGTGCACTATAACTCTAATCTGTCATCTCCTCCCTGCATGTCTTTCCCTGGACGTTTCTGCTTATTGTTACTTTCCAGCCGGCCCGGCTTTCTTCCTGACACTCCACAGGTTCTTCAACAACAAACATGTAATCGGTACTAATAAAAGTCATCACAATAGCCTTAACAATAAATATTGCGTGAACTTTTGGCCTGTCTTTGCTGTGGAATACAACTGTCAATGTGAGCCGTGAGAAAAAAGCCAGAGATGGATCAAACCATAAGCCACTGGCAACAAATCAAAGAATAGAGAAAATACAAAGTGCCCCTTTGAACCATTAAACGCCAGTTCAAAGTCACTGTAAATCTGCTTGTAACCCCGACCAACCCAAACACTCTCATGCAAACAAGATGCTGCTGACATTAACCAGACTGCCTTTCCATCACCATCTCCTGCCTTCACCTTTCCCTTTCTCACACACTTTACCTCTCACTCTCCTGTCCCATTTTTAACAATATCTTCATTGGGGTTTTCAGTAATAACAGATATTACACAGGGCTGTGTCAGTATGGATTTTTTCTTACCGCACTGAAAAAGCAACAGCACGCTTTGGTGGTTTGATGAATAATAGTAATAAGACACACAAAAAAGAAATTAGCCTGATGGACTGTCCCTGCCCCTTGTGCACAGGAAGCTGAGGGGAAAAGCATCTGAAAAGTTTTGCTTCTTCAAATGTCCTTGAATATATGACAGGTTAATGATGATAAATACACAATGATTACTATTTTTAGATTTTATATCAAACACTGTATTTCTCTAACGCCCTAATGTTAATGTTGCAAATATGGTATACCGTAAAATGAAAATGTTGACCAAAAACAGAACAAAACACAGAAAAAAAACAAAAAACAGCAACTAAAAAATAACAATAAAGCAGAGGTGGAAACAGATGTTGTTACAGCAATTACAAAGTACAGAAATTCTAGAGGTTTATTACAACACTTTATAGTTTTATTGCTCTTTATCAGCATTTTGTTTCAAAAGGTCCTTGATGCTCCCCCATATATTTTCAAAAACTGCCAGCTTTCTTTTTGTATTATATATTAGTTTTTACAAAGCAACACATATTGTTTATTCACATCTTTAAAACCTATAGCTATTCCTTCCCGTCACTTTTTTACACTCTGACATTTCTGTGTGATATCACTTTAGTCCTGTCTAAATAACCTGGGTGCTTCCTTGCTAATATTTAAAGAGATTAAATGTCCAGAGGGAAGGGAGGGATCAATCCAGGACTGGCAAATGAGGTAAAGGACCAAAGATTAGACCAAGAAAATGAAGAGAGAAAAAAATAGATGGCAGAGCCGGGCGGCTGTGATGTCAGAGCGAAAGAATGTAAGCCATGTGGGCGGCAAACAAGAGTCGGGGAACAGAGACGAGAGGACAGAAGAGGAGAGAGAGATACGAAGAAAGAGAAGTATCAAGAAAGAGGATGGGAGACAGGAAGCTGATGACAGATGGTGAAAGTGTCACAGTAAGGAGGAATTAAATGAATAAATGTGAGCGTGGGTACGGGTGTTTTCTGACAAAAAAATCCGGCTGTCAGCTTATGAATTGACACAAGGGGGTTCCCGGGGGCCGGTCAAACTGTCTCTCTTTCTCCCCTCTCTCGCTGCTCTGGGTGAATCACCACAAAGTGTGTGTGTGTGTGTGAGTGTGTGAACCAGACCGTAGCAGAGTGAGATGTTTCCACTGTGAAGAGATGTGAGACCAGGAGAAAAAAAACTAAAGCAGCAGGCTTGAAATTAAGTTAATAAGGGAAACTGGGCTATTTTTTTTTCTTCAGTTCCTACACACATACACTCCAAATATGGAGACACTCCCTGTCCCGCACATACATGCACACCAACTTTCCACCGTGGCAGCGCTTTGGTCATGCAGGCATTTCCTAAAGTGTCTAGCGTCTTCTATAAAGCCATAATCCTAGGCTGAGTTGAGTAGGCGGTTGAATCTCTCAGAGAAGATTTCTGTGAGGATAAATGGAGGCCGGCTCATGTATGGACTCTGAGGGCTGATTATAACCTGTGATATAAAGCTCCGACCACGAAACACTGCTCGAAATTAACACCCTATTTTAGACTTTTACAGCTGGTGATGTCAACATGATACAAGCTCTGCGACAGGCCAACAAGTTTCACACGTCAAACACAGAAGATGGATGCTCCTGGTTCTATATTAGGGGTCAACAGATCATCAGCCTGGCTGATTATCGGGGACGATATTTGGTATTTTTAATGTTTGGCTAGTCCAAGTCCCACATAGGACTGCTAGAAACTGCATCCCCCACCACAGGAGAACAGGCTTTAATCCAACTACTCCCCTAAATACTCCTCCTGAGCCTACAAGACTAAATAAATAAGCTGGAGATTACAATACATACAAAATATATGGAGAATTATTTTTCTTTATTTTTCTTTATTGTGTCATCCAGCTACAGTCTGCATCTCTCCAATTTACTTATTTATGTATTTCTATTTTATTATTTATTTTCTTCTTTTTCACCTTTTTTTTATTTATTCATTCCTTGATTTATGTATTTATTTATTTGGCAGATATGTTGGTTAATTATGTCTTTGGATATATATTTTGGTTTATTGCAAATTGAAAATCTGAATGAAAATAGTATGCAAACATGTTAAGTATAAAAAAATTTAAATAAAGACGTGTCATGTTTTACCTGTCTTTACTAAACTGTCACACCAAGCTGCACAGCATGTTTGCTTATTTACCATTTAGTTAATCACTTTCTATTAGTTGACCTTGCATTCATTACTTTCTTAATGTCTGTTCTAATCTGACCTTTAAACTCAAGTCTAAACCACTGACTAACCCCTTTGCAGAAAGTGGGAACTGACAGAAAGTCTTTAATGACTGGCTCTAATACAGAAATCAAAAGCAGACAAACACTCGCCTCTCCCACAGGCTCTTCCAGTCAGCAGGGCAGGTGGTGACTTGCTGAGAAGGAACTCAAAACATCAGGAATATTCAACCTCTCCAACCCCCATTCCCTCCCGTTCCTACCTACAGCGCATACCTATCCGGCTCGTCTCTCTCTCCTCCTTCACTACTTTTCTGTTTCTTTAAATTGTCTTCTTCTCTTCCTTCCACATCTCTCCTGTCTTCTCCTCCCCTATGGACAGAGAGCCTCTCCGTCTTATTTATACCCAGCAGGCCTTATATGGAGACGAGCTTTGGCTGTAGGTTAAAACAAAGCTCAGCACAGCTCGTGTTAGAGAGCAGCACAATAGACTTAATACCAATGCTGATTACCAAAAAAAAGTCTTTAATTTCCACTTATTTCTGATCCTCCAAAAAAATGCACTTTACTGAAAACTGGATATTGTCCTGTCCTGTCTTCAGCCTGACTGAAGAAACTGCCAACACTGCTAAAATGCTTTACATTAGGGGTCGACTGATATTGGTTTTTCAGGGCTGATACCGATTATTAGTAGTTAATCAGACTGATAACCGATATTTGGAACTGACATGCATTTGCAATAAAAATGCACATCTTGTCTGTCAGTGTTTAGAATTTCAAATATAACAAACTCTAATACAAAACACTGTTTAAACGCCTTCAGCAAATGTTTAATCAAAACTGAAACTTTCAACATCATATACAGAAAGTCAAGTAATAATTTAAATAACGAATTAATTAATAAAAATATCTCCCTGAGGTTTTACAAAGTAAAAGTTGCTTCCACGCTGACACTTTCTTTGCACTTTTTAATTAATTAATTTTATTGGCGATCATTAAAATGAAATGCTGATACAGATAATCAGCAAAATGCCAAATATCAGCTCCAACAATTGGCCAGACAGAGTGGCAAAGTGCAAACAAAGCAAAGCAGAAATGGGAGACATAGATGACGATACAACTACGGAAAGCCAAAAAGCCCTAATGACCACAAGAGACTAAACTAGGGTAGAGTTAAGATAAAATTAAAATAATAATACTAATAAATAGACCAAAGACAACCACAACGGAAGCAATAAAACCAATAAAAACACAAATGTAATAAGATAAAAAAAAATAATAATAATATAAGGGAAAAAAAAAAATATATATATATACACACACACACATAAATATATATATATATATATATTTATATATATATATATATATAGACAACATCACATAGAAGCAAGTCTATGAAAATGGGATATAAAGTGGTTTTTAATACAATTTTACTGTCTCACAAGAGTCTAAAGGCTATTTAAAAAGCACAAAAAAAAAACATATCTAATCTGCAACTTAACACTAAAATTTTGGGAAGCTACTCTTAAAGAAAGCCATTCAGGATTTTCATGTCCCTTGCCTCTTCCTGTTCCTCCTGTCTTCTGTCCCTTATGTCATTACTCCACCAACCAAAAATTGCAGTAAATAATGTTTGGATTGCGCAAAGTAAATAAGGAAGTATTTCATCAGATCCGACTCGCTGTAAGAAATGTGGGCCCATCGATAGCACCCAGTCCTCAGTTATTGTCTGGCATCATAACAACATGAAAAGGCTGCTAAATTTCTAAATAGAGAATTTCCTGTTTACCCCAAGCACTTCCTCTTTGCTGATGAGATATTAATAACAGCTGAGCCGTTGGACAAAACAAAACCAGACGATCAGAACAAACAAACAACATCCAGAAGAGTGTGAACATTTTTTCTCTCTCCTCCCTCCATCCTCGCCATTTTTCATTAGTTTCAACACACACACACACACACACACACACACACACACACACACACATACACAGGGTTCTAGAAATCATCTGTGCATGTGATGGAGGAATAGCATAGATATTCTCAAGTGTGCCTGCATGAAATCTGGTTGTTTTAGTCAAGATTATGTTAAAATATATTTTCCCCAACTATATTTAAAATTCCTGTTAAGGGCCAACCTTCAGTTTTGTAAATTCCAGGTTTATTCCCGTGTATTGCCATAAATTCCTGTTAATTCCCATGGAAAGTTTCCAACTTTGAAAATTCCCAGAACTTTGCAACCCTAGTCCTACCACGCTGACACATTCTTTGCACTTTTTATTTATTTATTTTTATTTTTTGGCTATCATTTCAATAAAATTCCAACACAGATAATCTTTAAAATACCAAATATCGGCCCCATTAATTGGCCAGGCCGATAATCTGTCGACCCGTAACACACACACACACACACACACACACACACACACACACACACACACACAGCAGAGACATAAAATGCTCAGCTGTCACATTGGGACAGAAGGACTCATATGGTAGGAGAGAGGGGTTGGGACACTTCTCAATGGAAAAATAGAAAAAATGAGAAAGAAAAGATTTGAAAGGAAGTGTGACAGTTTGGAAAGATGGTTCCTCTGAGGCCGTCGGTTTCTCATTAAAGTGCTGCTGACATGTCAGCATCCACCTACATGAGCCCTGACAAACGGATGGGAATTTATCTGCGAACTGCTTGAACTCTGAGAGGAATCTGTGGAGAAAGTAACTTAACGCGGCCCGTCTCCCCGACACAAGTGGATAACTCAGCAATTTGGTCACACAGTTCATTGCAACATCTCTGGAATCCCCTCGGAGATTTATTACCGAGGGTGGGGCTGCTGGGATAGAAAATATACACACACAACTGCTCTGAAACACACACATGTTCACTGCGCTATGCTATAAGGATCGCCCATTCACTGCGCTCATTTGCAAACTTCAGCATAATCTAATCATGACATTAGAGTTTTTGGTGAAAATCGTGGGACAAAGTTTAAAAAAAAAATTGCAGGTCATGTGGTTACAGCAGTGACCAGACAGCTACACAACCCTTACAACACACACCATCCTTCCAGCCATCCCCATCACAATGAAGAAATGTTACACACTGCCAGGCATGACTAGTGTCTCTTGAGACAGAGGGACAAACATAGAGACACAGAGGCATTCTCTGAGTGACTGCATGTGTCGGGGGAGGGGAACCATGTGTGGATGCCACTGAACGTAAACAATACGAGCACGCTTGAGACGAAAGCAGCCACATACACACACACACACACACACACACCTGTGGGATTGGTAGCATTTCTTAAAATCAAAGACTATGATTTGTGTCCAGTAGGACACAGATTTATGTGAAATGTCGTGTAGAGACTAGCAGAGGTCGTTTCCCTCTCAACTGTTTACAGTAAATATATTGACTCAATAATATGTTTATTGTAGGTAAAATGTGACACACAGCAACTGGTATTGATATTCACTTGTGAACTTGAAGCCAAAAAGCTGTGACAATCTGAGTAAGAACACATGCACAAATAGTTGGATTAACAATGGCACCAGCATGACCCCCACCCCCCAAAAAAGGAAAAATATAAAATGCAAAAATAGTCGGATTAACAATAATATGACTTCATCAAAGTAATGTGACACTAAGCGGCACCATCATGAAACTCCCCGAAAAAGAAAAAATATAAAATGCAAAAAATACCCAAATTTTTACACTCATCAAATTATTGTGACCCTACGGGGCATCATCATGACACCAAAAAATAAAAAATCAACATTTCTCAAAGGAAAACACTAAACAAGTGATATACAGACCAGATGTGCATTGATGCAGAGAGCTGTTTCATTTCAGGTGGACTTTAAAGGAATATTTCACCCGCAAACTGACCATATGTATATCGATTAGTCATGCCGTGTTACTTTGATGCCTCCAATGTTTGTGGGTTTTCTATGAAGTTTTCCTCACAAATTCAAGGTAACATGGGCTTATTGATATGCAGCCTAAAGGTCGTTTTTGTGGGTATTGCTTAAAAAATGTGCTATGTGAAGTTTAGTTAAAACCCCACTGGAGACCAATCTGAAAGAGCAGTTGTTCCAACTCTCCCTCTCTTTAAAACAGCAGAAGTCTCTCACACACACACACACACACACACACACACACACACACACAACTCCATCCGACCACTTGTCATAGTTAGACTGGGCAGGGCTGCTGTGGTATGTTAGATAGTGCGCTCTGATTATCTGCGTTTGTTAAGGAGGTATGCCGCTGACAGCTGTGTTTGGGATAAAAATACATTCATAAGGAAACAACTGGGAGATACCGATGCTCTGGGATTTTAACATACTGACGTCTAATCCCAATCTACGCTGTCTGAGCTCGGCCGACGGACAGCTTCTTCAACAAAGCAGTTCTTCAGAAACTTAGGCTACCATGCTCTCAATGATTGTGCTAGCGTGCTGGTGTTAAGCAGCTAATGTTTACCATGTTCATAATAATAGTTGAGCTGATGAGCATAATTAACACTAAGTACAGCTGAGGCTGATGGGAATGTTATTGGTTTTGCAGGTATTTGTTCATAAACCACATTACTGGGAAAAAGTCAGAAAGTGGTCACAACGTGTGAACCAAATTTAAAAGCAGCCTATCAGATACTTGTGATACATTTTATTCAAAACCAAAAATGTGAACGTCATGGTGGGTCAGTATGATTCACCCACTGGACACCGTGAATCTGTGTGCAAATTTCATGGCAAAGCCTCCGATAATTTCTAAGACATTTCACTAAAAGTCAAACACATCAAGCTGCTGGTGGCTCTACAGCTAAAGTCAGACGGTCACCAATTTTAGTGGGATTCAACCTCCAGAGACTGCGTTGATAAGATTTTTCTGTCTGGATCAAAAACGCTGCGACAACTAAAACAACGAGTCATGCAACATGGCTAAAAATAAAATACAAAAACATATTTCAAACTACATTACATTGAGAAGTTAAATATCCATGTTAACAAGAGCTGAGAGAAAACTGGTAGACATACTTCCTGCCAAAGCAATGCACCATTAAACTGCAAAATCACAGCTTTTAACATTGAAATTATGACTTAAACTCCTTAAACGTATAAAATCCTTAGATAGGAGAGTTTGACACATTCAAACTTGACGCTTAAAATTAAAACACAGACACTGTTGTGCTTTTACAGCCCAAACTAGATACTGCAGCAGTGGAAAAGATTGCAAAACAGGTGAACATTAACCTCCTGAGAGCGTGTGACATGGTTTTCACAGCAGGGTAACGCAGCATATACGTGAGAGGCAGAGTGGGCTGATAAAGGATCTACATGTACCGTGTGTCTTCACACTCTTTAATATTTGTGTTATCTTTGTCGTTGTCACTGCTCACTAAATATACTGAAGGTATCACCGCTTCTTCCATGTGTGATATATAAAATAAGGGTCGACCAATATTGTTTTTTCAGGGCCGATACCGATTATTAGCACTTAATGAGACCGATAACCGATATTTGGAACCGATATGCATTTGCAATAAAAATGAAAATATTTCTGTCCAGATTTATGATTTATATAACAAACTCCAACACAAAACTTTGTTTAAACGCCTTCAGCAAATCTTTGATCAAAACTGAAACTTTCCACATTATATACACCGACTTTCCTGCAACTGTTTTTCATTAAGTCAAGTGAAAATTTAAATTAAAAAAAGGAGAAATAAAAATAGCCCCCTGAAGTTTTACAAAGTAAAAGTTCCTCCCATACTGATACTTTCTTGCATGTATTGCAGACCGCCTTCCCTGGTGTTAGTTGAGTGTAACACGCACGCTTTTTCATTAATTAACTTTATTCTAACTGCAGTTGATTCGATAATTTAGTATTTTAGTAGTTAACATTAGTTAAGAGCACATTTAAAAATATCGAGATATATATAGTGTATCGGGATATAGCCTTAAAATATTGCAATATAATTTTAAAGCCATATCATGCAGCGCTAACGTCAACATACAAGCAGGTAAAAAAAAGGAATTCACGAATATTATTCAGGCATCTGTATCAGCCATCAGAAAGGTCCGAGCCTGTCAACGCCTGCTGTCTTAATCTCATTCATCATCTGTGTTTGCATTCCTTCAGGCTCGATAGGCTGCTTTCTTTTCTGCTTTATTTCTGCTGCTATCTGTTTCAAAGCCACATTTCTTCTCTCAGCCTCACAACACAGATCCAGTTATTTATATTTATACACTGTTTTTTCTGCCGTTTCCCACATCCTACCTCCTACTCCACCTCCTCATACTCTTTCAGCGTCACTCCTCTCTATCTCTGTTTGTCTCACTCTCTCTCTTCAGGTCCAAGGCCACACCTGCCCGTACTGTACCGACATTATCAAAGCTGCATGGAAAGATTCAGTTAAAGGTTAACAAAAGGTACTGAGTGAGAGAGGAAGCTTTCCTGGTCTTGACCAAGGACGTTTGCTGTATCGTCAGCTATGGAAAACACACATGCACGCTGTTTCTTTCTGCTAAGTTACGCTGCCCGTTCAAAGAACTACGACTATCCTGCAGGACTATTTGATAATAAACACAATTTGAGATTTAGGAAAAACATGTTTGATTCGTTGCGTTACTCATTGAGCTTCCGGCAGCGTCCTGGGCGGCAGCCAGCCAGAGTCGCTCCTGCTGTCTCGTGTCTTTTATCTACTTTTTTTCTTCATCTTTTCTTTTAATTTAATAGTTACACTTTGTATTTTATTTGCACGTGTTTGATGCTCTGTTGTATTATTTTTTGCTACTGTATTTTTGGAGCAATCTGGCACAAGAATTTCCATCGGGGTTAATAAAGCTCTATCTTATCTTATATACAATAGCATTTAAAATGTCTAAATTTGTGAATAAAACAGTGGAATCACTAACAAGGGGAGGTAAATTCTCAAATTTGCACTGTTAACCAATAACAAGCCATCTTTACAGTGCTACAAAGCCCAAAATTGCACCGTGTAAGTTCATAGTAAAAAGACGTTTGGGGTCACAGGGCATCACATGTGTAATTAAACTGTTTGGCTGCTACTAAATTTAACTTCAAAGCCCAGCACACCTCCTGCCAGTGTAATCCTCAACCACTGCCTATTTCAGGAACATCTTTAAATCAATTATGCTACCACGCTGTGTTGGTTTTTTGGGGGTTTTTTTTTAAAGCATAGAAAATATATAGTAATGCATGTATCAACAAAGCCAATAATGTAACAATCAAACCCAATAAGTTTACAAAATACATGCATACGGAGCATTAAACATCACAAAAGTTTACTTAAATTTGTTGCGGTACAAACTTTCCTGATAAGGCGGCAATTAGTCACTCACAGGGCAAAGTAAATTGTGCTTGCATGGGCTTTAAGTCGAACCATCAAGCTCATTTCATGCTATTCATCACGGTCCAACTTTTCCTTTCCCATGTCTTTCCCAGCCACCAGATTCCAGCTTTTTCCCTGCAGATATAAACGTGCCCCATTCTCACCACCTCCACCTCCCTCTCATTTTTCAATCTAAACACATCTAACACCAACAAGATATGGAGTTGGCTAAAAATAGTAAAATCAGACTTTATCTTAGTTTAGCAGGAGTTGGGTGGGAGGACTGTGGAAAGGAATGTATTCTGGGTAAAAGTGGCCTTAAAATGTTCCATTGAGGTTCGTTTCAAGTTCTTGTTGCATGTTTATATGTCGATCAGAGACCAGTTTACTTTGCCATGTCAGATGTGCCCGTGCTTAATGTCCTAATACTGATGTGAAATCAATAAAAAAAAAAGATCTGACAATGAAAGAAAGGCACAGAAGAAGGCAGTGAGCAACAAAAATTGACTAAATATTAGGAAAGACAAGAAAAGAGAAGAAAGGAAAGGAAAAGAAAAAATAAAGTAAAAGCAAACACAAAAACAGCAACACCAAAATGACCTGGAAAAAGTTTGTTAACCAAAATCTAATTTTAAATATGTAATGTAACAAGAAAATTACCTGAAAATTGGGAAAGAAAAAAAGATAGAAGAAAGAAAAGAAGACCCAAAAGGAAATGAAAATAAAAAATAAAAAACAACAAAATGACCTGAAAAAGTGCTTTAAAAAACGAATTTTAATTCTGTAATTATAATAATAATAAATATAGTTTTTCCTGTCTGTTTCCACATCTGTTTTTTTTATTCTAAATCTACTAGTTTCTTGCGATTTCTAGAACATTTCTTACCAAGTTTCTCATTTCATTTTACCTCTTGTTTTTGAAAGAAATCGCAAATAAATAAATAAATATGGTTCCAATGTGCTCCAGAGTCCCACATCAATGCAACACAAACGCACACAAACTCTGACACGCCATGTGTACCCTTGTTTCAACAAACTGAGATTTGCCTTTGGTGTCATGTCACAGCAAACAGAGAGGCTGGGTGTGTCCCAACACTGCTGGTATAACTAGGAAGCATTTGGGAAATCGCAGGTAAACGGGAGAGGAGCTGACATAATGACAGTTATGACGTGCCCTCGTTCAGGATCCGCAGGGCTCGGGTCAGTTCGTCATGATTACAGGGACGGATGATCGCACACAAACTGCGCAAAACATACAAGACGCAGGTGAAGGAAGAAGAAGGCTCACAAATGTGTTTAACTCAAAAACTGAAGGTGGTCCTAATATTTTGCACACTACAGGTACATTTTACGGTGTCACAGGTCTATTTTGGGATGATAAACACAGTTTAGCTTGCACACTATGGGGGTATGGAGAGTAGTTTTAATCCCTCAGACCACCTACCTTTTCCATGTGTGGGAGGCAAGGCTGGAAAACAATCACTCCCATTAATAGATATTCAAATAAACATCACAGTCTATTATTGTACGTGGATTATTGTTATAGCTTACATGGGTTTAAGGGCTCAATTAACATCCAATACGTCTCTGGAAAGTGAGTCTGCTTAAATATCCAGAACGTTATTCTACAACACGTCTCCGAAACACCCAGAAATGGAGGCACGCACATTCGACCACACAGAAACACCCACAGAGCTGCTCTCCTTCTGACCCGAAGACGTGCAAGAACAGATGGATTACCGGTTATCTTGTAATTATCCGGTTAATCTCTGTGAAGGTGTGCAGGTGAGGGTGTGTGTGTGTGTGTGTGTGTGTGTGTGTGTGTGTGTGTGTGTGTGTGTGTGTGTGTGTGTGTGTGTGTGTGTGTGTGTGTGTGTGTGAGAACGGAACAGGATTAAAAAGTGAGCTAGTCAGCACTGTGGTAAGTAAACATGAATGAGCAGTTTTGACCTGAGTAATGAAGGCAGAGGAAAGTGAAAAGGACTCAAACAGTCCTTCAAGGTTTCTTTAAACACATTACCAAATATAAAGAAGTTACAGCTGAGAAACCACATGAATGAATTCATGCAGAATGGCTTCATCATGTTGGTTAAACCTCTTGCACAACTGTTAAAATGGATACCTTAAAAATTAGTGCACCAGAATTTGCACATAACCGGCATAATCATGAGCATTTTATTCATATATAAGCCATGAAATTCGGAAAGCTGCGATCATGTGAGCAATGCACTAACGGGAGTAAAGGAGGAAGTAGCATAAAGAACAAAAGTCCACATAAGAGGGTAGGCTGGGGTCATGGATATATTATAGGAAGTCTGGATACAGCCTCTGGGACTTGGCCCTGTTCATTCATTTGAGAGCTGCTCATTGGCGCATGAAGCAGAAAAAGCTCTTTTTTCAGGTTTATAATCAGTGTAGAATATCTGGATCTACTGGCTCATTAAGCAAGCATGCATTTCTTTTCCAAAAAAACAACCTAACCAACATAACTTTACGTTAAGTACATAGGACGACACCCAAGCATGTTTCTTTTCCTAAATCTAACCTACGTAACTTTATGTTAAGTAAGTTACATTAAGTTTATAACTTTACATTAAGTATGAACATAACTACACCTATCCACGTTCCTTTTCCTACATCTAACCCTCGCAACTTTACTTTCCTAATCCAAATCTCAGAAACTCTAAGTTTAGTATGTTATGTAAAGTATGTAACTTAACGCCAAGTTTGTAACATACCAACGTGCAACTATGTTTTTCCCCTAAACTTAAGCCAAGTAACTTTACTTGCCTAAACCTAACCTAGGTAACTTAACCTTAAGTATGTAACTTGACATTAAGTACAAAACTTGAGTGTTAAGTATGTTATTTGATGTTCAGTAGCCTAAATAACGAGACAACGCCAATCATGGGGCTTTAATTTGTTAGAACACAATCAAACCCTTGTATGTGCATTTTCGTATAATATCACACCAACTATTGTGTGAAGACATGACGCACAACTTCCAAACAATTGTATGTTTGCTTTCCATAGAGCTGTAAGGCTTAATAGAGAAAAAAAATAGGCTAAATGCCAACATCCTCAACAGTTTTATTCGATCAAAGATACTTGAGCTGAAAGGAATCAAATGCAATTACAAAAAATGCAGTTATTTATTAACTGCTTTTGTAGCCCCCGTCATAAGCATTCATATTCAAGTCATTTGAGGACTTCCAAGCTCCTGCAGGCATGCTGCATGTACAAAAATGGCAGTGAAGCTGGCGTGGATTGTGACTCATTTCCAGGGTGGTTTCTGGTCCCACAGCAGTCAAGGCTGTAATACTGAGGGGAAGCAGGGCTCAGTCACTCATAACGTTTATTCCCAGCAGGGCGGGGCTCGCTCTACCACTGGACAAGCTTTGAGATGTGGGGGAAAAAAAAATCACATGGAAGAGCTACAGCAGATGCCCACAGCAGCAGACTAAAACTAACCAGGCACACACATACTGTACTTACACACCCTCCAAAACTGTGAGTCATCACCATACAGGTAACACATCGTTTGAATCACTGCCACACACAGATGCTCATTACTGCCATTCCACGGTAAGTGCGTAATTTCCAACACACTCTGCACGAGTCACAATTCCTATGTAAAAACACACCTAAATTGCAAAGTAAAATTGCAACTAAAATGCCCAGCACATATTTATATATTACATATTAGCTTTAAAAGGATGTGTGCTACAAAACAAGAAGGTGAGTGAGCTCAGCTGGGATGATAAACCCCCACTACATTTCTACGAGACAAGCAACACACTGATTTATCTATCTCATCATATATCTGTCTCCTGCTGTCTGCCTAGCAAAGTCTAGATCAATAGCTGTTCCCCTCCACTGTCTCCAACACATTCCCACATCGATGTCTGACTCAACTTCCCATGTACTTTCAGTGTGTCAACAGCAGTCATCACCTAAACAGCCTCCCACACATACCAACACCATTACTGACTAAAGCTAGACATCAGCCTGTTTGTGTTATCCACCTCTGACCACAGCTGAACTCTGTGTATTACACACAACAAACGATTGAGAAGCTGCTATAGTGTCAAATACAGGCGATAAAACCAAATAAATGTTCAGGTTTAAGGACTTTAGAAGAAACGTGGAATTGAAGCAGTACTGTCTTACAACCAAGAAACTTAGTGTAGAAAAACATGTTAAGGAAGAATAAATTCAGTCACTTATGTGCTTCATGATTATTAGACTTTCCCACACATTTATTTGTTTGTGGCGGCCTGCCACCATTAAACATGTGCTGCCACTAATAGTTTTTCTATTTTTGGAGCCGCACCGTTTATTAGGAGTGCTATTAAATAATGTATACCGCTCTGTTATTTGTTACACCACAGTCTCGCAGTGCAGAGCATACTCTGGGCACAGATGGAGCAGCAGAGGGTCAGGCGCGTTGAAAGTGAAGCTGAACTGTTCATTCTGCTCGGTCTAAAAGTTTGCATTCACACACAAACTGCTGCTGAGGAAAAAAAGAGCTCATAGAGAGATCCACTTGCGCTGTATTCACAAACCCGAAAAATTTAATTGAATTAATAGAAAAAAACCCACTGTAATCTCATGCATGGTAACTTCAAAAATTTGATTTGGCATTTTTATCCTCCCTGTAAAATAATCGAAGAAATGACAACTGTCAAATATCATCAGCCTTAGACACAAAAATCTGATTTGCCCTAAATAACCCATGTTGAACAGACTCTTTATGTCTTAAGAAATGAGTACAAAGGCCATGAATCCACTTTGAACTGGAAACTGTTATTGCACTAGACCCTTATCAGTCCTATTATTCCGGGCTTAGTCTACTGTGATATCTGTGCTTAATGTTATCAGGGCACCGTGTCCAAAGCCCTGACCATATCTCCATGCCTGGGTTCATACTTTAGTCACAGATGCCGTGTTTTAAACTAGGCGTGTCTTCAGCCTAATGTGTATGACAAGGAACAGCTGTATAACCCATGAATGAACTTAAACACTGAGTTGTGCAAGTTAGCAGCTAGTTGGTCTGTATCGCTTCAGGTGTTTCACCTGTTCCCGCCTGCCATTAAAAGATAATACATATAGCATCTTAAAAAGAAATGTTCAACATTTTGGGAAATGAAGCTTAGCTAAAGTCCAAACAGATAAACTGGCCTGACGCCTACTAAATTCAGTTTTTCTCACAGAAATGTAATCTTTGTGTGCCAGAAGCAAACTTCCCGTAATTTTTATCTTGTGTGTGTTTGTGTCTCTTTTTATAATCCTCTCTAAATTTGGCCATTTTTGTGGGTCAGTGAACACAGTGCAGGCAAAACTCCTCTTGAGTTCTTTTTTTTCTCCTCAGCACCAGTTTGAAGATTCGTGAGATGGAAAATTAATCTGTCGATCTGATTAGAGCTGATCAGATCGATGGAGCGAATGCAAACTTTTAGACCCACACCATTACGATTACAGGGCACCTGATATTTGCGCTCCATTTGTGCCCAGAGTTTGCTCCACGCCACGAGAGCATGGTGCAATGACTAACCGAACTGTATAATTTTCAATAGTGCTCCGAATCAATGTTGCAGCTCCAAAAATATATAATCAATACATTGCTGCAGATGTTTTTCATTGTAGCAGGCCACCTCAAAGATATTTGTGCTCCACTTGTGCCCAGAGTTTGCTCTGCACTCCGAGAGCAGGGGGCAGTGACTAACCAAACTGTGCATATTTCAATAGTGCTCCCAATCAACGGTCCAGCTCCAAAAATATGAAATCAATACATGGCTGCAGATGTTTAGATTGTGGCAGGCTAACACAAACAAATAAATGTGTGAGAAACCCAGCTATTTATTTATTAATTTATTCTCCCTCTCGCTCTTTTCCAATCAGTTGACCTGACAGCGTTTACTCTTCCAGTTTTGCCAATACGTGTATTTCCTCAGATGTTGAATTATCCTTTTGACATCTACTGTTTTTGACTGCAAACTAAAATTAAATAGCAAAACTATTGCTTTCATCTTTGCCAATTACAGCAATGGCAGACGATGAAAATTCTTGATATCGCAAAAAGTTAAATACAAACCCTTAGTGCAGGAGGAAGGACGAAACTTATGCACTTACAAGGTCATGATCCCTCACCGGCTTCCCACCCTGCTGATCATGCTGGTTTTTGGCACCTAATCCGAGTCTCTGCTGATGGTGAGTGTTTTGCCCATTATTTTCATTTGTGTGCGGTGTAAACTTCCTCCAGCATACAGCTGTATCTTCAGTGTCAATGCCCTTCGCTGATGTCCGGCAGTTTGATGTGACAGGACCACATTTAAAATGTCGTTAAAGTGGAAATAAATCCCCAGCTGAGCATTTCCTATAACACAGTTCAAGTCCATGAGTCTATGTGAGTTTGTATGTATGCCTGAGAGTCTTTCCTGTTGTAGAGTTGATGTTGAAGGTGTGGCTAACAGCCTGGCAGTCAGGTGTATCCTATGGGTTCCTCCCAGGATCCACAACACATGTCCCTGAGAGACTACAAGACCCGGAAAACCTTCACCCTGTCAACAGCAGTTCCTACATCCGCCAAAACAGAACGAAGTGGCTCTTAAAGTAGGTAGGTTTTCGGATTGATATCATTATAATGTACTCCAGAGGAGGACAGACTCTGTTGTGTTTTTGTTGTATTTTTGGTTTTTGATGCGTTATTTATGATGACTTCAGGGATGTACTTTTAAATAAAATGTTGTCAATTTATACCGATTTCTTTTAGTTGGATGAATATAAAAAAACATGAGTTGTGTTTTAGGAAGGGAACCTTTCTTTTGTTACAATTTTCCTTGCATAAACTTGGGGAAAAAATGAGGAATAATTTGTATAAGACCAAAATAATCCTTGTAATGAAATGAAACGTAATGAATTATTTTACTGCTGCAACTGTAATTTTGGTGTCTTATAAAGCCATGAGGGTTGGGCACATTCTGTGCATGACAGGAAAATAAAAGAAATCAATCAATCAGGTACTAGTTGATTACTTCAGCAGATACATCTCAGAAACATGGAATCAGAGAGATACGGACTCTGCCATGAAGGAATCCTAATACAAAACAATCTGCAAGCCATGTGTCTTTGCTTACATAAGTATACAGAGCCAAAGGGAAAATGCCGAACCATGCAGAAGCAGGTTGACATTCAAGGGAAAGCTCATTTTAACTCCAAAATACCCAACGCCACTCTCACCACAACTCTGTCACAGCCACGAACCAAAAATACAACCAAAGACCCAGCCCATCGAGATTAAAAAAAAAAGCCTGAGGCAAAGCTCTGAGGGAAAAGTCTGCCTTTAAGCATCTGTGCCACATCAGTCCAATGGAAACTAGAGCTAAATACATCTCACCCGGGACTATACAGCAGGGGGAGCTGCTTTGGAAAAATATATTGACGACAGCACATTGATGTGTGTTTTGTGCCAAGTTGGTGGTGCACACACACTGTGCATGCTGACAATTCTGCACTGGATATCGTCTTCTTAAAGCCACCATTCTTAAATTAGACCTTACATTATAATGCAAACTCCATGCAGGTCAGTGTTGCACACTGCTGCCCTCAAAGCCAATCATCTCCAATAACAAGCTGTCATTTAAAGGAGCTTACATCAAACTTACAGCGGAGTGACAGTAGTGGCAGCTGCAGGCAGCCAGTGAATGCTGGGAGCTCCTGCCCTCCAGGTGACCTTGTAGCAACAGGTCAGCTGCTCTAAGCAGTTTGACCCCTGCAGAATATGCAGTCCAATCTGGCTCACTGGTTACACTTCTCTCTTTTGGTTTCAATCTTCACATGCATCCACCCAAACCACAGTCAGCTATTTAGCCTTTTCTCCCCGCGCGATGTAATCTCACTTACTAATAATAAGGTCAAAAAGAGGAGAAAAAAAGTGTTTCTGCAATGCTGAGAACTGATGTAAAAAAAGAAAACCCTACATTAACATCAGCATATAGATCATTTTAAACATAAGCAAATTGGCTTTATGTCACTTGGGAGGAAATTACAAAAAAATTACCTGAAATTTAGCAAAAAAAAGGAGAGAAAAAAAGGTCAAAGAAAAGGGGTAAAAAGCAAAAATAAATAAACAAAATAAATACATAAATAAATAAAAAGTAAATATATATTTAAATAATCAATAGAAATTATAAATATAGTTTTCTAAACTATAGAAAACTATTTTAAAAAAAAACTTTCTATAATTTCTCTCTCTCATTTTTAGGTAATTTTCCTTTTTCCTAATTTCTTCCCAAATGTAGATCATCTCTTTCCTATTTGCATTTTGCCTTTTTAGCCTTTTTTCCCAAAAGAAATCCAACCAGTTAGTTTTGGGTTCAAACATTAAATGCTCATAAAGGACGACTAAATGCAGCACAAAAAAAGGCTTAACATTATATTTTAATGTCAGTATTTCAAACTGCAGCATCCAACAAGTATTCAATCTTTAGAAGAGATTTCTTGTTTGTTCGTCATATATTCTTGTGTTTGGGCATGAACCGGCCCCATCGTATGCCAGGTGTTTCCCTTGTGTTTACATTAAGTGCAAACCACATACAAATTAACAGGTGGACAGGCATGTTGTTGACAGAGCCATCCATGCAGAGACACTTTTGGCACCAGCCAGCTGAAAAATATTTATCAAAACAAAAAACCATGGAAATTTCATTCAAACTATGTTACCTGTTCTACCTGATTCTGGATTATGTTGCACCTGGAAACAGCACATGCTCCGCTCCCTCCTGACACCCAGTATCTTTACAGCAGCTCAGCACCCGCAGGTGTGACAGTCTGTGAGGTATTTAGTTAACTATCCTAATCTGTGTCTGTCTGGAGTCTATAAAAAGACAACCCTAACCTGAGGGATTTGAGGTTGTAGGCCACAGGCCAAATCAGTACGTGGCTAAAAGTTCACAACGCTGCCTTCCAGGATTGTCAGTCAGTTCACTGGGGGTCAAAAGTCCCGATAACCAAATGCCACTCAAAATACACATCATTTTTGGTTTCTTTTTCGTACTTAACTGTTACCTGGCAAACAACAGCCCAAATACAACACGCATTACGCAAAAATAGCCTGAAACAATGGTTTAACCATTTGAAACCTGAGTAAATTGGTTGGATTTCTTTCAAAAACATGACAAAAAGGCAATGAGCAACAAAGATAGTGAAATTAGCAAATAAAACAAACAAAAAATACAATAAAAAAACAATAAAAAATACCTAAAAATTATTAAATTAACAATAAAAACAAAAAATTGTAAAAATTAATAAATAAACAAAATAATAGAAGGAAAAAAAGGAAATAAGATGGGGAAAAGTGCTTAAAATTAGCCTCCAATAATTCTGAAACATAATTTTAAATATCATTATGAAAACTAGCTTTAAATATAATGTTTTTCTTTTTTTAATCTAGACATTTTACCCTAACTTTTTGAAAATAATTTTCTAAATCTACTAATTTCTTCTCATTTGTGGAACATTTCTCAACCAAGACGGTTATCCCCAATTGTCCCATGTTTTCAAAAGAAATATCACCAATTTGCTCACGTTTCAAAGATTTAAATACTTGATAAAGGAATCTGAAAGCAAAACACGAAAAAAAGTGATGTCGTTCCGGGTTTCAAAGGGTTAAAACAGCGTACTGACGTTACCTAGCTTTTAAAATAAGTTTGCAACCTCGCTCAGTTAACGTTACATGACCTCTATCAACATTTTGGAAGTGGGAAATGAGTCAAGCGGTAGACGGGTCGAGTGTAAACGCTTAAAAATTGTCAAATTTCTGCAAAATAGACACGTTAAACATCCGCAGAACTCAACAGCTGCTCTCACAGAGTTGTCACAGGTTTTCACGTACACGTTACAGGGTTAATACGTTGCTAACAGGCTGTAAAGCGTTAAATTGACGCATTTTTGAATGGCATTTGGCATGGCGTTTTCCTCCCATATGGCACACGTCAAGAAGACTATCAGCCCACTCACTCAAGCACGCTGCAATGTCACAAATTACTCTGCGGAAACTTCCCAAATGTAACATCTCACACCGACAAAACCCCACAGTAACTGTTGGCTACAATGTAACCGTTACGTTAGCAACAGAAAAAGTAACGTTGTGCGCGTAAAACATACCTTAAAACAGCCGAAAACAGTGAGGTAGTCTCTCCTACTGCCCGGATAAAGTGGAGGTGTCTGCTGGAGCTCCTCCGCTGTGAACGTGTGAAACCAGTCCTTCAGTCACTGACTGGTGTCTCGCCAGTAGGTAACGTACAGTACTGCGTGAGTCCTGCCGGGTTCCTCCTGACCCTCCCACCACTCCCAGCGCTCCCACTCCGGGCTCCGCTCCAAGCTGTGGTGTGTTTCTCCCAGACTGCAGCCTCAGCAGAGAGCTTCAGCTCCTCCAGCGGCTCAGAGTACACACACTCATCTCACTGCCTCAGCGGTGAAACTCATATATACACACACAGATATATAATGGTGTCAATGCGAAAACACAAATGTTTGGACTCAGTTCCTTAAACCCCCCTCAGGGAGCGGTGTGGCAATTTCCCCCTTCCTTTTCTGTCAGTGAAGGGCAGTGCAGCCCTGTAACACCAGGAAGTTCACCAAAAAACCCAACCCACAGCTCGTGCATGAGTAACAGGGTTTATTTTAGCCGATAAAAGCCGACACGTCTTCTCCAAAGAGAGGCTTGTTGGATAAATCACCTTGACACCCTCATTCCTGAGGGGTTGAATGAGATTTCATTTGCTTGTTTCTTATTAAAAAAATGAATAAAATTAATTTAGAGTGCATGTCATTTTATTTAATTTTACTTATTTCTTTCTTTCTTTTAATTTATTATTATTATTTATTATTTATTCCTTTTTTTATTGATTGATTGTTGAAGTTGTTTTTTATTTTATTTTAATTTCATTGTTTTTATTTTTATTTAATTTATTTTATCTTATTGTTTATTATTATTTATTATTATTATAATTCTTCTTATTATTTTGTTATTACAATTTTTATTATAATTTATTCTAGTTTTGTCATGTCTTTATGATTTGAATCTATGATAAATCTATGATTTAAATCTAAATTTTCCTAATAGTTTGAATGAGAGGATTTAATTTATGTATTTCTTTAAGTGTTCTTTAATTGCTTTTTTCATTAAGTATACATATTATTTTATTTGACTTGACTTTATATATTTTTTCTTTTTTGTTTTTCATCTTATTATTATTTTACTTATATATTATTATTATTATTATTATTTAAATATATATTACTGTGATTCTGCATCTTAAAAATGTTGTCTCTTCCTGCTGGGATGCACTGTAGGTGTTTTCATGTGTAGACTTTTTCCCCTTGTCCCACTTTGGGGATTCAGCAGCCAGTCTCCAAAAGTTTACTTGCAAGTGAACGCTTTGTGTCTGATTTTTATTTGAACCGAGCCATGCACCATGTCGTCATTATTTTCTCTCCAAACACTTCAAATAACTAAGAGCTTTGTTATGTTCTTGTACAATAGACAAAAAATAATGCAGCTGTGCTCAGATCTCCTCATCCTTTGAGCAGTCCTGAGAAAATAATTTTCCGTGGTTAAATAAATTTAAGTGTGCCAAGTTCCCTGACTGAAGTCTCTTTTGTGCTGAAATTATATACAGACAGTTTTCATAAGCGGGAGGGCATATATCACATATCCAGACCAAAATGTATTTAAAAATGTGTGAATTTATTTTTTGATACTAATCTGCAACCTGGCACACCTGACTGAGCACAAGTTAAAGCCTGACACAAATTAGGGAAATCCATAGGAAAAAAACAGGTACATAAAAAAAAGAAACTTTCAACTTTCGCACCTCCCGTGCTATATGGTACCATAAGACTTTATTAAGACACGTTAAAATTCCTTTAAAATAATATAAAAAAAACAAAAAACATTTGGAAAAGAAGGAATCAACTGTGTTAATAATAAAGGTAATTAAGTATAAAACACTTTAAAGTTCCTTTTAACTATTTAATTTTTTCAAGTAATGAACTTAAGAACGTGTTTTAATAATTATGGTAACAGTACATAAGACTTAAAAAAAATCTATTTAAATACTATGAAAAACGTTTTATGAGGAGTCAACTTAAGTGTGTAATCATAAATCTTGTAATTAAATAATTAATTACCATAATCATGAGCACACATTTTTAACTTGATAACCCATACAAATTAATTATTATTATCTAAATTAAATTCTAAAGTGTAATGTGCTTAATTACCATACTTATGAACACAAATTTTAAGTTACTTACTTTAAAATGTTTTTTTCACATTATTAAAAAGAATTATTTTTTAAAAAGTGTTAAAATAATAACACATCTGAGTGGAGTTCAGCCTTTTCTTTAATGCAGGATGTACTCAGAGTAATCCAGCTGCACATTACAACACAGTGGTATTAAAAATAGCATCAAACTGCTCTCATATCAATTTTAAAGAGTTCTTGTACCCTCTACTGTCGGTAAGGCAGCCACTGCACCTTCACACACTGCAGACTGTGCAGAGCTCCTCCCCACAGCAGCAGAGTCCAGCTTCCTCCTTCATGACAAGATAGTAATATGAGGGCGAGGCCGTTGATTTCAAATTTGAGCTGAAACGTCTTTATCATTTACAAACAAGCACTTTAAAAAAATAAAATAAAACTATCCCTAAAGCAGTATGGAGTAACCTCCATGAGGTGCTTGGCTGATTTTGTAAGGTGTCTGCAATAACATTTTCACTGATTTTTTCCATTATTTCACTCCCTAGAATTAACAAAAACATAATTTGAGAGAGAATATGTGATTAAGTGTTTTTGTAGCAGTGCTCAACCTCCAGCTAGACCTGTGGGATCTACTGCAGTACGCAAGGACGTATTATTATTATTATAAATATTATTGAAATGTTATTGTTCTTATTATTATTGTTAATATATTGATCCATTTTGTATATTTTTTTTTTGTTTATTTCTTTATGATTTAAATACATATAACTGTGATTCTGCATCTTGAAAATGTTGCAGTAATGAAATCACCCCCAGGAGGTACTTGGATTTTATAAGGTGTCTGCAGTCCCAACTTTTTAAAAAAAAAAATTTATTTCCCAACATAAAAGATAAAAGTCAACTGAATTATTACTTTTTTTTCCCTTTTTTTTCCACATTTTTTTTTTACGGCTAAAAGATCATTTAAAAAATTTTCTTTAACAGTATGAAAATATTAAAATTAGCCTCTAAAATACCCACCTTTTTTGCATTGAAACTTTTTGTTAAATCTTATACTAAAACACTGATCCCATGACCTCAGTGTATCTATAGCCCTGTTAGTGTGCATCTTTTGGGGGGGATCCCTCACATAACAAAGTCTGGTAGTTCAATGTCCTCATGTCAAGACAGAAAAAACCAAAAAACATTCCACAGCAGCCTCTCTATCATTTCAGAAATCACTGCAGAGTTACGCAACACGTACCCTGCCCATGTGAAGGTGACCTCGACCAGCTGGTCAGCTGGCTGTCAATGCCAGAGCCGGACTGTAATATGGCTGCACTGCCAGAGGGGGGAGTGATCGATTCAACCTCGAACAGCCCGCAAGCAATGGCACTGAGACACACACACACACACACACATACGCTGGTGCTTACATCTTTGTGAGGACCGTCATTGTCATAATGCATTATCTAGCCCCTCACCCTAACCTTGCCCATCACAACTAAATATCTAACCCCAACCCTAACCTCAACCTAACCCCAATTGCAACCTAAACCCGAAAACCAAGTATTAACCTTTAAACAGTCCTATGAAGAAGTAAGGAGTCAAAATGTCCTCACTTTCCAAAAATGTCCTCACTCTGCTGCAAAAATACTTTCTTTGGTCCTCACTATGTGGCATGTACAAGAGGACGCATGCACACACAGGTTGTATCCTGTTGACAAGGCAAAGTTAGACAGACAGACTGTACTGGACGGAAAGGCCGGTCATGACACTGACCCCCCCTCTCTGGAACCAAAATTAGGAAACACTGCCAAAATGTAGTCATGCACACTCAATCTTTCCATTTGATTCAAAGTCATTTAACGCCACAATATTTTCTTTCTTTGACTTCTGTTGACTTTAAATTGATATTGACATTTTATTATTATTATTATTATGCAGGAAGGAGATAAAACATAACTTGTCATTCATATATTTGGAAGCAAAACAAGTCATATGACCTCTACAACAATCATTGGCCCTGCACTGTAAAAAGTTGATTTTACTTTTTAAAAAATCTGATTTGATTAAAAATTGCCTTAAAAAATGTAAGTAAATATAACTATTAACCCTAATTAATTTTTACTTTATATCAAATTGTTAAGTTAACATAGTTATATTTACTTAAGTTTGTGAAGTTGTAGCTATTTAAAAATGACAAGGGAAATTAAATAAATGTTACAATGTCATAAAATCATCAGCAACTTCAATAAACCAGGTTTACTGTGCTATATATTATCTGTATTCTGCTGGTTGCAAAATAGTCAAACATATTTGTATTTCTTAAATGTGTATCTTCATCATTGGCAAAATCCTCTTTGTCATGATCAAGTATCATCAGAGGAACTCGGTTTTCCGAAGTTGCACTTAAAAATAACAATTTCACTTGTCATTTTTAAGTTGCAAAAACTTCACAAACTTACGCAAATACAGCTAAAGTCTTAACAATTAAACATAAGTTAAGATTTGTAGTAATTTTTACTTTACTTTTTCAAGGCGATCGGTTTCTAAGATTATTTTTAAGTAACCTCAGCTTCTCAGATTTTACAGTGTAGGATTTTGATCAATATACACGGAAATTATAGATGTCAAATGACAAACACAGCTTACAGCGTGTTGGTCATAGCGTAGGAAACAATTGATGACCCTGACACACACACCTTTCACACACACAAACGCACAAACGCAGGGGAATTTGACCTTGCAGGAATGTTGGAGGGGAAAAACTGAAGCCACGTACAGGAATGTCTTTGTTGTTTCCTCTCGTCCAGGCTACAGTACATTCCTCATCTCCCCAATCATCGCTGACCAGCACACAGCAGGCTGCATTAACCACCGCATTCCTCTTACTATACATCCTAATCCTGTGCCAGCCCACGCTCAACTGTACCAAATGGTACCTTATAGCACGGGAGGGCTGGTTTTAAAACGCCCTTCATTCCTTAGATACAGTATATTCACATATTGGACATCAGCTGTCTTTATGACTACCCTCCTATGCGAGACAACATTTGGAGCAATGGATGTCTCCTCCGTGTCTCATTCCTATGCGGAAACATCACCGAGACAAAAGTGCAGAGGCTACAGGCTAAGTCAGTGTATGTTTTTCAAACGCAGGTTTGTGATATACCAATCAATCAATTAAAATCCTCGACTATTATTTGCTTAAACCGCAAACTCAACAGGCTTTTATTCCCTTCAACACAAAACTGTTGCTCAATAAAAGGTGGAAAATGCAATCATATTTCTTATTTAAATCTCTTTTTTTCTTGTTTACTTTGTTGGTACTAACACCGTCTTTGGTGCTCATGGTTTCAATAAAATAAACTGAATAACTGGATCGTGCAGAATCTGACCAAGTTAAACATGTGTAGCACGTCCATATTGACAAAAGTTTCAACATTTATATTTGTATGCATGATCTAAGCAGCCAACAAAGCTCCAGCTGGTAGCCAAAAACCTGATTTTATACATCCAGAGACATTTAAAAATGAACTGCACGACAACCAGTCCGGCCTCTAATTGAGACGGGCCTTTATTTGTCAAAATGTGTCACCACACCGCCCTAATAAAAGGGGCTTTCCGTTTATTTGGGACAGGCTTATATTTGAGGTTTTAATAACATAAAACTTCAAATATAATCCTGGTCCCAATTAGACACCTAGTCCCCTTTACAAGCCCGGTGTGGCTTCACATTTTGACAAATAAAGGCCCGTCTCAATTACAAGCCTGAATACAATGCAATTCATTTTTACAGAAGTTCTTCAGATGTATAAAACCGAGTTGTTGGCTGCCAGCTGGAGATAATGTTAGTGAGCTGCTTAGATAACGTATACGAACATAAATGTTGAAAGTTTTGTTAATATGGACATGCTACACACACTATTTTATTGAAACCATGAGCACCAAAGACGACAGTAATACCGGCAGAGTAAACAAAAGAAATGAAAAAATACAATTTTATTGTATATTTTATGTGTTATGAGCTTTTCTTATCTGCTCTATTTAACACACGCAGGATTCTCCGTGGCCTGATATATGCTACTGATGTTTGTAACAGATCTAGTATTGCTGCACGCATTGTGAGTTTGCATAAATCCCATCTTATTCATGTCATAAAGCTGTGTTCATATCACATGATGTTAAAGTCCACAGAGGCAGTCCATTTTTAACCAACTATGAGTGCTTATTATAATTCTGTGAGCACTGCTCAGAGCCAAAGGGGATTTAAACTTATTTACTAAACGCAGCTGTTTTGATTTATCAACGCAATTTACATGACAGACAGTATACTCTGAGGCAATTTACACTTCTTAAATTATGTAAATGTTTCTCAGCCTCGTCCCTGAGGGAGACGAACTCTGTAACATCCGCTGTGTCAGCACAGATTTCTACCCACTGAGCTGCTTAAAACCCATCAGAGTGACCGATGAGTGGAAAAATCTGACTCCAGATCTGCTCTCAAACCTGGCCGCAGTGTGAGAACTGACCTTGCAGCTGTGGCAGTAGTTTTCTCCGTTCTTCCCCGGAGGAAGGATGATTTCCCCCGTAGGGATCAGCTGGATCCTCAGTTCCATCATCGTTGCGTTTTCTCTTTTTTGTTTCCCGTCCTTTTTTTAAAAGGACTCGTTTGGCGCAGTCTGTTCTTCTCACAACAGAAATATAACACCTCTCCTCTCAGGTCGGTTGGCAAATCCTCAGGACAGGCAGATAAAGAATCTGAGCCTTGAAGACCATCCCATGAGACGCCTGAAAAGCAAAAAAGCAAACGTAAATCTTTCCTCTCATCAGAAATACATGCAAGTACATCATATCGCTCTCCTACATGCATATGCAAAGATCTTACCTGACAGGGAAATTTGACCTGCACCAAAAAGTGGTGATTGGAGATTTCAGGATCAGAGATTTGGAGTTGGGGTGTTACCTGTTGCAGAGCGCAGAGTCACAGTGAGGCCAGCTTCCCCTCGCTGCAACCAGAGGATGTTGCCTCTTTAGTTGAGGGATCACGGGGAGGATATGGAGCTCGGCCCGGTCTGAGATGGATGTCACATGCAGAGGATATGTGTCTTTTGTCTTACTGGAGTGTGCGTGTGTGTGCATGGGGCGATAAAAGTGTGCGTGCTCGTAGGGAATAGTTAACACATATTTGTCTCCTCGTATTTACAAAGCTGGTGAATTTATTTTTTAAATCACTGAAAACTAAAAAAGCAAGTAGTCTAGTTCAATGGTTCCCAATCTTTTCTGTCTGATGAACTCAAGAAACCCTTCAGCAACGTGTTCCCAATTGTTCATGTGATTTTAAACAGAACTTTAACTAACTTTATAAAATATATATATTTAGGCTACTATAACTTTTAAATTAACTATTTCAACTATGGATGAAATTTAGCAATTGCACTAATTCCAGCATATTTACATTGATGCTTAGTGCTGATATTTTGATTAATGTGCACTATCCTAATTCAATAAACAGAGAAAATTAAACTATTTAACCATCGCATTAAGCTACCGTTTTAAACCATTTATCTATTATATTTAGCTAACTTTGTCTCCTAATTTTCTGTAACTGTTAGCTAATGTTTTCAGCTCTTTAGGCCACTGTTAGCAAACCATTTCAACATATTTATCAAAAAGCCTAAAGCTTATCTTTTCAACTAGTAGTCAATAGGCCTACTTATATATTATTTAAATATTTATCAGTTACTTTTAGCTAACTTTTTTCACATATTTAACAATTACTTTTTGCTAAAATTTTCAGCTATTTATCAGTTGTTTTAAGACATTTTGTCAATTATTTATCAAAAACTTTTAAATAACTTTTTTTTCAGTTATTTATCAACTCAACAATTTAGCAATGACTTTTAGTTAACTTTTTCAACTGTTTAGCAGTTAGGCCTACCTTTAGCAAACTTTTCAAACGTTTAAGTAGTTAAGCGTCATTATTTTGACAGCCCTACTTAAAATTATGCATCATAAAGGGCGGGCCGCTTTGACTGACAGGCTGCGAGGCGTCACCGCGGTCCGTGAGTCAGATCCACCCCTCGCTGCTCCAAAGCTCTGAGGTACAAGTACTCTGGTTAGGAATCGCTGGTCTATTTTTCATCATGTTGTTTCCCCTTTGCTTCTATCTGATAATTGATGGCACTGTGTCCACATTTTTAACATGGCATGCACACACACACACACACACACACGCACGCACGCACACGCACGCACGCACGCACGCACGCGCGCGCGCGCACACACACACACACACACACACACACACATACAGAGCTGGTCTTGAACGGGGTTTCCTCCGTGACCTTGCATCCTGCCTCAGACATTCCCAGTACCCGCCCAGTAGATTGAGTGTGTGTGTGTGTGTGTGAGGTATGTGTGTGTTAGTGTGTGTGCATGGTGGAAGTCACTTGTGCTTCCCTTAGGATATACAAGCAAGAGACACGCGTTGGCACACACTTTCTAAAAACAAATAAGGGATTTGCGCTCTCGAAGCAGTGTGCTTGCTGTCCCAAAGGACTATAGACGGACCAGGGCCTTGACACTTAACACACACACACACACACACACACACACACACACTCACGCCACATTGATAGATGGGTAAAGGGGTAAAATGTGACACGGTAGTCTCGTGATATTCTATCTTTGTGACAGAGAAACATAAACAGTTATAAACCCTAGATAAACGTATATAATTCGGATGACCCTCCCGACCCGTCTGATGACTCCAGACCCCTCCCTGCATTCCTGTTTGCTCACTGTAAGCATCGTGGCACACGTCCAGGTACTTGTCAACATTATGCAATGTTTACTTTGGAAACAATGAGCATTTCATCATAATTTTTGGGGTGAAAAGTGGCCTGACTGCGCATAAATGGAGCTAAACTAAAGACAGCTGCAGAACAGTGGCTCCCTGCCTCGAGGTTAGGACAGGGGCAGGCAACCGCTTTTCACATTTGAATTCATTTATTTATTTTCTGTTCTAGGTCTAAATAAATGCTTACATTTTCCACTTTTAGAAAACCCACTGAATAATTAAATTAAATGTAACTAAAATTCATGTCATACGTCTATGTCCTGGTGCCTTTTCTTTTAAATTTTTCCAAACCTCAATGATGGTGGCTCGCCTCGAGTTTCCCTTGCTAGGCTAGTTATGTACAACAAATCCAAAAATCTCAGAGGAAAATAGAGAATTTAACAGTGTGTGAAAAGATTTGTTTGCTTTAACCAAATAATCGTGAATAGCCCTCTGTAGAGTAGCCACATTGTTGTAAAACGTTAATAAATACTTATTTAGACAAATAATGTTGATAGACTTATTCAGACTTAATAGGCTGCGTTACATTAACTATAAGGCTCAAATATGTTTTGCAGCCCCAGACAGGTTTTTAAAATTATTTTTGGCTCCTGGGTTAGGACCTCCTAAAGGAGTCACAAGAAAAATCTTTAGTATAGCAAGATGATTAACAGGATGGGAAAGTTAAATTTTAATTCTATTTAATTTTATTTCATTTTATTTGATTTATTTATGTATTTGTTTATTGGAAAACATATTTGTTTCTACTGAAACATATGATTAAATGTAACGTGCCTTATTTTCCATGAATTACTAAATAATCTCACCTCAGGCTCCAGGTGTTCAGCATGTTGCGTGCAGCTCTTCACCTCCAGCTCACTGTGGCTGCTGGACACATAACAAACAATGACAATTAGTGCTAACATCTGTGCAAAATACATCTTTCCTGCGGCCACAATAAATGCCACTCCATGTTTGTCCAACTGAACATTTTTAATGTAAAGCAGCGGCAGTAGCAAGCGCTGTGTTTGTACTAGCAGCACTTTAATAGAGTGGTGAAAGAATGAGTCCTAAAAGCAGGAAATGAGTTAGCATTTCCTCATTTCCTCGCCTTGAAGTTAATGGGTTCATTGAGCAGTTTTGTTATCACAAGCTTATGAGACTTTCACGTTTTGTTATACGACATAAAATGCATCAGTAAATACCCCACTCGTGAATTTTGAAGCTTTTATGTGTCTGAAAAAAGGCGGTTGCTAACAAACGTCATCGTACCAAACACAGCGCTACAGCCTTACTGTGGTGGAGGCGTTAAGTCACGCGACCGTTCATTTATAGCATAACGTTATCTTTTTACATCAGGCAACTGCATTCAGCCTTCAGAGTCATCTCGCTGAACAAAATCTGTAAGAATCAAAAACTTTTGTTGATCACAGAACGTTTTTTTTTATGTTGCAATAATCCAAATCCAATGGAAAAATCCCATAGGCTTTTTGGGGTGACACTGACTTCCACATTGCCCCACACAAAAAAAAGAAGGAAAGAGAAAACAGAAACGTACTGCTGGTACTCGTTTCTGCCCTCTCTGTCACAGGTTCTTTTGGTGATTCATATTGGCCATAAAAAAACGCTCTAAATTATAGCTTTAAAAGTATATATATATATATATACATGCTTATTTTCGGGTAGTTTTCTTGTAACTTTTTACTATGACTATTTACTACGACAATGGCAGCGCATGTAGGTGCAGCAGCCTGTAGCTCCTCAAATCCTTGCTACTTTTTTGCTATATTTGGCTAAATTTTTCACTTATCAACATCGGGAAAACTTGTGTGGAGTTTAGACTGAATGTAGCAGACTGCCAGAGGATCCCCACCAACGGCATACGCTGAGCAGCCAGTCAGACCAGAGGGGAGAAATGAAACCAAAAGTGCCGGACAGAGAGAGGGAGGAGAGCCGGCATCAGGGCGAGGCTGACCCGACTTGGACTGAGAGCTATTCCTCTACCGAGCCTTCTTCTGGCTAATGTCCGGTTGCAAAAAAATACAGTGGGTGAGATGTGACTGAGATTCAATCAGCAACGGGAAATCAGAAACTGCTCTGTGCACATCTTCACAGAGACATGGTTAACCCCTAACACCCTGGATCAAGCTGTTGCACTGGATAAATAGACCTTGTCGGGAGCCATAAGGACACAAGAATCTGATGCAAATTCAAAAAATGCACTGCAGGAACTGAATGATGCCAGCAGCAGCAAAATGCCCAAACAAACGTATGGAGTTTTCATAGTAGCTGCTGATTTTAATCAGCTCATCCTTCAACTCCAAAGACGTAGCAGGATCAAGGACAAATGAAATTTAACTTTTTAAACAAAATTTAATAAATCTACCTTCTACCTTTACATGCAATATTTGGGCCATGTGTTGTAAGTTGCAAATTGTCTTCTCCCCATGTTTTTGAAAGAACTCAAACCAAGTTACTCAGGTTTCAAAGGGTTAAACAGGATTTGACCGTGCGTACTTACGTCAGTCAGTGTGAGTGGATCCCAGTGCGCTGTGTTTTGTGCCGAGTGGCATCGCAGGCTGCTGGCGAGAGGGCGGGAAGTAACAGTTACACACATCCTTTGACACCTCTGACCTTGGCTGGCATCAACAGGAAATCTGTAGCCTTGACACACACACACACACACACACACACACACAGAAAGACACTGCCCAGTTTTTCTCTAAAATAAGAACACACAGTTTGGAAGTTAGTGAGATGAACACACTATTGTTGCTTCATGAGGAAAGAAAGTGAAATAAAACAGTGAAATGATCACAAACACACAGTTTTAGTGGAATCATAAGCTTGAAATAAAGAGATGAAGACCATGTACCTGATGCCTGCACTGTAAAGATAAACTTTTTGTTTTCATTTTAAAAACCTAGAGTCCAGGCTGCCTTATCACCTTATAAACATAAGGCAGCCCGGACGCTAACTTTTTAAAAAATTTTTTTTTTTTTTACAGTGTATAAACAATCACAATGATTCAATTTGTTTTTTGGAAAGACGGTTCCTCCACAGTTACTGTAAATTCACGGCACAGAACGGTTGTAAAAGCATGTGTTTTCCTACTTTCCCGCCCGTGTCATCACATCTGTTCAACTAAGATTGGAGATTTCCCTTCCTTTCCTTTTTTATTGCCTTTGAGAAAAATCTGAGGGGTAACAGTCATCCATTTACCTGTGTGTGTGTGTGTGTGTGTGTGTGTGTGTGTGTGTGTGTGTCACCGTGTGTTTTCTTTGCTTCAACAGACTGAAGATGAGTCACGACTGAAGCAGCTCCTGCCAGAGACTCTGGGAGCAATCTGACAGTGTCAACACACACACACACACACACACACACACTCACACACACACACACACACACACACACTCACAAGCAATTTTTAAGGCCAATACAGATGCGTCTCACTCACATGATTAACAGCTGTTTTAACAACAATCTGCTAAATATTATTCAATTTAAAAACCATATTCAAAATGATTATCATGATAATTATAATCATCCAATCACCGGCACCGTACGGGCCGTAGCTTTGAGTATCTCTGCCATAGTGCATAAAAAGGCACAAAACTGAGCTTGTTTTATCAAAAAGCTTTGGATAAAACGTTAAACAGTTTATTGCCCCTCATTCAAATCAGTCTAAAACCTGACATCAGGTATACGAGCTGCAGATCGCCCTGTGAGGTGGGTCGCTGGAGGTTAACACTGAAACACACACTGAAATGTGCCGGTTTAGTGGACAAAAGGCACTGCAGCAGGATTTAAGGGTGTGGGGCAGGACAGAGCAAGCTGTAGTTCACATGTTCATCCTGCTGCGTGTTTGTGGCACAGTCCTGCAACCAGATCCCACACGGAGGCACAGCCCAGACCAGATCAGACCAGGGCTGAGTAAATCTCACAAGTGTCGCCCGAAAATAACCCTGGCTATTTATAACTGCTGTCTCTGCAGCAGAGGAGGAAGTTCATAATATTTCATTGACGTTTGTTCCCTGGGTCGCACTCTGGCAGCAGTAATCTTGCCCCGACAGTGGAACGCCGCTGCAGTTTCCACAGGAAGGCAGAGGAAGCTAGAGGACGCCGATTAGGCTGCAGATGTAGAGGAGGACTCTGCAACCAGAGCCCACCCCTCTGGACATCAGGGTCCTCAGATAGACTCAATGGAAAATTAAGCTGTTGCACACCACCGCCACGTCCTGTGGAAATAATATGGAACAATGTATTGTCAGATTAGCTGGAACTTGCTGCCCTCTTGAGGTTTCATGTTACATCAAGCTGCTCAGTGGAGGAGAAACCAGAAGGTGCCATGGCAACCTGACTGTCAACAAGTCCCCCAAAGGCTCATGAGGGACAGTTTGTCTGTTTGACATCACTTACTGAAAGCAATAACCTGAATGAACATCTATGGATAAAGAATCCTGGTTTAAAAAGCTCAGGAGATGCAGACGAGGTTGCAAAGAATCATCTGACGCTCCCTTTAAAACCTGGATTGACATCACTTTTCTTGAGCTTCAGACCCTGAAATACACTCACTCACACACACACACACACACACACACACACACACACAGACAGACACAGGGTTATCCTTTGTTTGATTTAAAATGGGCAGTTTAGGCCTATTCCTTTTTCTGTAATTGATTGAGAAACTTTGTGTGAAATAATCTGTTTTTCGTGGTGCATGTAACCAAAATAAAATCATTAATTCATTTATCCATAAAGCAGCCTAAAAGGCACCATCAACTCGTCCTGAATTATCACAGAATCATGTGACCACATGATCTCGTAGAGGAGCTCCTGATAAAATATAGCCCTAAAACAATAAATCATCATATTTTTATTTAATGTCCTTTTTTTCTTTTTTTGCAATTTACCACTAACTAACTTGCACCCTGATATCGGGGTAGTATTCCAGTATAATAGTACTGGTTGATTTTTTTAGGATTAATTTGTTAAAGCTGCCATCTGTAGTTTGTCGTGTGCAACATCGTCAACAGCAAATATTCATTATGATATCTGTACTCTGAGTACTCTTCTGTTTGTACTGCAAAAACAGCTTTACGAAGCAGCAGCCTCGTGAAGTGATGTGTGGAAATGTCTTGTTGTGTGTCAGATGTGACCTGCAGAGGGCACTGCAGCAGCTGCTTGTCTCCTCTCATGGCTTTATGAGAGCAAAAAAAATATTAAGACTTCAAACTCAAAACAAAAAAAAAATAAATAAAAATGGATAAACCCACTTTACAGCAGACATCTGAATCAAAGTGCATTTTAACTCTTGAAGCAAATCGGCTCGATTTCTTTCCAAAACATGGGAAGAAGGCAATGAGCAACAAAAGAAGAAATTACCTAAAAAAGCACAAGAAAAATACCTGAAAAGAAGAAAAAAAAAACAACTAAATGAATGGAAAAAAGGGAAACAACTCACCAAAAGGTCTTAAAAAATATTTTAAAAACATAGTTTTAAATACATAATCATGGTAATTAGCAATACATGTAGCTTTTACCTGCTTTTTTATTTTTCTCCTAGACATTTTCCCCTAGTTTGAACATTTTTAATCTTTTTTTTAAACCATGTTTCAAAGCATCCTCCCACCTTTTTTTAAAAAAAAAATAAATATATATATATATTTTTAAGATGATTTTCTTGTACTTTTGCTTAATTTCTTGCTAATTTTTGGCTCATTTCTTCCACAGTTGCTCAGATTTCAAAGGGTTAAGGTTCGTCCTCATCATGTTTCTTTTCCTTAACCAAATCACAGATTCAACCGAATCATCTGCCGATTAAGACTAACATACGTAGATATTTTCATGCTGCTCAGACCTGCTAGTGTTGCCAGATAAAAAGGTAAATGAGGCATCGATAGCGGTGTTGTTTCATCCTCTGGGGAGCAGGAATATTCACTGCAAAGCTAACTGAAATCCAGCTGTTTGTTTCACACTGTCACGTCCAAACATTTTGGTGAAATAGAAAGTCTAACCTTGCATACGGTATGTAAAAAGGGCGGCGGGGTCGCTCAGGCAGATTCTGATCGGATGTCTCGATCAGTTTCAGGCAGCTGCCAGCAGCTCCTGACACAGGAAGTCATTTAGAAATGCTGCTGCACGCTGCCCGCTCTCTGTCTGACTGGCTCCTAAACTTTCACCTGCCAAGTCTAAATTTAGGCTAACGACTGAGCCGGGGGCTGTTATTATGGGTGATGTAATAGTAGCATAGATTGCAACTGCTGCAGAGGTTACAAGTAACCGTAACCAGGGAGGCAAAAGGTTAAGGCCTCAGTGCTCAAAAAATAAATATTTTAAGAGGTAAATGTGGGTTACATGAACACGGCAGTGAGGATAACGGCACATATTAGTCGTTAATCTATAATTAACGCCCTCTTCTTCTCAGACACATTGTGAGATTTTTGTTGAAGTGCTGAGAAGTGCACATCACCAGACATCAGCTGCGACACCGTCACAGCAGAACCACAGGCACAAGATTAGATTTGTCTCTCAAACACTAAAAATAGGACGTATAAATTTATGATGACGCTCACAGTTGCCAACTCGGATTCCTGAAGCAACATCTGCTCTGCGTGCAACTCTGCAACGGTGCTGATCGTTTTGGAAAGCCGGTATCGACACTAAATCTTTCAGTTTGGATGAAACACCTGTGCTAATGTACGTGATAATATGGTTAGATGTAAATTTGAATTAAAGCAGCAGCTACAGCGTGCACGAGGACTCAAAGACTCCCTAGGACATCTTTATTTTATTCACTACTTTGCATTTGAAACGGTGCCAAGATACGAGGCCGCAAAATAATTTCTTCGAAATGCAAATGAAAAAAATAAAAGCAACGAGTCAGTTTGTAATGTTTAATTTAGATTCTTTAATGTTAATTCCATGCTGTGTTTCAGTAAGAACAATACAGATTCCCTGTCTGTGGCTCCAGTCAGATATCCAGTAGTACAAATCAGCTCCAAGTTACACATAATGAAGCAAAACAAGAAGAGAAACAAAGAAAACAGCAAAGAAAGAAAACCTCTGAACCCAGAGCAGCTTTAGTGAACAGAAGGGGGGAAAAGCAGCAGAAAAGAAATGTGTTAACTCATGCAAGCTTGACTATCATGATTTTAGGGCTCTCTGTCGAGGAGCGTGGCCAAATTGAGACTCGTCTTTTACACAAGTGTGAAATCTCCCAAGTTTTGTTTTTCGTTCAAACACCAGCTAACAATAAGTCAACCTTCAGCGACTCAGCATGTGTGCACAGATACAGTATTTCAGCACAAAGTACAGTCCAAGGACAACTACGAAAACATGACAACAGAATCACTATGGTGTAAAAGTTAAGCACTTCTTTGCCTCACGTGGATATCCCGAAATTTGCCAACTTCCTCTGAAAACCTAAGTTAACAAAAAGGGCACTTGTAGTTTTCTCCAAATTGCCCAGGTAAAATGATTCGCATGACATTTCACTAAAAACAGAGATAAAATAGCTCCCATAACTAAAAGTCAACATGTTCAGTAATAAAAGTTAATTTCTGTAATTACATTAAGAAAAAAAAATTCTCAATACATCCAGCAACTGATAAAAATATTGAGGAAAAAAGCAAAAAAAAACCAAAACAAAAATACAATAATGAAAACAAAGATAACATTTCAGAACTGTTTGTACCAGGACGAAAAAACAAAAACAACCCGGGTACTCTTTATCTTTGCCTTTCTAACATTGTATTTCCTGTCTCAATTAAGTGCTATTTACTTGAATGATGTAAGGGCTAATATAAAAATAAAAAAAGAAGAGAAAAATAAACTTGTTAACTCCTCGGCCCTGCTGGGTCACGGAGCTGCAGAGGTGGAAGAAAGGAAAAGGAGGGGAGAGGAGGAGGAGGAGGAGGAGGAAGGTGACTTGAGAGGGAGGAGGGAGGGGAGGATGGAGGAGGCCGCAGGTGGAGGGATGAGGAGTGTGAGGAGGTGGGGAGAGGGTCTCAAGTTGTTGGCTGTTGGTGGCATAGTCTCACTGGGCCTCATCATCGACGTCTTGCAGTTGCTCTTTTTGTTCTTCGCCTGGTCGAGAAAAAACAGGCGGTCAGTTTTACACCAAAAAACGACAAACTCAAACACATCACATTTAAAACCTGCGTATCTAAACCGGCCAACAACATTACGACGGAGTTTTAGGGCCACGCTGAGGTCAAAGAACATTTGAGGAGACTTTGAGAATTAAGTCGTAATATTACGAGAATAAAATCATAGCTTTACAAGAAAAAAAAGTCAGAATTTCATGAGACACAACTCGTATTATTACAGGAATAAAGTCGTAGTTTCACGGGAAAAAAAGTCATAATTTTAGGAGAATAAAATTGAAATATTACAAGAATAAAGTTAATAATTTTACAAGGAAAAAAGTTGTAGCTTCATGAGAATAAACTCGTAATATTATGAGAATAAAGTCGTTTTTCAAGAAAGGAAGCTGAAATTTTACAAGAGAAAAGTCATAATTTCGCAAAAAAAGGGACATTTTATTACCGAAATAAACATTTTGCTAATAAACTATACTGTCGTGCTGTTCCACACACAGTCAGGTCATTTGTTGCCTGTTTTATAGTTTGCTGGAAATATGTTTATTTCCTTAATAATATCCCCTTTCTCGTAAATTTACAACTTTTTTTCTTGTAAAATTACGACTTTATTCTCATAAATTCGATTTTTTTCCATAAAACTACAACTTTGTTCTTGTTATATGACGACAATATTCTCGAAATTACGACTTTATTGTCTTAATATTATGACTTGATTCTCGAAATCTTTATTCTTTCACATGGCCCTAACCCTCCACTCTACGAGACAAAGCTAAGGCCATTATTTTACATTTTTAGAAAAACTGATGCTTGAAATGATCCGAGGTGAAAGCACACATTATGCATGTTTGATGGTGTTGAATGATAAATACATACAAAAAATCTATCACGGTATTATTATTATTATTACTGTGCAAACAGCTACCTGTAGCTGACCAAGGTGGAGCTAATGACTGAATACTGTTCGGCAGTTTCATTTGCAATCAATCAGAACTGTCTATAACTGAGACTTAAAGAAAACTTTTTTTTCCTGCAATTAATCTGCTGAGTAACTACGACTTGTCAAATAAATTAAGTGGAATAAAGAGTACAATGTTTAATTTTGAATTGTAGTGAAATAAAGTAGCATAAAATACTGCAGAAGTAACTTAAAACTGAAGCTTCAAGACAGAAAACGTGCTTTATTACTTCCCACCCCTGCTGTAAACGCTGTCTTCTTACCGTACGAAAAATATGTTTTTCAGATACACTTCTGGTCACAAGTTTTAGAACACCTCCATGAAATTTAATTTATACCCGCAATGGTATAAAGGTAAGAAATGAGCTGCCATAGGCCAAAAAAAAGCTTGGTTTACCAAAATAACAAAAAATGCAGACTCAAGGGATGTGCACGCTACAGCCCTTTGCAGACCCCAGAGCTATATGTTGGTGGACTTTGACCAAAATGCAAAGAAACAGACTAAAAAAATCTGCAGCAGCAACGTTAGTTGCAAAGTTAACGGTGTGCACTGTTCTGCTACCTGACAACAACACAGGTTTTTAATCGCTGTGACAAAAAATAAGGAAAAAGTGCTTTATTTCTGTTATTCAAACTGCAATTTCACCTTTGACCACAATGTGGGTTGCAATGGCAGCGTGGCGCTGTCCGTGTTTTCACATTCTCATTACAGATTTGCGCAAAAATTAAACAATATATTCAAAATGTCGATAAAACACAATTGCGAGATGACTGTATTTCCACTGAGTGATGTTAAGCGACTTTTCTCGCGACTTTTCTCGCGCCTGAATTCAATGCATTTGAAGACTTTTTAAGGATCCACGGGGAACCCTGAGTATGAAATAACACTTAGCTCCTCTGTCTTTTTTCGGATGTGTCCCGCTGCCACACTGTCTTTCCTGCTTATTGGCTGAGCAGCTCTCTAAATGTTTTTGACCGATGTGAAAAAACGCAGAAAAAAGAGCCTGTTCTGAAAACTTCAATGACCGATGATGGTTTCGGAGTCAGTGTGCAACATCACGGACACAATACGAGGTCATATTTAGTTTTAGATGTGCAACAATTTCGTACGAAAAAACCCACAGACGCAGACAGTGTGCAAAGGCCTTAAGGCTTCAAAGTTGGTGCAATAATTCCTGCAGGTGTCCCAGTGTTTGGCGATTCTTTACAAACCGTCTGTCTGTATAAAAGTGGTGCTGGTGTTACTGAAGCATTTTTTGGACAACCTTGCACTGCAGGATGTAGTATATTTTTAACATAGTGACGAGCAAAAGGCAACCACTAAAGGTAGCCAGACTTTAACCTTTTAAGTGTAGGCCTTTCCTTTAGTGAAACTGCAAAGAACACCAAAGTGTCTGTGCGTAGACGTTTCATGCACCATTAAAAGGCACCTGGAAACTGGAGGAAACTCTGACAGGATGAGGTCTGCCAGAAACCAGAGCCACAGAAACATCAGAAGACAAGTTTCTGAGTCAACAGCTCGCTTGGTAAGCTGCTCATGTGTATCACAGGTTGAAGCAAAGAAGTCTCGGTTTCAACTGTGATGAGAAAACTACGAGCTGCAGGTTTGACAGGTCGAGTGGCGGGAAGAAAGCCGTAACTGAGACGGTAAAATAAAACAAGACAGGTTTGCTTTGGTCATGAACTGACAAAAAGCTATTAATTGAAATTTGAAATGTCAGTTTATCATGTGGAGCTTTTGTTTACCGTCCAGGAAGTAAAAGGAGAGTTTCTCGGTGTTGCAAAGATTGCGTGACACCTTAAACCAAAAGAGCTACCACAGCATTTTTAAGGCGCCATCATGACACTCTGATCTGCACCTAACTGGTTAGAGGTTCATCCTACAACACGATAATGACCCAGAACATAACTCTGAGCTAAGAAAAAAAAACCCCAAAAAACAGGCAGCAGGCTCTAAGTCAGTAGAGTCTACAGACTTAACCCCAGCGAGCTGGACTGAACAAAAGGGTGGAAGCAACTTTAAGTGAAACACATTTTTGGGAACTTCTGCAACAGTTCTGGGTCAAAGAATAACTAATTTCCACTGTAGAAAAAGTGTGTTAAACCAATGTCTGCAAAAGGTTGCAGCTTGAGTTAAAAATGTAGATAAAATATTGCGAAAGAAACTGTGATTTCTTTTTTGAGTTATCTCTAAAAGTTTGTCCTCTGCTTTAATATCGGAGGACTCAAAAACATTAAACTGTATAAATTTCAATAAAACCTTGAAGGTGGAGATGTTCAAAAACTTCTGACCAGTAGCGTACGTGGGAACACACTAGAATCCAGATAAATGTGTTTAAACTGACATGCTCCTTTAAAAAGAAAACTAGACTTTTCAAGAGGAAATGTGTAAAAAATCTTAATCAGCTGGAAACATCAGTCAAAAATGCATGCTTAACCCAAATGTAACTGTCACCAGTGGTTGGCGTTGAGTGAAATTCGGCGTCAAATTGTGCATCACAGTCACTCATTCAACAACAGTGATTGGAAAACTGACTGTGTGAAAACTTGGATCAAAAAGTGAAAAAAGAGGAGTGAACAGTTTACACATGCGGATACATCAGACAATTTAAACGTGGCGTCAACAGAGAGAGAAGACCGAGCTTTACTGTTTGTAATGTTTTGTTTTGCTGTTCATGTCCTAACAAACGACTGCATGTGTTTAAATGGTTAACTAATGTGTGCAACAGGGTTGGATAAATATATCTTCTATTGGCTGAGTACATCTCCGATTGTGCTTTTTGGGCAACAGCGAGCAGAGAGAGACAAACGGGATAAACCACAGACTGTATATAAAGGTGGCCAACGAGCCCCAACTTACTCCCACGATGCTCAAATGAAACTAAAATATCCCGAGATACGGCCTTTGGTGATGTCATTGAAAACCAGAGTCTGTGCAGCAGTGATATCTGTGGTGGGGGAGATCCCGCCAAAACACCCGTCCGACCAATTGTGAGCAGCCCCACTGAATGCGAGTGCACAGATTGGCTGTCACAGCTGTCAATCATGGTTGAAAATCCCCTTTTTGTATAACTGTAAAACTCATTAAAACAGAACTTATCATAAAAAAAACACTTGAAAAAACGAGAGCTACCTTCAGTGACAGAAACCATCTTTGGGAAAAATGTATTTGGCAAGTACTTTGAGTTTTTAGTTTGGCCCATTTGCTAACATAAAGGGGCGGGCTTTATGACCTATACTGCAGTCAGACACCAGGGGGCGATCCAGACTGAAATGTTACAGTTTGAGAGAACGGTCATGCTGTCCATCTTTATATACGGTCCATGGCATATTTTCACTCTGTGAATTAAGGGTTAATTTCTTCAAACCCTTGATAGTTGCAAGTTCATCAACCAAGCCTTAACACAAACCTGTGCAAATGTATCAGCAATCACCGACAGAAGCCGGATGGAAAATTTTAAACCATAACTCAACCCGAGTGTGCAGGCAGTCTAACATGCCAGTGGCATGATCTAAACCTCAGCTGCCTGGTGAACATACGAGTTTAACAGGCGACTAAACTCTTTGTTTATATAAGCAAAGCTCAGCTGATCTATGTGAACTCAAGAAACGCTGTTTGAACAAACTGTGGTGGGAACATCAAAGATTACAGCCTGTTACCGATCGTTAATACAAAATCCATCCGATTGAGCGACAAAGCAACAGGTGAGAGAACTGAATTATTAAACTGTGAGTGAGTTAGTGCTGAGAAGGGAAAAAGGCAGCCACACACACACACGAACACACACACACACAGCAAGGCTTGGGTGAGCAACACTTACAAAGTACAGTTAACATGGGAAATGAACAGTCAGGTTTGTTTCCTTTAGGACTCTACAGCAGAGGGAATGAGAAGAAGACAAGAGATGACGAGTCACTGGGAAATAAAGGGTGCTGATGGATGCTCTGCAACACAGCAAACTGCTGCCATGAACGCAGGAAGAGAAAGGATGAATCAAATGAGGCTGAACGGTTTCTGGTTTTTATAAAAATCTTCCAGCATCTAATAAGTTGTAGTTGTGCTTTTGACAATTTAGCAGCTATAAAGACAATCGTCTCGGGCAGACAGACTGTAGGTCAGGCATGTCAAACCGGTCCACAGGGGGGCCGGTGTGGCTGCAGGTTTTGTTTCCAACCAAGTAGCAGCACACCAGACTTGACTTATTTAATCAACTGATCTCCGTCTTCAGACAGTTGATTGGTCAAACTGTGTGCTCTTGGTTGGTTGGCACAAAAACCTGCAGCCACACCGGCCCCCCTGTGGACCAGTTTGACATGCCTGCTGTAGGTTAATGTTTATTCAGTGAAACAGAGGAGAGAGGTTGACTGTTGTTTCAGGTAGCATGGCGGTGCTATGTGACTGACACCAAACAGAGGTGCTGGAATCTTCCTACTGTATCGTATTGATCTTATAACCAGAAAGGTCAAAATCAGCCCTTCATTAGACGCTTCACAGGCTGTGAAGTGTCTAATGCTGTCTGTCTGTAAAGCTACCATTAGCATAAGCAGCTGAAGTGCAGAGCTGTCAGCAGAAGCATTAGGGGGGTTTTCAGTCCCTTATTAACATAGCTTTGATTAACCAGCAGTTTGTAGATATTACTGTTACTGTCCAACTATGGACTTATTTTTAATAAATATAACACTCAAAATGTGTAAAAACCACTGACCCTTTGAAATCTGTGCAAACTGACTTGATTTCTTTCAAAAACATGGGAAGAGTGCAAGCAACGAAAAAAAGAAATGACCCCCAAATTAGCAAGAAATTAGTAAAAAAAAAAAAAAAAGTATGATAAAATTACTTAGTATTAGTTTAAAAAAGGTTAAAAAGAAAGTAAAAAATAAACAAAGCTTGCTTTAAAAGTAAATTTTGTTTTGAATTTGTAATTAGAAATATAGTTAAACATACTTTGCTAAATCTGCTCATTTCTTGTGATGTATGAAACTTGTATTACCAAGTTGCTCGATGCCCTTTTTCCATGTTTCAGAAAAAGATTGATTTGCTCAATTTTTCCAGGGTTTAATGGTTTAAATACTTGTGAAAGGCACCTGAAAGCAGCACAAGGAAACTACAGGGGTGCTGTAGAAAACATGCTTCCTCCATCACTGTCAAAGAAGTAAAAAAGTAGAAAAAGTAACTCCTGTATATACAAGCACTGTTAGAAAAAAATCTTTGTCCAAATTAAGATGCAAAATCACAATTGAAACAATTGAAGCGATGTCAATAGAGCATGCCAAACCAGCAGGCAGCGATATAACTGTAAAACCATGTTGTTAAATCACACAGAGGGATACATGGCTGCACCTAACAATTATTTTTACTGTTGAATAATCTGCTGGTTATTTTCTCAATTAATCACCGATCAGTTGTTTAGTCTGAGATGCCAGAAAATGTTGAAAAATGTCAATCAAGTGTTCCCAAAGTAGAAGATGTCCCTCTCAAATTGCCTGATTTGTACACAAAGACATTCAGTTCACTGTCATAAAGGAGTAAAGGAACCAGACACCAGAAAATGGAGCAAACTCTGATGCCTCAAGCCAAAAACTCAACTCAACTGTTTTCAATGTCTACAGGAGATGAAATAGTTTCTGAAAATCTTCACCCTGGAAGGGGTTTTCCAAAACATCTGTTTTGTGTGATGTAAAGCGCTTTTAGTGTGTGAAGAAAAGGCCAAAGCGCACTTAAAAAGCTATGTTGTTTTTTTTAAATGCCCATGCACGTGCTGATTAAGCCTCAGGTTTTACATCAAATAAATTGACAAGTTTACATAAAACTTTTGAATTTTCTCTGACCAACTGGTTTTAACAAAAAACTGACAAGCAAATGTGTTTCTCAAGTTGCAGTTGTGTATGTTCTTCTAAGTGCAGTTTATTCTATGGAAATGAATCCAGATTTAAATCCAAATATTGGTCAGGGATCAGACTTTTCTTGAACCGTTCAGCCGAGAATCAAATGCTGCAAGGTTGAAAAGCAGGTGACGCTTGTTAGCTGGGATGGTTATGACTTCTCAGCTCAGACACATGTACACCAGTAAGACGGGAACTCTGTAACAGACCAGCTCTGTAGCCGGGAACGTGCACTGTGAGCAGCATGATCCAGGTCCTGCAAGCTTTAACGTCAGTGCAGCTTTTTAACTCAACTCTTCACCATGTTTGACCTTCAACAACCACATTTCCTTGAAACTTTTAGAGTGTTTGAACACTGAAAGTGAATAGGAAAAAAGGAGTAGCCTGAAACTGCTTTCTCTCGGGCACACGAGCAGAGTAAAGGTAAACACAGAGTAAACAAAGGAAACTACAAAGCCCAGCGGCTGGAGTCCAACACGGCTCACACCCTCTAGTTTGCTGGTCAACTGGATTTTTACGTTCTTGTCCAGCAAAAATTACTGCTGTTACCTTTATAAAGTTCATGTGTTCACCAAGCGTTAATTTCCCAGGTAAAAACGCGAGGCACACCTCTGAAAACACCCAGCTGGCAGCACTTGAGAGCGCTTTGGAGGCGCAGCATTTTTCACCTGAGGCACTTTGCTTCCATCTGGTTGCTAAAATAGGGATTATCCTCATAAGTAAAAATGTCAGCACAAGGTGGATCCCCTGCTCTGGATGAAGGGAGGAGGACCTGCCGGTCTACGTGGCCAGAATTATTCATTTCTCCTCCGTTGTTTTTGTCTTTGTAATATTTGTCCCGTCCCTCCTTCACTGTGATTGGACAGTGGGGTAAAAGCGACTGTAATAAATGCAGCGTTTTATCGATGTTGAACATTTTTCAGCTCTCACCGACCACAGAAAAATAACGCCGAACATGCAACCTCCCTTCATCACTGCCGTTTGTAGCTTAGTGTAAATATGCGGCGCCCACTGTAAAAATTTAATAAATACAGAAGGAATAAGGAAAAAGCAGAGTTCAATGCACAAAGCGGTTTAAAGAGCCAGTTTAGCTGGAGCCTGTGAGCGCGGCGATAACACACGACAAAGGGACCAACTCTTTTGATAAACACGACAATTTTGATTTCCCTATTTTGATTTGAGCTGACTGCTGTAGTTACAGTGGGGATGGGGATGGTTCATTTTTTTACTGATATTGTTACTATTATCAAGACTCCGAATCTTTAGCGACACCACTATTGATACTATACTATTATTTGGTGAGAAACAGAACAGAACTGGTTTGCTTTAATTGCAAAACCATATTATTCAAGTTTCTCGCCAAAAACTAAAGGTTCTTTTTCCTGATGTTGAACACATTACGACGACGTTTTATTTACCTTTGCCTAACAGTCATTTTACCGAGCCGACCTTGAACACATCACAATGAAACCTTAGCTAACTAGCTCTTATCCTGCCGATTTCAACTCGGATTTCAACATTGGATGACTATTTTTAACTGACGGGACTTGCTATAAAGTTTGGGTGTGCTTTCCACTGCAGCTGTGGGTGGATGACGATGAAGACTGTGCCACTTTTTTGCCACTTTAATACCTGCCAGCTGGCATATCAATTGTATTAAAAGCTTCATTGGACAGTTGACGTATGCGGAGAAGTGACTGCATTTAAATGACGTCGCTCGACTTGAGATATAATGTTACGTTAGAGGATCCACGGGACTTTAGCAGTATTGATGAGCTCAAACATTACTGACTTTTGGGTTTTGAAAAAGCAGAACCACATCCTCAGTAGAACCGATTCCCCCCCCATCCCGAGGATATAGAGTAACATAATGTCATAAAATGAGATGACAAAGCTACAATCATCAGTTAATGCATGGCTTACTGTTCCTTGTGAAAAGTAGAGTATTATCTGCTAGCACTCAGCGTGTTTTGCTGGAACAACAGGACATCAATCATTCTGCTCACAGTATTAAGACAAGTTATAAATCCAGAGTAAAAAGGTTTCAGACAGGTGAGTTAACTCATCACTGTTTCAGCATCTCATCGTGGAAAAAAAAAGGTTCTGCGGTGACAAACGGGTAGATTGCAGATACAGTACAATGTCCTGGACTAGTGTTATGAATGGAGGCACCGTGTTACGAGACTCTTACCCTCTCCCTGCATATCTGAAGTCCATAGTGTCAGGTTGTCACGTAACAACTGCATGATAAGTGTGGAGTCCTTGTAGCTGTCTTCATTCAGTGTGTCCAGTTCTGTGATGGCGTCATCAAACGCAGCCTTTGCCAACCTGCGCAAACACACTTCTGTTGAAATCACTTCATACAAGAGATTTACGTTTGAGCTTTAAGTATGTCTGAACACGTTTTCACACTCAACATTTCACTGGTTAGTTTTCGGGCTGCCATCGTACCTCATCTCATCATCTATCTGTGTCAGTGATTGTAAGTAACTTCATTCTTGTCTGTTTGCGATGGACTTCTGTTAATGTTCCTTTAAAAATTGTGAAGAGGTCAAGACGTTAAATACTTTTAAAAATGAACACAGGGTTTGAAATTACAGCCTTGCCAGTCAGAACAATGGCTGTGGTGGGAAAAGGCAGCAACCTGGGGTTGTGCACGGCAACTGGGGAAGATTAGTGATTAAAAACAAAAGATGGTGCATAGGTTCCTTATCAACAGGGCTTCTACATTTTGCAGAGTTCCTACAGCTTAAGACAAGTTAGATTTACGTCTTTTTAAGACATTTTTAATGACACTCGGAATTAAATTTAAGACCAATTTACAATAACCACAACTGAAGGAAACCGCTTCACCCAAATGTTTATCATAAAGCATGACCTTTTTGGTTAAAGTCAGATGATCTACTTCAAATATTGGAGGGGAAAAAACAAATAATAAAAAAAATTGTTATATCCTGATCTGTGTGACATTAATGCAAAAGGCATTCAATAAAAATAATTTTAAAAAAGAAATATCAATTTTTTTCTTTAGATTTTACAATGCAACATCTGAAAAAATTATTCATAATAATCTTTCTATTTCTTCACCTTCGAAAGATTAATTTATGACATTTTAATGCCCATTAAGGCCTAATTTTAAGATGAATTCATTGAATGTCCTTTAAGACTTTTTAAGGATCTGCAGGAACCCTGCTCTGAATCCTGATTATACTCTGCTCTGCAATTGCTGCCTAAGGGGAAACAACAGAGTGTATTGTAAAGACAGTAACCTGCAGGCGCGGTCGGGAGAGTTTAGGATCTCGTAGTAGAAGACGGAGAAGTTGAGGGCAAGGCCGAGGCGGATGGGGTGTGTGGGTGGCAGCTCCAACATGGCTAGATCAGTAGCGGTTTTGTAGGCCACCAGGCTGTTCTCTGCTGCCTCCTTTCTGTTGTTGCCAGTGGCGAACTCTGCCAGGTACCTGTGGTAGTCACCCTTCCTGGAGTTGAAGAAAAGAAAAAGCCAGAATATGAACTTTGGGTGAAACTCTGAAGTGTTTGATATAATTTCAAGCTAACTGCTGCGTTGTTAATAGTCTTGAAGGAGCTAGCTGCGTAACTTGGGCCTTCATCGTAAAATATGCCTGAGAAGTGTCGCATATGTGAACCTCCCTAATACTGCCACGATTTCCTCAGATATGTTGCCAAATTCACTGACTTTTACTGCCATAACTTTACCTCACAGTATCGGACCCACCCAGATGTGCCGATCGGCAGCATGATTTGAGTTCTTTAAATGTTTAAATAAAGCTGAAGTGGAACATTTTGAAACGCTCGTCCTTATGCACAAGTTGTTGTTTTTTTTTATTCTATTTATTTTGTATTTTTAATTTCATAGCATGAGAGAAGTGTCTCAGTTTTGCAGTTTGTTGTGATCTGTTGTCTTTCAGAAAGTGTGATTGTTCAGTGTTTATACAGTGAAATACAGCAGTGTTTGAAATGTGCTATATTTTTATCATGTAAATACTTTACCAAAGTGCCACCTCAGTCCCCAGCAGGAGGATTTTGTCTTTTGTCTCTTACACTAACTAAATGAATGCTCAAAATAAATAAAAAGACATATATCCTCGCAGTTTTTGTCCCTCTTGCTGTTCCAAACTCACACCAAACCGAAGTATGAACTGCACCATGGCTTTTGTGTACCGTTAAACCTCTACCAAAAACGTATTCATCATTTTGTGGAAGGACTTCATTTAATCATCTACTAATTTACATTCAGACCACACAGCTCTTACATTTTGTTGTAGAAGACCTTAGACTCCCCCATGACAGCAGATGGGAGTAAGTGCCTTTCCAGTGCATCCAGAATGTCACCACAGATTGACTTCAGCTCCTTCTCAACCTGCCAAACAAACAGACAAAATAAGACCATTATTCAATCAGCAAAAACAATTTAATCCTTTTCCACCGAAGCCCTCCGGTGAGTCCAAGTTGTACTTTCTGCTTCTGTGTGGGTACCATGGTCCACGTAAAGTAACTGCAGTCATCTGCCCGTGTTAGTGAGGGTCAAACATATGGCAGTGAGGGCTGCATGTTCCAACAAACACGTGTGACTAAGTCTGTGTATGCAGATCCCACTGTAGCTGCTAACACCCTGTAAAAAATGTGTTCCCCAAGGGAGGCAGAGCACAACACAAGAAGTAAAAGGCACAACAGTAGGATTACCCATCTCTGAATCCCATTAGGTCATTGACTGCAGTCCAACTGCCTCTCCCATCGCTCTGACACACTCTGGCCCCTCCCAGATTAATAGCCAGCTCTTATTTCCCTTCATAAAAGCAAGAGAGCGTGGGGGATTTGCCAACTATGACTCAGACACAGTCTGTCCAGTAGCTGCTTATAGTGTTGATTATTAAATTGAGCTAGTGATCTCACATTAGCACAGCATATCTGCTTTGAAATGAGAGTCATATTTAGGATGTGTGTGTGCTCCTGTCAAACACTGTGTAAGTACAAATGCTAAGCTTGTTTGTGGGACATCCTGAGCCTCTGCTGCGTGCTTTACATTTTGCCTGTATTCCCGGATCATCTTCAGTTTTTCTTCTCCGGCCTTGCTCTCTTCCCTCTGTTCGATACTGCTGATTATCCTCCAGGATGCTCTCCGAGCTCCGATCACATTCTTGTAGGCCACTGATAGTAGGTTCCTCTCCTCCACTGTGAGCTCCACGTCCATGCCTGCCACACTCTTCATAGACTCCACCATCTCTGCGGAGAAGACACGTGTTACAAGAACTTATTATTCAAATATATATTTCGTTCATTTAACATAAAATCTCCACAGTAAAGCTATTAATTTGCCGTTAATTGTATCATCTTGTCTAACTAAATGAGTTTAAAAATGTGCGGCACTTAATGTCAATGTCAGACCTTTTTAAACTATGACACCAGTCCACGCAGGATTCCTGTAGCTTACAGCAAACTAAATGTAATACTTTAAGATTTTTTATATGTCAAATTTAAAACCAATTTTATAATAACCTAAAATAAAAAATAAAATAATTAAAAAAAACAATCATGTGCCAACCTTTTTTTTCTTTTTTTTTGTTTACAGAATTAAGAACAATTTTGCCCAAACATTTATTGTAATTGAGGAATTCATTAAATCATTTTTAAAAAATAAAAAGGTTACCAATTATTTTGTGATTTTACAATGCAAGACAGAAAAAAACCACTTAATAACATCCTACTTCCAAGGTCTTTACTGTATTGTAAGAAAGTTTTCATTGACGACTGTTGATTGATGACACGTTCGGCACACATTTTCCTGAGGAGATTTCACACAAACACGTCGCTCTCAGATTCAGCCGCAGGAAGGAGAGGTGATGATGGTGCTGCAGCCACACCCCGGCCCCAGGTTAGGTTTATAACATGCATCCCTTTATTTTCTGTGCTTTTACACCCCGCTCCTCCAGGTCGCACTCATCTGCTTTATGTATTGTTTTAATTATGAAGAGCAGTACAAGCTGTCTAGATGTTTTCCTATATTTGCATAGTTTATTACCTGTACTGATGCGGGCCTATGTGGCAGGAATGTCTGCAGCAGATTTAGTCAGCCTATTTATCATAAACAAAATAGGATTTAAATGCAGTTATCAGTCATCAGCAGGAGATAGGAAATGTGTGTTTATCATTTGTGTGTTGATGATGATGATTACAGTACTCTACAAATCTCAATGATGCTGTTTTCACTTTCATTTTATCTTTTCACTTCATCAGTATTTAGCTAATGTGTTTCTATAGTTGAATTGTATGGTATCACTCCGGGGTAGACTGATATTTGTTTTTCAAGGCCGACAAAGATAATCAGTACTTTATGGGAAATTTGGAGCCAATATGCATTTACAGTAAAAAAGAAAATATTTCTGTCAAAATTTTGAATTATTAAAGTAGAATTTGCAAACATTTAATCAAAACTGAACATTTCAACATCATATACAGCAAATTCCCTGCAACTATTGTTCTTATTATAAAGTTCAGTGACATGTTAAAATAAAAAATAATGAATAAAAATAACTCCCTGAGGTTTTACAAAGTAAAAGTCCCTTCCAGGCTGTCACTTTCTTTGCACTGACTGTCTTTCCTGGTGTTGCACTTTTTTTTATTGGTTAATTTCAATAATCGGCAAAATGAGAAATATTGGCCCTGATGCTCGCCCAGGTAGATAATTTGTTATGTATTTGTTATTTTTAATAATAAAAAAATAACTTGATATGAATATGTGATTTTTTTTCCCACGCTAATCTATTTACCCCCTTCGCAATTCATCTGTACGCATTGATAATCTATCGCTGAATAACAATATGAAATCGACGACATTCCTGCAAGATTCCCATTTAGCCAGTAAAACCATAAATCACTCTGTAAATAAACTCGGTCCAAAACCCGTGAATGAGTCATGGCACATTTATTTAACGTCACCAGGCAACGTATGACCGGTGGCAGAGGCAGCCGTCTAAAAACAGCCTCTACAAGGCCTGTAATGGTATGACAGTCTGACAGGAGTGCACCAGAGAGGGGGACCAGGGAGTCATTTTCGCCAATCGATCCGTGTAGCCTGCTTGCAGGGGGAACACCCCACTAAATGAACAGCTGCCCTCCCACTCCCACTGGCTGCTAACAAGCAGCTAACCTTGCATTTCAAGCTAACGCCTCGCTAAACGTTGCTGAAATAAAGTTACAGAGCGGACAAAGATATTAGCATAACAATGAGTGTCACTTATAGCACCGGGCCAGTAGCTCAAGTGTTAAGCTGTAGCGCTAGCATGGTGCAGGGGAGGCAACTCCTGACAGCTCACGCTCCAGTAATCCGCCATTTTGTTGTAGCTCTTTCGCTAGCCGCTGTCAGTCACAGCGGTGCGTTTTTATTAAAACACAGACGCTGCGTGACATTTGTTTTTGTTTAAATGTCGCGTTCATTTCTTCCAGCGCAGAGCCGCCTGCCATGTCAGTCAGCCGTTAGGTTAGCTCAGCTGCGGGCGCGTTAGCTCTCCAGCTAGCCGCGGCTAACGCTGAGCTAACTAGCTAGCCGAGCACCGCTCCGTTACCGTTAGCTTAAAAAAATCCCTGCGGCGAATGTGTCCCGTTAACAGCCGGCCCTGAAAGCGAGTCTTACCGTCATATCTCTCTGCCTGCTCGGCGAGTTTTGCCTGGTAAACTAGGTCCTCTCGCTCTCCCATTGTGTGTCGAGGTGCAGGTAGAGTGGCGTGCTAGTTAAAGAGGCAAATCTTCGGTGAAACACACGGCGGTGGTGAGCCAGGTCTGTCGGCGGTTCCTAGAAATCAACTGGGTCGATGAGTGGTGTTCCGCCCCACCGGCAGCCGAGCGCTGGGATCGAGTAAAGATGGCGACCAGCCTCATCCGAGCTCTGCACATACGCACATGAATCACCAGCTCTGATACCTCCCCTCTCAAAATTACTGTAGACAGAGCAGGAGTCAGGGGCTGTGCAAACTCAGTGACTGCGCTTTGTTTGAAAAGGGCTCTGCGAATAAAGTTTAGAATATTAATAATAACCATTATTATTATTTAGAAGAGCAAACACTTTATTACTAACAATAATAATAATAATAATAATAATAATAATAATAATAACAAAATCGTAGATATTTAGTTTTGAGTATGTGGGCGTATGTATATATTAATTATTAGTGTGGGTTTAAATTTTGTATAATCATTTCTCTATTTTTTTTTTACATGTTCAAAATTAATAAATAAAAATCAAATCTATTATTATTATTATTATTATTATTATTATTTAGAATAACAAACACTTTATTACCAATAATAATGCAAAACCGTAGATTTTTAATTTTGAGTATGTGGTATACATGCCCACATACTCATATATATTAATTTAATTAATATATACGTGTATATATTAATTAAATTAATTAAATTAATTAATTATTTTATCATTAATTATTAGTGTGGGTTTAAATTTTGTATAATCATTTCTCTATTCTTTTTTTTACATGTTCAAAATTAATAAATAAAAATCAAATCTATTGTTATTGTTATTGTTATTATTATTATTATTATTTAGAATAACAAACACTTTATTAATAATAATAATGCAAAATCGTAGCTATTTAATTTGGAGTATGTGGGCGTATGTATATATTAATTTAATTTATTAATTATTTTGTCATTAATTATTAGTGTGGGTTTAAATTTTGTATAATCATTTCTCTATTCTTTTTTATTACATTTTCGAAACAAATAAATCAAAAACAAATCTATTATTGTTAATATTATTATTATTATTATTATTATTATTATTATTATTTAGAATAACAAACACTTTTTAATAATAATAATAATGCAAAATCGTAGATATTTAATTTGGAGTATGTGAGTGAATGTATATATTAATTTAATTTATTAATTATTTTGTCATTAATTATTAGTATGGGTTTAAATTTTGTATAATCATTTCTCTATTCTTTTTATTACATTTTCAAACATTAATAAATCAAAATCAAATCTATTATTATTATTATTATTATTTATTATTATTATTACTATTATTATTTAGAATAACAAACACTTTTTAATAATAATAATAATGCAAAACCGTAGCTATTTAATTTGGAGTATGTGGGCGTATACATACGCCCACATACTCATATATATTAATTTAATTAATATATATGTGTATATATTAATTAAATTAATTAAATTAATTAATTATTTTATCATTAATTATTAGTGTGGGTTTAAATTTTGTATAATCATTTCTCTATTCTTTTTATTACATTTTCAAAACAAATAAATCAAAATCAAATCTATTATTGTTAATATTATTATTATTATTATTACTATTATTATTATTTAGAATAACAAACACTTTATTAATAATAATAATGCAAAATCGTAGCTATTTAATTTGGAGTATGTGGGCGTATGTATATATTAATTTAATTAATTAATTATTTTATCATTATTAGTATGGGTTTAAATTTTGTATAATCATTTCTTTATTCTTTTTTTTACATTTTCAAAATAAATAAATCAAAAACAAATCTATTATTGTTATTATTATTATTATTATTATTTAGAATAACAAACACTCTATTACTAATAATACTGCAAAATCATAGATATTTAGTTTTTAGTATGTGGGTGTATGTATAAATTTAATTAATTCTTTTATTATCAATTATTAGTGTGGGTTTAAATTTTGTATAATAATTACTCTATTCTTTTTCTTACATGTTCAAAATTAATAAATGAAAATCAAATCAATTATTATTATTATTTAAAATAACAAACACTAAGGACACTTTCTCAGTTTTTAAATTATGAGCAGTCATATGTTAAAAACCCAAAAACGGAGTAACACCTGTGATGTTGTCATGTAGTCCACGCCCTCAAAGCACATGACAATATGATGACTGTGCAGCTGAAATGATTGAAAATAATGGTTCAAGAACTTCACAGCAGTTTTTCTTTTTAAAACTATCATTAAATATAATTATTTACTTATTAACAATGATAATAATTTTATTTATATAGCACCTTTAAAACAGAGTTTACAAATTGCTTTGACAAATAAGCCGAAACTGAAGCAAGAAGGGTTTCTTTCAGAGGCAACATTACTAATCACTAATATAATATAGAATTACATATTATTCAATTTAATATAAAATAAAATAACTTAACTACGAAAAACTTATTTCTGAACTAATGTAATCCTATTTACCTCCATTATTGGGTTGCTGTCCTTTTATTAAATGACTTTCTCAAAAATATCAAGACAACCTTATATTTACTTTTTGTGTTCCCCTTAATCGTTTTTATTTACTGCATTTTTTTCATGATAACAAAAAGTTGTCTATTAGCATCAGTTAAAAAAAAGGGGGGGGGGTTAAATGATTTTTTCAAAAATAGTAATTACAAAAATCATTTTTTCTGCCAATAAGTTGCCTATTACCATTAAAGCAGCATTAAAAAAGCAAAATCTATTTAGTTTAAGCAGTTTCTGCTTAATTAAGCTTTGTAATTTTTATTAATTTTAATTCCCAGATAAATAGTAATTGCAATATATGAAACAATGCTGTTAGAAAAATGTTATTAGATAACATTTCACAGATGTTTACAATAAACTGGATAAGTCTATTTCATGGCAGTTTTGGTACTGGCTGCACTAGATGTACTATGTATAAGGGAGTCTCTGTTTGCACATACAGTTGCCTGTTTGTATACATTCCTACTGTACATGGACACTACAGTTACCCAGCTTCTGACAGTGCTGCTAAAAATACCCCGCAGTTATATGAATGGCAATTATTTCTGTAGCTAGGCAACTGCCATATGTGGCATGAATTAAAAAAGGTTTTTTTGGTCATGAATCGTACATTTAAAACAGCAAGCATTAAAACATCTGTTCACTGTTATCAAAAACATTTTTTGAAAAAAAAAAAAAGGTCAATACATGAAACAAATAATTTGTCATGGGTTTGACTTTATTTACTAGTATATTAACACATTACATGCTACAGAAAATAAAAAGGTAATTTCAATTGTCTTGAAAGAATATAGTGTTATAATAAAATGGCACATTTTGATATTAACACAACTTCCACTGGCATTTTGCCACCCCTTCCTTTTGATGAAAAGAAATGAATGACTTCATGCAGGGCTACTAAAAAAATACTTCTTGGTGGTTTCATTGGAAATTTATAAGATAATGATTTATGTAGCTTAGCACCTGCCACGTGCAGAGTGAGTGACAAAGAAGCTTGATTTGATCATAACTGCACAAACAAAAATAGACCGTGTCCAAAGGTGGCAGTACACAAATGTACCTTTCCTTGGGCAGATTTTTTTTCCCAAGAAGCCGACCAAATATTCTTAAATTAATATTATTATTACATCATTTTGGAAGATGGCCAGCTTGAAAATGAAAAATGAAAGCAAGACAGGGCTTTAAGATCATGTGTGGGAGCATTTTAGGATGATTAAAAGCCCTCTACGGAGGGCATGACATGCAAACTCAGCATAAAAGCATTAAGTGCATATTCTGTAAAAAATCAAATTTCATCTCCATTACTGGCAGAATATGCTTCCCAAAAGGACCCAGTCTTTGCATGCTGTTACAGTGCCACCTACAGGTGACATGGTGCGCTGGCCAGAATTACCGTGCCATGACATCTGAGACGATCCCCTCGCTCGGAAGAGACGGCGAGTTCTTACAGCTCAAATTCAAAGTGGCCCAACTCAACTCAACGCCACACAGAGCCGGCTTAAAAAACCAAACCAGTCCGCTTTATGAAACATGAGGGTGCTGATTGTCAGGTGTCAACAAATAGACTGATTCAATATCAACAGAAAACAAGCTCTTGAGGGGGGAAAGGCAATTTGGACTATGATGTAATTTGCAGATCTCTTAAAATTTGGAAGAAGTTAGAGGAAAAACTTTTAAAAAATCCATGTTGACTTGTGCATCATAAATGGAAGAGGCTTTAAATAAAACACTGGTCGAGGATTACGCGAGGAGGCACAAAGAAAACACAGGCTGACAAACGAGAGGATTAAAAGGAACAAAATGGAGCAAGGTGGCGACAATATTATTTAAAAAAAAACAAAAAACAAAGGGCAGGTACCAAATAATACCACCACCTCTTTTCTCGGACACATTTGAACACACAGCGGTCTGTTTTTCTAAGGTATATTCAGCTGAACGCGGAGCACTAATAATGAGAAGACAGTACTAACTAACATGGTGGACAGCCTACATTCACCCCGTTCGACTTCATTCATGTACATCAGATGCAGAATTAACACATGTGGCCTCGTGAGGGCTGGGGGCCCAATATGTGGCCCCTCTTCGAGTCAGTTTATCCATTTTGCAACCAGCGACCCATCGCTCCCTCCCAACATGCAGCGGTAAAAAGTGTACACCGAAATCGTTTCCTTCCGCACAAAATCCGCTATGAAGAAAAACTACAAAGATAACAAAAAATATTTTAGCATGTAATGATAATCACATAGTACATCATTTCATAACAATATGTTCTTTTTTTCTTCTTACAAAAGACTACTTGGTGGTACTTGGTCGTAGGTGATGGGTGGATGGGGCTGAGGTGAGCCAAGGTGGAAGGTGCGGAGAGGTTGAATGTAGTGTTGCCTTTATCTCCACCTCAACAATAGTCTGGAAGTTTCTCAGGGTTCACAGCTGGGGGCCTGTTCTACGGCGAGAACTACGTGAGATCCTGGCTGCTGGTCTCAGTTTTGTTTTTCTCCGTTCGGTATGGGTGCTGGACTGGTCCTTGGTCTGCTCCTTGAGAACTGTACACCTCTTTTATTTCTTTGTTATTCCTCTCCCGGTGTTAAGTCGCTGCAGCTGGATTCGAGCCTTGCTGCTCTCGTCGCTCTTTGCCTTTGGGTTGCCCAAAAATAATGCTGCATTCATGTCCAATACGAACAATTGTGGATGCAAACTTTTAAATGACAAAACCTTTACATAACCTCAACATAATACCAGAGATTATGGTTCAGTCTCATGTTGTGAATGTAAATGTTAGGTGTTGTAAACTCCTTCAAATCCCTTTAACATTGTAGAATTCAATATTGATCAGGACTGCTAAGCTTTTTATTTCTTTAATGAAGACATAACATCAAGGACATTCCTATTTGAACAAATGTGGAAAGAAAAATGCTGCCATGGCATTTTTGAGCCAATGGTTGTATCATCTGCGTGGCTGATTTTGCAACTTTGTGCTCAAATTCATCTCTCACTACATGCATGCACTGTAAGTGTGAAACGAGCAGATTAAAAAAATAGTTGGTAAAATAAGCTTGTTCACTTTCTTGCCTGGTCAGACGAGAAGATGAATGCGATTTTCATGTTTATGTAGTAAACATAATAGGAGGAAATATCTCCTATTAATAGATACTAATAATTGTGCTGCTCAAACAGATTTGATATTTTTGTGACCTGGAACACTCATTTGGACCGGTGCTAAAATATATATTAACTTTCTGTTACGCGTTGCATCACTCTGGGAGTGCAGAGCGTACTCTGGGCACAGACGGAGCAGCAGAACATCAGGTGAAACTTAACTGTTCATTTTGCCAGGTCTACAAGTTTGTATTCACTTGCAGCAGCAGCTCCTCTACTTCATCGTGCTGATCAGATCAGCTCTGAGCAGACTGACACATCAATTATCAACCCTCAGAGTCACAAACTGCTGCTGAGGAAAAAACCTCCGACTTTAAAGAGGGGACACAGAATGATACAAATGGTTAAAAGAAAAAAAAAAAGATGAAAGTTTGCTGTAATCCCTAACAGAGTTACAGCAAACATTAAAATAAAGATTATGACCTGGATTATTGGATGCTGGTTTCCTGGCAACTGGTTCCACCCAAGAAATAGTCAAACACATCATTTCCATCTGGCTTTTCTACAAATTAAACAAAAAACAACATTTTAATTTGTGACGTTTAGAGGTGCTGGTATGTGGATTTTGTTATGTTTGCCTTGGGTTGGGCAATATATCAATATTAGATCAATATTGTAATGAAAAAGTAGATATTGTCTTAAATTTTGGCTATCGCAATATTATACATAATTCTCTTAATTTACCAGACTTTTCTATTTTAATATCTTAACCCAATTGGTCATTATTAATGTCATCATTTAAGTATTTTGTGAGAGCACAAACATTTAACCATACAATATCGTCACAATATCGGTATTCAAAAATATCGTGATATTTGATTAGTCTAATATCACCCAGGCCAATGTTAGCCCAGAGGTAAGCTAGCAGTTTCCCCCTGCTTCCAGTCTTTATGCTAAGCTATGCTAATCAACTGCTGGTAATAGCTTCATATTTACCATAGAGACCCAGAGTCGCATTTATCCTCTCATTTAACTCTTGGCAAGAAAATGAACAAGCATGTTCCGTAAATGCCTAACTATTGCTTTTAACAAAATTTGTAAAAAAAATTCTATAATGCCACCGAAACAGCTCTAAACGAGCGAAAACACATGATAACGGTGCTGTTCCTCTTTAACTTGTTATTGTATTCCCATCTGAGATGAATGCAGCATGAGTGATCCTACAGCGCTGCAACCATGGCGACGGACGAGGGTGAGAAATGACACAGCTCTGAGCAGTTTATCTACTGGCTCCGACACAGGAAGAGGAAGTGGCTGAACTCTGCGGCGAGGCGTCTCCTGAGGAGTGAGAGCTGATAGTGTGTCCGAGACACGGACACGACGAGAGGAGGATCTAAAGGGTGTTGCCACATCCGTGGAACGGGAGATTCAGTTTACAGATCCACTGGAGAGTATATGACCCATTCTTAGGTTAGTGAGTCAGAGCAGGTGCAGACGGGCAGGTGTGATTATTCAGAGGGGTAGAAACGGAGGGTGTGTGCGGTACGAGGGTCCGACGAGGGCCTGTTTGTTTTGTTCTCAGTGATTCTCTGAAACTGTACTTGGTGCAGGTAAAAGCTGGAGCAGACGTGAGGGAGAGGGAGCAGGTGAGCGTGTGGAGTAGGAAGGACAGGGAGGGGGGTGAGGAAGGGTCTAGTACTAGTGTCCAGGTTGCGGCACGGCTGTCCGCTCTCAGCTGAGCTCATCCTCGGCGTTGTGCTGGTCCAGCAGTTTGACGTGCGTGAAGGGAAAGTGACCACGTTTGCCTTTACATTCGCCCTCCCACTGGCCGTTCACGTTTATTTTGGTCACCTTCACCATATCGCCCACCTGGGAAAGGAAGGAGAGAGAGACAAGGTGTGAAAGAGTTAATCAGCAAGAAATGACAAGATTTATGGTCATCTTTAAAATTAATAAAAACTAGGGGTCGACAGATGATCGGCCGATATTTGGCATTTTGTTATCTGTATCTGCATTTTATTTCAATGATTGCTGATTAAATTAATTTATTAAAAAATGCAAAGAAAGTAGTATGGGAGGAATTTTTACTCTGTAAATCCTCAAGAAGCTTTTTTTAAAAAATATATTTAGTTTTTTATTTAAATTTTCAACTAACTTGATAAAAAAACATTGCTGGGAACTTGCTGTATGTGATGTTGAATGTTTCAGTTTTAAACATTTGCTAAAGGTGTTTAAACAAAGTTTTGTGTTGGAGTTTGTTATACTCCAAATTCTAAATTTCAACAGAAATATTTTCATTTTTATAGTAAATGCATATTGGTTCCAAATATCGGTTATCGGTCTCATTAAGTACTAATAATCAGTGTTGATATCAGCCCAGAAAAAACAATATTGGTCAACCTCTATAATAATTTTCTTGTATTAATTAATTAATAACTAACATTACCAATTTTCTTTCTGCTTGAGCTTCGTGATTTCATTGTTTTGAAGTTCAATTTTTATAATTGTTTCATAATTAAATGTAATTCTGCAGTATTATACTTCTTTTATTTTGTTTTAACTTTTGCTAAAGGCATTTAAACAAGTTTCGTGTTGAAGTTTATTATATTCCAAATTCTGAATATTGACAGAAAGATTTTAATTTTTTTTGTAAATGCATATCGGTTTCAAATATGAGTTATCAGTCTCATTAAGTACTAATAGTTTCGACCCAGAAAAAACAATATCGGCCGACCCCTAACAAAAACACAGAAATCTTCTATCCTTTCAAACTCAGTGTTGCCAAACAATTATTGGATCAACATAAAATTTACATTCTTGATCATTTACTTATTGTTTCAGTCATACATAAAACAAAAATGCAAAATATCCACCAGCTCCATTTCCTTATATATGAAGATTTGCTGCTTTTCTTTGTTTTTTATCACTGCAAACTGAATATGTTTTGGTTTAGGATTGTTAGTAACAAGACATGAGTAACATGTAAATGGGAATTTGGATTCTGGTCATTTGCACTGGGCATTTTCCACTAGCACCCTGTAGGCTAAATGACAAATTAATTAAAACTAAATGAAAAATACCCTCCCCCTTTTAAATGTTAGTTATAGCCCGGATGTCAGGTGTTAACGTGTGTCGACAGTTGACCTGCACACGGAGAGGAGCGGCTGTTCGCTGAACTTGAGCAAACACGGACTAACAGACAGATCCAAAGTTCATGTCGACGTGAGTGACGACTGAACGGTCAGGGCTTACGACACTCCAGCAGGGCGCATACTATCAGTTTGATGACCTGTTTCCAGTTAAGACAATCTTCCGTGTGTTAAATGTGTAACTGGCAGCATGACTCAGACGGGCATTTTTTCTTTTGCTGATGATGCAAGAGCTTTAATTTTGAAGAATTTGCTACCTTAGAAAAATCAGGTTGTACCTGCACTCTGAGCAGCTTTGAGATATTGAGCTTCAAAGTTCTGCAATCCAAACAGCAAGAATTATGAACCTTAACTTCAAAAAACGAAAAAGAATTTATAAATAACTCAATTTTCACAAATAATCAAATAGATTATTGTTCTAAGGTGATGTATTTTTTCCATCTAAGGCAGCAGCTGTTAAAAACTAACTGGCCCTGCATGCATTGTTGTGCATGCAACAAACAATCTTTTTTTTTTTCAATTACTCATTTTTTTCTGTAAAATGTCAGGTAGCATTGAAAAATGCAAGAGTGACATTTTCCAGTAGTTTCTGGTCCCACCATGACATCATGTTTCTAATCAAAGAACAGGATGTTTTTTTTTAAAGAACAATTTGTTACAGGACAAACATGTTAGAATCAAACAAAGATAAACTTGGAAACAGGATGTGGATATCCATAACTATTTAACATTTTATTACTCTGCGTTCCTGCATCCGCCAGGACTAAATATTTTATTATAAAAAGATGATTACAATGTTATTTTGTATACCTTTGAGGTTTGGTATTCCATCAGTGACAGAAGTGATCAATGGGCTGAAAATAAGGAAACCGGAAACAACCTCAGGCTGTCTCGCCTCCTTCAGCGGGAGGATTCAGACACGTAGAGCACGCTGCACTGGAGAAGAGTTGTGCAAGACTTGAGTGTCTTTAATTTTGATGCCCGTCTAGCAATCCAAAACGCAAATATATATAATTTGCTAAAACATAAGACAAAGAGCAATAACTCTTCACATTTGAGAATCTGAAAACGAGGGAATATTTGACATCTCTGCCTGAAACAGGAAAAACACGACGCCATCGCCTCAGAGTGCCTTGCTGTAGCTGGTGGATATCATTAATTTAAACTGCTGGCTGCGGCTTGTTTGTGTGTTTTGTGGCTCATTAGTAATGGATTAGTAATGGATAAGGCTTTACAGCAGGTACCAATGCATTCAAAAGACGCTTTGATTGCTCCCTGTGTCAGTCCTCAGATGGACTCAGGACATCCCAGAGCATCAGGACGGTTTAAATAGAGGTGGTGATGTGTCTGCACGGTGAACAGCACGGACACTTTATCATAAAGCCACAGCTATTCGACACATACTGGTCACAACCATTTGTTGATGTACTGGATCAACGCATGCTGTAATGTTTTGGTGTCATTTGGCTCCCTGTATGCAGTATATTGGGGGTAGACAAATAACCATCAACACCAGTGTGATGCAATTTAATACGACACCAAAACAAGTTACGGCCTCAATTATCTCACAATTGAAGCAACACATCATTATGCAATTTATTGAAAAACTTAAGAAGATAAGCCTCCGTCTGTATGTTAGAGCTGAAATGATGAAACCATGAGTGATCAATATTAAATTGATGGACAACTGTTCTAGTAACCGACAAGTCCTTTAGGTTAATTTCAAAGCAAAAATGCCAAAAATAATCTTGTTCCAGCTTCTTAAATGTGAGGTTTTACTGCCTTTATCTGTTTATTACAGGCTGTCTCACACTGTCATTCATTTGTGGGTGCCTACCACGATTAAAACATCTGCCTCTACAAATCGATTTTCTATTTTGGGATCTGGATTGTTTATAAGGAGCTCTACTGGAAATTATATATACTGTTTGGTTATTAATTGCACAACACTATCAGAGTGCAGAGTGTACTGTGGGCACAGACGGAGCAGCAGAACTCCAGGTGCAGTGAAAGCAAAGCTTAACCATTCATTCTGCTGTGTTTAAGAGTTTGCTTTCACCCGGCGGCTCAAACTGCTGCGGAGGAAAAATAGAACTCACGATGAGCTCCGCCTGCTCTGCGTTCACCTACCCACAAAAAAATTTAACATTTTCCATGGGAAACACTGTATGATCATTGTAAATTTAAAATATTTGGATTTTGGGCTGTTGGTTGAATAAAAAAATGTGGTTTAAAGACATCACCTTAGGCTTAAGTAAAGTGTATGAAATCATTTTTTAAAGAATTTTAATCAGTTTTTCGGATGTGCGTGCCCTTCACTATGCTTGTTCCCTTAGAATATGAATAAGTCATTAAAATAATCTGCAGATTCATCACTAAAAACTTGCATCTCTCCTTTGCTAGTGGACTACTAAAGCGGACTGATTAAAATTGCACACGTGTTATTATGTCCAATGTCTTTTATCAAATAAATGCATGGACTGGACTCTTCATAAAGACAGAAATTAGAGTTTAAATCCAAATTCATTATAGCATGAAACCATTACTAAACCTCTCTGATGCAGAAACGTTTTGTGTGTCAGAATCTAGAAAACTGCATTAATATATAGGTTACAACAACCGGAAACAGGCCAATAATACATGATTTTATGTTAATTTACTAAAGATATGGAGTGCTTTTTGCAATCAGAGGGTTTTCTGAAGACAGCGAGACAAGGAAATGCGAGCTAATTATTAACTGTCCAGTGGCGCCTTGCTGAGTCACTTTGGGCCAACTAGAGTGGCGAAAACAAGCAGCCTCGCACAGGTCAAAGCCAGACAAGTCTACCACAGGTGGGAGTGCCAGAAACCAGCTCATACAAAGGCTCCACCTGTCATGTGTAACTAAGCAAACTTTAAACAAGCTAAAGTGTTTCTAGCTGCAAAAGAGCTAAAGAAAACCAAATCACACAAAAGACAAAAGAGGGGTGCAGATTTGAGGAATTCAAGGACAACGCTGTATTATTTTACAGTCCAGCGGGCCAGAAGAGACAAGAGCATACTCCGACCAGCCTGCCGCCTAGTCCCACTCTGGCTCAGTTTGACTCCTGGCTTCACAGAGACCAGAGGAAATGGTCCTGTTCCCAAACACAAACTATTTCCTTCCCCCAACGACCTGCTCCGTGGGAGCCCCGCTCTCGCTTCCGGACAGTTTAACAGCCTCACCACCACGAGCACGGAGCACAGCTTATTGGCAGTTTTCATATCGGGGTACCCTATTAGGGTTAAATCTGAGGGGTTCATCTTTCTGGACAAAAAAGACAAAGCTAGTGCATTAATAAAGATTTTGGGTATATCAGTCTGTCATGTCACTGGACTGATCTCTACTGAAGAGATTAAATAATCAGATTTTATAGAAATCTGGATGAGCAATTTCTGACCTTGATTTCTCTTCACGCTGCTTAACAAATGCAAAGCATGAAATAATCAAAAGCACAATGAAAGTGAAAAAATGTGAACTCAGTCTGATAAAGTTAACGGGCTGGTTGTATAGTTTCCTCCAGCACACGCTAAAAGAAAAAAGCACAAACAGGTCCATATTTACCTCTAATGCCAGAGCGGTCTTGTCGTAGGCATTGGGCACCCTCTTCTGTATGGCCCTGGCATACACAGGTCCGTTCTGGAGATTCGGGAGGGGTGTGGGCTGGGCGTACTGACTGGGATCTCCCAGCAGCGGAGGGCCAGACGGGGCTGCAGAGCCGTCAGAGTTCCCTAGCATCCCCATTCCTCCTGGCGGTCCACCAGGTACACCGGGCCCCGCCGCCGAATTTGGAGACGCCGGCCGGTACTTCTCCACATATGGCACTGGGATCATCCCCGCCCGGCCTTCAGAGTTCTGGGCGTTCCACCACTGCTCCTCTGGCTTCTCCAGAACTCGGAGAATATCGCCCTTCCTAAATGGGAGATCCTCCTCGTCATTGCCAGGGAAATCAAAAAGTGCTCGGACATACTCGTCTTCCAGGCGCGGCGGGGGCCCCCCAGGTCCAACGCTGATGAAGGAAGTGTGTTTGGACTTGTTGATGGGCTCTATTAAGGTGGTGGTGTCCAAGTAGTGGATTTTATAGAATTCTAGCAAAGCGGGGAGAGCTTCGAACTCCTGGTCACCGATTCGGAACCTCGGATGGGCCAAACCTGGTGAAAATGAGACAGGACGGAAGAGGAATCAGAAAACTAAGGGTTAATCTCGTATCCAACATACTACCTGCTCTTGCATGTTGAAGTCTGTCAGATCTATTTTTGTAACCAAGCATGACGGTGGTGCTTTCCAGAATGACCAGGAAGGAATTTTGTTTCCTTATTTCGCATGTCTTTCCTCTGTCATATTTGTTTCGTTCCTTCCAATGTGTGTTTTTAAGAAAGCATGAGGAACAAAAATTATCCCGTAATATCGATACTGGAAAAACCCAGCAGGGGCAGAGTGGTTAAAGCCTATTAAAACCTGGCAATATGACACACTTTTGTGTATTTACAACTCTCTCAGGGACGTCTGATGAATTGGATTCAATTCAAAAAGGTGCATCAGGCCAGACCTCAGTGCCATTTGAAAACTAACACCACCCACCATGGATTATTTTAGTGACAGAAACGTGCACAAATCTATATTGGCTTTACTGAAACACTGTGTTGTGTAATATCTGTCTGCCTGAGCACTCGTGCAAGATGTAGAGCCAAAACCAGAGGTATGTTTGCATCTCAACAACATGAAATTGGCACATGCTTCACTGTGTCTGGCCTGCTGTATTCTCCTTACAAGAGAATGTAAAATACACTATTGCGCATCTCCTTTGGTGCAAGTCATGCAAGAATGGTCACATCAGCACCTCCATAATACCGACCCCCCCTCCAAAACCGCTCTGTTATCTTACCTGGACCGGATTGTCGGTTGTTGCAGATGCTGTTAATTATGTAATGCGAGACTTTGGAGTTCTCTGATACCGAGAGCACGTAGTCTCCGGGGCTGGTGATGGAGTCCCGGACCAGAAACACGCCGTGCCTCTGCCCCTGCAAAAGAGACACAGCCTCCTGCCTGGTCAACCGACCCCAGTACCAGCTGCCACGGTCCTCCGCGTCAAAATTTCCGGCCATGATAACCACTCCAAAGCCGAGGCTTCACCGGGCCTTCCCGTCTCTCCCTCCCGTTATCCGCAAGCAAAGCCTTCAACTCATACAAAAACTTTAGCGCCTAGAGCACGTTTAGTAAACAGGCGACATCCGCAGCTGGCCGTTTGGACATCAATTCGCCGATTTAGAAGCGCAACCACCAAATAAAAAGCGCTCCTAGTCAATTTTTGAGCGGAATGAAGCTCTAATGGCAATACAATGCGCTTTAGCGACAGAAATCCAGCTACAATCCAGCGACCGATGACAACTAACTTCAAAAACTGAAATGGCGGATACGGGAAAACAAAAAAAGACCCCACTCACCGGATGTGATGTAATAATTATGTGCAGCAGACGCACATATGCGTAAAGTTAGCCAGCATGTGAGACAGTAACATTAGACTTCCGTTACGAGTGGCACAATAACAACAACAACAACAACAACAATAATGATAACAATAACAACAACAACAACAACAACAACAACAACAACAACAACAACAACAATAATAATAATTGTATTTTTTTATTAGTTTTATTTGTATAGCACCTTTCAAACAAGAAATGCAGCCCAACGTGCTTTACAACAAAGAAGTTACATGCTTCACATGAAAAGACATAGAAGACATAAATACATATTAATAAGTAAAAATAAAAAGATCAGAATAGAATACACAAAATGTATCTTTATATGGATAAAACCCACTTGATAATACTAGTAAAAGTAAGATAAAAAAGGATTAGAATGCATAGAAGATTGATTGACTGATTGGCATAATATTAATAAAAATAAAGCTAAAAAATAGTGTATAAACTACATAGAATTAAGGAAAATACAACATTTTAAAAAGGTGCAGCAATGCAAAGTGTGGAGCAAAATGCAAAACAGTTGAGTCAGAGATAGTTAAAGGCTAAAGTGAAGGGATACATTTTAAGTTTTCTTTTAAAAAGCATTAAAAATATTAAAAAATGATACATAATATATGATATATACTATTTTAAAATGTTACTGTAAAATTTCAATTAATTGCCCAGGCTATTACTTGCTTAAATAACTGAACTCAGCAGGCTTATATTTGGGACAGGTGTCTATAGCCTATGGGACGGGCATTTTATTCCTTTTCAACTAAACTGTTGCTCAGTAAATATGGAAATACTATACTATTCATAAAAATGAAATTAAATTTGTTGAATCTCTTATTTGTGTCACATACCATTAAATACTCAAGTGCATGTTTTCTATTTTTCCAGTGACACATTTGCAGGCTCTTATTTTGTAAATAAAGTCAGTAAACTGCTCTTCCTGCTCATAATAATTCTCTTTAACTTGACGGCCCTGTCCTTCATATTAGTGGGTTGTTGTGTAACCTATAGCTTGCCTCATTATTGCACCAGATGAGCAGAAGTGCTGTCATAACACTCTGAACACATACACCTCAAACTACTCCAATAGGCATTAATAAGCTCTCAAAAACACGCACAGCTCATTACAACCAGTAAATAGCAATTAGTAATTGCAATTAGTAAACTATGCCACTAGATGTCAGCCAAATACCATTAGAAATCCATAACCATTTCAATATCAATATCAATATTGGTATACATGGCAGTTACTGCTTGATATCTACCATCAAAACTGTTGTCATCAATAAATAATTGAACCAATAAAGACTAAAAGAACAGCAGAAAACCTATTTGATCAAAAGTCCTGCCTGGATAACATGGTAAAATGCACACATGTATGCCATAGTTACTACCTTTCTTTGTACCGCTTTACAGTAAATTACCATTTGTAAAGGATTTATAAGTTATAAATAATGAATTTTCAGCTCGTGACTGGTGTTCATCCTCCTCCCCATCACACCGGCTTTGTCTGTTGTTGCTCTTTTAATAATTGTGAGCCCACGAAATGAACATTTTGACAGTTTACAGCTTTTTTTAATGACTGATATTTCTAACTGCAGAACTGATTGTTTATAAAAACGTTTATTGATGACTTTCTAACATTTCTAACTGCAAACTTGATGGTTTTGAACTGTAAACTTTTGACTTAATATTATTTATAAAGGAATCAGAAAATGACACTTCTTTCTTTCCTGGGCTGTAAAATAGACACATTGTGGTGATTCTCAGTAATCCCAAACATACATTAACCCCAAATGGCCATGTGTGGAAATATGCCAGAGTGCTGTCCTAAAAATATTCTGTACGGGGTTTGGCCTAAAACAATATTTTCAAAGAACTGGATCTGGAGTCTGGAAATTGTTCATCAGGTGTAATGGTGGACAGAGTAAAGTGAGGAAAATAAAAAAACATTATCGGGATACTACTACCACTACTACTGTACTACTAAACCATTTAAAGGCCTAGTATGTAGGATGTAGTTAGATATACTGGCAGAAGTGGTATAAAATAATCATAACTTTGTTTGTGTATACTCACCTGAAAATAAGGGTTAGTGTGTTTTCTTTACCTTAAAATGAACCCTTTGTAAAGCGGGTCGTCCTCAATGTTCTTCTACACGAGTGCAGAACGGACACATCAAACACTGGCTAGATCGGACCGTTTTTGTGTTTTTGCGGCGGCACAGTGGTTCTCCTTACATGCTTGGCACATGGCAGAAGTTTCAGCCAGTTGCAATATTCAACCTCACCACTAGATGCCACTAAATCATACACACCAGAACCTCAAAAGTGGGGTGAACATAGCATTTACATTATTAGTTAGCAATCTGCCAGCTTTTTTTGAGATTGTGTACCACCTTGCATTAGAGTAAGTAAGGAGTACTTAATATAGTGAACTCAAAATCAGATAGAAATAAAGTATCAGAATATCCAAAAAGGATGAATGGTTGGATGCTGATGGATGCTCCCCTACATTGAGGTGTGTGTAATCTCTACTGCTCTCCAGGTCTCCAACACTGGATGTAGCAGACATCTGCAATCTTTTGCTCTGTGTGACAGATCGAGAAAAGCTGGGATTGTATCATAGAATTTATTGGGATCCATGGCACAACAGAAAATGACACCTTTTACAGTTTCTTCCGTAACCGAACGTACAGAGCGTTCCTTTCAAAGGATCACCTTGACAAAGTGGCATGAAAATAAAAGAGCCATGGGAGCTTTGTGGAAACAGGGAGAGTGAAAGAAGAAAATACTGTATAGAGAATAATACAGAGGTATACTGAGAAATATATATCGATTAAAGACTCATGGAGAGAGAAAAGATCCAAGGCTACGGAGACACACATGCCTTCAAAGTCACGTTTCTTTTTACATCTCAGAATATATCAGCTGAGTCCTTGAGCGAGACATACACGGCGTCTTCACATCTACGGGTCACTTAAAGCATTCATAGGCCCCTCCTGCTCTCTGCATCCAATAATAACACATGATCATGCCTACTCTTACTGAAATATATGAAAGGACTAGTCATTCTGCCTGTAGTGACGAGCTGAGAGAGTCTTCAGTCATTATGCCTAACCTCGCTAAAAATTGACATACAGAGCACTCTGGGAAAGAACATCACCGAACAATAGACACGTGGCTACAGTTTCAATAGCATATCTTTATATTCAAGCATCTTCCGGGCAAGTTATTCTGTGTCGCAAACACACTTGTTTAGGGTGAACTTTTGAAATGATTTTAAAGAAACCTTCATGCGTTCTTGTGGGATCAGATCAAAATGCTGTATTGGTTCAGGTTAATGTCTTATGACTGATGTCAAACTGCAATGAATAATTTATATATGAAAGGTGGGTGAAAGTAGGCTTTGGCGGTATCTATTTTTTCATACCTGCACACTTTGCTGACATTTGGTATAAGATATGCAACAGTATTAAAAAAAAAAGTATTTACATAATTTGATTCAGGTCGTGTAAACAGTATATTGAGATGCAGGATATGCAGTTATTATTGAAGGTAGTATTATTTGGGCATGTTTACAGAGCATTTGCAATAAATGTCTCAATCTCAATCTTTTCCGTTTATGGTTGAAATGGAGATAATGTGTTGATAAAATCTGGTGGCTAACTGATTTTATACTTGGAATAAGTCATCTCAAGTTAAGGTTATATGTGGCAATACTTTCAAACAATAGCAAAGGCATTTTTCTTTTGTTACCAGTCCTGTAACGTTATCCCCACCACTTGCAGTTGCCATGTTTCTCCATGCAGCAACCTGTTTCACCAAAAGTGACTGACCTCTGGTGGTGGATGCTGGGCACTACATCATCTCAATTCAGCATCTACAAATCAGTTTAAAAGAAAGAGGAGCTTCTTTTGATGGTACCATAACTTATACCTTCAGGATTTCGAAATACCCTGATAAAATATCATAACTTGAAACCGCCTAAACCTAAACAAACAGTTTCAAAATAAAAGCCCAAGTCTACATTGATGTATTAATAGAATTCCAGTGATCTCTTTGCTTTGATTTGCAGTGATGTTCACATAAAAAACATAGACTGTATATAAAGATGGACAACATGACAGCTCCCCCAAAGTGTAGCTTTTCAATCTGGATCGCCCCCTGGTGTCTGTCTGCGGTATAGGTCATAAAGCCTGCCCTTCGAAGTTAGTAAATAGGACATAGGCCAAACTAAAAACTCAAAGTACACACCAAATACATTTTTCCCCAAGATGATTTATGTCACTGAAGGTCGTTTTCATCACCCTGATGTTTGTTCAAGTGTTTGTTTCTATGAGTTCGGTTTTAAAGAGTTATTAAATTCGACAAAAAGGGGATTTTCCTCCATGATCCAATCCAATCGTTCACGTTCAATGGGGCTGCTCACGATTGGTCTGACGGGTGTTTTGGCAGGAAGTCCCCCACCGCTGATATCGCTCATGGATATATGAAGAATCTGGATACAGCTTTGGAGGCAGAACCTTGTTTATTCCTATGAGAGCTGCTCATTGGCACATTAAGCAAAAAAAGCTCTTTACTCAGGTATAAAATACCTGGATCGACTGGCCCATAAGGCAGGCGCACAAGAGACGGCAGCTGAGTGCAGCCGAGTGTGCCCGAGCTGATAACTTCTGTCAGCGGAGCCACTGACTTCCAGTTTAGGTGCTCTGAAAAACTTTTTGGCTCTTTTAGACTTTCCAAATGTTATGGAACTGGATGGTTTAAATCTACATAGTGAAATGAGTTGTTTTGTGGGGGTTTAGACACTCACAAAAAATTATTTAGTGATTTACAGACGCCTCTTTCCCCAAATAAATCACGTTACCATCCCAATTCCACTTTAGGCCACTATGTAAAATTTGCATCAGAGCCTGGCGCACTTCCTGGGAGCTGGATATCGTTCCTGCGCAGACTGACGTCACCAGCGCTCGTATCCGGGATATTTTAGCTTCAATTAAGCATAGTGGGGGTAAGCGGGGGTGTGTTGTCCATCTTTATATACAGTCTGTGATAAAAACAGACAGGTGCATGGCTTTAGCACATTACAAACATGTACACATAATTCTTACTCCACTGTTCGACTCTCTTTCTGCAGTCAGGAGTCCTTTTACAGCAGCGAGCAGAAAACCACAATAAACCTGAGAATAGAGTTTCTAAGCTTAAACGGGAGTTCTTGTTGCAGTGAGTGTGTTTGACCCTGAGCATCAGGTCCATTCACCGACTATGTTCTGTATCTAAAGCCAGTTATCCACACTGAATAAAAGCTGATGGTATACAAACATTAGATCTGAGCTCAGTTTGCAGCAATCAATATTTGACGTGCTTCCACACGATGGCTTCAATTGCTGGAAATTACTGTGGTTTTTCAAGGGCGACTTTTCTCGGCCCCATTCACTGCCCACTACTGCCTGTCTCTCTGTTTAAAGGGTTCATTGTGCTGAGCGGTTTGTAAAGTTGATTTTACGGGATCGATGCAATAATAGCTTATTGTAAAGGTTAAAGGGAAATTTCTCTTTGTAATCAGCTTCAAGTGCAATAGCACTGACTTTCTACAGGCTAGTTTGTGTTAATGAGGCGAACGGGAACTGACCGAACATTTATCCCTCGCTCAATGATAAACAGACGGGCTACTGTGAGAACGAATGTGAAAGCAATGGCGCAAACAAGGACTGCAATGTTAAAAATACATATAGCTATCTTAAAAAACATCAGATTTCAGCATGTCAAGGGGTTATTTTAGCACTCACCGTGTACAAGAGAAGAAAATGTATACCGACAAATTCAAAATTGTTGGTAGGCGGTTTTCCATTCACCCTCAAATTGCTCAAATTAAAATTGTGAATATAAAATAGGCCTAATGGAACAATGTCAATTTGGATAATACTCCCTTTTATTGCAAAAAAGTTTTTACACTTTTAGGTTTTATATCAGCCGATTAGAAAAAGCCATATTTTGCAAAACTGCAATGGAAACACTTTTTTCACTTTCCTAGGTCACATGATGCTATGGCTTTGCGCCTGTCGGCAGGAACTGGCTCCCTGGCGAATTACGCAGCAGATGTTACAAGAGCAGTTAATGCATCACATAACTCTTTAAGGTTTTAAATCCACAATTCCTCTGTGAAATCGTGGATTATCGCCTCCCAGAAATCCCTCATGCGTGGCTGCTCCCACATAAGGGGCTCGCCTTTCCGTTAACGCTCGCATAACACGCCTACGTCGCATTCAATTGGGAATAATGACGGCTTGTGCGGTGGCTGCAACAGAAATAAATCTGCTAACGTTTTAAACATCTCCATGCTTCTTGAGCTGTTATCGTCAGAGACGAAGTCAAATAACATCACTCAGTGGAAACGCAGTCATCTCGCAATCATGTTTCATCGACAATTTGAAAATATCGCTTAAGTTTTGCACTAATCTGTAATGGAAAACCACCTAGTGTCCCTTCTCCTGGCTGATCTTAGAGAAATGATCCCACTGAATCAACAGAGGTTAAATACTTTGATATTTACAACTATTTGATCAAATCACCAGGTAAGATCATCATTTAACCCAACAATGACCAGACTAAGATCAAAACCAAGCCTTGCATAGCTTAGTTAGCTTCAGCCTCTACAGTTTGTCTGGACTTATTAGCAAATTGTTTGCTGCACATTTAGGGTTAGGCTACTGAGTATCAGGATCACAGTTTTCCCATTCTTACAGTCTTCTGAGGTCTCACATCTTCTCACATCTTATTGCCTATATCCACTTTAGTCGTCATAAAAGCTTGGTTTTTCTTATGCTTATAAAAACTTCCACCACACAGCAGCCGCTTTTCTGTTTGCCAGCAAATGATGGTGACAAGAAGGCACCTTGATGCAAAGAATCAATGGAGAGCAATGACGCGTTTTCCCCTCAGATGTGGGCGGACTTAGGCTGCATTCATGTGGTGTTGGAATAATTCGAAAAATTAACTGCAGACTGGTAAAAATCAGCATGAACGCCCCCTAAAGTTGGAACGACAACTTGGAAAGTTGGGAGAAATTTTGGTGCATGAGTTGCCGAGTTGATGTCATCTATGCATTAAAATGGACGACGAAAGTAAACGCTTGATTGTTGGCAATAAACTTTTTTTTTTAAATCACAAATTGCATGACAATTTTTGGCTCACAAGTAATTAGTAATATGTTATTAGTCGCTGTCCACCTATAGTAACCTATATTAAAATATTTATAGCAGTAGTCAGTCAAAGCGATATTTTAGCAACAAGTCTGGAATAAAATCATTATGTCATATAAAATTAACTGTTATCAACATATTGTTTAAATGCTCTGGAGAATAAAATATATCACATCTTCATATCCAACCGAGGAGGACATGAACGCGGCATTAGCATCGCTTTGTCTTCATGGCCTTCCCCCTGTCCTGTGCACAAGCACTGACGCCCCCTGTAGCTGATTGGCTGCAATAGTGCCGCGTAGCTCAATCCGAGCCACTTTGTGAATTTTCATTGACAGACAGTTCTGTGTATAAAAACTAAATTTTGTTTTCAGTGCACACAGAATGGACAGCTAATGGAGCAGGATCGTCACTGAATTGGACAAAAAGTAGACTTTTAAAGTTTTCCTAGGCAACAAGTATTATTAGTATTCTTATCATTATGGCTGGGCAAAATAAAGATATTAAATCGTATCATGATATAAGACTATATATTGTTTTCGATATTGGATATTGTTATATCAGGATATGGAATAAATTGTGTTTTTTCCTGATTGTAAAGGTTGCATTACAGTAAAGTGCAGTTCTGCATGTTTTAATACTTGACTTTACCCACTTATTATTAATGATTAAAAATTGAATAGTGTTAATGTTTTTTTAGAGTACCAATAGTCATTCCTACAATATTGTCACATCAAAGAGATAATTTGGGAAAATTATTTTTTTTATGTTTGATTCTGCCTCCCAGTTCTAGTATTGATTAAGTGCTTTTGAGGATATTTAAAAATATTGAGATATATATTGTGTATTGAGATATAGGCAAAAAATATTGCAATATAGCTTTCAGCCCTATGTATCATTATATGAATATGCAAAAAAAAAAATCAGCAAAAAGGGGCTGCTTTTTAATTTTCAAAATTTTGGTTTTAGTGGCACCGCTAAATATAAATGGTATCCATTCACTTTAATGACACCTTTCTTACTTGTTATTCAGCCTTTCAAATAAAATCTTATAAACTCCGAAAGCCACATTATTTATACTACTCCCATCTGATTATGTATTTCATCTAAAACGATCATTTTCACACATTTAATCGTTGTTTACAGAGATTCTATCTTACTATATTCAGTTAAATCTTCTGACATAAAACAAGTTTGCATGTATTTCTGTAGATAACAGTGCATTCCTCCGTCATTGCCATGCAACTGTCAGGACACTGAAGTTCATGCTGGATTCTCGCCTCCTGACCTTTCCACTAAGCCCAATGCAAATCCATTCTGAGGTAATATATCCTGCAAACAGACGTACATAATGAAATGAAACAAAGCTCCCAGCCAGCGTCTGTCGGTGGGTTTCTGCACAAATAAGCAACAACTGTGAAGGAGTACTCCGGCAATTTTATACTGGCTTGCAGTTTCAAAGAAGTTTATGTGACAGGCGTGTAGACAAACGTGCTTGCATAATCTATATGAGCTCTTTGCCTGATTGTGTTTTGCTGCAAGCGTCAGTATTAAAAGCCTTATTTTCTTATGCAAAACATGTTAACAGCTCCAAAGGTGACTTTATTGCACCTGAGGCTGCTGTGGGGAACATTGCAAAGGGTAAGGGTTAGGTAGGGTTAGGCATTTACTCATTTATCACTTACTTTAGTTATTATTTTCCTCCTTTCCATTTTAATAAAACCTTTCCACTCAGTGCCTTTTTTATAATGTCACACTGGTTCACCTTCTTCCTAGCCTTTAACCCTTTGAAAACTGAGCAAATTGGCTTGATTTCTTTGAAAAACATGGAAAGAGGGCAATGAGCAAGTAAATAATAGTGGTCCAGAAATTAGAACAAAAATTACAAGAAAATTACCCAAAAATAAGCAAGAAAAAAGTACAAGTGCTAAAAAATCTTATTTTTTTTTTCCTTGAAAAATAAATTTCCCCTTGTTTTGGGGTAATATTAATTATTCACTTAATTTTGTTTCCATGTCACATTTTACTTATTTTTGTGGGACATTTCTTGCCCATTTGCTCCATATCTTTTTTACCGTGTTTTTGAGGGAAATCAAACCAGTTTTCTCAGGTTTCTGGGCTTAAATGCGAGTGAAAGGCGCCTGAATGCAGCACAAGAAAACTAATGTTGACCGAGGTGTTAAAGGGTTAAGCATTAATTATGTACGTAAAACCACCACCTTACAATAATAAGCTTCTATCTGCATTCTGAGCAATTTTGAGATACTGAGTTAAAAATTTTTTCATTCCAAAAAATCCAAAAAACACCTCACATATTGTTAATTATTTGTCACAGAACAAGAATATATGAATAACTCAATTTTGACAAAAATGTCAGATAGAACTTTATAATTCTAGGAAATATAGCTTATAGTATATAACACTCTAAAATCCCTTTAAAATAATGTGAAAAAATGAGTTGGACTGATTTAATTTTTGCTAGTAATCTTAAATATGTGTGTTCATAATTATGGTAACAGTACATAATTAAAATTTAATGATTTTTATGAGGAATCAGCTTAAAAATGTGTGTTCATAAATATAATTAAATACTTAATTACTATAATTATACACACAAGTTTTAAGTTTTTTTAAGTTAATAGCCTCTACAAGTTCATTTGTTCCAACTAAGTTTTCCACATACAGTGTTAAACTATCCCAGACCACAAAAATAACACGTATGAATCCTTAAACTGAGCGCTGTTCCTCTTTAAATAGCTACTCTACAATCTAAACAATTGCCCCTGCACAGATAAAACAAAAATACTGTGCACACAAATGCACACATTTCTTAAAGCTTTGCATGGACTATATGTGACACATGAATAAAATAAGTGAGCGCTACATACTGCATATAGTTTGTTGTAACCCGGCGGACGTGAACGTGAGCTGCGGCCTATATATAAACACAGCATCGAAAGCGTGTGACGCACACCAGTGTAGTGAAACATGACCTGGATTTTGAGGGAAAAAGGCTACTAAATATTTCAACTTGAAACCCCGGCACTTTGCTTTGGGACACATGGCGATAATCTACGTGTTGTACACGGACGCCACAGCGAGCCCTTTTCACTGTTGTCCCTACAATCATCAGACCTTTTACTGCATCCTTTATCTTTTGGTTTCAGCTGACTAATTTTCAGTGGACTTCTCTTCAAGCGCGGTGCATCTGTTGGTTTTTAAAGGAGCGACCACGAAGCAGTTGGCCTGACTTTTGATTGATCGTCCGGTCCATCTGGCTAAACGTACGTGGGAGGGAAACATTTCAGTTTTTGTCAAAAATGCTTTTCAAATAAGGTCCCCTGACTAGTTTGTGTGTATGTTTTTGTTTGTTTTACATTTTCCTTCTCTTTTTAATCTTTCGACACAATTTTGACCAGTAACGGGACGTGTCACAGGCACATGTGGGTATCACCAGGGTTACCAGGAGGAAAGGACCTGAATATAGATTAACATTCTGTACATAAAAGCCTCATGTGATATATTAATCTGTCTATTCTATACATTAGCATCCTACTTTAGAGACAGACGACGAAAAAGACGCCCTGTCGGGGATTGTCTCCTCGTGTTACAGTCACCGAGAGTCACCTGCCAGTGTCCGAACGCCGCGGTGGCTGGTCCCAAATCAGATCAGAGGACGGAGCGTCCAGTGTTCGTATGGATTACGTCCTGCAGCCGCTTTGACTTTGAGCGCTCAGTTTTCCTCTGCAGGAGACTCTCTCGCCTCCTTCCACACGGGACTCGACACAGGAGGGGAAACAGAAGCAGAGCAGGGAGCAGCAATCAGGTCAAGTGGTCCTCCTCTAAGTCGTCCTCCTCCACTCTCATCGGCTCCACGGCCCCGGAGGAGTGCTGCGACTGGCTGGAGCAGGACAGGTGGGAGGAGAGGCTGTGCGTGTCGTCGTCGTCGTCCGCGATCACCGCCCTCCTCGCCTGCCGCTGCTCTTTGCCCCGCACCTCTTTCCCCGCCTCCTTGTCTTCATCCCCTCTCCGTCGCCTCCTCCTCTCCCCTTTCCTCTGCTCCTCCACCGTCCACATGCTCTCGTCCTCGTCCTCCTTCCCCTGCACCTCTCGGTCAAAGTCCAGCAGCTCCTCCATCATCTCCTCGATCTCCATCTCTCCGTCCAGCTCCTCCTCCACCTCCGAGCGGAGCTCTCCCATGCTCTCAGTCCGGTTGGTGTCGTCCGTCTCCTCCTCTTCCCCGATGCCCCTCAGCCTCTCCGGGACGTCGCTGGCTTGACTCTCTCCGAACTCCAGGATGGTGGGCAGGTTGCCTTGCTTGGGACAGCGCTTCCTCAGGCTGACCAGGAAGGGCTGCGGCAGGGAGAAGATGTCCACGTTGTTGCCCAGGTCGATCCACGTCACGCTGGGGAAACTGCACGGATCCTGGGGAGGAAAATACCAACATACCGTCATTATTCTTACAAATATACACATCTTGTTTAAAATGTCACAAACTATGTTTAACCCCTTAAAACCTGAGCAAAGAGGTTTGACTTCTTTCTAAAACATAAAAAAGGTGATGAGCAACAAAGGAAGAAATTACCCCAAAATTGGCAAGAAATTAAAAAAAAACCAAAACAAAACAAGAAAATTACCTGGAAATGAGTAAAAAATAAAAAAATAAAGGAAATGACCTGGAAAAGTGCTTAAAAATAAATAAATAAAAACATAAATTTAACTACGTAATTGTGATAGTTTGCTACAAATATTATTTTTTTGACTTTTTTCCTCCTAGATTTTTAAAAATAATTTCCTAAATCTACAAATTCTTACAATTTGCTGAAAGAAGGCAATTTGGTGAGAAAGTTGAAAGTTGTTCATTGTGTTTTTGTCCCAATGTAAAAAAAAAAACCTCCAATTTGCTCAAAGTTCAAAGGTTTAAAAACTGAAAGGTGTCTAAAAGCAGCACAAGAAAAGCGATGTCGCTCCAGGTTTCGAGGGGTTAAGGCTAAAAAATAACCAGAAAATATTAAAAATTCTTCAGTGATCAAGAGGGAGGTTATAATTTAAGGCCAAAATGAAATGTCAAAACTAAAAGGAACAGTTATTTGTTTAGTTTTTTTATCTGTGGAGTGAAACTATGGTGCTTAAACAACGTCCAACCATGAACCAGTTTAAAATAACATATAATATATACATATATATACATATAAGAGTGCAAAAATAGAATAAACCAGCAGTAGAAAGCAAGGGATTTCATCTACAGGTCCTTTTCTAAAACTGATGCTGTACCACAATGTTGTAATTAAATTTGAAAAATATTTAAAAATACTGAAGACATAAGTGAGTTTCTGACCTTCAGGGCGTCGGTCAGCTCCTTCAGAACAGCTCTGGTCAGCCTGTTTCCGTTCAGCGCCAGGGTCTCCAGGTGCGGCAGGGCGGCCAGCGTGGGCAGGAGCAGCAGGAACGCCTCGTCCGTCAGCTCAGTGAAGCCCAGCTCCAGGCTGACCACGATGGATGCGTGACGCTGAAGGTGCGCACACAGACGCTCCATGTCCCGAGCCACCAGAGGGATACCGGACAGATCCAACGCCCCGCTGGACGGAGGCGCCGACAGCACCGCCTTCAAACTGGAGACGGACACATGAACGAATATTAGAGCCAAAATTATTTTTAGGGCCGGCAGTGACATTGTTGGTGTGTAGCTAATATTTTGTGCCAATAATGAATCTGGTTTTTATTATTATTATTATTATTTTCAGTAGGCCTTTACTGTTACACATACCAACAGATGTCTGTCTTAATTTTTATTATTTTTTTATTTTACTTAATCTTATTTATTTATTTTTCAAATCCTTTATTCACAATTAAGCTCATACATATAACCAAATACAAATTCAGCAAAGAGATGATATTGGATTGAAAATGGGGTAAAAATAAGAAAGCAACAACGATAACAATATTTCATTTTCCTCCTGCACTTACCTGTAGGTGCACACAATAATTATATACAATAACATCACACCTTTCTCCACCTCCACTAATCACAAAAAACCTGCAACTTCACACTTCTCAGAGTGACAGCAGAGCAACATGATCGCATCCTATTGGCTGTAATTTATTCACTGAGAAGAACCCAGTTCTCAGTGCATTAAACAATAGGTCTGCTAAATGTATCTGACCACACTGTTGCTTTCTTTGAGTGTTTGCTCTGGTTAACCCTTTGAAACCTGAGCAAACTGGCTTGATTTATCTCAAAAACATGGGACAAGACAATGAGCAACTTAAAAAGAAATGACCCAGAAAATAGCGAGAAATTAGTTAAAAAAAAAAAAAAAAAAGATAATAACCTGAAAATTAGTTAAAAAAAGACCTAAAAAACAGCTTAAAAATACTATTAAAATATATTATTATGATTATTAGAAACACAATTCTATGGACATTATCCCTGGTTTAAAAAAATAAATACATTTCTATAACTATTTCTTGCAAGTTGCATGACATCTTTCCCAAGTTGCTCTTTTAAAAAAATGCTTTGGGAAAAAAATCAAACCAGTTTGCTTAGGGTCCAGAGGTTTATAATCTGTAAAAGTTGTCTGAATGCAGCACAAAAAAAGTAATGTCTATCCAGGTTTCAAAGGGTTAATGCACCAGCGCCCTCCAAATGTTACACCATGAACCAAAACTTCCAACCGGTAATATCCACCATAACAAGCAGCTGTTTAATGGTCCAGTGTGCAGGATTTAAGGGGAATATGCTGGCAGAAATGAAATATAACATTTCTGTTATATAATAGGTGCTTTCTTTAGTGTATATTTACCTAAACAAAGAGTGGCTGAAAAAGAGATGGAAAAATGTGAGCTACGTTAAGGTGCTGCTTTATTCAGTGTTTTACTGGTTTTAATCACCAAGTCTGTTTGTTTTGGAGAGGAAGAGGCCTCTCCGGATAATTTGGTTACTGGTAAAAATAAAGAAAACCTCCTGAACAACTAACACTGAGGCAATTATCACTGAAAATAGAGAAATTTTGTTGACAATTAACAATCCTCACCACTAGATGCCACTAAATCTCACTCACTGCTCCTTTAAGTTTGCAAATTTTGACGCTGTTCAGCCATGCTAATTACAATTAGAGCGATAGTTTGACAGTTTCTTTTCATGCATTAGGTGTCTCAGATTTCTCGTGTCATGATGCTCAAAACATTTTTTGCATGCTTTTATGTCAAACCGAAAAGTGGGCTGTTAACTGGCCTCCCGTAACAGCCAATCGAGAAACTTCGGCTTATTCAGAATTGCACAGTTATAATTTTAACCAAAACAAGGACATATAATAACATTCAAAACTCCAAAAGGCTCTTAAATTACTGTTGAGCTACAACAAATCCATAAAACATTCATGCATATTCGCACATATACACACAGACAGGTACACACACATCTATTCCAAACATATACATATAACAGACAGACATAAACGTGGAAACACAATCGCAAAAACACAAACACACCTCAGTATTTCCTCAATCAGACAAATATTATGGTATTATTTTTTCCCATCCTTTCTTTTTTTCTTTTTTATTATTATTGTTTTATTTTTATATATATGTGTGTCTATGTATCGATGTATGTGTGAACACATAGATATTATATGTAAGTATTACTGACTACCCTTTTGTTAATTTACATTTTTACCACTCCCACAAATGCAGCGACTCAAATGCTCTTTTGGTCCTAATTTTCTCCACAAAGCCGTTTCCCCACAACAATCATTCAAATCTTAACCAGGCACAACTATAGCTAACCTCCCTACTTTGATTTTCTGTCTGTAATTAACCTATAAAAACCCAAACAAAACCCACATTGTCCCTTTTTAAATAAAGAAATTACAAATTACAAACTCAAACAAATGTGAAACTGTTTCTTTAGGTGGAAGTTTTATGCATTTCAGCAACTTAAAACCAAAATCCAAAAGCAACACCAGCTGCATCGCCTCTGTGGTGAATCCTTCTGTCGATGCAAAGACAGAAAATGTGGAAAAGTCCAAACTGCGTGAAGTAATGAGCACAGAAAGTACACACTCTACCTGTCAGCTGATGGAAACGACACACACAAAACACACTGGAGACGCAGAAACACTGCAGCTGTGGAGGCTCACACACAAAGACATACTGACGGGATTTAGGGCTTAAGAAACTGAAGTTTGGGGGAATGATAAATGGCACCAAAACACTTAAAGCTATACTCTCCAACCACACAGTCCCAGCTAAAAATAAAGCGGCGCCTGGATTTGGCCGAGAATGAATTTAGCCGAGGACAAAGGACTGATCTGGACTAAAAAAAAAAAAAAGACAAACTGAGATCAGAAATTTAATATTTCCAGCCTATGAATGAAAACAATGCTTTAATACACACTGGACATGAGGGCCGACGGCGATTATCACCCACAAATAACACACAGGCAAAGAGAGGCTCAGGGACCGACAGAGGGGGCCTGGTTTGGGATTAGGTGGATGCCGTAAATCTGCTGCAGACTGACAGAACATGAGAGACCTGCAGCTCTGATCACACAAAGCTGACCAAACACCAGTGACTGTGCTACAGACTGTGGGATTCACCATTATTTTCCATTATAAGCTGAATATATTTATCCATTCATGCACCAGAGGGACTTCAGAGGAATCTAGGCCAGAGCAGCCCGAAGCAGAGCAGCCAGTGAGCGTGGGTCAGATTCATCCTCCCGAAAACGTTTTACTCGCCCTCCTGAGGGTTTCACAGACTCATCGGTCACTAGGTTTTATTTTTGGTTTGATTTTAGGGAGCAAAACATGCAATTGGCTGTCAGTCTACATCATTTGGGACTGAGTGGATTGAGTGTTGAAGGGGAGGGGGGTAGGACTTCCTCCTCTGTTTCGGACATGAAATACTTTGTTTACTGACTTTGATCCTGAAATATCTCGACGAGGGGACAGACTGGCGTGAAATTTTGTACAAATGTTCTTGGTCCTCAGAAATGAGTCCTCATAACTTTGGTGATCCTCTGACTTTTCCTCTAGCTCCAACATGAAGCTGAATCAGAATACTTTATTGATCCAACTCCCAGAGGGAAAATTACAATACTCAGTCAGTCTAATTTTATTTATATAGCTCCTTTCAAACAAATGAAGTGCAATTTAAAGTGATGTACAGTTTGATTTTTGACAATGAAATCAGCAAAAATTTACTTGTTTCATATGTTGTTCTTGCTTTTGTTCCTCATATATATATAATCCCACCCCTTTTTTCAATTATATATGTATAAATATACAGTGTATACATACATACATATATATATATATATATATATAAAATCCCCTTTTTTCAGTTCTATATATATTCATCCATTCATTCATTGTCCATTGTATATCCATTGTGTGTGTGTGTGTGTGTATATATATATATATATATACACACGCACACACACACACACACACACACACATGAATATGTATGTGTGTATATATATACACACACACACACACACACACACACACACATACAGGTATACATATATGTAATATATACACATACATACACATACACATACATATACATGTATGTGTATGTGTGTGTGTGTGTATATACATACACACACACACACACACATATATATATAAAACGTATACACACGGACACTGACACACGCACATAATTGAAGGGGGACTTCCTCCTCTGTTTCGGACATGAAATACTTTGTTTACTGAATATGTCTGATGGACGTCCTGATGTTGCTGTTTTCTTGCTTTTGTTTTATTTTTCGTTGTCTTGTTTATTTGCCATTTTCAAAATAAAGATCTAACTAACTAACTAACTGCACACCTGCAGACAGATGAATCATCTCTCAGAGAAACACCTCTCGCCCCAAATCTGTGCCAGATCATCTCTGTTACCTTCCAGCCTTCTGTTTGTCCGTCTGCTGAATAAAGGACCTGTTCGCCCCTCTCTGCCCCTCGACCTCGTCTGCCCACCTGTTGCCAAACCTGAGCCCGTCCAAATAAACCAGGTTTTAATCCTGTTGAGTCTGACGCCTCTGATTATTTGGACAAGAGACGTTCCAAGCACTGGAAGAGATCTGAGAGGTCAGCGTGGTACAATGTGCAAACTGCAAGAAAAGGCTTACTTAAAAAGTAAATATTAGGGATTTATTCTGCAAAAAAAAAGCTCCTTTATCCTCCAAAACCTAAAACTCTGTGAAATTTACAAGCAGCATATCGTCACTTTTGAGAAGCCGGAGCTCGAGAATGTTTGAAAAATGAACATATTGACGATAATATAAGAAATGTGGCCCAGATATCTCTCATCTGCCTCCTTTCACATCACTTTTCTTTTCCTGTTATGGACATTCCTCTCTTGCGATGGGATTTGAAAAAGTCTCCCATGAACCACACAGCCAGCAATCCTCAAGAGACCTCAACATGTCACTGCAATTTATTTGGCAATCACTTACATCTCCAGCTCAAATGTGAGCAAAACAAACTTCCTTCAGCACTTTATGATCAAAAATGGGCATGACATAAATTCATATTTCTGCAGGAGTGCAATTAATACCTCAAATTATGCATAGCAAGCTGCTGAAAAATGTTCTATTTATGCTCCAGTTGTTAGATACTCTGTGTACAATTTTGTTGCACACTGGCCAATAAAAAGCAGCGAGCAGGTCTCCACAGAGCTGACTGTAATTATGTTGGCGTGCTCCACATGCATCATTGTCACCATCACTTCTTTAACACGCTCCCTGTGGGGAAATCTGGGTATTTTAGCGCAGCTGTTCTCTGAAACATCAGGATGTGTTCACACTTTCAACAGAAGCAGAATGAAAATTAGCATTTCATGGACCAAAACACAGCAAACAAACCCGTTATGGCACAATCTTCATCTTGTGGATGAAGTTAGCATCGCACTGGTTCCCTCGGATTTTAAATTATCGCCAAAAAATAACACAAGTTTATGATACTTACACGTTTTATTCAGCATGATAATATTCACAGATGAACACCACTTTTGTGTGTTTTGAAGCGTAAATGAAATCGCCTGAAGCAAAAAGCTGTTGTTAGGCTTCACACGAACTACATCGTGCAAGCACGACTTAAACGTCACCACTACAAACGCTGTAAAAACACGTAAAATCAACCATTGCTGTAAAGCTGTAAAGGCGGCGAGTGGATTTAACGAGTTTCTGTGTCCGCTGTGATGACGTCGAACGTCCCCGACAAACACTGTAGTCCCATTTAGCCACAAACGCGCAAAACCTTAAAAGTTCAAAAATCGGGTTTATACGTATTTTATGTTGCAGAACAAAACGCCTCAATATCTTTAGCCTGTGTTAACCGCAGACATTATTTAGGGCATTTTACCGAAAACCCATTCAAAAACCCAGAGACTTTAAGACGAGGGAACTGGACGTGCTAAAATGCTAACGAACTTCCGTGTTTTAGGACTCGTTACTTCACCTCTCTATTCATTGGTGTTTCGGCCCCTTAAAGGTGTCGTAAAGGGTAAATGGTAAATGGACTGTACTTGTGTAGCACTTTTCTGGTCTTTTGACCACTCGAAGCACTTTCACACCACATGTCACATTCACCCATTCACACACACATTCACACACACATTCACACACTGGTGGCCAAGGCTACCGTACAAGCTGCCACCTGCTACTCGGTAACCATTCACACGCACTCTTACTCTGATGACGCAGCATCGGGAATAATTTGGGGATCAGTATCTTGCCCAAGGATACTTCGACATGTTGCCTGGAGGAGCCGGGGATCGAACCTTCCGATTAGAAGACGCCCCGCTCTACCCCTGAGCCACAGTCGGTATTAATACCCATAAAATAATGATTTTATATCAATTTCTCAGCCTGTGTTAGGCTGAATTTGTAAGACGATTGTTTTTTTCTTGCATGCAAGAAAAAAGCCAACATGTTTCGCCCACTATCGCTCTGCGTCAGGGCTTGTATTATGGATATGGCCCCGCCTATTTAACCACAGCAACCAATAGGAAAAGATCACGTAACCACATGATGAAATGAAAAGCAAAAACAGAATCAAATCTTAATGACCAAACAAAGTGAACATGAAATCAAATAACCCCCACAAAACAATACGTGTAAATATATATCCATAAAACAGATAGACTATGAATAAAAAGAGACAAATCAATGTCCTCATTGAGACCAGGACGCCTTAAAGCATCCAGCTGATGGATCCAAAAAGCCTTCCATATTTAAGAATTTTTAAATTTATAAAGATTTAAGATGTTCAAGCGCTAAAATGTTTGGGGTAATCGCGGTTGTTAGTTCTGATGGCATACATCAATTGTCTTGTTTGTTTTTTTACTTTTTTTCTTAATTATCTTGCAACTTTTTTACTAATTTTTTGATAATATTGGGGGCACTTCTTGTAAAGTTCACTGTCTTCTTCCCCTGTTTTTGAGAGAAATCCAGCCGTTTTGCTCAGGTTAAATGGATACTGAGTAATCAGACATGTCAACATTATTTTCACCAGGTTTTATGACTGTTTTGGTATGTTGATTGTTTTTATGTGTTTGTATTGTCTATTGTAATATTTTTTTGCATTTTTTAGTCTGAGGTATTTGTCCTGTTTGCCCCGGGACTGCAGATTTTAAACTAGCTAATAGCAAAATCTGGCATGAATCATTTATTCTCTTTCTGAGATTGCTGTTTTTTATGCATGGTCCTTGTTTAAATAAAGACATGACATGGAGGTTTTAATGGGTTAAACATTTACTAACTGCCCACTGAGTATAGTTGAGGGTTTTTCCTCATATGTTCAGTATTTTTTCCCTAAAAACTTTCTAAGTCACTCCTTGCAAACAAATGCAAATGAGGCGATAAAAAACCACCTTGCGGCTGATGAGGCTCCCGCTCTGTCTGGGTAAGTGGTCTAAAACCACTTCCCACAGAGGCCCTGGAGGTTTGTGCACCAACACAACGCTACACAGCAGCTCGTGATTGAAAGCGTGCTAATTAGTTAACACAGCTGGTGCAGGAAAATGCCCTCGGCTCTCTGCGACGAGACCGCTGATCTGACCGTGACAGCTCATATTCTCCTCCCATGCTCGGCTGCTCCTCCCCTCGGTGTGTCTGTCTGCATTTAACAGGAAACATGCAAAAAAAAAACCCCACATATATCTGAACCTTCGTCTGCTGTGGCACAAACATGCTTCTTTCCCATGCTTCACCTCTTCACCCCGACGATCTGCTTCTCCTCTGCAGCAACACGCCGCCCTCCTCACTTAAAGCAATAAACAAGAGCGGGCAGGAGTAGTGTGCAAATAAAAAAAAGCTGATGAGACGCTGAGAGAGCTCGTGATGTGTTTGGCTTCGGACCAGAATCCCACGCTACAGAGGGAGACACGCACCCCGGCTCTGAACTGAGGTCGCCCACCCCCGTTAGGACAATAACCAGCAGGATGGTGGGACGGAGACATCTGAGACTGACAGCATAAAATGTGACTTTTTACACTCGTTACTTCAGCAAATGATCAGAGCTTCAACAGTTAGTTAGTGTTGCAACGCACATCAGGATCTCTGTTCTAGCTCAGCACGTCATACTTTCGTCATACAATACTTCATTAATCCTGTCCACTTTACACAGAATAAAATTTAATTAATACAATAAAATAATAATAAAGATATGTACAGAGAACAAACAGAAAAAAGATTAAAAAGAGCAATAAAAAAGAAAAAATGTGCAAAAAAGTGTGCAAAAAGTGAAGATGGATGTGCAAACATAGTAATGTGCAGAATTGAGAGCAGATGTGCAACATACTGTACATAATATAACAAACATAATGTTCATACTGTGACTTAACTCTTACTGTTCCTGTGAAATTCTCCTGAAATGCCAATCAAAGGCTGTAAAAGGGAAAGCTGTTTTTGAACCATTTGGACGACAAAAACAAAACATTATCTCCCCTAAAAGGCAGCGGTCGACAGATATTGGTTTTTCAGGGCTGATACAGATGATGATGATAATAATAATAATAATAATAATAATAATAATGATAATAATAATAATAATGATAATAAAAACTAGCAACTTTCATACATGAAATTACGACATTTGTCTATTAAAATTAGTATTTCAGTCATAAAATGACAAGCTTATTCTAATAAAATTACAACTTTTTTTTCTCAGAAAATTAGTTTTCTATTCGTAAAATTACAACTTTATTCTTGTAATATTGCGACATTATTCTTGAAATATTCCAACTTTATTCTCAAAGTCTCAAAAAAAAAAAAGTGGCCCTAAAATGCCACCGTAAAATATATTTACACAAATCACATATTATTGAAATTCACATATTATTGAAATTCAATAATATTCAATTCCCAATTCCCAATTAATTTGTTCTTAATTCAACTTGTACTTAAATTTTGAACTTGGACTCCTGACGTTAACGGGTTATTCGTGAACTGAACGCGGTCTGCGATGGCGTTCGTGAGCATGACCGTGAAGCATCATAATAGAGGGAAAAGACGGGCCCGAAACTCTCAGAAATAGACGTAGAAGCAGAAAAAGATCAGTCCGACATCCTGCCCAACGTTCCCATGCTGATAGTCTGATGAGCTCCGCACCTCTAATCATCTCACTGACAAAATGATATCTCATGAGTCATAAGCTACTCCTCCAGTTATCCCCAAAAATGAAGTCTGCATAAAGACACGGGGACGTCGTCACAGCCCGGATTTCATATCTCTGAAACGCCGCTTTTGTCTCAGCTCCTCTCGGCTTAACTGTATTTCACCTCCGTCGCTCACCGTGTCTGAATCCATCTCCGTCTCGCCTCTGCCTGATCTGTTTCTCTGAAAGATCAGAAAACACCCACGAGTTTCCCGAAACTGACTCACGAGGTGAATCCAGGTGACAGCGACCATCACTGCCGCAGCCTCCTCCCACATGAAGCGTTTATAAATGAAGATGACGGACTATAAAGGCGTTTTTATGCCTGAGCTTTGGTCAAGAGATGTATAAATATGCATTGTTTAGTAACTACGGCTTTGATGAAGTATTTCTTAACAGTGAAAACAATAACTTTTGCATGTTGGGAGAATCTGTGCTTACTCCGTATGAAGAGAAATAAGCTGGTGATAAACGATTAAACTAAGATGATATATTTAATTAAAATAAAATATGGCTTCAGTTTTTTCTCCTCTCCACAGAGATCATTTATCATCAGGTCAGCTCGTATGTGCACACCGAAGACGGCGGGTCTCCGTTTGCCTCCTCCGCTCTCCTGCTCTGTGACCAAAGGCGAGAAAACACCTCCTGCTCCCTCTCCTCCTGCAACAAGCTCCACACAGGTAACACTGAGGGTGTGAGCTGCTCTGGGACAGTTAACCCACGAGAGACAAGCAGGACGCCGGACTATTCTCCGTCTGAATGAACTGACGTGACAGTAGGCGGGTTTCCATCAAAGCTCAAACTGTGCAAATTGAAACTGCGAATATAAAATACGGCGACACGTCACCAAAAAACTCTGACTTTATCGAAAGAAAAGGTTTTTACGGTCGCATCAGGGGGTATTTCAGGAGATTAAAAAAGTCATATTTTACACAATAAGACAAGACAAGACACAACAGGACGATACGACAAGGCACAACAGGACAGGACATGACAAGACAAAACAAGACACAACACAACGATACGACAAGGCACAACAGGACAGGACACAATAAGACACGACAAGACAAGACAAGACGATATGACAAGACACGACACGACACGAAACGACAAGACAAGACAAGACAAGACAAGACAAGACAAGACACGACACGACACGACACGATACGACACGACGATACGACAAGGCATGACACAACACGACACAACAAGTCAAGACAAGATAAGACAGGACAGGACACGAAAAGACAAGAGAAGACAAGACAAGATGATACGACAAGGCATGACGATATGACAAGGCATGACACGACACGACAAGACAAGACAAGACGATATGACAAGACACGACAAGACACGACACCACAAGACAAGACAAGGAAAGACAAGACACGATACAATACGACACGACACAACGATACGACAAGGCACGACAAGACAAAACAAGACGACACGACACGACAATCCTTTATTAGTCCCACAGTGGGGAAATTTGCACTGTTACAGCAACTAAAACTGCATTGGAAACATTTTTCGGCTTTTATGAGTTTGCGCTTGTAGGAAGTGGCTCCTCGTGCAGCAGCAGGAGCTACAGAGCTGTTATTGAATCACATAACTCTTCGAAAGTTGAGCCGATCATCCAGAAGTTTTGAATCCACGAGTCCTTTGTCCTCTCCGCTCCCACGTATAAGAGGCTTTTCCATTATTGGTCACATGACTCGCCTACGTCGCCTTGGATTGGAAATAATGACGGCCAGTGCGGTGGCTGCAATAAAAATAAACCTGCTGATGTTTTGAACATCCATCGCCATGCTTCTTCGAACGTTATCGCAGTAGGAGAAATCACATAACATCACTCGATGGAAACACAATTGTGTTTTATCGATATTTCAAAAATATTGCTTAACTTTAGCCTACATCTGCAATGGAAACCCAAAAAGACTCGTTTGATCTGATCGTGTGCCATCAGGTGCGGTGGTTACGCACACGATTTCCCAACTAATCACTCGAGCATCCGATTACACTGATTAGGCCAACTTCAGCCGGAGAGGGGGAGGCTGGGAAATCAGCCGCTCAAGTGTTGGGAGGACGAAAAAGCGGCATTGGTCTCCATGACACTGTCTGGATACCACCTGCCCAGCAGCTGCATCATCTCCTAAAACCACATCGTGTCTGTCGTTTCTGTATTTTTTCGGACTAAACCTACAAAAAGTCAGGTGACTTTTTTTTCCCCCTCAAAATCAAGCTTTAAAAAATATTACACATTGATATTATTTTCTCTTTTCATTGAGTTTTTTTTAACCAACACCTGTCCTAATCATAGATACCAAATATTCATTAAATTTAATAATTTTAACCCTTTAAATACCCATTTTTTCATGATACCACCATGTTTTTAGATGGAAAAAAAAAACAGAATTATTTTTAATGTGCTACATGATAAGTCGATTATTATTTTTTGTCCAGTGTCAAATGCTCACACTCATAATACTATAAAAATATTATACAATACTATCATTTTCTACTTTCATTGTATTATTTTTTTTAACCAAACATTCGTCCTGATCATAAATGTAAAATATTTGTTAATTTTCAAAATTTTAACCCTTTAAATGCCACATTCTTGTCATGGTGTCACTGTATTTAGATGAAAGACAAACAAAGCCAAAATTATCAAAAAATGAAGAATGAAAAGCTCGTAAAATGCACAAAAGAATCCCTAAGGGTAAAACTCTTCTAAAGCTTATAGCTAAAAAAAAAACCAAAACAATAACAAAGCTGCAACTCATAATCATTTTTTATTATTTAGTCATCGGCTGATTATTTTCTCTTTTAAAGATCAACAAACTGATTAATCGACCAAATGTTGCAGCTCTTAACAGTATATAAAGATTAATATACACTGTATACGATAAGTTATAGTATTATATTATCATTATTATTATTATTATTATTATTATTATTATAATATATTATATTTCTGCCCCCTAGTGGTCAGAAATTGATCACTACATCACTACATCTTATTTACGTGTAGAAAAATAAAATCCATGTAAAATAAAAATCATTTTAATCCAAACTTCTGTTTTAAAGAAAAGAATATCTGCCACTGTCTAAAACTTCATCTATCGACTGAATAATGCAAAAGAGAAACTGAAACGAAACAGTTGGCCTCTATTCGTTTCTTCGTCTACAAAAAAACACACGGAGGGAACAATCAGGAGTTAGTGTGTACATATACAGAGTGTCTTTATCTGTGTCAGGCAGCAGCGCGGCTCAGTGGGTAATAGCGTTATTCACACAGCGACAAGAGGTCACTGGTCCACTGGGAATAAACATGAGTCACACTGAGGCACAAACAAATGACGGTGTTGTATTGTGGAGGAGGCTGGAGATGGCAAACCATCAGTCCTGTTTTATCTGATTTCAAATGTCCTTATAAATTCATATTCAGCCATGCCAATGCATTTAAAGCAGATGAATGCTGCGGCCTGGTGTCACTTTACATGATGGAAACGCACCGTAAAGGTTACATTTGAATTTCGTTCCTTGACCACAGTACTTTGTATGTCTGTGTGCTGCATTATGCAAAGAGAAAGATAAGTGCTTTTCTGCACAAGCACGTGTTTTATCGCTTTAACTGCCTCACCGAGAAAAAAGCAATGGGACTTTTTTATCTTTTTTATGTACTTGGGGCTTTAATTACAAGAATTATTATTTTTTTTTATCATACCCAATCATTTTTTACCAAATGGTTGAGATGGCCGTTTAATAATGGTAAAACAGAAAGAAAAAAAAATTACATATTTTTTACAGTTATAATGCTTGAAATATGTTAGTATGCCAACAAATATCAATTTGTGACCATATAATTGGTGGAATTATAAGCACTTAAATTTTTTCCACGCACATTTACAAATACAGGACGTTGAAAGTGTCTCAGAAATGGTGAAAAAAATCATACTGATAAAAGACTAACATTCACGATATGGTATATAAAACATGAATATTCATCCTTTTTTATTTCATAAAAATGCAATTTTTTTTGTCTCAGCATCACTACTTTTACCATAAAATGCCAACTTAACTGTTAGATCAATTTTTGGTCACCTTTTTAAAAAAAATAATTTCTCATAATTTCAGGGACATTTCTTGACAAGTTGGTCGTGAAATTTTCCCCCATAATTTACAAAGAAATCAAACCAATTTGCTCAGGTTTTAAAAGGTTTAATAGCTTGTGAAAGGCATCTAAATGCAGCAAATGCAACTGATGCCCACACAGGTTTCAAAGGGTTAAAGACACAACGGCATCTAGTGGATTTTTTTAGCAAAACATACCTCAACCAAGTGGTAGAGATGACTCAATCAGCTGAATTTGACACATTTTTGATCAAGATATAGATATAGAAGATATAAAATGAGCTCTAGACCGAACGTTTGAGGTTTCAGAGACGTTTTTGAAGCGAGAAGGAGGTGGCGGGATTAAAAACGTGTTTCACGTCAACATCTGGAAATAAAAAATCTTTTTTTATTATTCTAAGCCACATGTGAGCAGATCATTTAAATTTATATCAGAAGCATAATCCGCCTGAATCACCTTTTCATTCACTGTTATTCTCACGCAGCATCGCCGCTGGTTCTGTCATAATCTCATATATTTTTAGAAATGGGCGTTTCATTGTTTTCCCTGTTCTCTGAGTGAACAGTCATTGTAAAGCCAGCAGCAGCCTCGGGGTGACTGCGCTGCTCAGAGAACGACGGCAGAAGCGTACGATTTTGGGCGGGAGGGGGCAGAGGCGATGATTCAGAGGACGAGTCGAAGGAAAGAGAGAAAAGATTTTGATTAAAACGGGAAAAAAAGAAAATGAGTGCTTTTGAAGAGCTCAGATTAATTTCAAAACTTCATTATCTCAAAGTGTGTTAAGTACTCGCTGCTTAAATATTTGATGACTGAAGTTAACGCTCCAGCTCAGTTTTGAAAAGTGCGAGCATGTGGGCTGCTCAAATTCAAAACAGACATTATACGATTTGGAACGAACTGAAGTGAAGCCAAATAAGACAGACTGGAAACAAGACAAAGAGAAGAGTCCTCATTCAGACTGAGGATAAATATTCATTTTCTTCAGCTGCTTCTTTAAGCACGATTATACGGGTTTACTGGCTCTGTGGATACCAGGAAGCGGACAGGAAACGGCCTCGCACTGCAGAAAGCAGCGAGACAACATATTAAACACCACAGGACACAAATCAGCTGGGAAATTATCGACAAAAGGAGGGATTTACAGTGATGACAGCACGGGGGCAAGAGGAAAACAAAAACCAAACAGCAGCTCTGGGCCTGCTCGGAGAATGTATTATGCTTTAACCCTTTGAAACCTTCATTCAGAGCCATGAGAAAAGGGTGAGGAGCAACTCAACTAGAAATGGGCCAAAAATTTGCAAGAAATTAATAAAAAGTGATGAGAAAATTACCTGAAAATAAGAAATTAAAGAAAGAAGAAACAAAAAAAAAGAGAGAAAATTATTGTAAGAAAGTGCTAAAAAGTAAAAGTAAATTAATGGAAGTTTTAATGTGAAACTAAAGAAATGTCCAGACATAAACCAGTTTAAAATTATGTCTAAAAACATGATTTTGACCAGATACGGTGATAAAGAGGGGGTTTGAAAATCACTGAGTGTTTACACGGGTTTCTGTTTATTTATTTGGTTATTTATTTATTTTCCTTTTTTTTCTGTAAATAATAATGAAAAATGGTAGGTATTTAATATTGAGTATTTGGGTCTATGTATATATTTAATCAATTAGTCAATCAATTAAATGAATAAGGAAGCTTGTTAATTATAATTCAATGACTTACGGAAAAAATAAAAATGTAAATAATGTAAAGCATTATGTATTTGACCATTTCTTTTGCTTAATGTTTTTTATTGTCTGCAATTATTAATTTTTTTTGTCTGATGTTTTTTGAGTAATAACTTCTCTCTCTCTCTCTCTCTCTCTCTCTATATATATATATATATATATATATATATATATATCTAAAAAGAAATCAAACTGGTGGAACCCTGCAGGATTTTCTTGTCCTTCACTGACGTTAAAATATAAATTTAGATCAGGACTAAAAGCCTCCCCGCTTGTTTTTGCCTGCTGTTGAGACGAAGCAGGCGAGGAACAGACAACCTGAGTCGACATTCAACTTCTCTCTCTGCCGGCTGTGAGAGCGCAGGTGGGAGGCGGCCAATAAATCCATCGCCACAGCGGTCACAGCCAGCCAATCAGCAGGCGGCAGACGGACGTCAACAGAGGCGGACAGACAGAACAAGATGTCGACAAAAGCAGACAGAAAGTAAAACGTGTTATTCGAGGTGAAGCCTGATCATTTGTTTGTGTGTGCGGGCGGATAACAGCGTTATCAGTTTCCATGGCAAACAATGTTGAGGTCAAGCAAAACCTCAGCAAGACCTCGTTATTTCTCCTCCAACATTGTGAAAATTAAATGAGCCATTTGGAATAAAACAAATGCAGGAGCCGGAGGAGGCGGACAGGCAGGCAGTTGTTTACTTGTTGGTTGTCAGTCAACATCTTGCTTGCTGAAGCTTTTTGGCTTGCTGCTCCTAAAAGTCAGTGCATGCTGCATGGAGCCTCTCCAGCTATTTTATCGACTTCAAACAGTGAGAGCAATAGGGGCGTTGAAATTAATCGTTTCTAAGATGCATCTCGTGGATGATTTTGCATCAATGCAGTGACAGCACATAATCGATTATAGCCACGTAACGCTGTGTTTCCCCTACAATGTTACAGAGCTGGCGGTGCACCAGGCCAACGAGACCCCCCGCCACGCCCAAACGATAACGAGGTTTGCATAGGACGGAAAAGTACACTGTATTTTTTCCCTTTAGGAGGTAGAAGCAGACTTGCAAAAAGTAACAAAGATAAAGGTCTGCACACAGGGAAGCTCCCTTCAAAGGATTTTATTCGAAATAAGTGACGTTTGGAGCCAAAACGCTCTTCATCAGACTTAAGACTGGCTCGAAATGTCACTTTTTACGCAGAATCAAATCCTTTAAGGGGAGCTCCCCAGAGTGCGGACCTCTATCTTTTAACATTTTGTTTTATCTTGGATCCAGCACCCACGACGGGATGTGCGTGTCAAATTTTTGAATCCCAATATTTTTGAATCTCAGAAGCAGACCTGCTCCTATGAGACTCAAGTTTTTACCTGCCCAGTTTTTTTCGTGCCCAGAGTACAACTTCAATCGAACACTGACGGGAAAATAAAGCAAATTCCTTCCCAAAGATAATGTCTCGTCTTTATGCTGCTAGATGTGACCCCGCTCTGTGAATATATGCCGTCACACTGTTTACCTCACAGCTTTCTCTGCAGGGGGCTCAGACCCTGGCTGCACGGCGGAGCGGAGATCTGCTGGCTACTCCGCACGTTCAGCTGTGCAGCTGCCTCATTTCAAACCACTGAGTGGACGTGCTGAACACGCTGAAAGGAGCTGTTGTTAGGCGGCCAGACAGCGAACAGTAAGCTCTGTTAATCCTGCTTTGTTTTCTTGATTCACAACCACAACTGCTCTTGTTGAATGGACAATAACAAACTGCCCGCCAGTTGATTTACATGTTAAACTCTATATGCTCCTTCCTTAAGAGCAATGATGGCTCATTTCAAGTGTCTTTTTCTCGTTTTTAGTGATGTCAAGTTCAGATCGGATCCAGAGCCCAAAGGCCCAGCTGGGTCTGATCACACCCCCAGTTTCTGTCAGATGTAAGAAATAAATCTGGAAGTTTGAGAGCCACTCTTTAAGGCCACGTTTAGACGAGAACGACCCAACTAAACAGTGAAAAGTCTTTTCTTTGCATTTAAAAAAAGATCTGTGGTCAAATGAGAACGATGCTCGTGTACACAGATCCACAAAAACAGCCGAAAATGTTGTAGTATGCATACCAGGCTAGTAGCGGCGTAATTTTGTAATGACACACCACAGACATCGCCATTCTCACAGGATCCACGCATTGCCAGTTTACACGGCGACAAAAAGGGGTTACAAAAAGGAAAAAAGATGTGAAACGCTGTGGCTGTCAAACACTCTGCTGTTCTACAGTCCAAGTCATTCACTGCATTTGGTTCGCTGCAGCGCTTTCTTCTTTATTATCATTGGCTGTTCATGTTGTGGTGTTGACATTCTATCGACTACATCTCATATATCAGTCGAGGAAAAGTTATACCGTGATTGATATCATTATCGTTTTATCGCCCAGCCCTAACTTTAACCTGATGGTTATAGAACGTCATCACTTCATCACTTTACCTTATTAGACATATATGTGTATATGAGTCCAAGTGGACGTTTGTGCCATATTTGAAGAACTTCCCCCAAGGTGTTGTCGAGATATCATGTTCAGGAGGATTGGAAACACAGACGGACAAACTGAAAACAAAATGCCTCTGGCCACAGCTATTGCAGGCGCAGACACATAAAGAATCTAGTAATTATTTTCAAAGGATTAAGTAAGTGCAGTATGAAGTAATTTCTCCCTTTCTGTTCATTATCTTTCTTCTTCCAAAAACAGATGAGTCATACTGTGTGTGACATTTAGTGGAGATTAACTCCAATTGTGGGAGAGTATAATAAAAAACATTGACTAATGTTACAGTTTTGGCTTGATGGCGATGCAACTGAGCCAAAGAGATTATGGTCTGACACACAAGATCACTATCATTTTTATTTTTCAAAATAGTGTGCTATGACATTGTTTTGACACGCTAAACCATGACCTTTTTTTTTGATATTATACTTTGATTTTTTTTTTCAATTTTTTGACAGACTATACTATGACATTTGTTCCTATATGCTAAATTGATTTTTTTTTTTTCAATTTTTATTGACACGCTATACTTCACTTATTATTTACTTATACTTTTCTGGTTTTCACTTTTTTGGAAACTCTATACTATGACATTTTTTAGACATACTATGACTTTATTTTTCCAAGTTCTTTGACATACTGTACTTTTACTTTTTTATTTTTTGACACATAATTCTGTGAGTTTTTTTCAACATTCAAAACTATGACATGTTATACTTTTTTCCATTTTTTATGGGCATACTGTATGATAACATTTGTTTTTTTTTACATGCTAAACTATGTTTTTTTTCAGTTTTTATTGACATACAATACTTTTTACACGTTTATTGACATATTTTTCGACATGTGGTACTACGACTTATTATGATTTTTATTTGACATGCAAAAACACATCTTTAAGTATGCTGTTAAAAAGAAACATAAACTACAGTGAAATGAATATACTGAACATACATTCTGCATGAAATTCAAATGATGAAGAAACTCAATGAACACGGAAATTTTAGGAGTTATACTGACATTAAAAAGAGATTATTAGTTATTCTGAAATTTGTTGCTTTCTGTCTTCAGAAGATTTTGTCGTATCCAATAAAACATTCTCCTCATGTTACGAGATCGTACAATTAAATGTGAACTAGGGATGCACGATAATATCGGCACATCATCGGTATCAGCAGATATTGAATTTAAAGTGAAATATCAGAATCAGCCAACATGCTTATTTCTGACAATATCACAAACTGATATACGTATATGTAAGCGACAAAGTGAACGTGTACAAAACAACAACCCTAAACTGAAGTATTTTTCTTATTTTCCACAATGAATGAGTATTACATGCACTGAAAAGCATTGTGTTTTATGTTTCCACGTTTGTGGATTTTGATTTTGTGTTATAATATCATTCAGCTACAGAAGAGACTTGATCATCGTTAAAATTAGGTGGAAAAAAAGTGGATATATCGATATCGGTATCAGTTATCGGCCAAATAGGTTGTTGTGTCATTTTGGATATAAAATCCAATAACTGGCATCACTGATGTGAACCATCCTTTTTCTGCAGCCGAAGCACACAAAGCTAAATCTCTCTCTCTCACACACACACACACACACACACACACACACACACAGAAAGACAGACATTTTTTATTACTATTAGGATTTCTAACTTCTCCTGAAGGCTTTAGGAACATGTGTAGCTGGAGGTCAGACTGAGTCGTGAGCTGTATTCCTGTGTGCCAATATCTGTTTCAGTTACAGCAGGTTTAATTAAAAACCTCGTTAACCTGTCTGCCATTTACATCTCTGCTTTATGACTAATCAAAGCTGCACAAGGCGATCTGTTTAATTTAAAAGTACCTTATTTTTGGGGGCTTCCTCTCACAGTAGGACTGTCTGCCTGAGTCATAAGTGCTACCTGAGGACCGCTTACCAAAATATAATTATGGTGTTTGTTGTAGCTATTAGCAAGAAATATTCTCCAGCAACATGAAATACTGATTAAGTGCTTAAAATATCTCATTTTCTCCGTTTGAAGCGACTGACAGCTTCGCAGCCTCCACCCAAACTGGCTCCACCGATTAACCATTACACTGTCTGCATCATTATCAGACTCATGCTGCGTGTTTGGAAAATTAAAATTAAAATCTAGCAGCACTACTGTCTTTTTTTTGTTCCATGCATTCTTCTTTTTTCTTTTTCTTCATGGTTAACCCCTGGCATCCCGGATCAGGCTGTCGCACTGGATGGGCAGACCTTGTTGGGAGCCATAAGGACACAAGAGTCTGATGCCAGCAGCAGCAAAACGCCCAAACAACCAGAGGGAATCTTCAAAGCAGCTGCTGATTTTAATCGACTCATCCTTCAACTCCAAAGATGTAGCAGGATCGAGGACAAATGAAATTTTGTTTTTAAAACTTTGTTTAAAAATGATTCATAAATCTACCTTCTTATCCGAGCGATAATAAAAAGGCGAGCCCCTCAGCCATTTTCTGATAAACTTCCATATGTCCACTATATAACACAGTCCAGTCTGTCTATACATAAACATTTTTCATCGTCTCTGTTGGCTCTGGGAGAGGCTGGCGTTATTAGTATGGAGATATATTTATGTGTGTGTAGGGAGGGCATTAATGGCGTGCGTTTCATGCAAAAAGATGATTCAATCTTGTGTGTTGCCCTGAGACTCGGAGTAAATGGGGCCCGTCTCTCCTCTGGCTAATCACTCTGCCTGGAGTTCATGACAGCCTGAAGTGCCGACTGCAGCGCTGCATTGATTAAATCTCACCCACCGGTCCAGAATTACTTAAGATAATTACCAAACTTATTTCCATTTTTCATCATTTAATTCCATTACAGGTGAGCCCCTGCTTTAACGGCAAATTTTGGAGCTGGCTGTTCGATAAAAAAAACAAAAGCAAGCTATAAATTCTGTTGACTGCGAAGGCGCTGACACACACACAAACACACTCGGCGGGGACCCAATCTTATAGCCCGTGTTGAATTGTTATTTCACCCGTCTACACCTGCGCATTTGTCTGCAAACTTGTTTGTAGAGGAGGTGACACCTGGTGTTCATGCTCACAGCTGAGGAGTGGAGATTTTGGTTTCCTACTGATCCTGCATTCACGCAGCAGTGGGAATCCTCTCTCCAAATGTGTCCTGCTACTTTTGCATTTCTCCACCATCTGCTCCCACCAGGATGCATTTTATAGGTTTTGGTTGGGCAGCATCACACAGAGAACAAAAAAAAGCTTTTTTAATCCCTTTAAAACGCAACTTAATACGGCGATTATGATACAAATATGTTTTTATTTAAAACTATTTACTGTGTGTAACATATATGGTTGATTACGGTTGATATATGTAAAGAATAGATATGTAACGGTGTGAAATTTTCATATCATCAATAGTTATCGATATTATTGTGTTATTGTTAAAATGTGCTAGAAACGTTCTGATACGCACACTGAAATCATTTCACAAAATTTTGCATTAAACACAAAGATTATAAGCAGCAGCACTTTGTACTTTTGCAACATTCAAATAATAACACTAATGCAAAAAACAACATGAAAGCCACATTTTCAGATGCAAAAACACAATGTCCGATGTCCCTATGTAAATACAAACAGCTCATTCTTCAGTTACAAAGACTCAAAGATTCTTATTTTGAGGTGATTATTCACCAAAGAAAACAAACTTATTATATGATATTCCATTTCTGCCCATATAGCCACCTAAATACGACACGCTGGACCTTTGAGAAGGCAGATGCTTTTAAAAACAGCTTCAGAGGGACTGCAGGTGCAACGCTGTTTTGCATTAATAAAATATTTCATATTGAGAACAGCTTCAAGATTTTGAAGTTAATTCTTTTCTGGCTGCACTTAACAGAGCTGAGGAACATGTGGATTAGCTGTTTGTAGTTTTCCACGGCTGATTTGCATATTGTGTAACACTTCTGTACATATCAAATCCATCCAAATCTCCATTTTCATTTGGCTGCAGATCTTTACAAGACGTTTCTGCATAATGCAGGGGCCAAAAGGAGGAGTGGAGCGAAAGCTCACCGCCGCGATGCAAAGTGAATAAAAACGAAACAAAACTTCAGATGCCGACTCATGGAGCAGCATTAAGCTGTGATTGGCACTGGAAGACTCACTGAAAGCCAAACCACATAATTCAAATATAATTTGGGCAATAATTTATGCAAAAAGATGGGGACTATGTGACAGACAAATGGCAGAAAAAGGCACTGAAGGTGACACAGAAGGAGCTGATTACATCTCCAACTGTGTCGATCAGACGGTGAGAAAATGAAAGGGACAGAGACATCAGTGGATTTTTTCGCAGCACCCAAAGGGGCAACAGATGATGACACATTGGTGACACACTGAGATGTTAACGAAAACAGAGGACACATACCGTAACACGCACGCACACAGAGACACTCACCAGGCCTGAGGTTTCCTCTTCAGCAGGCCCTGTCTCCTCCACTGAGAGTGCGGGCTGAGATGGTAGGTCAGCTGACGACAAACCTTCTCCATCGCCCCGAGAGAGTCGCCCTCCTGTCGGGACACACAGAGACGGAGACACACAGACGATCAGCTCAGTTACAGAGGACCGCCAGGTGATGAGAGCAACCTTCTGGTGGGATTCAGCGCCAGGGGCGTAGCACCGAATTCTTGGCCCTGTGCATCAGCAGTCTCTGCGGGGCCCCCCACACTTCCTCTCTTGATCCAGACTTATGAAAATCCCCAAATCCGTCACCAAATTTACTGCACTGAAACTTCCCCGAGAAGCACTTATGCAATCCTCTCTGTGCAATATAATGCATACGAAGTATGCACGTGAGGTATATGTTTTAAAACTATTTTATTTTGACTATTTATTTATCTTATTTTTTCTTACGCCCTTGTATTCTATTTAAGACCCGCTCAGGCAGTGCAAATGAATTTTGTTGTGTTCATCGGTACAATGACAATAAAAATATTCTATTATGTTCTATCCATTTTTCTCATGATTCTGGGACAAATTCAGTTTGCTTTCTCTTCCCTCTCCGTCCTTCTTTCTTTCTTTTCCCCGTTCTTGGGGAAAGACATGACAGTGTGGACTGGTTGTCCTGCAGCATAAGCACGCACTAACGCTTAGAGACGAACCCCAGTGCAGGGGCGGACTAAACCATTTAGCGCAGCAAAGGGTAGCCTGGTAAGACCATCCTGATGATGTGACTTCAATATTCTGTTGAACTCTCTGTATCAGTCCAGACTCTCCGCCGCTCCAAACACTTTCAAGAAATTTAAAGCCAATCTGAGCCAATCAGAGATCTGCACCATAGCTGACAACGTAAGCAGCCAATCAGGGACTGTTATGGCGGCTCCTGCAGCAACAACTGCTGACTTTAACATTAGTAAACACAGAAATAAGAAGTCGATAACAACAATTAAACATAAACGCACGGATGCACTTGCTGAGTTTCTCGGAGGAAATTACTTTTTTTTTTTTTTTTTTACATTTTTCTGTCTGGACTCAGCAAAGAAAATTTCATACTCAATACTCATAGTCTGATACGTCATTGAAAACGGACGTATAATTAATCACAGTTATATTTATGTATATTTTTGTCCAAGCTGTGATTTCTGTATTCTGAACATTATCTGGAAAAAATGTCATTTTGCAAGATTTCATGAACCCATGAAAATAATAACGATAATCGTGATACAGATCACATTCAAAAAGTTTTAAACCGATGCAGCTAATTACCAAGTGATGTGCCATGTATTGCATTTATCTGCAGAAAACGCCTTCAGCTCACAGAAAGGTATTTATTCATGTCCTTCTTTCCTCTTTAAGACAAATGTCCAAATGAAGGTGGTAAAATAAAATCCTTCATCACTCAGCACAGAGGCCGAAAAGAAAGACAATCCAACCAAAAAAGGTGATATATGTGTGTTGTACAAATGCACGTATATGTAACAGGTAGATGATTTTCACGAGGTGACGGGAAAGGAAGAGGAAATGTCACGTACGACACGACATCCTGACAGAATAAGAGAGTGCAGCGAAGTGTTACAGCAGCAGCAGACAGCAGAAAGACACGAGATAATCAAAGGATTTGAGGACCACTGGAGCAGAGAATTAGCAAACACCTGTCAACCTTAAGTTTTTGATTTGACAGGACACACTTATAAAGTATGTACACACACACACACACACACACGTGGTGCGAAGCTGGGGAATTCAGTGTTTCAATGCTGTGTCTATAATCACTCCCTATTTGCAACTCGGTGTGCAACATTACTTTCACTTTGCACCATCAAGTGCCTGAATCGTGCGTTTACGCTCCGTGTAGTGCACTTAAACATGATTAAACATGAAATGAAAATTGTTCCGTAAAAGCGTGTACAAGACCTTCCCCGCGATGAAATTATTACCCCCGGCACTTCCTGTGACTGACATCGAAATTACAGTCATGTGAAACTACATTTGCTGGTTGTGACGTGAAATAACGACGAATCATAAACGTCCTGCATCTCAATTTACTCCTGAATGTAATGAACCCTCAGAGTTTTCATCAATGAGGGGAACGAAGAACGATTTAGTGACGCAGCGGCTTCATCTCTACCCGCCTCAATGTCACCACAACCCTTTACTGTACCAGTGTGTGTGTGTGTGTGTGTGTGTGTGTGTGTGTGTGTGTGTGTGTGTGTGTGTGTGTGTGTGAAATGCATTAATTCAGGTGGTGAGTCAGGTTTGCAGGTCCCCAGTCTCCAGTCTGAAACAGATGGTGAGGGGAACAAGTGCTATCAACAAAGACATTCAGTTCCCTAAACTGTGAGGTACCACATTGTTACAGGTGTGTGTGTGTGTGTGTGTGTTTTGTTTGGAAAAACACTGAAGGGCAGAAGTTGGACAGTAATCGAGAAAAACTATTTTCTAGCAGACAGCCTTTGTGAAAGTGGATGAATTGATACCCAGAGGGAAACAGAGACAGACTTCTTCCACTTCTTCGGATGCCAAATGATTATTTTTCTCATTCATCAAATGAAATGAAGCGATAATGATTCCCGGAGAGAAACTGTGAAGATGTTCCTGTAAAATGTGTCCGTGCAGTCAAATGTTACAAAAGAAGTTGAGGACACATTGTATTTATTGTGTAAATTTACATTTTTAGATTCATAGTGAAGGAACTCATTTTATTTCTCATTTATTTTGCCTCGGCGCTCAGCTCTGCTGCGCTGCTGAATCTAAAATCTTTCCCTTTTAAAAAAGGCCTTTATAATACTTTATTTATGGCTGCATTAATTCATCATTGTCATTTTTTATTATTATTTTTTAAATTTTTTAAAATTATTTTTTATTTTCATTATTTTTACAAAAAGAAGTTGAGGACACATTGTATTTATTGTGTAAATTTACATTTTTAGATTCATAGGGAAGGAACTCATTTTATTTCTCATTTATCAGCTCTGCTGCGCTGCTGGATCTAACATCTTTCCCTTTTAAAAAAGGCCTTTACGATAAATATTTTACTCATGGCTGCACTCATCCATCAGCTACTTTCACGTGATGTTAAAAAAAAGTCGAATTATTGCATTAGTTCGGGGGTCAGCAACCTTTACAATCAAAAGAGCCATTTTTGACTAAAAATAATTTTAAAAACCTGTATGGGGCTACGAAACTTTTATTTGAGCCTTATAGTTAACGTAACACAGCCTATTAAGTCTAAATAAGTCTATCAACATTATTAATCTAAATAAGTATTTATGAATATGTTTTACAACAATGTGGCTTCTCCACAGATACTATTTATGAGTATTTGGTACTTTAACTTTCTAGAGTTGGCAGTTAGAGCAAACAAATCTTTTCACACACTGTTAAACACTTAGTAAAGTTTAATTTAATTATTCAGTGGGTTTTCTAAAAGTGGAAAATGTAAGCATTTATTTAGACCTAGACCAGAAAAATAAATTAACTAATTAATTAAAATGTGAAAAAAAAAATCGTTTCCATGATTTCTTCTTTTTTAATTTTATTTCCTATTCTGATGTCATGATTTCCTAAAATCCCACAATACTGTGCTGTTTCAGAGTTTTCCCTAAAAGGCTAAAAAGTTATATAACTCGCAGTCTGATGAAAACCTTTTAGGAGACAGCGGGTAAACTCAAATATGCATGAATGTCAAGCTAAAAATACAATGTTCTGCTTGCAGAAACTGACATTTTAAGGTGTTTATTAGACAGCTGTGTTATATTCCTCTAATTATGTGACAATATAACTGAAGCTGACATATTTTAACAGTTTTAATTTAACCAAAAACTAATATTTTAGGCTGTTATTTTTAATTTTAGAGAAACACTTTGGACCTAACTTGTGTTTTTTTCTTTATCTGAGTTGATTTTGATGTTTTGCAGCGACGCTCTTCAGCAAAGACAGGCGTCATCGTGCCAGTGAGGATTCGTAAATTGCGTCGTGTTGGAGTGAATACGAGAGCACGCTCGAGTCGATGAGGAGAGCAGCTGCAGCATCCGGTCGGAGCCTCGTTGCTTCCCTGCATCCCACTTTCTCTCATCCCCGTCCTTTTTTTTAATATTTCGCTATTTCTTCTCCTTTGTTTGCCTTTTTCTCTGTCTCCGTCTCCCTCCCTCTTCTCTCCTCGTACATTATTGATACTGAACACATCTATGAATCTCTCCAGTCTCCAGACAACTCGTGACCTCTGTCTCCATCCCTCTGTCGCACCTATCTGTCAGCGTCATCTCTGTTTCTTTCCCTCAGGCCAGCCCGCTGATACAGTTATTCTGCACAGTACAAATGGAGCCATTACTTTAGAGCTTTTTTTTTTTTGCTGCATGCCCCTTTACGCTCTGGTAAATCACTACAAAACTGTTCGTCCATTCTGCAGATGAATTGTTTGGATAATTAAATCGTATTGCTCTCGATTCGGCGGTCAGGAGGTGCAGGGGGACACCTGGCAGACAGCTGAGTCACAGTCAAGGCGCTTCATGAGCTCTGCAGGAGCGAACGTAACACAGACGCGGATGTCTGCTGTGTTTCGGGGGCTGATCAGGACGTACGTTCAACAACTGAAAGTTACATAAGGTGGAGTTTCTTAAAAACAATGTCAGTAATTGTTAGAGTGAACGCTTGAACATTAACCAAAGTAACTTACAATAAAAAGTTTGTTTTAACACGTACAAAAGTAAAATTTAGAAAACTAGAATTACCGCCACAGCATCAGTCAAGATGCACTCACAGTTTACATCTATGTGTGACAAAATATTAACGTTTCACACACACCTGTCCCCGTCAGCACAGAAGATCTGAACAATCGGCACAGTTTCCATTATTGGGGCTGATATTTGGCATTTTGACGGTTATCTGTATCGGCATTTTATTTGAATGATTGCAATAAAATTGATTAAAAAGTGCAAAGAAAAAGTCAGCATGGAAGGAACTCTTTACTTTATAAAACTTTAGGGAGCTATTTTTATTTATTCATTTTTTAATTAAAATGTTCACTTGACTTTATTTGTAAAAAAGTTGTTGGGAACTTGCTGTATATGATGTTGAAAGTTTCGGTTTTGATTAAACATTTGCTAAAGCCATTTAAACACAGTTTTGTTTTGGAGTTGACAAAAAGATTTTCATTTTGTCGTAAAAGCTTATCAGTTCCAAATATCCGTTATTGGTCTTGTTAACCGCTAATAATCAGTATCGGCACTAAAAAAACAGTATCATAAGTATGTTTGGTTAAGAAATTGAAATAATGTAAAGGACAAAAATTTTAACGTGCAAGACAGCTGACTTATTTTCTACGCAATTTCTCTTCACTTGCAGCGCGTCATCATCATAATTGATGCAGGTCGTCTGTAGATGCTCGTGAAGCATTAACACTTGTAACATAAAAATCATTTTGCTGTCAAAAACACACTCTGAGTTATCGACTTGCATAGGATTGCAGCATAAAGTCTCCACGTGCAGCCTCAACATCAACACTAGTAAGTTTAACCCTTTAGCCACGTGACCTTCACAGCGGCGAATCAGATCCAGTATAGAAGAGCTGGACAGAGCTGACTGACTCATATCTGACATGTACTGAACTGTCAGTGTCAGCCAGGGAAAGCTGAGCAGCGAGCAGTCGAATTCACACGGACGGATGGAGGGAATGTCACAGAACATAAGTGAGAAACAGAGATGACTGAAAAGGTGCAGAGAAGAGACAGAGGAGGTGTGAGATGGAAAGAATAAAAGAGGTAAAAGACGAAGATAACAGAGAGAATCACAGCAGCTGCAGGGACAAAGCAGCAAAGTTTTCAGCTGCTTTAGATTCACAAGTCACCCCGCTCAGCTGGAGTCACAGTGCACTGATTAGACCTTTCACAAACCCTGCGGAGGCTGTGTGTGTGTGTGTGTGTGTGTGTGTGTGTGTGTGTGTGTGTGTGTGTGTGTGAGACAGCGAAGAGAAAAGTGAGTGAGTGTGAAAGAGAAAGTGAAAAGGAGGTGTAGAAGCATGTCTGCATATGTGGTACACGTGTGTTTGCAAGAGTGATTTCATTATTTTTTGTAAAGGGAGTGCATGCATGAGCAACTGTGTGTGCAAGTGTGTGTGTGTGTGTGTGTGTGTGTGCATTTTTCTACCAGCAGAGTGACAATTAGTGGGTTAACAGGATGTGCTGAACTGAAATTGAGATTCTTTTCCTAAAACTAACCGTGTTAGCTCTGTGGTAGGTGACGCCCTTTCCTCCGGGCCTGACGCAGCATGTTTTACACAAGTCGTAATGATATTAATTTCCCCTTCAGCATCACATCAGGGGATATTACTAACTCATCAAATGATGGCAAAACCACGACGGTCTCCACCCCCAACTGATTAGTGTTGTTAGATAAAACTGACTGGTGTGGTCACAAAGGCAACTATGCAGAAAGAAAGTCAGTAGGCGGGTTTCCATTAACCATTAACCATTAACATGAATTGAAATTGAGAATATAATATATGCCTAATGAAAACATTATCATTATTATTATTCATATTATTATTATTATTACTATTATTATTATTGTCATTAACTAATTTATCCATATGCCTTTTAAAAATAACAAATCAAGTAATTTTTTTTGTAAATAGTGACTTCTTCCAGTGTTTTTGAAAGAAGTCCAGCCAATCAGCTCAGGCTTCAAAGGGTTAAGTCTCTGTAAGCTGGAAATAAACAAGCAGCTTTCCAATTTATATATTAATAGCATTTGTAAGTCACAGCGCTGCTCTGTGGTTGCAAAATGTTATTGAATAATCACAGTCTGGGGCTCTGCAAAAGCCCTGTTTTGTGTGTGTCTGTGAGAGGCAGAGCTGCATGAGAGAAGAGGGAAAAACGAAACGCCCAAATGAATCTCATACTCAATGTTTGCGATAAATTAATTTTACACATCGCATGTTATATTTCTATTTAAGCTCCACCACACTGTACATCCATCTATCAATCCATTAATCCATCGACTATATCCGATTTATCACTCACCCTTACCTGATGGGAAATCCATTAATTTTCCTTTCAGAAATTGATTTTATCAGATAAGGACACTGTTGCCATGTTCTCTCAGTGGGTCGGTGTTAAATATTGCAGGGAGGAATAAAAAAGTAAGATATGATAACAGAAAGTCGGGAAGACAGAGACCTGCAGGCGACAGGTGCTTCAAACCAACAAACCTTTCGACGCATCATCGAGATAAACAACACCTTTTACAGCGGCGTCCTCTGGTGTACAGAGACGTGCCATCATGACACACACAAACGGTTTTATTAACATAACATGTCCAATAATTCAGCACAGTGCATTATATTAAGACCACTAAATCCACTTTCTAATATTGAACTTAAATTAAATGACACTTTTGTTCTGTTTTGATTGAATGATGTATATAATGCAGTTTGAATTAATATTTACTCTAGAATCGATCGATACCACCCGGGGCTGTCTATTGACTGGATTGACTGCAATCTAATTACAAATGAGTGAGTGTGCTTTATTATTGATAGTAGCAGCGTTATCCAGGGACTCACAGGAGTGTGTTTTATGAATGATGTATGTGTAACAGTAACAAATAAATACAATCACTGCATACCTTGGATTAAAAAAAACCCTTAGATATTAAAAAATAGAATATTTTGCTGCTGTGTTTGTTATAAAATCACTTTATCGTGATTTTTTATCGCCCTGAATGGTCCATAAATGAAGAATAAAGAGGATTAAATCTGATGCAATGAATGATTATATTTCTATTTATGTCCCACCACACTGTACATCAATCTATTAATCCTGTCTATGGTCTCAACTGGTTTTCAGCCTCTGTTTATTGGTGGAGACGCATTATTATTAATCCTGCAATGTTTATATTAACCAGGCGTGAGGCAGGTTTAATCAGTTCTCCGGACAGTGACAGTAAATGTTACATTGAAAATATGATTTGTCAATGAAAACAAAACCTGAACTGAAAAAGAAAACATTGGCATTTAAAACACTTGCATTTGAAAAAAGTTGTATTGGTAATAAAAGTCAAATAAATAAATAAATAAATAAAATTTGTGAATTATGAAGTGTTTTTCGATTTCCAAGTTTTTTCTCTGTGTCTTGTCTTTTTTCAGTGGCAGTTTTTATTTAAAACGATGGTTTTTAGTTTCAACTTGCTGTCACTGTTTTGGCGTTTTGGAGGTTTAAGGGGCGGGGCAATATGTCCATAATTAGCATATAATTTGCATAGCGAGGAGTTCCCCGGCTCCTCTCACCTCCCGCTCTAAGATGAACGTTTACCGTCACTGCTCTGGCCCCACAGACTGAAAGACTGACTGAAACATGTGGGAGGACATCCGTCTAAAGTCACAGTGTGCATCCTGTCACAGTCAATTTGCAACAGTCCGATCACAGATGTCTCGGGCGGCGTTAAACCGAGGATGCAGCGACAGTGCTCCTGCAAAAAAGCTTTGGGAGGGAAGTTGTTTTGGTGGAACATTTGCAGGTGGGGAGGCATGTTTGAGCACGTAGGCTGGTAACTCGGAGGCAAACAGCGCTAATCACTGAAGAAACTCAATATCTTTTCATAGGATTTGTGAAGACGCACATTTACCGTGAGTTCTGATAACGAGCCCGATATCTTCAGCATGCTGTTATCACAGGAAATGTGCCAAATTAAGGAGGTGAGATGGTGTTTCGTGATTCTTACCGAGGTCAGAGGAAAAAATCGACATGCATTCCTCAAAAATAGATTAAAACATTTATCGTCTCAGAAATGTGTTTGTACCATTTACGGCAAGAGGAACGATGTCATCCACAGTTTAGGAGTTATGATCGCAGATTTTTATAGTAGATATATTAAAATGCAGCCAGCACTGTGTTTCAGCACAATGATTCATATAATTACACATTTTATAGTAGTTATTCTGACGATTTATACAATTAGTTAACCCTTTGAAATCTACGAGTGATATCACTTTCCTTTTGCTGCTTTCAGAGTATTTGAACCTTTGATCTCTGTGCAAAGTGGTGTGATTTCTTTAAATCACACCACTTTCTTTTTCAATTTCTTTACATGGGGAAAAAGCAATTTGGTAAATTTCATGAAATTAGTAGATTAAGAAAACTATTTAGTTAGAAAAAAACATCTCTTATAAATATCATTATCTAATTTTTAAAATTATGTTATTATAAATTTAAAGCACTTTTTCCAAGTCTTGTTTGCCTTTTTTTTCCTTCACTTACTTTTTCTTGTATTTTTTTAAATTTAATTTAATTTTTAATTATAAAAAAATATATATCTTAATGTAATTTCTTGTAAGTGTTTGGGTCATTTCTTCATGTGTTGCTTCTTCCAATGTTTTTGAAAGAAATAAACCCAATTTTCTCAACTTTCCAACAGTTAAAGTGTGACAAAATATAGATTAAATTGCCTCTGCAGAGGGAGATGATGAGACGGCAAAGTCTGCTTCTCCCCCGACTCACAAACAGCTTTCTAAATTAGCATCCCTACATGCTACAATTACACCGGGCCTTTTATTCCTATCTTGATCTCCATCACTCCTCCTTCCTCCCAGCATTATTCATCCACTCTGTCCTCTCCCTCAATGACACACTGGGCCACATGAATGAACAAACACAAGGCGCTGTGCTTCCCTCAAGGGCACACACACAGCCGCACAACCACTTAGAGCACTTCCGTAACCTAATAGTGTCAGACAAAATGAGTCAGATCATCTGATAGCAGCAACCAAATGAATCACATCACTCTGTGTGTGTGTGTGTGTGTGTGTCTTTACTGTAATCTCCACTATTCGTTAAGTATGTTAGTGTTGGATCTGTGTGTGTGTGTGTGTGTCCTACCGTCTTGGGGCAGTGGACATATCGTGCCAAGCTGATAATCAGGTCGTGCGTGATGGGGTCAACCAGGTTCCTGAAGCTGGCGTAGCGGTACAACACGTCATCCAGGGAGGTTGACTCCATGCCCAGGTCCTACACACACAAACACATTCAATAAATCCATCATTTCCACACTTACACACACGGTTCTTATACATACATAGGCAGCGAGTCTTTTTATTCATATAGCATATTTAAGGCACAAGGGAAAATGCAGTTTGCTTATATTACAACGAACTACGATTACTGCCACTCGGTTGTACGCCTCCGTGCACACGTCAGGTTGTAGTTAGTTTATTTTCGCTATGAGCGACATCATATTAAACCTTTGATCTCTGTGCAAAGTGGTGCAATTTCTCTAAAAACAATTCAGGAAAATTTAGAAAATTGTTTTTAAATAATTTAGTGTCTAAGTGTCTAGGGACAAAAGAAAAAAGCTTTGAAAAAATTATATTTATAATTACCATAATCAGATATTTAAAGTGATGTTATTATCCTTTTTAAGCACTTTTTCCAAGCCTTGTTCGTATTGTCTTTTTTTAATGTTTTGTTTTGTTTAATTCTGTTTTAATTTATCCTGTTTTTAATTATTTACTTACAGTTTACATCCATGTTTTCACACACATCTTCCCCCTCACAGCACAACAAATCTTCACAATTATCACAGTTTTAAGGTGGACACCAAATATTAGAGTCACTAATTCAGTGTCAATGTCTCACCTTCTACTCTTGAAAAACGATGTTGAATAACGACCAGAAAGGGTTTCTGCAGAGCAATGTGATGTCACAGTGAAGATGACCCTTGACCTCTTGGATAAACAATGTCAAAACTTCATTATTTTTTCCTTTTAGACATTTATTTGAGTTTTCAGTGATGAATTCTTGAATTATGTCCCAAAACATGTTTTGTGAGGTCACAGTGACAGTTCGTTTTTGAGTCCAAGTGGACGTTTGTACCAAATTTGATGAAACTCCCTCCAGGCTTTTTTCACATATTAAGTTTATGAGAAAGCGATGAATGCAAGGTCACAATGACCTTGACCTTTGACCTATGACCACCAAAATGTAGTTAATTCTTGAGTCAAAGTGGAAGTTTGTGCTAAATTTGAAGAAATTCCCTCTAAGCGTTCTTGAGATATTGCATTTACAAGAATAAAAACATAATGACTCCGGCCATGATTTTTACTGTTGTTGAGGCATAAAAATGAAAATAAATGGGAAAAAAAGACCAATTAAAACTCAGAAAAGCACATAAACTACATGATATATATGGTAAAAATTCATTCATGCACGTAGGAATACACACATAAACATAAATCTCTTGTGTGCAAGCTGAAATCTGAAAGGCTTTCACATTTTCCATGCTGCTTTGTAAACCCGCAGACCCCGTAAGCATTAAATTAAAGCCTGTTGCATCGCTTCCTGCTGTCTGACAGTCTGCCTGCTGGTGGGGGGAAAAGAAAATTTGTCACATCTCGAGCCCCATCAAAGCCGACGAAGCATTAACCTGTTGGCAGAGCTTCGTGCATGAACGGCCGTCTTGTTAAATCTTAAGAAGTCAACATGAATGACAGCTCTGCTACAAAAAAAAAACAAAACCACAGACACAGGAGAGGATTAGACCGGAGCAGTTTAAGGTATTTTGAGGACTGTAACAAAACTGCTGTCACTGACTCTAAAGTCAAAGCAAAGAGCTGGCTGCACATATTCAGCGTCACACCATTTGTTCGACATTAATAATTAAAATTTTGTTTGGGAACAAGATTAAAAGTCTAAAATACCATCAGCACTGTAATGTTCCTTCACAGCAGAATATAAAAGTGACTGAAAAAAATCGTGGCAGTTTGTTGTTCTTAGAGCCGGACTTGTAGAAGGACAAAAAAATGTAAAGTTTTTCCTGAGTGTGGGAGTTGAAGAAAGGTCATGGGCTCCCTCGGTAGCTTGAATGTGCTCACTTCATGGCAGCCGGCCTGTTTGATTATGAGAAATCCTGACATTTAGTCACACAGTGTAAAATGGAAAGGTTTAATCCTCTGCGGGGCATGAATGTAGACAGCAAAAGTCTGGGTCATCTGCTTATTAGATATTGACATTTTTTAAATACAAGTGGAAAATTTTGCTTGAAGAAAATGTTGGCATTGTATGTTTCTGCAAATTATTAATTTTTGTAACGTGATTTAGCATTTGAACTAACTTTGTCATCAAGGAGTGGAGGGGATGGTGGATGGCGTGTCACCTTGGAGACAAGTGTTTGAGACCAGCAAACAACAAAACTGGTGTGTTTTAAGGAGTTATTGCCGCATTTCTACCCCTAGAGTCCTGTTTTATGCTGTGATATTTATCTTGTATATTTATGTTCTGTTATTCAGTGTGGCGTCTTTAGTATCGTACTTGTCTGAGCAGAGCTAGTTTCCCACGGGGACAATAAAGGACATCTAATCTAATCTTATTTCCAACTGCTTTTTAGCCACCAAACGTGGGTGTTTTTTAGAGACCTGTTGGTGTTTTTCCCAAGGAATAATGCAACAAAAAAATGCCCCATGGTGCATTTATTTTGAAGGATCTGGCTCGGACTTGAAGCTTCCGGTCAACAGCTGGACAGGTAAACAGATACTATGGCACCTTTAACTGTGAGGATTCTTTCACCTTGAGCGGGCAAAAAACAAACAGCTCCCCCAGTTCAAATATTACTAATATTTCAATGTCACATTGGTGCTCAGTGGTGACAAACTGTGACTAACTTGCAATCAGAGCTCTGCAAATATAAACACGGGCCTCACCTGCTCACACTACCGCCACTACCTCTCATTAGGTTAAACCGTTACTGCAGCTGAAAATGATGATTATGTGAGCTGGAAACAAACTGACAACTTTCCAGTTTATATATTAATAGTATTTGCAAATTTCAGTAGCGCTCCATGGTAGCAAAATGTGATTAAGTAGTCACGGTCTGGAGCTCTGCAAAAGCCCTGCTCTGTGTGTGTGTCTGTGAGAGGTGGAGAGCTGCAGGATATTCGATATTCGCAATATAATTATTTTATGTATCACACATGAAACAAGGCACGATACCTTGAGTATATTTGATATACCGCCCACCCCTAATTCAGACCCATGTTTTCTCGATTTAAGTATGCAAAGAATCACTTTCAACATTTTGGGGGAAATGCACATCCCTTTTTGCACTCATGATGACGACAGCAGCCATTGAGTCTGTGACTTGCTGATGGGCGTGTGTATGGACAGGTGTTTACATCCTTAGTAACGCTCCTGCATAACACAATACGTAATAGATTTCTTTCTTTTATATTTCATCTACACACACTGTTTTTAATGCTAATGCCAGTGGGTTTGAAATTCTTTCTGGAAGTCTGTGTGTGTTTGTGTGAATGCATTTTAAAAAGAAAGCGAGAAGAGAGACAGAGATGCTCGCTCTCCCACAGAAAGGTATGACTCACCGAGGTCTCCATGCTGCCTATTGTTTTGTGTAGGCGGGGCGGTAAATAATGACAGGCGCTGTGACTGAATGACACACACAAACACACACACAGATTTGGGTCAGCTGCTGTGTTTTTAGATAAGAGTGACATTAATAGCGACACAGCAGATGAGAGAAACCTATGATTAGTGCATCAACAGGTGTATGTTATGATATGTGCTGTTAGTAACCAGGATAAACAGACCCACACAGTTTCCTCTTACGATTACACAGTCACTCGAGATGCATTGTGGGTGCATTGTCTTTTTTTCAGTCCATCCACGATGCATGGATGATAAATTGTGAATTAAAAAAACTACTGACTGGTTATTTCTATCAGCTGCAGTTTCTGCAGTGTGTTCAACTTGATACTGACTCTGACATTGCACTAAAGTAGGGCTTAAAATAATATTTAATTTAATATTTAGAGCTATATCACAATACATGATATATAGCTCAATATTTTTAAATGTCCTCTAAACTTAAGTTAACTACTAAAATACCAAATTATTTCATGAACTGCAGTTGGAATAAAGTTAAATAAAGTAGCTACTGTCATATAATAAAGCTGAAAGTACCGTTTTAATTACATTAAATAAAATACGGTTATAAGCACGGTAAATAAAGTACTTTTACTGTGATTTTTGTGGCCAGAAAATAGCATCCATCTCTGTCCAAGCAGCACTTGTACATCACTGCAAATAAATCTGCACTGATGACCAAGTAAGTAAAAAATATAAAAAAGAAGCAACCATCATAACATTTTCACCGGCCTCCATGCTGCTCTCTACTCTTTACAAAACCTGATTTCTTCATTTTTTTGTTTGTGTCTCATCCAGCATCTAAGTGTATCAAGTAAAATTTTGAGGCATTTATACTTTGGACAGAGCCAGACTAAGTGTAAGCTCCTCTCTATGCTAAAATAATCTAACCGGCTGCTGCCTAGAGACACAGAGTACTACAATCTTCTCATGTCTCTGTTGATGAGAAAAAAAAACCTATTTCCTCAAACTATCAAACTATTCCCTTAAATGGCCAATGACAATTTGCAATTTGTAGAAATAAACCACATCCATTACATTTCCTCAATGAAAATATGTCCAGTATAAAAGGAAACACAGAGTTTAATAAAAATGAAACATTTGGATGCTTTTTGATGAATTTTCATGCCGTAAAAAATATCACTGGTACCAGATAAACCAAAGCAATACAGATCATTTCTGTGTTTGTGTTTCGGGGTGAGTCAGAGGAGTACACAATGTGTCTTTCCTCATTGTGTGATACGGATTTGAAGCGCTATGCAAATACTGTAGATCAACCCTGAATGGTAATAAATCCCCCAGCTCGCTCTAATAAGAATCCAGACACGAGAAGGTTCACGAACCAGCATTAATGCATTTAAAATGCAGCGCCGACAGTGTGTGTGTGTTTGGTGATAAGGTCTGCAGTGGTGAAAAAATCATAAAAAACACTAAAACAATAGCGAACTATTTTTTGCAAGGTGTTCATAAATGGCATTTACTCTTCAGAAAAGCTATACATTATTAACAACGGCCCCTTTATGAAATATACATGACGAGGACAAAATAAAAATGCACTGTCTACTTCCTTGAAGGGGATAGCGTGTTGAGTGCACGCACAAAAACACACACAAACCATTTGTGCTACGAGGAAAACAGTGTGGGACTCTCTTTCATTAGAAAGCACCACCCACACTAATTAGTGCGGGTCAGCATCAAAGCGTCGGCGGTCTGAACCCAGCTGAACATGAACAAAGACGGAGCTGGACACAGTGAGGGCTCAAGTGCAGGCTCTTGGGTAAATAAGAGGAAATGGCAACCAAGGCAGGAGGAGCCATACACGAAGCTGGTATTGACCTTTATTAAAAATCAAAGACTGACCAGATAGCACCATCCACCTCGGATATGACGGCGGTTCTTTGATCATTATAATAATTATATTTTCATAAATTAAACATCTGTGCAGTGACACGGGTGTTGTTGATTATTCTGGCTGATTAGAGCTCATCTCTGGTTGACATTTTGATACGTCTCAGGATGAAAAGCACAGGCGGGATTAACTCATTGAGTGCCATTGACGAATATATACGTCAAAGTGTGTTTTCCGCGGCTGTCACAGTGAAGTAGCCGGGATCAGAGAGCAGAGTGATCTGTGCAGAGGTGATTCGGGGTCCGAAAAAAAATAGAGTGTTCAAAGCAGGCCCGGTCATCCGAATACTGCAGGTAGGAATAATGGAAAAGGACTCCGGTTGTATTTTGTGGGTTTTCTCTCTCTGAACTGGCGCCATGATTTGCTGCATTGTGCTGTACTTTGCATATTTATTTTACAATAAAATAAAATTTGTAATACAATTTTCAGATGTCTTTTATGTCATTGAAGGCAAAATTATAACATTCAAATCACTGTTTTGCTTGACAGACTCCCTTTCACAAAAATGCATTTTTCTCAGCTTTCTAGAAAACAAACTAGCCTCTATTCAACTTCAGATAAATCAAGATTGGAGCAAGGTGCAAAAAAACGTTTTTTTCCATGACGAAAAAGAGAGTTTCTTCTTTCATTTGAGCTATTCGGTCTTGAAAGATGACTCAAAATGTCCAGAAAAGCTGGCACATGCCACTTTCCATTATACAATAGGGCTGGCACTCAATGAGTTAATAACATAAATGATGGCTGCATTCCATTCAGCTGTTCCAGGTTCAGGGTGCTGCTACTGTGCACTGCTCACCGGGACACGGTGATGGAATTAGACCATCAGTAATGTTATTAGTTTCACCTGTTGCTTTCTAGACAAATCACAACGTTTGCATGATAAAGGTCTGCAGTGTTTCTTTAGCTGATAAGCGGCAATCTACGAGGCTGAAAAATGGAAAAGTGAAAAAAACTGCAGCTCTCTGAATGGCCAATTGATGCTGACTCCAAGAGGGAGTCACTGCCAATGGACCCCCATGTTAAAATGTTAAAAAAAAAAAAAAGCTTTTGATCTCTTCAGTGAATTTCAGCATTCATGACAACTGTAAAGAGGGTGAATTTTCAGATAACTCACAAGTTTACATTATATTAAGGCCAAACGTTATGCACATTCAGCCCATTCTCATTCCAAAGTCATCAAATACTGCCGCCATGATGGTGCTTTCAGTGTACTATCCGGGTGCCAAGGGCCACCTTTCGCGTCTGCATGATACACCCCTGAACGTCATCAGCTTAGAAAATGTCCTGATAGAACTGGTCGCATTGTTATTAAAATGCAACGGCAGCCTGATACACAGACGGGCAGCGGCACTTGAGAAACTGGAACCTGTTGCGTCCGCATGATACGCCGCAGGCGTCATGTTGAAACACTCCCAGTAACAACGTAACATAACGAGCACGAGGGTGCCTATAGGGCAAGCGGGAGGGGCAGTGGACGGGTCCAACAAACTCCGGACTTTCATGCAGAAGTCCAGAGTTTGCTGCATGTTTAAATGTGTGTTTTTTTCTACACTTTACTATGTGCCTCCTTCCCATAATCCTAAATATCCGTTCCAGCATGTGCGTTTGTTGACGTCCTGGCGTTGGTTGTCATGTGCTTTTGTTGCCTAACCAGAACCACCTGCAGCATAATCCATCGATGAGCTTGTGTTGACATCACAGTGGCGACATCCCGTCACATAAATGGCAGACGCAGAAGGATACCTTGAGTGTAATATGTAGACGTTAAAGTCTACTGCAAAGTGGCAATATGTGACACTTTGCGATGAGAACTCGTTGGCATATTTATGTGCGGGGCCCTTTGAGTGACAGATTGTCTGTCTGCGAGGTGTCACCACTGTCATGAGTCAGATCCTGCGCTTGCTCCTCCACAGCTCTCATTCAAATATGATCAGTTGCAAATGCCAAATTTGAGGCTTCAAAACAGCAGTGCACAAACCTCAAACCATCACTTTGAAACCATAGCTTTCTCTATTACTCTCTACTCCCTGGCCCTGCCATACACAACAGCCTCATATACTGAGAATTATAAATATTAACTCTCCATTCCTTTTTTAAGGCATCCTGGCACTAATCATAGTTTTATCATTTAAAATTAACAGCATTAAATGAGCAATGACTAAAACCTTTAAACCTTTGCAATAACATGTTTAAAAACACTGCAATGTTTAACTAAATCTTTTTGTTAAAAACTGCAGAAAAAGAAGCATCTACCCGAGTTGGCAAAGAAGGCATGACAACACAACAGCAACAAAAGTTGTAATTAGTTTTCGAGGGCTGTAATCAATCAAAGAAAATCTTCTAAAATTCTACTTACTCTTCAACCAATCAATCTGTTGATGGAGAAAAAAAATCTGCATGTTTTATGTTATAAATATGCAATATTTTTGTCCTTCACAAAACTGTTAAACTGTTACTTTCATTAGCTCAAATGGTTGTATTTTATTTTGCTGTAACTTCTATCAGTCCTTTGCCTTTTAGACACTTATTCTTAGATTTATTAATACTTCTGTAAGTTCTCTCTCAAAGTGGGCAATATTATAGCTGTGAGAAATTCCAGATATTTATAACTTGAAATTAAGATCACCTGGTAACTACACATTTTTCTGACTTGGCTCCTCGTAATTTTGGTGTGAACAATAAATGAGCCCATCCTACAGGAAGCAAATTTATTTTGTACGTGACGTCGCAGGTTGTGCTACCATGTGGTTACATAAATAATATTGCTTTGACATTTTCGCCGCGGTTTGAACATCAACAGCAGAAAGTGACAGCATGTACAAATTGCCACAAGGTTGAAAGTACCTTTGTATGAAAACTGCACTTGAAAGAAGTGAAATTAGCTGGTGATGGCACAGACTGTACCGACTGCAGGCAGCACTCGCACCACTGTGATTCAAAGAGCCTCCAAAACAAAGCTGAATCAATCAAACAGCACCATGTTGAGACACTGCCCTTCAAGAGCTGATAAGACCGGAAAAAAGACCAAGGAGGATGTGCAATTAACTGTACAATGTATGTAAAAGGTTGTTCTCTTTTATTCTATTTAATAGTTTAATCAACACAGCCAAAGGGAGCATCTGCAGCAAGCTGTGCAGAGAATTACATTCTGGGGAACACTGACTCCTCGGGTGGACGTTTTGAGCTGGAAAACAGGCAAATGCAAAGTCAACAGGGCTGCAAGTAACTACTATTTTCACTGTCTATCAATCTGTTGATCATTTTTCAGATTTATCGATTAGTTGTTTGGTCTATAAAAAGTCACAAAATGGTGAAAAATGTTAACTAGTGTTTCAAAAAGCCCAACATGACGCCCTGAAATGTCTTGTTTTGTCCATAACCCAAAAATATTTTGTTTACCGATATAGGAGAGTAAAGGCATCGGAAAATATTCACATTAGCTGTTAAATGTGCATGTTTTGGTCTCTTTGTTGTTGTCTTGCCAGTGTTATAATTATTTTGTGTCTCTTTGCAGTTTCTTTGCATCTTTTGATGGTCGTTCTGTGTCTCTGGTTGTTTAGCACGTTTTTGTAGTTATTCTGCGTCTCTTTGCAGTTTCTTTGCATGTCTTTGTGTGTCTTTGTAGTCATTTTGTGTCTCTGTTGTTATTTGTCTGCAGTTTCTTTGTATCTCTTGGTTGTAGTGTTGTGTCTCTTTGTAGACATTTTGTGTCTCTTTCTTGTTTGCAGTTTCTTTGCGTCTTTGTGTCTTTTTGTGGTTGTTTTGCCAGTTTTTGTAGTTGTTTTGTGTCTCTTTCCTGTTTCTTTGCATCTCTTGATGGTTGTTTTGTGTCACTTTGTTATTATTTTGCCCATCTTTGTAGTTAATTTGTCTCACTTTGCAGTTTCTTCGCATCTCTTTTGTCTCTTTGTGGTCGTTTTGTGTCTCTTTGTTCTGTCCATTTTCATAGCTTTGTGCTTGTTTGCAGTTTCTTTGCATTGCAATTACTAAGCTGGGATCAAATAATATTTAATTTTTTCCCTAAAGAAAAAATGTAAATTTTACCAGCTGATAACCAATCTGTTATTTAGGCCTGTAAACTCCTGGTCAGTGGTCGAGAGGCGGGATAAACCCTTGACTGCCAGGACTGACACAGTCAACCTAGCGATAACGTGCAAAATTGTTTCCTCCATCAACAAATGGTTGAAGAGTAATTTTAGTCTTAGATTTTCTTTGCTGGATTACAGTCCTAGAAAATTAAATATATAACTAAGCCAAACTTTATGCAAAATTAATACTCTATTGACCAAACCATTTTCTCCATGACTTGCAGCTTCAGTCTTAAAATATTAATGATGACCACAACACAACAGCCCCCCATTATCTGACAAATCGCTGCTCTCATACCATAAGATGATTAAACAGCCCCTCTGACTGTTACTGTTTACTGCTGGAGACAGGGAAACGCTGAGGGTAAATTTAGAGCCCGCGGAGGTTTTCACAGACGCTGGTGGTTGGTTTGGTGACTGGCTCAGGGGGAAGTGGTGAAGAGATGCTACCTTTGGTGTGTAGTTTACTGAAGGCCGCTGATTAAGGAGGTGGCCTCCTCATTAGCGCTTAACAGAGCTCCTGCTTGATAAATCAATGTCTATTTAGCCCGTGCACTTTGGCCATCGCCATGGTTTCTGGGCAACATGGAGGAGAACCTGGTTGCAAGAGAAGAGTGAGCCTCCTCACACTCTCTCTCCTCTCTTTTTCTCGTTTGTCATTTCCTCTTTTTTTTTTTTAGCGTCTCTGTAATCACTCACAACCGAATCCTCTTTCTCGTCATCAGTTTCTGTTGCAGTTAAACGCTCATAGTGTTTGTTTCCTCTCTGCTGTCTTTATCCTCAGTAATTGTCTTCATCCAATTCATGGTGTGATCTGTCCGCCATGTACTGTTCTGCCAGATCACAAACAGCCCTGAATATGAAGCCAGATGCAACCGATGGTTATATCACCGGAGCTCTGCCAATTCAGCTTTTACGACCCAGAGTGTGTTTCTGATGGATTTGTGGTTATTCTGTTGTTGTGAAGTCATTAGCATGTCTTTGAGATAGTTTTGTGTATAATTTTTTTTAAAATGTTGACTCTTTGAGGCAATCTTTGGCAATTTTGTGTCTCTTTGTGGTTGTTTTGCCAGTGTTGTAGTTTTGTTTCTCTGTCGTTTTTTTGTCTCTTTGCTTTTCCTTTCTTTATCTTTTTGTAGTAATTTTGTGTCTCGTTGTGGTTGTTATACCCATCTTGCAGTTATTTTGTCTTTTTGCAGTTTCTTTGCATCTCTCTGTTTTAATTTTGTGTCTCTTTGTGGTTGTTTTCCCCATTTCTTTGTAGTTACTTTGTGTCTCTTTGCTGTTTCTTTGCAGTCATTTTGTTTCTCTTTGTAGTTTCTTTGTGTCTCTTTCTTGTTTTTTGCCCCCTTTTGTGTCTCTTTCTTGTTTTTTGCCCCCTTTTGTGTCTCTTTGAAGTTTCTTTGCATCTCTTGGTGGACGCTTTGTGTCTCTCTAATTGTTTTTGGTCTCTTTTCGGTTGTTTTGCTTGATTTTTGTAGTTTTTTTGTGTCTCAGCAGTTACTTTGCATCTCTTTGTTCTATTTCGTCTATTTTCATAGTGATATTATGTCTATTTTCAACTTCTTTGCATTTGATTTTAATATGTTCTTGTTAATATGAGTGACATTTTGCAAGTGAAGGCCAGAGGGGCCCCCAGACACTTTGGGCCCCTGGGCCTGTGCATGGAAGGCCAGTTTAGTAATCCATCCATACATTGACTGTGTTTGAGTGCATCATGCTAATGGATTTTTCTTGCTTTTTAATCCCCAGCTCCCAACCAACAGCAACGAAGAATATGTCAGATGTCAGAAGAGCTTGACCTCCGACCGTCACCCACTGGATCAAAGCTCTGGGCCATGTGAAGGATCACAGTCATTCTCCTTTCAATTCATACTGCAGCACAAGCAACACTGCTTAGTGCTTAAATAACCAATGTGAATTTCATAATGTTAACAATAATGATATCAGGAAATATCTTAAATCAGTAAATTGTGCTAAAGCTGCTTAATGACGGAAGAAGAAGTTAGTCCACTAAGTGCTAAGAGGAGTTTTATAGTTCACCACAACACTCCCAGTAGCTGTAACTGGTGCCATAATAGAGGTCCAATGGAGAGTGGTTGTCTGCAAATAATGCATACATTTATTACAATGAGGCCAGATAAGGAAAGATACTTCAGTACTGACAATTTAAGCTGTTCTCTTCTCATGAGCTACTAGTACAATAAAGGGACTTTAAAGTGCAGTAGCTTAACCTGTCAGGTTGGAAATATCTGTTAAAATGCGCGATCACATGTACTTCAAAACAATTTTCTGATAAGTGGAAAAAATCTTTATAAAATGAGGTGTCTTGTTTTTCAGGACATTTATACTACTACTATGTATACAGATGAGTACTGAACCTGTGTACTCAGTATAGAACAACATGAATCTGTAGCACTGAATATTGCATTGGAAGCAGGAGGAAACAGGAAGCATGGCTTGTTCCAAACAATCTGCTTACCAGTAGCAGTGCTGCCGCTACGGGCATGTGCATCATGTGCATCACTCACTGTGCGCAGGGAACCACTGCTGGAGGCTCCACCAAAACAGCCCCAATATGATCATCATCAATCTTGATCACACTGTTACAGGAACTCATCCAGTTAAGGGCCTTTCAGACACAACATGACATGAGCTGTGCCGCTGCTGACTCATCGCTCACAGTACGACTGAAGCAAAGTGGTGCGCTCGTGCTTTTTTCCGAAATTGAAGCTCATTAAAACATAACTTTAAAAATGGGACAGAGGGCTTTGGCAATATCTTATCTAATATTTCTAATCTAATATTTTATACTGTACCTTTGTGAAATTTCACCAGGGTATACGGTATATGACGGTACAATAACTGGAATCCAAAAATTGTTTAAAAAAGTCATAATGTCACACCTCACAGAAGACTCACGAGGCTTAATTGTCTGGCTAACTCATCATAAAAGATGCTTCATTCACACTCGACAGAAACAAAATAAAGTCACCCAAACCATCTTGGTTACTCTTGCAAGTAATCCACTGTTCCAACAATCACCAGCTCTGGTTTGGTCAAAATAAAGCCTTAATTCACCAAGTTTGCTCTAAAAAAATAAGCCGTTGTTTCACACGGTTTCTCTCTGCCTGCTGGCCGCCGGTTGTTTACAGTCCTGTAACGTATCCCTCCACCACAAGGTGTTGCATGTCTTTCAGCTCAGCTGCTTGTTCCACCAGTCGAGACCAGAGCTCTGGTGGTGCGTGCTGTGCACTACATACAATGAGATTAACAGAAAGAGGAGCACCTGTATTTATGATGGTATTGAAAAACATGTTCAGATTTTTAAATACCCTGGTATACCGTAATACCACAATACCATCTAAGTCTAAGCATCAGGCTGTTATACCGTCATCAGCATCAACGCTGATGACGGTATAACAGCAGAAATTGAGAATGAGAGCGGGGCGGACATTCGGGGGACATCGGCCGGGACATCAGCCGGGACATCGGCGGAGGCTCTGGCGGAGACATCGGCAGAGACGTCGGCGGAGAATGAGAGTGGAGCAGACATTCGGAGACATCGGCGGAGACACCAGCAGAGAATGAGGGTGGAGCGGACATGGCTGAATGCGTTTTATCGACTACATCTCATATTTCAATCGAGGAAAAGTCACGATTGATATCGTAATCGTTTAATCGCTCAGCCCCAGAATCAATACATACAAACACTGTTGATTTTTTTCTTCTGGAGCCATAAGAGCTATTTTGGTTCAGTAAATCTCTGCTGTCAGTCAGCTTCATGTTAGAGCTGTCCACTCAGCCCCCCGCGAGCTGCTGCTGACAGACGGATGAGACATTTATGGACGATGGAGTCATTGAAGACTCGATGACTCACGTCTCGCTTCTAATGGTGAATCCCAGTAAAGCTCAGCAATTAGCACATTATATCTTGTTTATGTAAAAAAAGAGACGTGCTGCGTCTCAATGCAGGTTGCCAGATAGATTTAGGTGGTGCAGATTAGGTACACAGAACATCTCTATACAGGCACAATTGTTCCAGCACATTACTTCCTCTTTTACTGATCATCATAGTGAGATACTATGTGTTTCTTAGTTACAGTTATTATTGTTTTAGGTGTATTTTTTGGTGGTGGTTTAGGTGTATTTTTTGTATGCATGTAAACATTTTCTGGTAGAAACCCAAAATACGAGGATGAATCTAAAACAGCATAATGTGGGACCTTTAAACAGAGATTCTCACGCTCTAGAAGCCAAAACCAACAAATGTTTGGCATCAGAGACAACGATTTTCCAAACTGTTGTCAGTTTTCTTTCAATGACTCAACTATAAACCCTTTGAAACCTGATCAAACTGCCCTGATTTCGTTCAAGAACATGAGAAAGAGGCGTTCAGCAACTTTAGAAGGAATGATGATCAAATGATAATAAAATAAGTGAAAGTTACAAAACTTTTTCCTGAAAATGAGCACACAAAAAATAAAACATTTTTTTAAAAAAATGAATAATTAAATCAATACATAAATAAACAACAAGGAAATGGGAATGATTAGTTTTCTGGACATTTTTCCCATTTTTTTCTTAAATTTCTAGTAATTTACTCAATCTCTCTTTTCTTGTTCAGGTTTTTTCTATTTTTCTGTTTTGCAATTTGCAGGACATTTCTTGCCGGGTTGCTTATTGCCTTTTTTTCCCATGTATTCAAAGGTCTTAAATGCTTTTAAAGGCATCTTAATGTAGCACGAAAACTGATATTGATCCAGGTTTCAAAGAGTTAACTACCTATTTTTTTCAGCACTGTAAAACAGACTATAACTAAATTAAGCTCAGTTTTAAGGTGTATTTTACTCTGAGCCGCACAGACCGAGCTGGAAAGATCTCTGCCCACACTGCTGTGCTGCTGTTCCTTCACTGTCAGACCGCAGACTGAGATCCTCCTCTGGGGTATCACAGCTTAATCAAGCAGTGCCAGAGATGGTAATCCCCTTTCTTAACGATGACGGATGGAGACGGGTCCTTCATCTTTAAGCGTGTTTCTTTAGCTCCACTGTTTGCCATTGATTCAAGGATTAACAATCTCAATGGGTTTGATCGGAAAACTGTAAATAGTAACAGAAAGGAGCTGATGGAAATCTCCGAAGCCCAAACAATAAACTGTGAGAGCAGCGCGAGGCTCAGCGAGGCTCTGTTGTCTGGTTGAGTCATAGGGGGATAAACAGCAAACACAGGCAGCATATGGATTGTGTGCAGCGGCGTCTTCAGGGATGAGAGCTTATGAGTGTGTTTCTCCCTTCAACATCTTCTCAGCCGCTCTCTGTTTCCTTTCATCACAATGATAAACGCGTATTAACTTTACATAATATCACTCCTGTTACGCTCACGTCCTCTCTTTCTTTACAGCTCTCAATATTCAACTAGTGGCATTTTTATTTTCCTGCTTCCCTTTTGTCGGTTCTTTCAGTCTGCTGCTGGGCTTTCCCTTTGCTCTGCAGCAGCAGCAGGAATCAGCAGAGCGCTGCAAATGTCTTGAAAGACGTAGAGAAGGCTATAAATCGTAGCAGTCTGCACATTGAACCGGTGCAGCAGAGGCAGGCTGAGCACAACAGGTTCAGCCAGGGGGCTCGTGTTCAGCCGTACAGGCACAAAGTCGCTCAATTCATCAGTCAGTCGCTGAATCAGTTTAGTCAGCGTGTCAACGGTCAGTAAGTCTGAGCCTGGCTTCTGTCTCAGACCAGTGATGACATCAACCAACATGCTTACACTGAGAGAAATGATCAGAGGAAGGGAAAAGACGAGGGGCGGCAATCGCAGGGTAACTCAAGATACTATACTATAAAGATACTAGGCCCACAATAACGATAATATCATAATACATGGCCTTTGATAATGATATTATCAAGATACTTAGTACACAATAATGATAATATCACAATACTTGGCCCATAATAGTGACACTATCACAGTACTTGGCCAATGATAACGATACTATCATGATACTTGGCCCACGATAATGTTACTATCAAAATACTTGGCCCTTGATAACAATATGATCAAGATACTTGGCCCACCATAACTCTACTATCAGGATATTTGGGCCATGATAACATCAATATCACAATACTTGGCCCACGATAACAATACTATCACAATACTTGGCCCTTGATAATGATATTATCAAGATACTTGGCCCACCATAACTGTACTATCAGGATATTTGGCCCACGATAACAATACTATCACCATACTTGGCCCTTGATAATGATATTATCAAGATACTTGGCCCACCATAACTGTACTATCAGGATACTGGCCCACGATAACAATACTATTACAATACTTGGCCCATGAGACCAATACTATCACAATACTTGGCCCACTATAACACTACTATCACAATACTTGGCCCACTATAACAATACTATCACAATACTTGACCAAATATAACAATACTATCACAATATTTGGCCAAAAATAACAATACTATCTAGATACTTGGCCCACGATACTATGACGATATTGCGATTCTGAGATGACTGATACATTGATAGAGAATTAGTCTTAGATATATCACTATACCTGTGACTGAAGAGGGAAAAATACCCCTTAAAAGTCAAAAGGCAGCATGTGTATTTATTCTCTGCACTGAGGTGTCAGTTTCACACAATTTGACAACTGAGATGAAACAACACAAAACAAAGTGCATACTCTTAACATGTTGCCTCCTACACGCACTGACTGCAATTTTTTCACGTGAGGCCTCAATTCAATGTAAAATCGCCATAAACTGGCAAAACACCAAACTGCCAGGAAGCAGAATGATTCTAGAGTTGCTGCGTCGCTGCTGTAGAGGCGCCTGCTGTTTTAACAACTGTATTTCCACAATTAAAAGTGCATACTTCACTAGTTTATGAAACTGTGCAAGCCACTCTATCGTCAACAACTCAGTCCTGCAAATATTTCACAATAAAAAGCCTTGCATCATTAACTGATGTAATTCTGCCGACAGAAACGTTGTCAGAGGGCTTTTATTTTGAAACGTAGACAGGAAGGGTTGAGTAAAACAGATGTTTATTTAGTTCTTCGTGTCTGTGATGGGTATAGACATTGAAAGTGTGGTGAAAGGACATATGAAGTCAGTATGACTATTAAAACTCCATGTTCACTGTCGATTATTGATGAAAACTGCACGTCATGTGGACAAAATCTACAAGACTCGGTTTCTGTAGATGTGCCGCAGCTGAGCAGCAGCTGAGCAGCAGCTGAGCAGCGCTGCTCACGGAGACAGTGTGGCTACTCTAACCTGCTAACACGGGCGCCGAAAGAAAAATTAACAGATTCCCCGACGCACACACAGGCAGTGTAACCCGGGAGTAGACTTGGGAGGCAGGTCCGGGTTTGTTTTCCACCTTTTTTTGCTCTGTTTTTGTTTTTTCTCTATCTTCTTCCCCGTTTTCCTCTTCACTTTTACTCATGCATTTGAGAAGCACCACCTGAACCATAAAGTAGTGAGTCTGATAAGTTAAAAATGATAACGGGCTTAGTGTGTTCTCTGTTTTAATCTATGTTTCAATGAAAATATTGATATTTGGTGCCAGTTTATTGATAACGTCTCGCAAGAGGAAGTCCCACGATATATCGTAATATCGATATTTTGCCCCACCTCTAAATGGTAAATGGACTGTATTTGCTTTTCTAGTCTTATTGAGAATTCAGAGCGTTTGGACACTACATTGTCACATTCACCCATTCACACACACATTCACACAGTGGTGGCCGAGGCTACCGTACAAAGTGTCACCTGCTACTCAGTAATCATTCACACACACTCACACTCCGATGACACAGCATCGGGAGCAATTCGGGGTTCGGTATCTTGCCCAAGGATACTTCGACATGTTGCCCAGAGGAGCCGGGGATCAAACCGCTGACCTTCAGATTAGAGAACAACCCGCTCTACCTCTGAGCCAGAAGAGACCGCAAGCCAATAAGGATGTTGTGGTCTAGACATGTGAACCTCTGACCCCAAAACTCTCCAAAACAAACACATATCTGTTACCTGTCGGAGCGTCTTGAGCATCTCTGTCGCCTCGTCCTGCTTCCCTTGCTTGGCCATCAGCATCATCTCCTGGATCATCCCGATGCGGCGCTGGTAGGGCGGCGGCGTCCCACCACGGTTCAGTCGGTCCCCGGACTTCAGCATGAGGGAGGCCAAGATGTCGCTCCTCTCCTTGGTGGGTGTTCGCTTCCAGCTGTGCTGAGGGCTGGCCCCCCCGGGCTCCTGGCCTTTGGTCTGCTTGGCCCCCATGGTGCTGCGTTAATGTGAACTGTGATGATAACAAGACCGGCCCCACCGAGCAGTCATGCAGAGGCAGGCTGACGTTTGAGAAGATTACCACATCTTTCTAAAAACCTGCAGTTTGATGTGTGGGGAGCAAAAAAAAACCTCCAAACTGCTCATGACAAATGTTCATAATCAACCCAGTTACTCAGAGCGAGTGATGGCCCAAGAGTTCAAAATAACACTCCAAAACATCCAAAAGTGGAACTAGTTTTCAGCTTTTGTAAACTTAATCCCAGAGTAGCTCAGGTCGGGAACAGGTCGCAGGATGCTGCCTGCAGCATGGCCGCAAAACACGGACACAGCAAAGTCAGGATGCAGGATACGACCGCCGCAGCCTCCTATCCCGGACACAACTTCACCACATCTCCAACACGGTTACCTTCGACCGCAGCGCTATTTTCTTCCCCTTTTCTCCCCTTATCCTCCGAAACAAACCCCGCAGGAGGAGGAGGAAACGAGGTGGTGCATGAAGCAGGGCATGGCAATGTTTACGTCTCGTGAAAGCTCACCACAGACCGTCTGCTCCTCGCGCTGCTTCTGTCCTTCCTCTCCGCTGCTGGAAGTCAAACACGAGCTCCGACAAACCCGCGTCCTTCTCCAAGGTGGATTTTTCCGCCTCCGCTCCGGAGCAGGAAGCGGCCGCAGCGGCGTCCGGGCTGCAGCGGCGTCCGGGCTGCAGCTCCGCGGCTCGTCAGGAGGGCAGAGGCTGTGAGGTGTTCCCTGACTGGGACTGAATTATGTATTGCACCCTCTGCTCAAGTGAATGGGGGCGCGCAGCGAGTGCACGTGAGTCCACCCGCCTCGCAGAGTGATGGAGGGAAGGGCGGGAGGAGCACGAGCACTGCGCACGGCCAAGTTTGCAGTTTGTTAGCTCGCGGACACTTCATCTTCTGTGGGAAGGCGAGGAGGTGCCAGTTCCCATAATTTAATGTGTCAGTTTAATGTTTCGTGGCTCCTTTCCACACACACATGTATCTGGTCATGATGAGTCATACCTATTAATATTCTGCATGTTTTTTTCTGTATAAAATCATATACACTGTCAAATCTAGCAAGTTGATTATATATTTTTTAAATTGTGTTACAGAAAAAAATTACAAACTTTGCAAGAGATATATCTCAAATTGCAAATTGCAAATATAAAATAAAATGAAATACAAATTAGCTTTTAAAAAGGGTGAGAATTTAAATAGGGAAAACATCTATTTAAAAAAAAACATATTTATCACAATTATAATTACAAATTTAAAATTATTCTATAGAAAAAAAATACACTTATATTTTTTAATTTTCTGCACTTTTTTCCAGGTCATTTTTGTTTACTTTATATCTATATGTTAGGTTTACTTCAATATCAATATTAGTATACTTCAATCAGTTACTTAAGATTATGTACAAGCTTGCCCAAATGTTTATTGTATCCTAAAAAAATACCTTTTTTGTCCAGTAAAAAGAGTTAGATGATCTCAGTTATTTTTGAGATTTTACAGTGCAGTCAGAAAAATAGATTCAGATTTTAAGACTTCTGAAAGATTGATTTAAGACATTTTGATACTAAATAAGGCCTTATTTTGAAATGAATGAATTTAATGCCTTTCAGGACTTTTTAAGGGATCCGTGGGAATCCTGCATACTTATTTTCCATTTTTCTTTTGTTCGCATTTTCTTAAACATGTTAACAAAACAGAACCTGCAGATCTCCTAACGTCATCACCGGCAAAATCCTCTTTTTGATGATCAATTTAAGTCACTCACAAAGATCAAGGTTATTTCACTTGTCATTTTTAATTTGCAACAACTTCAGAACATTAAGTACATACAGCTAAATTTTAAGTAAACCTAAAAATTAGAAATAAACATAAATAAGAATTAATAGTTATATTTACTTTACTTTTTCAAGGAAATTGGTTCCCAAAATTATTTTAAGTGAGATCAACTTTTCAGATTCTCAAGTGTAGGTGACTGTCAAACTATACATTTACATACAGATATAAAGAAATCTACAATATAAGGGACTGTTCGTTATTTATGAGGGCAGGAGGTCATTTTCTTTGACATCTTTTACTAATTTCATGCAATTCAAGAGTAATCAAACAAACACGCCCAGCTTTTAAAGGGTTAAATGGCTTTATAGGGTTATGGGAGGGTTCTGGGGGTATTTAAGTACAAAATAAAACCATTTAATGTTGAAGTTGCTTCCCTTTGCCATATCAAAAACATACCTCCCTTCCCAGTTCATTAAAAAATCATTTAAACCAACCCCCTCCCCTCTCATAAATAATGAACAGTCCCTAAGTTTAAAAAAAATGCAAATATTATTTCTAGTTGGCGTCAATGAAACATACATATGGAAAATGCTATTTTATACAGGAGATAAACTTGAGTTATTTCCATGTTATCAGTATTCAGTGCAGTAAATGTGATCACATGGTCCATGACAGGAGTTATCTGCACGACAGTGACCGCGGGGCGGACTGCACTGACCTCTGGTGGTGGCTGTTTGGATTTCATAAACTAATAACTTCATAATACAACAGCTGTAATTTGTTGTAGCAGTAGTTAGAGGAAATAGATATACTGTATAATACTAATACACATTCAATGTACAGAGAATAAAATCTGCCACCTGCCTTTTATGTTTGATTGATGCAGATTTCTTGCTTTTTTTGTCTTGCCTTTATTGATTTTATTTATTCTGTATGGTTTTACTGACTGTAATTGACAATGTTTTTAGTGAAAAGTGCTCTTTAAATAAATTATTACCTTTGATTAAAGCTCATTCAACAGATGAAACACTACTTTCCATGTGCAGACAACACCTCTAATGAGCATGTTTGAGACTGACCGCTGCATTCATTAAAACTGAAAATTTAAGACAAGAAATGTCAAGATGTGCTTTTTAAAAGGTATTATTTATTTGTTTTTGCCTTTAATTACATCTCTATTTACAGTAGTTTTTCAACCATCAAAGTTGCTTCAAATCACTTTTCCTTATCAAAACAAATGTTAGTTTCTTTCTTCACTTCACCAGAGAGAATTTCTTGCCCGCCTCACGACTTTTTTGCGTTACAGAGCTTCTTAAGTCAAACAGTCAGCCTTAACGAACAACATCCGGCGTGTGTGTACGGGATGAAGACTTCATTCTGGTTTTTACAGAGAAGAAATACACACACACTCACACACTCGCACACACACACGCTCCTCTCCTGTTATCCACAACACTGGCTGCGAACAGCCATGTTTAAGTACATTATGGTGTGCTGCATCTGTTATTCAAAGACGACTCAGACCCGACTCTCACCTCCTCTCCAGCAAAGGAGGGATTCTTTTTTTGGCTGTCAACACATAAACGTCACTGCTTATGAAAAATCTCCATCCCCGCCCCCCTGACTTTTTTAGTTTGATCTTTCACAACTCTGAAGCACAGTGGATGGAATTAAGTTTTTAAAGCACTGATCAAAAAAATAACTAAAATTATGTACAAATATAATTACAGAATTAACTCCCTACCAAAATGATAACTGTGGCAGCTTTCTGTTTTTATGGGTCACATTATCCCTTAAATAGAGCTCAGTGTGAAGTGAAGTTGTGACCATTGATTTAAGGGTTAAATACATCTACATCCGGAAGTCTCTGTGGCTGCTTTCTTGGCAGTTATGAACTCAAAAAAGCTCTCCACACAAATCTGTAACAGGTTCATCAAAATGATTTCTCAAATGAAGGAATAAAGAGTATTTTTGACTGAATCGATCATATAGAAATGTAGAGAATATGGCGCAGATGTTTATCTGCCTCAGGTAAGCCATCCTTAAAAAACAAAACAAAAAAACACAAAAACAAGAAAAAAACGGTTTGACGGCTTGTCCATGTGACAAAGGGACAAATGAGAGACCGCCAAGAGACCTGAGGCTTTATTCTAAGACGTTCAAACCTGATAGATCTCTCTGCACAGACTAAGTTAGACTGTAGAAGGGGAGTTTAAATTTGACTGTTTGATATATATATTTTGACTGAAAATTCATTTTTGGAGATTTGATTTGATTTAAAGATTAAAGGTCCAGTGTGTAGGATTTAGGGACATCTAGTGGCGAGGCTGCAGACTGCAACCAACTGAAACTTCTCCCGTGTGCAAAGCTACAGCGGCCAAATCAAAAACACAAATGGCCCAAACTAGAGCCAGCACTTCCGATTGTCCGTTCTGGGCTACCGTAGAAACACGTGGCAGACTCCGTGGAAGAGCTCTGATTGTGGATATAAACTGCTCATCTAAGGAAATGAAACACAGTTGTAACTTTCAGGTGATAATATACTAATAAAAACATAGTTATCAGGGTTTACGCTAGCAGACATATGCCAGCTTTTCTGCAGATATTATGTGTTATTTTCCTGCATATCAAAATATCAACAGCCAAAATGTCTGACTGGAAATATGCCAAATAAATAAATAAATTAATAGCATATTAAATAACCTAACATTGTGTGACCTATAAGATAAGGTGCCAAAACAACTTCGGTATAAACGTGTATTATGCAGATCAGATTTTAATTACAGGATGATCTGTTTATCCACTGAAGCCGTGCAGAGAGGGTCCGTGCCTCTTCAGAGCGTATGCTGAATCAGCGGCAGTCGTGGTCTTGTCTTAGTGTGCTCGGTGTAGTTTGGTGACGTTGTAGCATCACGTTTTCCACGGAAACCTCAAACACATCGCCGGTCTGCTTATAGATTAGACCGGAGATCTGCTTTATTAAAGCGAGCCAGACTGTGGACAGTGAGCTCGTTATTTATGGTGACGCCATTTAAATGTAAGCTGTTATATGTAAACGCCGTCATATGGCTATTTAAAACATACCTCCAGTACATTTTCACTATGGCCATACTGGTCGTCAAAAAATCTAGCGTAAACCCTGATATAGTTGGGAATATTTTATTCCATTTCTGTCGATATATGCCCCTTAGACCTAAACACTGGACCTTGAAGGAGTCTTTTTCTGCTCATCAGCGTCAGTCACTCCTAATTCCCTCCACTGTGCTTCAGTGCTGTAAAACGCTGCAACTTCAGCACTAAAAACAGCCCAGAATTCAGTCTGATTTCCCTCTCACAGAGGTCTGACGTAACTAAACTGCAACAGAGCAGTATTATAATTAAAAAACAATGACAGGAAAATAGGGTCCGGCATAAAAGTCATAGGTCCTGTTTACATGAAGGAGGTTGTAACGTGTACTTTAAGTGATGGCTTACTTGTTGACTTCAGTATTCAGTATGAAGCTCAGCTGGAGCTGCTGCTCGGTCCACGTCCCCGCAGCTCAGCAGGGAATACTCTCGCTATAAAAACAACCAGCTCAATATTTCAGCTGCTGGATGCACAACACATCCAGCTCAGCTTGGCAACACTGACTCCTCTTCCCAACCTCCCTTCCACTTGACCGTGCGTGTCTCCTCCAACACAACATGGAGCGAAGACGCGCAGACGCCAATCATTTCACTAACCTATATGATTCAATCAGTGATATATTGCAGTTGACTACTCACAGATGATCTAGAAGATGCAATATTTTCCCTTTGCATAACCCGCGTTACTCTTATGCTGAAGACTGAGGCAATGTTACAGAGGGAGGGCAATTCTAAAGAACCAGGACCAGGACTGACAACGTGTCCGGGGCCTCACAGGTGGGAGGCGACTACTCGCAGTTAGAACGTGTAGCCAGCCGGCGGCGCTTTGTCGTCTTTGTTGCTCTCCAGGGAGAAAGGAGGAATGCGAACGTCAAAGTGGGAGCCATCAGTCCTCTCAATACGAAACGTCCCCCTAAACACAAATAACAGCATTAGTACATAAGTACATAAAGTACAAGCCTTTACAAGATGTACTAAAGAGTAGAATATGTAGCAGTGATGTGATTTGTGTGACAATGAACTGATGTGAGAATGAGCAGACTCACCACATGTGACCACTGGGGGCTTGTAGGGACACATGGCTGCTGTACTGAAAGGCTGGCTGCTCTTTGGATAACACGGGCTCCTGCCACAGCACACACACATGTAAAACATTTCAATTGCATAAATATAATACAGTATACTGCATTAGAATAGTAGAATTTGTATATGCTGTACAGTTAGGGCTGGGCAATAAGGAGAATATCAAATATCACAATATTTTTAACCAAATACCTCAATATTGATATTGCATTGATTTTGTACAGTTGGTGCTTTCTTTAAATTTTTACACGAGTTTGATAAAAAGTCATCGGTGATGTTGACATAAGAATAAAGTCTGGTTCACAACGGATGCAGAAGCACCCCGGTATGTTGATTGACACGCCGCAGCAGCCCGTCAGAAGTCACCTGGCCGCACAGAGAGCTCTGTCTCTGCTTGCTTCTGTGTCTCTTTCTGTGTGTCTGCTCATCTCTCTCCCTTTCTGTTTAGACACAACTAAAAAACATTGTGGAAGCACTTGATGCATATTTTATCATTTATCATGATCAGATCATTTTATAACATCTAATATATGACACAGATTCACTCGCTGCACACAGAAATAATAGACCAGATGCCAAAAATCTGCAGTTTGGTGGGCCTGCCACGCAGCTCAGGGTTGCGGCCCATCATGTGTGAACGGTCTGATGGCTTAATATGGGCGCCGAAAACAAACGGCCGGTGCTCCATGGAAAATCAGCATGCTTCATGGCATGCACCAAAATCAGTTTTCAGTGTGAACCCGATGTTAGTTAATGATAAAAAAATAATACAGCTGCTAGAACAGTCTGGTATATTAAGAAAACAGCATCACTTCACCGTGATGCAGCCTTTTAAACAAGAAAAAGACAACACTTACAATATTTCAATATCCAAAATCTAAGATAATTTATATATTATATAATTTTATTATTTATTGTATTTATAAAAAGCCCTAATGAGTCAGGGTTTGCATAAATATTGTTATGTGATCTTTGCATTTGTGATGGTCATGCTGTGCTGCAACACACCAGACACATCCGTTTAAGTGTATCACAGCTGTAACCACTGCTGTGTCCTAAAACCAGACTACTTACTGGTTCTACGCAGGTTTTGAATATGTATTGTGTTTATATTGAAAAAGTAACAAAATAAAGTATACTTAAACCAGTTAGAAATCGTACAAAATATGGCTGATTGCTAAGTGTGTTTTTGATGCACACTCGTCTTGTTATGTAATGCAAAAAGCAAATGGAGGAGTTGCTCCCAGCTAAGAATTTCTTTTAAAATAAATTATGGATGGTTGTCTAAAAAAAACTTGCAAAAAGTAGAATGACTTTGAGACACAGCCAACGACCGTTTAACAGTATTTGTAATGTGTTCTGTAACTTCTGTGGTACTCAAAGACAGTAAAAAAGGAGTGAAAATATATAGTTTACTGGTTAAAACTGACATCATCTCCAGATGGTGGAAGTTTTGGATACTGCATGTGGGTGAGTGTGTGCGGTGTACTAACCCTGCCTACGACTCCTCGCCCTCGCACCGTCTCCAGGGTTCCTGACAGGCTGAAGATCCTCCAGTGCCTCTCTCTCAGCTGAACCACCTCGTTGCCCATGTTCTCCAGACGGATACAGTACCGCCACTGCAGGAAGACAACGCGCACAAACATGTTAATACACTGAGTCTGCTGGCACAGGCGGGGTTAATAACTACCATGAAATACAGCGGTGCCTGGTGTGTAGCTGGTGTTAATTTCCCACTGTGACTGTCCACATGATGTTCCCCACAGTAAGAAAAATCAGCTACTCACCCAGTAAACATGGGAGTTCTGGGCCTCCTGAGAACAAAGACGGAAATCTATTAACATTTACAGAAGCAACCAAAACAGAAAATGGCTCAGAGAAGCCAGGGTTTTGATTGGCAGACCCAAAATAACATCAATGCAAAGCATGTTTAAAGACGATCCAGCTGCAGCTTCATATTTGGGTAAATTAATGCCGGTTCTATGCATGAAGAGCTGCAGTTACCCTCATGCCCATGTAGAAGGGGATGACGGTGACTCGGATGTTCTCAGTGGTCTCCCTGTGGACGTCTGAGAGCTCCAGCCAGGGGTGGTTCTTCTCCTGCCACGCCTTCAGGGTGTCTCTGGCTGTGAACGGAGGAGCTGCGGAGGAAGACAAAGAACACGAATATTTACTGACAGTTTTCTAATATTTCTGCAAAGTCACCAGTTAATGTCAACGGTCATTTCTGAACTAGAGATGCAGCTTCATTCGACTTGTTGTATATCAAAGAAAAACCTTCTCTCGTGGATCTGGTGGATAGTGAGACTGCTTATTAAAAACGAACTATAGTAACCACGTCGTAGATGTATGTCTCCGTGAACCAGTCAAGCTACAGTCGCAGTTTAGACCCATGTCTGTCAAGACTGATATGCAGCCATGATGATTATAAATGCTTCAGATATGGACTTTGCTGAAAAGATGCTCGTACTCAAAAGTGAAAGTGAAAGTAGAAAGTGTTTTTGTAGAACATTTTGATGTCATAGTTTGGCTCTAAAATGTCATAATTTTATTCTATTACACATTTGTGTGAAATTTTGTCATACTAAGCGTATAAATTCTCGAGTAATGACCAAGAATGACCCAGAGTTGACCAATGAAATCAAATCAGTTGATAATTCACTCAAATTGGACATTTGTGCAAAATTTGAGGAAATTTCCTTAAGACGTTAACGAAAATGAGACAAACATCCGGATGGATAGACATACGAAACCCAAAAATGTCTCCAGCATGATGGCATAAAAAGTTAAACATTCAACTACTTAACCAACCACTATTATTCAATGTTAAAATACAGAAATGAATAACACCTAAACTTACACTGACTGCACAGAATATTATTATTTACTATTTATGATACCAGATACTAGAATAAAATACTGTTAAGACTATACATAATAATAATACTAGTGCAGGGAGTAATATGTTCATGAGAATTATATTAGAAACATAGATATTAACGTTGAAAACTGCAGTAAACAGTGTAGCAGAGGGTTTACATTTGGCAGGGTTGTACATGAGGAAGCGCTCAAACAGCTCGTGCTGGATGGGGATCTGCTCTGTGGAGTTATAGGGCAGGATGTCTTCATGGCTCACGTAGTCCAGACCTGAAGGACAGAAACACAAACTTACGGTCACATGGGGATGAGACAGAGAGCACTTATAACCCCCTAAAACAGGAAGTTTTGGATACTATGGGAGTTAAACTGGTGACTAGGATCACTGTGGTCAAGCATCTTCACTTATTTATCATGAATTTTCATTAAAAACTGTTAGAAATTGTATATATAGGGTCCATCTCTGATGGTATGCAGCCAACTTGTCCAGTCTGCGTACCTGGGATGGCGTACAGGGCTCTGCTGTCGTCATGGTTGGCCAGAAACGTCACTGCCTCCGTCTGAGACCTCTGAGACTGTCAAACACAAACCAACAGTCTCACACTGGTGACTCACTTACTAATGAACAACCATAGCTAGATTTCACCACAGTGACGGCTTAGTCTCCCAGCAGCTTCTCCAGTCACCACACAACATGTCCACACAGTCAAAATATACTTACAGGGTGTCTAAAAGAGTGCTCAACGTCAGTTTAATCACCAAACAGGCATTGTGACCGCACAAACAACTTGGCAAAACCCAGTTTAATTAAAAAAAAAACCAACTAATAATATTTAATAAATGAATTTATAATAATGTTTTTATACTATGCTATATAGTATTTTGATTATACTGTAATTCTATTCAATTCTATTTTTATAGAATATTTTATATTAAATTGACTGTTTTTTTTCTACCATACATACCATTTTACCATACATTATTATTTGTATTTATTTTATGTTCATTTTTTATATATATATTTTTGTTAATCTGTTTATTTTATGACATTACTTTTATTTTACTTTTTTTTATTATATAACATTGATTTTTTTCTATTTTTTTTAAATTATAAATTTAATTTTCTTTACTGTATTAATTTTTATTTGCATCTATTAAATTTTTCTTGTTTCTCTTTCATTATTTCTATGTTTATTGTTTGGCATTACTTTTATTTTCAGAATTATATTATATCACATTTACTTTTGTACTTTTTCTTAAATTTATATATTTATTAGTGTGACTGTTAAAGAGCTGAGGTATAACACAACCTCTCTACCTCAAGACCATTCACATATTCTTACCAAATATCTGCCACACAGCTCTAGGAATTCAATTAATACCAGAATGTGTGAATAATGTGCCCATTATTCATTATTTGTGTTTCACTGAGTTTTGGATTACTGATACCGGTTGTTCACTGCGAGGGACAGAGGATAAGTGTGTGAGACCTGGACTATTTTCTGGCTGTCAATCTTCCACTTGGTTTGTACAAAAGAAACAACAAGCCTTCTCCTCCAGACGGAGGCTCATATGTTTGAAGAAGTGACTCAATATATGGAACCAATGACTGAATATAAAGATAGACGACGTGTCTCTACTTCCTCCCACTGCACCAAAATGAAGCCAAAACATCTTGGATACGGCTGCTACCGGCTTGCACTGGTGATGTTATTTGGAGTATCAGCAAACTTACCTTTTTTTTTTTTAAGTTTTTTTTGGGGCTTTTTTCATTTATAAGCGTGAAAAGGAGGAGAGAGGGGATTACATGCAGCAAAGGGCCATGGTTGGAATTGAACCTGCGGCCACTGCAGCAGTTTGTGTAGTTTAAATCACGGGGTAAATAATTAATCTGTCGTTCCGATCAAAAGTAATCTGATGAGATCAGATCGATGAATGAGATGAGCAGCTGCTGTAGAGGTGAGTGAAAGCAAACTTTTAAACCCAGCTCAATGAATGGTAGTTTCACTTTCACTGTGCCTAGCATTCTGCTGCTCCATCTGTGCCCAGAGTACACTCTGTGCTCAAAGAGCGTGGTGCAATGAATAACCAAATGTTATAACAGTGCTCCTAATGAGCAGTCCAGCTCCAAATATAGAATATCAACATACAGCGGCAGATGACTTCATCATGGCGGGCCACCACAAGTAAATAAATGTGCGAGAAACCTGCCTTAACATATATTAGCTAGATAGGAAACTCCTAAAAATGACAAAAAATTGTTTGACATGTAGGTGGTGGGGCAATTTGGGGAGCTTTCAAGTCACCCATCCTTATTATAAAGTCTATGACGTCTGCAGATAGTTACTTCAAAATAGAGCTGGAAAAAAGTATTTTCATGATAATTCTTTTTCATATCAGTTAATATTGATATATATCATGATATACATCAAATCACTATTTTTGTCAAGCTTAAAGGTTCCCTTTGACTCCTAAGTGAGATATGAAGATATCATAACCAGTGATGCACAATAATGATTATTTCAACCGACACGATAAACTGATCATTTCCAGCTTTTCGTGGCCGATAAGATACCGATAATCGATAACTTCTTTTTGCTTGTTTTTCATTACCTGAGGGTATGAAAGGCTGAGATGTGGTGAGTACGAATAAATTTAATTTGTGCATTCTCAAATTTAATTTGTGCATTCTCATTAAAAAAAATCACCAAGAGGTGCATCACATTTGCGGACAGCTGAACATTTAAAGAACGGTAAAATAACATTCAAATACCAAAAGCGGTACTGACTGCTGTGATGGCGGATTGGCTGTACGGCTCTGAACAATCAGAAACACGTTACAATTTAAGAGTTGCCCTTGATACCATCACAAGTTTAAACTTTTATTGATATTAGTGTTTTCAGTGGTGAAAGTGATGATTCAGAGGCTTTCTCATCTGGCATTTAAAACTAAGCAGTAAATACATTGCATAATGCCAAAATGACTAATTACATGAATTCCAAAATTATCTGTTACTGAGCATCAACACATCATCTCAACTTTCTTGCATGTTTAGACTCCCTCCAAAAGATCTCTGGGCGTAATTAATTTGATGAAACAGAAATAGAGGAAAGACAGTTTATTATACAATTATGCCCACTTTCCCACGACTTCCTTCATTGACATTTTGAACATAAATAAGTGTGCCATACTGCATAGAAATTGCACTGGAGATCTAAACATAACATATTCAATAAATGCATTATAACGCACATTATCAATCGACAGTGCCTAAAGCTGCCCTTCTTACTACAAAATCGAGATGTGGTTGCCATATTTTAAAAGAAAATCCTGACTCTTCAATCTTATGTTGTAGTAAATTTTATCTAATGGGATGTAGCTTGACAGTTCATTTAACCAATGTAATAATGTAGGAGGGTGATCGGATTTCCAGTGGTTGGTAATGCACTTCCTTGCAGCGATCAAAGCAAGATCAATATGTTTTTTATGATATTTATTCCAAGGGTCCATATTGTCTGTGCCAAGAAGACACAAGCGAGGCGATTTCGTGATATGCGTACACGTAATTAAGATGAATGTGAAATTTACATGGGACGCCCGCTCTACCAACTGACCTACTGGGTGCCCCAAACTTACCTTTACTCTTGCGTGTGAGTGTGTGTGTGTGTGTCCCTTTGTTCTATTCTGTCCCCTCTCTAAACTCTGAGGTTTTTGCAGGTCCATGAACGCAGCACAGGTGGACCTCACATTTAGTTTTCTTTTCTTTCTCAGCAGCAGTTTGTGTAGTTTAAATCACGGGGTAAATAATTCCCTGTCAACATGATCAAAAGTGATCTGTTTAGATCAGATCTATGAATAAGAGGAGAAGCTGCTATAGAGGTTAATGAAAGCAAACTTTTAAACCCAGCGTAACGAATGATAGTTTCACTTTCACTGCACCTGTCATTCTGCTGCTCCATCTGTGCCCAGAGTGCGGAGCAATGAATAACCGAATGGTATAACAGCACTCCTAATGAACAATCCAGCTCTAAAAGTAGAATAGTAAGGTCGCAGCTGACGGTCCTAAATGAAAAACACACTGTTGAGTGACTTACTATGTGAGGACAATCCCTCGTGTCAATCAGGACTTGGTAGTAGGTGTGAGTCTTCCCCTTCACCTCCTTAGAGCCGTGCGCTCCTGGAGGCTCAGGTTTACTGAAGGAAGAAAGTAGGAGAGACAAAAAGGATATCGGTTATATGAGTCTCACTCACAAAACAAGCCAACAGGTGCCTGTTTGGTTCAGTCTGCAGCCAGAGATGGAGTTTACCTTTCAGACATGGGAGGGGTGATGTCTCTGTCGTAGAGGCGGGCGTGCCATGGAAACAAGACGATGCCTCTGTATCCAAACACACTGTGGAGAAACAGCTGAGGAGAGCACAACAACAAGCAGAAAGTGGATGAGATTATACATGAAGGAGGTTTAATAGAGCATAAATTAGATTACAGTCACTTGACAGGATCACGCAAATCATAACAACACTAAGTTCATGAAAACTTAAAAACAGAATAAATAACACAGGACAGTAAAGAAAAAAAAAATAACTGATATTGAGCTTTTTGAACAACTTTTACTGTCAAAAGAGCCATGTTTGATCAAAAATAATTTTAAATATATGTATATTTCATATAGCCCTCTAATGAAAGTAACTAATTAAAAAGACTAATTAAGTCTAAATAAAAAACATGACTAACAAATCTAAAGGAGCTTTCATGAAGATCTTTTACCACAAGTTGGCCACTCTGTCATTGGCTATTTAGGATTATTTGGTACTTAATTTTTGCAGAGATGGCAGTGAAAGCAAGATTGAAAAGGAGATTGAGACTAGGTTATAGAATAATTTATATTATAAATTAAATTATTAATTTATTAATAAAGGAAAAGTTGAAGGTCGAAGATGTATGATGCACATAGTTGTTGAAATATTAAAACAACTGCTTTTAAATTTGGTATATAGGTTTCACATTTTTGCAGCTGGAGAATGTCAAATTTCTTTAAGACTACCACATTAATATGCTAAATGAAAATTAAAATGTTAAAATTGTTCATCATTTCTATATCTATTTTGGGTCAAATCCACAGGGAGCCACTCTGGAGCCGTACATTGCCCACCTTTGCCTTAAGAGCTAGACCAGCCCATCTCTGATGGTTTGTGTGTGTGTGTGTGTGTGTGTGTGTGTGTGTTTAGTGATTGAATGTAACTTACCTGTCCCGTTTCATATTTGCCGTGCTGCTTCACAGCCTCAAACACTCCCACTGTTTCCAGAATCTTCCCTTCAGGCCTGTTCCTGCCAAAAACAGGCAACACCATTACACACCGGACCCTGTGCATATGTGTGTGTTTGTATTCGTGTGTGTGTCCGTGACACAAACTTTAAGCATCAAAAGAAAAACATATGACCACAAACTAACAAACAGGCTTGTGTACAAAATATGAGGACGGAGATCAAAACATCATATATGGACAAACAAAGAAAATCCATAAGTCCCTGAGGAGCCTCAACAGGAAATCCCGCACTTATGAAGAGGCTTCAGGATCGTCCCTCCTATAGAGACGATTTACATTCATGCATATAGGAGGGACGATCCTGCCGCTTCCCTGCGGCCTCTCTCCTCCCCTTCAGTCATAATCTCAATCACAACTTTGACAAGATTGAATAAAACACTTCGGTTTCTCAGATGTCAACAAACAGAATACCATTCCACCTAATCTCCATGTCCTCGCCTGCAGCCTCATAACAACACACACATACACACACACACACACACACACACACACACACACACACACATTTACAGTGCATATTACAGCTGACAACAACAGCTGGTCACTTGAAATGAATAACACGCATACTTCTGTGCTCCCTGCAAAGCTAATCTTCACAACACAGATGAGGAGTGGGGATTAATGAGGTGGATATATGGACAGTGGGATTTAATACTACACACTACGCTGCTTTCAGGTCAATTTCTTATCATGGCTGTATTGTGCAAGAATAATCACAAGCTAACCTGATTTTATTATGAGAAATATGACTGACTGAAATTAAATTGCATTTTTTTCCTGCTACAACATATATCTGCTGTGTAAATCATTTGCTATGTGTTAAAATCAGTGGGTCTGCTCCATTTCGGCGCGCCGCTGCACCACTTAACACGTAACGGCATCAGCGGAGAAAACAAACAATAATGCTGGCCTTCAGGTTATTTGTGCTTTTACATGCACATTTCCTCGCTTCTTTAGTCCCTTTAGTGGCACACGGCATTATTTGTTGTTGCATTACCTCCAGAAACTGTCGAACAGACGAGCGTAAAACTGACATTTCTGATGCGTGTGTGTAAAATATGAACAAAAAAGGGACCCGCTCACTCAAACGTGGTTCCATGAGGCTTTTAGAGGGGTTTTTTTTGGAGAAAATACTGAGTAAAAATCTAGATTACGAGCTGTCAGATTACTGGCCTGATCGACTGCACGCTTTTATTAATAACATGCAGAATAACACTGCGTGCTCCCCTGAGGTGGTGCTGTGAATCATTCCTGTAGCGCTGAATCAAGACAGTGTTGATGTATCGTTAACCCTTTGAAACCTGGATTGACATCAGTGTTTTGTTGTTATGTTCAGACTCCCTTCACAAGCTATTTAACCCATTGACACTTCAGCAAATTAGTTTGGTTTCTTTAGGGGAAAAAAACACGGAGAAAAGGTCATTGACATTGGACGCAAAAAAAAAAAACAAGGTAAACTACCTGAAAAGTACTTTATAAAAAGAGGGCAATTATTAGAAAATTCTCCCAACAAAAATATGGATAAAAAATTTTCAGAAATCTATATTTCTAATTATTACAATTTTATATTTAAAATCATGTCACAGAATAAAACAGCTTTCAGCACATTTTAAGAGTAAATTTCTTATTTTTATTTGGTCATTCTCATTTTTTTTCAGGTAATTTCACTGAAACTTTTTAAAAATTTTCTTGCTAATTTTTGGGCCATGTCTTGTTTCAGTTGCTGATTGCCTTCTCATCATGTTTTTGAAAGACGCCAAACCAATTTGCTCAGGTTTTAAAGGATTAAGAGACATTAGGATGGCTTTATTTGACATATCAAATCTCAGAATTATGACAATATAAAAATAAGATTGCACAGAAATTGCATAAATCAAAATGACAACTTTGACACAACTGTGCAGCCCTTATAAAGGTGCACAATGCACATGGCACTTCAACACAACGTTAAAATAGGTTCCTCTGCTGTTTCTGGGTCTGCAGCAATCTGACAAATGTCAATACACTGTGTGTTCAGAGATAATCAGATCTAAAAATAGCCAACCTACTGCAAACTCTAAAACCTGCCAAGTGCTACAGCTGGTCAACAACTTTCCCTGCCGATCTGCACAGGAACTATCCATCTCACATCTCCGTTATCTGTCAGTGGTGCAGAAGTGAAGCCGGGTCAGTGTGACACTGAGCCGTCAGCACGTCTGGGAAAAGTTGCAATGACAGTAACAAGACAGGAGGCGAGATTACACAATGAAATGATTACATAAACTAAAGTTAAGAGATACAAGCTGGTGCTGATTCACTGCTGCTATTTCGACCAGTGAGGGGGCTCTCACCCACCTGCACACCCACCTTTCTCTCACAGAGGCTATGTTTCACAAGTACACTCCGCCGCTCGCTCGCTTTGTCATGATCTGACCCGATTCCTTACGCCAACTTTTTTTTTCTAGTTGATGAAGATAAAGGAGGCTACAGAAGCAAAAAGACCCACTTCACTGGATCACAGCCAAGTTGGTTTTATTCCATCAAAAGTCCCTGCTGCTGGTGTAAACACCAAGCAGAAAAGTTAAGCGTGGACATACATTACCGCACCACCACCACACAAGCAACAAAGAAATGTCAAAAAAATCCTAAAAAAATGTCACCTTAGAGCAACCGTCTTGGCTAAATGACTAAATCATCTTCACTAATTTGCAGAGTCACCATGACTGTTCCCATGTTACTAATCATAGCACTGCCACTGAGTCTGTAAACTTCCATGTCCAAGTTGAGAAAAGCAAAAACTGCTCGTCGTGGTGTGTAAACAGGGTGGCAATGGTGTGAGATTTTCAGGGTACCATAACTGTCTCAGAAAATATCGCAGTATCACAGTATCACAGAATTATTTCAACAATTTTTTCCCCACGATTAAAGGATTTTTACGTGTCTGCCACCCAACCATTTGCCTGGGGAAATATGCATTAATATACATGAGTTATGTCTGTCCTGACTGCTGAACCGTTATCCTAACTGTGGGGATTTAGAAGTACTGCAAAACAAGCAGTTCGTCATACATATGCATATGCTTAAGTATGTATGTGTGTTTGTGTGTATGTATATGTATATATAAATGTATGTGTTTGTATATGAGTATGTATTTATGTGTATTTATTTATTTCCTCCTGCTCCTTTTCAGACATGAAATGTTTGTTTACTGAATATGTAAGGTAGGAACCTGATGTTGTTGTTTTGGGGTTTTTTTGCATGTTTTTATTTATTTTTATTAGTTGTCTGATTTCATTTGACATGTTTGAAATGAAGATCTATCTAAACCCTGGGGCTAATACTGCATGACATATTTTTCATTTATTATGTAATTCAGTTTTTATATGCTCATGTATATGTAAATGCTTTTGTTTGACATATATATATGTGTATATATATATGTATATACATATACATGGCAACATTTCATGACAAATTTTAATCTTTCTTAGCAAATATTTAAGAATATTTGACCAGTGTAAATTGCATACAGAGATCTGATGTTGTAGATTGGTGAGTGCAGTGAGGTTATTATCTTTTGTTTTTAATTATTTTTTCTTTTGTTTGTGTGTGTGTGTGTGTGTGTGTGTGTGTGTGTGTGTGATGATGATGGTTGGGCAGTATTTCATAATCTTATAGTAAAAAAAGTCTACATAATAGTAAATTCCCTCAAGCAAAGTTGTAACAGTAAAATTAGAGCTTTTATTAAACACCAGAAGTGAATGTTACATAGTACAAGTGCGGTGTAAACAATGGGTGGTTAAATACTACAATTTTCATTAGACAAAAAAGAAATTTCTTCATTTAGACACTGTTAGATAGCATACGAATAATGTTATATAGTATACCAGTATGTTAGATATGGTATCTGGCCATAATATTTGGCTTTCAATATAGAAATAAGAATTTATTGCTCTTTTTACAAAGAAAAAGAAGAGCTGAGTGTGTTTTTTATCTGTTTTAGATTATGGGGATGTAATTTATGGAAAAGCTGCCACCTCTACATTGAAGTCACTGGATCCTGTTTACCATTCAGCCCTCATGTTCATAACCGGTGACCCTTACGGCACCCATCACTGCCACCTTTATTAAAAGGTCTGCTGGACACATTTGGCTGTGAGGCAGCATCGGCATTGTTTTTATTTATTAGCTTTTAAACAGATGCTTCCTCCCTATATTTCACCGCTTTTAACTCTAAACTCACATAATCTTGGTACTCGGTTGAAGAATAACTTGTTGAATAACTTAAACTTGGGCACTCTTCAACCATTACAACTGTTCAAATGAGTGTTAATATTTTTAATCACACTTCTACGCCATAACATGTTTGTTATCCAGTGTTATTTTTAGCTATAAACATTGCTATTATTGCTTGTTGTTTGGCATCATTTTATCTCTATAATTACTGTTATTTGTTTGCTTGTTGATTGTTTTTAATGCCTTTGTTAGCAGTTGACAGATTATTGGCCTGGCCGATTATCAGACCCAATATCTGACATTGTGCATTATTTGTATTGGTATTTTATTTTAATGATTACAGATGAAATTAATTTAAAAGTCCAAAGAAAGTGTCAGCATGGGAGGAACTTTTACTTAGTAAAACCTCAGGGGGCTACTTTTAAAAATTCATTTTCTATTTAAATTGTCACTTGAATTTATAAAAATGTGCTTTAATCAACTCACCATTCAAATCCAAAGATGTAGAAGGACCAAGCATAAATGAAATTTAAAAATAAATCTATATTATTCTTCTAAAAACAGTTGCTGGGAACTTGCTGTATATAACGCTGAAAGTTTCAGCTTTTATTAAAGATTTTGCTAAAAGCATTTAAATGCAGTTTTGGTTTCAGGGTTTGTTATTTATTTACTTTTACAGTAAATGCATATCAGTTCCAAACATTGGTTATTGGTTTCATTAAGTACTGATAATGGATATCGGTATCAGCCAGAAAATATCGGTCTACACCTCATACAGACACTGTTGGATAACACGGAGATAACGTTATGTAGTATACGAATACTTTAGATATTTTACTGTTACAGCATCGCTCCTTTTCACCCAAGTATAACCATACCGTTAAAGCTAATATCTCTAAAACATGACTAAAAGATTATTTTAAGATCGGTGTTAATTTTTTCTAACTGCGTGATTTTGCCTGATTGACTCAGCGGGTCAGACGGTGTCAAGTGTTGCTCAATCCACGCTGGCTAGTTAACGTGCTAGCTCACGAGCGGCAGAGGACAACTGTACTTTCCTAAATTCCCAACCACCGACTACCAGCTCGTGTTTGCCCGCTGTGCTCATCACACAGACACCGTCTGGGGACATTTGTCCACTCATCAAAAACGTGGACAAAGTCTTTCACGGTGCCATCTTAGGACAGCTCGCGCTCAGCTAAAGTCTTTAGCATGTTAGCATTAGCGGCGAGGACACTGGCTGCGTCTCTTACCGTGACGACATGAACCTCCTCTGCTGGAGCCCGCCGGGCAGCCCGCAGGCCCGGCACGGTACCCGCGGTCTGAAGCCCTCAAACCCGCCGCTGCTGTCCACCGCGCTCAGTATTCTGTGTGCGTGTTTTTTGTTGTATTTACTGACGGTGCTCAGGAAGCCTCGGCGTAACGCACAGGCCGCCATCTTTGCAGCCCTGGCACGCGCACACACACGCAGCTCGAGCAGGGAGCTGATGCTGCTTTCAGGGACCCGATCAAGGGTCGGATTTACGAGGACTGTGTACATAACAGAAACTTTATTCATTATGACAAAAATATGTGATTAAAAACATTGTGGCGACTTCAGTCAATTTTATTTTTATTGGAGTAACTACAGCTGAAAACCAAAACATTTTTTTATTGTTTTGTTTTGTTTTGTTTTGTTTTGTTTTGTTTTGTTTTGTTTTGTTTTGTTTTATTTTGTTTTATTTTATTTTATTTTATTTTATTTTATTTTATTTTATTTTATTAGGCTCTGTGGGGAAACAAAATGTGCACAATTTGCATATTTGAGCGGGAAAAAAAAGTTATTCATTTTAAAAAATGAATGACCAGGAACGTTTCATGGTCATACCTTATCTTTTTTCACTACTTATCTTAATACTATTATTAATAATGACAACAATAATAATAATAATAATGTTATTTTCTTTAATTCACTGGTCAAATTTGAGATCCTCTGGGGGAAAAACATGCAAAATTCACATTTACATGTTTATGTTAGATTTCTTTTCTGAAAATGTTTGCAAAAAGTGCATTTTAATTAGATAATGCACAATTTGCATATTTAAGCAGAAAACATAAAAATAATTCAGAAGTAAATGACCAGGAAAGTTTCATGGTCATATCTATTAGTAATCTTTTTTTATACTACTCATCTAAATACTAAACTACTGCTACCAATAATAATAATGATAATAATGTGGTTGTTATATTTAAAATCTTACAGTGAGCACACAACTTTTCATGATTACATTGAAAAACTTAGCAATAACCACCAACAGCTTAACTAATAGTTAAAATCATCTCATCATATCGATACTACAGACAATTACTTTATTTAAAAATATTACACGCGTACTCAAAGTGACACAGAAGGCTCCAAAAAACTACTTTAATTTAAATATTAGCATTGTTTCTCTGTTAAAACCCTCCACTCCTGTCTTTGGGAATTTTAAATTGCGACCGTGAAGGCACCAAAAGAGCTCACGTGTACTGTCGCGAGCAACATTTAAGTAAAATATAATTTAAAACATTATTACCCGCCAATAATAAAATTATATCAGTTAACGAAAATTATTAATTAGATTTGACAATTAAAAAAAAAAAAGTGCGATGATAAACGTTCACGCGGTAGGTCACATGATCGGTGACGTCATCGTGTCACAAGGCTAACAAACATGGCTGCTTCCTTGGTTTCGGGCTATATTTTTAGCACTAGCTGCTGTTAGCAGATAAAATCCGAATTTCGGTGTTTTATAATAACAAAAACCGTTTTATTTTATATATTTATGCACATCTTACTTCAGCGAGGACAAGTTTGACTGGAGGTGTTTTAAATTGAGAGCCTGGAGACATTTTCAGTCACAGTCATGGCCTCTGCGTTTGTCGTCGGGGAGAAATTTAGGAATAAAGTAACGCAGTTATTAAAAAAAGATGATTATTTTCTGCCTCAACTACTCAGAGAAGAACTGGAGGAGACACTTAATAAACCAGAAACAACAACTCTGTCCTTCAGTACAGCGAGGAAACTCAAGAAATACCTCCAGGACAAAGGTCAACACTTTGATTTAAATAATAATAATAATAATAATAATAATAATAATAATAAATGTATGTGGAATTATTCAGGTCAGGTGGAGTATGTGTTGTAACATAATAATGATTTCACCCTACAGACTAGAGATATTTTGCTCCTTCTAATGTATGGCCCAATATTTCCTAATATTATACTCATTTTAAGTGTTGGCTAATAATTATACGTGTCAGTTTTTTTTTAAAAAAGGCATTCATTTAGCAACATTTATTTGAGTAACAGCCTGTGTGTGTGTTCACCAGAAAAACACAGTATTTCAGGGACTGTTCTTTATTTATCACAGGAGGCTGGGTTGCCTGGATTTCTTTTATTCATTCATTCAATTTATTTTATTTTTTTAACTTACCCCAAAGCTACAAGTATTTTCTTTATTTCTACTATTTATTGGAGAAGGGGGGCATTGGCTGGGGAGTGATTTCATTCATTTATTTAATTTAATTTAATTTATTTTAATTTTGTTTTATTTTATTTTATTTTTTTTTTATTTTTTTTTTTATTTTTTAACCTACCCCAAAGCTACAAATATTTTTTCCAGATGAAGATGAAGTCCTGCAGTTGAAAAAACAAAATAATATAAAATAAATTCTGTTTCTTTGTACGCCCAGAAAACACATTTAAGGGATTGGTCTGAGTGGTGTTGACTGGGGAGTGATTTCATTTAGTTATTTTATTTATTTAATTTAATTTAATTTAATATAATTTAATTGAATTTTTGAATTTTTGAATAATTGAATTGAAATATTTTTTTCCAGATTAAGATTAAGTCCTGCAGTTGAAAAAATAAAATAATGTAAATAAATACATTCTAAATAAATAATTAACTTTAATTTTGTTTTTTCTTGTCATGCATGCTGGTTGGTTAGAGCAAATGGTTTATTTTTGGCAAAAATATAATTGAGACATAAAGACAGTTGGAAATGTGAAAATCCAGAGATAATTTAAATTTTGACAGTGTCATATTCTGATAAAGTGTGTAATTTGAAGCTCTGGAGACATTACATGCCTCTCTGCTCTCATAAATAACAAACAGCCCCTAACTAACATTATATCATATTATTTCAATAAATAGCACTCCATGATACTATCTCACATAAATATATTAATATTTAAGACATTGTTTGTCTTCCAGCTTCAGTGAGCAAATGCTGAAGCGCTCTGACTTGATATTCTGCAGTAATGTAACAGTTATATAATAATAATAATAATATATAATGGTAATATATTGTGATCTTACCGCTGTTTTCCTCCAGGGCATCCTTTCTACCTGCACGAGTTGCTGGAGGACAGCTCACTGCACCTGCCTGAGGTCGTGACGCCGCCCAGAGTGAGTGAAACCAGCGACATGCTTTAATTACAATAAATGCATAATTGTCTGTTTAACTATTAATACACTCATTAGTATTATGCTGCATTCACAGCGTGCAGGAAACCAGGCGGAGACAAGACGACAATCGTAGAGCAATTATTTAATCTTTGAGGTGCTAAAAACTACCTTTGAAATTTGATAATGGAGCCCAATTTCTGCAACTCATCCCTACATAATAACTAAAAACAGAGTTTAGAAATGGGATACAAGGACCACGATACAACAACGTAAAGCCAAACAGTCTTATTGAATACAAGCAAGAAGAAACTAGGGCCGATTTAGGATAAAAACCAGATGGCAAATAATGCAGGATACAGGACACAAAATGTCATTATAAAATAATAAAGAAATAGACCCAAAACAACAACAATAGAGGCCATAAAAAATACCTAAAATTTAAAAAAAAAAAAATGTTGATAATAGTTATATTAATAATAATAATAATAATAATAATAATAATAATAATAATAATAATAATAATAATAATAATAAATAGTGTTGTGGACAATATTATGAATGTCTAACAATATCTCTCTCTCTCTGTGTTTAAAAAAAATATATTTCATATTTTCTTAATTTCTTTCACTTTTTGGGAGATCTCTTACTACGTTCCTTATACCCCTTTGACCATTTTGACATATTGCTCGTCTGTCCGTCCTGGAAGAGGGATCCCTCACTATCCTCTACCGCTCTTCCTGAGGTTTCTTCCTCTTTTTTTTCCCCGTTACAGGGGTTCTTTTTGGGGAGTTTTTCCTTGGGTGATGTGAGGGTCTAAGGGCAGAGGGATGTCGTACACTGTAAAGCCCTCTGAGGCAAACCTTGTTTTGTGATAATGGGCTATATAAATAAAACTGACTTGACTTGACTTGACTTGACAGAAATCAAACCAGTTTGTGACAGTTTACATGCATGTGAAAGCTGTCTGAACGCTGCACAAGAAAACTGAAGACGTTCCAGGTTTTAAAGGGTTAATCCTCGACTTTGGAGGATCTAAGGCTGCAAACTGGCTCATATGGGGTTCAACATTTCTGTTATGATTCTTCGGGGCCAAACCCAGACGAGCTTTAAAAGTGATCAGTAAAATCTTGAATCGATTCTAAGACAAACAAAGTGAGACGTGAATTTTGGGGCGATGTGATGTCGTCTGTTTAAACCATTAGAGCATTATCTTTTCAAAGGGAGGCACAAAGAGCTTAATATAAAACCATTATCACCAGTGTCTGCTGCAGAAACCTGCGCTGCAAGCATCCATAACAGATGTTGACTTTTGTCCCTCAGAACCCAGAGCTGGTGGCTCGTCTGGAGAAGATCAAAGCCAAACTGGCCAATGAGGAATACAACCGAATCACACGTAACGTCAACACTCAGGTACGATTACATTCAAAACGTATTTATCTTTCGTGCATCGTGCTCAAGATGTGACGCTGCAGATTTTTTTAGTAAAACAGTTTTTCCAGGCATGAAAAGTTTTGCACATGTGATAAATGTCTGTCTTTGTCTTCAGGAAGTCAACCGCAGTGGGACATTAGCAGATTTTGGTCGGCAAGGTCAGCGTGGTACACGTGCACTGTTTTCAATATTCACAATTTTAACAATCAGAGGCTAAATTATACGTTATGTATTTTTCAGTGCGATCGGTCAAAGCGGTGGTGGCGACTGTATTCAACTTCCTGGTCACAGTGGTTGCTGCTTTCGCCTGTTCGTACATGGGGAGTCAGTACCTGTTCGCTGACACAGCAGCGGTAAGAATACGACTTTTAATTGTGAATGTGCGCTCACCTTTTTTGTCTCAGAAGATCCAGACGTTCAAAACAGCCGAATTGTCCGCAGAGGTGTCCTCTTCTCTGAAACAAACAGACTGGGTGATTAAAACGGTTAAAAACAGCAAAGAAAGCAGTTTCACGTCAAAAATCTGTGTTTTTCTAGTGCAGTTTGGCTCGTGGAATAGGGGCTGCTCACTTTGGTGGCCCACACTAAAACACAATCTGGAGCCAGTGTTTGGTTTGTCCGTTGTGGGCTACTGTAGAAACACAGCGGTGCAAACTGTTCATTTTAACGTAATTAAATTCTTATTTTCAGGTAATTATACCCTGAAAAAAACATACATATTCTATTATATACCATTTTTGCAGATGTTTATCCCCCTAAATCCTAAACACAGGATGTTTGTGTCCACCTAAAGATTTCCTAACTCTTTTTTGTTTGTTTGTTTCTGTCACCTGTTTTCCAGCGAGTAATAGCAGCTGTGATCGCTGCGTCTGTAGTCGGGCTCGCTGAGCTCTACGTGCTGGTCCGGACCATGGAGGGGGAACTCGGGGAACCGTAGCAGCTGCACAAAAAACAACGAGGGAAACAAAAACTGCAGCAGCACTCAAAGCAGAGCGCTGCTGAGTCAGCTGATTCAGGACAGACGTCTCACTCTGTCATGAAAACTGTGGACTTTTTGCCTTTTTATTTGACAGGAAACATTGGTGTAATTTTCAAGTTTGATTAAACTCACTTAATTTACAAAGTGATACTTGTTGCCCTAAAGGGAAGCTGGGACATCACAAGAACGCAAAATGGTTTAAAATAACTGAATGTCTTTTATTTGACATTTTCAAATATTAATACTGCTTTATGTGACGTTCCACCTGCCCAGGTTTTGTTTAAAGGTAAACTATGCAGGTTTGTCATTTTGTAAACATGGTTCTCAGCTAAACTTCAGCCAACATCAGATTCACTATTGTTTCGGATTCAGGTTACTTTATTTGTAGATTTAGGTAGATTTGGGTTGATTTAGGTAGATTTGGGTTGCAGTAAAAAGTATAAAGACATCCAGACAGACAACATACAGGATAAAACATGACAAAAAGATGCAGGATAAAACATTAAAAAAGAAACAATTAAAGCTAATGTTAAATATGTAACAAATACCAATAAAAAAGTGAATAAATAAATCAGAAATACAGGCTTTTATGCAGTTTTGTGCAATTTTCCTACAGCTTGTTCACAGTGTGATGGCAGCTGGATCAAATCTGTTTTTATATCACTTAGTTTTACACCTCGGGACTAAAAAACCTCCTTTCAGAGGAGAGAAGCTGAAACTCAAAGTGCAAAAGGTGCAGTTCATCATTTAAAATGGCTATTCGCTGTAACTGTTCTTTACGGAGACTTCCGAACCATGACACCGAGGAAAAAGATAAAACCGATTCAATAAAAGCACCGTAAAATAAGATCATGGTTTTATGGCGTTTGCCTTGCTATATTTTATTTATTTCTGGCACTGTGTCTCTGTAATGCCAGCTGCTTACAGTCTGCTAGCACCTGTAAAAAGATAACACTTCTATAAATATACACGCCTATAAACATTCACTATATAAAGACTATAAACACATCAAACACATGAAATAATAAGACAATAAATCTGCAGATACTGAGATTGTGTCATAAGTGATGATTTAGAGGCATTATTTCTGTGTTAGTTTATGCATTGCTTTTTAGGAAAACCCTGCGTAGTTAAATCCAAACATGAGTCTTATGTTATTTATTTATGACTTTTTAATTTCATATTTTTCCTCAAGACTACGACCTGAAAATAAACGTTTATTGATGTATTATTCTTTCCATTCTGTTCTCAGATATAATCATATTTTTGTGTTCAATAAAGTCATCAGGATTAACTAAACTAATGCTGATTTCATAACGTTGACGATCCTCCAGTTAGTGTTACTGTCCTCTGCATCTGCTGTCTTTTAAATCAAATGTAATAACAAAAAAGCACTTTTTCCTCATATGATATCAAAGAAAATATGGACAACTGTGCATATTTGTAACATGAGCCTACTGCAAGGTTGAAATTTTTAAACATGAAATAAGGGTCTTTAATTTTCTGTTATGGAGTCTATCACCTCACTGCTAAAAGAAGAGAAAGCAATAAAAGACGATAAAAAAATATGAGAAATAATAAAAGAAGATGACATCACATCAGTGGAGATGAAAAAAAGGTAAGAAGATAAAAACATGAAAAAAATGGATGAACAAGTAAATAAATTTAAATCATAAAAAGGTGGTAAGAACAGAACATCAGAAGGATAAGGAACAGATAAGAGAGATAATGAATGAATGAATAAATGAATAAATAAATAAATGTGACACTAAATTAAAGCGAGTCCGTAAAAATGATTTAAAAGACGTCACTGACTCTGCAGCCTCATTTCCTCGGTCACGTCGCTCCAAAGACGAGGGTTGCTTTTAGTAAAAATGTCCAGAAAACTATATTAATAATTATTATAACCATACATTTAAAATATGTTTCTTTTGAAAACATAAGAGCAAATTGGCTCACAAATTGTGAGAAATTAGTAAACACTGACAAGAATCTGACCTGAAAATTGTTTTTTGGGGGAAAGAAAACTCAGTTAAAATGGCCAGAAAACTATATTTATAATTTTTATAACCATATATTTAAAATTTAAGTCTATAAATAATAAAAAAAATTATATTTAAAAACGTAATTTTAAATATACAGTTCTAATAATTATAAATACATTTATCCCCACTTAATACATGCATATTTATTCTTTAGGATTTTCTTTTTTTTTCTTTTCTCTGACTTATTTCCTACTTATATTCGGGTTCATTGCTTTCTAAACATGTTTTTAAACGAAATCCTACCAATTTTCTCAGGTTCAAGCAAACAAAACCGAACGAGTAGCAGGCATGAGACTAAAAATCAAAAAGGAAGACGATCAAACACAAGGAGACTTACTGGACGAGGACTGTGAGGACGAGACGACACCAGGGAGCAAACAAAAGGGATTAAACATTCACACAAAGGGTTAACAAGACACAGGTGAGGCCCGTTAGGGAGACATGAGGAGCAGGATGTGGAAGACAGAGACAAGGGTAAGTACTACAAAATAAAACAGGAAATTACAATAACAAAATAAACAGAAAAATGACATAGATGTGTGTGTATATATATATATATATATATATATATATATATATATATATATATATATATATATATATATATACTTTTTTGATGCTGCTGATTGCATTTTTACCATTTTATGTGACTGTTTGACTGCTAACCTGAATTGCTCCTCTGGGATAAATAAAGTTGTCTGAATCTGAAATCAAGTGACTGAAGCAAGAAATAAAATTTATTCCTGGAAAAAAAAATCTTGTTAACAAGGTTTTCAGTACCAAGATACTGACTTGGCTGACCGTGTCACAGAGCAAACTTTATCTACCAATGAAGACCATGAGATGAGGCTAAAAGTACTGGAAAAAGCTAGTAAGTGGACCTTGAGTGAAGTTATTTTGTCACCTTGTTTACTGTATTTTGCCCCGGAGTCGCCCTTGTTTTGACGTTTCTAAATAACCCACCAGCTGTGGCATCAGTCGGTATAATACTGTTTACCGAACTGTTGTTGAATTATTTTATCGTCCATCTCCACCTGACAGATGTGCCAATAACTGTGCTCTGATCTGCGCTCGCTGTGTGCGTTTGAATTGAATTATAGACACAAAAAACAAACGATTGCAGTTTAAACGATTACAGAAACAAAAGTCTGACCATCCTCAGAGCAACAACACCGTGTATCTTATTTAATAAAGTCTAATACGACACAGCAGATCTGTTTCCTCTGATCTTTTCTCCTGATATGAATTCGTGTTTTTTTTTTTGTAAACCCCCCCCCCCTTATCGAGTGCTGTCATATCAGTGGAAAGATTAAAAGATGTAACTACATCTGGAGTACAAAAAAAAAGTATCTTTCTAAGATCTGAGATTTGACACCCGGATTAAAGGTTTATTGAAAGATTATATTTGGTATTAAGGATGATTATGATATGCAGAGATCTCTCTCACAGTGAGCGCTACTGTCTGTCATATTTGCTTCTGTATTATACCTCTCATGTAATATTTCAAAACTTAAATCCAGGCAGAATTACAGAGCCTGTAAGCTGATAGACCCTGAGCTCTGGCTTTAATTTAGTTCTTATTTTTTTCCCGTCCGTCCGTCCGTCTAACCCTCCTGATGCTTACAGTACAGAGATATGAAAAACAATATTTTGACTTAGGAAATAATTATTCCTGTCATGGTATCTTACCACAAGGACTCATTTTAATCAGGATGTTCTGAAAGATAATACTCGCGGGGTCGCAGCATTAAACATGCCGCGGTTCAGCTTAGAGCAGGAAAACAGGAGTCCGCATCTGTGAGAAGAATCCATGTCGAGTACATCGGTGACACGTTGGTGAGTTACTGAGCTGCTCTGTGAATCCTTTCATTCGTCCTTTATTGTTTAGAAAACATCAAAATGAGACTAGAAACATAATGGAACAAGTCCTGAGCTTATATACGACAAACAGTTTTCACAACAAGAAATTTATTCTGCAAAACTTAACACAAAAGTCTCTCACTAAGAACTCTTAATTTTGGCTTCAGAATTGCACATTTAACACAAATTAGGTAATAATTCACATTATATTACAACACTACATATACCCAGTAATGGAAGTTTTGGCAGCAGGAATCAAGCTAGTTTATTTGGTCGGATTTGTCATTCATCCTGAGTCTCAGCTGAATCAGGCTTGCCCAATTTATTTCTGCCGAGTTTGGGCCGATGCTGGGCCAGGTCAGTTTTTTAAAATGGTCCAGCAATGGCAGAGTTGGTAATCAGAATCAGGTGGGTTTATTTGGCCCAATTTTCAGACGCCCATTCATCCCAAGTCTCAGCTGAACCCGACTTATTTCTTCCAGTTTGCAAAGTTTGGGCCGTTGCCGAGCCGGGTCATTTTTGATAACGACATGGTGACGGCAGCGTTGGCGGCCGACTTTGGGCACATTTATTTGACTCAATTCTGGGCTTCATTCAAGTCAGGTCGCGTATGTGGCCAGACCTTTTGATAATGGCCCAGAAATGGCAGCATAGGGAGCCAATATTGGGCAAGTTCATTCGACCTGAATCTGGGGTGTCATTACTCCCAAATCTCTTCCAAGTTTGGCAAGCCAATGTGGCACAACTCGTTCACCTTGCCAAGTTCGGGCCGATGCTGGGCCAGGTTGGTTTTTTTTTGAACGGCCCAGAGATGGCAGCATTTGAAGCCATAATTGGGCCTGTTTATTTAACTCCAGTCTATTTGGGCAACAGCTTGCAGCCTTAAGTTATCTCCTCCAGCATGCCGAGTTTGGGTCGATGCTGGGCCAGGTCATTTTTTTGGTAACAGCCCAGCGATGGCACTCAGAATCGGGCCGGTTTATGTGGTTCAAATCTGAGGTGTCACTAATCTTGAGTCTCATCTGAGTGATAAGGCAGCCAGGCTGGGCCTAACATATTTGTAGTGTTGTGCCGAGTTTGGGCCGATGCTGGGCCAGGCCTTCTTTTTTTTGGCAGCGTTGGCAGCTGGAGTCTGGCCTGTTTGGTTGGCCTGGTTCTGGGCCGTCCTTAATCCACAGTCTCAGCCGAGTTGGGCAACCAGATGCAGAATGACTTATTCCTCCTGGAGTGTCAAGTTTGGACCGATGCTGGGCCAGATCAGTTTTGAAAATGATCCTGTGATGGCGGTGTCGGCAGCCAGAATCGGGACGTTTTATTTTCCTGAATCTGAGACGTCAGTCATCCCAAGTCTCAAACGAGTCGGGCAGCTGACTTCCACCATGCCAAGTTTGGGCCAGGCCTTTTTTTTTTGTGACGGCAGTGATGGCAGCTGAAATTGGGACAGTGTATTTGGCTCGTATCTGGGGGTCATTATCCCGAGTCTCAGCTAAGTTCGGCAACCAGGTGTGGTCCAACATATTTCTTCCAGCGTACAGAGTTTGGGCCGATGCTGGGCCAGGTCATTTTTTGATAACGGCCGTGTGATGGTTGTGTCAGCAGCTGGAATTAGGCCAATTTTTACCAAAATCTGGGGCGTCATTCATCCCAAATCTTAGCTGAGCGGTGCAAACAGATGTCACCAGACTTTTTTGAATTTGGGTCACTTTGGCCACTTGGGTACCCTCATCACTTAATTTTGGTTGTTTGAAATAAAATAGAGCTTTTGGAGCCAATTTGCATCAAAAATACATCTGCAGCGGTCATTTCCTCAAGATTATACAAATATTAATGAGACAAAAATTTCAGTTTCAGCAGGTTAGTGTTTGGAATAATATAGAGGAAGACTGACTTTTGAAAGATTTTGTTTTATTTACTAGATATGCTGTATTACTGTAAATATACAGTACATAACGTGGTACAAAGCCTGGTTTTAAACCTGAGTCAGTCTGACTTTCATACAAAATGAAATTATGATTATGATTATACAGTTTTTGTTCTGTATCGAACACAAACTTTGTTTCTATTCAAGACACTGAAACTTAAATATTTCACTCAATTGTAATAATTCAAATCAACGGCTTGCACTGAAAATTGAGCCAAAATTAGTAAAATACTGTGAATTTAAGTGGGATCAAATAAATTAAATATACTTGAAAATTTAAAAACTGGCTGGATCGTACTAAAAAAACAAGATAACGATAAACCAACAAGAACTTGTAAACAACTCTAGAGGTCGGAGGAACAATCAGCTCTAACAGGACAGATTTAGACACAGGGGGTTTTGTAACAGGAAATACAAAGGAGTCTGACAAAAAAATATAGTAGAGTATTAACCATCTGAAACCTGGATCATTAGTTTCTTTGTGCTGCAATCAGACACCTTTCACAAGCTTTTAAAGCTTTGAAACATGATTAAATTGGTTTGTTTTCTTTCAAAAACACAGGAAGACAATAAGCAACATGGCGAGAATTAGTAAAAGGTGACAGGAAAACGTCCTGAGAAAAAGCTGAAAGAAAGAAAGCAAATAAAAAAGAGAGAATCACTGGAAAATCATCCAAAAAAATATATTATTAAATTGAAATTCAAATTAAATTCTAAATTATTAAAATAATAAAAACATGTTACACAAAAAAATAAATTTATAATTATTAATATTATCATATCTTAACACTTTTTTAAAAAACTTTTTTTGGTGCTCATTTTAGATATTTAGAGATATTTTTTTTAATCAATTTTTTTTTGCAAATTTTTAGGTCATTTCTTAAGTTGCTCATTGCCCTTTTTTTTTAATTAATCAAGCCAATTTGCTAATTTTGCAGTTTCAAAGGGTTAATATTCCTCTTTTCATGCTCCACATCCAGACTGATCAGAATTCCAGGAAGTTGGTGACGATAGCAGCGTTGTAGATCAGGTCTGAGATATAACCCATGGAGGTCTGTGGTCCCATCTGTGGGTGGTGGTGATGGTGGTGTCCTTGGGTCTGAGTCACCTCCCAGTACACCGGCTGAGGGTGCGAAGGAACCACCTGATCCACAGAGGTGTGACCTCCACCTGCAGCGCCGCCTCCGTACACGGCCTGATGAGCCCCCGATGGAGCCACCGTCTGGGGTTTGAAGTTCCTGAAGGCCTGGTAGGGTCGGGCCGCGTGGTGGGGCTGCCTGCTCATGGGCTGAGAAAAAGAACCAGGGAGGAAACCGGGGAGCGCTGGTCCGAGGTGCTGCCGCTGGTGGTGCTCCTCCTCCCAGTGCCGAGACTCTGAAGGTTTAGAGGAGCCCAGCGTGGGCTGCTGGTGGAAGGACGAGGAGGTCGGCGGCGATGATACGGGGTTGCTGTAGATTTGGATCCAGTCTGAGTACATCTGTGGGACGTCCTCACAGGAGTGGCTCTGCTCTGGCCTGAAGATGTCTGCCAGGGCGGTTGAGGTGAGGAAAGCAGAGGGGACGGGACCAGAGGAGGGGTCAACAACCCCTCTACCTCCCAGGACAGGCTTACTGGACTTGGGGAGTCTCCCAGTCTTGATACTTCTGGCTCTTCTGTTTTGGAACCAAACCTGTGGAAAACAGCAAGACTTAACGCTGGGTATTGATTTTTGATGGATTAACGTCGACTCACTGGTGACATTGTTGCTCTTTGTTGCCTTTATTTGTTGTATTTTACTGTCTAAAGTAAATTTTCAGGGTTTTGTTTGTTTTTTCTTTGCTTTTGTTATTGTTTGCTGGTTTCATATTTTTCGGGGGATGGGGGCTGGTTCCATTTATATGAGCCTCTGGCTTCTTGACCTCTCTACACATTTTCTTTTTGTTTATTTTATTCAACTGTACAATAATTGTGTTTTTTTAATTTCATTTTCATTTTAATTATTTATTCATATATGTATGTATTTATTATTATTATCATTATCATCATTATTATTATTATTATTATTATTAGTAGTAGTAGTAGTAGTAGTAATAGTAGTAGTAGTTGTACAAATATCTGGGTAATTTTGTGTTGTTTTTTTTTAACGAATTTCTTCCAAATATTTTGGGTCATTTCTTGTGAAGTTACTCATTGCCTTTTTCTGATGTTCTTGAAAGGAATCGGGCCAACATGCTCAGGTTTTAAAGGGTTAAAAAAAATGTGCGTCATGAGGGTCTATCAAAGAAAACAGACGGGAAACTTACGTCACCAGAACACAACAGACGAAAACTAAAGACTATTAAATAAATAAATTCAATCATTTTTAGTGTAACTAACCACAACACTGTATCCATTAAGCTGTTATAAAACGATAATAACGGAGCTGGTTTGATTATTTTCTGACTCACCTGTATCTTGCTCTCGGGCAGGTGTGTGTGCGCGGCCAGCCTCTCCCTCAGGGTGATGTCCGGGTACGGAGTCACCGCGAAGGCCTGCTCCAGCTCGGACAGCTGGGCTCGGCTGAAGATGGTCCTCTTCCGCTTCCTCTGGCCCTCCATCAGGGCGGCGGATCTGTCCGGCTCCGGAGAGGACACCGCGCTCTCACTGCGAGCGTCTAATCATAATCAATAATCAATAATCAATAATCAATAATCAATAATCAATAATCAATAAAAAATAAAACATAAAAGCATTCATATATCCTATATAGATTTATAATAAAATAAAGATTAAGGAGGAGAAATTTCAAATAGAGTCACAATAAAATACAAAATAAGGAAACGAAATTTCACATTTTAAATTTAGATTCAGTTGTTTAAATTTGAAGCATACTTGCAATTTTCTTCCTGTATTATTATTATTATTATTATTATTATTATTATTATTATTATTATTATTATTATTATTATTATTATCATTATTATCTGGCCATAAAAACGATTTTACATTGAGTTACATGGCTGATTAAAGATGAAAATAAAATATTATATTAATGTTTAAAAAAAACTATTGCCTACTGTAAAAAATTACTTTATTTAAAAAACAAATATTTAAACTATTTGCATGCATTTTTTTTTAATTTAATAGCCCTACGCCTATATTTTACTCTCTATATAACCTGACATTTTACAAGGAGCTGATTGATGTTTATTGGCTTTTACATGCACATTTGTTTTTTTTACATATTTCATTTGTAGATTACAAACAAATTAATTAATTAATAAATAAAATAAATAAAATCAAATCTGTCAGGACAATTTCTGCTGTGATACTTGTAACTTTCCCCTTTTCCTTTAAAAAATGTCACATTTTTTGAAGTTACCTTTAAAAAATCAAATTCTTTTTGTTCTTTTCATTTGGTTTAGATGATCATCATTTAGGCCAATTTAATTATTTATTTAGGCTACATTTGCTGAGTTTCTTGAATGAATCACAGAGAGCAAAACATTTATTTATCCAGATGAAGCTGCTGATCTGAGCTCTTTAACACTCACCTTTACAGTGATCCGCTTCTCCAAATAACGCCTTAAAATCCATCATGTCTTTTTGCTGGTTCTGCTTGAGTACAGAGAAGTCTGAGTCCATGAACAGAGCCATCACTGCACACGCACACACACACGGACACACACATACACACACACTGCCCGGCCCTCACTGATGCTGACAGCTGTGGAGGAGTGACCGCTTCTTATACCCATCAGCTGGGACACCCTCCGCCCAGCAGCCAGTAAATCCAGGTGTTGTTCACCTCTGCCTCTAATCTCCAGACTGAGAGAAGCGAGTACGCTTGTTTTCATGCAGAACTGCATTACTTCTTAAATCGCTCTGCCTGTTTTTTAAGAGCTTTGGGGAAATGGAGTTGTGTTTCATAAGCAAAATGTTGGTCTGACAATCAATAAAGATGTGTATCATTATATAACAAATAAAAAGTCGGGGGGAAACAGCATATATTATAGAAATATGTGTTTTTAGACCATATGACTGTAGCTGCTTCTTTTTTTCCACAGAAGTGTTGTTTGTGCAAACATATTATCGTGTAAATTTGTCTTATTTATTTTAGAAAATGCTTGGAAAAGAATTTTGAAATTGTTAAAGGGTTCCTTGTTGTGTTTCTTCAAAAACTTAGGTAAAGAGCAATAAGCAACTTCAGAGGAAATTAAACAAAAATTAGCAAAAAAAAAAAAAAAAACAGAATAAAAAGTAAAAGAATATTAATAAAAAAATTATATAAAATAAATAAATATAAAAAAATATAAAAAAAAAATATATAAAAAAATAATTCTGTAAAATAATTTCAATATATAATTATGATCATTATAAATATTTTTTTTTTGGACATTTTCCCTAGCTTCAGCAACAGTCCCCACCCCAATGTTTTCAAAAGAAAGCAAACCAATTTTATTAGATTTTGAAGGTTTTAATACTTGTGAAAATGTTTGAACGCAGCACGGGAAAAGCAATGTTTATCACCTAATCTGATTGTTTTTTTCCTTGTAAGTACAATCACAAACAAACATAGCTGAACTGAGAGCAAACTGTCAGACTTCAGTCTGTTAAATTTGCTTTTAAGTTATTTTTCTCCACAGCTGAAATATTGAAGTTTGTTCCTTAAAACATTTCAGTGTTTTGGGATTTTACCTTCCTGTTAACAATGCAGAAATAAATGAGCATAAACACTTAGGTGTCAAACAGTACAATTTATTGATTTTCCATATCAATGAAACGATATCACAGCATACGTGGATGTAAATATTCAGTAATCAGCTCCATTTTACAAACATTTTACTCTGTCAGTTATTCTGCCCACAGTGGCCGACAGTTTAGTGATTCAGTGACTGTTGTGAAACACACATCCTCCCCTTTGGTGCAAAATTAAACACAACAATAATAAAGGTTAATGTGGACGCTCACTTTCAAATATGCAATGTGAAGATTTACATAAAACAACAACACTTTCATGCTGTCTTATCTTAACTACACGCACACACACACACACACACACACACACACACACACACACACACACACACACACACACACACAAACCCTTTGACAAATCCACCCTGATGTCTGTGTGTAAGTCCATCTCTTCGTTGCATTTAACAGGACACACACACAAACACAGTTTTATCCCCAAAGGTCAACATCCACTCTGTGTATCTGTGAGCTGTGAACACTTTTCCTGCAGCACGTGGAGGGACGTTCACCGCTCCACCACCGGGGGGCAGGAAAGTCTTTTCAAAGCCGGCTCAGGGTCTCTTCTCGGCTCAAAGTTGTGTGCAGAGAACGAAGGAGAGGTTGAAAAAACGTCTAAAGGGAAGAGCCGTGCAGAAAATGAGATCCTCCGCTTTGCAGCGTCACTCAAACTTGCGCAGGTGGTTGTAGAGGGACTGGACGTAGGTGAAGACACACATGGGGTCCGGTTTACGACCCATGATCATCATGTCGTCCACCTCGATCAGCCGGTCGCAGCCCGCCTTCAGTCTGCAGACGCAGACAGAGAAACACGAGTGTCAATGCTGCAGAAATTTATTTTAACTCAACCAAAACAGGATGTGACATAGCGTGGTGGCGTAATGAGTCCTAAAACGCAGACGCCCGTTAGCCCTCTAACTTCCGGTTCCGGTTCATTAGTAGTTGCTTTATGCTTTTTTTTGTTATATCTCTAATACTTGTATGTATGTAATTTATAACAGAGCAAAAGTTTGCAGGTAATTAATGCAATCTGCGATCTTGCTACTACTGTTTACTGCGGGTGTGAATTTTGAGAACTGATGATAATTTTGTGGAAAATGGGTAAATTTGGACACTGGAGACACATACTGTAAAACCAGGTGTAAATAAAATCAGGTTAAATCAGGTGTAAATAACATCTGGATGTAATAGACATTTTAATGCAAAGTGTAGCTAAAGGAGGTCGATATGACGCCTGGATCCGTTTAAAGTTCCTCCACTGATTGGTCTATAAAATGCCCTGAAATTGTGGAAAAATAATTTTCCTAAAGCTGCAAGACGACATATTTAAATCAGTGGACATTAAATGTAAAGATATTCAGTTTACAGTTAGAGACCAAACAAAAGCAGGAAATCCTCATTACTGAGAAGCTGAACTCAGGACTGTTTGAAAGGTTTTGAATTGAAATGTATCACAAAAAGATTTCAAAATATCAATATAACCTTTCAACTGACATACTCTGCATCTAACTTTGTGTCTCGGATAATCCCGACGAAAACACCGACTTTTCCTTTCCAACAAACATGTTTTGAGGCGTTAAGGAACGTCACTATGCATGAAATAACTCATGTCGTCCTATAAGTCTCTGCTCTGTGATCTCTTTAAGAGCTCAAATGTAAAGCTGCAACTATATATGAAGGATTGATTCTGTGACTAAGTAAATACTGTTTTTCACTCAAATCAGCTTAATTCTGCAGCCGCGTTATCAGCTACGAAACAACATTCTTCAATCGAGTATCTTTAAGCCCTGACGTTAAGTTTTTTGACCTCTAGGAAAGTATAATATCTAAATCTAACAGTATCTGTATGGTGAAACATGGAGTCAGCGCACCTTTCACCAAGCATGCAAAAATATCACCACATGAAATGTGTGTGTTCTGGCTATGAAACGACAGCAAAAACACACATTAAGAGACATTCAGCCACAATAGAGTTAAGTATTGCATTGTTATTGCAGTTAAGGCCAATAAATACTTTTAGGCCCATTCAGCAAAAATCTGAAACCACAACTAACTCTCAGCTAACAAATAAGTGTTTCTGCTGTTGCATAATGAGACCAACGAGTTCAGCTGCAGCTCAGTTTCTGTGGCTTTAAAGGAATAGTTCAACAGTTTTGGAAAAATGTTCACAAGGGTTGGACTGGTATAAACATTGTTGTAACTGTTTGATAAATCAGTGTGAATCAATATTATACAGTATTTCCCGGAGGAAATTTTGAGCATTTAACATTTATTCAAAAAAAAAAAAAAAAACATGGGAAGAAGGCAATGGGAAACTTAAGAGGAAATTAGCCAAGAATTTGCAAGAAATTAGTAAAACAAAAAAAAAAAGAGAAAATTATTTGAAAATTAACAAAAAAAAAACATAAAAAGGGAGAGTACCATAAACACAAAACAATAAAAAAAATGCTTAAAAATTTTGTACAACAATTATGAAGATTATAAATATGGTTCTCTGGCCCTTTTCCCCTTGCTTTTTAAAAAAGTTATTTTCTAGATCTATTAATTTCTTGTAACTTGTTGGGCATTTCTCGCCAAGTTGCTCATTACCTTTTATCCCCGTGTTTCTGAAAGAATTCACACTTATTCGTTCAGGTTTCAAAGTATTAAATACTTGTGAAAGGTGACCAAATGCAGCACAAGAAAAGTGATGTTGGTCCAGATTTCAAAGGGTTAAACCCCTGCATTCTGGTGAATTTTTATGCACCAACGTGTGCCTTTTATGAATCAATTTAAGGTGGAAATGTCTGTCTATTATTGGCAAATTGGTTTGATTTCTTCTACGAACATAAGAGGAAAAATGCAAAGAGCAACTTTTAAAGAAGTGTCCCACAAATTGCACGACATTAGTATATTTAGAAAAGAATTTTGAAAAGAAAATAAGGGAAAATTTTACAGAAAACTATATTTCTAATTATCATAGCTATATATTTTAAATGATTTTACAGAAAAATTATATTTTTAAGCTTTTTTTCCCACGTAATTTCTTTTTTCTTTTTTTTTTTTAACTTTCCCATTTATTTATTTTTTTTGTCAATATTCAGGTAATTTTATTGTACTTTTTAGTAATTTCTTGAGTTATTTCCTCTCAAGTTGCTCATTGCCCTTTTTCAATGTTTTTGAGAGGAATCAAGCAAATTTGCTTCGGTTTCAAAGGGTTAAGGTGGAAATGTCTGTCTGAAATTCTTCAAAACAAAAGTCCTCTGCAACTTTCACGTTGTTATTGGGCGAGGTGTGTCCTCCGCGCCCTGAAATCTACGTCTATGTTGATATGTGTCTATATGTATGTTTTTAACTTGGGGTGAAGTTAAGTCAGTTGTTTTTTCCTGTTTTCACTCTTTATGCTAAGTGCATAATATCCATCATATCAGAAACACTTTAAAAAGCTGCTTTTTCTTTATATTCTGATGCTGCTTTCACTCACTCTGCAGTCCCAAAGGCCAGTTCAAAGTTGTGTTTGCGGTTGGCGGGCGACAGAGAGTTGTAGTCAAACTCAGTGGGAAAGAAGGAGTGGACCAAAGCGCAGAAAGCCATCCCGTCGCTCCAGCTGGACGAGAAGTTCTGGATGTCGATGTTCTGCGGAGAAACAGAGCGGATTTGGTGATGTGGCAGTGAGCGACTTACTGTTTCATCTCAGACCTTTGTGTGCGTGAATGAAAGAGCTGAAAGACAGAAGGAGGTAAAAGAAAATGGCTTGTAAAACTGACTGGCAGCTTGATGCATCCTCATAAAACCATCTCCCCATTTACTGTCTAGCCCATAATTATGATGGATAAAACAGACATTTCCCTCCTCGCTCCTGCACCCTCCTCTGCTTTCTCTTACGTGCTTTTGACATCATGTCATTTCAAAGCTGCCCTTTATTGGTCTGGAGTTTGCTTTGAATGAAATGCAACATGTCAAGTCATCGGATGAGCATCTCTTTCTCTCTCGTGTGTGTGTGAGTGTGTGTTTGCTCCCAGTTAATAACAGTCTTGGCTTTGCAGAGCTTCACTATAACCGAAGCCACATGGAGCAGCTGGCACAAGCTGCTGCGAGGAAAAGGACACCAGAGAGCAGCAATGTGTCGGTGTTCTCAAACTGCATTAACCCCCAAAACACACACACACACACACACACACACACACACACACACACACACACACACACATGAACCCCTACATTCAGTGGGACCCTTACTTCATACATCTCTATGGTTGAAATGTAGATAATTAGCACATTAGCGCTGCACTGTGTGCTGACAGGTTAGAGTTATATGAAAAACAGACAGGCTCATTTAAAACAGCTTACTTTTGCCGGAGCATGTTGAACCCATTTTTGACAAACTGTGTAAACATGTCGACAACGCTGGTCATCTTAAATCTTTCTGAAGGTTTTTCCACTTCAACTGTATGAAATATATAATAATATATTCTGTAGCCGTGAAAGGAATAGGTCAACATTATGGGAAACATGCATATTTTGTCTGTCCAGAATTATGACCTGGAGCCAACAGGGAGAGCTAGTTAGCTTAGCTTAGTTTAGCTTAAGGACCCGAAGCAGGGCTAACAGCTACTCTGACTGTCCCCAAAGTTAAAAAACTCACCTACTCATACTGTTAAAGCTCAGTAATTTACTTGCATATATTTTCTTTAACCTGTACAGACAGAAAAATATAAGAACAAAAGGGAGAGCTAATTAGCTTAGCTTAGCTTAGTTTAGCTTTATGACCTAAGCAGGGCGAACAGGTGTGCTCAATGTCACCGAAGTTAAAAAAATGTACCTACCAACACATTAAAGCTCAGTAATTTACATGTATATGTATTATTTAACCTGTACAGACAGAAATATAAAAACAACAGGGAGCGCTAAAAAGCTTAGCTTAGCTTAGCTTAGTTTAGTTTAAGGACCCAAAGCAAGGCTAACAACTACCCTGACTGTCCCCAAAGTTTTAAGAAAATTACCTACTGATACGGTTAAAGCTCAGTAATTTACATGCTTAAATTTTCTTTAACCTGTACAGACAGAAATATATAAGAATAATAGGGAGAGCTAATTAGCTTAGCTTAGCTTAGCTTAGCTTAGTTTAACGACCTGAAGCAGGGCTAACAGCTACTCTGACTGTCCCTGAAGTTAAAATATTTACCTACCAGCACCTTTAAAGCTCATTCATTCACATGTATATATTCTCTTTAACATATACAGACAGAGTAATATAAAAACAAGGGAGAGCTAATTAACTTACTTAGCTTAGCTCAACTTATCTTAGCTTAGCTTTAGGACATAAAGCAGGGCTAACAGTATGCTGAATGTCCCCAAAGTTTTAAAAAAAACTTACCTACAGTACCTTAAAGCTCAGTCATTTACATGTATATATATATATTTTAACCTGTACAGACAGAGAAATATTTAAAATATTTAGTAGGCCACATGTAGCTGTTCACATCACATCAGCTGTTTTCCATTCTTTATGCTAAGCTAGAAAGAAAATGGTTCCTACATGAACATGCTCACAACATGGTCTACTGACTATCTTGAGTGACCGGGTCATAATTTCTGCAAAGAGACATTGCTGTTGATTTAACTTCAAACTGTCCCTTTAACATACGTGCCATTGATATCAACCTTCAGACAGAAGGCAAATAGTTATTTTTTCCAAGATAAACCCATAGCCTAAATCAGTACCTACACAATCATTTCTATAAACTTAAAATGAACTTGCCAACTTTCAGTCAACATAGGTAATCCATCACTATATATTATCTTTAAACCTCTGGCCAACTTTTTTTGTCAAATGTTCAAAAGCATGGCTGGATATCAAAAGTCAGCTGTTATAATGTGCTGATAGGAAGTTCCTGCTATCTGAAACTCAAGGTCGAAGAATAGCGTTACAGTCACAGCATGCATTGCCAAAGAGCCAAACCCAAAAGACTACCAGCTGGAAAACATCCCGGAAAAGACAACGTGAGTCTATTAGGCTTCTTGAATTAAAAGTGCTGCTGCCGATCGTCTGCCGGCTTTAAAGATCAGGAGTTCAAACTTCCCCACAGGACACAAACACATTGTCAGTTTCCACAACAGTACTGTGCAACAACTACATCATTTTGACAATAATATAACCAGACACACTGGATTACCTATTTCAAACAAGTCGTTGCCAGTTGATTTTCATGCTACAGTGAAATGAACTGATGTCAGTGACCATTTGGGAGGTAGGAAAGAGATAATCAACCATGATCTGCTTTTGGATATGGTTAGCAGTAATTTAATGTTTGTGCAAATGTGTAGCAAACGAGCTAAAACAAGTATAGTACTTGAAGCCCTTACTTGTGTGGATCCCAGAAATTAATGTAAGGACCAAATTGTAGAAAATGTGCTCTGAATAGGCTGAGCATGGATAACATCGCTGGTCCTGAAGTGTGTTTTTACCTGGTAGCCTATGGTCTTGGAGCGGCACCACTCAAGAAGGATCTGTTTGATGCTGCTGGCGCTGGACACCCCAAAACTCTGAGACCGCTTCAGTTTGGGTTTTGAGTCCACTGGTTTGGGGCGACTGTACATAAGAAAAAGCAGCGCAAGGATACAGTTTAAACGTTTGGGAAACTCATCTCTCCCACAATTCCCACGTGGCCTGAATGCAGCATTTACCTGTTACTGGCTTCAGAGTCCAGTCTTTCAAAGATGGATCGACGAGCCTGAGCGCCGATGTTACGTGGAAGAGTCTGCGACCTGACCAGCTCCCGCCTCCTCTCTCCTACATGCCCGAAGGATCTGTCACTGCTTACATCACCGTCTCTGCAGGACGGGAGCACAGGAGGGTCAGGCTGGGAAAAATACATTGTACTTATCCTAAAAGATGTTCATCGTGCTCACCTGTCATGCATCAGTCCTGAGTAGGTCACAGACTTAGCTGGGGCTGAATTTGCTTTCTCTGCAAAAGACAAAGGTTACTAAATCATATCTATGATACTGTATGTGTCAAACAGAGTCAGAGTCAATTTATTTGCCATTTGCAGTAGAAACCACATTGGAAAACAGTTAAAAAGTAAGATGATAACACAATATAATTGAGACAATATAAGTTAAAAGACCAAGTTTAAATGAAATAGTAAAAAGTCATAATAATAATAAGAGAAAACGCCTGACGCACAAAGCAAGAAATAAAGTGCAACATTTAAGAAATAAAGTGCAAAATTTAGTTATTCAGGCTGTCCATCTCCAGCAAAAACAGCATATACATGTGTGTCTGAATGCTTACCCTGAAGGCGGGGGGATCCCAGAGCTCTGACAGGTGTAGGGGTCCACGTAGAAGATACTAACAACAACAAAGAATAAGGAGTAAGTATGATTCGTATATTGTGCTGCAGTCATGTAGGAGAAAAACACAGGAGATTTACTTTTTAGCACATGAAAAATCTGACAAAGTCGATCTGGATAATGAGTTATGTGAAAATTATGTGATTGCAAGTCTGGAATTGGACAATGGAGAAATTAGGGTTCAAAAATGTATTAGCTGAAAGTAAAGATAAACAGTATTTTCTCATAGGAAGCTTGTGTCTTTCACTTCCTGAATGCACTTACTGAATGTGAGCGCATGGATTGGCTGTCAGAGCTGTTAATCATGTTGGAAAATATCCTTTTTGTATAACTTAATAACTCATTAAAATTGAACTTATCATAAAACAATCACTTGAACAAACATCAGGGTGATGAGAGCGACCTTCAGTGACAGAAACCATGTTTGGGAAAAATGTATTTGTCGTGTACTTTGAGTTTTTAATTTGACATATGACCATTCACTAACATGAAGGGGCGGGCTTTATGACCTATACTGCAGTCAGACACCAGGGGGCGATCCAGGCTGAAAAGCTACACCTCAGGGCACCTGTCATGTTGTCCATCTTGATATAAAGTCTATTCATATTAATTCATCCATATACAATGAATTTAACAGTTAAATATTTTATTAAAAAATCACCCGGTTGAATTGGAGACTCCTCTATTGGTTGGCTCTGGTTGATGCTAGCAGCTGATTGGCCGGTAGGTGACGCCTCAGAGACTGGAGAGGAGCGAGAACCAACAGGGCTGCTGGGAGAGTCGGGGCCCTTAATTTCTGCCGTCTTGGTTGTGGCGGTGATGGGAAGATGGGGCATCCGCATCGCAACAGGGGCCGTGTGCTCATGTGGGAAGTCGTTGGGTGGAGAGATCTTTCCGTGTACCAACTCTGAATGTTCTGGTGGGATAAAAAGATGTAAAATGATCACATTACAACTAAACCCATCAATATTTTTATACTAACAGTGGCTCAAATGATTATGGGTCATGAAAAAAGGGCTACTACGTAATTTTCCGAAATGTATATTTCCCTCAGGAGTCGGGGGAGACCAAAGCAGAGCTAAAAGGGGAATGAATATTTGTGACTTACATTCATCAGGTGGGCAATAAATTCAAAATGAACACTAATGTTGCTCCTTATCTGCTGGATGTATCAATAAGCATCCTGTTATATCAACTTTTGGAGGTGGTAATATGTCCATCATGTACATTAAGCTTGTTCTGACCCAAGTGGCCAAAAATCAATACATGCAGCTTTAAGTAACTCAAGTCTGACTTAACAGCCAATTATTCAAATCCAAAGAGTCACACTGGATACTGGGAGCTACCCAGTATAACCACAACCTTTAAACCACTCAATCCCAACTGGATGTAAACCAGAAAAACTTGATGAATGACTTCAGTTTTCATCATCATGAGGTAAAGGCATTAGAAAAGCATAAACGTAGTCCTTGGTATGAGTCAAGCTCCTAAAACACTGGATCTGACATTACTCATAATGCGACTCATCTTTTTGCGACACCATCTCTTCCTCATAAAAATCACTATAAAAACTAATACCCACTTTAAAAAAAACCAAAAATTGTGGCAACAATTTGCAGAATTTTATTGATTTAAATCAACATTTAGTTATTTAGTTATTTAAAAATGTGACACAATTAAATAACTTCAGCTTATGTTAAGTATATCCATTAATTTTTTTAAATTTAAGACAAACAATTATAAACAATAAACAATTTTCTTTTCTTTTTTTTAAGTCAATTTTATCATTAGGTTTTACATGTAGAAATTATGTCGTGGGAATGAATAAGTGTTAAATGTGCAGATGAAAAATGGCTGGGTGAAGGAAAAGAAAAGAGCGGCAGACTGATCTAAATTTGAATTTAATTATTTCAATAAATCATGAAATTATTTTAAGATTATATATCATATATTATATATAAGATTTGATAAAGAATATTTAATATGACTTCTATTAAGTTGTAACAATCAAAATAAATGGTTACTTATATATATTAAATGTTTTTACTTGATAATTGTGTCTCCAAACTAACCACAGCGTGGGTTTTTACAGCGTACCTTCAGTTAAAGATTTGTATCCTCTGAGCCAAACCTAATCCTAATCCCTAATGATGTCAGCGGGGTTGTTTTCAACCTTCAGAGCCACAGAAGACATTAGACCACTGTTTTTTTTCACTGACCTTCATGTGTAAAACCTGTGGAGGCCCTTTTGACTCGGGTCGTAAAACAGCGGTGACGCGGTTACCTGTGTGAACAGCGTGTCCATTCTCCAGTCCGGCATGTGTCGGGGCCGGGTCCACCTCTATTGGCTCCTCTCGCTCAATACTCTGAAACACAGAATCACAGTGAGCAACACAATTACAGCATTTATTGCTTTTAAAGGAGCATGAAGTCATATTTGACCTTCATTGGGCTGTCAGCGGACTTTTTACTTCCAAAGCAAAAAATGGAAAAATTTGTTTTAAAAGCCGGTATTGTGACCCTTTGAAACCTGAGCAAATTTGGTTAATTTCTCTCAAGAACATGAAGACGAAGGCGACACCCAACTCAACAAGAGATTGCCCCAAAATTAGCAGGAATTTAGTGAAAAGATAGAAAATTATTTGAAGATAAGCACACACACACAAAAAAAGAAAATTAAAAATGGACAAAAATTACCCTAAAAAGTGATTAAAAAAATGTTGATTTTGATTTTCTGGAACACTATTTTAAATAATTATAAGAATTATAAATAAAGTTTTCTGGACATCTTTCCCTCAGTCTTTTAAATATCTTACATGATAATATCTCACAAAAAATAAAAAACAAACAAAACAATTACCATAAAAAGTGCTAAAAGAAAGTTTTTTTCTGAAACACAATTTTAAATATATACTTATAAGAATTATGAATAAAGTTTTCTGGACATTTTCCCTTAATTTTTGATATCTAATATAATAATATCTAATAATCTGCCTCAACTAATTTTCAGGTAATTTCTTGTCACCTCTTACTGTTTTGTTTTTTTTTTTGTAATTTGTTGGGCATTTCTTACCAGGTTGCTCATTATCTTTTCTGTTCTGGAAAGAAATAAAACCAATTTTCTCAGGTTTCAAAGATTTAAATGATAGCACAAGAAAGCTGATGTCGATGCAGGTGTTAAAGGGTTAAGCACTTGGTGAATTAATCACCGTGGTTTTGATCCAGTGTATTGACTGACTGATTGTACTTGCTGCCCCTGTAATCTTGTGTGCGTTTTAACTGGAGCCATTCATAAAATAATAATATGTTGTGTTTGGATCACAGACAAAGAGTCGGGGCATCGTGTTCTTGTGGTTTGAACAAAAAAAGAAATCCAGATGTCCGTTGCTCATTAAGTCATTGTTGGACCATTTCACCATTTTCAGGTTTTGGACTCTTTCTCCAACATGTGGGCCTTTTTGACACAACTTCAGACAAAACAAAACAAACCAACACCGGTGAGCCGCAACACGACTCGACGCACTTCAAAGTCGGTGGCGTGTAGATAAATGAGCTGCTTGTTGTGTTCTGTTGTGTGTCTGCCTCCCCTCCTGCGATAACACTTGAGAAGTCTTTGTTTTTAAGTCAGGCGCCACTGTCGCTGACAAGCTCAGCGATGGGAGAGCTGCCAAAATCTGCAGTGATCTGGCAGCCCGACTGCTAAAATGATTGTTTTACTGTCAAACATCATCAGTTTCTGGAATTCACATTTCACTGTCTATGTGACCCCGTCTACTTCCTGTCTCTGTGATCAGAGCGGCGGTGTCTTGATCCTCTCTCCAAACACAATCACCCACATGGAAACGGCTAATCACCATCACGAGCAGATACTTCTATCTCAAACTCTTAACCGCATGGTGCTGCTGCTGACCCACATAGGTTGTGGGTCAAGCTGTCACTTTCCATGTGGTCCTGTCAGACAGATAGACGGAGCTCAGTGTTGATAGTCGGACCCTTTTTGGCAAAGAACAACACTTCTCGGGTCAACAGTGCAGCGCTGATAGCTGTGCACGTTTTCTCAAGGTCAGCATCAAACCACATGTCACATTGTGTCTGTGTTGGTCTGACAGACCCTGAAAGAGGCTTTCGGGAGACGTAACGCACCCTAACTCTGAGCAGCTGGTTGTGTTTCAAACTTGGCTGTCACAGTGGAATTAAATAGACAAGGCTGATTTCTGTGTTTTGACGGAGAACATTATTTCACCGCTGGTGCATCTGATGCGTCAGTTCTGTGTTTAGATAACGTCAGTGTGTTTGGAAGCCGAGCCGCAGCATCTGGTCAGCGTGTCCCTGCTGTCAGAAACCACTGCAGTGCCGGATGGACGATGTGACCAAACAGAAAAACAACCTAAACCACTCACTCTTATCTGTAATTGCTTATAAGTGAGGAAAAGTGCTATTTAAGGGTGTCTTGCATTGTAGCAACAAGTCCTTGAGTCTTTTTGGCTGGACCGCAGCAATGTCGGGGCCAGCTATAAAAACATGAAAGTCTGTCACCATCAGTTACACCCTTGGTAGCTTTTATCTGTTTTTCCTTGACATTTTCCAAAAGCTTTTTGTAAAATTTATTTTATTTTTTAATTATCTAAATCTGCTAATACGGTAAACATTTATTACCAAATTGCTTAATGCCTTTTTCCCATGTTCCATCCATCCATCCATACATTGTCCACCACTTTTACCAATTTCTCAGTTTTGAGATCAATAAAGTATATCTATCTATCTATCTATTATCCGGGATCTGGTCGCGGGGCAGCAGCCTAAGCAGGGAAGCCCAGACTTCCCTCTCCCCGGCCACTTCGTCCAGCTCTTTCCAGGGGATCCTGAGGCGTTCCTACGCTAGCTGGGAGACATAGTCTCTCCAGCGTGTCCTGGGCCTCCTACCGGTGGGACGTGCCCTGAACACCTCACCAGGGAGGCGTCCTAATTAGATGCCCGAGCCACCTCATCTGGCTCTTCTCAACGTGGAGGAGCAGCGGCTCTACTGAGCTCCTCCCGGATGACCGAGCTTCTCACCCTATCTCTAAGGGAGAGCCCAGACACCCTACAGAGGAAGCTCACTTCAGCTGCTTGTACCTGCAATCTTGTTCTTTCGGTCACTACCCAAAGCTCGTGACCAGAGGTGAGGGTAGGAACGAAGAGTAGATCGAGAGCTTTGCCTTACGACTCAGCTCCCTCTTCACCCCGACAGATCGGTGCAGAGTCCGCGTTACTGCAGACGCTGCACCGATCCGCCTGTCGATCTCTCGCTCCATCCTTCCCTCACTCGTGAACAAGACCCAGAGATACTTAAACTCCTCCACTTGGGGCAGGATCTCATCCCCAATCTGGAGGGGGCACTCAACCCTTTTCCCGCTGAGAACCATGACCTCAGATTTGAAGGTGCTGCTTCCCATGTTTTTGAGAGAAACTGCACAAATTTGCTCTGAGTTCAAAGGTTTAAATACTTGTTAAAGGCTTCACAAAGCAGCACAAACAGATATTGGCTTTAAAATGAATTATTGGAATCTGCAAACATGCTGATCCCTGCCGATATCATAAGCAGATTTTCTTTTTTAAATTGACAAATTGAACATGTATAAAACATCAACCCTAAGTTGAAGGATTTTTCTTATTTTGCACATTGAATAAATATTACATAAACTGAAAAGCACTGCATTTTATGCCCCCATTGGCAGGTGAGTCATCAAAATAAGAGTATTCATAATGTGACGAAGAGAAATGATGATCACTAAAATCAGTAATACATTGGCATATTGGCAAAAAAATCCAATATTGAGCATCCCTAACAGATAGTTTTGGTTTTAACTGTTTTTATTATGTCTCTGAGATTTCTACTTCCAGCACATTTCAAAGACGATACATATTTTTTTTATTCATGGTGCTCACAACATTGTAAAATAACATTGAAAAACAGAAACAATAACACTTCTTTCCATAAAAACGTGTTACCTATCCACAGACCTCACTGCCAACAGTTTGCATTGGACCTGCTGAGCTCTGTAGGGTAGTAACAGCAAGACACTGTTTATAAAAGAGACATTAAATGTTATTTTCCAATGCCATGAGCACCACAGCTAAAATCCCCTCATACTTCCATTGTTTTTGGTTGGTGGCACAAAATGTCATAGACGGATATCTGAAAACGTCAACAATTAAAATCAAACTCTCTGCTTTGTACGGCAGGGTATCATCAGCATAAATAGCATTTGTAATTTCACGAATCAACCCATTAAGAATTGAAGAAAATAAAACTTTTTTTGCAGATGAAAAGATAAAGTTTCTGGAAAGGCAGAAACCTAAAACCACTCCTGCATGCCCCTCTTGTCTCACACACATGCACACACACATAAAGAACAATATGCTGCTCTCGCTGTGAGATAGCATGCTGTGCTCACTTGAGGAAATGGCTGGGGGTGTGTAAAAGTGTGTGTTTGGCTGAGCTCACCATATAGGAATGCTGGTGGGCTGCAAGTGTGTGTGTGTTAAAACAAGAAGACAAGAAAAGAGTGTGTGTTGGGGGGGGGGTTGTCATTTCATAAAGATTGGGGGATGACACACCTGGAGGGGAATGAGGGAAAAAGTGAGGACATTATGTATGAGTAGGTGAGGAAGGCAGAGGGGAGCAGTTGTATATTGCATGATGGGAAATGGACGGGGTACAGTGAGGTGGAAACAGCTGGTTATCCAGCAGGAGGAGGGAGACAAATTGCAGAATGTCTGGCTTTGGGGAGGGGAGCTTTCCCGGCTTAAGGACTCAGATCATCAGACGTCCACGGCCGGTCAGAGGGGGAAACGTGATAGCGGAGCTGCTGAGGTTCCTGTAAACTCTCTGGTATCTCGAGGTCTTTTTTGCTGGCAGAACACGCTGGTGCTCGACACTTAACATGGCTCAGTGCTCAGCAGAGACCTGAGGGCATGCTGCGCCCGTTACATTTGTGCACGCATTCGGTTAAGATGGCACACAAAGGCTTCGGCACGAGAATCTCATGGGTATGCACACAAGCATCGACTGATATCTGTTGGATTTACGCTGCATTTGATGGACTGATTTATTGTTTTGAGGATTGTCACCTTTTATTAAATGTCAGCGGGACAGAAGTTGTGATTGAAACCGTTTCCTGTAAGAGTGTGCGATAAACCGTGTTCACCATTTTGTAGTAGTGTTCGATTTCTCAGCCGTTAACGTCATCCACTATATAATGCACTGAAAAATACCAACAATGCACAGCAAATTTGAGTGTACATACGATGTACCCTACATTTTACTCCTGTATACCACGATGCAATGTGGTCGTGTATTTCCAGAGGAGAGGAAAGTTGAAAGGTTGTTACCTAGCATGTTAGCTAAGGTTGGTTGGTCTATTTACCAGTTGACGGCGTCAGTGAATCAACCAAAGCTGTCTAAAGCCGCCTAAGCCACCTGCTAGCAGCAGCCAAACAACAAGAACCATTTTCTCCACGTAAACTCAACAGTTTCTCACGAAAGGGGTGCCAGTAGCTCCCTTGCAAATTACAGCCAAATAGCTCATGAACTAAATAGATCGAGGGCGAATAGGACACAGGACCATACTTACAAAACCACACTTCCACATCATTGGAATTACAACAATTTATTTGGTATTTAACAGAAGAATTAACACGCAACATCGATATAACCTCCGTTCATCTGTCCTCCTGAGTGTGGTTTGTTTACGTGGTACTGGGTGCGCCTGCGGCGTCACAGTAATACGCAGCACTTTTATTGACGCAACGACGTTCAGAAGATTACAGCTTGGTGTCTAAAATCTTGTTCAGTTATTCCCTATATAGTTCACTATTTAATACACACTGCATAGACAATAGTGAGTGAGTGGACAGTTTTGAACACAGTTGCGTCTTCAATCGATCAGAACCAGCTGTGCATTGAAATCTGTTTCACCCTGTTTCCAGGCTTTGACCAGAGTTCAAATATTCCACTTTTTCATCCATGTTTAATCAGTTTATCCATTCCCTTCCTGCTGGTTTATGTGCTAAATGTGTAATGTGTAAATAGGGCAATAAAGATGTTGTTTCCCTCTTTTCTTACTCAATAAACAAAGGACCAACTGATCCAAAAGCCATCTTTGGTGTTACGTCGTAGCCAGGAAGCTCTCAAGTGCAATGCTCGACCAGAGGTCAGTGTTGCTTCTAGCAGCTGCTGCACAGCAAATATTTATACATTGAGTAGGTGCGGATATATAAGTCCTCACCAGCAATGAAAAACTGTGTAAATATACTATACAGCTGCTCCAAAATGACTCAGTGTCCATAGTAACTATCTGCATCTGTTTGTCTTCGAGAAAATGGCGTGTACTCTACACAAGTGGAAAATCTTCCATATGTTGACAATGAGGTCAGACAAATCAGATGCTGATCATTGCTCCAAGTTTCTGCAGCATTAGCATTCCCTGCTGAACAAAAAAACAGCGTAAGATGGTTAAGCTGGTTGACCAGCTGCTTTGGACCAGCTTAAGGTATGTTTTCACATCATTTTTGAAGGTTTAGCTGGTCCTACCAGCTTGTGATGGTCACTCTAGCTCAGGGGTATTCGACTAAAATTCAAAGGGGTCCAGTTGCTAAAATTTCCTCTCAGCAAAGGTCCGAACCTCGTACCTAAAATCAGAATCCATGTTCCTGAGTGTGGAGAAATAACAGTGTCATGAGGGGCAAGTATGAAAAGCAAATGGCATAAATCAGTTAAGTCTGCTGTCATTTGATATGCATAAATATAAATGTGCACAGACTGATAAGCTGGTCAGACCAGAAAGAACTGGGTCACGACCATCTAAGACCACCAAAGACCATCAAAGACCGGCTAAAACCAGTACTAGCATAAGCTGGTTTTAGCTGGTCTTGAAAGTTTATAGAGAATGTTGGCTGAACATTAAGAGGAACGTTCTGGGAACATAAAGAAAACTTGCCACTAAAAATGTTACTAAAACATTCAGTGCATTTAAACATTCTCAGTGTTTAAAACCAAAAAATTCTAGCTTGGTATATTTAGGGGATTTGGATAGGATTCAAACACTTCCACAGAAATGCTTGCTGGATGCGGCACCTAAAAAATTAATCAGTAGTATTTTTGTCCTGTGACAGTCTACTGAAAAAAAACTGCCAAGGGTTAAGGTCTGGATGAAACCCTGTATCCTTGCAAATTAGGAATCAAATTTAAACATATCATCCCCTCGACCTTTCGGCTGGTGGCAGTTTCACAAACCTATATCAGACAGCACTACGTTACAAGTCACGTTTCTCCTTATTGGCAGACACGTGTGTATTGGAGTGTTTGCAGTGTGCTGATAAGTGGCTAAAAGTAGAAACCATCGTGCGAAGACGACACTCAAATAGGCCGAGCTGAGCTGTGTAGGGGACCCTGGATGGACATACATGAGTTGTGTTTACATGAAGCCTCGTCCAAATTTGTCCCTGACTTCTATAAAGTAAATCAGACAAAGCTGATTGACCAGTTGTTTAGTCTTGGCTGCCATTAGCAGCTGACACCCTCTTAGCACACTTCATAAAAGAGGAATGACCCATCAATGCGGGTACATGCACGTTCTCACTAAAAACAGCCTCATAATGGAGGGACAGAAGTGTAAGCAGACAAAACACCCTTTTCTTTCTTAAGGGAACAACAAATCCTTTTCTCAGCAGGAGTACGTCATTGCATCACGTGTGGGGAACTATAAAATGTTTGGATGAAATGAGTGAAACGAAGCAGAAAATGTGGAAAAGCCCTCGGCGTGCGTGAGAGCAGAGCCATAGGAGGACGACTAAATAAGAATATGAAGAAGGAAAATAAGGAGTTTGATCATATTAATTTTTTTCGCTGGGCATGTCTCCCTGTCCTTCATATGTAGCCACACTGAGGTCAACATTGGACGAATGTCTCATTCACACTACCAGACTCAGCTTAATTGCCCAAATAAAATTCTGGCAGTAAGACCACTGGCAAGAAACAGCCTTCACCAAACAGGAAAAGATTCATCAAAACAGCTCCCAAACAGCTGTTAGTTAACTTTGCATGTGAAATAAACTGGATTTACTGAAAATGTGGCATGGAGCTGCCAATTGGTATTGGTAATAAATTGCATAGGATTGTATTGTTGTACTCTGCTAAGAGTTAGCATCAATGTAATGGTGGTCGGACTGTTTTCATGTATCTAATGCACCACAAGTTATATGTAATCATGGGCCATTAATTTGTGTATAACCAATGTAATAGGGAAGGCTACGATCATGTGACCAAAGCACTAGTGTGAGTAAAGAAGGAAGTGGTATAGACTGAAAGTCCATGTAAAGAGGCAGCTTGAGGTGGTGGATCAGGTTGTTTTCATGCTCTGTTTGTATATTTTCCTAAAAAAAAGTAATGCACATCCAGCTGAACCCCCCCTCCCCCAGCTTATAGTGGTAGCTGGTTTTAGTTGGTTTTAGCTGGTTTAAGATGGTTTAAGATGGTCCTGACCCAGTTTTTGACATGCTGGTGTGACCATCCTGTCAATCTGTGCACATTCATCTTTCTGCATATCCCATGACAGCAGACTTAATTGATTTATGTCCTTTGCTTTTCATACTTTCCCCTCATGACACTGTTTTTTCTTCATACTAAACTTCAATGAATGAACCAGCTAGAGTGACCATCACAAGCTGGTATGACCATCTAAACCATCAAAAATGATGAGAAAACACACCTTAAGCTGGTCAAACGAGCTGGTCAACCAGCTTAATCAGCAGGGACCACAATTCGTATGTGCCAGCTTCAAGGTTTCCCCGAGGAGACCAGCATTTTGGACCATTTCAAACCAAGTGAACTTTATTATTTTAAGATCATCACCATGATTCTTTTCCTAAACCTAATCTAAATATCTTACCTAACGTCATTCATGGGATGCTGATTCATCAGATATCATATGAATTATTATGTGCTGATACAATACATGAAATGGTAACATTTTTCTTTAATTTTTTAGCTCACAAATCAATTTCAGAAGTGTTTGTCCTGATACATTATGATGTATTATCCTGGATCCTATAAGTGTGTGCTTCCATACAATTCCCATTTCTCCTCAAGTGTTAGTAATTGCCATGTAATTCGGAGCAGGTGGACCCAAATGCAGGAAACAGCAGTAACTCAAAAAGCTCACTGTAACAGCAACTGAACATCATAGGACCAAATCAAGGAGTCAACAAAGACTGAACTGAAAACCAGGACTTAAACACAAACTGGACTGACGAGGGGATGAAGTGCAGGTGGAGAAAAAGCACGGAGACGCTCGGGTGAGGCGAAAAAGGTGATGAGGCAGGAGAACAGGCAGCGAGCTGATAGTCTGGGAGAAACTGAGGAGCAGGAAGGACTAACGAGGCTGATGTAAGACAGCTGTGTCGGTGGTAAACGGGGGCGAGGCAGATCAGGAACACAAGAGCAGAAAACACAATAAACTGAAACCCAAAAGTCTGAAAGAATCACGACAGAGCGCACTGTGTATACAAAATGTATAGCAGAATATTTGCCCCAATATTAGCTGTTTACTTTGGGACAACGTGCCCTGGGAAACCCGTCTATTCAAACAGGAGGAGGTATGAGCTCCACGTCCTGTGTTGAGTCTGAGGATATTGTTTGGCTGTCAGAGGCGTCTTCATCACTGACACTTTAATAAAGACTGTTCGGGGGTGGGTGTGAGGTGTGGACGGGACGGCTCAGCTGCTGGAGGGTGACTATTTGATGAGGGTCTCGCTGGGAAACACAGAGAGCACTCAGAAATGATCACAACAGAGACACATCTTCGTGTTGGCTCTGTGCTCCAGGACGCTCAATTCAAAATGAAACAATGATGACGTTAAAGTGCCAACTCAGCTTCAAATCCACAGTGTTAGTTTTTAACCTGTAGGGACTGCATTTTTACACACTTTTTATTCTTCATTTTTTGATAATTTTGACTGTGTTCATGCATATGGCATACATTTGGCAAGATTTTGGTGTTTTTTGTTCGATCTTGGAATTTCCAGCTCAACTCCAATAAGTCTAAAATACACCGTGTAAACTAATTGTTACATTTATACTGTTAAGTGCAAAAAATGCGCCATTGAAACCCATTCAAACGGCATTTTTGATCCCACAGCATCAAAGCATAAAAACATGCATTGTATTATTTCTGGGTGTCATTCTGGGCTTTTTCCTGATGACATCATTTTTACCAGATTTGCCATCATAAGAAAATACACGATATTTCCACTGTCACGATCAATGTTGCTGTAAATCACTGACATATCCCAGGCTGTGATAATAATAATAATAACTTTCAAAAACTATGCTGCATATCGGACTTTAGAATTTATTATTATTATTTCATTATTTATTTATTTTTTTAATCTTTATTTTTATTTTTTTATTTATTAATAAATATGTGATATTTATTATATATATTATATTTATATGATTAGGACTGATGTTGGTTAAATAAATAAACTAAATGAATACAGTGATCAAATAAATCTTGCTTTTTTCCCCACATTTCTCCTTACCCCATTTTTAACTACTTATGGCCCATCTATCCTTTTCATCCCCATAATGCTTAGCTGGTTCTGCTCTGCAGCCATAGTCACTTCTTTTTCACCTTTGGGCTGAATTTTAGCAGGCGTGTCACACAAAAACACACCCACCATTACGATGCTAACTTCATTTTAATTTGCAAAACAAATGCACTGACACAGAGCTTGCCTTCAGGACACATGCGATTTCACAGTGAAGTCTTTGTGCTGACTGCAATAACGTGGCTGAGAGAGTGAGGTAACAGTGCAGGCTTACAGTATGTTACACATTATGGATTATTACAGAGCTTGTAAACTCTCATTCATCATTGTTAACTACAGTAAATACCTGTCAACCATTCACTTTGTATAAAAAAGCAATTAAAAAGCACAGATCACAGCAGCAGAATACGTGTATATGTAACATATGGAGCGGGAAAACAGCTCTGGTGTTCACACAGCTACCTGTAAAGATATCAGCTGGGTTCTCCTCGGCTATCAGAGGAAACTGTAAGTGACAGAGGACTCCTGCTCTGTAATTTCCTCCCTGCAGTTTACAGAGGAATCCTCTCGAAGGAGGAAAGACACAGTCAGACCACCTGTTCTTCAAATACATTCACACAGCCTGCAATTTCTCCGCTAGAAAAATCGCAGGGAATACCTCTTTGGGTTGGGAGAGGAAAATATGCACAGCCTTTGAACTGAGAGGATATAAAAGCCTAATTGCAGGTGAGCGCCACTGTACAGAGAAAAGTCTTCCCCGTAAACACGGTAGTGCTGAATGCAGGTTACAGTCTGGGCTGGTGACAAGACATGATTTCACATGTGCGTCTCTGTAAACTGCATCTTAAAACCAAGAGTCTATTTGTGCTTCTGAGGTCTGTAACAATCTGCGGCTCTCTGTTTATGTTAGCGGTAAACACAGCGCTTACTTCACTGTCGACTTGGACAATGCATGGTGGTGTCAGTCGATCAGTCTCTTTTGGTTTAAGACAACAACAATTGGTGGATAAATACATGAGGGCTTTCTATTTTGGACACTTTGGACACAAACAATATGTAAACCTGACCCTCAGTCAGTAGCTGTGCTTACATGCACACTTTTTCTCAATCTATTTACAGTTAATCTGATTGAAGATTTCTCCTGTTAGAGGACAAATATGATCAGAGCAGCAGCTGTGTGAAACTTTACAGAGTTGCTTAGTCTTACATTGACCATGACACACACAAGTGACACTTTTCACACACTCTTAACACCACGAGTGCTTTTTCTCACAATTAAAAACGATGGGTATTAAATTGTTAAATATAAAATGTATCTACAGAGACAGAAATATTGTGGGTGACAAGAGGCATTAACTGGCATCCTCATTTAACCTGCTCCCATCTGTTGTGCCCATCTTTTTTACAAAAAAACAGATCCACACTGTCATTTATCACACAAGCTATTCAGTTTTTACGCACAAATAGTCTGGTATAACATCTACCTCTGTCCCGTATCATTAAATTCCTACCTAAGGTGCAGTTTAAGTGTGTGCTACGTTTACTGATGTGTTCACTTTTGTTATGTCGACATGGAAATGTCAAGTGATCACCACGGGGACAAATAAAAGTATATATCCGTCTATCCTATAAAGACTGAAACAGTCGCTGCACCAGGCTATAAACATTTTTATTTTGTGCTGAAGTTGGGCATTTAAAACTGGGGGTCTACGGAGATTTACTTTGTTTTTTGGAGCCAGCCTCAAGTGGCCACTCAAGGAACTGCACTTTTTGGCTTCATTTTTCAGGCTTGGAGGTTGCCGTTTAGGTGATACTATAATGTCACTGTGTAGGATAGCATAGCCAACTGTGTATTTCTCGGTCTGCGAATTACAAAACATATATACAATATTTGTCCATGCATAGCACATATAATGCTTTAAATATAACTAATATTTTCTCAACTGTTTTTACTCTACCATCATTCTTTGCCCGTCTGGTGCTGGTTAAGTCACTGTTAAAGATTTATAAGAATCATGGAAGAAGAACAGCTTGGTTTCAGGCCACGCATCTATGAGAAATAGGTCCTGCTAGCTGCGGGGAAAAGATCATTTTTCACTCCTGTACTCCCTCGTCTGTAACGTCTAGCTCCAACATATGGCAACAATAGAGAGTGACTCCCCTGTCTTCCCTGTCCACCTCCCTTCTCCCTCATCCTCCTCTCCTCTTCCTGTTCCTGGCAGTGAGGCAGAGGAGAGGAAGACGAGGCGGGGGAGTCTGACGAGGCTGACCTCCCGGAGGTGCGAGGTCAGAGAATAAAGACAGTCTGTATCACCTCTTCCTTCACCACCATTTCGAAAGAGAGGCTGGCTACACTGGACGGGTGGTGTGTGTTTGTGTGTGTGCGTGGAGAGCCTTCTGCTGCAGAAATGATCTGTAGGTAGGATTAGACGATTATCCCTGGTAATATTGGTGTTTTATCAAATTAAAATCTGGTTCCGTTAGACTCCTCCAACCCGAACACGATGGATATGATGTCATTTGATTGATTAGCATTTTTAGCTTGCAGCTCGGCTGTGATATTACAACATTTGACTGTTGATCCACCACTTCAAGATCGAAATATCTCCACATCTATGCTATGTTATGACGACAGCAGCACATTTACATGCAGCAGCCAGTCACTCATCAAATCTTTGCTACTATTTTTGCTTTTTGCAGTCAGACCAGAGGGAGAAAATAAACCCGAAAGCACTGGAGAAAGAGAGGGAGGAGAGCCGGCATCAGGGCGAGGCTGACCCGACTTGGATCGTGAGCTCGCTATTGCACTGGATGGGCAGACCTTGTTCAGAGCTGACAGGACATAAAACTCTGATGCAAATTGAAAAAATGCACTTCAGGAATCGTTATGATGCCAGCAGCAGCAACATGCCCAAACAACTGGATTGAATTTAGTTGTAACTGGTGATTTTAATCAACACATCCTTCAGCTCCAAAGATGTAGAAGGATCAAGGATAAATTTTTAATTTCATTTTTTAAACTATGCTTAAAAAGTTTAAAAAAACGTATCCTTTATCATCACCATGATGTTGACATTTTTAGTTTTCAAGTCTTGGCAACTATTGGTTGTTTTTCCCCAATATTCGGTACACACATTCATGTCAAACTCAGGATAGACCGTAATAACACTGACAATCCTCTGACATCAAATAATGTAGGATTTTGATTCATGACAAAATTCCTGCAAAACTAATGACTTTCCCATCAGCTGCACTTTGTGTTTAATGTTAATCAAATGTTAGCATGTTAACAGGCTAAACTAAGATCTTGAAGTAAACATTATGATCTGACTCATGACTGACAACTTTAAAGTTACTCAACACCAGATGGAGCACAAACTACCCAGTCTGCCCACGTCACGGTCTGTATCATGTTTATAGTCGGCTCTGAGGTTGGCCCGCAACTTAACAAACAAACACACGAGATGGAGATGCAGCTTAGCAAAAAGATCCCAACACCCTGAGAGTTCAGATTTACACTTCCACAGCGGAAAGGAGAGGAGGCGAGAATTAGTCCCTTTTAATCTAGGATTCAAAGTTTGCAAATTGCAAAAAAAAAAATCCTGGAAGTCTTTAGATTGCATGCACCTAAGTCTGCAGGCTTCACATTTTTCTGACTGTCATGGGTGGATTATGAGACAATGGGCCCCTGGGACATGCAAAGGGCCCAACCTCCTCTCCTACATATGGAGCAAGACACTCTTTGGTGGTTTTGTGTCTCTTTGTGCAAATTTACGCCCCTTGTGGTTGTTTTGCGTCTCTTTGAGGTACATTTCTGTCATATTTGTCTCAAGTCTTAATACATCTTTTATGTGGTTTTGTGCGTCTTTGTAGTCATTTTTTGTCTTCTCAAGGTATTTTGTGTCTTTTTAAGTAGTTTTGTGAAACTTGGTGTCTCTTTGCAGTTGCATGGCATCCCTTTGTGGTCTTTTTGTGTCTTTCTGTGGTGATTTTGAGTCCCTTAATTTGTTGTGATTTGTGGTTTTATGTGTTGATTTGAGTGCAGTTTTGCAGGTAAAAGCTATGAACCCAGGACACTTTGGGCCCCTGGGCCTGCGCTAAATCAGCCCATTCAGTAATCCACCATGCATACTACACATATACTGTATAGTCATATGATACTGTGTTTGTCTTTATTTTGCACACTCCGATAAAGTCACTATTTGTTCTTTTTTTCTTCATATCTTAATTTAAACATTGCCACACTCCATGTTATAGTGCTGAATTTGCCAGCTGTGTTTTTTCTAAATATTAACCATTTTCTTTATATTCGTACTGTACTTTCTTTAACGTTCTGTATGCTGCATTGTGCCTCCATTTCTCTGCAGGGCTCCTAATAGTTTCATGTTGTTCTGGAAACATCTACCTCTCTTCACCTCCAACATGCATCATTTAACCTCTGGAGGGTTTACATTTTGAATTTTATCCTCACAGTGATTGACAGGCACATAAATTAACTCGGGGTCATGTTCCTACTTCTCCCGAGCCCCCAAATGCCCAAAGTAGCAGTTATATCTGGGTCACCTTCCTGCGGTGGGAGCCTTAATGTCTGACAAAACCTGAAAACTCCAGGAACCCCTGCTCTCTCACCCATGACCCTGCATGGTGTCACCCAACCTTTAAAACCAATTTTCCGTAAAGTGCCTTCTGGGCATTATTCCAAAACACTGGATCTGAGCGCAGCTAAATGAAATTGTAAAGTATTCCCCTGGTGGACTGAGCTGACGTAGCCAAAGAGGCGACCCTTAAAATCTACTTCTGAAGTTGACTTCCAGTAAGGCTTACTGGTTCCAGAGGGCAGTGGGGGCGAGCTGTCCCACTGGCCAGTCACTTATTAACCTGTTTCCACAGAGATGATGACGGGAACACGGCCTATTGTCTGGAAGTCATTAAAAGAGCCAGGGGTAGCCAGGGAGTGGCCGCATACCTCCGTTAAACCCCCCAGCATGTGTATACGCGTGCACACACACACACACACAGACAGACACATACACACACACACACACACACACACACACACACACACACATACACACACACACACTTTCTCTTCAGTTGTGCCCTGTTTTCAGTTTCTTTCTTCTGTATCAGTCCAGGTCTATTTTAACTTCTTACTAGAAACATGTCTTTATCTGCATAAATGTAGTTGCCAAACCAGCTGGTCTTGATAGGTTTTTTGTTCATTGCCAAACCACTCATGCAAATTACTGTTATAACACACAGAGAGACCAACAATAACGAAGAGACAATTTTTAAAATGATAAATTGGTGTAATTATGAAAAACTCTTTGACAGGTTCAGGATTAGATTAAAGCCAGTTCTTACGTTTGGTATTTTGGTAAACTTAGTGTATGCTTGTGTGTGTGTGTGTGTGTGTGTGTGTGTGTGTGTGTGTGTGTGTGTGTGTTGGAATCTCTGTTTTCTGTCTTGCTCATGGCTGTATTAATAGCCACGTAAAGGGGGGGTTGGTGCCAGGAATCCAGCCTTAAAACGCAGCCCGGCTCTTGGGGGAGGATTGGGGGAGGGGTGAAAGGGTGAGGAAGGGGCCACAGAGGCAGGGAGGAGCCCATGCATGGATGGATAGATGGATGGGTGCAGCTAAAATCTGTGCACACAACTTCTACGTCACAATATCAGAGACAACCGGAGACCTGGATCAGCCTGCAGGATTCTGCACAGACAACGTGTAAAAGTCAAATATCTTCGTTATGGAGATAAATAACATCAACCTACAAAAATCTATACAGAGCAGTTAAATAACTTACTTTCATTCAAACTATAAAACAAGTTATAAAGCAGTATGTTGCAGGATGTGGCATAATATAATTTGTTGGATGCTGTTGAAAGCCTTTCGCCTAAAGCACCTTACTAAACAATACCATCAGTGTGCGTATAACCGAGTCAACAGCACATTCCTAAAGGTACCACTGATGCATGGCGTTAGTTCAGGCAGAACATTGAAGCTGCGCTCGAATTCACTGATTGACATCAGATGTTTCATTTATGCTTCACCAGCACTGGCTCACTCATCAGCTGACTGTAGGAACATCCAATCATACTCATGCAGCGCTGCTGTTATAACCTGACAGCTGCTCATCTGCTGATACAGTGCCTTCATGCCATAGGATAAACTTTTGGTATTGTTGATTTAATGAGCATTTCACGTCCACATATTGTATAAAGGGGGATTAGTTCGTGCAGGAGAATCTCTGCTGCAGCTCAGTTAGAGACTCTGGTTAGAGAATAGTCTGATCGGGCTGACTGACACTATATGAGAAGTGTTTGGTTTGGTTACATTTTACCCATAATGAAAGCATTCTTGTAAAGGGAGGTCTTATGTCTCTGTGTGGAGTATTTTTCCAGGTGTTAAAATGTTTGTCTGTGGATAAATTTTGTCAGTGGGATAGTATCACAACCACAGACTATATATTAAGGCTGGATGACATGCCCCCTTTTACCCCCGCTATGCTTAAGTGCGGTTAAAATATCCGAGATACGAGCATTGCCATCTTGCGCTAATGATATATTTGAGAGCTGGAGTCTGTTCCTGCCAAAACACCCGCCAAACTAATTGTGAGCAGCCCCCCACTGAAAGCGAGCGCATGGACTGGCACACACAGCTGTCAATCATGGTAGAAAATCCTCTTTTTGTATCATTTAATAACTCATTACGACCAAACTTATCTTGAAAACAAACACTTGAACAAACATCAGGGTGATGAGAACTTCAGTGACAGAAACCATCTTTGGCAAAAATGTATTTGTTGTGTATTTGGAGTTTTTAGCTTAGCCCATTCACTAACATGCAGGGGGCGGGCTTTATGACCTATACTGCAGACAGACACCAGGGGGCGATCAAGATTAAAAAGTTACAGTTTTGGGGAACAGCCGCACATTTGTTTTATGATGGGGATCACTGTATTGCAGATAGAGTGATCTCATCTCAAGGTGGTCTTGAGTTGACCCGTCTGTTCTTGTTAATATAAGAGTTTGGCTAAAAGATGGTGATCTCGGTTTTAGCCATTACACAATTTTTTTTTTTCATTGAGCTGCATGTGAGAACATTTAGCATCAACACGTCGGTGGAGACTGATGGTGAAGGTAACATTACAGGCAAGGAAAAAAGGTCACTTTTCTTCTCCTTTTGGCGAGCACACAAAGCCGTCCTCCCTGCAAACCCTCCAAATGCATCTCTTTATACAGATCAAAACAACACCAGCCAGCTGCTGCATCACATCACAACATGCAGGAAATTATATAAAACAAATATGTGTGTGCATACACTGCAGCAAACTCACAATTGTGGATTCACCTTTTCCATAACTTTATGCTTAAAGGAGGGTCTGTGCATGTAAACGTGCGCACCAGCAGCCAGTAATCACAGTGCAATTCAGACTGGACTGGGATCAGTACATTTTAACGCCCTGAAAGTATAATCTATCCATCAGACTATTCTCAGACTGTGACTAAAGTAAAACACTGCAGGCTGAATGCTGTAGAGGTCTGCTGCTTGTGTGTGTGTGTGTGTGTGTGTGTGTGTGTGTGTGTGTGTGTGTGTGTGTGTGTGTGCAGAAACAGATAGCATCTAGATGAAATTGTATAATGTTAGTGAGAGATGGAAATAATGGGTGCATGGTGGGGATGGAGGGAGTGTCGGGGAGGGGAGGTTGCAACCTCATGAAATTCACGTAACTTGCCGGTTCCTCTGCTGGATGAAATCAAGTAACAGCTTAAATAAATGTTCAGTACAAATGACACGATTCCAATGTTGCACATCAATATATCATTAGTGTCACATTTCTTTTCATAGTTTGGTATAAGTGCTTTAAAAACGAGACTAGACGTGGAGACAATGGGTAGCTTCTGTCTGGCAGCGGTGGAGTTGTGAGTACAGATGTTTCTTCAAATTAAAACCACATTTCCCATAAATCCTGTTACTTCCTGCAAGAATCTGTTGAAAGGGATTTTGGGGTCTTTCAGCCGCCACCACCAACGAAAACGTCTGCCCAGTTTGTACCACACTGATGACAAAAAGAAAACCTCAAAATGTGCATGGGAACAATTTACTGATGCTAAATTGCAGCATAAGTGGAAACTCCTGCACGTTTATACCGCCATCCATCTCAACATCCACAAAATCAACTCTTCAATCTCAAGAAATCACCTCTTACGTAACGCATGATGCAAGCGTTGGGCCATAAATCATGTGCACCCAGTTTCTGTGCATTGACAGCGAACAGTAGATAACCTTCTGACCTGACTGCACTAATCTGATGCAGCACACATGCAGCGTGAGAGGAATGCATGTGTCTGCGGCTCTCTGAGTGGTACAGGTGTGGTTTGACCTTTGTGGGTAAGAAGGTAAATGAAAGTGTATGAGTGAGTTTCTGTGACAACAAACAGCCAGAGACAAAAACAATGAAGATGATGAAATGATGTTAAAGGAACAGTACTCAAAATCAAAAATATATATATTTCCTCCTTTGAAGATATTGGTGGTGGAGTTGTGCGCATTGTTTCGCAAAAATAAAATAAAATAAGATAGCGTTCAGCTTGTGGTACACTGTAACAAATTGCTGTAAAAATATGGCAAAATTCCTAAAGTAATGTACTTTTTTGGGTGAAAAATACAGTAAAACACGATAAATATTTATCCTTTTTGGAGCAATATGACGCTGTAAACCTCACATTCCACTGCAGAACATTGTAATAAATGTGACTTTAATATACTTTGATGTAATTTTCGTTAGTGACCGTGTAAAATATGATAGGATGCTGAAAACTACAGCTGCCAGTAGTTTATTGCATTTTTTGGGGAAAAAAATGCTAAATTTGGTACAGTAAAAGCTGCTGTAAAAGTATGGCCAAATTCCAGCAATAATGTGCTAATGTTTCCCAAAAAACAGCAAAACACCATAAATGTTGGTGCTTTTTGGCACCATTATATTGTAAACTTCACATTCTACTGTAGAGTTCTGTAAGAAATTCAACAATAATATTGTTATGATGTAATTTATGGTACTGACACAGTAAAATATCGGACCCTGGCAACTACAGCTGCTGGTAGTTTACCATCATTTTCGAGGACATTTGTTACAGTGGCTCAAAGCACCAAAAAATACCATTGAAAAATTCACCGGCCCGGTTACTCAAGATAATCCACACACTGCAAAAACTCTATAAAGAAGAAAATAAAGAAGTATAATAGGGAAATATTACTTAGAAATAGCAAAATGATCTGCCAACAGAAGATTTTTTGTAACAGGTAACAATATCTTGTCTCAAAGAACCACAGACATATGAAAACCAGAAAACCACCACCAAGATTGAAATGTTATTTACTCAATATCAGTTTAGTAAATGCTAGTGCCATTGTCTTAGAATAAGGCTATATGTTTGGGAATTGTATCTTGAGACTGGCAGAGGTACACCAAACAAAAATGCTGCAAAAGGACAAAACAGCTTAAAATAAGTCATAAAACTGGGCCCCAAAAATAAGGCTTGTATTGCCTTGATTTAAGATATTTCATCTTATTTAGACTTCAGTTTTTGCAGTGCAGACCTTGTTGTGAGCAGTTTTATGTCGGAGTTATTTTTTTGAACCCTCTAACCGTATAACCACGCAGGGTGTGCATCTACTCGTGGACCAGCTAGTCAAGATAATAAACATAATGACTTTTTGAAAATATTGCTTAAGTTTTGTGCAAATCTGTAATAGAAACCCACCTACACACACAGGGGGAGCGTGACTTCATTCTCTGCAATGGACATCTTTACTCCAATATCTTTATAAAGCAACTAGTTTTGATTAAAAAAAGAATATCAGCTTCTGGTTAAACATTTGCTGAGGTGAGATAAGTGTGAAGGATGGAGAGGAGGGTCGATGCTGTAATCCCTGCACACTCAATGTATTCTCAATGAAGCACAAAAACCCACACAATGGCCCATTGAGACGGCTGCTTTGGCACTGTAATTGGCAACAGCGGCATTGTCTGCTGACGTGTGTGCGTGCATGTCTGTGTGTGTGTGTGTTAAAACAGAGGAGTAGGAGGATGCATTGTTGGGGAGGCTTAGGTCTTTGTCCAAATCCTAATCTTAAACTAATTCCTGTTGCCCAGAACCATTCGAGGATAATAGAAAAGAGTCACACAGCTGCCTCTTTACAGACCTCCAAAAACCCTCCAGATGGAAACACACACACATACACACACTAGTACACACACAGCTGGATTTCCATTTCAATATTTTTATGTGAATTCCGATGTAATGAATCAGAAAAGTGCAACAGAGGTGGCCAATTATGACAACATTTCCCAAATATTGCAAAACATTTATCAGCAAGGTGTTTGTCAATAAAGGCAGAAGGAGAGGAATAACCTGTGCACTCGGTATGTTTCAACTCGGCTGATAAAATTTTTTTAAAATTTCTCATTTGATTCGTTATTAGAGGAACGGAGAGAAGAACACGGTGAAAAGAAGAGATGGACAGTTCAGAAAAGAAAGTAAGTATTCATAATTCATACAGATACGTGCTGCAGGTGTGTTTCCATATGAGTGAGGGCATGCTGACGTGCTGCAGGTGTGTTTTGGAGGTCTGTGTGTGTGTGCAGGTGTGTGTGTGTGTCCTCTTGTGTCAGCTTGGCAGGACACGGTGAAGGTGCACAGTAACAGCTGGAGAGCAGGCTGGAAGACAGACACGCCTATATCTGGCACAGATAGCCTCAGCTTGGATTCGAGCCATTATGAATATGTGTGTGTGTCTGTGTGTGTGTCTGTGTGTGTGTCTGTGTGTGTGTGTGTGTGTGTGTGTGTTGGTGTATCGTGTCAATCAGGCCTGTTCGAACAGTCAGCTGAACTTTATGTACTGTGTCTTCCTCACGTCTATCTCTGACAGAGAGGTGAGGATGTGGCAGGAAGTGAGAGCTGCAATTATGATTCAAACCTCAATGTGTCAAGATCTGAATAAGTAGACCGAAAAAAAACAAAAAAATCTCATGGGGCTAACCGTCCTGATGCGAGCAGGGAAGCTGCATACACTCAGTGAACCTTTCTGCACTCCTGCATAATTTTCTCATGTTTGATCCGATCTGTGTGTTTCGGCAGTGGTGTGTTTGGCTGACAGCGGGGGATCTCCCAGAAACAAAGGTGCCCTTGTGTTGTTTCGCTCAGACCACATGATTTCACTGAAGATAACATTCCTCTGTTGTATCCACCACATAGTTTGGTAATTACAGATACAGGACTAACAACTATTTGCATAATGTGTGAGAGTGTGCGTTCAAGTGTTTTTAAACGTATTTAAAATTTTAAATGTAGTTTATCTAAGGTTGGTTTTAATGAGTTGCTCAGTTCTACAAAAAGGGGGTTTTCTGGCATGATTGACAGCTGTGACAGCCAATCCATGCGCTCGCATTCAATGGAGCTGCTCGCGAATGGTCGGACAGGCGTTTTGGCGGGAACTTCCCCAACATTTATATCGCTACTGCGCAGACTCCAGCTATGAATTACCTAACCATCGCAAAAATGGAGCGCCCGTATCCCAGATATTTTAGTCTCACTTAGGCATGGGGGGTAAGTGAAAGCGTGTTGTTTATCCTTACATACAGTCTATGGTACGACACACCATGGAGGTTTAAAAAGAAGCTGACAGCAGTTAGCAGTTAACTCAAAGAGTGGCCGAAAATGTCCACAAATTTAAAAAACAACATGGCCTCGAAGCTCCTTAACCTCTGAGCAGAGGACGAGACCAGACTCCATACAACAGGGACAGTAAATGATTGTTATGCCATGTTATTCTATTTATATGCTGCTGTTTATAAAGCGTCTTTTGCATCCACGATGCCTGCATGCTGTCTAAAATCACACACGGGAGCGGTATAGTGCTGCCGCTGTGCAGTTCTGTGTAAAAATGCAAAGGCGGCGTAAAGAAGCGACTTAGTTTTGGCCTATCTCTGTGTTAAAACTACAAATATATTTAAAATAGATTCAAAAACTGTGCCATAAAACATTGTGAAAGCCACTTCACGACTGTTGCCAGTGCCTGGAAGCCATGTCCGCCCTGATACAATTGCTGGCTCCCCCTGGCAAAATTAACTGGAGTCAGACATTACTGCCTTTAAGAGGCTGGAGCATGCCAATTTTTTAAGATAACATGAAGGTAATGGTATCTTGCCAATCTAGACAATCTAAGGTTTCTACTGGATCTAATTACGTTGTCACAGATTATCGAAAAGGGGGCGAAATACTGCTCCAAATTTAGGCTACATTTTGGTGAGGGAATGGTTATTTTCAAAAGGGCCCCTTGGACTCTCACCTCAAGGTTCCCACGAGTCTCTCCTAAACTTGGAAAGGCTTGTTCCCAGTAAATGTTTTCTTCCTTACAATCATCATTCTCTGTCAAGTTAATGCTGCACACTTGTCTTTTTAAGTAAAAGGAGAACCAGCATATTTGCAGAAAAACTTACATACAATATAGATTTATTTGGCTTTTATTTGGCTAAGATTTTCAGAGTCCCCATCTGAGGGCCACCACTATCTGCTGCAGTCCATCAAACACACACACACACTTAAAAGGATGTGTGTGAGGAATGGCTATAGGTATGTGTGTGTGTGTAATGTGTCCCAGCTTTGTTTCAGCTGTAAGTTTACAGGCGAGACAAAATACAGAGCTTCACCAAAGAGCAACTCCGCTTCAAATAAAAGACAGAATCTCAATACAGGCCTCATAAATGTCATACTTTCCACAGCAGGACGGAGCACTGAAGTAAATAACATCCTTTGTGGACTTCCTCCTGCCATTCAACTTAACCACTGTGGCTTTGAAGTACTTGTAAAGCAAAACAGCTTAACATGTGATTTCATGTCTATGGTTTCAAAGTTTACTTTAGGTAATAAATGCACTAAATAAAAGTCACTCTTGATTGACACTACTCACGAGCCGGTAGAAAACCGTCCAGGTTGAAATATCAGTTGATATCTATTTGTTGCATGTACAATCAGTCAAAACATTAAAACCACCGACAGCTGAACTGAGTAACATTGATCATCGTGTTACAATGCAATACTCTGCCACGAAGCTTTGGGTCCTGGCATCGCCACCTGACATGCACCATCCACCCAAACGCTGTTGCAGACCAAGAACTCCCCATCCATGGCAACAGCACTCCCTGATGGCAGCGACCCCTTGCAGGACTCTGCACAGTGCCAAACTGCAAGATCTTCTTCGAAATGGCTCGAGAAAGTCCAAAGTCTCTAAATTCCCAAGATCCCAAGCTGGTCAAGCATCCATGGGATGTGCTGGTACCCCACCTCACAACCCACAGGACTCCAAGGATCCAAGGTCTGCTGCCAGACACCACTTTACCCTCTTCAGAGGTCCTGTGCCCATGTCTCAACAGGTCGGAGTCGAGTTCGGTTCAAGGGAGTTCAACCATATCAGGGGATTAGATTGGGATCTGGGGAATCAGGAGGCCAGGTTGATGCCTGAGCTCTTTGGGGGGACACTGCCATCAGGGAGTGCTAAACATGAGGGAGGTTACTTGGTCTGTATCGGTGTTTGGGTGGAGCGCATCAAGTGGCATCCACATAAATGCCAAAATCCAGCAGGTTTCCCAGCAGAACATCACATTTTAACAAGAGGATCAGTGTTATTCACTTTACCTGTCAGTGGTTTTAAGGCCGATCGGTGTATATTTGTCTACCGATACTGACAAATAATAAGAAATTTCAGTACAGAAAGACCAAATTGAGTTTGACGTAAGCGTTTTTTAGCCTTGAGTTCAAAGGTATGTATTCAGCCTTTCAGACAGTGACAAATTGGATTGTGCCACAAGAGGCTTAAAGAGGTGTCTGGCAAATAAAGCAGACAAAATTAAATGTTTTTGCAGTTACTTCAGAGATTGGTTGACTTTGTCTCAATTCTTTCCATTGGAAGATCATAATGCTTGAAATTCCTGAAGGGTGGTCATAGTTATAACACAGAAAAACAGTCTGTTTATTCAATCATCTAAGACTTGGAAGACAAAAGAGAAAAAAAAAATCTTCATCATCATCAGCATGTGTATCCTTTTCCTAAATATTTAGACAATGTGCTCTAAAAAAACCCTTCAATTTATGATCAGGAGAAGGCCATGAAAACTGCACACTCGTCATCAGATGTCCAAGTGATGCAGCAACCGCAGGATGGATAGGAGCCAAGAGATTCTCATTTTGGTTTCATCAGAAGCAAGACGAGCCAAAGGAGGACACAGATTCAACTGTTCAATGATGTGAACAGGGACAATTACTGTACAGGAGTCCAAGATAAGTTACAAGTCCAACTCGAGAGGACATTACTTCCATGAACAGCATCCCAAGGTGATTGTAAAGTTTTATTCCAGATAATAACTCTGTGCACTACAACACAGACACGAGCCCTGTGGTCACCATCAATGCAGTGACTAACTATGATGTAACACAGACAAAGACGCCACATAACAAATTTTGACACACCCTATCGAGAAAATGTCGGCTTTCCAGGAACTGAGGAAACAAGCTTGGCTTTAACTCCACCACTACAGTTTTTCAAAATCCATTCAGTGAAGGAGTTTCACAAGACCAGTGGTTATAACACTATCTTTAAGGTGAAGTAAAACCATAAAATTCTCCAAAACTGGACCAACAGGGTTTGCACGGGACGACAGCAATAACGACTAACCAGAGCCTACATTTCACAATGCTGATTTCACATATTTGACTCAGGTCTGAAAACCACACAACCACACTAACCTCACCTCCCAGGAGCCTGCTCCACTCATGTTACTGCTCTTCATAAATCCTTAAGCATCCTGGCGCTGCGCTATTGTGCAACCGCAGTGACACAGCCAGTGACTCGTATGTCACATCCACACAGCCACAACACAACACAGCTTCAGTCAAACTCACAACTCTGCCTCTTTACCGCAGCAGCCTTTTCCCAACCTCAAAAACGACACCACAATTACTGGATTACCTTTTCTGCTATTGTATATTAGATTTCCATGCATACTGCACCGTATTTTGCACTGGAGTGTGGAGTTGTGGGTTAGTACAAATATGTCAAGAGCTTCTGTGTGCAGCTGCCCAGAAGGATGTAAACTGCAAACAGTCTTGGATGAGCTTCATTAAGACTTTAAGCTTTAGACAGTTCTTAACATGTACAGCAGTGATTTTCAGACAGGGGCACTTGTACCTCAGGGCTTACTTTTACAGTTACTATGAGATGTGTGAAAAGATTATAGCTGGACTAATAAGAGCAATAGACCGAATCACAGTGTTTGTGTGTTGTTCTGGGTAGAGAAACCCTGCGTTACGTGCACACAACTTTACAGTGCTGAGCAACAGAGGCAAGGAACGGAGAGAAGATCTGGCACTGACCAACCAGTGGCAGGTATGAGATGAAAATACAGTGGCCTTACAGTGTCAGGAGTTGGGAGGACTGTTTTTGGAGGAAGCATTTTGTGACAAGGAAGCTTTATGTCTCATTTAATTTTCAGTAAAAAAAGAAACAATTCATTTTAAGTTGTTGGCATTGCATTTACAATTAGTAGATGGGTTTGCATTAACCTTCAAAGTGCAAAAATTAAACATACTTGCATGAGGTAGTATTTGAGGCAATTTAAACAGCAATACAAAACTGCAATGGAAAAACACTTTCTTTTTTTCTTTCTCGCTTTTATAGGTCACATGATGCACAACAAAGAGTGTCGATAGGAACTGGCTCCCTCGGGCATGATGCAGCAGGCACTACAAGAGCTGTTATTGCATGGTATAACTCTTAAGAAGTTGAGCGGATCATCCAGAAGTTTTGAATCTCCTCTGTAATTCCTCTGTGAAATCGTGGACCATCACCTCCCAGAAATCCCTTGTACGTGGCCGCTCCCACGTATAAGGGGCTCACCTTTCCATTATCGCTTGCATGACACGCCTACGTCTCCTTTGATAAGAAATAATGATGCCTACTGCGGTGGCTGCAATAGAAACAAATCTGCTAATGTTTTGAACATCCATCGCCATGCTTCTTGGAATTTTATCACAAGAGCAGAAGTCACATCACTCGATAGAAATTGTTATTTCATGTCAAACTATTACACCTAAACATTAAGTGTTTAGTGTGTGAAAACAAGTGAGCAAGCGAGTATGGATGAATGGTTGTAACAAACAGCTCAAGCTCATAAACAGTTCAGGTAGCTGACGTTATACACATAACGTATGAGGTTATACATACTTGTGACTTTGCAGCAAATTTTGCACGATGTTGCCTTACCGTAGAACAAATGTGGACATCCTTGTTTGTTCATTTTCCGTACATGCCTCACAGTTTAATCCAAAGGAGACACTGTTTATGTGAGGTTTAGGGAACGGGATAAAATCTACTCCATTCTGGAGCCTCTCGGGAAACATTGTATGAGTGCTGCATTTAGCCTATACGCATTGTTTGACCATTTTTTTTAGATTATAACTGCATAAATTTTAACAAAACAGCAGGGAAATCAAAGTTTCTGATGCTTTTCTATGAAGATCTACAAGCAAGATGTCCGAGTGCATTGTGTAGGTGCACAAAATGTGATTGACTCATGATGTTTGAGGGCGGGGGTTAGCGATAATCAACTGGACCTTGACAAACATGCAATACTCACGTTAGTCTTGCTGGACACGGCAAATGTGGCTCGGCTGGAGAAGCGGGCCGTGGTGGGACTGCTGCTCGACACGGGGCCCGTCACCATGGAGGAAACTCTGGAGCCCACAGGAGGACTGCTGGAGCTGGGTGAGGATGAGAAGGTGGCAGGTGGGGACGCAGGACTGGACTGGCTGCTGTAGGTCTGGGCTTGGCTCCCCAGGCTGCAGGGCTGGATGTGGAGCAGAGTCTGGCTCTGAGTGTGACTGTTAGTGTGAGCCTGGCCCTTCCCGTAGATCACCTCTTTAATCTCCTGATGGTTCTCCTGAATGTCACAGAGGTGATTCTTGTGACTCTTACTGTGGTTGTTGTTGTTAACCAAGGTGCTCCTGTCACACGTCATCCCGCTCAGCAGCTCCACCTGTCGGCTCAGAGCCTCCAGCTGACTCCTGAGCTGCCGGTTCTCCTGCTGGAGCTGAGCCACGGCTCGTCCGAGAGGCCCGCTCAGGTTGGCCGTCTCCTCCAGACGACGCTCCATGCCTAGCTTGAACGCGCTGACGTCCACGTGGATCTCCCTGATGGCATCCCGGAGAGTGCTCTCATAACGGGCTAGAGCTGCACACACGGTCTCCCCCTCTGGAGAGGAAGGCCGGGGGTGACACAAGTCTCCGATCTCAGCCAGGGTTGGGGCTTCCATCGGTACAGCTACTGGCGTCCCTCTGGAAACGAGCCAGACAGCCTCTCAGTCTGTGAGCTAACGTCTGAGAGAGAGATCCTGCGGGAATGTGGAGCTTCAGTCGGGGTTTGGCTGGAGGGGGGACCGACAGAGAGTTTGGGGCAAAGGTCTGGTCTGGTTTATCTCCACTCCTTCAGCTCTGTCCTGGGATGTCCCCGGCTGCTTCTCCTTCAATATACTCTGCTTTTCAGGTGCAGATGTCTCACTCTGTCCTCTGTCTGAAAGTACAAAAGAGACAAGACTTGACCTTTAGCTGGTGAACAGCTGTTAACTGTGAACACTTAATCCCACCAAAGCTGCAGCTACATTACAAAATATATGCAAGATACGCTCTACGGACAAAAGTATTGGGCCACCTACACATTACACCTACAGGAGCTTTTATGACATAACGTTTTATATCCATCGGCATTAATATGAAGATGCTCCCCAGTTTGCAGCTATAACAGTTTTTGGAGTGTGTCTGTGGGATTTTTTGCCCATTCATCCAGATTTTATACACCTGTGGCAATGGGACTGAATGAAACACCTGAATTCAATGATTAAGAGGTGTGGCCCATGCTTTTGTCCACATAGTGTAGTAGCAATGAAACAACAGCTTGTGTGTTGAATGATGTAAATCTACAATAAAACATCCCACTGTAAAGAGAGAGTAAAAATGTTCATGTCTGGCTGCCTTAAAATTTTAAGTTGGCTGAATTTGAAAAGACAAGTTGAGGTAATTCTGTAATGATTGTCTTCTCAAATTGAATAAACTTAAAAATTAAAGGCAGCTTGGACACTAACTTGTTTTTAAAGTTAACACGAATAGTTTTTTTTTCTCAAAAGTGCACAAACTTAATTCAAACACAACTGCTCTGACTGCACTGAACTGACCCAAAGAATCTCTTTTCAAGGCTGACAGAAAGAAAGCATACATCTCTGAGCCTACGATGTTTCCTAACTGCCATAAAACGCAGCAGTGAGGTAATCTTCACTCCCAGCTGCAGCAAACCTACCTCAGATTCACGCTCAGCTCACTGGACTTTCCTCAGCGTTGAACAGCTGTATGAGTTTGAGTGTGTGTGAGAGTGTGTGAGAGCTCTGATCTGCGCTGCCGCCTCTCTGGTTTGTTTAAACTCTCAGGTTGATCACTCCTCTCCTCTGGCCCCGGAGGAGGGAGGAGAAAGGGAGGGATAAAGGAGGAGGGAGGGAGGTGGGGGAGTGAAGAAACAACATGGAAAGAGTAGTAAATGTGAGGGGAGGGAGGGAGGCGGGCTGGTTGCTCTTATATCCTTATGCTGTTTAAAGTATTGGAGGGACGACTCACTGCACCTCTTCCTCTTTCTCTCATTACTATTACTGGTAAGTATTTTGCTGGTCATTAGGCGTGTTTCCAGTAACCCTCAGATTGCATAACTGAAATTGCAAGAGAGAGAGGGGACTTCAGAGCCGATGGACACCACCATATTAGTGACTTGCCACAACCTAAAAGAGTTTAAAAGAAAATATCCTAAAAGATATTGTCTATTTAACTTCGTCCTATCCGGTCCCCTGGCCAAGTTGTAATGAAATCTAATAATAAGAACAATATTTTTTAAGGAGTAGTGCTGGGCAATTAAATGAAAAATAATCTAAACCGACATTCAGAAACTCTAACCGACAAAATCTTGCCCATGTTGGGTATTTCAGTTTTTAAAAATCCTGTTAACTCTTTCCCTACAGGGGCTGCCGACTCCCACGCATCTATGCACTCATGACACCGAGGAAAATCTCATGCCAAAACACAGCCAAGGCAGAGGTGGACATGTCCAACAGCCCGCTCCAGTGCGCGGACATGTCCGATAGGCTGCTCCGATTGGAGCAGTTTTACAAACTGTCTCACTTCTTCCAACAAAACACCTGTCATTGTGCGTGACCATTATATGTACGGAGACATGTCTGACCGTCCACTCCAGTGCACGGAAATGTCCAACGGCCCGCTCCATCGTGGACATGTCCAACAGCCCACTCCAGCTGTAGCAGTTTTACAATTTGTCTCCCTCCTGAGGTTTTCCAACAAAACAACTGTCAAATCTTCAAACTTTGACACCAGAACAGCTGAGTGTTTGACAGCCACAGCATTTCATTATCACGGATCAAACAGCTGATGGTCCGGCAGCAGCGTAGTGATATAAACAGAGCGCAGCTTCTCCTGATAGCATCAAAGTGTCTGAAACAGACAAATTTGGTGGAAAGTGCCATCTATAGACTACTTTGTGTTAGTTTCAGGTTTAATCAGACTTTGGATGAATTATTTAGAAACACCAGGACGCATCGCTCAGTGTCTCATCTGCAGATGCAGGAGCAGATGTAATGTTTTGGGGGCCTGGGGCCACAAGCACATGACCTTATTTTTACCCTTTCTCAAAGTGGGAATGTTGGCAGGCTGTTGGCAGCTATAGGAGAAGTAGGCCTACTCAAAAGTTTTTAATTCCCAAGTAAAATGATCAATAGCACAGAAGAGTTGAAGTCAGAGTCCTGCAGTCAGGTGAGGTTGGCCTATTATCAGCACAATTTGCTTAAATTTACCTGAAGTTTGTTTAAAATTTTTATATAATTCTAGAAAGTTTAATAAATAATAATAAATCATGTTTATTACACTCAAACACACCACGGTCAAACAAACTATGAGGGCCATAAACAAACCACAAAAAAGCAAAAGCAAAATAATCATTCATTTATCGTAATAGAGGTAAAAATGTTCAATTAATCGTGATTCTGATTTTAGGTATGAAGTTCGGACCTTTACTGGGAGGAAATTTTAGCAACTGGACCCCTTTGAATTTTAGTTGAATACCCCTGTTCTGTTCTATTGTGTGCTTGATGGCGGGACGAGACAAACAGACAGACAAGCTGGCTGCTGAAGACCACCACCCTCCCCCTTGTAACTGGACCCCAACAGAGCAAACACTCTGCACCAGATAGCAATTGTGTGTGTGTGTGTGTGTGTGTGTGTGTGTGTGTGTGTGTGTGTGTGTGTGTGTGTGCACCCGAGCAACAGACTCATGCAAATACTTCGACATTCCACCCCTGTGTTTACTGTTGACAGTAAGCAGGAGTGTGTGAGCGGCAGCGGTGCAGCAGGGAGCGCTGGGAGCGCTGGGAGCGTTGGGAGCGTTGGGAGCGCTGGGAGCGCTGGGAGCGTTGGGAGATGAGGAAGGGGCTTAGTGAGGTGATTTACTGAAAATTGTCCCCAACATTTCCGTCTCCCTCTCTCTCTTTCACACACATACCCGACACCTCCTCAGGGTTTTATGGGAGTCTGCTGGGGGCAGTATAAGACGTGCTGCAGTCACGTGATTTCGAAAGGTCGTAGTTTCTGTTGTTCTGTACTTGACGTCATAAAGTGGGAAAAACATGGAAGATACAAAGAATATGGGTTGAACTTTAATGCTAAGAGTGTTTAAACAACAGGTTGATAGCTGTTCCCAGTTTATTTAAAATATTTCTTATATTTTATATTTAATCTAGGTCGCTCTACATGGACAGCAGTTAACATTAACACCGTATTACACTTATCATGTGATCAAAAATTGATATTTAATATGTGAATTATTAAAAAAAAGTTTCTTACCATTGACCAAACATTGACTTTTGCCCTTTTTGTTTATGCATTTATTACATCTGGAGTTATAAAATAACATTATAATTGTGAATATACTGGCCTGGCATGCTTTATAGTTAAAACTTTGCTTGCTTGCAACAGCTAATAGATGCAGATACTAAAATGTGCAACTACTAAAAGTAAATGATAGCTACCAGGAACAAAATAACAATATATCTAATTTTTTACCATTAATTGTTGACACTGTTTCCATGCTTTCCACCATTTCTGCTGCTCTAAAATGTCACACAAATGTCACAACTTGGCAACTCGAGTATATCATCGAAATTTCCCATTCGTAATTACGACTTTAGAGGGTTGTTCATGTGCTCGTAACTCGTAAATACGGTAAATATGATATTTCCGAGGAGCATGTGAAGGCAGCACCAGACAGCAACAAGCCACAGTAGAGGTCAGAGATCATTTAAGTCCATATTAGTGTGATAAATTTATATTTTTCTCTATCAACAGCATTTTTTCATGCTAGAAAGTTGAGCTTTTTAAAAATGTTCTCAAGAGCTGAAAAGGCTGATTTGTTTTATAGTTTTTGTTTTATGTTCATAAAGCCACAGTGGCAACTTCACAGATGATTCATTGATCCAGCAGTTAGCTTTGGTTGACGCATACAATTTATGACCTGCAATTAAATTTGAATATAATATATAAGTGCAGTCATTTATTGGCTGAGACAGAAAGACATGTTAGTGAGAACACCTGCATGATGTGTGATCCTCCGTTTAAAAACACAGACACAACAGAGTCACGTTTTAATACGCCTCTGAGTCACCTTTCTGTGAAAGTCACAAGGTCTGCGAACACTCTGCCTTTCCTACACTGTTAAATGGATGGCTTAAATAATTTAGTCACCAAAAAGTCACTTCAGAAAATCGATGTTGATTTTAGTATAAGCTATATTGAAAGTATTTTCACTGTTCACACCTTCAGTTCTCATCTATGCTATCGTCAAAGCCACCAGACTCCAATGCAATTGCAATAAGTTGCCCTGCTTTTGCTCTTTAATAGCTTTTTGAATGCAGTTTTACTGTTTTCTTAATGTATCTTAGTGTATTTATTGAATTTCTGTGCCCCTGTTAAGCACTTTGAATTGCATCGTGTCTGAAGGGTGCTATACAAATAAACTTTTCTTGCCTTACCAAACAAAATAGTCAGTAAAAGAGTAAAAGAATAAAGTTAAAGCTTGTGTTCATTGCTGTTTGACCAAGTGGCTGAAAAAAACCATTAAACACACTATAGTGTCAGTGCCTGTGTCTGCAGAGCAAAAGCATGATTCAGTGCACAATATCATGAAGTGGCTCATTAAATTGTAGTTTTTAAATCCAAGCTTGATTACAGTGAAATGAAACTAATGTTCATTTTGCTTAAGGCTCCTGAAAGTCTCTGTGGCCCCGGTGTCCTGTCAGAGCCACTGCTTTCCAGTAACAGTGAGTCAGCAGGTAGAGTGGTGTGACCCGCATGAATCAGAGCGGTATGAAATGAGAAACTTCAGCTGTCGTCACAACAATAGACCTCGCTCTCCCTGACCTGCCTCCCACAGTCCTGGTTTTCATTGTTTTGATAATGACTGAATATGTTTTGCTTCAGTGACGGTGGCTCCCTCCGCGCAGAGCTGAGCCTGTAAACGTCCAGCGTGATTATTGAGGAGAGGTAACGCACCGAGACTTTCTTCTCATCTCGTCTTCAACCAGTATTTGTTGATATTGCAGAGACGTTTGCAAACACACTTCTTCCTCTGTGTGGGGTGTCTGCCTCAGCTGATTAAGTGTGGATTAGGTCACGCAGAAGGCTGGAAGACATTTGGGGTTTGCGATATATAGCGCGCCTACGAACAAAAATATATCACAGCTGTCAAGGGTCAAACATCTGCAAAAAGTAAAGAGCGAGAAGTGAAGTAAGCCGTTGTTTCCTCACTTTTCTAAAATGACCTAAAGACTACAGAAGCAGACTGTGAGCAAAAAAAAAAAAAAAAAAACAGTTATGTAAAACCTCAGCCCAACTGAGGAAATGTGAATACCCCAGTAAATAAAGGACTCCATTCCTCAAAAAGTACTGCTCCTGAGCAAGGTCTGAGTCTTGCTTTCATGAAAAAATAAAGATGATTAAATTCAGGTATTTAACAAATGATCATGTTCATAATCAACTCTGCACATGCCTTAAGCTTTATCACTGTGTTTTAGCATCTTTCAGCTCTTCATTTTGGTCCTTTAACTTTACTGTTTTGGTCCAGAATCACTACTCTCATCAACCTTGCTGCTAACAGAAGCAGCCAGCTGCTAACAGAAGCAGCCATTTGCTAACAGAAGCAGCCAGCTGCTAACAGAAGGCGGGTTCTCATTACAGATTTGTGCAAAACTTGATGCAATGTTTTCGAAATGTCAATTAAACACAATTATGAGATGACTGCATTTCCATCAAGTGATGTTCTGCGACTTGTTTAAAACATCAGCAGATTTATTTCTGTTGCAGCCACCGCACTTGCCGTCATTATTTCCAATCGAAGGTGACCTACGTGTGTTATGTGTGCGACAATGGAAAGGCGAGCCTCTTATACGTGGGAGCAGCCACATATGATGGATCTCTGGGAGCTGATAGTCCACGATTTCACAGAGGAATTGTGGATTCAAAACTTCTGGATGATCCACTCAACTTTTGCAGAGTTATGCGATAACAGCTCTTGTAGCTCCTGCTGCATCATGGGGAAGCCAGTTCCTACTGAGACTCCGTGTTGTTTGTACATCATGTGACGTATAAAAGTAACAAAAGTGTTTCCATTGCAGTTTTGCAAGAAATGGCTTTTTTGAATCACCTGAATGCCACCTCATGTGGGCATAAAAACTTTTTGCTCAAAATTGATGTGTTTCCATTAAGTGTATTTTAAATTCACAATTTCAGTTTGAGCAGTTAAGATAAGGTAAAATAATCCTTTATTAGTCCTGCAGTGGGGAAATTCACCAAAAAAAAACAAAAAAAAAACAGCAGCTATGAGGTATAAAGATGTATAAGCAGTGAGGGAACAAATAATTACAAATATAAAAATATTAAGATGTTAAAATGTTAGACAATAAAAAACAAGGTGCCAAGTATGATTAAAAAACAAGGTGTAGAAACAGTAACATAAATAAAATAAAATATGCCAACAAAAACGGTCTAGAAAAAAAAAATGTATATAAGAATATATATATATATATATATATAATATATATATATATATAATATATATATATATATATATATATAATATATAAGAGATCCATGAGAGTTTCTTCCAGCGTCAGCTGGCAAAACTGGCCACTTGACCCTCGACGTTTTTTGGGGGCATTTTATGTCGATATTGAATTGATGTAGCTTCGCTGTTGCAGTTTCGAATCACCTCCGTACAGATCGCTCTGCTCTCTGATCCCGGCTACTCCACTTCATGTTTTGATCTGCTGTCTTTTGTACTACAACTACGAATCCCAGCAGCCCCAAAATTACACACAGGGAGTGTGAGAGCGCCCCCTATGCCAGCCGCCGAAAACACACTTTGACGTATATATACGTCAATGGCACTCAATGAGTTAAGGAACTTATGTACGGGCATCATGTCATAGGATGTCACTTTAGATAATAAAACATCAAAATTAAGTAAATTCAGTGTCTGTTTCAACACATTTGAGACAATTTTGCAGATGTCATACTCGTCCTGAGAGATAAATCATCGGCGTGTGTCTGACTGCGGTCGAACATCACACCAGTGAAACCAAACCCGAAAGACGGCAGATCTAATCAGCCCAAACAAAGATCAGTGATGCCTTCAGGTGCACGAAATGTTGCACAATAAGAAGCAGGAAAATACGGGCTGAATGGATGACACATCCTGATGTAATAAAGGTTCTCACACCACAGCGGCTTTTACAGATAACGAGAAAATAACGACTGCTGGTGGAGTTCAAAAAATGTCAACATATGAAGACAAAACAAATCCGGTAAACATTTTTTTGTAATTTACAGGAAAATGTAATTACAGATATCTATTTATGATTCACCAAAAAAAAATATCCACAATCATTCTTGTGCCAGCACTACTGTGTAACTTACAGAAGGGCTGTTTTGGGTGTCATATTAAGATTTTAAAATTTACATCCTGTCAGGAAGCTTTGAAATGCCACATGTAAATCTTATTCAAATGTGTTTTTTTTTAGCAAGAGGGACGAACTATTCCCTCAAACATCAACATTACTTCTCAGCTTGGATTTTTTATTTTTTTTAGTGTTGCCCGTGGTTTTATTTCAACACATTTCTTGGCATCAGTTCACAGCTGGCAACATAAAAAGCAGAATCCAGTACTGTAGTTAAGTGGAGAACGTTTGATAGACGGTCATTAGGGAATTAGCTGTTTATAATTAAGTTGTTAATTATAGGTATGTTGGTATGAAACAGTGAAATTGTACGACTACAGATGCCAAACTCGACCACATTCTGCATCGGTCCTCTCTAATTTCCCCCTACGTCATTATCCACATCCCCCCGTACAGTATCTCTTAACGGGGGCTGGGGTAAAAAAACACATTTTAAAACGCTTACATTACCCCCTCTGCGTCATCGTTATCCTCGAATCACCAAAATCCATCAAATTCACACACACACATGCACACGCACACGCACACACACACACACACACACACACACACACACACACACACACACACACACAGATTGGTTACATACTGTAAACATTAACAAGAGGGCTCTGAGTTCACCCACAGAGAACAGTGTACGTCACCGCCGCTTTAAACAGAACACAAATATGTCCACGCTCCCATAAACACACACACACACACACACACACACACACACACACACACACACACACACACACACACACACACACACACACACACACACACTTCCAGATGCAAACAGGAGCAAACTGCCAAACTCTTGTTTGCCGAAACATGAAAATAAGTCAGACTGAAAACAATGCTGCTACTGATAATCAACACATAGTAGTTATGTAATAGTTTCACTTATAGACATGATTAGTGTGTATTCAGAGTGTATCATGAACTTGATCGTAACTTGTATATTTTTTAATCATTTGAAGGAACCTCTGTGTATTAACTCAAGGCTTCTTCTAACTTAAGTTTTAGGCAAAACTTACCTATGTTTAGGTTTTTTTATGTTTATCTGGTTGATTTCGAACATAACAATTGTGAACAAAAGCACACATTTAATACTTTTATATATAAAATAGTGGAGATATTTCCTGTGAAATACGTCACCCATTTGTTTGTGGACTCTTGAGCCTCGAGTTTGGTATTTCGACTATCGCCATATTGGTTTCTTGGTGCTAGAAGTGACAATATGTGGACGAGAGCGCGGAGGTGTGAAGGAGTGACGGCTGAAACTGACTAACAGACGGTGGTGCTTTATTTCGTTGTACTCGAAACATGGGAAAAAACAACCTCCGACTCGGAAAAGTGCAATGGAACGGCCAATCATGTTTCTAAATCGGAAACTCGGACAAGATCCATGTAGACCGAGTCAGTCGAATTGTTGCACAGCAATATGGCGGTGCACACGGTGAGTGCAGAATTACCATGGTAAATTTTCACTTGTTTTATTTGCAGTTTTTTACTTATTATAAGATAAAAACGTTTTTCTTTCTCCTATTCTTATTTTTTAGTTGCATTTTTATTAACGTAAAGCACCTTTTTACTCATCTTCTCCCTTTAATACTTTGTTCGAATAAATATTTGTTTGAATTTTTTTTTTTTAAGGTTATTTTCACACAGTATATTTTAAACGAACTTCTTGACTGCAGTACTTGTAATTTGCACTTTGTAAAAGGAGAGATTTTTGGTAATTTCTCTCAGCAGGATCTCTTTCCCAAAGCATCCAGCTCATTACATCAGTCTTAAACTCACACTCTGTAAACTCAGGACAGCTTGGCTCTGACATCAGACTGGAAAACCAACAGTGAGACACAATAACAAACAGCAGACTGTGCCAGGCCGTCCCTCGTGTGAGTCTTCAGGCAGACAGACAGGCAGACAGACAGGCTACCTGCTGGCTCTGGTCCCAGCCTGCTGACACATCTCACTGTCGCTGCCGGCTCATGTGTTAACAGACATCACATTTCACCCGAAAACAGGCCCGAAAACATCACCAAAACTCAAACTCGCCCTGCCTCGACCCCCATATGACATCAGAGTTTCCATGGGAACCTGTCATGGTAAACAGGGCCGTGCGGACGGCAGCCAAGTCATGATGTCATTGACACTTCAAAGAACAACTTTAATGAAGTGCACATGGAGCCGAGAGAGGCAGGGCGAAACGGACAGAAATGCACTGTGCGCAATTAGAACAAATTTGCTATTATTGTGTCGTGTTTATACTGAATCTTATTCAAGTGTTTTGGCAAAGTAGACTCGGTGTTAGGAAGGCCACCCAGCTGAAAAGATTATAGCAATATACAGAGCTTTTTTTATGCCTCAAATACACAGTGATGACAAAAAAATCTGAAGAAACTGAAATCGTTAAAGACGCTGCTGTGAAATGCAAAGGGCCTGTCATTATTATTATAACACAGTTTATTCTTTATTTGGCTTGTACTCCATAGACTCCAGCCAAACCCATTATAGCGTTAATGTTCGCCAAATGCATCCTTTGTCATACATTTTTGTCTAAAATAAGCCTGTGCAGAAACACCTGGGTAATGTAGCAACACTCTGTAAGATGCAGCTCTAAAATAACCTCCTACACGGATCATAAAGTGGTAAGGATGCTGAGTTTTAGCCTGAAACATGCAGATTTTGCATCAGTCTTTCAGCGTTCAAGTGTATCCGACATGTGCATATTTAAAGGGATAGTTTGGATCTTTTGAATTTGGGTTTTATCAGCTGACTCTTCTTTGAGATAAATGATGGGGAACAAGCAGACAGAGGAGGATACTGAGACAGAAAGTGTTGTTTTGCTGCAGCCTTCATGTGCTCCTCAGATACATCATATTTATCGAATTTACGAAACATGGGACGAGACAAAGTCCTAATAATGCGTGGGGTATTTCGGGAAGTTTCGATGATACCCGAGCAGCCAATTTATGACATTTGCGTGACGTTTCAGGGAAGCAGAAATGGCAGAAAGCATGAAAACAGTGTCAACAATTTACTTGTAGTAGTTGCACATTTTGATATATGCATCTATTAGCTGTAGCAAGCAAGCAAACTATAGCTAACGATATTAACGAACTTTATATTTTAACCATAAAGCCTGCCAGATGAGTATACTAACACTGATAACAATGTTATTATATAACACAAGTTGCTGACTTGACGTCATAAATCATAAACAAAAAGAGCAAAAGTCAACGTTTGGTCAATGGTAAGAAACTTTATTATTAATTCATGTATTAAATATCAATTTTTTAGCACATTTAAAGTGTAACGTGGTGTTAACGTTAACTGCTGTCCATGTAGAGCAACCTAGATTAAATATAAAAATATACAAAAATATTATACATAAAGAATAGACTATAAAAAAATTAAGTAATATATAAAAACAAATAAACTGGAAAGGCCTATCAGCCTTTTTGCAATAAAATGCAACCCATCTTCTCTGTAGCTGCCATGTTGTTCCCACTTTACGACCTCGAAGCACACGAACACAACAAAGTTGGAAGAACGACTTGACCTTTCGACATCTCACGACTGCAGCATGAGTCTCTGGTAAACTTCGGGGAGGAGAAGGAGGATGGCTGACGGAGCACAGATGAAGGGAGGAATGACGACAGAAACTTGAGATTCGATCTGATCCAGGCACAGCGCTACAGAGGCGAAGGTGTGTGTGATGTAAATTTTAGGGAAGGTTAAAGAGAGTAATACGATGGGATTTGTGTACATCAGAGGTATCAAACACTCATGCAGGGTCACTTTGGGTGTTTATTTTCACAGCGTCATCCATCTTTGCCTTCAAAAGGACAAAGAAGCCTTCGCTCTCCGCTCGCGTCTGTTTCACATTAATCCGCCTTCTGTCTCAGCTCAAGAGGTTTTATGGCTTTTATTGTTTTAACAAGAAATGTGGACGAGATTACTGAACATGAGCTATGAAGCCGTTCCATCACCACCGTGTGCGCGCCACACTGTACATGTAACTGAAGATAGCAATAAAAGTGTTTTATGCTCCAAATTTTTCCAAGGACCTCACGTAGGTCTTTTTTTTCTTATCAGATTAGACACGTTTAAAAAAAAAAACAACACATCCATGTCTCCTCCCGGGCTTCGGAGGTTTGCAAATAATTTCTTCAGTGGGCAGAAAAAACCTTTCAAACGAAGCTCATATTCTCACACCGACCCTCTGCAGAGAAGGGAGTGATATCAGGGACAGTGAGGGACACACACAGTGAATGGATCTGGACTGGGTGTCCTCTGTGGGACGACGTCATGATTAGATAAATGTGGAAGTGGACATGCCCCTAATGTCAACAGTACAGAGGATACTGGGGACCGCTATGAGGACGTGACCTCAAGAACTGAATGGACTTTGGGAAGTAAACTGCATGAACTGAAACACACACACACACACACACACACACACACACACACACACACACACAATAAGGTTTGATTTTTTTAAATCAATATTTCTTTGGATGATACTGCCAACATTTTTTTTAATATTGATTTTGATTTTGATTTCCTTGCGTGGGAAAATTGGTGCCAAAAAAAAAGTTTCCCTAACACACCTGCTACTACGTAGTTAACATCTGAAGTAGGAATTAACACACACACACACATGCTACACACAGTGTGAGAAAGTTTTCCCAGTAGCCACTGAGCAACTTTGAACACACACTCATAAATTACACTAGGACCGATTCTTAAACAATGTATGTGTACGTTAAAGTGTAAGATGATTGCAAACCCTCAAACTGAGCCAAAAAACATCTCAGCCATATCCATCAATTGTTCTTTCTCTGCTATCTGCGCACACACACACACACACACACACACACACACACACACACACACACACACACACACACACACACACACACACACACACACACACACACACACACACACACACACACACATGCTGCTCAGCTGTATCAAAGCCCCACGTTACCAGATCGGCCCCTTCGGCTGGCAGCGAGGTGCTGATTCAGCATTACATCACCCTTTTCCTTGTCCAGGCCTCGAGGCTGATCACACACAATCACAATCTCACACACACACACACACACACACACACACACACACACACACACACACACACACACACACACACACACACACACAGAGCAGAGCCAATTAGCAGGGTCGTTAGAGAACATCCATCACGGCGAGCCATTTTTCCTCAGAGTTTAGGTTTGGAGAGACGGCATCATTAGCTCCGGCCGGCAGCGGAGGAACATGTAATCTGTGAAACACAGCAGGAGATTTCAAAGCTGCTGGATTCAAACAGGCGTCAACTTAAACTGCAGTTACAGGGTCAATATTTGTATTTTCAAAGTAGATTTCTAAAAAAAAATAAGTTCAAAGAGCATAGCTTGGAACACATGTTGGGACACACAAACGTCATTATAGCGACATTTTGCTCTGATCGTTACAGCGACGTAGATTGATGACGCACGCTGAGGATGTTTTTTCATGCATATTGACATCGATGGACGTACGTTGTCACGTGTGATTCAGTAGGTGATGTCATCGCACAAACTCAACATCCTACCCAAATTTATTAAGATGCATGTCGCAGAGTGCAGCTGCACTAAACTGCAAAACTCTTACAGGCTGCAGGAGGCTTACGGGGCCGTTCACACGGCAACGGTTCTTTCAGACTTTTGTTGAGATTTGGCTTTTCGTTTACACAACAATGGCGTTTTTGGCCTGAAAACGCAAATTTTTGAAACTGGATTCCAGAGCGGGTACGCGTCCCACTTGTAAACGAGAGCGGTGATGTCACTTTGTGCATGCGCGTGGTCTTCTTCTGTGGTGTGTCATTACAACGTTACATTGCCAAATACTGGCCCGACATGTGTACAGCAGCATTTTCAGTTGTTTTTGCAGATCTGTGTACACGAGGATCGTTTTCACAATGTTATCATATGAACGCAGAATTTTTAAAAAACAAAGAAGTGACTTTTCTGTTTTTAGTAAGGCCATTCTCATGCAAACGTGGTCTATCTGTACATGTTATTTCCACGTACACAGAAGCTCTGGCTCAAGCTATAAAACACAGTTTGTTCTAAGAAACACCCCATCACTGTCCAGCAACTGCTTATTACCTCACAGTGCGTCCTTCAGACAGAATAAATCTTCTGGTGAGGCTGAACATGTGAGGTAGACACCTGCATGTACCTGGCAGATTGTGTAACATTTTCTTAACCCTTTGAAACCAAGGCAAATTTTTTTTTTTTTTTTTTAAAGGGAAGAATCCAATAAGCATCTTAAGAAGTAATGAGCAAAAAAAAAAAGAAAATTAGTAAAAAAAAAAAAAAAAAGACAAACCATCTAAAAGTTCCTAAAAAAACCCCATAAAATAAAAAAAAATTAAAAAGGGGAGAGTAACATAAAAACAAAACCAGGCGATGACCTGATAAAAAATGCTTATAAACTAAAACAAAAATCTGTAAAATAATTATAAGAATTATAAATATGATTCTCTGGCCTTTTCCCCTAGCTTTATAAAAAAAAATCCAGATCTGCTTATTTCTTATAATTTGTGGGACATTTCTTGCCAAGTTGCTCATCGCCTTTCTTCCCCACGCTTTCTCTCTTTGCTCAGGGTTCAAAGTATGAAACACTTGTGAAAGGCAACCAAATGGAGCACAATAAAAATTACATTGATGTTGTTGTTTCAGGATTGAACTTATAACTTTGCAGGTTTTTTTCATGAGTCTGTAAATCCCGCTGAATCCCACACTCGTCCGGACAAGATGTTAACATTGCGTCACATCGTATCTGTGTGAGGAGTGATGCACTCCAGTGACTCATGGTGGGATCTGTAAACACTGGAGGCTGAAATCCTTCAGGATCAACTCTTCACTGACCCTTCATCCTCTGCAGGCTGCTGCTGCTCTCTGATTTATACCTCAGCTTAATGGGGAGGAGGAGAGAGGCCAGTTATATAAGTGAGAATATATAATGTGAAAAGGTCAGAATCTATGTTATGTTATAATCTTTTTTTTTTAGGGGCCATTTGAACTGTCTGCTAATGCTGGCTTCACATCAGTCACTAAAACAAACACAAAGTGGGTCTTTTCAACTTATGAAGTGGAAACTATTAAAATTTTGACCTGCTGTGCTCATCTCATGATATATATATATGTATATATATATATATATATATATATATATATATATATATATATATATATATATATATATATATATATGTATATATATATATATATATATATATATATATATACACAGAGAGAGAGAGAGATGAGTGCAAATCTGCTATTGCATGCTAAATACTAATGGATGCTCATACTTACTCTGCGCTCTCATTACAAAATTGGCATCTTGGCCTCTTTTCTGCAGCCACGACTGCATCCACATTCTCCTCCAACTCCTCTTCTTCAGACTTTTTTCGACAAACATAAATGCCACTAGAGCAAGTGCTCCTCAAACTACAGCGGGGTAGATGGATGATGCACGCCGACAGCGTTTTCCTCTTGCATACTGACATCGATGGTAGTAAATCGTAGCCTGTGATTCATCTCATCGCACAGTCTGCATACGTCAAACTTGATGTCGTACCCAAGTTTATTAAGATCCATGTCGCAGAGTGTAGCTGCACCAAACTTTTAAGATTGCAAAACTCTCACAGTCTGCAGGAGGCTTTAGGTGTAAGAACATATTGTTAATCATTGCTTTAGCCCAAGTCATTTATGAAATTTAAGAGTGAAAACAGAAACGAAAGAAGAAAAAGAAAATTTCAACAGATTCAGCTATTGCTGTCTAAGAATATCTCTGTAAAAAGTCATCATTCAGTTACAGATGAATGAATAAGTTAACAAATAGGCCAGGAAGGAGTGCAAAGACATAAAACAAGATGAACTGGAAAAAAACAGACAAACATGAGTGAAGGACGACTGAGACAAACATGTCAGTGGCACAAAAACACTGGGTTTCTGTGTCAAGACAATGAGCCGAGTTGTTTCTAATTAACCAAAACAAGTGTTGCCAAAAAAAACCAAAAAAACTCCCACACACACACACACACACACACACACACACACACATTTACTCAAGAGAAAGCGAGAGACTCGGTGTCTGTCTGTTCCATCTTCCAGCAGCACAAATGAGGTCATTCAGGATGAGTTTTATCAGGGCCCTGGAGAGCTAATAAATCAGGAGTGTGTTGTCTTTACACCATGCCCTCGTGAGTGTGTGTGTGTGTGTGTGTGTGTGTGTGTGTGTGTGTGTGTGTGTGTGTGAGTGTGAAACGCACCAAGTGAAAGAAACATGCAGAGAGAGAACATAATGATTGTACGTCCCTTCTTGCTGTTTAACAGTCTGGGAATTTGTCTTGCTGACCTTTCCCGTGTTACGCTGTTGGGATACTGCTCCGACCGTAGCATGTGCACGCCTACACACACACACACACACACACACACACACACACACACACACACACACACACACACACACACACACACACACACACACACACACACACACACACACACACACACACACACACATCTGGCCTCCTCTTTAATGGTGTCAGCAGGACTTGCAGTGTGGTTGGTATATGCTCTATTAAAGTCTTTTTTCTTCCCTGAACCTTCACTCCGTCAGTTATTTAAATCACCTCTCCGTACGGATCCATCTCGAATACCACCCACTCATAAAATCAGCGATGGATTTCACTTAAGTAGTATTTGGACGTCTGCTTTTAAATTATAGTGTAGCGCATGTGGAGAAATGCCGTTTGGAACGGGGAAGGCCATCTTTCAACCTCGTCTTTTCTTTTTTTTCTGCTGATGAGGTTTAAAGTTTGGGAGGTTTTCATACAATTCTTGGAAAATGCATAACGTTGATATCTTCATGTCAGAGCTCAGCTATTCACGTACAGATAGAGGACGTAACCTTAGACAAGTACTGAGGAAGAAGTTGTTTTTGTCATTAAGTAGAAGAGGCCTGAGATATAGTCGGCGTTTTTCAGCTGGACAGGAGACAGACGTGACTGAGCTGGAAGAACTGGTAGTTATGGTAATAACAATAGGTGCTGTCATCCCCCAGTGCAGACATATATTGTAGTGTAAATAGTGCGGAGAGTATACAGCATCAAAGAGAGGAAAAATGCAACAAAGGTTCAATTTAAGTGGAAAACTAAAACACTTTTTATAATTATGTTTCTGGACAGTTGGTAAGTCCAATATTTACTGTCCTTTTAACTCTGATTTGGTCTCTACCAATTGCTGAACTCTGTGACTGACTGCTGGAGGGTTTCCATTAACCTTCAAATTGCACATTTGAAATTGTGAATTTAAAATGGAAATGTCAATTTAAAAAAAAACAACCTCCCATTTATCACAAAAGAAGTTTTTATGCTTGGAAAAAAAGCCATATTTTGCAAAAATACAATAGAAACACCCACATAACTCTTCAAAAGTTGAGCGGATCATCCGGAAGTTTTGAATCCGCACTTCCTCTGTGAAATCCTGGACTATCAGCTCCCAGAAATCCCTCATGCGTGGCCGCTCCTACATCACACGTTCGAAACGCAGTCATCTCGTGATTGTGTTATATCGACTTTTCCAAAATATCATTTAAGTTTTGCGCAAATCTGTAATGAAAACCTATTTTGTGGCTGTTTGGTGGCGTTTGGTGCTGACCACGGATGTCTAACAGCATTGGAGACGGTAACCCCGTCATTTTTGTGACAATTTTTGAGCACTGAAAGTGCAACTTGATCTCTATTTTTTCGGTAGGTGGTGGCAGCAGCAGATGTGTCAGGTGGACAGTTCAAAAACCATTAAAGTGACCATTTTAATTGTTAAATTTGCCATTATTTGTGTTTGGTCTCTCACATTTTCTATTTTTCAGTGTGTGTTAGGCTTAATGTGATAAAAACAACTGATGTGACTGAATAACTCAAAGTTGACTTTTGGTTTCACACACGAGACAAACAGCTCGTTCAACATCCGCCACTCTAAACAGCAAGTTCGAAACAACTAGTCAACAATAATTAATAATTGGATTTGGTTGAAATCCCAGTGCATCTCCTACAGAAGCGGCATATTTTGATGTCTTGAAGTGAGACCAGGCTGGAGCGTGACATGCATTTATGACGCACTGCGACTGCATATAAAGTCAATGCAAAGGTGCAAGCAAACTTTATTCTTACCACTTTACGAAGACAAAAAGAGGGGTTTAAAGAAAATTACACAGAGAGTGTTGGAGCGTTGAACTTACAGTCGTCACTTTGGAGTCGAGGTTGACGTACTTGTTTTCTTCAACAAATGAAAACTAAACTTAAGTGCATGCAAATGTTTTTCATTTCCACCTGACATCAAAAAGATCTAATGTCCAAGAGTGAGAGCGACATTAAAGCCAGCTGGCACAACAGGCAGAGTTCAAATGACCACCACGAGGACCGTCCTGTTTCCCTGTTGCCATCAACAACATCAACAAACACAACTCTTTTACAAAGCAGAGCGCGGTAGCCATGGAGCCTCTTCATCATCTGCTGACCTATTGCTTTGTCCCTCGACGGACGCCGGCTTCTTCGAACGACGCTTTGGGACCCTGAGAGTGTTTAAACCATGTGCCCTCCAAGTGTGTGCATGAATGTGCCAACACTCGCTTAAACTTGCAACTGGAGGCGACCTTTTCGAAGGTTTTGCACACAATGAAGACTTTTAAAAGTCCTTTGGGGAGTGTATAAAAGGGGCAGTTAGACGCTGGCACAGGGGCAAGCATCAGTTACAGTTATTCCCCTTCAGTTTCCACATAAACACAAACAGAGGGAGGAATAAAAGTCAAAAATACACAGTCATTCATCTCAATACGTACATCCCATTTTGTTGCCCTGCGCTTGTCTCTTCAGTGTCACCACATGAATGGAGTTGCTTTGTGTTTGTGTTAGCACCACACAAACAAATACACAATCTTTTCTGGCAACAGTTTCCCAAAAAACACAACCAAGAAACTCCCCGGTGAACTGATCGGGCTATTTTCTCCAAACATTTTCATGGCTGCATAGTTATTCAATGACACATCGTTTTACGATCCGACTTAAATGTTGGTTTGCAGCACGCCATATAAATCATATTTCACTCTCTCTCTCTGTTATGCAACTATGATGTTTCAGCATGAAAACCAAGAGCGGCCAAAGCTGCTGGCTGATAGCAGCGCGCCATCAGCCAGGCCCGAAACTGCATGCATGAGCTCATCGCCTCCAAGCTGCTGCATGTATTTTTATTCTTTTTTATTACTTGGTGAGACTTTGTGCAACCTGACCTCACCGAGAGACTGGCAGCGCAGAGAGTTTGAAACAAGCATGAGTCAAAGTCTGTCAGCGTGAACAGTGACGGCAATTAGCTGCTTTGCTTTTCTAAACACCCTTTGTGTTGGAAATCAGTCTGGTGTTATTCCAGATCTGTCACAACAGCTCGACAGAGGAGAGCCAGACGTTCGGACCGTCATTACAGCTGTTTATTATCCGGAGGTCATCGGAGTTGTGCGCTTGGAGCTGAATTCGAGAGACAGAAACGAACAGCGAGGAAGAAATAAAATCTGGATATTTGTGGTGAAAAGAAAAAGGAGACGGGGAAGAAAAGAAGAGAGCCGAAGCCACACACAGATTAAAGCTCAAACAGATCACACACACACTCTCAAAACACACCGTTCAACACAACTTTCCACTCGCTCTACATGGATCTTCATCATGCGTGCAGTAGTTAAGTGTGTGGCCAGCGGTTTGGTCACAGGGTCTTGTGAGGTACACACACACACACACACACACACACACACACACACACACACGGGACCTTCCCGGCTCTTGACATGAAATTTCCACTCAGTTTAAGTTACCAGTTTATTGCTGGGACAGTCAGAGGGTCAGTCTGCAAACTTTAGACACACACCGTGTCACAGCCAGCCTTAATAAACTCATGCAGCACTCTCCATATCAACTGACTGACACAAGTATGAATAAACATGTGGTCGTGAGCACGCTCAAACTCCAGAGGGAGAAGAGGAACCTGATTTTTATTTTCCTCTAGCAGGCAAAGTGTGTACCACTTGCTGTACTATAGTTAGAGCCGGTTTTAGGTTTTTCATTTAGTGAAGCTATATAGCAGAGTTTCAGGAGCAGGACCACACCTCTACCGCACCTAAACCGCGCCTCTCCCGGCTTAAATATCCTCCTAACCCGATCTCCCCCTTTCGTCCTCGTTATTCTGCACGAGCGCGTACCGACACACCACGTAGCGGTTCGCTCACTCGCCCCTATTATGCTCACCTGTTCGGTCGAAGCCGTGACGATGGCCCTCACCGTCTCCATCTGGCCGTGCAGGCGTCCTCAGGGTCCGACGCCGACAACTTCTCTGTCGCGTCCGTGCCGGAGACGCCGACCTCGGCAGTGCCGCCGGCCGCCGGCCCCTCGGTTCCCTTCGTGGTCCGTGTTCCACCTGGCTCCTCTCTGCTCACCATCCAGGTGTACGGCTCGGCCGACGGTTCCTCTGCGTCTCCTGGTCCGCCACCCTCAGCGGAAAGAAGAGGACGCGGTCGCCCCCGTGCAGCCCCGCGCCGCCGCGGTTCATTGCCGCGGAGGATGGTGGCGGCCTCCCGCCATTGTCTCGACTCCGCCGGCTCGGCGGCTCGCCGTCGAGCGATGTGCGCTGGAGCGAGGCGTCACCACGCTCCAGCGAGGTCTCCCGATTGCCGGTCGCCTTCGAAGACCGGGGAATATCTTTTATGACGATCACCTGTCTCGCCGGGGAATACCTGACAACAAAGCTTTTTGACATCCTGACATCTGAGTGCCGCTCTGTCAACATCGGCGCGCTTCCGGGTGACGTCATTGCGGCGGCTCCCGTCGTGCGCCATGACGTCAGTACCTCTGTTAAAGGGCCGGTTCGTCTTCAACCACTTCCGGCGGACCCTGCCGAATAGGAAGCGGGGACATGCTGCCTCTGGCGTGTCAAGTCAAGTTTAGTCAAGTCGGTTTTATTTGTGGAGCCCATTATCACAAAACATGGTTCGCCTCAGTGGGCTGTACAGTTTACAACATCCCTCTGCCCTTAGTCCCTCACATCACCCAAGGGAAAACTCCCAAAAAAAAAAAGGAAGAAACCTCAGCAAGAGCAGGGCGCTGGGGCCGCAGCAGTCGCTTCACCTCGGTCCCACCAGCTGAGAGGTCAGGTTTGCCTGAGGCGCCTGATGTGTCGTGGCACCCTCCCACTCCCGCCAGCTCACCTGACCTGGGATTCTCGACGCTGTGTTGCCTGCACCCTTGACTGTTCTCCCTCCTCAATTTGAGCAGCCCGCTCATGTTGGACTGCCTGGCACTGGGATGCCAGCGCCACTTCCTGCTCTTCCTGGCCATCCATAGCAGCTCTGTCCCCTTGGGGCACCTGGCACCAGACAGCCGGTGCCCTCTACTGCTCAACCTCAAGAACTGCAGCATTCGTTTCTTGATGGAATTTCTGGCACCGGGGTATCGGTGCCCTCGGCCGCGCATGCTCGTCAATCGCACCACTTCGCTCTAGATGGGGCACCCTGCACCGGGATGCCGTTGTCCCCAGTTGTACACCCGCAGCAACCTTGACAGTTTGCTCTCGTTGGGGCTTCTGGTACCGAGAGGCCGTGCCCCGGGCAGTATGACCTCTCCTACTGCACTGTTTCACTCTTCTTGAGGCATCTGGCACCGGGCTGCCGGTGCCCTCTACTGCTTAACATCGACGCCTGCAGCGGTTCGCTTTTGCTGGGGAGTCTGGCTTTAGGATGCCATTGCCCCCGGCTGTGCATGCTCGGCAACCAAACCACTTCGCTCTCGCTGGAGCATCTGGCACCGGGGTGCCGCTGCCCCCAGTTGTACGTCCACAGTGACTTCGACGGTTCGCTCTCGTTGGAGCTTCTGGCACCGAGATGCCGTGCCCCCGGCCGTACGACCTTGCCCACTGCGCCGTTTCTTTCTTCTTGAAGCATCTGGCACCGGGCTGCCAGTGCCTTCTACTGCTTACATCGACACCTGCAGCGGTTCGCTTTTGCTGGGGAGCCTGGCTTTGGGATGCCATTGCCCCCAGCTGTGCATGCTCAGCAACCAAACCACTTCGCTCTCGCTGGGGCATCTGGCACCGGGGTGCCGCTGCCCCCAGTTGTACGTCCAGTGACTTCGACAGTTCGCTCTCGTTGGGGCATCTGGCACCAAGATGTCGGGGGCCCCCAGATGTACGACATCGGCTACTGCACCGGTTCACTCTCCTTGGGGCTTTTGGCACCGGGCTGCCAGTGCCCTCTACTGCTTACCCTCGAAGCCTGCATCCGCATTGTTCCCCAGGGGAGGGCTTCCTTTCTCATCTGTTGCCTGTCGCTTCTTCCGTCCCATCGCTCATGGCCTCCGTCTCTCACGTTTCGCCCAGCCGTGCCGAGCTCTGGTTCTGGCTCCATCTGCTTGGCGATTGGAACCAATCTCTTTCTTTTATGACGATCACCTGTCTCATCCTCAGGACGTCAAACTTTTCGATGACGCGGCTCCGTCTGCCGGTTTTGGGTTTTTTTTACGATGAAGTTCAGTTCTTAGAAATCATCAGAGCAGACAGAAAGGCATGTGATGCCAATTATTGTGTGTGTATATATATATATATATATATATATATATATATATATATATTGTTCTACTGGTAGCAGAAAGTTCAGAGATACACAAATAACCACAATAACAGAAAAAAATACAAGGAATTAACCCTTTAGAATCTGGATTGACATCAGTTTTGTTGACGCCTTTCACAAGCACTTAAACCTCTGTGAGCTGAGAAATTTACTTTGATTTCTTTTGAAAATACTGATAAAGAGCAATGAGCAGACTGACGAGAAATGTCCAACAAACTGCAAATAAAAATTGTAAAAGGTACTTCAAAATTGACTAGCTGCAGGGAGATTTATAGATTTTATCAAAAAATGGGAAAAAATTAGAGAAAACTATATTCATAATTCTTATAAATATATATCTAAAATTATTGTTTTTAAATAGCAATTTCCTAAGGTAGAATTTGTGTTTATTTCCTTTTACTTAATTTATTTGTTTTGCTTATTTAAGGTAATTTAAGGTAACATTTTGCTAATTTCTGTCTAATATTTGGGTGATTGTTTATCAAGTGGCTCATTGCCTTCTTCCTGCATTTTGGGGGGAGATCAAAGGGTTTCAAAGGGTTAATGTATATGTAAACCTACAAAACAAGCCTACAGACGTTCACAGAATGTCAGTCTGGTACTTCAACTGTTGATATTTCCGATTTTTTATTTATAAAGGGACAGTGTGCAATGACGTTAATGATTTTTACATAGAAAAATGAGAAAGTGGTTACAGCAGATTTCCATCTGTGGTCCCACACAAAACAGACGCAAGACCAACAACAAAACACCAGGACGTCAACGACAATATAAGGCACATAAGCGACACTATAAAACACAATAAACACTATAACACAGTGCATATATACAACATCAATATGACGACAGAAAGACTATAACCACTCTGATGTCAGACAGACATTAAATTTTGGTTGGAATGTGAATCATGTTGATGATATTTTAAATGTTTAAAAACTTTTACGTTGTTTGGATACTAACATTATGAAGTTTGCATTGGGTCTTGGGCTCCATATTTACAATTAAAGAGGTTTGTTTAAGACTCATTTAATTTGTCTTCATTAGTTATTTTGTCTTTGTTCTCACTTGGGTATCTTTATTAAGATGATTGTTTTTTCTTGCTTTTTGGGTTTCAGTTTACTTCATTTTTCTGTCCCTCGTTAATCGTCCACACAGCTGTCCTCTGTCCAGCCTCATTAGTCCTTCCTGCTCCTCAGTTTCTCTCAGCCAATCAGCTCCCTGCCTATTCTCCTGCTTCATCACCTTATTCACCTCACCTGAGCTTCTCCGCTCTTTTTCTCCACCTGCGCTTCATCCCCTCATCAGTCCAGTGTGTATTTAAGTCCTGCTTTTCAGTTCAGTCTTTGTTTGATCCTGGATTTGGTTTTCTGACCTGAAATACAGTTTTCTGTTTGCGTTCCAGCCGTCTGTCGTCTCCTGGATTTGGGTCCACGTGCTCCGAATCGCATAACAAGCACCAGATGTTTGGAAAATGATGGATTTTGGTGACGTGATAACACAACTTAAAACAAACAAAACATCAACATCATCTGTCTTCAGTGTCAAATTGATGTTGGCATAAAACTTTATCCTGACATTAAATTTTGGTCACCAAACAAACTAATTCAGCCACATAGAAACATCTAACGATTCTGGCGGTCAGCTGTAACTTGATGAAATGCGTAATTCTGTAATGGAAACGCACCAAATGACTGAAAAAGTAGAAGAAAACATTTTTAATCTGTTATTTAATCAGGTTAATGCATCTTTTTTACTGATAACAGCCCACATGATGCAGGTGTCCTTTGAAACTACAACTCCAGAGACATTTAGTTCCTGGTCGATTTTAAGTAAATGTCATAATTAAATCAATTATTTATCATTAAAAAGACTTTTCCCTTACATCACTGTTTACTTATAACAGCACAACTTGAAGACACAAGCTGTGTTCGCAACCGTTCGTGCTCGAATTCTCAGCAGGAAATTTCATACACTATAAAATACCCACAATGCACAAGAAATTTGAGTGTAAATATGACGTACCCTACGTTTTACTCCCGTATACCACAATGCAGTCGTGTATTTCTGGAGGAAGAAAATTCCAGCGTAGTGATCCGAAATCTCGTTCAGTCATTCCCTATATATTACACTATATAATGCACACCGCATAGAGAAAAGTGAGTAAATCAATAAATTATCTGCAGCCTCCTGCAATCTGCTGAGCTAATTGATCTCTGCACAGTTACAACATCCAGGAATCAGAGCGTGTTTGGCTGTATCTACAGTGAAATGAGCCGTCCTCGGGCACTGGCCCCGGCTTGCCTCCTGTCTTACAGTCTTATCGTGTCAAGATCTGCGAGTGGATTAGGTCACCGTAATTATACAGCACTGAGGAAACATTTAGTCTCCCAACCGTCATGTTCATCCGTTTCTCAGGAATTATCATTTGGGGTTTGTTGTGGACCAGAAACGACGTAACTTGTTGTTTTCCGTTGTGATGGAGTGAGGTTTTCCCAGCAGAGCCGTACATTGTAACTGTAAACCTCTGTTGAAATGTCAAGATCAAACCAGCCCAACGGAGGCATTGTGCTCTATGAGGACTGATGCCAGTGTAGACGTTTTTTCCACTGAAGCTGCCAGAAGCCAAGATTTCTGCCTATTTTTTTTCTGGTTTTCATGCCAAATATAGGATTCCCACAGTAGTTCAGTACTGTCAGCGTGAGAAAACCTCTGAAGCATCTTTAGAGAAAGTTGCATCCATCATCTGTGTGGAGCAACTCTTCTGAAGTGTTCTTTTTTAAATAGCATTAAGAGTATTATTTAAATGTGTCGCTCCATGCTGTGTTTGACCGGGGCATGTCTGCCATGTAGGCATTTCAGATAAATACATCCTGCATGTCAAAAAGTCGCATGGACTTTTTCTCAGGAGTGGTGTGTCATATTTAGAAATTATTAGAAGTTGCAACATGTACCGTGAGAAAAGGTCTGACTGTTCAACCATCAAATCAAACAGTACGGTGTTAATTTGAGACATTAGTGCAGTTATTATGTAAAAGTGACAGGAGTATTAAGAAACTTAGAGGCCTTTTTTGACCTCTACTTTGCATTTTATAGCATGTACAATATCTTCAAATGAGGTATTTGGGGACAGCCTGTTGCATTGCTTTCTGATGTGAAATATTGCTTCACAACATAATTCATTCATCCTTAATTCAACCAGAAAAAACTCAGTAACACTTTATATGATGTCTATAATACATTATAATGCATCATAATGTATTATGAACACACTTGATATGCATTATAATGCCTCTGTATAATCATTATAAGAACTAATGGCTATCTATAATGCTTTTAAAAAGTAATCATAACTCATTATGATGCAAATGCCTATAATGAATTACAAACTTCTAATGTGTTATAATGTGCATGTAGTTATAAGCATTTATAAATGTGCACGTAACTATCAGTGACACTCATGTATGCTTTACCTTCTTATGTCATGAATCAGAAGGTCAAGAATGACATATTCGTGGTTTCTTCCTAACCAGTATTCCCATTTAACCACTCGAAACAGCTTTTTTGTGCAATTCCGTCTGTGGGGAATGTTACAAAGCATTGTGAATATTCAGACATGCTTATAACTATATGCACACTATTTACATTACACATTATAAGTATGTTCATAACTCATTATAGACATCGGCATCCTAATGAGTTATGATTATTTTTTACTGAAGCATTATGAATAACCATTAGTGCTTATAACTATGATTATACAACATTATATAGGCATTATAATGCATTATTAATATGTTCATTATTTGTTATAATGCATGGGCTTCATCGAAAGTGTTACCAAAGTCTATTTTCAAATGTGTCTTGTCCAGGAAGGGGAATAACAAAAGTTACAGACAGACAATATGGAATAAAAATACAAAATAAAAATAAACAACTCAAAAACAACACTATAAAACACAAAAAGAACACAGAAAAGTTACCACAAGGAAGGACGAAAAAGTATGTTAATATATGCTGTAAGTAAACCATAAAAACGACACAATTAAAAGACCAGCCAAGATACACCCTGACACTGGCATGCAGGAGATGACATTAAAAAAAATCCTGCAACAGCAATTTGAAACAACAGAGAGGACCCAAAGAGTGCAACTTCAAGTGTTTCTGCAGAAGATTCCACATATACGGAGCTTCATATATATATATATATATATATACAGTATATATACCCCCTGGTATAACCCTTGTATGGTTTGCATGACTTACGTCCTCTAACCCTTACAGTTTTAACGGAAACCTTTATTTTTTTTCTAAACTTAAGAATTTTTTTAATTGTTTTTGTGCTCTAACCTTTACCAAACTGCAACATTTTTTACCACAAAACTGCAACAACTCATAACAGACTTTGCATTGACGTAGTTTTTATGTCGCCAGCACGTAATTTTAACACATTTCTCACCCACCACGTCATGCTTTGGCAAGAGGTCGTGTTCATTTCACGTACTTCTGTGAGACTGTGTTGATTTGTCGTGTCTGAACATTTGTGATCAAACCCGGGCCACACACAAACACACACACACACACACTCGCCCCTAAGGGCACAGGTTGACAGCACACACACACACACACACAAACACATCTGGTCTCAGTCTAACTAAAGCTCTGTTTATCCCTCTAAATGGACTCAGACCTGACTGACCAGTTTAGGTGTCCTCCTCTTGAAGTTCCCCTTCATCAGTCCACCTCAAAGCTTCAAAGCTTCAAAGCTGACGTATACGAGCAGCGAGGTTCAGTGTGTTTTACAAGCCCGCTTTTCTGTGAGTGTGTTTCTAATGAGAGAGCATGTAATACGAAAGCAAAGGATTTCCAGAGGTCAGCTGGAAGGTTTACAAGAAGCTTTGATTTCACCTGCGTGTGCAGAGTTGAGACTGCGTTTAAGAGAAAGCAACATCAGACCATGGCGCTCTGTGATTTTATCAGAGTTTCAAGATTTACACTAAAAGGAGAACACCAACAAAAGTAATTATTACAATATGACATTTTCATGGCCTGAGAAAGTCCAATCAACATTTGAGAATATGAGCTATTCTCTCTTATAACCAGAAACCAGAAAAATAAGTCTTATAAGACTTATGTTATGTTCAAACACTGTAAATGTGGAAGCTTTTTTTGAAGCCAATATTATACTGTGTACCACAAATTCTACTGCAGAATAATAATAAATTCATTGGTAATATACTGTTGAAGTAATGACACTGTAAAATAATGACCGGATGCTGGAAACTAAAGATGCCAATAATAATTTTACAGGAAAATTTGTTACAGTGTAGGAATACCTTTAGGAGCCTGTTATAGAGTAAGAGATTCCTCACTAGAATAAATAATGTCATATGTTTATCAGGCGACTCTGTTTTTCTTACACTGAAGTGCAAAAGACACATTTAAGATCACGTGATTAATGACATTTTTAGTCACAGAGAAATAGCTGAAACGAGGCCCTTTAATTTCCCCCAAGGTATTTAATTATCAAAACTTTTTACATATTAATCTAAATCCACAAATGCAACAGGTGCCATATGCATTACATTTACAGGTTAAAGATTATTAGCTGTTTAATTACATCATGAGCGATAAAATCAGCTGGTTTTCTCACACTGCAGCTATAACGATATCCTGTGGAGGTTTCTTATAAACAAACATTCAGCGTTTCTCACCAAATCACACAGTGTGTGTCGTTGAAGTCTAAAAATGTGTTGAATGCATTAACTTCCTCATAAAACTTTGGCAAAGCCGATTTTATTTCAAATCACGTGCTGTTTACATCCGTGTTCGAGCGCTGCTTTGAGTCTTTGTGCTTTCTAACCAGACGAGATGTTCCTCATGTTCTTGTGCACTTGCATGTTTGCACATCCTACACTGTAAAATATGACAAAATGATTTTACTTAAAAAAAAATATCGAGGAAACCTTGAAAATGCATGTAAATGTGACTATTGATTTTAATTGATGTGTATTTAAAATTGAATTGTTAAGTTTACTTAAAGTTTAGTTATATGTACTTTATATAGTGAAGTTGTTGCAACTTAAAAATGACAAACTTAATTAAATCAATCTTTCTAAGTGCTAGCAACTTCAGTAAACCAAGTATGCTGTGCTATATATCTGTTGCAAACTACTCAATCATATTTGTATTTTCTTAAGAAAGCAGAACTCGCAGATCTCCTAATTTTATTATCGGCAAAATCCTCTTTTTCGTGATAAAGTTAAGTCAGACTAACTCGGTTTGCTGAAGTTGAAAACACTTAGAAAGAACAAGGTCATTACAATTGCCATTTTTAAGTTGCAACAACTTCAGAAAACTAATAAAACGCAGCTAAATTTAAAATAAACTTAAAACTTCTATATCAAATAAACATAAATTAAGATTCATGATTTAATTTACTTTCCCTCTTCAGGGTAACTTGTTTCCAAGATTATTTGAAGTAAGATCAACTTGTCAGATATTACAGTGTAATAGTCAAAAACTCTGCTAACACTTGGATTGTTGCAGACTGCTGTTCATCCAGTTGGCCGATCACTTGTGTCAACGTCAAGTATTTAGCAGGATCAAAATATACATAATAAAACACCTTCAGTTTCACAGAAACCCAAATTCACCTCGAAACAAACAAAAATCAAACGTCTGCGACATCCTAAAAACAAACATGAGCGAGGGAGCAGGAGGACAGTCCGCCTTCACTGGTGTTTTGACTCTTCACGAGCTGCTCAGTATGGCTTCTTCTGCTCAAAACACACACAAACACAGATTTACACACAGAAATGGAACATTATTTTGCATTAACGGCAATAGTTAAATCAAAATATATACATATATATATTTTTGCACCATCTTACCTGCACTGATTTTTTTCTTGCTGTGGAGAAAATAACAGATAATTACTTTGTGTCAACTACTTTTGCCAAAATAATCCAAACACAGTGGTTATTGATGAGAAATTCTCTCATGTTTGTATGAGGGTCTCCACGCTCACCTGTGTGCAGGTAACGCAGCAGCACCAACAGAACGACCACCAGCGTGACCACAGTGCAGCCAGCGGTGAGGTGAAACATCCAGCTGCTGGGCTCTGAGCAGAGAAAACAAACACGGCGTTAGATGTGTCCCTCTGCTGCCGCTGTGTGGCAGCTCGCGGTACTGCAGCGACATCCTCTGCTCACCTTCAACAGTCAGGGTGAAGCTCTTTCTGATGGGCACTCTCAGGGACCGATGGGAGACGCTGCATGTGAACTGTCTCCCCGAGTGCCTGAGTGAAGCCTGGAGGTAGAAGAAAGACGTCAGCGAGAAGGTCTTGTCCTGGTTGTGTTTGTGGCTGGACAGCAGAACGTTCTGCAGCTCCCTCGGGAGAGGAGCGCCCACCCTCTGGCCCACCGCCGCCGGGTCCTGCACGTACCACTTTATCTCCACATCCAGAGGGTAGTAGCTCTCTGCGTCACACGTGACCCTCTGCTCCCCGCCCTCCTGCAGGGACAGAGTGGGTCCGATGTTGAGGGACACACGTGGAGGCTCTGAGGAGACAGAAAAAATGATTTTAATTTAACGATTTAAATGATTTTTAAGGCAAATTCTGCATTTTTCTAATTAGTTTGAGTCTGGCTGACAATGTTGTGAGCAAAATTAACAATCTTCATACGACTGTTGATGCGACAAAATAATCTGAACACATCAGCTCAGGTGTTTTTCGCTTTTTTCAGACAGTTTATAGAGTAACTGATAATTGCAGCCTTATCTATGTTTCTGTCAAGAAGCCAGGAAGTAATTCATCTCATTCTATTTAACCCTTTAAAACCTGAGCAAATTATTGTTGTTGTTTTTTGAAAAACATTGGCAATGAGCAAAAATCTCAAAATTAAAATTAGTGGACAAGTTATGAAATCTGATCAGATTTTATGGTTGAAACTTTATTTACACTAAGAAGCAGTTAAGTACTTAGTATTCGTTTTTGGACCTTGGGACTTTTTTGTCTCAGTTTAGGACATTGGGACTTTTATTACTGTCTTGTTTGAGGACATTAGGACTTTATTATCGTATCATTTCAGACAGGCCAATTAGACTGTGTGACGCAAGGCAAATTCACACACAGTTATAAAACGTACACACCACAAAGCGTTTAGATATGTTACATTTTTTGGAATTTTTAGGCATTGAAGTGAACAATTTTTGACAGTTTTAGTCTTTAACAGTGACCTCTGACCCATAGAAATACAAAACATTAAACAAATGTTGCATTGTTTGCATTTTTTTTGCACAGTAATATTTAGGCATCGAAAAACCTGTTTTATCAGGTTTTTTTCACTTCTGATTATTGAAAATTATCCCCATATGAGGACATCTTTTTTTTCATAGACAGTGCTTTGTTTCTTACTCTCATCAGGTCCTTATAATCCCAAATAGCTACGAGAAATTAAAAATGCGCCTAAAAAAGCTGAAGTCCCTCTTTCATAGTCACTTGTATATCCTCTAATTGTAGTTTCTGCTGTTTAAAACCTCCTGCAGCAGCCGCTCCTCTCTGTCCTGCTGATTTTACAAACATGTCTAAGCTGACCGCAACCCTTCCACTCGCCACGGACTCGCTTCTTTTGTCGAGCCACGGCGTTTAGGCCAAAAACATCTCGAGCTTCTGGGGATCCGTGTCTGTCAAAGGACCCAAAAACAAAAACATTATGACTCACTCGAGCATCCTCTCTTTGATTCATCCTCACCTTCGATATGCAGACTTAAATCCAGACTGACGAACAGCGGATTCACTGACACCGAACAAATGTACGTCCCTTCACTGCTCATCTTGGTGAAGGGGAGGGTGTAGGAAGCATCGCCGCCTGCCAGGCTCCTGAGCCCCACCCCGGTCCCCTGGGTCTGTCCCGAGCGGCTGGTGTGACTGAAGAGTCTCGTTCTCTCTCCACGGTGTTGAAAGTGCCACTCCACAGTGACGTTCGGTCCTTTGTGGTCAACAGCAAACTGGCAGTGGAGCTTTTGTTGGGAGCCCAGACCCGCTTTCACTGATGGAGACTGTGTTTTAACGACCATGGTGACTATGGAGACAGGTGTGACGAGACAGAGGCGCACAGAGACACATTTAGTTAGACTGGTTTGATTTCGTTATAAAGCGTAATTTAGTAAAACAAGACGCTGAGAGTCACCTGTTGTGATGAGTACGTCTCTGTCCCCGATGGCAGGCCATTTACGGTAGTCCTGCTGTCCTGGGGCGGGCTGGTCAGAGGGGTGTCTGAGGAAGCTGGTGACTGTGAACAGGCCCTTGGTGTCTCTGAGGGTGCAGATAAACCAGTAGTTGTACTCCTGGGCCCCCTCCTGGACTGGCCAGCGGACAAAGATGCCCTCTGTACTGTACCGATGCAGCTCACACTCCAACTGCTCCGCTTCCACTCCTTCAACGTGCCGCCGCAGGTCCAACTTAGATCCTGGAAAAGGACAGAGGACATTAGAAAACAGCAGGTTTCAGTCTGTTTGTCCTGCAGTACATAATAAGATCCAGGTCCTACCGGTAATCAGGAAAGTGATGGCATATGGATTAACTGGAGCGTCTCCTTTTTGACCAAACTGCAGCATAGCGTCTCTGTGGATGAGCTGAGTCTCCGTGTGACCCTCGTTATTCACAAACACATGTTCATCAGTGAACTGACAGGGCAGCCATGACACCTGATGGACACACTGCACACCTGAGACGGAGACACACAATAAATCAATAAAGTCAGGCAACATATAATATAACATACTGTAGTATAGTATAGTATAGTATAGCATTGTATGGTACAATTAAGTATAGTATTAGTTAAGTATAGTACAGTATGGTGTGATAAACAAAGTACAGTAGAGTATTGTATAGTAACGGTAGCATAGTATACCGTAATTTAGTATCTTATAGTATAATGTATTATAGTACAGTGTAGTATTGCTTAGTGTAAGCATTGCATGGTAAAGCATGGCATAGCATAGTATTAGTACTAGTATTGAATAGCACAGTATAGTTTAGTATAGTATACTGTAGTATAGTACATTATTATTTAGTAGTGTACAGTACAGTATAATATTGTATAGTGTAGCATAACATAGTGTAGTATAGTTTAGTAACACATAGTATTAGTATAGCACAGTGCAGTTTATTATAGTATACTGTGGTATAGTATCTTATAGTACAATAATAATAACAATAATAATAATAATAATAATAATAACCAGTATTTACAAAGCAATTTTCTTAACGAGGTAACAAAGTCATTTTCAGATAAGCAGCAGAATAATACCGAAGTATAGGTACAGAAAAGTATGTCACTGGTATAGCTAAATGTAGTATAGTACAGTAAAACATAGTATTAACAACATACTATAGTAGGGTACAATGGTATACTACAGTATTGCACAACTATAGTCCAGGTCGGTGTGGTACAGTAGTGCATAATTTTATTACTATCGTACAGTACTTTGCAGTGTAACAGCCTATGATTTAGTGCAGTACAGTGAAGTATAGAACAGTACAGTATACAGCAATGCTATCTATAGTAGTCATTTCTTACACGTCTTATGAGTTACTACACATGCTCCAAAAACGGCACAATGTGTTACAAGGTCGAAGCCAATCACTTACCTAAACACAGATATAAGTACCCGAGTATCTTTAGGATCAGACTCATGATAATACATTAGTAGGAATCTGTCTTTGCTGTGAAAGCTCACACCGAGTTGTTGACGAGACACTTTCACTTTCATTTTGGAGGAAGGAAAAACCCTGCTGTGCCTGCCTCTCGCATCACGTGGTAGGTAGATAAAATATCACTGACACTGGCAAAACATCTTTAAAGGTGTACAATATGTATGAAACTGTGACATTTTAAATGATACAATGAGCGTGTGCCCTAAACACTGATAAACTGACAATTTTTGGGTTATATATTTAGTGGGAACTAGTGTATGTCGTCATTACACGAGTCAAATTAAGAAAGCAAAGATAAAACACGTTTTCAAAATTGCAGCTGCAAAAACATTTAGCGATAATTCATCATGGAGTAAACAGTAATATTAAATAAAAGGTTTCGTTTTTATGCCGGCAAACCTGCAAAACTGCATCTGTCCTGCGGCGGCGCCGAAGACGCGTCACAGGTAACCAAGCAGCACATAATACTAATACTAATACTAATACTAATAACAATAACAACAACAATAATAATAATAATAATAATAACAATAATAATAATAATAATAATAATAATAATAATAATAATAATAATATCTTTATTTTTATAGCACAATAAAATAAAATAAACCTATATTACCCCTGCACCCTTATGAATTAACCAAAAATTAAGAACATAAAGAACATCAAAGCACAATTATAAAATTGAAAATACATGCAAAAAAAAATATCGGAGTGCAAGTTCGAAAATACAATTTCATAAATAAGTTTATAAAATATAACTTCATTTAAGCATAGATACAAGATGACCACCACTTTTTCATTGACTGTTTTATTAAAGACAAAATCAAAATAATTCATATAAGACACACAGACACTCAGAATAAAACTAACACAAAGCCAAGGTGTACAGGCAGAGGAGGGAGGAAATAACTAATGTTAACAAGGCTACGATAGACTTAATCACAGCACATACATCAGTCAAAGGTACCCAAACATCGTTCGAGTTAAGACATGACCCCAAAAAAACAAAAAAAATAATAAAATAAAAAAGTACAAGCAAATAACTTTTTTTACAAGCAAAAAAACATAATTTTAAATACATAATTATAATATAGTTATATATAAAATATATAATTATGTACATTTTCCCCCAACTTTTCTTTTAAATTCAAAATATACTTTTAAATTGAAAGTGGTTTCTTGCAAAGTTGCTCATTGCCTTTTTTCCGTGTTTTCAAGAGAAATCAAACCAATTTGTGTTCACAGGTCTGAATACTTGTGGAAGGCATCCGAAAAGCTCAAGAAAACTGTTGTCGTTCCAGGTTTTTAAAGGGTTAATAGTGTCCACATCTTCATTGCATTTACTCTTGAATACAGGAAGGAATAGTTTAGCAAGTAAAAATAAAAATATTTGTAATAAAACATTTTCCTACATTTTCCGTCCTTAAATTTAAAAAAAAAAAAAAATTGCAATGAGATGTGTTTGGATGAACATTAGACTGTCAAACCAAAATTTCTCTGAATGAAGACAATTCTAAAACAAATTTTTGCACTTTGACTCAATGTCTGTTGTGTTTATTTATCAAGTTATTTAACCATTTGAAACCAGTTTGGTTAGATTTCTTTCAAAATGAGCAACTTGGCAATAAATGTCTCGCAAATTACAATTAGTAGATTTATAAATCTATTAAAAATATGATAAGGACATGTATGTTAATAACTATAATAATTATATATTAAAAAATTATGTTACAAAATTAGTATAATTTTTGGCACTTTTTTCCAAGTCATTTCCTTAGTTTTTGTTTGTTACTTTCCTTTTCTTTCTTTTTGTGTGAATTTACAGGGATTTTACTTCACTTTTTACTAATTAGTTAATTTTGGTTAATTTCTCCTCAAATTGCTTGTTGCCTTCTTTCCATGTTTTGGAAAGAAATCAGTTTGCCCAGGTTAAGACTGGTTAATAAACAGTCTAAGCCAATTAATTCTGAATGTAATGTTTAGTTGTGGAGTCCAGAAAATTAAACCCCCCGCTTTGATTTGTATTCATTGTTACTGATTTTTTAACAAATTAAATTTTTGGAAAAAAAAATTGCAAAAAGTTAGGATTGTTTCAGTGCTGTTGCAATGTTCCTTCAGGTGAGCCAAACACATACAGACATCACACATTTAAACACATGCAATGATGTGCCTAAATTAATTCACTCCATAAATTATAAAAATGATTAAAAATAAAGTTTCCCACAATAAAACCAGATAAAATCAGACTAATTAAAAATACTAAAACCATAACACAACCACATAAAATTAACCAGTTTCAAGCAGTAAAACCAAGTGTAACCAAGCCAGATAATAATAAATAGAACGGTTACAGTATTCTGGACCCTGAGTGAAACTATTGCTGTTTATTATTTTGATGACGAACAATGACGCTATCTGTGCGCACCCGGAGCTACATTCAACGTCAGTACAGAGACTGAACAAATAAGGACTTTGAGGCCTGCAAAACCATAATGTGACACGGGGAGTTCTGGAAATATACCTGTGACTTGTGGATGCTGTTTTTGTTGAGTAGGTTCTCAGCAAAATGCTTTGGGTAACTTAATATGGTCTTTTATCGTGCTAGCTGTCTCCTTCATTTAGCTAACTAGTGCAACCGTTAGAGCAGCTGTTGAGGTCAAATTTTTCCAAAAATTCTCCAGCGACCACATATGCACTAGCAACAGGACACGAAAATTTGCATCGTGTTTGTTGTGAACACAGCATAAGCCCTCTCAGAAAGTGCGTCCTCTGCTGCAACGTTGTAAACGTAGTTGTAAACAGTAAACGAAGTTCTTCTAATGTTGGTCCTGGAAAGCCCTTGAACAAAGTTAGCTGTTCAAAAAATGGGTTTAAAACTTCCTGCTGCGGAGCAACAACGATGCAATGTTACAAAAACTCTTGGCAAACCTTGGCATCTTCCTCCTCGATGCACCCACGAGGAACATCAGTGACAACAGAGAGAAGCCAATGCTGAAGTAAAACATCCAGGTGGTTGGATCTGAGGAGAAAACAAACATGACGTTAGGTTTTAAACATAGACTGTATGTAAAGTTGGACAACATGACAGTTCCCCCAAAGTATAACTTTTCAATCTGGATCGCCCCCTGGTGTCTGTCTGCTGTATAGGTCATAAAGCCCGCCCCTCCATGTTAGTGAATGGGACATAGGCCAAACTAAAAACTTACAGTACAGGCCAAATCCATTTTTCCCAAAGATAGGTAGTTCTCATCACCCTGATCTTTTTCAAGTTTTGTTTTCGTGCTAAGTTCGGTTTTAACGAGTTATTAAATTCTACAAAGAGGGGATTTTCTACCATGACTGACAGCTGTGTGTGCCTATCCATGCGCTTGCATTCAATGGAGCTGCTTGCAATTGGTGGGACGGGTGTTTTGACGGGAACTGCGAATATTGCTACTGCAAAGCCTTCAGCTATCAATGACATCATCCTCGCAAGATGGCAATGCTCGTATTCTGGATATTTTAACCTCACTTCAGCATAGCAGGGTAAGTGGGGACATGCCGTCCATCTTTAAATACAGTCTCTGGTTTTGGATGTGATGTCACAGTACTGCACGGTACCCTCCGCTCACCTTCAACAGTCAGGATGAAGCTCTTTCTGATGGGCACTCCCAGAGACTGATGGGAGACGCTGCATGTGAACTGTCTCCCCGAGTCCCTGAGTGAAGCCCGGAGGTTGAAGTAAGACATCATCGTGAAGGTCTTGTCCTTGGTGGGTTTGTGGCTGGACAGAAAAACGTTCTCGAGCTTCCTCTGACCTGTCGGCTCCTGCACGTACCACTTTATATCCACGTCCAGAGGGTAGTAAGTCTTTGCATAACAGCTGACCAGCTGCATGTCGCCCTCCTTTAGGTACAAATGGGGTTCAACGTTAAGAGAGACACGTGGAGGCTCTGAGGAGAGAGGAGTATAATAATAGAATAATTAGATAATTAGAATAAAAGAACTATAATGATTGATAATAATAACTTTATTCATATAGCACCTTTAAAAACAGAGTTTACAAAGTGCTTTAACAAACAAAGCAAATCCGAAATGGGATACACCAATACAACAATGGAAAGCCAAACAGTCCAATTAAACACAAGCAAGAAGAAACTAGAGTAGAGTTAGGATAAAATTAAAACCAGAGGAAAAATAACAAAAGACGCAGGGGGCACAGTGTAAATATAAAATAATACAAAGTATTTAAATAAATAAACAAAGAAATAAAAAGAAAAAAGAAATTAAAAAAAAAGAAATTAAAATGAATAAAATGATTCTCAAGACAGTTACAGCAGTAAGTTTCAGCTGATAATACTATATATATATATTCATAATTATTTTGATTATATTTTTAAGATTATTTTACAGAAATAATATTCTTCTTATTAAGCACTTTCTTTGGGTTATTTTCTTGTTAATTTGTTGTTTTGTTTTGATTTTTTTTTCAGGTAATTTTCCTGTCATTTCCTCTGAAGTTTCTCATCGTTTTTCCTCGTGTTTTTGAAAGAAATCAATTTTCTAAGGTGTCAAAGGGTTAATATCCAGAGTCCAGAAAGTGAGGCCTAGATATGTTGTGTATGTTTATATTTGTATTATTCCTAATCATCTCCATGTACACTATTTTTCTATGTACAAATATAAATAAAAAGACTTGGAGCAAAAAAAACATCAGTCTGGCCTGACAAGTATCTTCTCTCACCTTCGATACGCAGAGTCATATCCACACTGACTACCACTGGATTCACCGACACTGAACAAGTGTACGTCCCTTCACTGCTCATATTGGAGACGGGGAGAGTATAGGAAGCATCGCCGCCTGCCAGGCCCCTGAGCTCAACCCCAGTCCCCTGGGCCGGTCCTGAGCGCCTGTTATAACTGAAGAGTCTGGTTGTATGTTCGGGAACTTTCTGGTGCCACTCCACAGTGACGTCCGGTACTTTGTGGTCAACGGCAAACTGACAGTGGAGCTTTTGCTTGGAGCCCAGCCTTGCTGTCACCGATGGAGATTGTGTGTTTACGACCACGGCGACTATGGAAACAGATGTGACGAGACAGAGGCACACAGAGATAGTTCTTAGACTTGCATTAAATGGTAAAATGAACTGTACTTTTATAGTATTTTCTGTCTTCTACCACTCAAAGCGCTTTCACACTACATCGTCACAATCACACATTCACTCACTGATGGCCGAGGCTACCGTACACGGAGCCACCTGCTTCTTGGTAATCATTCACACGCACTCACACTCTGATGACGCAGCATCAGGAGCAATTTGGGGTTCGGTATCTTGCCCAAGGATACTTCGACGTGTTGCCCAGGGGAGCCGGGGATTGAACCACTGACTTTCCGACAATTGAAATGTGGTACTGGTCTGGAGTAAAAGTGTTATGTTGTTACGTTAACTCTGTGGAAACCCCACCCCTTGAGCTGTTGACAATATGACTTTTTGATCAAATGTAATCAGAGTCCTGTTACGTCCGATAACCACAAGTCCATTTTCCTGCATTTCAGTTAATTCTCAGGCCTGAAAAGAATATAGCTCCAGCAAAACTTTGACTATGTGCATCCGGTGTCACCTGTTGTGATGAGTACGTCTCTGTCCCCGATGGCAGGCCATTTACGGTAGTCGTGCTGTCCTGGGGCGGGCTGGTCAGAGGGGTGTCTGAGGAAGCCGGTGACTGTGAACAGGCCCTTGGTGTCTCTGAGGGTGCAGATAAACCAGTAGTTGTACTCCTGGGCCCCCTCCTGGACTGGCCAGCGGACATAGTTGCCCTCTGTACTGTACCGATGCAGCTCACACTCCAACTGCTCCGCTTCCACTCCTTCAATGTACCGCCGCAGGTCCAACTTAGATCCTGGAAAAGGACAGAGGACATTAGAAAACAGCAGGTTTCAGTCTGTGGGTCCTGCAGTACATAATAAGATCCAGGTCCTACCGGTAATCAGGAAAGTGATGGCGTGTGGATTAACTGGAGCGTCTCCTTTTTGACCAAACTGCAGCATAGCGTCTCTGTGGCTATGCTTGATATCGGCGTGACCCTCGTTATTCACAAACGCATGTTCATCAGTGAACTGACAGGGCAGCCATGACACCTGATGGACACACTGCACACCTGAGACGGAGACACACAATAAATCAGCAGAGACACCTGACATAAAATATAATACACTGTAGTGAAGTACAGTATAGTACAATGAAGCATAGTATTGTATAAGTTAAGTATTGTACAGTGTGGTGTGGTAGACAATTGTAGACCACAGAATACCATTTAGTAAGTACCAAGTATAGTACAGTGTAGTATGTTACAGTACAGTACAGTACAGTACAGTATAGTATAGTATAGTATAGTATAGTATATAATGGCATAGTATCATATAAATTTATCATGTTACATACAGTGTACTGTAGTATAGTATCATAGACTATAGTATATCACAGTAATGTGCACTGCAATATTGTGTATAGTATAGTATAGTATAGTATTGTATAGAATGGTATAGTAAACTATTATAGTATCTTCTAGTATAGAATAAGAAAGAACAGTGTAGTATAGTACAGAATGGCATAGGATACTTGTAGTATAGCATAGTATAGTACAGTACAGTATAGTAGTAGAGTACCACAGTATACGTTTAGCAAAGTGTAGTATAGTACAGAATAGTACTGTATTACTATAACATAATAGAGTGTAATGTAGTACAGTGGTATAGTGTAATATTGTACTACTGTAGAACAGTAGTATGGTGTATAATGTATTACTATGTGTATTACTACACAGTACAGCGCAGCCTAGTAAAGTTGTGCAGTACAATGTATTACAAAACAGTAGTCATTTTATGCTTATCTTATTGGCTTTTACACAAGCTCCAAAACCGTCGAGAACTTTAACAAACTGAAGACAGTAACTTACCTAAACACAGAGACAAGAAGCCGAGTATCTTTAAAAGCAGGCTCATCATTACACATCGGTAGAAATCTCTCCTTGTTCTGTTGCTCAAGCGCCAAACTGTGAAATTGAAGAGATACTTTCACTTTCTTTTTACAAGGAAAAACTTGCTGAACCTGCCTATTGCACCCCGTGGTAGGCAGCACATCCTAGATTGGAAAACATTTTAAAATGTGCACAGTATGTAATGAAATTGTGAGCGTGTGGCCTAATGTTGTTAAACTGGTAATTCTTGGGCTATATATTTGGCATAAACTAGTGTATGTCATTATTACAGTTATTCTAAAGTATTATTTCTTGAAAGTATTATTTCAGGAAAAAAGAGATAAAACACACATGACAGTTACACAAATGTTAATATCGCAGCTCTAAAGACAATTAGCGCTAATGTATCATGAATTAAAACTATATAAACAGTTTCGATTTTAAACCTGCAGTACTGCCTCCGTCCTGCGGCGGCGCTGTGAAAGTATCTGAACACCTGAGCGCAGCGGGGCCCTCTTTTATGAAAACACGCTGATGCGGAAGAGCGGAAGCGCTTTATACGAAATTGTTGACATACAATCGCCACCGAAAACGTGTAAAAATAGGAATTATGTTGTAAAACCGTAATCATTTAATAATCTACACTGTGGTATATCGTGCTGTAATAGTGGGCTAGATGTACTATTGTGACCGACACGCTTTGATACAGCTCGTAAATGGGAATTTAAACTAAAATTAGCAAACTACCGTTAGCTTTAGCTCCTCTCAGCAGCCATGGAACCGACGATGAACAAAGGTAACTTTAACTTTTTCTACAATTAAGCCGTAAAACGCCTCTTTTTCTTACATAGACGATGTGAAACTACTTATAATTTATATATTTTATTTATTTTTTACACTGCCCTCTTTACCAGTAATGTCGTTTATCGCTAAACTGAGACTGAAGTCTGTTTTTTTCAATCACGTGTTTGATGAAGTTGGTTTATTTTTGTCTGGAGAATGACAGGACGACCCAAATTAAACACTGGAAACCTCGAAAACATGAGGATAAGACATTTGCAACATTTGTATGACTAATACTAAACCTTTGTGTATTTTATAGAAACGAGCAATAACACTTATTAACAAGGTTAACGTCAGCTAACATTATAACAGACTGTTTATCAGCTCACGTGTGTTGAAATTTATAGATTTAGTTGATTAAAAAACATTATTTGTCATGTGTAACTTAGGCCTTCCTTTAAAAAAAGGAAAAACACTTTTCCCCTTAAATTTAAAAATATTAAACATGAAAATAAAACCAGTCCTCATCATGTACAGCAAATGTGAATTCATTTTCATAATTTTAACCCTCTAAATGCTCGTTTATTTACATAATGCCACTTTTAAAAAAAAAAAAATAATAAATGAATTATTTTCTATTTGATGAATGCAAAGTGTTGCTGTTGTGCAGGGATTATCATAATAAGCAACAACACTGATTTTGATAGATTATTACTTTTTGTACTATCACAAAAAAAATACAAAGAAACCACACTTTCCCTCCTGCAGCCCTAAAGGGATACCATAAATAAATAGCCTTCATAAAAATATCAAACATGACGAATCATACATTTTGCGCTCTGTAATGTCATTACATTTACATTACAAACATGTCATGTAATATAAAGTCATGTTGATATAAGAGGATTTTTGCTCACTTTTTTATCTATTCACTTCAAACACTTGAACCAAAGAAAATGTGGAGAGAACCGTTGATTTTGGAGACCACATCTCTCTTGAACGACAAGGATCATAGAAGAAAGTTTCATTTTAAAAGTCGGTACACTATATTAAAGCAGATGTGTGTTACAGCAAGTGGAGTCAAACTCAAATTCTCTGGAAAATGACTTAAAATGCAGCTCAAATATTATTCAGTTTAAAATGATGTATAATTGTTTTTTCTAATTGATTGTTTCAGCTTTTGTTATTAGTAAGAAAGGGGCAGGAATTATAAGATTTTCTTCTTCCTTTTCCCGAAATTATACACTGAAATGGACAAATAAACCAAATATGAATGAATGAAAAAATGACCCAGAAACTCTTGCATGTAGAATTTAACATGTGACACATATTGCATTTATTCTCATTGTTATTCTTATGTATATCTCTGTTGTTCATTGTAACACTGCACACGTTTATGTTTTGAACTTGCATTGTTTTTTTTTTTTTACATTGCATTATAGCATAAGGCACAGCTTTATATTTTACACACTTTACACACTCAGCACATTATAATTTAAATATTCACATATAAGTTCTAATTGTCTGTTACTGTATTTCTGTACATTTATATTTTTGCACACTTACATACGCAGCATATTATAAATACCTTACAATATAATCATACATATATATATTTACATATTGTGCTTAATGTTTACTATTACTGAATTTATATTTTTATATACTTGTGCTTTTACTTATTTCTACTTGATATTAGTCTCAGATTCTGAAATCAGAAAGAAATGAGTAAAAAAAAAAAAAAAAAAGTACAAGAAAATTAAAAAACACCACCAACAAATGACCCCAAAAAATGAGCTGAACATGAAAGAATTAAATATTGGTCTTTTCCTTAGTTTTGACACCTGCTCTCTCGTGCTTTCAGAAACAGCTGTTCTTCAGGGTGCCTTCCTCCAGGCTGATAAACTGTGTCGCCCCTCATCCCTGTCCTCCCTTCAGAAGGCAGACTGGAGCAGAGTGGGACGTCCCGTCCTGGAGGCAGTCAGAGAAATCAGTGGACAGGATGAACTCGGTGGTCATCCCCCCACAGCGGCTCTCAGCTGGATAAAGAAATTAGTTGGTGCTGTGTGGCTGAAGGCGTTGAGCGGGGAGACTGGAAAAGATGCAGAAATGTCCTGGAGGGAGAACCCTTTCTTCCCTCTCGAGAACGGCCTCCCTGAGGTCAACCGTGTCGTCCTGCTGGAAGTGGTGCGGTCGATGGCAGCTGCTCCGATATTTGCCAATTTCCTCTTGTGTCTTCCCGAATCTCAGATCTGTTCTGAGCTTGAAGGGCTGGTGCAACACGTGAGGAGCGGCCCTACAACGGAGGATGATGTTCGACTTTTTTTAGAGGTTTGGTGGGAACTGTGGAAAGGCAAAGATGAGACGAAAGCTGGAGGAGAGGACAGCATAGAGACGATGTTCGCCAGACAATTTGCTCGTATCTTATCTAAGTCTTCCGGTCTGTCTCCTCAGGCCGCCAAGAGGTTAAAGCTTGACGCATCAGATCTACCAGCATCATCACTAACCCCTGATGTCCTGCACATTCTCCTCCATGCACTTAAAGATATAAAAGATCACATATCGACGACTGAACTTTGCCTCCAGGCCCTCTCCATCTCTCTTGATGCTCTCTATTCAGCCTTCCTGATAGACCAAGCAGTCGTATTTCCAACCAAAGAGAAGATGCACATCCTGTCTAAAGTCGTAGGCATCAGAGAAAAGAATGATGAGAAACTGAGTCCTGAACTTATTCGGGAGGCTCAGAGAGACCTACGAGCGTCTCACACACCTTCTCAGTTTCAGCCCAGCAGCATGACGCTCGGTGAATCCTTAAAGATTATAACAGAATTTGTTCAGTTTGAGCAAAAAAGTGGGCTCTTGAAAGTGACTGACAGCTCTAATCTGAGATACTCAGCGTTCAAACTGGAACAAAGTGTTCAGAGAGTCCTGACAGCTCTACAAGTGCCTGAAATAGAGACTGAAACAGATGATGAAGAGAAGAATGTACTCAGAGGTTTGCTGGAGTCTCTGGTTTTCCCTGCCACAGAGAGCACCCCTGAGGTGAACGCGAGGGTCACCATGCTCATCATCAATCACCGCTTGGAGGACTACGAGAACTTTGCGGTGTTATTTGCCAGCGAGAGGAGTTTGGCCGCCTGTGACGAGCTCTGGATGGACTGCCTGGAAAAGAACCAAGCCGCCTTTCAGCAGCACGACACACTCATCGAACTGACCTCCACCCTCATGAGTAAACTCCACAGCGACAGCGCTAACGTGAGCCACTGCAGGAAGCTGATGAAAGTCATCGCAGACATTTTCTCTGCGCTGTCCTTAGAGGGCAAGAACAAAGCGTTGGCTGCGATGTTGAGTCTGTCCAGCAGGGGGTTCTTTGATTGCCCCGTCCCGTCTGCTGTGACGGATGGGTTCGAACAGGAGCTCAACATGGCCTTCAACTGCATCATCCAAGGAGGGGGCGCAGCGGCGTCGCAGGGCACTCTGAACACAGCCGTCTCTTTAGTAGCCAGAGTTGCGTTTCAGAACCCAGAAGCGGCTTTGAGGTCTTGTTGTCATTCAGCTATTTTCAATAAAGGTGCTTTCTCTCTTATGGCGAAGATCCTGCAGCAGCTGCCGGGACTCCGAGGGCAGAGAGAAAGAAACGATGAAGCTCAAAGTGATGGCGAGAAAAGTAGAGAGGCAGACGAAAGCATGGATGAAGGAAAGGATGTCGTGAGTGGAAGCGCTTTGCTCTGCAGGTGTCTACGGGAGATCATTAAGACCAAATCTTTGTCAGCCAGTGAAAAAGAGCAGTTCCTAAAGTATCTGGGTTTGCTGATGACGCCTGACATGACATCCGAGGGAGAGGAACATAAGAGGGAAAGCTTTCTGACACCTCAGGAGGTTGTAAACGTCTTTGTCCTGCCTAATCTCTCCACTACAGGTGAGTTTCCGTCATATTAACGCTGTACAACTAATGTGTCTTTTTCCTGGCTTTAATCTTAGCTCATGAATCTTCTCTGTTTAAAAAGTGCACTTATGCAACTGTTAATGACAAGTTAATGAGACAGCTAGACCAATATGAGGCAGCTATTAGCTATTTTTATGAGTTAATTATATATCAGTAAAATTAAAGATCAAAGTTTATTGGCTATCATCAGCTTCAAGAAGTATTAGCATTGGTTCCATAAAATATTTTAAGATTTGGATCCACTCTTCAGCTTTTTATTGAGCTTTCACACCAGCTCACAGCCTTCATCAGCCAGTGAAGTTTGCTTTGTTGCCTTCTAGGTCTGTGTAATTTGATTTTGATTATTTTGTAAACAGACAAAATCTTAAACCAACTCCACTCTTAAGCAAACTGTATTTGCTAATAAAGTTTGTAAAATGTGATTACAAGTCCCCAAGAAAAGTCAGTATGTGGTCCCCCGAGTAAGACTGTATTTTACAATGTATTTTAGACTTACAGTAGGAGCTGAGCTGGAAATTTCAAGATTTAACAAAAAATACACCGTCTTGCCAAAAAGTATGCCATATGCATGAACTCAGCCAAAATGATAATAAAAATGAAGAATGGAAAGTGCATAAAATGCGTCAAACAGTCCCTAAAGGTTAATATAGAAAAAACAACCAAAGCGAAAGTCTGCACTGATGAGAGCAGTGAGAAAAAAGCTAAAAGACGCTAAAACACTTAGTAGTGCTGCAGACTCGGGTGAAAGTTATCTAGATCTATCATATTCTTTGTGTAAAAAAAATATTAATTTGTAATTTTTTTTTTTTAAAGATACATTTTAAAACAAATGTAAATGCACCAGAGTTAGCTGGAGAGCTAATGCCTGTTAAAAGGCATCCTAAAAATAGCAGTATGTACAATGTTTAAGACAAACAACACTAAACAAAAAGGCACACAATATAGTTAAACATTTCCAAGTTACGAATATACAACACAATTTAACAATATAAGTGGGTAAAATCTAAATAGCAGATGTTGTAGCCACAGTATGAGTACAGCATTATGGATTACATGTTAAAATATTAGCGTTATGTGTTCATGTAAAAAAGCAACATACTTCTTTGTTTTCCTTCCAGCTCAAAGCTCCTTTGATGTAGAGCTGAGTCTGCAGCTTCTCCACTCTGCTCTGTCTGTGGACGTCCAGGAGCCAGCCTCATCTCCTCACTGGGTGATGGACTGCTTTCCCTTTCCCCTCCTCTACGTCCTGGCCCAGCTGCTCAACCAGACTCTCAGGTCTGTAAAGAGAAGTGATCTCATGGCCTTTAATCCAGATCCACATCGGTTCTGTGATAACTGTAACCTGCCTATGATGTTAGCTAGGGCTGGGCGATATGACTTTAAAATGATAAAGCAATATTTTAAGGCTATATCAATATACATGTATATATCTTGATATTTTTGAATGTCCTTTAAACTAATGTTAACTACTAAAATACGAAAATACTGAATGAACAGCAGTTATGATAAAGTTAAATAAAGCAGCAACTGTCATATAATAAACTTGAATACACCACTGTTCCAATATCATTTAATAAAATACAGTTATAAGAAAGCTAAATAAAGTACTTTTAAAATTAATTTAAAAGAAATATTATTATAGTTAAATAAACCAGAGTGGAACCCATGGTGCTTTTATTTTGAAGGACCTGGCTCATCTCAGGCAGGAAGTGTTGTTGTTTTTGTTGCTGTGGACTTGAAGCTTCTGGTCAACAGTTGGATGTTAGTGTTAGCGTCTTAAATCCTGAGGATTCTTTCACTGTGAGCGGCAACAAACTAACAGCACTCCAGTTCACGTATTACTAATAAGTGTGAGTCACACTGGTGCTCCGTCGTTGCAAACTGTGACCAAATATTCCCAGTCGGAGCTCTGCAAATACAAAAAAGCGTCACGTGTTCACACTTCCTCCACTACCACCTGCCACGCCACTAAACATGATGATTTATTCTCTGTACGCTGGAAACAAACTAACAGCTCTGCAGTTCATATATTAATAGTATTTGCAAGTCACAGTGGTGCTCCACGGTTGCAAAATGTGACGTAATAGTCACAGTTTGGAGCTCTGCAAAAGCCCTGCTTTGTGTGTGTGTCTGTGAGAGGCAAAGAGCTGATACACCAGTGGCTTATAAAAACGACGTGACAATTAAATCATTCTCGATGTTTGCAATAAAGTCATTTTATATATGACATGCAACAAGCCGGGCGGCACAGTGGCATCGTGGTTAGCACTGTTGCCTCACTGGTTCGAACCCAGGTTAGAACGGGGTTCGGTCGGTGGGCGGGGGCCCTTCTGTGTGGAGTTTGCATGTTCTTCCCATGTCTGCGTGGGTTCTCTCCGGGTTCTCCGGCTTCCTCCCACATTTCAAAGACATGCAGGTCAGGTTGTTTGGTGACTCTAAATTGCCCGTAGGTGTGACTGTGAGCATGAAAGGTTGTCTGTCTATATGTGTCGGCCCTGCGATAGTCTGGCGACCTGTCTAGGGTGCGCCCCGCCTTTTGCCAGATGACAGCTGGGCTTGGCTCCAGCCTCCCCGCGACCCTTACGAGGACAAGCGGTTACGTAAAATAAATGGATGAATGAATGGATCAAGCTGCGATACATCAAGTATATTCGATATATCGTCCACCCGTAATATCAACACATATCCATGGAAATCTCTGCAGGTGTTGGGAGCAGCCAGCAGAGGACAGTGTCCACCACTGGACCATGGACACCAAGGAGCTGCTGGTGTCGGTGCTGATCACACTGGGGCAGGTGGTGGGTGCAGAGGTGGCGGCGGCCCCCAGCAGCTGGTCCAGAGCTCTGTTCTGGCTCTACAACAAAATGGAGGAACTAGACTGGACGGTTCGTTTCCACCTGAAGCCCATTTGGGGGGAACACTTTAAAAATGAGGTTCCTTCATCTCTGCTGACTGTGTGTGATCTACCTGAGCAGGTAAGAACTAATCTGGATTTGATTTAATCTTGAATTTAAAATACCAATCTATCTGTCTGCACTATCTATCTTTCCAAACTATCTATCTATCTAAACTACCAAAACCAACTATCTGTCTATCTAATCATTTGGTCTCCCCCTCCTCTGCAGGAGTGGTCTGGTCTGGACCTGTCTCAGTATGGACAGGGTACTGGTCTCCTGGCCTGGATGGAGTGCTGCTCTACATCAGACGCTCTGCTGTCCACCATGTTGTCCCGTCTCTCTCTGGACCAGCGCCGGCCCGACCACGTTAGCATGTTCAGCAAAGGCCTGCTGGTGGCTCTGACCCAGACCCTCCCCTGGTGCTCCGTCTCCCAGTGGACCAGATTGCTGAGAGTCCTGAGGGAGCTCATCACCTCAGGTCGTCTCCACATTCCCTTCTCGCTCGAGTACGTGGACTACCTGCCCCTCCTGGATCTGAGGAGGTTTTCATGCGAGCTGCGCCTGTCTGTCCTCCTGCTGCGAGTCCTTCAGCTGCTCTGCGGCTCCAGCTGCTCCGACTGGCTGGCGGCGGACGGTTGGGCGCACGTCGGCAGGTTATACGCCCACGCTGTGCGGGACATGATGAACTCAGTAAGAGCCAAGCTGCCTCTTCCTACGTCAAGTGCTGTGACCGTCTCTGCTTCAACGTCTCCATCCTGCACGTCAGTCAAAGCTCCTAAAATGTCCAAAGACCTTCAACAAGCAGAGGACTGTCCTCTGACGTCCAAAAAGTCTCCAATGGAGGACGAGGTGGAGACAGCTCCCTGCCAGGAAGTCCTTTTTGTACTCAGCCAGCTCTTCTGCCACGTTCAGCACATCCAGGTAAGAATTATTAAACCCGTAGCCACAGAGACGTCTAGATTCGGATCGATTGGCTCGAAGGTGTGAATTAACGTTCGGAAACTTAAGCAACACGTTCCCATCCCAAATCGTCACGTATTGCTGCTTTGTAGCGGACTTCCGCTTTTACATATTATGCGCTAGGTATTCTTTTGTGTGGTGGGCTTACGCTGCATGTGCTTATGTTTAGGCAACAAAAGCACATGTTTAGCATTACACAACGAGGGCACGGCTGGTGAGGATTAGACAAAAGAAGGGTTAAAAGAGCAACAATTACCAAACATCGATGCAAAGTGTAGACATCGATACGTATCATCCTCTTTCAGGCACGCCCTTATTTTGAAAGTCTGTGTCACCGTCACAGCGTCTGGCAGATGATGTCGAGCAGCTGAGAGAAATATGATGAGGATAACGCTGTTCACCTTTTTTTCGGAGAAACTGCAAGTCAACAGACAGTGCACGTGATATGTAAACAAAAGCCACACTGAGGAAACATGACGTACCTGCAGGGCACCTCACTGACTTCTTGCAAACGTTACGTTAGCTGCTCTGTTTCAACAATGTTGACTGAAAAAACGTGCATGTAGACTGAAAGTCATCCGTGCTTTTCTGCCGGGAGGTGCAGGGACTTAAGCCAGCAGTGAGTAAGAGAAAGCATAAATAATAGTTAACTAGTAACGTTATGAGTATAGGAAAAATCCGCTAGCCGCTACGTTAATCTCTGCACTGTAAAATGCCATAGGCTTATGCTAATAACATTAGCATGTTGTATATGAGGGGGAAATGTGACCTACAAAAGACAGCTGTTTTGTCTGTGAACCTTGACAGCTATTAATGAGTTTTCATAATATGTAATATCGTATCGTATCTAACAGGCTCTAATAACGCCGTGAGCGGTTCTTTCCGTTGGCATTCACAGCTGACGCCGTCCAGAAGCGAATCATACAGCCGCAAAAGGTGGCTTTTGGCATTAGGACGCTCTGACGTAGGTGTTTATTTTCAGTTCTTAACTAATGAGCCTGTATTAACCTTTAAGTAAAGAAAGCAACAGGCAGAGCTAAAGATCACGGAGCTCGGGTTACATCTGTAACCACCAACACAGATAACACAAAAGTGCAACTTGTCGAGCAAACTGTGTTAATAAATAGTCAAAATACCAATATTTTAGATTTAAGATGCCAGTAGATGCTATTTTGATGGTTATATATATTAGAATAGACTCAGAATATACCAAATTTCCTTAATCTGGATTAAGGTCTCACTGGTTAAATGTCCCTCTCCAGGTGATGATGCCCGGAGGTCAGTGTGAACCGTTGTTTCTCTGCAGTCTGGAGATCCTCAGCCACTATGAGGCCATCATGGCCGCTTTCCCAAACAGCAGCAACGCACTGGAGAGCGACAACACCCGCCACTTTTTCTCCACCATCACAGATAACCTGGAGAACCTGGAGATGAAGGCGGTCCTGCAGCAGAAAATCGCTCAGCTGGTGTCATCGGCTGCTTAAGACACTGACTTTTCATCTGTAGTCCACTTAAGAGTTTTCAGATTCCCTCTGTGGATTTTGAGCACCTTTGCCGATAAAATTTGGATTTTTTTTCGGTTGTTTGTGCTGTACACTGCACTTAATTATTACAAAATGATGGGTTAGCAATTTAAGAAAATAAAAAGCCAATATTTCACAGCAAGTGATCTTTTGTTCTGCCTCAGTAATTTTCACTTGGATTTTTTAAAATTTAATTTTAAATTAAAATTAAACTGTTAGAGGTTGTGTAGTGTAATTATACATTTATCAAGGGTTTGTGTTTTGTACATAACTGCGAAGCACAAAATTACTATCAAAACAATAGTTTCATCAAGTCACAAGAGTATTTATTTGTACAAAAATATTCTCTGCATTTGGACTATTTAGTAAAGCTTCAACAATGTAGTAAAATAGCTGAACATTTAAGGCAGTTTTGTCACATAATTACCTGCTGACAAACACAAAACTCACAGTCAAAAAGCTTTATAATGATGTAGTGCACAATAAACCCTGAACTCCTCATTATGATGATACATTAGGGTCACAGTCAGGAAAAAAAATCTGAGAATAAAGTCGAAAATTTTTAAGAAAATTCTAAATATTCTGAAGTTAAACTTTTCACAGTAAAAAGTCAAATTTAGAGAAAAAAATATTTTAGAAAATTGAATTTCAGGGAGAAAACTTGGGATGTTTCGAGAGAATATCTAAGGGGAAAATCGTGACTGACAATAACGTCAAATATTTAGAAGAAAAATTTAATATTGAAATGTTTTTTTCAAAATGTCCGGCAAAAAAATCAATATTTAAAGTAAGAATAAAGTTTTTAAAAATATGTATGACAGAAACAGGGTTTAAAGAAAAACCCGAGAAAATCTTCAGATATTTGTATTATGTATTATTTTTCTCAAATTAGTATAACTTTAATGAAAACCAACACTTTTCCCCTCAAAACATTCATCTCATAAACCCCCATATTATCGTAACATCAAACCTGTTTTTTTGTTTGTTTGTTTGTTTTTTCTAATACTGTGTCACATCTTTAGTGTCAGTTTCTTCATAAACTGTCAGACTCAGTCCGTCTTTGGCCTGTCGTTGTTCCCGTCTGCCGTCCCTGTCCTCTGTCGCAGGTAGAGTCTGTTGGCTTTCTTCAGCAGCAGGATGAACCAGTAGATCTGTGGAGCCAGGATCACCAGGTTACCCACGTTGCACTGCAGAGGCAGACGGAAAGGCACTCTGTGGAGAGGAATCCCAAACTGCCGGCCGTACATCCAGTACATGAACGGGAAGATCAGGATCCGACAGATGAGGAAACTCAGCAGCACGATGACGCCGTTGATTCTGTGCAGCCTGGTGCTGTCGAGGCCCAGCTGGACGTCAGGGGACACGTAGACACACGAGAAGGAGGGGAGTGAAAAAGACGAGCAAAGATGTCATACAACAACCTCTGTGAGTAACACAAATGAGTGTCGAAATATCTGACAGCTGCTGCTTAACGCCGGCACCAGGTCTCACTCAATGGTTTTATCACATGCTACCATCTCTACAGTCACATCTCAACCTCGCTGACACTCACGGGGGATTTTGGAATAACTTGTTCGCTCATATCTTTTGGAAAATTGGTTTAATCCTATTCCAATCTGCATAAATATTTTCACTAAAAAAATACAATTTGGCATTAAAATGCTGCTTATAGCTTAATTAGCGTAAAAAAAATTGAGTGGTTGTAAGTCGAAAACCATTCAAAAAAATGTCATCACATTATTCTGTTACACGTGTGTGAAATTGTGTCACAATAATCATGTGAATTTATGAGTTAATGGCCAAAAACCTGTTTTGTGAGGTCACAGTGACCTTTGACCACCAAAATCTAATCAGTTCATTTTTGAGTTCAAGTGAACATTTGTGGCAAGTTTGAAGACATTTCTTTAAGCTGTTGTTGAGATATTTGAAGAATTAGACAAGTCAAGCTCACAGTGACCTTTGACCACCAAAATTAGATCAGTTCATAACCCGAAATGTCTCCGTTCACCGCCGCAGAGAATCAGTCACTAACACAAAACTGCCAGGGTCCTCACTGCGTAATTAGTACTTTTGATACTTGGATTAAATATTTACTTACACTTTTACTTGCATACCTTTATTTAGTATATTTAAAACTTTTCCTTCTGGAAAAGCTTTAATCCGACGCGCTGTACAACTGACCTCACACACAGAAATGTCCTTATATCAAAGTGAAATATCCCTCAGACTGGACACTGAAATTAGCGGTGTATTTCTTCAGATTAGAGGTCGACAGATTATCGTCCTGGCCAATTATTGGGGCCGATATTTGGCATTTTGATTATCTGTATCTGCGTTTTTATTCTAATGTTCGCCAATAAAATTAATTAATTAAATAGTGGAAAGAAAGTGTCAGCATGGGAGGAACTTTTACGTCCTCGGGGAGCTATTTTTATTTATTCATTTTTTATTTAAATTTTCACAGAAGTGTGTGTTAAAAGTTTCGGTTTTGATTAAACAAAGGGATTTAAGTTTTGTGTTGAAGTTCGTTATATTCCAAATTCTAAATATTGTCAGAAAAAAAATGCAAAATTTTTATTGTAAATGCACATTGGTTCAAAATATCGGTCTCATTAAATACGGCCGACCCCCCCTCCAGAACTTTAAATATTCTCACATTCGCATCACTAGAGGCTGTGAGACAGCTTCATAATTTATAATAATTATAATTCTTATATTAATATTTATATTAAATTATATATTATTATATAATAATTTGGAATTGGGAACAACACACGTAATGACGTCCTCGTTTTACCTGGATGAGAATCTTCCCTATAGAGACAAAAGGAGTGCTGAACTCTGTGATGAATAGACAGCCGATGAAGAAATCACCCAGTCCTCTTCTGAAGAACTGTAAATCAGGCACAGCGCTCAGTCAGCACGCTCACAGAGACACTGCATATATATGTGCGCGTTTATGGCAGCGATTCCTCCCCGTACTTACCAGAGCGATAGGCAGGAAAATGAGAAGCAGCGTCAGGTGATGGAGGACCAGCATGCAGTCCCTGTATAGAAAAGCCCTCACTGTCTGCAGAGAGTGGCCGCTGTATGAACTGGAGTGACCTCTGACCCTCTGAGTGTGGTAGTGACTTAAATACATGGCGTAGATGTCATAGGCCATGTAGGGAGCTCCGAACAGAATAAAGCCATTGACCAGCCAGTGACTGTGTGGTGAGAGGGTGAGCGTTTTCACAGAATTAAATGTTGATGTGCAAACAAAAATCAGACGGTAAACATAGCTGATTTTTGTTATGTTGTTTTGCCAAAATCGATTTGGATGCATAATGCAATCACTCATTTTTATTTTGCTTGTGTTAATTCAATGAGTTTAGATATTCTTCATAGTGCTAAAACTCAAGTATTTAAATGTATATTCTTATAAATTCAAACGTGGTTTTCTCACCTGTCGGTCATGACATCCCTGCATGACGTCACAACCGTGACTCCAGCTGCAGTGGCCAAAGATGCGTGGATGGCAGACACCAGCCTTAGAAAACAGAGTTAGCAAGAAAAAGACCAATATGCACAAAAGTAAAGCTGGGACCACACAACGCTTTTAGACAACTGCACCAAACTCCATTGAAATGCATGCAAATTTATTTAGTATTGCTTATCGGCACCAATGGACGCCCCATAAAATATTAAATGAATACTTAACCCTCCCAGTGGTTAAATTTGGTGTCTTCGGCCTATATATTACACACATAAACCCGAATAATAAAGTAAAATAGTAACTTTATATACGGCTCATAACAGCGCCCCTGGGGTACACGTATTGAAAGTAGCGTAGGAAGCAAAGGGCCTTTTCTTGAAGAAACGTTACAGAAACAAGCCCTTGGTTCATTATATTCCTGCCGAATTAACTATTACTTTATATAAACTAATATAAAGTCGAAAATAAATATCGTCAGTGTATTTTAGTGGACAGAAAAGCGAGAAAACATTAAACTGCCACATATCTTAATGGAGTTTGGTATAGAGAACGGCTCGTGTCTGTGCTGACCTCTCACTGACAGAAACCACGTCTGCTTCACTCCACTGTGTGAACGAGTATTTCAGTATTTTCCTGAAGCTGCAGAAAAGTCCCGGAAACACCACAGCTCCACAAACCAACGCAGTTAACATTATCCCCGCCGATCTCTTCCTCTTCCTGTCCCCGCTGCACCGCCCGATAATCCCGCAGCCACAGAGACAAACTGTGGACAGACAAAAGCTAATGTAACTTTGCTACTAACAGTCCAAAACGTCCTTGTCCTCAAATAACTTTAGTATTAACATCGCTGCATAACTTCCCGGATAAGTGTCATTTAGAGGCCGATTATTGGCTGGAGGAAATGCGCTTTGAACCAATAGCAAGGATTGACCTTAAGTAACCTTTGGTTGTTTTTATTTTGGCTGTATCCAAATTATGGAAAATACATTCATTAGATTTAATACAGATATTAACCCTGAAACCAGATCAAACTGGCTTGATTTCTTCAAAAACACGGGAAGGTGGCAATGAGCAACTAAAACAAGAAATTACTCAAAATTAGTAAGAAATTGTTTTTTTTAGAAAAGAAAATGACCTGAACATTAAGAAAAAAAAAAATACCTGAAAAAAGTGCTAATATACACACACACATATGCAGATTTCTAATTAAACAGTACTAATTAAATAAAGTTTCACTATTTTTAAAAAATAAAATTCTAATAATTTTATTTATCTCTCCTTAAAAAAAAAAGAGAAAATACAAACAAGGAAATTACCTGAAAAAAACACTATTATACACACACATATACGGATTTCTTTAAAATAATTTTCAATATATAGTACTAATTATCTAAAGTTTTCTGGAAAATCCCACTATTTTTAAAAAATAAAATTCAAATAATAATAATTTTATTTATCTCTAAAAAAGAAAGAGTGCAAAAATACAAACCAGGAAATTACCTGGAAAAAAGCGCTAATATACACCCAGATATACAAATTTCTTTAAAATAAATTATAAATATATAGTACTAATTCAATAAAGTTTTCTGAAAATTCCCACTATTTAAAAAAAAGTAAAATTCTAATAATTTTATTTATCTCTCCTTTAAAAAAGAGAGAGAGAAAATACAAACAAGGAAATGACCTGAAAAAAAAGCACTAATATAACACATATACAGATTTATTTAAAATAATTTTATATATACAGTACTAATTATGTAAAGCTTTCTGGAAACTCCCACTATTTTTAAAAAATAAAATTCTAATAATTTTATTTATCTCTCCTTGAAAAAAATCAGGTTATTTTCTTGTCGCCTTTTCCTAATTTCCAGCAAACTGCCAGGCATCTTTTGCTCATTGCTGTTTTTCCCCAAAATCTTTAAAAGAAACCAAACTGATTTCCTTTGGTTTCAAGAAACAAACAAACCATAATAATAATAATAATAATAATAATAATAATAATAATAATAATAATAACAACAATAATAATAATAATAATAATAATAATAATAATAATAATAATAATAATAATAACAACAACAACAACAACAACAACAACAACAACAACAACAACAACAACAACAACAACAATAATAATAATAATAATAATAATGAAAATAATGCTTGTGAAAGGTGTTTAAAAACAGCACCAGAAAACTGTTGATGTTTCAGGCTTCAAAGCTTCAAAATGAATTTATTCTTCAGAATTTATGTACATTGTATACATATATTTAATAAATACTTACAGTCATCATTGAAAAACTTATGGACAGCAACATATACATACATTTTTTTAAATATTTACTTCAAAATAATAAATTTAGCACATTAAATTGAATAATATTGATCATCTACAAGGCCAACGATATCTGGACCTCTGTCACGTTCCTCAGGACACTGTAATATTGTAACAAGATGATTAATAATAATCACGTCACCCGGCAGTAGTTTTACTGTTTCGGTGTGTAATATAAAGACAGAATTTGACATAAAGCTGGTGGTAAGCATGATCGTCCTTTGTGGAAAAAGATTTATGGAAAATAACTCTGAAACCTGCGATAAAACATTATTGTATAACAAAGATTTGCAGAGTGACGGTGATGCAACCCGTCAAAATAAGAGATGTACTGATATGTATTTGCTTGCTCTTCTTTTTCATCATTATTGCATAAAAATAGATTTTGTAGCTTAAAACAATAAGTGGCAGAAGTAAACTAAGTAATTTGTCTGATGACTAGTGCATGTAATTATTTGTTTTTGTCATATTTCTATGATTCCTACAGTTTCTCCACCATCTCCAGGAGCTGATTTACTTGAGTCTCGTCTCTTGTGTTCGTGTCTAACACGTGATACCGGCGGCCGCATCTGTCCAGCAGCCGCCGTAGAGGCTCTCCGCTCTTCTCGATGTGTTTGTCCACTGTCCGTCCCCGCAGCTCCTCTCCATAGGTGAACAACACCACCGTTCTTCTCCACACGTCGTTTCCCAAAACACTGAGGTACATCTCCACAGCTCTCCTGTCTCTCTCTCTGAACCGGTCCACCGGTACAGCCAGCACGAACGACGTCTTGCTCCTCTCGGGGCAGAAGGACGGGCTTCGAATGATCTCCGTCCTGACCTGCTTGGGGTTTGCCAGACCGAACAGACTCCACCCGGGGGTGTCCACCACCGTCACAGGCCACCCTGATACCCTCCCCCGGCCTGAAGAGCACCTGACGGTCTTCATGCCGACCTGAAACTCGTCACTGTCCAGGATCATGTTGCCTGCCGAGCTTTTCCCCGACTTCCTCCTTCCCAGCAGGATGAGGCAAAGAGCGGGCTTAAAACCAAAAACTGGACATCCTGCAATGGATTTTTACATTTTACACACTTTTTTTCAGTTGTTGCTGATTAACGACAACATTGAAAATATCAAAGCTTACCTCGGGCCATATACGGTGCTCCTGAGGTCATCTGCATCCTTCGTCCTGAGCTCCCATCATGCATCACTGTCATTTCTATCTCCTCTCGTCGTCCCTGTAACCTCCTGTCCTCCTTTATGCTCAGGTTTTGTCTCAGCAGGGTGTACATCCTGTCCTGGATCTCCCTCGGACGCCTGTTAGTCTCAGTCATGTTCCAGATCTTCCCAAAGAGCTCTCGGCGCTGATCCTCTGCAGCTCTGGACTGGTTGGTCAGGACCTGGTACCTGTTCCCACATCGCTCCAGCAGCCAGCGAAGAGTCCCACCCTGGTGACGTACGTGTTCCTGGATCGGCAGCCCTCCTGCAGCACAGATAACCTCACGGGTTAACCTCAGTGGACAGAGAAGGACCAAGTAAGTAAGAAATGAACGCGACTAAGAGCTAACTGCTAACGTCAGCATGTTAACGTGATCACATGACGATGCCGCGAGAAACCGCGGATTCATGAACACATGTAGGCTACAGAGTGAACACTAAAAGAGTCATTCAAAAAGACCGTTTGTTCATATTTTGCCCATGACCTGTCATCCCAGCTTAAGGCTTTATCGTGGATATAAAGTGTAAGCAGATTGACCACAGTGATTTTTTTCTCTGATTGTTTCATTTGAAGCTGTAAAAGTAGTTAAAAAAACAAAAAAACACTATTTCACGATGGAAAAATTGATGTTTTGCAATAAAGCTACTGGATTTTTTTTTTTTTGCAAACTACATAAAATAGCCTTCTAAGACACGCCAAAGCATAGAAAGTTTCAAAAAAGGCCAAAAACACCATAATTTGGCATGTTGAAAAAATGACCGACAAAGCAAGGCTACAGTATGGCAAAACATCAAAATGTCACATGTCGAGTTGTAAAAGTAGTTAAAAAACAAATAAACACTATTTCATGATGGAAAAATTGATGTTTTGCAACAAAGCTACAGGATTTTTTCAGAACATGGATAAAGAAATTAATTATTAAATTAATTATTAAATTAATTATTAAATTAATTATTAAATTATAAAATAAACTGGCCAAAGCCAAGTCAATTTTATTTATTAAGCCCATTATTGCAAGTCACAATTTGACTCAGAGGGCTTTACAGCATACAGCATCCCTCTGCTCTTAGACCCTCACATCGACGAAGGAAAAACTCCCCGAAAAACCCTGCAACAGGGGAAAAATAGTAGAAACCTCAGGAAGAGCGACCACGTGCAATAAAAGTGCTAAATAATCATTTAAGCACAAAGCAAATATATCACAGTTTACCTAATTTTTCTCCATGTGTGAAGAGGACCATGGATCTCTGCCAGATGGGGGTTTGGAGCAGTCTGAGCTGGGCCTCCATGGCCGTCCACTCCTCCGGACCGAAGCTGGAAGAGATGGGCAGCACCAGCAGGACGACGCTGGGCCCCGGGGCGCAGAGGCTCAGGCCTCTGCAGAGCTCTCTGGACACCCTGGCTGGAGTGGAGGTGTGGGACAGCCACCCGGGAGTGTCCACCACCGTCACCTGATTGATCACATTTAATAAAAGTGAGTACAGACAAGATTTGAAGTAAAAATGAGTAAATCCAAACAGTGAACTTGAATATATTCACTTGTACTCCACAGATGGTGGCGATCTGTCGGGAGCTGCGGGTCGTTTTTTTGTGGAAAGCTGCTTTTCCCAGGATGGCGTTTCCTGCCGTGCTCTTCCCACTTTGTTTCTCGCCCAGTAACAGCACAACCACTTGGGGCGAGCTTGAATCTGGACGTGACAAACATTCGTAAGTTCCCATTCATGCACACTAAAACACAGTTTCCATCAATCTTTTACATAGCGTGAATAATACAGTAATTTTTTTTTTTTTGCGATTTTGGACAATACTTTATTCTGACAGTTTTGAGCTGCTCTGGACACTGTACGATACCGATGGCTTTTTTAAAAATGTTAGACAATAGGCTATACTATATTCTTTTAATGATATTTTGGAAAATATAATATACTTTGACTATTTATGGTATTTTGCCATGACCGAAAAAGCACGGCAAATGTCAAAATTTAGCATGTCCCAAAAACAGCTGAAAACAACATTTAACCACATAAAATAACCTTTCAACATATGCCACTGAATAGAAAGTTGCAAAAAAAGCAAAAAACACCATAATTTTACACGTCGAAAAAATGATTAAAAAAGTAAGGCTATAGTTTGGCAAAAATGTCAAAATATGACACGTCCCAAAAACAGCTGGAGATCATGTTAAACCCTATAAATTAGCGTTACAAGACACGCCATGAAATAGAACATTTTTGCCAAACTATAGCCTTACTATTTTGGTCATTTTTTGGACGTCCTACATAATGGTGTTTTTGGCCATTTTTGCACATTTAAATGCTATGGCGTGTCTCAGCACGCCACTTAACGCTGTTTTGAGGTGATTTAAACTGTTTTTGGGACATGTCATTTTTTGCCATTTTGCCATTTTTGCCATACTATAGCCTTGCTATTTTTGTCATTTTTTGGACGTTGTATATTATGGTGTTTTTGGCCATTTTTGCACATTTAAATGCTATGGCGTGTCTCAGCACGCCACTAAACGCTGTTTTGAGGTGATTTAAACTGTTTTTAGGACATGTCATTTTTTGCCATTTTGCCATTTTTGCCATACTATAGCCTTGCTATTTTGGTCATTTTTTGGACGTTGTATATTATGGTGTTTTTTGCCATTTTTGCATAGTTAAATGCTATGGCATGTCTCAGCACGCCACTTAACACTGTTTTGAGGTGTTTTAAGCTGTTTTTGGGACATGTCATTTTTTGCCATTTTGCCATTTTTGCCATACTATAGCCTTGCTATTTTTGTCATTTTTTGGACATTGTAGATTATGGTGTTTTTGGCCATTTTTGCACATTTAAGTGCTATGGCGTGTCTTAGCACTCTATTTTATGCTGTTTTTAGGTGTTTTAAGCTGTTTTTGGGACATGTCATTTTTTGCCATTTTGCCATTTTTGCCATACTATAGCCTTGCTATTTTGGTCATTTTTTGGACGTTCTACATAATGGTGTTTTTGGCCATTTTTGCATATTTAAATGCTATGGCGTGTCTCAGCACGCCACTTAACGCTGTTTTGAGGTGATTTAAACTGTTTTTGGGACATGTCATTTTTTGCCATTTTGCCATTTTTGCCATACTATAGCCTTGCTATTTTTGTCATTTTTTGGACGTTGTATATTATGGTGTTTTTTTGCCATTTTTGCATAGTTAAATGCAATGGCGTGTCTCAGCACGCTACTTAACGCTGTTTTGAGGTGTTTTAAGATGTTTTTGGGACATGTCATTTTTTGCCATTTTGCCATTTTTGCCATACTATAGCCTTGCTATTTTGATCATTTTTTGGACATTGTATATTATGGTGTTTTTGGCCATTTTTGCACATTTAAGTGCTATGGCGTGTCTTAGCACTCTATTTTATGCTGTTTTTAGGTGTTTTAAGCTGTTTTTGGGACATGTCATTTTTTGCCATTTTGCCATTTTTGCCATACTATAGCCTTGCTATTTTGGTCATTTTTTGGACATTGTATATTATGGTGTTTTTGGCAATTTTTGCATATTTAAATGCTATGGTGTGTCTTAGCAAGCTATTTAATACTGTTTTGAGGTGTTTTAAGCTGTTTTTGGGACATGTCATTTTTTGCCATTTTTTCCATTTTTGCCATACTATAGCCTTGCTATTTTGGTCATTTTTTGGACGTTGTATATTATGTTGTTTTTCGCAATTTTTGCACATTTAAATGCTATGGCGTGTCTCAGCACGCCACTTAACGCTGTTTTGAGGTGTTTTAAGCTGTTTTTGGGACATGTCATTTTTTGCCATTTTTTCCATTTTTGCCATACTATAGCCTTGCTATTTTCGTCATTTTTTGGAGGTTATATATGATGTTATTTTTGGCAATTTTTGCATATTTAAATGCTATGGCGTGTCTTAACACACTATTTTATGCTGTTTTGAGGTGTTTTAAGCTGTTTTTGGGACGTGTCATTTGTTGACATTTTTTGCCATTTTTGCCATTTTGCCATACTATAGCCTTGCTATTTTGTTCATTTTTTTGACTGTTAATATTGTGGTGTTTTTTTAAATATTTGAATGTTTAAACCTTATGGCGTGACTCATGCTATTTTATGCTGTTTTGAGGTGTTTTAAGCTCTTTTTGGAAAATGTCATTTGTTGACATTTTTTGCCATTTTGCCATACTATAGCCTTACTTTTTTGGTCATTTTTTGGACGTTGTATATTATCGTGTTTTTGGCCATATTTGCATGTTTAAATGCGATGGCGTGTGTCAGCACACTATTTAATGCTGTTTTGATGTGTTTTAAACTGTTTTTGGGACATGTCATTTTTTGACATTATTGCCATTTTTGCCATACTATAGCCTTGCTTTTTTGTTAATTTTTTGGACAGTTAATATTATGGTGTTTTTTTGAAATATTTGAATGTTTAAACGTTATGGCCTGACTCAGCATGCTATTTTATGCTGTTTTGATGTGTCTTAAGCTGTTTTTGGGACATGTCATTTGTTGACATTTTTGCCATTTTTGCCATACTATAGCCTTGCTTTTTTGGTCATTTTTTGGATCTTGTATATTATGGTGTTTTTGGCAATTTTTGCACATTTAAATGCTATGTCATGTCTCAGCACGCCACTTAACGCTGTTTTGAGGTGATTTAAGCTGTTTTTGGGACATGTCATTTTTTGACATTTTTGCCATACTATAGCCTTGCTATTTTGGTCATTTTTTGGACGTTATATATGATGTTATTTTTGGCAAATTTTGCATATTTAAATGCTATGGCATGTCTAAGCACGCTATTTTATGCTGTTTTGATGTGTTTTAAGCTGTTTTTGGGACATGTCAAATTTTGCCATTTTTGCCATTTTTGCCATACTATAGTCTTACTTTTTTGGTCATTTTTTGGACGTTGTATATTATCGTGTTTTTGGCCATATCTGCATGTTTAAATGCGATGGCGTGTGTCAGCACACTATTTAATGCTGTTTTGATGTGTTTTAAACTGTTTTTGGGACATGTCGTTTTTTGACAATATTGCCATTTTTGCCATACTATAGCCTTGCTTTTTTGTTAATTTTTTGGACAGTTAATATTATGGTGTTTTTTGAAATATTTGAATGTTTAAATGTTATGGCGTGACTCAGCATGTTATTTTATAGTGTTTTGATGTGTCTTAAGCTGTTTTTGGGACATGTCATTTGTTGACATTTTTGCCATTTTTGCCATACTATAGCCTTGCTTTTTTGGTCATTTTTTGGACGTTGTATATTATGGTGTTTTTGGCAATTTTTGCACATTTAAATGCTATGTCATGTCTCAGCACGCCACTTAACGCTGTTTTGAGGTGATTTAAGCTGTTTTTGGGACATGTCATTTTTTGACATTTTTGCCATACTATAGCCTTGCTTTTTTCGTCATTTTTTGGAGGTTGTATATTATGTTATTTTTGGCAATTTTTGCATATTTAAATGCTATGGCGTGTCTTAGCACGTTATTTTATGCTGTTTTGATGTGTTTTAAGCTGTTTTTGGGACATGCCATTTTTTAACATTTTGACATTTTTGCCATACTATAGCCTTGCTTTTTTGGTCATTTTTTGGACGTTGTATATTATGTTATTTTTGGCTATTTTTGCATGTTTAAATGCTATGGCGTGTCACAGCACACTATTTGTTGCTGTTTTGAGGTGTTTTAAGCTGTTTCTGGGACATGTCATTTTTTTGCCATTTTTGCCATACTATAGCCTTGCTTTTTTGGTCATTTTTTGGATGTTTTATATTATGGTGTTTTTGGTTATTTTTGCGCATTTAAATACTATGGTGTGTCTTAGCACGTTATTTCACGCTGTTTTGAGGTGATTTAAGCTGTTTTTGGGACATGTCATTTTTTGCCATTTTTGCCATACTATAGCCTTGCTTTTTTCATCATTTTTTGGAGGTTGTATATTATGTTATTTTTGCCAATTTTTGCATGTTTAAATGCTATGGCGTGTCTTTGCACATTATTTTATGCTGTTTTGATGTGTTTTAAACTGTTTTTGGGACATGTCATTTTTTAACATTTTGACATTTTTGCCATACTATAGCCTTGCTTTTTTGGCCATTTTTTGGACGTTGTATATTATGTTATTTTTGGCAATTTTTGCATGTTTAAATGCTATGGCGTGTCTCAGCACACTATTTGGTGCTGTTTTGAGGTGTTTTAAGCTGTTTCTGGGACATGTCATTTCTTGCCGTTTTTGCCATTTGTGCCATACTATAGCCTTGCTTTTTTCGTCATTTTTTGGAGGTTATATATTTTGTTATTTTTGGCAATTTTTGCATATTTAAATGCTATGGCATGTCTTAGCACGTTATTTTATGCTATTTTGATGTGTTTTAAGCTGTTTTTGGGACATGTCATTTTTCTCCATTTTTGCCATTTTTGCCATACTATAGCCTTGCTTCTTTGGTCATTTTTTTGGACAGTTAATATTATGGTGTTTTTGGCAATTTTTGCATATTTATTATCTTGCAAGGCTATAGTATGGGAAAATGGCAAGAAATGACCCAGAAACAGCTTAAAGCACATCAAAACAGCATAAAATAGCATGCTGAGACACACCATAGCATTTAAACATGCAAATATGGCCAAAAACACGATTACATTACAACGTCCAAAAAATGACCAAAAAAGCAAGGCTATAGTATGGCAAAAATGGCAAAAATGGCAAAAAATGACATGTCCCAAAAACAGCTTAAAACACCTCAAAACAGCATAAATTAGCATGCTGAGTCACGCCATATATTTAAACATTCAAATATTCCCAAAAACACCATAATATACAACATCCAAAAAATGACCAAAATAGCAAGGCTATAGTATGGCAAAAATGGCAAAAATGGAGAAAAATGACATGTCCCAAAAACAGATTAAAACAACTCAAAACAGCGTTAAGTGGCGTGCTGAGACATGCCATAGCATTTAAATGTGCAAAAATGGCCAAAAAACACCATAATATACAACGTCCAAAAAACTACCAAAATAGCAAGGCTATAGTATGGCAAAAATGGCAAAAAAATGACATGTCCGAAAAACAGCTTAAAACACCTCAAAACAGCATAAATTAGCGTGCTGAGTCACATCATAATGTTTAAACATTCAAATATTCCCAAAAACACCATAATATACAACGTCCAAAAAATGACCACAAAAGCAAGGCTATAGTATGGCAAAATTGTCAAAATTTGACATGTCCCAAAAACAGCTGGAAATCACATTAAACCCTTTAAAATAGCCTTATAAGACATGTCATAATATAGAAAGTTCCAAAAAAGGCCACAAACAGCATAATTTGGGATGTGGATACAATGACCCTGCTGTAGTGGGTGTGGTTATGCTCAGCTTCAGTGCAGAGATGTGGGAATGGTTCAGGGGAGCTGTGTGAGAGTTGACTGACACTGATGTTTTATGTTGGTTGATGCTCTCCTTTGTGTCTCTGCAGAAGCATGATGGAGCCGGCTGATACACACACACACACACACACACACACACACACACACACACACACACACACACACACACACACACACACACACACACACACACACACCGCACAGCAGGGAGGCTGTGCTCCTTACTGGAGAAACCTGAGTTGGACTTTGGTGAAAATTAATCTTTTGGACGAGCTCTTCAAGCACTGGGGAAATGGTGGTGAAGACCATTCATTTATGTTATTTCCAGGATGTGTGTAAGAAATAAAGCTCCTGTGCACCAAACCCCAGAGTCTTGTTTGTGTGTTGGTTTTGCTGAACTGAACCAGGTATCACGGTCACATGTCACAAACCCAAAATGCAATACTGTAGTATGCCGAAAAATGTCAAAAAATGACATGCCTGAGCATGCTGAGTCATGCCATAACGTTTAAACATTCAAATATTCCCAAAAACACCACAATATTAACTGTCCAAAAAATGACCCAAAAAGCAAGGCTATAGTATGGCAAAAATGGCAAAAAAATGACATGTCCCAAAAACAGCTTAAAACACCTCAAAACAGCATTAAATAGCGTGCTGAGACACGCCATAGCATTTAAACATGCAAAAATGGCCAAAAATACCACAATATACAACGTCCAAAAAATGACCAAAAAAGCAAGGCTATAGTATGGCAAAAATGGCAAAATGGCAAAAAATGACAAGTCATAAAAACAGCTTAAAACACCTCAAAACAGCATAAAATAGCGTGCTGACACAGGCCATAGCATTTAAACATGCAAAAATGGCCAAAAACACCATAATATACAACGTCCAAAAAATGACCAAAAAAGCAAGGCTATAGTATGGCAAAAATGGCAAATTGGCAAAAAATGACATGTCCCAAAAACAGCTTAAAACACCTCAAAACAGCATAAAATAGAGTGCTAAGACTTGCCATAGCATTTAAACATTCAAAAATAGCCAAAAACACCATAATATACAACGTCCAAAAAATGACCAAAATAGCAAGGCTATAGTATGGCAAAAATGGCAAATTGGCAAAAAATGAGATGTCCCAAAAACAGCTTAAAACACCTCAAAACAGCATAAAATAGAGTGCTAAGACTTGCCATAGCATTTAAACATTCAAAAATAGCCAAAAACACCATAATATACAACGTCCAAAAAATGATCAAAATAGCAAGGCTATAGTATGGCAAAAATGGCAAAATGGCAAAAAATGACATGTCCCAAAAACAGCTTAAATCACCTCAAAACAGCGTTAAGTGGCGTGCTGAGACACGCCATAGCATTTAAATATGCAAAAATGGCCCAAAACACAATAATATACAACGTCCAAAAAATGACCAAAAAAGCAAGGCTATAGTATGGCAAAAATGGCAAAATGGCAAAAAATGACATGTCCCAAAAACAGCTTAAAACACCTCAAAACAGCATTAAATAGCGTGCTGAGACACGCCATAGTATTTAAATATGCAAAAATGGCCAAAAACACCATAATATACAACGTCCAAAAAATGACCACAAAAGCAAGGCTATAGTATGGCAAAAATGGCAAAAATGGCAAAAAATGACATGTCCCAAAAACAGCTTAAAACACCTTAAAACAGCATAAAATAGCGTGCTGAGACACGCCATAGCATTAATCATTCAAAAATGGCTAAAAACAACATAATATACAACGTCCAAAAAATGACCAAAAAAGCAAGGCTATAGTATGGCAAAAATGGCAAAAATGGCAAAAAATGAGATGTCCCAAAAACAGCTTAAAACACCTCAAAACAGCATAAAATAGAGTGCTAAGACTTGCCATAGCATTTAAACATTCAAAAATAGCCAAAAACACCATAATATACAACGTCCAAAAAATGACCAAAATAGCAAGGCTATAGTATGGCAAAAATGGCAAAATGGCAAAAAATGACATGTCCCAAAAACAGCTTAAATCACCTCAAAACAGCGTTAAGTGGCGTGCTGAGACACGCCATAGCATTTAAATATGCAAAAATGGCCAAAAACACCATAATATACAACGTCCAAAAAATGACCAAAATAGCAAGGCTATAGTATGGCAAAAATAGCAAATTGGGAAAAAATGACATGTCCCAAAAACACCTTAAAACACCTCAAAACAGCATAAAATAGCATGCTAAGACACACCATAGCGTTTAAATGTGCAAAAATAACCAAAAACACCATTATGTAGAACATCCAAAAAATGACCAAAATAGCAAGGCTATAGTATGGCAAAAATGGCAAAATGTCAAAAAATTACATTTCCAAAAACAGATTAAAACACCTCAAAACAGCATTAAATAGCATGCTGAGACATGCCATAGCATTTATACATGCAAAAATAACCAAAAACACCATTATGTAGAACATCCAAAAAATGATCAAAATAGCAAGGCTATAGTATGGCAAAAATGGCAAAATGGCAAAAAATGACATGTCCCAAAAACAGCTTAAAACACCTCAAAACAGCATTAAATAGCGTGCTGAGACATGCCATAGTTTTTAAACATTCAAAAATGGCTGAAAACACCATAATATACAACGTCCAAAAAACGACCAAAAAAGCAAGGCTATAGTATGGCAAAAATGGCAAAAATGGCAAAAAATGATGCGTCCCAAAACAGGTTAAAACACCTCAAAACAGCATTAAATAGCATGCTGAGACATGCCATAGCATTTATACATGCAAAAATTGCCAAAAACACCATAATATACAACGTCCAAAAAATGACCAAAAAAGCAAGGCTATAGTATGGCAAAAATGGCAAAATGTCAAAAAATTACATTTCCAAAAACAGATTAAAACACCTCAAAACAGCATTAAATAGCATGCTGAGACATGCCATAGCATTTATACATGCAAAAATAGCCAAAAACACCATAATATACAACGTCCAAAAAATGATCAAAATAGCAAGGCTATAGTATGGCAAAAATGGCAAAATGGCAAAAAATGACATGTCCCAAAAACAGCTTAAATCACCTCAAAACAGCGTTAAGTGGCGTGCTGAGACACGCCATAGCATTTAAATATGCAAAAATGGCCAAAAACACCATAATATACAACGTCCAAAAAATGACCAAAAAAGCAAGGCTATAGTATGGCAAAAATGGCAAAATGGCAAAAAATGACATGTCCCAAAAACAGCTTAAAACACCTCAAAACAGCATTAAATAGCGTGCTGAGACACGCCATAGTATTTAAATATGCAAAAATGGCCAAAAACACCATAATATACAACGTCCAAAAAATGACCACAAAAGCAAGGCTATAGTATGGCAAAAATGGCAAAAATGGCAAAAAATGATGCGTCCCAAAACAGGTTAAAACACCTTAAAACAGCATAAAATAGCGTGCTGAGACACGCCATAGCATTAATCATTCAAAAATGGCTAAAAACAACATAATATACAACGTCCAAAAAATGACCAAAAAAGCAAGGCTATAGTATGGCAAAAATGGCAAAAATGGCAAAAAATGAGATGTCCCAAAAACAGCTTAAAACACCTCAAAACAGCATAAAATAGAGTGCTAAGACTTGCCATAGCATTTAAACATTCAAAAATAGCCAAAAACACCATAATATACAACGTCCAAAAAATGACCAAAATAGCAAGGCTATAGTATGGCAAAAATGGCAAAATGGCAAAAAATGACATGTCCCAAAAACAGCTTAAAACACCTCAAAACAGCGTTAAGTGGCGTGCTGAGACACGCCATAGCATTTAAACATTCAAAAATGGCTAAAAACAACATAATATACAACGTCCAAAAAATGACCAAAATAGCAAGGCTATAGTATGGCAAAAATAGCAAATTGGGAAAAAATGACATGTCCCAAAAACACCTTAAAACACCTCAAAACAGCATAAAATAGAGTGCTAAGACTTGCCATAGCATTTAAATGTGCAAAAATGGCTAAAAACAACATAATATACAACGTCCAAAAAATGACCAAAAAAGCAAGGCTATAGTATGGCAAAAATGGTAAAAATGGCAAAAAATGAGATGTCCCAAAAACAGCTTAAAACTCATCAAAACAGCATTAAATAGCGTGCTGATACACGCCATAGCATTTAAACATGCAAAAATGGCCAAAAACACCATAATATACAACGTCCAAAAAATGACCAAAATAGCAAGGCTATAGTATGGCAAAAATAGCAAATTGGGAAAAAATGACGTGTCCCAAAAACATCTTAAATCACCTCAAAACAGCGTTAAGTGGCGTGCTGAGACACGCCATAGCATTTAAATATGCAAAAATGGCCAAAAACACCATTATGTAGAACATCCAAAAAATGACCAAAATAGCAAGGCTATAGTATGGCAAAAATGGCAAAATGGCAAAAAATGACATGTCCCAAAAACAGCTTAAAACACCTCAAAACAGCATTAAATAGCGTGCTGAGACACGCCATAGTTTTTAAACATTCAAAAATGGCTGAAAACACCATAATATACAACGTCCAAAAAACGACCAATAAGCAAGGCTATAGTATGGCAAAAATGGCAAAAATGGCAAAAAATGATGCGTCCCAAAACAGGTTAAAACACCTCAAAACAGCATTAAATAGCATGCTGAGACATGCCATAGCATTTATACATGCAAAAATTGCCAAAAACACCATAATATACAACGTCCAAAAAATGACCAAAAAAGCAAGGCTATAGTATGGCAAAAATGGTAAAAATGGCAAAAAATTACATGTCCCAAAAACAGATTAAAACACATCAAAACAGCATTAAATAGCATGCTGAGACATGCCATAGCATTTATACATGCAAAAATTGCCAAAAACACCATAATATACAACGTCCAAAAAATGACCACAAAAGCAAGGCTATAGTATGGCAAAAATGGCAAAAATGGCAAAAAATGATGCGTCCCAAAACAGGTTAAAACACCTTAAAACAGCATAAAATAGCGTGCTAAGACACGCCATAGCATTTAAACATTCAAAAATGGCCAAAAACACCATAATATACAATGTCCAAAAAACTACCACAAAAGCAAGGCTATAGTATGGCAAAATTGTCAAAATTTGACATGTCCCAAAAACAGCTGGAAATCACATTAAACCCTTTAAAATAGCCTTATAAGACATGTCATAATATAGAAAGTTCCAAAAAAGGCCACAAACAGCATAATTTGGGATGTGGATACAATGACCCTGCTGTAGTGGGTGTGGTTATGCTCAGCTTCAGTGCAGAGATGTGGGAATGGTTCAGGGGAGCTGTGTGAGAGTTGACTGACACTGATGTTTTATGTTGGTTGATGCTCTCCTTTGTGTCTCTGCAGAAGCATGATGGAGCTGGCTGACACACACACACACACACACACACACACACACACACACACACACACACACACACACACACACACACACACACACCGCACAGCAGGGAGGCTGTGCTCCTTACTGGAGAAACCTGAGTTGGACTTTGGTGAAAATTAATCTTTTGGACGAGCTCTTCAAGCACTGGGGAAATGGTGGTGAAGACCATTCATTTATGTTATTTCCAGGATGTGTGTAAGAAATAAAGCTCCTGTGCACCAAACCCCAGAGTCTTGTTTGTGTGTTGGTTTTGCTGAACTGAACCAGGTATCAAGGTCACATGTCACAAACCCAAAATGCAATACTATAGTATGCCGAAAAATGTCAAAAAATGACATGCCTGAGCATGCTGAGTCACACCATAACATTTAAACATTAAACATATTTCAAAAAACACCATAATATTAACTGTCCAAAAAATGACCCAAAAAGCAAGGCTATAGTATGGCAAAAATGGCAAAAATGGAAAAAAAATGACACGTCCCAAAACAGCTTAAAACACCTCAAAACAGCATAAAATAGTGTGCTAAGACTTGCCATAGCATTTAAATGTGCAAAAATGGCCAAAAATACCACAATATACAACATCCAAAAAATGACCAAAAAAGCAAGGCTATAGTATGGCAAAAATGGCAAATTGGCAAAAAATGACATGTCCCAAAAACAGCTTAAAACACCTCAAAACAGCATAAAATAGTGTGCTAAGACTTGCCATAGCATTTAAATATGCGAAAATGGCTCAAAACACCATAATATACAACGTCCAAAAAATGACCAAAAAAGCAAGGCTATAGTATGGCAAAAATGGCAAAATGGCAAAAAATGACATGTCCCAAAAACAGCTTAAAACACCTCAAAACAGCGTTAAGTGGCGTGCTGAGACACGCCATAGCATTTAAACATTCAAAAATGGCTAAAAACAACATAATATACAACGTCCAAAAAATGACCAAAAAAGCAAGGCTATAGTATGGCAAAAATGGCAAAATGTCAAAAAATTACATTTCCAAAAACAGATTAAAACTCATCAAAACAGCATTAAATAGCGTGCTGATACACGCCATAGCATTTAAACATGCAAAAATGGCCAAAAACACCATAATATACAACGTCCAAAAAATGACCAAAATAGCAAGGCTATAGTATGGCAAAAATGGCAAAAATAGCAAAAATGACATGTCCCATAAATAGCTTAAAACACCTTAAAACAGCATAAAATAGTGTGCTGAGACTTGCCATAGCATTTAAATGTGCAAAAATGGCCAAAAATACCATAATATACAACATCCAAAAAATGACCAAAAAAGCAAGGCTATAGTATGGCAAAAATGGCAAATTGGCAAAAAATGAGATGTCCCAAAAACACCTTAAAACACCTCAAAACAGCATAAAATAGTGTGCTAAGACTTGCCATAGCATTTAAATATGCAAAAATGGCCAAAAACACCAAAATATACAACGTCCAAAAAATGACCAAAATAGCAAGGCTATAGTATGGCAAAAATGGCAAAATGGCAAAAACTGACATGTCCCAAAAACAGCTTAAATCACCTCAAAACAGCGTTAAGTGGTGTGCTGAGACACGCCATAGCATTTAAATATGCAAAAACGGCCAAAAACACCATAATTTACAATGTCCAAAAAATGACCAAAATAGCAAGGCTATAGTATGGCAAAAATGGCAAAATGGCAAAAAATGACATGTCCCAAAAACAGCTTAAAACACCTCAAAACAGCATAAAATAGCGTGCTAAGACTTGCCATAGCATTTAAATATGCAAAAATGGCCAAAAACACCATAATATACAACGTCCAAAAAATGACCAAAAAAGCAAGGCTATAGTATGGCAAAAATGGCAAAATGGCAAAAAATGACATGTCCCAAAAACAGCTTAAAACACCTCAAAACAGCATTAAATAGCGTGCTGAGACATGCCATATTTTTTAAACATTCAAAAATGGCTGAAAACACCATAATATACAACGTCCAAAAAACGACCAAAAAAGCAAGGCTATAGTATGGCAAAAATGGCAAAATGGCAAAAAATGACATGTCCCAAAAACAGCTTAAAACACCTCAAAACAGCGTTAAGTGGCGTGCTGAGACACGCCATAGCATTTAAACATTCAAAAATGGCTAAAAACAACATAATATACAACGTCCAAAAAATGACCAAAATAGCAAGGCTATAGTATGGCAAAAATAGCAAATTGGGAAAAAATGACGTGTCCCAAAAACACCTTAAAACACCTCAAAACAGCATAAAATAGAGTGCTAAGACTTGCCATAGCATTTAAATGTGCAAAAATGGCCAAAAATACCATAATATACAACATCCAAAAAATGACCAAAAAAGCAAGGCTATAGTATGGCAAAAATGGCAAATTGGCAAAAAATGAGATGTCCCAAAAACAGCTTAAAACACCTCAAAACAGCATAAAATAGCGTGCTGAGACACGCCATCGCATTTAAATGTGCAAAAATGGCCAAAAACACCATTATGTAGAACGTCCAAAAAATGACCAAAATAGCAAGGCTATAGTATGGCAAAAATTTCAAAATGGCAAAAAATGACATGTCCCAAAAACAGCTTAAATCACCTCAAAACAGCGTTAAGTGGCGTGCTGAGACACGCCATAGCATTTAAATATGCAAAAATGGCCAAAAACACCATAATTTACAATGTCCAAAAAATGACCAAAAAAGCAAGGCTATAGTATGGCAAAAATGGCAAAAAATGACATGTCCCAAAAACACCTTAAAACACCTCAAAACAGCATAAAATAGCATGCTAAGACACGCCATAGCATTTAAATGTGCGAAAATGGCCAAAAATACCACAATATACAACGTCCAAAAAATGACCAAAATAGCAAGGCTATAGTATGGCAAAAATGGCAAAATGGCAAAAAATGACATGTCCAAAAAACACCTTAAAACACCTCAAAACAGCATTAAATAGCGTGCTAAGACACACCATAGCATTTAAATGTGCAAAAATAACCAAAAACACCATTATGTAGAACATCCAAAAAATGACCAAAATAGCAAGGCTATAGTATGGCAAAAAGGGCAAAATGGCAAAAAATGACATGTCCCAAAACAGCTTAAAACACCTCAAAACAGCATTAAATAGCGTGCTGAGACATGCCATAGTTTTTAAACATGCAAAAATGGCTGAAAACACCATAATATACAACGTCCAAAAAACGACCAAAAAAGCAAGGCTATAGTATGGCAAAAATGGCAAAAATGGCAAAAAATGATGCGTCCCAAAACAGGTTAAAACACCTCAAAACAGCATTAAATAGCGTGCTGAGACATGCCATAGTATTTAAATATGCAAAAATTGCCCAAAACATCATAATATACAACATCCAAAAAATGACCAAAATAGCAAGGCTATAGTATGGCAAAAATGGCAAAAAAGTGCAAAAAATTACATTTCCCAAAAACAGATTAAAACACATCAAAACAGCATTAAATAGTGTGCTGAGACACGCCATAGCATTTATACATGCAAAAATTGCCAAAAACACCATAATATACAACGTCCAAAAAATGACCACAAAAGCAAGGCTATAGTATGGCAAAAATGTCAAAATTTGACATGTCCCAAAAACAGCTGGAAATCACATTAAACCCTTTAAAATAGCCTTATAAGACATGTCATAATATAGAAAGTTCCAAAAAAGGCCACAAACAGCATAATTTGGGATGTGGATACAATGACCCTGCTGTAGTGGGTGTGGTTATGCTCAGCTTCAGTGCAGAGATGTGGGAATGGTTCAGGGGAGCTGTGTGAGAGTTGACTGACACTGATGTTTTATGTTGGTTGATGCTCTCCTTTGTGTCTCTGCAGAAGCATGATGGAGCTGGCTGACACACACACACACACACACACACACACACACACACACACACACACACACACACACACACACACACCGCACAGCAGGGAGGCTGTGCTCCTTACTGGAGAAACCTGAGTTGGACTTTGGCGAAAATTAATCTTTTGGACGAGCTCTTCAAGCACTGGGGAAATGGTGGTGAAGACCATTCATTTATGTTATTTCCAGGATGTGTGTAAGAAATAAAGCTCCTGTGCACCAAACCCCAGAGTCTTGTTTGTGTGTTGGTTTTGCTGAACTGAACCAGGTATCAAGGTCACATGTCACAAACCCAAAATGCAATACTATAGTATGCCGAAAAATGTCAAAAAATGACATGCCTGAGCATGCTGAGTCATGCCATAACGTTTAAACATTCAAATATTCCCAAAAACACCACAATATTAACTGTCCAAAAAATTACCACAAAAGCAAGGCTATAGTATGGCAAAAATGGCAAAAATGGAAAAAAACGACATGTCCCAAAAATAGCTTAAAACACCTCAAAACAGCATAAAATAGCATGCTGAGTCACACCATAATGTTTAAACATTAAACATATTTCAAAAAACACCATAATATTAACTGTCCAAAAAATGACCCAAAAAGCAAGGCTATAGTATGGCAAAAATGGCAAAAAATGAGATGTCCCAAAAACAGCTTAAAACACCTCAAAACAGCATTAAATAGCGCGCTGAGACACGCCATAGCATTTAAACATTCAAAAATGGCTGAAAACACCATAATATACAACGTCCAAATAATGACCAAAAAAGCAAGGCTATAGTATGGCAAAAAATGTCAAAATGTCAAGAAATGACAAGTCCTAAAAACAGCTTAAAACACCTCAAAACAGCATAAAATAGAGTGCTAAGACTTGCCATAGCATTTAAACATTCAAAAATGGCTAAAAACAACATAATATACAACGTCCAAAAAATGACCAAAAAAGCAAGGCTATAGTATGGCAAAAATGGCAAAAATGGCAAAAAATGAGATGTCCGAAAAACAGCTTAAAACTCATCAAAACAGCATTAAATAGCGTGCTGAGACACGCCATAGTATTTAAATATGCAAAAATGGCCAAAAACACCATAATATACAACGTCCAAAAAATGACCAAAAAAGCAAGGCTATAGTATGGCAAAAATGGCAAAAAATGACATGTCCCAAAAACACCTTAAAACACCTCAAAACAGCATAAAATAGCATGCTAAGACACGCCATAGCATTTAAATGTACGAGAATGGCCAAAAATACCATAATATACAACGTCCAAAAAATGACCAAAATAGCAAGGCTATAGTATGGCAAAAATGGCAAAAATTACATGTCCCAAAAACAGCTTAAAACATTTCAAAACAGCATTAAATAGCGTGCTGAGACACACCATAGCATTTAAATATGCAAAAATTGCCAAAAACAACATAATATACAAAGTCCAAAAAAATGACCAAAAAAGCAAGGCTATAGTATGGCAAAAATGGAAAAAATGGAAAAAAATGACATGTCCTAAAAACAGCTTAAAACACATCAAAACAGCATTAAATAGCGTGCTGAGACACACCATAGCATTTAAATATGCAAAAATGGCCAAAAACACCATGATATACAACGTCCAAAAAATGACCAAAAAAGCAAGGCTATAGTATGGCAAAAATGGCAAAATGGCAAAAAATGACCTGTCCCAAAAACAGCTTAAATCACCTCAAAACAGCGTTAAGTGGCGTGCTGAGACACACCATAGCATTTATACATGCAAAAATTGCCAAAAACACCATAATATACAACGTCCAAAAAATGACCACAAAAGCAAGGCTATAGTATGGCAAAAATCTCAAAATTTGACATGTCCCAAAAACAGCTGGAAATCACATTAAACCCTTTAAAATAGCCTTATAAGACATGTCATAATATAGAAAGTTCCAAAAAAGGCCACAAACAGCATAATTTGGGATGTGGATACAATGACCCTGCTGTAGTGGGTGTGGTTATGCTCAGCTTCAGTGCAGAGATGTGGGAATGGTTCAGGGGAGCTGTGTGAGAGTTGACTGACACTGATGTTTTCTGTTGGTTGATGCTCTCCTTTGTGTCTCTGCAGAAGCATGATGGAGCTGGCTGACACACACACACACACACACACACACACACACACACACACACACACACACACACACACACACACACCGCACAGCAGGGAGGCTGTGCTCCTTACTGGAGAAACCTGAGTTGGACTTTGGTGAAAATTAATCTTTTGGACGAGCTCTTCAAGCACTGGGGAAATGGTGGTGAAGACCATTCATTTATGTTATTTCCAGGATGTGTGTAAGAAATAAAGCTCCTGTGCACCAAACCCCAGAGTCTTGTTTGTGTGTTGGTTTTGCTGAACTGAACCAGGTATCAAGGTCACATGTCACAAACCCAAAATGCAATACTATAGTATGCCGAAAAATGTCAAAAAATGACATGCCTGAGCATGCTGAGTCACGCCATAACGTTTAAACATTCAAATATTCCCAAAAACACCACAATATTAACTGTCCAAAAAATTACCACAAAAGCAAGGCTATAGTATGGCAAAAATGTCAAAAAAGGCAAAAAATTACATTTCCCAAAAACAGATTAAAACACCTCAAAACAGCATTAAATAGCATGCTGACACACGCCATAGCATTTAAATATGCAAAAATTGCCAAAAACAACATAATATACAACATCCAAAAAATGACCAAAATAGCAAGGCTATAGTATGGCAAAAAGGGCAAAAATGGCAAAAAATGACATGTCCCAAAAACAGCTTAAAACACATCAAAACAGCATTAAGTAGCGTGCTGAGACACACCATATCATTTAAACATGCAAAAATGGCCAAAAACACCATTATGTAGAACGTCCAAAAAATGACCAAAAAAGCAAGGCTATAGTATGGCAAAAATGGCAAAAAATTACATTTCCCAAAACAGCTTAAAACTCATCAAAACAGCATTAAATAGCGTGCTGAGACACGCCATAGTATTTAAATATGCAAAAATGGCCCAAAACACCATAATATACAACGTCCAAAAAATGACCACAAAAGCAAGGCTATAGTATGGCAAAAATGGCAAAAAAGTGCAAAAAATGACAAGTCCTAAAAACAGCTTAAAACACCTCAAAACAGCATTAAATAGCGTGCTGAGACACGCCATAGTATTTAAATATGCAAAAATGGCCCAAAACACCATAATATACAACGTCCAAATAATTACCAAAATAGCAAGGCTATAGTATGGCAAAAATGGCAAAAAAGGCAAAAAATTACATTTCCCAAAAACAAATTAAAACACCTCAAAACAGCATTAAATAACGTGCTAAGACATGCCATAGCATTTAAATATGCAAAAATTGCCAAAAAAAACCATCATATATGACCTCCAAAAAATGACGAAAATAGCAAGGCTATAGTATGGCAAAAAATGGCAAAAAATGATGCGTCTCAAAACAGCTGAAAGCACCTCAAAACAGCATTAAATAGCGTGCTGAGACACACCATAACATTTAAACATTCAAAAATGGCCAAAAACACCATATTATCAACTATCCAAAAAATGACCAAAAAAAGTGTCAAAAAATGACATGTCCCATAAACAACAAAAACAACATTAAACCACATACAATTGCCGTCCAAAACACGCCGTAGCATAGAAAGTTGCAAAAACGGCCAAAAAAAACATAATTTGGCATGTCGAAAAAATGACCGAAAAAGCAATACTATGGCATGATGAATATCAATCAATATTCGATCAACATTTTAAGTTTTTTAAAGCCAAAGTATAGTACATCGAAAAACAGCATACATAGCCTACTGTACTCAAAGAAGTGACTGCTACAAATGCCCAAAAAAGTCACAGTATAGCATGTTGATAAAACAGTCCAAAAAGTCAATATTTTAAGTGTTTTATAGTCATGTGTACAGTATGCTGGTCAAAAAAAAGTAGGGCTGCACCTAACAGTTATTTTTTTATCACTCGATTAATCTAACAACAGATATACCGAAAATAACATTTCAAAACTTGTCATTTATACATCAATATTTTATTCAATTATCTTCAATCAGGACAGAGTATACACTTAAAAAATAGCCCAGTCTTAACAAGTAATCTGTGTTTTACAGTCAGATATAAAGTCTCTCCAAAATAAAATGAATGCAAGAGCTCGTTCCACTCAAGTAAAAGGAATGTAGTGCAATCTACATTTAAATCCAACAGCAAAATAGATTAAACAATGTAAAATTCAAGTCACTTTTATATAAAACACTTTTATATGACAAGTACATAAATATAAAAGTCAAATATTACTTTGATGCGTTGGCGTTGTGCAAAACTATGGGTTTTATACCGCAGTGAAGTTAGTTTTATGTTGGATATTTGACAGACATTCGCTCCTATGCTACATATAAAAAATTAATAAAAATTATTTGGAGATTTAAAATGTAAAAATAAGAGGTGTATCTCATGCAGCCAGTGGAGTACTATCATCCCACACTGATTTTGAGTCCATTGGTCACATGACCTGGGAGCTATTGAGCTAAAATGCTAATATTTATATATAGAAAAATAATAAAAATTGTAAATAGGTGTAAAATGTAAAAATAAGAGGCGTATCTCATCATCTCATCTCGACGTTTGAGGGAGGAAGGAGCTGGTAGTCTATTGACAAGTGAGATTTTGTCGCACTTTCCACCATCTTTTCCAGTTAGCCTATTCTTTCTTTTTAAATTTGACATCTTTTTGTAATTTTTCATTAATTTACATTCAGCTCAATAGCTCCCAGGTCATGTGACCAATGGACTCAAAATCAGTGTGGGATGATAGTACTCCACTGGCTACATGAGGTACACCTCTTATTTTTACATTTTAAATCTCCAAATAATTTTTATTATTTTTTTATATGTAGCACAGGAGCGAATGTCTGTCGAGCAACCAACATAAAACTAACTTCACTGCGGTGATTTTATCCGGTTTTAAACAATATTTCATACTCCATCTTTAGATCCTCGCTGCCTAAACGAAGTATTTTCACTCTGTGAAGTATCTTAAACATCCTGACCTGCTCGGGACAACCATGTCTCTGTGTGTGTGGACTGCAGTCCTACCTTAGTCCAGCTGAAGACAGACATTATCCGACTATATGTCGATCTCAAGCAGGAGGACAAGCTAATCCTGGAGCTGTCAAAACCACCGGCAGCCGTGAGACCAGCCTGTCCTGCACCCAGGACCGTGCAGCTTTAGCCGGGGAAAACCACTCAGCTATTCCGCGGTCTCTGGGCCTCCCTGTGGTGCGAAACCAAACAAAAGCCTGCTGGACTCCTTCCACCCTGAGCCTCGGATCCAGGTTAGGAGCTGCAAGTCACGCCGGGGTAAACATCGCCTCCAGCCGCTCTCTCAGGAGCCTCTCTACCCTCCCTGGTGCACCCTGGCCCGGCTAGCTGTCCTCCACCATCGGCGGCTGGGTGAGGACGACATCACACCCGCACTCCTCATCGGCAACCCGGACCCCGATCTTCAGCCCGGCGGCGGCTGCTGGAGGAGGCAGTGTCCGGCCGACAGCAACATCCACCCGGTGCCGATAGGAGCGGCTGCAGGTCCCTGTAATCCAGATCACCTCCAGACACTGACCCTGGGTGAAGTCGAAGCGGGCACCCCCGCATAGCTCGTGCTACCCCCAGAAAGAACACCTGTCCTAAAGACTGTCCACCAGCGACACCAGTCTGCAACGATCTGGACTAACAAACGCGATTTTACCGGACTTTTTTAGATTTTAAAAGCCCGCGTTTTTATTTCAGGCCCCGTCCAGACGCTGGGTCGCGGTTCTGGGCGCTTCAGGGTCAATGTGGATCTCACAACTTCGGATTTATTGATAATTTCCACCTGTTCTGGCAGCGCTCCGCATCCTTTAGACAGGATGTTGTCCACAAACATGATCCATTGTGGACTTCCTGCTCACCTGTATGACAGACACGTGTGTCCCTGATACTCACTTCTCATTGGCCACCTGTTCTTGCTCTGCACAGCCATCTGAAATGATTGTCTCCGGTACTACCGACTACCACCGTCTGCTGGCCCCCCACCGCATTACATCCACCTCACATACCTGGTCATTGTAACAGCGAGGACCCCTAAATTACCCTGAGGAGGGTGTTAACTGGATAAATCTGTCCGTGTGAAGTGATCATTAAAATATGTTATGAGTTTGTTAAATCACAGAAAGATTTTTTATTGAGCAAATTTGAATGACCAAAAAAAAATCACCTTGTATGTAAAAGGTCTCAAAATCATGAAAAAAAATATATACATATACATAATATTCTCTGATGTGAAACGCTGGGGGCGTGTCCACTGGAAGAACGGAGGCCACGCCCATTTTCGGGACTACGCTAATAATACCTTATGCATTTATACTCTTACATTATCAGGGGCGGGGTTATGCTGAGTATAGCTCCAGTATGTCATTGAGCTATGGTTTTGGGCCCGCCCGAAAAATCTTAAAACAGGAAAATGGTGAAAAAAACCAGAGATAGCAAATTCAAAACTTTAAACCGTCAAAACCTGTTCGCTCTACATTGGCATCTACTGGTAGAAGCTTGCGTTGCACCCATTTATCATTGTTTTTGTTGTAAGCTCCCTCTTCCCCAGCCCAAAATCCTACCGCTGTGTCAATCAAATCAAACTGCTATTGATTTAGTTCTTGTTGGATATGGCGACTATTTCGTATCATTATTAGCTATGTGACCTCAGACACTGGTCGTATGCGATGCAATAACATTTTAATGGTTTCATTCATTAACAGAGACTTGGTACCAATCGGGTGACATAACAAAACCCGTCTCGAGTTATATGCCGAAGCCGTAAGTGACAAAACATTTCGAAACAGTTCGATTAAAGGGTCAGACATCTCCGGCAAAATGTGAGGAATTTGCCAAATTTTTTAGTGATCGTGTGTCCTCTATTAGAATAGACATTCTCAGAATACTATACCATGATTTTTATATGCCATTTTGGATGACATATAATAGGACTTTTTATGCTTTTTTTGGACGACATATACTATGTCTATATGTCTTTTTTATGCTACTTGGAGGACATGTTATAAACTACTTTATATTTTTGATGATGACATACTAAATACTATTTCTTAAACTTCAATATAGTATTTTTTTGTTGTTTTTTGCAGTTGTAGATACCATACTATAATATTTGTTGAATACTATTTTGGACAACATACCATTTTATGACTTTTTCATGCATGTTTGAAGGACATACTATACAATTACTTCTTTGACTGTAACTTTTTTAAAAATTTTTGTGACATACAATATGACTTTTCTATGTAACTTTGGACAATATACAATTCTATGATTTTTTTCTGCTACTTTGGACAACACACCATACTATTACTCTTATATGCTATTTTTGTACACTCTATACTGTGACTTTTTTTTCCAATTTTGGATGACATACTGTACTTTAATTTTTTTTTGCTATTGTGACGGTATTTTGTAACTCACCGTACGAGGCTGCCATATCAGGTTCCTCTGCTTTATAATTCACAGTCCGAGTTTGGGGCCAAGCTTCAGTCTGAAATTTTTCTCCACAAGCTTCTTTTTTTCAGTCTGCGTCTGCAGCTCTTCATTTGGTTCCTGCTGTTTACTCAGTGTTGTTTCAGAAATCCCAAAATGACGTTTTTCCTGCACGTATAACAAGGTTTCGCCCGACCACGTGATTACTTCGTATTAGTTTCAAAGTTCACAGAGAAGTTCCTGAGAAATGACTTTGTTTGATTATCTGACTCAGAGTACACAGCTGAGGCTATAAAACACACACACACACACACACACACACACACACACACACCTATCTCACATGATTTGGTTTTGAGCTTTAATATCACACTCATGTTGCATTCATATCGCTTATTAAAGTCTGTGTATGAATCTCAGAGGTTTCGCTGTAACAGCCTCAGTTTCAGGACGGTCAGTTCAAATTTGGTGCTAAATTAAGTTTAGTAATTTCATCTCAAACTTGATTTTGTGAGTCTTTATTTTCCAATTTATATCAGCAATTTTAAAAAAGTTTTCCAAAAAAGGAGGTACAGTATGCAATTTGGTCATAACTTTGGGGAGACAGACAGTATTCAGTTGGTAGACTTAATACTTAATAATTTTGGCTAATTTCTATCTTAACCCAAAGAGTATTTAAGATTTTTATTAATGTTTCATGTCATATTCTGAAAGACAAACCTGAGACAGTCTGAGGAAAATCATGTCCCTCCTGTTACTTCTGCAGCATCTGCTAAATTAAAATAAACATACTATCAAAACAGGCAAAACTGAGCATATATAAAACAAGATTGTGTTACTGCAGAGTCTATTTCTTACTGCAAATGTTTTTAGAGACGTATTTAGTGTACTGTTGAGCTGTAAAATAAGAAAACTTTGACCTGGCCGCCGTGTGGGATACAGTGAAACCTCAAACCAGCCGAACCAACTTTAATTTAATATAATTTGTTTTAAATACATTTTAGTTAACTTTATTTTATCATTATTATTTTATTAGTATTATTATTATTTATTTATTTGGGTTTTTTATTTATTTATTTATTGTTATTTTATTTCATTTTTTATTTTAATTTTTTTCAGGAACATCAAGTAAACCATTTGCAATTATTATATATCTGCTGTGCAATAATTCTCCTCCTGAATTCCTGTGTCATGTCCAGGAGTTTTTATACATATTTATTAGGTCTCTCTCCTTTGTTTTTATGTTTTTGACCTGAGCCATGCTGCTCTGCTTCTCTGATGTCTTTGCTGAATGATAATAAAATGAATCTTGCATGTTAAGTTAACGTTTCCCTGCATTAATTTTTTTTCTGACCCTCCAGTGTGATGTGAGCGCGTCGGGGGTGTCAGCCTATAGAGCCGCTGCAGGCTGCAGGACCCTTTCACGGCATCAGACCACACTGCGAGGCCGCGAAGCTCGGACCGCAGAAATAGGCCACATACGGATAATGGAGCTGCAGGAATTAGGCCAGGCCGCCGCACTTCCATAACGATGACCGAGCCATCCATCAAAAGAGTCTCTACGGTGTCGAGCTGATAAGAGAGCCGGTTGAGCCGTCGCCACCCAAGATGAATTATATCACTGAAGTGAGCTGTACCAAAAAAATACACTTCCATATAAAATTAGACCTGCACGAATTTCTAAAGGCTGAAAACATTTAAATAACACTGTCAGATAGCTGTGATTATTATTATTCACATGTATATGCTTGTAAATATTTCATTTCCCCACAAAGATTAACCCTTTAAAAACTAAGCAAATTAGCTTTCTTTTTTTTCAAAAAAGTAAAGAGTATGGCCCGAAAATTTTAAATTAATAAAAAAGCTACCTGAAAATAAGCAGAAGAACATTAGCAAGGAATGAGTTAAAAGTTTTAAGAATATTAAAATAAGAAACAAAAACGTTATATAAATGTTGTTTTCTGAGCATTTTTTCCTGTTTTTGGACAATATCAAATAATCACCCCTTGTTCATTTTTTGTGTTTTTTTGTCAGCTTTTACTTTACTCCTGCGGGACACTTCTTACTTAGTTCTTCTTAATGTTTTTTTTGCATTTTTTCAAAGGAAATCCACTGAATTTTCTCGGGTTTCAGAGGGTTAAATGCTCGAGCTCCTCCGTCATAAAATCTAAAAGGAGACAAACACTTGAAAAAACACTGTTTTGTTAACTTTTATTCATATATATATATATATTTATATATATATATTTATATACTCATGTGTTTGACTGCCACTGTTAAAAAGTGTGACTCATCACATTATCACCTGTAAGCATAAATAATAGCTTTTTTTTCTCTCTTGAAACCTGGGAAATAAACCAACTGAAAACAGTTACGGGTCATTTTCAGCACCATTGAATAGTACATTCTCTATATTGCATCAGGATATAAAAATATACAGATATAGTGTTTTATTTTCTTCTTGAAAACATTCTTTCCGTGTTGTTCAATGGCATTGAAACAAGAGAGGAAGAAAAGACCCCACGCTGACGATGAGGATTGTTACCGTTATTGTCGTCTATATTATTAATCCTTAGCAGATCCGCACTGCTCCGTCCATCCATCCGTTCACAGCACTTTTAAAACATCAGTAGCAGCCACACGCGGGAGAGACAAATTAAATAAAACACAAGTTAGAGGGGCGTCCTCTGAGACATGTGACGCTCACAGTGCCACCGGCCTCCCAACCACCGAAGGAGAAAAAAAGCGAGTGAAGGAGACGCTGACAGAGACGCGGGAGTGTCGGAGAGGAAGGGAACGCCGTGAACACCAAGCAGGCCGGTGGACTGAAGGCTCCTCCGAACCGCGACCGGTCCTCTTACAGTCACTGAGCATGACGTACCCACAGTCCAAAGCGGTGCTGATGATGATGATGATGCTCGTAGTGCTGGGGTAACCACCCCAAAAACCACACCCCCCCCAAAAAAACATAAAAAACAATAAAAATTCAAAGCAGAAAAAAAAGGTCAAAAATTGCAACATGTGAGTTTTAATGGTTTGAGGCAAACGAGAAGATGAAGATGAAGAAGAAGAAGAAGAAGAAGAAGAAGAAGCGAAGGCGCGGTCAGGACGAGAGTCTGCAGTGCATAGAGAGGGACAGATTCACCGGCTGGTCGGTCAGATGGGATTATTGCCCTGTGTCAGCCTCGCACACTCACACACACACACTCACACACACACACGGTAAACACACGCCGCCACCGAGAAAGAGCAAGACACGAGAGTAAAGACAGAGAGAAGGACAGCAGGGCTGGTGGATCAGGTTCCTGTGGTTTCCAGAGTGTCCCCCTCTCTGCGGAGAGAAGCAGCCTTCAGGCTGGTGTGTGTGTGTGTGTGTGTGTGTGTGTGATATATACGTCCAAATACAAGTCCAAAAACAGGCCTGGCTCCACCAGCACTCTTTTACTCCATCCATCTGTCCGTCAGTCAGAGTGGTGCTGTGGCCCGCCCGTCCTCGAGGACGCTTCACATCCGCGAGGACGAAGCCAGCTCGTAGAACAGGACGTAGGCGTCGCTGCTGCGCACTTGGCTGGAGGACATTGGCGTTACTCTGAACGGAGAGAGAGGGAGACAACCAGAGTGTAACGGTGAAATAAAAGAAAGTCACAGTTTAAACTTTAGCTCAAAAACACGAGAAAACGCTTGTCTCAGTTTCACAAACTGCAAGAAACTGTCAGATTTAAACAATTATTTCATAAAAGCTAAAGGGAAGAAACAAAGCCAGTGAAAAATGTCTAAGGAAAAGTAAAATCTAAGGGAAAACTATATAATAATCACTATTAAAGATGCAAAATTATGCCACAAAATTCTTTTTTTTTGTTTGTTTTTTATTTATTTTTTTCTGAACAGCACTAAATGATACAGAACATACAGTGATATAGATAGTTCAGCTTCCCTTGCTGTTCAGGGTTTTTTTGGGGGTTTTTTTCCCCTGAGATGAAATCTTAAAACTATTAACAATTTAGGAGAAATCATGTGTACATATATCAGCTTGATAAGATACTTCACGAGGAGACCTGTCAGCGCAAATAAAAAAACAGATAAATAAATTAAATTAATACTAATAAAAAGAAAACGGTAACATAAAACATAATAAGGTCATCTATCCAATAAATTCCACAAAATCTGGTCGTAAAGGTTTTACATATTTCACCCACTTGGTCCAGAGACCAATGACAGGCAGGCAGAGGTTAGGATACCAAACATATATTTATCAGAGCGCTTTGCCTGGAAATCAACACGTCCTAATGCACGTTAATTTTGGGTATGTGTTTTAATGCTCCGTGAAACTGTGTCCAGAAAGGTCGAATCGCTGGACAGTCCCAGAATACGTGCCAATGATTGGCTTCCCGAATCCCACACTGTCTCCAACATTTAGCGTCCCCTCCAGTAAAATGTGCCTTCTGCTTTGGTGTCACAAAATTCATTTTTAAGCACTTTTTCTGGGTTATTTACATTTATTTATTTAATGTTTTTTCCGTTTTCCTATATCACTTCCTATTTTTGTGTGTGTGTGTTTATGGGCTTTTTTTTGACTAATTTTCTTTTTAATTTTAATTTTCTTGCTAATTTTTGGGACATTTTTTCTGCCATCTTCCTGTGCTTTTTAAATAAATCAAGCCAGGTTCAAGGTTTCAAAGGGTTAAGACTGAGTGTTTCACACCACAGTTCCCATCATCCTTTGGGGTAATTGGAAACTACGTTGCCATGTGAGTCAGTTGGCACAGCGTTAACAGCGTACACACGTGCTGCAGTATATAATGCATGTTGAGCTATCAGAGACAAACACATGACGCGTGCGGTCATGTGAAGAATGCCGCGTTCTGCACGGTGACGTCCTGAAGCTCTGCTGCAGTGTTTCTCCGCGATACGATAACAGAAAGTGATCTGTAATATCAGCAGTGTGCGATTCAGTGAGAATCAGAGGCAGGAAGGAAGAGGCCGGAGGGAGCGACCGCATGCTCACGAGGCAACAAGGGAGGATTATAAGGCAATTCAAGGACTTCTCAAGGACTTTATTGCCTTAACTTAAGGACCTAACACGGCACAGTTTGGATCCAGATTAATTCCTGTTACACTGAGGGTTTTTATAATGAGAACGAGCATGTAAAAAAAGTAAAACAAATATATCGAAAGAACTTCAGTTTCTATTCTTGTACAAAATATAAACAATCAAGCACTATTTATGACTGTTTTAAAAACTTTCAAGGCCTTGATTTCCCCCCTAAAATCAAACAACTAAGGATTTTGAGGCCCCGTGCGATTGTCTGCACCTTCTCACACTGCTGCCGTTTACTCGTTTAACTGTTCCCGTCTGAACCACAGCGTTGTTATGGTAACCACTAATGTGCTGTTTTGATGTGGTAAAAGATTCGTTGTTGACTAATGATCTCGTCCACATGGTGCTGTTATGCAGTTGATAAGATCTCGGTAACAAATATTCTTCTAATTTCTCATCAGTCCTCCTAACAGTCTGGGTGTGTTTGGTTCGTATGTGTGTTTAGGTTTTGTGTTTGAAGAGTTCGAATGAGCAGCTGTCATATTTATCGATATACAGCAGCTACGTTTGATTTAACTGTCGCGTGACACGACTGTAATGAATCATACTGCTGTATAATTAGATAACGATGGGAGCAGTTTGAGTGAGTGGCGTTTTCTGCGATCAATAAACTATTTTTTATTACTTTATTATTGTACTGAAGGCAGCTGGTCAAATCAAACTCTAATGATCAGCATCAATCATGTCTTCATTTTTAATGTGGTATTTTTGTGTTTGCGGACGTAGAAAAATAACATCATGCCCGCTGTATTTAAACTCCCAGATGTCAGATCAGTATTTTACGGTTACCTGTGCCGTCACACGCGTTTCTTGTATTTTTGTTATCGTGACAGGTGTTTGGACGTACCTGGAGTCGTTAAACGTGTACCATTCTCCCGAGTTGGGATTGCGACAGTAGGCTGTGTAGTGGCCGCCCATAGTGGTGCCTGAGTGGTTGGACACGGCGTACAGGTTGTACACTGCGTTTACTGCGAGAGGACAGACGCAGAAACACAGTTAAAGTCTGCAAATACTCGTTCTTTTACAACAACACGTACTAGAAGATCACAGTTTCTCAAGAATTATAAATAGTATTAATTATTAATTTGCACTGCTGCACAATGTAAATAAATAATTATACTAATAACAATACTACTAATAAAATAATAATAATAACATAATAAAATAATAATAATAGTAATAAACTTTATTTTTATAGCACAATCCAAACACAAGATGCTTTACTATGAAAACAGAAAGCATAAAAACTAGGAGTCGACTGATATCAGTTTTTCAGGGGCGATACTGATACTGATTATAAGAAGTTAATAAAAACGATAACATATATTTGGAATCAATAAATCAATAAAAATAAAATCTTTTTTATCAATATTTAGAGTTTGAAATATAACAAACTCTTGTTTATATGACTTTGGCCAATGTTTAATCAAAACTGAAACTTTCAGTATAATATATACATTAAGTTCCCAGCACTTTTTTTTTTTATAAAGTCAAGTGAAAATTTAAATAAAAAATGATTAAATAAAAAAAGTCCCCAAAGTTTTATAATGTAAAAATTCCTCCAATGCTGACACTTTCTTTGCACTTTTTAATAATTTTATCGATAATCTGTCGTCCCCTGATAAAAACATAGAGAAAATTAAATGAACTGAGAGCCATACAGAATAAAACAGGGTAAGATGAATTTAAATGTCCTAAAACACAATTAAAATCACTGAAAAACTTTTGATATTTGACATCAGCTGAAATGCAAAAGAAAATCAAATATCTGCATTTTCTCCAGAGCAGTTTTTATTGTCAGAGTAGAGAACAGCTTTTAAATTATCCGACAGTATCACGTCACCACTGAAATAAAATCAAAGACTTTTTCCACAGTTTTCTTGACCTTTTCCTTGATTATCTCAGTAAAACAGAATCAGTACTTACTGCTGTTTTCAGAGGCGAACTCCCGCAGGTCGAGATCCTTCATGGGGAAGTTCACAAAGGTGGACAGTTTGCTGGTTCTGCGAGCCTCGGAGAAGCGTTTCAGGTCTGAGCAGCAGGGGGAGTCAAGGAGCGACTGCTCTGTGTGCACCTTTCATTACAACACACCGAGTCTATATTTTCTTTCTCTCTATTGCCTGATTATTTCAATCTATGTATATATATTTTTTTCTGTTTTTCTCTTCTCTTGTTGTCCTTTTACTATTTGTGCCGTTTTAATTCCTGTATGTCTAACAAACGTCAGAATTTGCGTTTGTGTTGTTAAAGCAGCAGATCAAAGGCGTCAACATGCGAGCGCTCACTCCTCTTTATTCTGCATGGCTGCGTATGTGATGTGGAATTGTACTAACTGTTTGCAAATCACGCAGAGTCATATTTTCTCTGATTATTCATAACTCTGACAGATCTAACGGCGATTACACATTTTTGTAATTAAATAGAGATGAATGCAAAACAGTGATGACTCACTTTTTTCATAGCTCTTTGAATAGTAATTAATTTCTGTGCAGTGCAGTGTGGCTCTGATCCACCAGTGTGAGACATTAACGTCCAGACGAAAGGATACGAAGCACTAAGATTTTGGGGAACTTCTGTATTGTGAACTTCTTAGTGCATCTCCTCCTGGCTTTACACCTGTAACAAGTCTGTGGAGAAGAAACGCAGTTTACAAACAGGATGATACGAAGCACACAGACCTACATCCACTGACATATAGACCAAACTGAACAGAGAACACCTGTTTATCTGTTTTATGGAAGTAAATCTGTCCCATCTGACGCTGAAATTAAAAAGCCATTGAATTTATTGAAGTGAATATTCATGCATTGAGATTATTATTATTATTATCTCTTTATTATTATTATCTATTTATTATTATTGTTATTATTGTTATTATTCTATTATTATTATTATTATTTATTTATTTATTTTATTTATTTATTTATTTTTTTACCTCTGAATTCAATTCTTCGAATAACGTTTTTTCACGTTTATTTTTCAATGTTCAAAATTCAAATTTCAAATTAATACAAATAATATAAATTCAAGCTGGCTGGATATTGGCACGACCTGATCTATAATCGACTGCTTTTTTTTTAGTTCGGGGATGTTTATTCTGAATTTTATACCTTGTATTGTTTGTCTGAATTTGGCCCATCTAATTTGAGCAACTCCAAAATTTATTAGTTGTATTTTATACCTTTTTTATATCTATTTTTACATGTGAGTTATATCAGTATATACATATATATCTATATATATATGTATTAGTACTCAATCATACTTATATCACTTATCAGTATTATAATTATTTAAGCATTATTAGGAATATTACTTTACTGCTTCAGCTCATAAAGGTGGAGCAAGGTGTGGCGAATTTGAAATACTACACTACTAAAGAGGTATTTAAGTACCATCCTGGAGTAAATGTACTTCGTTCTTTCCAAAAACTGAGCGACTATTCGTGTTCTGTTGGTTTTTGGACACTTACCGGCTTCTCGTCTCCGTCGAGGACGTCTTCTTTGGTGAAGAGCCGCATGCAGTCCATCAGACTCACCTCACCGTAGCCCTTCTGAGCACAAACATAGATGCATTGACATTAGCATGCACGTGACCAACACACACCCCAACACACACACACACACACACAAAGCAATGCACAAACAGAGACAGGGGGAAACCAAGAAGCTCACGTTAGGAGATGTTGAGAGATGTTTGTCTTAATATCGAGAGAAAATAAAGGACGAGTCGACAAAACCGCACAGAGAAAAAGTCACCTCTGCACCACTCATCGTGCTGACGTGTGTCTGCTGACCTCCTGGGATTTGTTATGTAAGGCTGACCAACATCTACCTGTCTGTTACATCTGTGTCTGTCTGTGTGTGTGTGTGTGTGTGTGTGTGTGTGTGTGTGTGTGTGTGTGTGTGTGTGTGTGTGTGCTAACCTTGGCGATAGGTAGAGAGAGATCCCAGAAGGGGTCGAAGACGGTGGAGCAGAAACCACAGTGGCTGCAGGTGAGAGAGCTCTTCAGCTGCCCTACAAACAGGTCTGCAGGAGCAGGAGGAAAAAAAAAACATGACGCTGATCAGCGGCTCAACACACACACAAAAATATCAAGAAACAATATCAACTTTTACTGTATTCTGTTTTCTTTATGCATTTTTATTTCATCTTTGATAGCCTGGCCTGTCAATACCACGATACGTCAAACAGATATCACACAAAATCTTAAAAACAATGTTATATCATTACAAGATTGAATGCAATAATTTCTGTAAGTAAATAAAATCACATGTTCTACTTACCGACTATCTTACTGTCTTCTCTCTCTAGATATTTACTCCACATCTTCTTCCCTTTCTCTTCATCCCTGAACATGGAGCACAGACGAGACGTGAGACCCACACAGGTGGAGACACACTCAGCTGTTCTGATTCGGTAAAAGCGGTGATAATGTAACGGGTCACAGCAGAGAACAGCCACTATTTAGGGACCTGACCTACTTTATTATAGGTGGCGGAATAAAAAAAAGAGATTAAAAAGACACTTTTTCTACCCTGACACACATTTTCAGCACAGAACAAATATTTATCCGGATTGTTTTTAATATTTCGGCGGAGTGGACCTGTTTTTGAGGGTAATGCTGAAAGTTGCAGAGATTAACTCTGACCCTTAAACAAGCCACGGTTAGATAACTGATAATTATATCCAAGAAGAATTGGAGCATTAAGCTGATCTGGGCCCCAGAGAGGCAACGACGCAACACAGGAGGTGAAACTGTCGCACGCAGCCTTAAATTAAAGCTTAATGATGAAGCTTTAATGATTCATGTTGCCTCCGCCTGAGCCCTGATTATGTACCGTATACCATGCACAACATATGCAAGGCTTCCCCATTATGCGTTTAATTCTGCTCCTTCCTGTTGGTGTCTTTTACTGCTCATAGGGGTTATTAATTGTTAAAAAAAAGTCCCATTTCCAAATCAGTTCCTCAGAATACAATGTCTTGCAAAAGTATTCATTTATGGATTTTTATTTCATTGGATTTTTTTTTGTAATGGACGTACACAAAATAGTCAAAATTGGTGAAATGAAATGAAAAAAAAAACAACAAAATTCAGAAAAATAAAAAAATGAAAAATATTGTGTGCATATATTCACCCCCTTTGCTACGACGCCCCTGAAAAAGACCTGCAGCGACCAAACGCCTTCTGAAGCAACATTATTTGTTAAATAACGTGGGATCGTGTACAAACTAAGTGTCACGTGACCTTAGTTTGTATACATCTGTTCTGCAGCACTACTGAGCGAGGTTTTCCACCAAAGAAGTGGCACCATGATGACCAAAGAGCTCTTCAGACACGTCAGGGAGCGTTACAAAAAATAGCAAAAAATCCCAATAAAAGCAACGAAATAGAAAAAAAAAAAACGCAGAGGGGTGTGTATTCATCTGCAAGGCATTGTAGTGTGACACACAAGCAAGGTGTCTCTGCAGGTACACGCTCTGTCTAGCAGGCGATTACTTACGGCAGGTGGTCGAAGTCCTCCACGGTGCCCCTCGGCCTGACGGTGACCCTGTTGACCTCGTTGTGCAGGCCGTCCAGGAGGAAACGCAGGAACTCCTGAGCGTCCTGTTGGCTGCAAGACAAACAAACACTCAGTAAATGTGGAAATATCTGATGTATTCAGACATATCTCTGGACTCTGAGCGCTCCTAAAAGATGTACGGCCGCTTATAAAAGTGCAGAGCAGAACAAAGCTTACTTGTATCCCACGAATCTGGGAGCGTATCTCTGGATCTGAGTTTTGAATTCGGACGGGCTGACCGCCTCACTGCTGGATGACGTCCACATGGTCTGTATCAGCTTGGCAAATTCTACCAGAACACAAACAACCGATTATTAGTAGTTAATGAGACTGATAACCAATATTTGGAACAGGGATGCACTTACAATAAAAATAAAAATATTTCTGTCAATATTTAGAATTGGAAAACAACGAGTTTGTATAAATGCCTTTAGCAAAACTGAAACTTTCAACATTATATGCATCATAAGGTTCCTTTTTTTAAATAAAGTCAAGTGAAAAATTAAACGTAAAAAGGTATAAATAAAAATAGCTCCATGAGGTTTTACAAAGTAAAAGTTCCTTCCATGTTGACACTTTATTTGCACTTTTTAATTACTTAATTTTATCGGCGATCAAAAAAATAAAAAACATCGGCCCCGATGATCAGCCAGGCTGATAATCTGTTGACCCAAATTACTCACACACTTTACTTATTCTACAAAACCACGTATTCAGGTGAACTGAAGGTACGACTCATTTTCCTCAGATTTTCTGTAATTCTGAACACTTAAAAGACGTAGAAAACACCGCCAGCGTCTCTCCAGGCCGACAAAAGAAGAACAAGTTTGCCTCTTTTCCTGACAGATGTGAATCTAGTCCAGAGGTGAAGAGGGACGGCGGCTGTGCGAAGTGTCTGTTTTGGACTCTAGGGGGCCTGCGTGCCACGTCTCTCACCTTCCATGAGGGCTGTGTTGGTGCGGCTGTTGTTGTTAAGGTCTCTGCGGTGCGAGTTGTGCAGGCAGTAGTCTCGCAGGCTGTGTGTGTTGCTGAGACACTGCAGGATACTGTTCATGAAACACTGCAAGGAAAAACATCACAGTCTGATTTCCTGACAGATGAAATAACATCAAGTTTCATTCTCTGATAAAAAAAAAAAAACAGTCTCGACACTTGTGATTGAGTGTTGTTTTGTAAATAGGATTTTTTGATAAACAGGATTTACTTTTTAAAGATTTTTTTGCCTTTATTAGACGGGATAGGTCAAGTGTGAAAAAAGGTGAGACATGCAGCAGAAAGCAGCAGGTTGGAATCGAACCCACAGTCTTTACAGCCTTTGTACATTCAGTATCTGCACTGAGAACCCCAAGACTAACATCTTTTAAAAAATCCTAAAATCCTTCAGTGTCCTCAGCTTAGTTCAAACTCTAACATATTTGTCACTGCGTGATCTGTTTGTTGGCCCCTGATTTGCACGCTCTCCACAAATGAATAAAGCAAATTAAAGGAAATTTATGGACAATTTGAGACACGGTTTCTTGGCGAAGTTTGATGAAAAGGTTTATACTGATCTCTTGCCTTTGAGCCAGAAATGAAGAATTTAACCCTCTGACACGCCTGACTTCGACATCGCTTTCGCCTTTGAACGCTGAGCTAATTGATGTGATTTCTTTCAAAAATATGGGAGGAAAAAAAGACGCTGAGCGGTAAAAAATGTTCCATGAATTGTAAGAAACTAGAAATTTTTAAAAAGCTCGGGAAAATGTCAGAGGGGAAAAAGAAAAAAGCTATGGAAAAACTATATAATCATCATGATTTACATATCACACTTATTTCACAGAATTATTATAATTTTAATCACTTCTTCAAGGTCACTTCCTTGGTTTTGGGGTTTTTTTTGGTTGTTTTTTTTTTATTAGAAGTTTTCAGGTAATTTTCTTATATTTTTTTACTGATTATTTGCTCATTTTTGTCATTTTTTCTTACACTGCTCATTGCCTTTATCCTATGTTTTTTAAAGAATTTCAGCCAGTTTGTTTAGGTTTCAAATGGTAATAAATAAAACAATTTGTACCAGTAAAAAATGACTTCGGGTGAGAAGATAAACCGTGCGGAGACTCTTTGTTGGTGTGTCGACACACGTCTCTGACCTCCACTGGAGGATGACAAAAATCCAGACTTTAACCCAGTCCTAACGCACTTCAGCAACACACATTGTGGTCTGCAGTCATGTGATACACACTAACATCAATTTAGCCGCATAGTGTATATTTCTGCTCTACCTCAAAAACTTTATATATACACCCATGACGACTGTTTGATTGTTGATGTGGAAATTTTTAAAGCCTCTGGAAACATGGCTTGAAATAGTAAGAACACACAGTGAAGATAATGTTCTCAACTATTAGAAAACGGAGTTAAAAACAACTAATTTTGAGGATAATTTCTTCAGACTGTGTGGGCGTGGCAGATCACGTTTTGATTGACGCCTCCTTGGATACCACCTTTGTCAGCTGTCTCTTGTCTCCACGACGACAGCCATGGAGCAAAGCAGAGTCGTCGTGGTACAGCTCTATCTGCATTCGTAAATCCAATCTGACGCTCTGCACTAAAATGAGAGAGCTGCGTTGTGTTTCTCCATAAATTAACCAACCGGCACTCAGCGTGAGTGTTTCCGAACGCACCCTATTGAAAGGAGCGTTGAGGCATTCAAATTTGGCATGTTTAATTAATATCAACTGACGCCTGACTTTGAATTTTGATTTATCCACATAACGTGATATGAATCGGGGATAACGACGCCCAAATCCACCCAGCTTCAGGAAACTGTGAAAAAACTAAACTGACAATATTTTAAATTTGGATTGAGGCTTTTTATTGTGCATGTAGGACCCTAGATTACATATTAAGAATGTTTTTGGTAATTTGGGTTCCCAGAGGCATTAAAGGCTTCCCAGACAAGGACGTGTTGTCAAAGGCAGCGCTGTGTATATACTGCTCCCATCACGTGTGGACAGGAGACACGTGCAGTTTGGTAAGATCAAACCAGTCAGAGAGAGAGGGAACGAGTCCTCCAGGTCCATAGTTCAGAGCTCTCTGATTAGGTTACTGTACACACACACACACACACACACACAAAAAGACGGCAGCACACACACTACAGCACGCATCGTTTATTTTAGGAGCCGTCCTCCTGCTTGTTGCCTGGTAGACAGATCCTCTGCTGGACCACCACTGTTGCGTCGACTCCAGCAGACAAACCGCGATCAGCGTGACACCATGACGGGGATTTATTGTGTGACGAACGCGCCGTCACTTTTGACTTTAGACAGATGTGATGAGACTTAAAAGCGGCTGCTGTACTCACTGTGTTTCCTAGGTTCTTTAGTCCCACCAGGCCTTGGGCACTCTTTGAATTCTGAAAAACAAACAACACAAAAAATTTAGATTCAACTCTGAAGGCAAACCCACTTAAAAAAATAGTTCCTAAATGAAAAAGCTCACTACAAAATCTGTGGTTTATCTTGAGTAACCAGGTCATGAATTCTGAAAAGAGGCTTTACTGTTGAGTTTTTCAAATGTATTTTTTTGGCATTTTGAGCACCACAAGCACAGTGACATCTAGCTCCATTATACTGGAGAGAAGACTGACATCTTTACGAACAATATCGCCAACAACTCAACTCAACAGCAAAACAACCTCGACTGATAAACAGCACTACAGGTAAGAGGACAACGTGTGTGTTTGATTTTGGGGTGAACAGTCTCTTTAATAACTTAAACAATATGGAGCACAACCACCACTGTATTTTTGATTACCAAAGACGAAAGAATAAAATTAAAACCACATTTAAACACTAAAAAACACAGTTCTTGGTCAGACTGATATTCTCATATCTGCTGAATCCACTAAATGTTCCACCACTGATACATATTCATTGCTGTGTTTTTCCATTTAATAATCCAAGAACATAAGCGCATCGCCATCAGCTGCTTTCAAGCATTGCTGACGTGTTTCAAGCTAGATTTGTACTTAAATAATAACCCGGGGAAGTTGGGGACTCAGCAAACATGTGACAAAGATGTGATCTATCTACACTTTGCAGTTGCGTGTTGTGTCCCGTCTGAGAGTCACAGGCATTATCTTTAGAGAGGAACTTGTTTTTGTTATCTCGCAGTCTGTTCCTCTCCTGGTAATCACTCCCAGATGGCAGAGATTTGATCAACAACACGAGATAACATGGAATCAGCGTACCTTGAGGATTTTCTGCATTGTGGCTTTTACTGTCTACACATTCTCAGAGCAGCAAACCTTGAGATACGGACGCTTCAACTCAACAAAACACAACAGATGGCAAAGCATATTACGATGATTTCAGCATCTTAAAATGGTACAAAATGCTTTGCAGAACTTATGTCATCGCTCGCTGCAGTTAAATTTCATTACATAAGTTGAGTGGTTATATAATTGAGTAGCTAGAGGAAGAACTAACAAAGAACACGGGGGCGGATAAGAAATGCACTTATGCCCTCCGCTAAGGAGCAGAGGCAGCAGACAATTATGCTTTAGAGAAACACCAGCTCTGCCAAATTTAATTCATTTTTCACATCATTCTGTCCACCTGTGTCACTGAACCAAAGTCATGCAAAGTCAAAGGACGTGTCATATTGATCATGTTGTGATTTTTCAAGAGCTATTTCAAGATCAATACTGCCGACTCCTTTAGCAATCCTAAAGGAGGAGCATGAAAAACAATAATAAAGTATGCATAGAGCAACAAAAAGATTTTACGATCACCTTCAATGTGATGTATAAAAAACAAGCTGACGAGTGGCCAAGCAGAGAAACGGCAGTGTGGTAACCTGAGCTTGTATTTTCTAGGTAGAGAGCAACTCTGCAGGGCCGGCAGCCTTAACACCAGTCACCTGATCTCACTGGCGGGTGAAATCTATCTTACCCACATGCCCCCTGTTAGCCTCACCTGTGGTGGAGCTAGAGCACATTCACACAGACAGTACCATCCATCAGGACCACCACGAAAACTGTTCGAATCCACAGTGAGACCACACGCAAAAAGTTTTTAAGCCCTCCTTTTGGAAACAGGTGTAAAACTGTATATAAAAAATGTTAGTGATAGCTTGTTTTCTTACAATAAGACAAAACTCAATCGACAAAAGAACAAGTTAAAGTCAGATGATTTAAAAAGCGTCCACCGTAAGTCTAAGAGACGCTAGAGACGGCTCGTACATACAGAGTCTTGTGGTCAGCAGCCTCTCCACACCCTGAATGTGACCTGACAACATCACAGATTCATTTGCACACATGAACGACCGCAGTCCGCACGCTGGATTTACGACCTCGCTGAACCAAAGAAGGAGCCCTCTGGGAACGCACCATTCAGAAAGACACCAGCAGTCCAACAGTCTCAGAGGGCGTCATGTGAGTGTGCTGGGAAATGCTCTGAATTGTTGTTACAGTATCCTCAACCTGCTGAGCATCAGCATGAGGAGCGCAGGGTTCAGCCGCTCTGCAGATGATGATATTACACTCGGCATTATTTCTATCCAGCAGAAAGTTTTCTGAGAAGCTGTAGTGGGACTCACAGAGTTACAGCTCTGCACTGATTAAAACTGCCGCCCGCAGCGCAAGGATCAATGTGAAGTAGTAGACTTTTACCTAATGATTTTTTCATTACTGGTCAATTATTTTACGGATAATAAACTAGGCGAGAAAATGTCAGAAAGCAGTGAAAATGCCATCACAGTTTTCACAGCAAATGCAGATGTTTTCCAGTTTCTTTCTGAAGTTTTTCTCTTTGGGTGAGTTTTTCCTTATCGGCTGTGAAGGTCCAAGGACAGAGTGGTGTCAGATGCTTTAAAGCCGGAGGCAAACTTTTTGGAGTCACTGGGAAACAAGCTATACACAAAAAAATGACATATTATTGCCTAGTTATTATGGTGTATGTTTTAGCAGTCAGTTGACTGTAAATGTCAAAACTCAACAGGTATCATCTGATGTCAAAACGCCAATATTTCAGGGGTTCCCGTGCAGCCAAAGGGTAGCTGTACCAGTACTTCTTCTTCGATGTGCCGCCATTGTTTACAGCTTGATAATTAGAAACTAAGGACTGGTCCAGACAGCGTGTCAGTTAATCTTTATCAAATATCTCCATATGAATGCAGATAAAAAAAGGGTAATAAAAAGCAAAATTGTTGTCAGCTGATATTCGGTGGATTCTGGGATTGCATTTTGCCTCTTTTGCTCTCCACATGGACGTTTACCAGCAGGCAACCAAAGACTGCTCAGATGTGATTGGTAAATGCTACTCTGAATACAAAAGAAAAAAAAAACACTTCTTGACCTGTTACTGAAGGCTCATGTGCAGATATCTGTTCATAGAGATTAATTGTCTGCTTACACATCCAGCGACCAAAAGCAACATGATCATTGCTGGAGCCACGTTGCCCACTTTACATATGCAAGTCCAATATTTACACTCCTCTCCTTTCAGCTCTAACTTTGGTCTCCACCAACTCCTGAGACAAATATATACCTCTTAAGTCACTAAATGCTTCTTGATGTCCACCTAACTTTGTCGGCCTGCTGATTGGTACCTGGCAGGTAGTGTACAGTGGTGCAATCACCATTTTTTGTTGTTGTTTTTTGCTAGAAACAGTACTGACCTGCTGCTAGTGACAAAGTTGATGGCAGTCCTGAGACAGAGCCAAAACAAATATTTGCAGCCTGAAAGCCAAAACAAAATGCCGAAAGATGTTTAAAAGGTTTTTTTTACAGCTGAGGGAGGTGCAGAGTACAGATAAAGTCCTCTGTAGGGCACTATGAGCAAAGTACACGTGATCCATTAATATAAAGATGTTAATCGTGCATTTCTAAAGAATTAGATTAACAATAGTTGTCAAATAACTTTTTTCAGTCATTTGAGCTCTAAGGAAAATAGTTTTGGTTGCATTGCAGGTTTCGACTGAACGCTGAATGTGAGTGAGTGGTCCTGCCCTGCGCTCTGCTCTTAGCCCTCTGGAGGTTCATACGACTGGGAGCATGTTCGTCTGTTCATCAGTGACATGAGCCCGCAGCTTATCCAGTTATGAGTACTGATACAGGAAGGGCTTTTTACTATTACATAAATAACCTCTGCCATCTGTCTCTTATTCAGGAGGAGGAGAGTCGGTGCAGCACGTGGAGCGGAAAAATCTACAGTTTAATTAACTCTGGCTTATCTAAATCCTCCTTTCACTAAATTCCACTGTAGTGAACAGAGCTCTGCGGCCATATAACATGAACACACTCACACACTTCCTGTTGTGTGTGTCAAGAACTCAGCGATGACTCCGGTATGACAGGACGCAGGCACCAATCCCCTCTGGTCACCTCAAATTTTATTTCATAACAGACACACAAAGCCTCTCTTCCTCCCACTGCTGGAATGTGTACGTCTGACTTTGCTGCACTCTGCTGAGTAATGCCACGGCTGGCCCCAAAAATAGCAGCTTCGCTTTTAATAACGCCTGCTTGTCCGCTCGCGATTGGCTGATCCTTCGGCCAGCCTGCCAGACGTCACGACGGTAAAACAACGTCCCGGCTCTGTCTCTGTAGCAACGCTATTCTTATTTTTTTGCAGGATGGAAAGCTAGAGGACATGGTGACATCATGAGGACAAGGCTGAGCGTGGAGGGAGTGTGTGTGACTCAGTGTGTGAGAGCGAGTTAAGAGTGTGTGGGACTGGCGGTGAACGACTTGGAGCAGATGTGACTGAAAACCGCCAAGATTTTGTTCTGATATTCAGCATTTCAATTCTATCATCCTGGGTTAACAAACAGGCTCAAGATTTTACTCGCTGAAATGCAAAATTTAGAGCACCATGGCGCACTAACGCTCTCCACTAAAAGCCACACTAATGACATTATTTTTGGTGAGTTAGCAGCTCCTCAGGGCAGGGTGAAGCAGCTTTTACTGCAGCTTTTTAACATACTGCTGAGGAAAATCGCACCGCACTGAAGGGATTTGACTAAGAGGGTAATGATTTATTCTAACAAGAAATGTTCAGGAATGAGCATTGTTTTTATTGGAAGTAAATGAAAGAAAATTTGAGAAAAAACATTGTTCGTAAAGTAGCAATCATTACCTAATCCTACTACCTCTATTCATTTGACAGACACTGTAAAATGCACAGTTCTCGTTTCTAAAGCGGCGTGTCAAACAGGATCGTTTAATGTTTGCGTGTGATGAATCACTGGCTCGATGATCCCGGCCTGTAGCACCGTAATGACAGCTAATTCCGTCATGCAAATTCTGCTGTGATTCTTCTATATAAGCAGTTTAAATTAGCATAGAGAAAGCATGTAGGATTTAAGTCGCGTATGAACAGAAAAGATGGAACAGTGTTACATTTTCAGCAAAAAAAAAACTCAGGAAAAATGATGTGAGATCTGCTCACGCTCAGGTGAGAATGCACAGGTGTAGATGCACCAGTTGCATCCTAAATGCATCTGGAGATCTGATCGCTCAGACCACATGCTCAGCTGACCCCCCACCAGAAAACTAACTGAGCGCTAAAGGACCATTTCTATAGCTACCCTTCGCACACGGTTTTTGATTGATTGAAATATTTATTTTGAACATGATTTTTTTTTTCCAAGACCACCAACAAAAGACTAGTACTTATCTAATCCCACCCCCTCTCCATTATTCATTAGCTATGCTTCTTTATTTAAACGCAACTAATGAATACATAAATAAAGAGATATGAAATTTATATACACACATACAGCACAGCAGCTGTTAAACTGCTGAATTTGGTCTTTGCAAATGGAAATTATTTCTGTGTTTATTTGCATGTAGAGCGGGGAAGTGAGACGCAATCACTAGCGGTCACTTGAGATGGATGCGGCGACACATTGTAATGCCAGGTGTGAACACACAGACGTGGAGCTGTCCACTTGTGATTGGATCACTCGAGATGCATGTTAATAACAGGTGGACGCAGGCTCACAGTGAGTGTACAGAGATGTGTCGTTGCCAAAAAAAAATCAAATGAGAAGTTTCAAACTAAAAGAAAGCTGCTAGATGTTAAAAGAAGAGTTTTCTTTGCGATCATGATGATTTATAGGCCCTGAAAACCATTACAATTCTAAAATGTTGTGTATTAAAAAGCTGAAAAAGGGTGAGTACATTTATATAAACTATGAATTTCAAATCAGTAACCCATCACAGCAAATGCAGAGCAGAAGATGAGCTACTGACTGATTAGTCATCATGGATCACTCATCAGCCAACAGTTATTCAAATTCTGAGTATCCATCTGGGTTACTTCACAACATAATAAAATTGTCTAATATTAACTGCCTCGCTAGCTTACATAACACATTCATAAATCAGCGCATCTGTCTATTTTTTTCATTTGCAGCTGGGAATAAATGTAACTAAAGCAGAGAGGTTTCACCATAGAAGCATTGCGTGCTTGAGTAGGGATTTCTGTTATGAAGAGGAAGAGATGAACGGATGGGAGGAATAAAGAGACCGGATACATTAAACCAACAGTCACATGAGGGAACATACATCCACTGTTCATATTCCCACTCGTTCCATGTGAGCGGGCTGATACGTACTGTACACAAAAGAGGCAGCCCAGGGGGATAACTTTGCATAAACGCTCTATTCATAAATGTCAGAAGCAGCTCAGGCAACTAGCTACTTTTGAAACTCTACTCTTCGGAGGCTGAAAAGCACGGTGAAGAGAGAGGGCGCATTAAAAAGCATTTCGCGGGCCAGTTTGATCTGCTTCCCAAAGCCGGGAATGAGAGACAGCGGAAATGTCCCTTTGGCGCGTACCCAGCAGGGCGGAAGTCAAATCTGTCCATCCTCTGTGCTCAATTAATTCAAAGATGCAGGACTGCTGGCCGGAGGGACGGAGGATGGTGCTGGAGCAAAGGAAATGGGTCAAAGCAAGGTGAGGAGGCTGGAAGAGATGAATAATCCCTGGCTTTGCTTTCCAGGGGGACTTAATGGGAAAACAGATAAAGACAACAACAATCTATATTAAGAAAGAGAAAATTCGGCTTTTTTTCCTCCTTTCTCCGTACATCTAACCGCTCGATGAACTCTGGCTCACAGCAGGGGGGTTAAATGTTTTGCATTCTGTGTTCCCATCAAGCGTGATCTAAGGAATCCACGTGTGTCTGACATGCCTTGCATTAGCGTCAGACATCAGATGATATTGATCAAAAGGTGACAACAAAAAGGACAGGCTCGACTGACCGAGCGGTTTTTAAACCTACAGCGGTGTCAGTAACTGTGTGGTGATAATGAATTCAGCGTGCATTCACACTGAAGCCATCACAACGCTGGTTAAAGCTATTTTTCTGTTCTACACCCATGTACTCGATCGAGTGGGTGCATGAGACTTGCTTGTTCTTGACTGAATTATTTGAAATGAAAACAATATTTACACATTTAGTGTCTTAACAGTGAGTTCAGGAAAGTCAACTGAGAAGCTCCAATGCGCACGACAAAAAAAAGAAGATACACAGTCCTGCAACCAGATTAATGCTATTCTGCTCATCGACAGTCAGCAACAGCGACACGCGATGAAACATTGCAATGCACAAACAAAAGGAGAGGAAAACTGAAGCGTGTAAACATTGGTGTAAATAATGCACAATCAAAAACATCCATATAACCTGCTTTGCATCCATTTTAGGAAAAGCAGACTGCATTTAAAACGTTTTTCAGACCTAAAGGCATGATGGCTTTGGGTGAGAAACAGACATTAGCCATTAGCCATTTGACTATGCTGACAGTAGTACATGACATTTCTCTGTATCCTCTCCGTGCTCCTTGTGGCATTTTCAAAAATCCACGGCAGCTGCAAAAAAAACAACCAACCATACTCTAACGCAGCCGTCACTCATGTCCATCAGGGCTGGTTTGCTGCAGACGAACTGGTCAGCGTTGATCAAATATGAATAAGATTCTGCTGCAGCATTGCCTGTTTTCTAAACGTTCCAGAAACATATTTCAGTGCACTGTTTAGCTGTTAAATGAGAAACTCTGCTGCGGCGGGTGGGCAGTGATTGGTTTTGACTGTTTTTAACATGGCGGCTGGGTCGCAAAGTTTCTAGTCACAGTTCACAAGCAGTGACTAACATGATTGACAGCTGCGTTAAGAGACTCCTCGGCTGTGATTGGTTGTTTTCATTCAGCTGATAGAAACATTATGACGAGGCAGAAGAACACAACTGACACGACACAACACAGATTATCCATCTCAGATACTACTCATGTCCTGGATATAGTGACAGTTTCAGCAAACTGGAACAAAAACGTATTTATTTTAGTTACCAACTCCAGCTTTAATCGCTGTTTTACTCGAAATGTTTCAGCAGGTGCTTTTGAATGATTTGGAAGCCCAAATACTATCCTAAAAAAACTACAATGTCTATTAATACATTAATAAAATTAAATTTACTGTGACCGTAAGTTAACTAACCTCTTAAAAAGAAACAAGTCCACCTTTCAACACCCTACTGCATTTGTTGCTGCAGCAGCTCCTCAGTAATTTAAATCCTGTGGCGAGAGAAGACGGTTTGGGAAAAATAACAAGCTCTGAGCACAAGTGATATAGCTTAATGAAATCCCTGAAGGGAGCTTATTCCAAACTATAAATGAGCGCAGAGGAGCACTCTGATCATCTCTGTACCATCTGCTGTTCAGCTCAGCTACTCCTCACAGTGTATATGAACAAAGGAAACACATTATTTTTTATTTCAGTGCTGCTCATTAATTGGGTGTGAGTAATGTGTTGACGACGATACTGATATTTTTTGGATTGAAACTGATGATATTTTTACCATTTCTAATATACTTAAATCGTATTCAAATTGGGGAAAATGTTTGGAATACTCTATCGTTATCTTATATATCTAAATATAGTGTGGCACATTTTTGTACATGTTTGGAAAAAATCAATTTAGAAACTGTTCAGATAAAAAAACGAGTAAATGTTTGGTTTTTTTTAGCTGCGACCAGCAGCTCTACGGGTCACTGTGAGTTGGTCAGTTGGTCTGTGGCAGCCACGGTTTTTGCACTATGAAGTTGACATTTAACACGATGGTTAAGTGTGCATATTAGTAAGGGGTCAACTGATATTTGTTTTTCAGGGCCAATTAGTAAATATTAGTAGTTAATGAGACTGATAACCAATATTTGGTACTGATATGCATTTACAATAAAAATGAAAATATTTCTGTCGATATTTATCCTTTGGAGTATATCAATCTCCAACACAAACTTTGTTTAAATGCCTTTAGCAAATGTTTAACCAAAACTGAACCTTTCAACATCATATACAGCAAGTTCCCACCAACAAGTGAAAACCAAAATAAAAAATGAATAAATAAAACTAACTCCCTGAGGTTTTAAAGTAAAACTTTCTCCCATGCTGACACTTTCTTTGCACTTTTTAAATAATTAATTTTATCGCGATCATTAAAATAAAATGCCAATACAGATGATTGGCAATGGCATATTGCAAAAACAGTGCATAACTTCAAATGGACTCACAGATTTTGTGGCATTAGTTTTTGCCGTGGAGCGACACATGTAGGACTAACGCCGTTACCAAGCTGTTGTCAACACTGTGAAATGGTGCACTGGAACCATGAGGAGCAATAAAAACACTGGCGAACACTCAAGACAAGACAGAAGCTGCTATCAAGACCGTTTAAATCGAAATGTCTGTTCAATATCGCCCGAAATCATAGTTTTACTTCGTTCCAGTCTACTCTTAAAATCTTGGAAAAACAGGTACGCTGGTGTAGCTACACATCACTCAGGACTTAAAATGACGTTATATTCAGGCAAATACTGGTCTCCAGTGATTGGTTAGGGAAAACTGAATCCCCCTCCCTCATGGGAATCGGTTAGAGTGGCCGCAGACTGAGGATGGAGGGAAGAGTTTTACAAGTTAACAATTCTGTGTGATATCAGGAAGGACAGCTGATTCACTGTTCATGCCAAATGGCACAAAGGGGGGATGCATGTGCATACGTGGTTGCAGCTAATGCACGCTTGTGTTTAAATGCAGCAAATTAAATACTATAAGTATTTCATCATCTCGCTGATGCAAACATGCAAAAAAAAAAACTAATTCTGCCCTAAAGCAGTCCTGCTGTTTGATTTACAACATTACCCACAACGGCCCAGAGATACTGAATGCTATAAACCGTATGGCAACATCTCTGTCCACTGACGTATTTATATTGTCTCACAGTACTGACATATCATTCAACTCTAAATGACATCATTATATCTCAGAATAACAATGATTTTGAGAGTCCTCTGCTCTGAAGCAGGTTTTAGACCATCAAAACTCTTCAGTGAAACAGAAAACAGTGATTTTCAAACACAATAAGCAGGCACACCGATGGGAACTGAAAAAGCTAACTCCGAATCAATGTGGATGACTAATATCTCGCAGCAGTCGTGGCAATGCTTTAATAATAAGCTTCCAGCACAGCAGCAATAACAAGTGCCACTTCCCCCCCACTTCTCCGCTCTGCTTGAGTCTCTGGGGCTGTAAACTAAACTTCACACTACCAGCAGCAGGATGCCTGGGTCCACCTGGCAGTGCAGGATGCCAACTGCTGATTGGCTGCCACACCAGCGTGAGAGAGAGCAGCAGAACAGTCTGTTCTGACCTGTCGCTCTGTTTGGCAGACCGTCATAAACAATCTCAATCTCTCCCTGAGTTACCTCTTGTGCTACTGTCAAGTTTCTCCCGTGTGAGCAGAAGTGACACTTTTCCTCACACACTAGCTCGTGTGTGCGCAGATACACACTCGGGGTTGGCACTTGATAGGGAAGGAGAGACAATCTATTTATTTCTCCCTTCTAAAAGGCGCACGGAGGGACGCAATCAGTCATCGGAGCCTCTTGAGCTGGCGTCCGGTGACGTGGAGCCGCGGCTGGTGTCTCTAAAACGCGCTCACATGCAAACAAGTAAACAGTGAGATCCTCAGAAGAATGGTCTTTCTGAGAAGCAGAAACAAACGCAGCCTGGGACCCTATGAACTGGCTCCTTGGTTGCATTTTATCAGATACAAGATGGCGAGAGGACACCTTTCAAACACAGCCTTCACTCAGCAGGGGTTTGAAATATTAGATTAGATAACAGCTAGAGAGCATGTGGCCATAAAGCAATAATGCATTGGCTTCTTATATAACAGCTCTGCTCATCTTCACACATTTCCACTGGTATACATGTCTCTACCAGGAAAATAATTCACCCGCAGTGGAGGCAAAGTTGAGTACTAGCTAACAGGCTCGTGTTTACATTACACTGAAGCCTGAGGCCTGTGTCTCATCACAGCACACCGCGCTGCAAGATCCCACCAAAGCATCGACAAGTAGACTGAAAATAACCAAATACTAAAGTGTGACAACGTGCCAACACCTCACAATGGTACAGTGTATAAATACCACACGTGATATCCTCACATGAAGGATGTACTGCCAAGTTACTCCCACTGAGGTTAATGCCACTGCGGTACGCTCCGGCTCTTTCTGATAATATTAGTCTTTGAAATAAAAATAAAAACAATAAGTATAGCACTACATCGCATACATTTTATGATGACAACTCAAGTCTGAACATGAATTACAAAATCAGTAATGCAACAAATTTATTGAAAAAACGTAGAATAAATCGTAATGATCGTCACTTTTTTGTTTTTGTTTATCTGCCACTGGTAGGATGGACAATAGGTCACGTTGACAGCTCCCATATTGTAAAAATCTGATTTCCATGTCTTTATTTTATCATAAAGTAGGTATAGGTGCTATATAAATACTGCAAAGACGCCAAGAGTGTGGATGTGGAGGACCAGTGAACACTGGGCGATCAGAGCAGACTGGGTTTTTTTGGAAGAGGGTCTTAAAAAAGACAGACACTCAAACGGAGCGTTTTAAATACGGGGTGAATACACGTATATTCAGGCAAACAATTTGAGAAAAGAATATCTTTTTTGAACATTAAAGCATGTAAATATGTTCTGCATGTAATACCAGTGAAACACACTTCATCACTTTTTGTGTTAATTTCATACAATTCTTAATGTAATTTAGCATTCATTATCCATATCATAACATACTGAAATAATTTTTCAAAAAATCAAATAAAAACTGTGATATAAATGACTTAAATGCTAAATCAATGATTAAACGGACGGCAACTTATTTTCCGTCGACAGCGTGATCAATCAATCATTTCAGCGTCAGCTTTAATACTACAGAGAATCGTAGAGGGGCAGTTAGAAAGCTGCAGCGACCTTTAACCTCACAGCTGTCAGTGCTGGTGCGCTGTGAGCCCGCTGTGCACAAACATGTGCATGATCGCATGATCACAGATAACCACACACACACACACACACACACACACACGCACACACGCACGCACGCACACACACACACACACACACACACACACACACACACACACACACACACACACACACACACACACACACACACACACACCCTGATGTAAGCTCATGCTAACACTAGCGCACACTCATTTCTGTCATGCACCAATTCACATATGAACGCTCTGGGAGAAAGACAGAGCACTTTTCCTCTCTGTGCACGCGGTGAAAGTAGAGGACAGATGATGAGCGAGAGAGGAAGATGAAGGACGGGACAGGAGGAGCAGGTGGACGGTGACAACACAACCGAAAGCGTGCCAAGCTGCCAGGCCTGGCCGGCACTAAAGTGTACTCTAATGTGATTTTTCATTACATAACAGAAGCTGGCACACAGCAGCTCCTCTCCACGCTGTAGCTTGGGAACACACACACAGAAAGGCTCTGGTGATCACAAAGTAACTCCTTTCTTTTGTTCTCTTATTTGGGTAATACAGCTGACAAGTAGGCTTTGAAATTTACTTTACCCAACAGTACAATATACATATAAATGTAAACATTAAGTAAAAGAGCACATACAGTTTATCTGAGTGTGTCCCATTGTCAGTTAACCACTGAACCCATTCCCAACCTTTAATACATGTGCCAATATAATGGTTTGCTTGAGGACTTGAGTTGTCTATAAGCTGCTAAAAAATCAGTCTGCTTATGTCATTTATGAAGTGAATATATTCATTTAGTTTATTTCTGACTTTAATTGCAGAAATCATTCCAGTGTAGGATGACTTAAGTAAACAGATCACTTTGCTTTCTGGCTACTGGCCCTGCTGGTTACTCAGGAGAAGCTTAATACTTTGCATTTAATTTGTTTTGTTTTTTACTTAAAAAGCTTCTCTGCATGACAATAATTAAATGCAGGGACAACCATTAAACACCTTCACACCTTTTTGAGATATTCTATATTGAAAATGCAAAAAAGTATTTAAATCAGCACATCACATCAATAGCACTGTTCAACTGAAAGTATTGCCACAATTGTTTTAAGGCTTATCCGGCTCATAAACCAGTGATATTGTGTAGGCTACCCTGTGTACTCAGACCTACTTTTTTCTCTGTATATGTTGCTGTGCCCATATGGAAACAGCCAGAGGCAACATATTTATCCTAGATATTCCAGTGCATTAAGAGAGCCCTGTCAGAGTGGGTTATTCCTTTATTTATATCCATTATGTGCCTACAGTGGGATACATAAGAGCAGTATAGTAAGAGCAGCTGTAGTGTAAGAGGGGGATTAAACGCTAGTTATATAACCAGTGACCTGCCAGTGCGGGCCTACTGATCCTGGCACAGCGAAGTACAGCAGCTTTAAAGAGCGGCTTACCTCTTCAAATGACTCACTTCAGCGTTCAACTGACATCATCTCTCACAAGATGCATTATCAGAAATAGCATCTGTGTTCTCTTTGTAATGACAAAAGCCCACATTTCTGCCTGCGGGGGACCACAACACTCAAATCTGCTCACAGATTCAGCTCACATTTACACATTAACCTTATAGAGTGGGAAATATAAGCTTTCAAACTGCTTTAAGTAATAATTTTACTTAACTTCATCATCATATGAAAAGCAAAATTAAAGTTTGTATCATTGTTTTACATTTATAGTAGGCGCTTGTTACCACCCAGAGTGAGTAAGCTGTAGAGGTGATACCACACACCAAATACCAATTTCTCTATCACTGAATATCCATTATTTAATAGCCTATATTATATTTATTCATAATTAATACCAGACGATACACAAAGCATCTCAATACGAGTTTTATAACGCTGTCCATAAGTAAAAAATAACAATAATAACACAATATTTCATTAAATTGCGTGATTTTTAAATGGGGTTTGGTGAGAGATAACGGAGCGCAGCGGGCTCTATCTCTTACCTTGGCTTGGTTTATGAGCAGCCCCACGAAAGTTGACACCAGCATCGAGCCGGACATGCTGCCTTTCCTCCGCATCTCCTGCTTCAGGAACGGGAAAGCAGCGGCCGGCGGCTCCTCGGGTACGGTCACCGTGTACGACTGTCGCATGCTCGGCATGCTGGCGGAGGAATGAAGCCGAGGACCCGGTGAGATTTATTCAAACGGCAGCGGAGCTTTTTCCTTGGTAGTTAAGCCGTTTTCTATTGCAAGGATGGCAAATGAGACGTTTCAGTCCGTTTCTGATAGGCTCCCTCTCTGTTGTCATTCATTCATTCATATAACGGCACGCATTAACGCCGTATACCTGTGGCTTTCCCTTTAAAAAAATCTAATGTAATAACCTGTGGTGCGCGAGCGATAAAGCACTAAATGCTGTCAGAAAAGAGCTACTGACTGTTGCGTCAGTAAACGCAGGTGTGAGCTACCGCGAGTCTGTAAATGGTAATAAATGCATATTGTGCTCCCATTCCGTTTTACAGGACTGGAGGTCCGCCCCCTTTGGCTCCGGTACAAGTCGGCCTACAACAAACGTCAGCGACCGCCTCCAACCGGGCTGCCTACGTCACAGTCCGTCCACGCTGCTGCAACGACCTGAAGGACTGATTATTAAAAATGAATAATATAAAACACCTGACGGACTAATGCTGAGCTCCAAGTACTCATCTCCATCAAGATCATGACTGCAAACTCACCAACGTCTGTGCTCCTGGCCATGAGGCTATATGACACATTTTTGACTTTTTTCCGGCTTTTAGCAGTTTCATTTTAATGTACTTGTTTTATTTTTTTAACCACTAACTTAATAACCCTTAAATGGGCAGGCACATATGAATATTTGGAAATTAACTGATATTTTCTAATGTATCTATACATTAGATTCTATGTATCTGTACACTTTAATAAATGTATGTAAAATTCACAGCTAGGTGCTGTAAAATCATAAAACTGCAGAAAGAAAAACAATGAAACAGTTCACAGTAATATTTTGTGAAGCACTGAACCAAACAAAACTAAGTTTTTTATAATTATTTTTTTGAATTAATTAATACATTTTTTAATTTCAATTACTTAATTTAATAAATTTAAGAATAACTGTCATACAAAAAGTAATACTGTTAAAATCACAAGATGACAATATTAAAATAAGGGATTTTGTCAGGTAGTTTGTTTTTTTAACAGACAGAAACTAATACATTTTACAAATTCATAGCCTACAAATTGATTTTACAGTGAATTTCAAAACATTTGAGTGTCATATTTGAATGTTCCTTAAAACCTGATGTTCACTCTAAAAAAATAAATAAAATGTTTTTGGCATAAATATCAAGACAGTGAGAGAAAAAAAACTTTACCTGCCCATAAGAGTTATATGAAATTAAAAGAATAAAACTGGTGCTCCTACACTATATCCTATTATTGATCGTCGTGTTTAGTGAAGTGGAGAATGTATCTGGTGCAGGGACGCACATTAGTGTAGCAGCCTCTAAATCTGATAAACCATCAGGTAGCAAAACAATAAGAACAAAAAATAATGTTTCACACCTTTATATTATTGATTATGTCGAGAATAGCAATAAACAATGTTTAATTGCATTGCAGCATGACGAACACTTTTAAAATTTACACACTTTACAAACTCAGCACATTATCTATATTTTAGTTTAAATATTCTTATATAAACTTATTTCTTTACAAGCTTAAATACTCAGCATATCATACATACTTTATTTTAAATATTTACATACTAGTGCTAAATGTTTACCATATCTGTATTTTTAAATATTTTTTCAATCAAATTTTTATTTAGTTTTGTACAGTACAATAACATATAGTAAAATTCATTGATACTCCAAAAGGAAATTTTACCTTTTTTTTGGCTTTTAATTATCTTTGATGCCATAAAATTTTAAATTAATTAATTTAAAAAGGGGGAAAAAAACAGAAAGAAATATGATGGTGAAACAAATCTATTTTTTCAATTTTTCTATATTTACTATGACTGTCTATGCTGGCATCAGAGCGGCTGTAATGAAACACAACCTCCCCGGGGATCAATAAAGTGTTTCTGATTGTGATTAAAGAAACAGCATGATAGTAGCTACATGAAAGGCGCACTGCTGTATAGATGTAGCAGGAGGTTCTGTGCTACTACAAACTAATCCAGCGTGGTTCTAAAATTAGACTCTGCAGACCTAAAAGGGGTTTTTAATGAGGTTCCGGTATTTCAACAGCAACACAAAGAATAGGGGGTTTAGTCGTCGTTAGTTTTAATAAGAGGATGAAGTCGGATGACTGATGCAATTCGAGATCTAACCCGATAACCAAGCAGGCAGTGTGTCAGCCCACGTGCAGTTTGTCAAAAGGTAAAGTCGACAATAAAGATCGTCCAAGACGGTCTCTGGGAAGACAAGAGCTCGGGTTCAACATCACCGACGGATTATTTTAGGACACGGATTACAAATGGATTTGTAGTCTTTCAGCTCAATTTAGACTCTATGAAAACAGAATATTGTTGTTATCTTGACATTAAAATCTTAATATGCAGTAAAGCTTACACATTAGTCTCAAACTGTGACACAATTTAAATAGTAAAGTGTGAAAAGAATCATATTAAAAGTGAAAAATCGTTAATGTTTACTATGGCCTATTTTTAATGTCCCAGTTGTGCATTAATTTATTTATTGGGATCTTTCGGACAGCAAAACAAGATGTGAATGCAAAAAGAGCATTATCGCCTTCTGTTAGAGGTTAAACGTGCAGGATTAACCCTTTGAAACATGGATAACATGGTATTTAAACCTTTGAAATCTGAGCACAATGTTTAGTTTTATTTTTTGAAAAGCCCAGAAACAGACAATGAGCAACTTGGCAAGAAGTGTTTCACAAATAGCAAGAAATAAGTAGATTTGGAAAACTATTTTTTCAGAAAAATCCCAAAACTATATTATGTATTTATAATTAGAAAAATATGATAAAACTACTTTATAGGCTTATTATTTTTACTTAAGCACATTTTTCAAGTCAGTTCGTTGGGGGTTTTCTTTTTAGTTTTTTTGGGGTTTTTTTCTCATTTTTTTCCTCTAATCTTGAGGTAATTGTCTTGTACCTTTAACTCTTTTATGTGCTAATTTTTGAATGATTTTTATTTAAAGTTGCTCATCACCTTTTTCCAGTGTTTCTAAAAGAAATCAAACCCATTAGCTGAGACGTTATATAATCTTCATAAATATGTTTTCATTGGTTTAAAATCACCTGAGAAAGTATTTATTATATTATATTATTTCAAGTATTTATTATCACAAACGGAGCAGTTTTTATCTACAAACGGAGTAAGTCCTCTTCCAATGAGTTCGTCGTGTTGTTCTACAGTAGCCCACAACGGACAAATCAAAGACTCGCTCTAGGCAAAAAGATTTTATTTTCAAGTGATTATAAACTAATGAAAACATAGTTAAGAATATTATGTTCCATTTTTTCTAAAAGACGCCCCTAAATCCTACACACTGGACCTTTGATATCAAAATATCAAGCAGCTTAAAGGCTGAGTGTCAAAATATGTTCAAATGATTTAGTCAAAAGTGAGTTTTCAAGAATAATAAGGAGCAATGATAAGCTAACAGCTGAATACAAACAAACACCTGGAAAAAAGGGTTTCCTCTAAGAGCTGGAACAAACTCATGTCTCTTTCAGTAAAAACATCTTGTTGATTGCTAGAAAACAAACTAATGTTGCGTCAGTGTTTTTTTTTTAATTCCAGGACGGGTGACACAAAACTGAGCAAGAGAGCGACTGAGCAAGAAGCGCTTGGCAATGTGCTGTTACATCTGTTTTTAGTATATGAGAGTGATATTTCCACATTTTGGACAGTCCAAAATAGAATAGACAGGAAATATAAGGTGTTACTGCTTGTTGTTACAACAAAAACTGACAACACCTGATGACTGATGAAGGTCTTCATAACAGTTAGTCAAAAACGGGGAGTTTTAGACATTTTTGAAATACGTGCCCTATCTGATAGAGCTAATTAATAAGAATGACAACAGAATGTGCTGTGCTTCACCTCCCACTCACAGGCAGTCTAATTCAGACTCACCAAAACATTAAACACGCAAAATCATTTAAATATATACCTAAAAAAATAACAGTGTGCAAGCCGTGTTTCCTTTTTTTATATAAAAGTCAGCCGATTTTTTAACCTAAATGATCACATACTGACTATGAGAACGCAACATGCGTTCCTGAGCATGTCTGCAGAGAAAGGATCCAAATGCACAGTGTGTTTACGGTGCGGCTGCTTTTAGCTGTGTAGGGTGCAAGAAGTGCAACATGTCCCCAGCAGCCGTCTCATGACCCAGGCTCAAGCGTGTGTACACAACAAACAGCCAAGGAGCACATTCCTTCACCAGGCTGGACATGTGTGTGTCTGAATGTCTAAATCCTCGAGGTGGAAAACTACAACTGAGAGAAGAGGGCAAAGAGTCACTGTTTGTATTCTGATATCTGACGCAAAGAGCTAAGCAGTCTGGTATAAAAATGGGACAAAAGCAGTCTCTGAGCAATGTTATCTAGGAGAAGTCAGAGTACAATTACCTGGGGATAGCTGTTCTATTCCCTAAGCTAAATTAGGCACATCAGACTGACAATCTCTTCACTCAAACGTTTAAATTTAACCGAGGGGTCAACTTATTCCTTCAGAGGGCAATTAAATGATTTATTGTTTACATTCCTACAAGGTGAATAGCATTCTTGAACTTTCTAACACTGATGCGGCATTATGTCATTCATAGTATGTGGGAGAGTTCGGGAGAGCATGTGGGAGCGTCCCGGGACAGAACGAAGCCTTCTTGTGTCCCTGTTCAAGAACAAGTTTTCTCTGGACTCACTGTACAGCTGGACAGCACAAGTCTGATGTTGGTTACAAAGTATTAAAGGGGAACTACGTCCAATTTCAGCATTCATACATGTTATCCCTACGGTCTACGACAGTCCCAAAAACATAAGCAGACATGGAAAACTCCTCCAAATCCAGAAACTAGAGTGCTTATACTGCCCTCCATCCAAAGTCGGAGGTTTCGGTGCGTTTCAAGCGTTTCAGGTGTTTCAGGTGCACAATACTAAACATAAAGAAAAAACTACACAGACAGTGACAAACTGGAGTTTCTGTGACGAGTCCATGGACAACTGTACCATCAGCTGGGCCGCCTCAATCACACATGAGTGAAACAGAGGAACAAATACGCCGTCTGTTTAAAACATTTAATTTTTTATGGCATTTTTATACTTGGAAATGAATCAAAACATGTAATTCACTAGCCTATGTGCTAAAAGCTAGGCTAATGTATTTTAGTACCTCAGTACACTGTGCTGTTCTGTATATCTTGTGAATATTTAATACCTCCATGGATGCTGCCATCGTTGCGTGACGCCAGACTGCTGAAATAAGGGTAAGTGGATTTGCATGGCGACCAACCACAACAGACCAGAGAGTAAATGGCATGGAAGTGGTTAATGACCTCCAGGAGAATGGGGACGGGGAGCACTTTTGCTCTGTTTGTAAAAATAACATTGTAATGTTAAAATAGCTGCTCTGATAGACATGTTACACACTGACCCACAAACCCTATCAAGCAAACTCATAATCAGAGCTTACAAAACTCAGTTACTAAAGTCCTTATTTGCCAAAGAACAAAATAAAGCTCCACGTTGTACCAGACTGGGCTTTTAGGGTTTTTTTTTTTTTATCAAACCATAAGCTGTCTGACCAAGGTGGCAAACCGAAAGTGGGACAGTCTAAAAATATTGTTGACTCAACAGAAAGTCTACACACAAAGCCTGAGCAGAATAACTCAGGGCAAAATCTGCTTTGACTCAAGCGTGCCACCCTGGCCTTTTTTTTTTTGGCTGTTTGTCTGCAGGAGTCAAAGAGCAAAAGGTTGTCAGTGCCACTGTATGTGGAGGTAGAAGAAAACACAAACAAACCTTTAAGATAGATAGACAGTCCAAAACAGCATAAAAAAGTTCATACTAGGGATGTTGGATGACTCCGATTCACATAATAATCCCGACTATCGTTTTTAACGAGTCAGAAACGATTCAAAAATCCAAAACATCGATTATTCTTAATCCTCTAAAATGTTTATCACTTAGAAAAGTCTTTGAGACCGTTTCTCGGACCGTCTTACTGTTTTCGGCGGTGAAAGCTGCCGTCTGTGCCGTTCAGAGGGAAACTCCGGTGCATCGCAGCTCTTTCAGAAGCCTCAGGATCCAGCCTGGGAAAATTCGGGTGTTTTTACGGGACCTTTTCAATAAATCCATAGTGACGGGTCCGATTTTGGGTGTCTTCTGTCCATATTTAATCGATATTTCGATGATAAACGTACATTAGCGTCGATGCTAGACGCCATATTAGTTTCCCATAGTTCCTTTGGAGCGGTCAGAGGTTTGTTTTGGTCTTGTCCACCAATCGGAAGACGATTGAACGCTTTGTATCCGCTTACGTATGACATACGTCATCTACAGCAAACTGCACTGTGATTGGCCGAATCCTACTGTATCTATCGATCTGTGTTATTGGTACCGCCTCCTGCATTAGAATAAACGCCGGTAGCCCCTATAATAATAATAATAATAATAATAATAATAATAACAATAATGATGATGGCGATTATGATAATAATAATGACAATATAATAATAATAATAATAATAATAATAATAATGATAATAATGATAATGATAATAATGATAATGATAATAATAATAATGAGACAAGGTTAAATCAGGAGACAGTGTAACAGGCAGCAGGGCCTCATATGGATGTAAACTCTGTGTTGTGTCAGAGCAGGCAGGAGAATCAGGGCCCTCTCTGAAGTGTCAGGAGTGTGATGTGCTCTGCAGCATCACAGACAGCAGCTGCTTTGCAGAAGGGCACAGATAATGGGATACACAAACAACTGCAAAAAAAAAACAAAAAACAATTGGACTTTTTTTGTGTGTCCCTTCTTTGAACTATAATAATTACAATGTTTATTTTTTTACTTTCTGATTCCCAACAATTGGGAGAAAGGTTTTCTACAACTAAAAAGCGTGTACATAATAAAGCCTCCATATTTTCACACACACTTTGCTTTCATAACATAATATGCCACTAGCAAAACAGACTGGAGTAGATCCTGAAATTACACCTCCTATATTTCGAATGGGTAATCGATTTTAAATCGGAAATCGTTTTGAATTGAGAATTGTGACCAACCAACCAAAATCGAATCGAATCGTGATACTGAAAGAGTCACACCCCTAGTTCATACTAATGTATATACTAAAAAAAGATCACAGTATAGTATGTTGTCCAAAATATCAGAAAAAGTTATACTTTTATATGTTATCCAAAATAGCATAAAAATGTCAGTAGGTTTTCCAAAGTAGAAGAAAAAGTTATACTATAGTATGTTATCCAAAATAGCATAAAAAGTTTTCATTTTTTTATTGGTTGTATAGCAGGAGGGGAAGTAGCATTGCTGTCATACATGTGTTTAAAAAATAGATAGATAGATTAATGGACAGATAGATAGATAGACAGATACTTTAGGAATTTCATAATAATCCATCCCTGCACAAAAAATTAAGTATGCACAACTACAGGAAAGTAATTACAAGTTGTTTTGTTTCTTGCATCTATTTTTTTAGCAATTCTGTGATCTTAGCAATTACTATGTTGAGTAAAATATTATCATAAAACAAGGCCAGAGCTGAAAAATAAACCAAACTCTGAGCAAGCCTCTGTATGGTAGGTGACCCAGTTTATGACAAAACTTCAGGTGTTAACGAGCAAACTCACAAGCGAACCCACCAGTTATGTGAAAGGTGTGTGCATTGTTATCTGCTGCTGTAAAATGCCTTGTCAGAGTCTATCACCTGGGAGCTATGCCAGTCAAATCTGCTTATAAGAGACAACAGCTAGCAGCAGATGGGAGGACTGCATACAGTGTTACAAGGCATGTTTACACAAGCATGTCAAACACTGTGAATCTCAATCTTGTGTTTAGTAAAGCCATTAAAATGTTGTTTTTTCTTGTATGTGCCATGATCTGATTTGAAAATCATTGCCTTAGAAACAGGGAAAACAAGAACAGTAGTCATGTTAACCAGCTTGCCTTAATCATAAACATGATGCAAGATAAACAGGACCATGAGGCTCCAACAGCTGCTATTTTTGTGTAATTTGTGATGTAAGCTTCTGAGAAATCATCAGCACCGGGTTCATCTTGTTTTGCCAATGCTATTTCAGGAGAGAAATAGGTGAGTAAAAACATTCACATACAACAACAAGAGGAGAACTAGAGTTAATAATATGTTGTTATCTAATCATAGCTGAAACAAAAAAAGCAGAATACAGTATGTGGAGGGAAATGTGGAGAAAGCTTATCTTACATATTTGGCGACAATCAATACAAAATTGAAAGGAGAAAGAGGAGGTGGATATTTTCTTAGAAGGAACCGGTAGGTAAAAAGACATTCAAACTGGGACAGAGGGATATATATAGGTCTTTTCCATCGGCACCTGTGACTGCGTCCAGTCAAACCATGCCACGAAATTTGCATTTTCATTTTCATATTCAATTTAAACTCACGGAGCCACGCTGTGCCGAGCCTGAGGTGGACCATCACAAGAGTCAGTCCAAAAGTGCACCCGAGCACCATCAAGCACCCAGAAGACCCCCCTTCTCCCTCTTACAGTTTTTCTCAATTGCTTTGGCTAATTTCTTGAAACACAAATAGCAATCTCAAAACTCAAGGTGCATTTGCCAAAACAGCCGGTCTGATTCAGCACAACACCATAGCTCACCTGCAAGAGGTCACATCTCACCAAAAACAGTTAACTCATGCTTCAAAACTAAATCATTTCCAAAACAATACTGGTCAAAATGTTACAATGTTCTGTCAGTATGGCAGGGGGCCCTGGAAATAAAAAATAATTAATTGTTTCATTTAAGCAATTAGTCAAGAAGCGCATTGATAATGAAAATAATTGGCAGGTGCAGCCTTGATAATAAGCACTACTCCACTGCGTTGCCTGAGGACTTCTGACCTAATAATGACATCATGAGTGGTCACTAAGTGGTCACAGGGCGGTCATTGTAACGCTCTTCAGTCATGAGATCATTCCTGACATTTTGACCTAAAATGTCAGCCGACACACACACACACACACACACACACACACACACACACACACACTGACACGCACCCTTCTCTTGCTTGGAGGTATGTAAGGAACTGCTGACTGAGAGCTTTATGAATTGATTTTATGTGTTGGGACCATCACACAGTATATCCATACGACCAAATGCAAATTAAGCAGCTAATGATACGGAGAAGTCTTCTGATTACTGTTCTAATCAATGCAACCACTGTTTATTCTAAAATGTCAGGAAGAAATAATCATCATCAACAATCATTTAACTTGAGATATTATTTCAGACCAGCCAGTCCAGCTCTGTCCAAATGTTGCCTGTCAGCACCTCTAAAGCTCATTTATGGACACATTAAATATTTTACGTTCAATTCGTACAAAAACAATAAATAAACAAATAAATAAATAAAATGTCATTACTTCCTCATTATATCCTATTACACATTTGTGTGAAATTTTGTGGCAATTAGCGTATAAATCCTTGTGATCTGGCTAAGTTTTGCCTGTGAGGTCAGAGTGACCTTGACCTGTGACCACAAAATCCCAATCAGTTCATTCATGAGTCCAAGTGGACGATTTTGCCAAATTAAAGAAACTCCCTCACGGCCTTTATGAGATATTGCGCTCAGATGAATGAGACAGACAAGAGCACAGTGACCTTGATCTTTGACCTATGATCACCGAAATTAAATCAGTTTATTGTTGAGTCAAAATGGACACAAATGTGAAGAAATTCCCGCTGTGTTGTTTAGATATCAGAGGGACAACCTCAACAACACAATGCCTCCATTGGCCAGCATGGAGGCATAAAAACAGGCAGCCAGTAGCTTATGGTGGCTAATATAAGCTAATGTAAGTAAACCTTACATTCATGTGGAAAGAAAATCAGAGTCATTTAACTGATTTCTTCTCTACTTGTGCTACAGGTATATTTATACATTTTGTATTTAACCAGGAATAGTCCCACTGAGATTCAGAATATCTTTTCCAAGGTCCTAACAAGACAGCAGCATGAAGAATTCACATAAAAGATCAAGCAGACTAAAAACACAAAAGCAAAATGTATAAACAAACAGCATAAAAATTTACACACAAGCAACAAGCAATAAACTACGAACAAACAGCCAATTAAAAGCGTTCAGAGACCACACATGCGTGTCCAAAAGGTCATTAATCCTGCTTTTAAAATCCCCCAGGCTGATAAGAGTCTAGTTTAAGGTGACTCTGCAGCTGACACCAAGATGACGGAGCAAAAACTCCAAAAGCAATTTCACCACTTTCACAAAGCACACAGTACGGGTTCAAAGAACGACACACAAAATCACATATCACATATATAAAACACAAAAGTTGTCCATGTGACTGAAGGTTGCAGCTAATGACAGTCAGTAGAGAACATAAATAATTATAAAGAATAAGTGTTCCAGTCTACTTTCTCGTACGAACTGCAGTGATGTGTGCAGAAACCTGAGTCCCTAACAAATCGCAGTGCTGCATGGTACATCGAAACAAAGATTTTTTAACAAGATGTATTAGCGTGCATGTATAGTGTCTTAATAGTCAATTGCAGACAAAGGTGCTGCTTGAACCAGTTTCTTCCTTGGACTACAAGAGAAACAGCCTTTATTTCTATAATAGAAACCAAACTTTACCCTGAACCATTTTGCAAGACACTCGATATGATATTTAAAAGACAGATTGTCTTCTAAGAAAAAACCCAGGTATTTGTAAGTTTAGACTCGTTCAATCATCTGATTACTTACAGTAACAATCTGATTTCACCATCAGCTGTCTGCCTCAACCTTGAAAAGCACATTATTTTAGTTTTGTCAGGGTTGAGTACGAGTCTCAATACACAAACAGTCCTCTGAACCACATCGAAAGCAAATTGTAGCTTCTTAGCTGCACTTGCCAAAGATGAGGCAGAACTATACAAAATAGTGTCATCCGCATAAAAATGAAATTTTGTATCGCCAACATCACAGCACAAATTATGTATATACATAGTAAAGAAAATTGGACCCAAAATGGACCCTTGCGGGACACCATTACGTCCATTCAAAAAGCTAAAAAAAACACACCAACGGCTTGGACACTGCGTTCTACCGCTCAAACCACTGAACTGTTTTGGAGGGCAACCCTATGTTCACCAGCCTCTGTACCAAAACAGAGTGGTCAACTGTGTTAACAGCTTTAGAAAGGTCTAGAAATATTGCAGCACAGTATTCTTTTGTGTCAACTGCATTTATGATGTCATTTAAAACCTTCATTTTTGCAGTGACTGTGTACTAAATTTGTAGTTATCCTATAACCGCCACCTGTTGGAGGGGTTGCTGTTTAGGAAAAGCTGCACAATCCTGTTTCACTACTCCACGTTTGCATTATGTGAGCATGACACAATGTCAAATCCAGTCTGTGGCTGATTTCTGCAGACCATGCTCCGATATCTTTGTGATGCCCTGCCCGGGGGGAGGAGGGTGATTTAATGCGCCTCAGTTAACAGAGGCCTGGGGTTAATTAACAGTACAAATAGCCCAGCTGGTGATATCCAGTTAAAGACCTCCACTTCTAAGTGTGTGCATGATAGATAGGTGCTGATTACTGGATGGGCTAAATGAGAAAAAAAGTCAAGTTCATACTTGTCATTTCCACTTAGTGAGCATGAATCACCAACATTGATATTGATACATGGACATTACCTCATGGTCTGTGGCTTAGAGGCATATCAAACAGTCTTTGTGTTTCACAGTTATGAGCTGCAGGCTCATGTTACACTATGAAATTGGCTTTTTTTGCATGCAACAAAGAATTCTTACATTTTTAAATTTGTTTTGGTACAAACCCTGTAAGTAGTCTCATGGTGATTAAGTGATCTTCATTTCTGACTCAGGGGAGCTCAGGTTTTGCAATGTTATGTTAGTCCATTTCTGAAAGTTGGCTTGTATGAGCTAAAAGGGAGCACCTGACTGATTAGGAAATGTATAGCTGAGTTTATTTCTCACGTATACCTCATGACGGCAGGCAACCTGAGCACAAGACCAGTTAGCCAATACTCTTAAACCTCCCTTATTCATATGCTGAAGTCATTTAGGTGCATACAGCAAGCTTGTGTATGTCAGCAGAGTAACAATACACTATAAAATACTTCTTGTGTACTTACAAGGCAGTATTTTCAGATGGTTGGTGGTTATAAAGGCCCTGGGTTTACCCGTGGTAAACCCACATAGGTGACTTTAATTAATCTGGCTGAATAAGGTCACAGTCGCACATGAGCGAATGCAGGCAAGTGACCCGCCTGCCGAAGTGATAATGGTGCTGAATGTGGACAGTGCCGGGTGTAATATTGACAATTATTAATATTACTTTACATTAATAATATAATGCTGTTGGTACATTTTCCTTTTTCTTGAATTTCTGACTCCCCAGTCCCTCCAGCCAGGTAGCATTTTACACAAGGGGTTGACAGATAATCAGCCTGGCCGATTATTGCGGCTGATATTTGGCATTTTGCCGATTATCTGTATCAGCATTTTATTTTAATGATTGCTGATAAATAATACTTAATTAAAAAGTGCAAAGACAGTGTCAACATGGGAGGAACTTTAACTTTGTAAAACCTCTGGAGCTATTTTTATTCATTCATCTTTTTTTAAATTAAAATTTTCACTGAACTTTATTAAAACAAAGTTTCAGGGAATTTGCTGTATAGCGAGTGTTAGATTTGATTAAACATTTGCCAAAGGCATTTAAACAAATTCCTATGTTGGAGTTTGTTATATTCCAATTCTAAATATTGACAGAAAGATTTTCATTTTATATTGCAAATGCATATCGGTTCCAAAATACTGTCTCACTTAGTACTAATAATTGGTATTGGTATCTGCCCTGAAAAACCAATGTCAGCTGACACCTATTTTATACGTATTTTTCATGGTCAATATCACAGCAACAAACTACCGTACTTGGTCAAGGCTGTGACTTCACCGGTCAAAGTTCACCAAAGTTGAACTCCATGTGATGTAAATTGCTAATTTGCTGTGCCACAGAAGTGTTTTATTTACCCCTTGGCTTGCATTAAAAGAACGTTAATAGGAGGCAAATATTCATCAATGTTAATTTTGTGCATGTGTGACCATGCCCTAACCTCTTAAGACTGTGTGGGTGGGTGCGGACATACTGATTAGTGCACTGTGTCAGGTGACCTCAAATTATTCTAAATATAGCACTGCTACACTTTCAACCTGAACATTCGTTTAAGCTGCCAGAATAAGAAAAAGTTTACATTGTCTGTCTTTAGTTTAAATTATGTAAGAGATTGGTTAATTTTGGATGTGGTTGTTAAAATTAATTAAAATCAAAATTATTTTTTCATGGAAAACAAGTGAATTCTCATCAGTAAACCGTGATCTGTAAGAAGTGGACTTGATTATACTTATTATCAATACAACTTATAATAAATAAATGAGCTAAATATATTTTATGGAGAAGATTTATACTACTTTCAGACGGTTTAAAATGCACTGAGTCAATTTGATCTGGGAAAATTATGGCTTTTTCTTAAAGCTGACATAACAGGAGGGTTAAAGTAGTATTCATAAGGCATCCTGGTGTTTTATAAGTAGGTTATAAGTTTATCCGATTACAAAAAGATAGTTACAACAAGTATGAGCGGGAACTTTTTTTATGCCCCATTCAGCATAATAGCATCGTTAATGTATGTTTGATCCTATTTTAAAAACTATACAAGAGATGTTTATTCATGGTTATAACTACCTGAAAAGCCCTTTCTTTAAAAGATTTAACACAAATTCTCCTTGATTCTGTTTTCCGCTCTTCATCCTTTCTTAACCACTCTCCCCTCCTCCACTCTCTCCACCCTCCTCCACTCATGTAAGCAGTTATTGGGACTAATCCTGAGGAGGAAGTGGGTCAGTTGTGCTTTCCGACCTGAGAGGAGGAAGCTCAGGTCACTAATACTGAGCCTGGAGATGAGGCTAGTGGCCCAAAGACCCAGCTCATCACGGCCAAGCGGCTCCTTCTGAGAGCTGTAAGCTAGCTAATTGCTGGGTAACAAGGGGTCAAGTATCCATGCTAAGAGCTCATTCATCACGTAACCATGGACCTACTGACATACACTGGAAGAGTGACCTCTGGTTAGCTTTGATAGGTTGCATACTATGTTAAAAAAATAAGACATTTTGTACGTGTCATTATTACTGAATGGCTCAAACAGTCGGCCAAAGAACATGTTAGAGTTTAACATGTCTGGTATATTATTGTCAGCCACAACCTCAAGTGCATTTAACTTAATTTGAGCAATGGTGCCCCCATTTGGTGACAGCCAGTACTCTCAGAAGCCACAAAGCATTGTGGGGCTTTTCCATGTGTGTGAAACTAAAGAAAAGAAACCAGTGTGCCTCTGCAGCTATGGCTCCGTTCAGCCTGAGTCAGCTCCTGGATATTGATCCACTTTGGAGCAGCACATCCCCAATAAAAGCAGCGAGCTTCAAGCCAGCATGTGCAAGAACAGAGGAAATTGTCTTACCGTGGAGTCCCTGGTGGGGGAGTCGGACAGGCCGTTACTGCTCGGCTCCCATGTCGAAGAGCTGAATGCTCTGCTGCTGCTGCTGCTGAAGGCCTCCTGGGTGGAGCTCCGCGAGAGGGCCTCCTGAGTAGAGCTCCGCGACAGGCCTGAGCAGCCCAGGCGGGAGCTTGTGCCATACGAGTTGGCCACATCGCTGGTTCGACTGCGGTAGCTCCGCAGGGCACTGGTGGAAGAAGACGGGCTGGAGGATGAGGAGGAGGAGGCATCATTGAGGCCCAGAGAGGCCAGGTCCCTGCTCAAGTCACTCTGGGATACAGATTTTCGTCGGTTGAGCGAGATGCTGGAGGCCACCGGTGAAGAGGAGAGGTAGCTGGACTGGGCCGAGGACGAAGAGTAGGAGCTGTAGCCGGTGTAGGCCGATCCCCCGCTCAGTCCTGACCCTCCATAGCTCTTGGCGGGAGTTCTGCTGAGGCTCTCGCTCCGGCGGCTGCTGATGCTGCTCCCGAGGATGTCGGTGCGCGGGATGGTTCGACCCCGGTCGCGGTCAGGGTCTGAGGAGGTGCTGTAGTTGCGGCTGCGGGCTGCGGAGCTGCTGAGATAGCTGGAGGAGGAGTAACCTGAGGATGAGGTGGAGGAGGAGGAGGTGGGGGACTTGTAGGAGGACAGCCTGTCCCGCTCGCTGTAGGAGCTAAGGCCCGGTGTCAGGGAGGAGCTGTAGGAGCTGTAGTGGCTGGTGTAGGAGGGGCCAGCGTAGCGCTTGGCGGTGGAGGAGACGCGGGACATGCTGCTGCTGCTGCTGCTGCTGCTGCTGCTGCTGGTTTCTCAGCCACAGGGAGGGAGAGCCTCTGGAAGACTGCATCGACTGCAGCCACAGAGAAGAGACACGAGTATTAGTTCATCAGCAACAATCAAATCAATACTTAGACTACAGCAACATTTACCTTTGCTCCACTGAGCATTAAGCTGCTTTTTAAGACACACAGTGATTTAAGGATGGAAATCACTGAATATAAAACCTCCACTTTTTCTGCATTTCATTTCATTTTATTTATTTAATCGCACCATTAAAGACCATTCCCAAAAACCAAAGTCCTTTCTTCCATATGCCATTCAGGCAACAAACAGAATAGTTGTATAAGGGAAAACTACTGTTTTGTAAGATATGCTCTCTTTAATATTTATTTATATTTACATAAGTTATTGCTCCCGCCTGCCTGTTTATTGTATCTTGTATATTGTACGTTTGTGGTGTTTAATGTTGTATAGTTTTATGTGTTTGTATGTATCTTTGCTGTGTCTGAGTGAAGGCAAAGACAAATTTCCACAAAGGTGGACTGTTTATCGATTTATCTATCTAGAAACCCAAACAGGCTTATAGAAATACCTAACCAAAGGTAATTCAACAAATTCCAGTACTTTTATATAAACAATATAAAATTCGTACAGCAATAAACAACAAAAAGATCGAGACAAATTGAGTGTGTGAGTGTGTGAGTGGCATAATATCATGAAAACTGAAAACCTTAAGTGATATGTTAAGCTTGCTGTGTAACACATTACCAAATACGAACAACACTGACCCACACTGATACTCTCTCTGCTGCTCTTTAAAGGATTACGTCAGCATTTTTCCCTGCTTTAACCCATTTACTACAAATCCCATTTCCATTACATTAATCCAAACCATTGTCAAAGCGTGCTTTAGTTTTTAGCTTTTTCAACGTGTTTTTTCCCGACTTTCAGGGAGCCATTAGCTGTGGTGCACTGCGTTATCAAAATCCATTTACACCTTGCGGCTTCCATAATTCAGATAATCTATTAGAGTAAGCATGATGTCTCCTTTTTCTGCCAAATTTTGTTTTTCTGTCTAATGCAGAAGTAAGTACAAATTGATCCACCACATTAGCCTTCAAAGGCAATGGATTTTTTTTAAAAAACATCAAAGCCACAAGTTGTAAAATTTGATTAGAAAGCAGTGCACGCTCCCACGTGCACTGCTGCCCACAGTGCCAGCTTCTGACACAGGCTTTTGTTAAAATTTGTTTGTTAATGGGAGCTAATGTTGCTCCCAAACAGATGTTACCAGCCCGAATATGAAAGCATTTTGTCCCATGTGATAGTGCTGCCAAAGTGTTATAATCCATTAAAATAAAGGTTTCTTCCCCCAAGATCTGACAAATAATTATCCCCAGTTACACCAAGAATTATGTCATTTTATGTCCTAAAAGGCTCTTGTGGAAAAAAATCCATGTTGCTAAAACTACCAAGAACCTCAAATAATGTGAGGGTGGATTTAGGCACAAGGATGTGAATTATTCTGTGCCATGTCATTTTAATAAATTATCCTATAATATATCCACTTTATGTTTTCTGGGTATTAAAACTACTGCCATCTTTGATATGAAACCTATGTCAAAGGGATTTTTTTATCCATACCTTTAACACTGATTCACATGATATCAGATGATTTACTTAAAGTAAAAAATTACAGTATGTTAGGATCTATATTGGTACTGATGTAAGTAAGATTGTGACCTCACAGAAACCCGTCATACATGACCGCTCCCATTATTGCTTACATAAAACGCCTAAGTCAGCTTCGATTTAAAATAATGACGGCTAGTGCGGTTGTTGCAATATAATTAAACCTGCTAATGTGTTGAACATCCATGCTTCTTGGAGTATTATCACCAGAGAAGTCGCAGAACATAACTTAATGGAAACACAATCATCTCACAATTGTGTTTTATCAACATTTCAAAAATATCGCTTAAGTTTCGTGCAAATCTGTAAAAGTGTAAACCAGCCCACTGATAGCAGTCAGGGGAATATTCTGAGTATGTGGGCACATTTTCTGTTTCAGAGGTGAGAGAAGTACGATAGAATAAAGCTTATTTATTTCTGTGAGTCCATAAAATCAGACTCCCATTCACTGTCTATGGACTTTATACTTGATGACATGATAAGTTTAAAACTCTCTGGTTTCTGAGTTTAAGAAGAGAGTAGCTTATGCTCACAAATATTGATTAAAAATTCATCAGCCATGGAAATAACATATTGGAATTCCTAATTTAGGTTGTGTCTCCCTTAAAAATAACATCATTACTCATGTCAGCAAAAAGTAGTTATACCAAATGAAGTTACCAAATAATATGACCAATATTCTTGCAAAAAATGAGTTTTACAGTGACGTTTTTTTGCAAATCTACAGTTTATCTTGATCAATATAATATAAAACATAATTCTCAGTACCATATTCATATTTTATCACCCTAAATGTTCGCAGTTTTGCTTCAGTCCATATATCACCAGCCCATTGCTCTTTATACTGAGTAAGCACAGAATTTCTCAACATGCAAATGTTAATTTTTCATTATTTAAAAAATAACCTCTTAACTTCCATAATTACTAAACAATGCATCTGTTGACCAAAGCCCAGTCATTTGTTTGTCCCATATAAGAACCTTTTGTTTCCTTCCATATCATTAACTTATTCAATAACTGGGTTATACAGATCTTCCAGTGAACCTCACGTGGTTCCCAACCCATATCAGTTTTGTTACCACTTTTACCCCCCTAACCCTGGAACAAATCCCCCCTGGGCATTGTGGTGTTTGCTGCCTATCTGCAGACATTTGCAGCGCACGGCTGGTTACCCATGAGCACTTTACCATGAGCCCATCATCACGCAACTCTGAGGAGCATGGTACACAATCCAGTGGACTGATTTGCAGCGGCACAGTTAGCACTGACTAACATGCTTGCTGATATTTAGATATGACTTAATGCTCGAGGAAGGCAAGGCATCTCCTACTGAGCTTAGAAAACCCACCAGGACCCGTTTCTCCTACCAGCTTCAACCCCGTTCTAAAATCAAGAGGGCAACTATAAATAAGGAAAAGAATCTCTTCTGGCTATTTTGGCTTCTTATATTGCAGATCCCCTCAGCGGGGCACCGGCTCACCCCTGCTCCTGCTGAAATCAGTATAGTGTGTTTCTCCCACGGCTATAATGGGAGAGTCCAGCTGGGTAGTGGAGGCAGGGTTCCTACAGCAGACAGCAAGTGGAGTTTAAGACTTTTTAAGACTTTTTCAATGCCGCTGAGAATGATATCTGGGTCACACTAACCTGTTATTCTTACTTATTTAAATGTACACATCTTGTGGAATTTCAAACAGTGAAATAATGTTTCAGGCTCAAAACAACAGAAAATATTCAAAAATTGTTCAGTGACCGAGAGGATGGTTACAATTTAAATTCAAATCTTTTAGATTTCGTACCACCAGAAAAAGTCAGTCTGTGGAGTTAAACTATCGGAATATTTTTAATGCAAAGCAAAAGCAATGCCCACAAATTAACCAGTTTAAAATAATGTATAAATACATGATTTTCACGAGGTACAGGGAAGAAGAGGGGGTCTAACAGTCACCGGGTGTTTACACGGGTTATTGTTTATTTATTTAGTTATTTAATATTTATTTCTTCCTCGTTCATCTTCCTCTTTTCTCTGTATAATAATGAAAAATCATATATATTTGATTTCAAGTGTGTGGATGGATGTACGTAATTATTTAAGTATAGGTTTAAATGAATAAGGAAGCTGGTTAATTAAAATTCACTGATTTATGGAAAAGGGGTCGGATTCATTATTTTACTTCTTCTCACTCCTTTTTCAAATACGTAAACCAAGTCAAGTGCTTTCTTTTGCTTCATGTTTTTCATTGTCTGTAAATATTACTTTTTTGTCTGTCTGCTTTTGTATAATAACATGTTCGAAATAAATCAAATCAAAATCAAATTTAACACTATAAATAAAATTGGGGGAGAAAATATGGGAAAAAATTACCTGACAAAAATTCATTAATTTTTGCCCAAATATCTACTTTAATATAAAGCATGACAGCAATGCAAGTGGTATTCTGTCAGTTTTTCCTTTTTTAATACCTGTTATTCTGAGATTTAACAGTGCTATGTCCGATTTATTTCTTACCACTTTTAAGACTAATTTAAGACATTTTAAGACCAATGAAGCCCTTATTTTCAGACTGATTAGTTCAATGCCTTTTGAGACTTTTTAAGGATCTGCGGGGACCGTGGTTGGAGGTAAAGCCGGGCGGCGAGCACAGTGTGTTCCTTTGGCCGCCGCAGAGGCAGCGAGAGGCTCTTGTTCACATGCACAGCAGCCAGCGTCTGAATAAATAAAAGTATCTGGTGTTGCTGATCCGTGTTGAGTTCAGTGAGGGAGGCTCCTGTTTCTTTAATCATCTCTCTCCCCTCTTCTCTCTCTCATACTGCTCGCTTGCTCTCGTCCTCCCCGGCGTCCTGCCATCTCTTCCAAGTGCACCTACTTCTCCTCAGTGTAATTTCCCCTCCTCCTGGGTCTCTATGTTTCTCTCTCTCTCTCTATCTCTCTGTGTGACCAAAGGTTTATCAATAATTCAGCATAAGGATCTGGAGTGGGCAGACCGGCAGCGTGCTGGAGACAGGCCAACACACACTGCTGGCCAAAACACACAGCATCAGGCCAGGCGGCTGTGGCCATTCAGTTGAGTACTGCTAAGTCAGCCGGGCTAACAGCACCAAGGAGCTGGCTTTGCTGTAAGTCAGCGAGCTGAAGGCAGGCTGAGTCGGTGTATGAGGTTTGTTGCTATAATTTGGCAGCAGTGGTGTTTGGAGGGTTATTTTGGTTTTGGCACTGAGATGCAGATGGCAACAGGAAAACACGGACACTGTGTCTTCTGTGACTTCACCCGTAGTGTTTGGATCTGGATTTACTCTTCATTAACACTCGTGTCAGTTACTGGTGCCAGAAAACTGGAGCAAACAAGCACCAACCAAAACAAGAAGTCATACAAGAACCAAAACATACTTCTTTGTAACCCTTTAAAACCTGACAAATCAGCTTGTTGTTTTTTTTTTTTTTGGTTTGTTTTTTTCCAAAACCATGGGAGGAAGGCAATGTGCCAAACTTACAAGAAGAAATTACCCCAAAATTTGCAATAAATTTGTGAAAACGTACAAGAAAATTACCAGAACATTAGCAAAGAAAAAAAGGAGAGTAAAAACAAAAACAGACAAAGAAATTACCTAAAAAAAAAGTGCTAAAAATTAAAATATATATATATTATTCTGTAAAATATTCTGCACATATAATTTTAATTATCATAAATACAGTTTCTGGACATTTTCCCTATTTTTTTTGTTAGGATCATTTTCTAATAATTCTCTTTCTCTCCTTTCTTTTATTTATTTATTTTACTTTTTTCAGTTTATTTTTTTGTCACCTTTTATCAGTTTCTTGCAATTTGCTCATTGCCTTTTCCATGTTTCTGAGGAGAAATAATCCTTTCCACACAGCTTTCCAGATTAAAATACTCATGAAAGGCGTCTGCAGTAAACTCAGCTGTGTGACACTATTTCACTTACAGTAACAAACATACAAAAAGACCCGAGTATCAACATTCAGGGTAATAGCTTGCCAATCATAATAATGGATCATAATAGCAAAATTGAGACATGCAGGCCAGATTTGGCATTAAGTTGAGTACAACGGCTCATATATCTTCTTACATGCATCCACTTTGCCTTCAAATAGGTCTGGATCCATTACATTTCTATTGAATGTAAATTTGCAATGTTCTATTTGTTTAAAAAAAGTGTATCCAAAGTGTACCTTTTTGGTTAATTTGAGCTGCTAATCTTCTGCCTGAACGCAGAGGGAAAATGACTGAGCAGCATTTTCAATCCTTATGCCTGACTTTGATTGTCTCAAAATGTATTCGTCAGTGCTCACTGACTCACAGAGCTGCAGCTGGTTAAGACCACCACATCCTTATCATCACACTGGCTCAACCCTTCATTATGTGACTCCTCACTCTGGGTAAACACAAGGATTAAAAAAATGTGCGAGTGAAATTACAGTGTGAATCCTGGATGATCTGTAGTACCATGAGTTGTGTTTTCTCAACAAAACTGTCAGTAAGACCCACTGTATAAACATAGCTCTCCAATATAATGGTTCTTAAATTAACCGTTACACAATAACCAATCATGAAAAACAAAGACAGGCTCTTATCAAACGGAGGTCTGAGGTTTTCTTGTGTTTATTTGTGGCTGTATGATATTTTGGAAGTGGACAACCCTCAAATTAGGGTGGCCTTTGAGCCCTTGAGTGCCTCACTTCAGCCTTGGTTGAACCTCGCCCCAACTGTCATGCATGCACCTCTCCGTCCTCCCATCACTGTGTCCCTGCCACAGACCCATGGCAGCGGAGAGAAACAAGCTCGGGCTAGCCTGGTGGGCGAGCTGCTGAGAGTGAAGTGCAAACAGCAAAAACACCCGTGGGAGTAACGCCACACAGCATGGACACGCGGGATTGATAAGATGATAGCAAACTATGGATTTCACTTCAAAGAGGAGATGTCTCCACGGAAACAACGGTGCGTGCACAGGCACGAGCATGCGCCGCTATGACACACACAAACACACACACACACACACACACACACAAGCACACTCTGGCTACTCTGCATTTTCAGCCTCCCCTGAGGTTGTGCTAACCAGTAGTTACCATGGCTACCGTGGCAACACACTGCATTTGTTTGTTTGCTTCCAACGCATAAAGGACTTAAAAGTAGCGGCAGGCCAATTTGCACTTACTGTCAGAGCTGCAGATTGGTGGCTGCACTTAGTGCTCTGTATTCTTTCGAAAACATGACATGAAAAAAAAATAATGAGCCTCGGTGCTGCTGAAGAATTACAGAAGAGGAGAAGATAGAACCAAAAATGAGAAGTCCAAGGAAAGTAGAAAGTATAGTAATGTGAAAATACAACATCTTTACCACTACAAAGAGCCGGTGTGTCTGCCAAGCTTCTGCTAAATCTGTATTAAGAAAGCTGTCGACAGAAGCGACTGCATGAGTGCAGTGGAAGAGAAGATTTTAGCAGCTGACTTCTGGCCATCCCTGGCAAAGAGCTGCAGAGATGAAGTTTCACTTACTGGGCAGATTTCAGAAAACCAAGCTAAAAAACCTTTTAGGAACTACACTTTCACTACCTGGAGCTGGATTAAACAGCAAAAGACAACAAGTAAACTGCCCACAAAACACTAGCAACTGAACTGTTTACACCGATGGAACACTTTTACTTTTCAACACCCTTTTTTCTATTCACACATCAATCAGCAGCAGTTCAAAATCACCCACTGAGACCAAACAACAACAAAAGGGGGTGTTTTTCTCGTTTTTAGAACCTAAATGTGGGTGGTTTTTAGCACACTTGTGCCATGAAAAGCCGCTGTTTTTTTAATGGAGACATTGCTGCTTCTCAAACAGGTATTGTGCCCCAAAAAACAGGTATTTCCAGACAAAACGTGATTTCTTCCTAACCATAATCAAGTGTTTTTTGTCCCTTACCACAGGTCAACTATATCATTGTTGAAACTAGAGATGCACAACAATTATTGGGACTTAATCGGGAATTAGTGGAACTTATGACATAATACCGATAATTCAGATTATAAAATTTTTGGCCAGTTAATAGAACCAATAATAATAAGCACAAACTGTTTTGATTTCTCCTGTTTTGCCCATGGTTTCAGTCCGCCAGTACTACCCACACTGCACGTGTCAAAGTGATGCGCATGCTAGATCCGTCCAAAAGATGTCATCAGTCAGTTTTCACTGTAGTGTAGGGGACACTGTTACGGATGTTATGCAGTAAAACAACATTTCCACGTCCAAAAACAAACAAACAAGACTATCTAAGGACCCAGGGTGACAGGAGGACTACTAACGTGCTGACTTTATCGCTGTTTAGCGGTTTTTCGGAGCCTCTCAGCAGCGTTGTTTTAAAAAAAACGCAACAGGAGAAACATTAAGTGACTTATTTAGATCATCAGTGAACGAGGAGAAAATATACTGAAAAAAACTACTTAAAAATACAGTAATTCTGTAGAAATATTTTTTTTTAATGTAGAATTATGATGATAAAAAAATTTAGTTCCTAGACATTTTTCCTCGCTTTTCAAAAAAAAAATTTTTTTTAAATCAACATATTATTTCTGTTTCATGTTTTTCAAAGAATGTTTAAATAATTATGAAAGGCGTCTGTATGCACCACAAGCAAAGTGATGTCGATCAAGGTTTCAAAAGGTTAACATAAAATCAAATAAATCAAACAAAACAAAATAAAATAAAATAAAACACAGACTAACACGTAGACACATAAAGCCTTAGTATACATAACTAAAAAAAAAAAACACATATACATTACAAATTCTCTTGTGGATTTGGATCGTGTGTATTATCTCCCTGAAATGTGCTCCTGTTGAAAATCAATCATTCAAATGAGTACGTGCGTCAGATCTCATATAGTACATATTGTCCTCTCAGGCCTCCTCCTGGCCTATTAGGAAGCAGAGCCAATCTCAAGTGCAGCGGGAGAGTGTGTGTGATGACGCAGGACGCCGTAGCCGCCGTGCCCTGAGGTGACACTGCATGAATGTAACATCAGCATGGATGCTCTCTGGCGGTTTGGAGTGAGAGTATGTGCGTCTGTGTGTGTGGTATTGTGTGGGCTGAGTGAGGGCTGTGATTTTATACTAAAGTAAAGTTAAACGCTGGGTCAGACACATCTGTTTCCACAAAAAACAGAAGACAAACAGCATACTGTTTCACTATCCTGCAGCACAAACTGCAGCACATCTGTGTTCCTATTAGCTCTGTTTTTGTCTCCACCATCTGGCTGTTTAGCTGCTAAATGCTCCACTGAATTCACCAGTTGCTTATTTTCTCTGTCTGCTTTTTGATTCTAGTCAGGTGGCTACACTGTAAAATGAAACTTATCTTTCTCAACTTAATAAAAGTACGTTTTGGGGCTTCCTTAAATTTTTAAGCTGAATTTAGAAAAATGCGTTGATTTAATTTTGATTCAACTTGTCTTCTCAAATTCAGTCACTTAAAATTTTAAGGCAGCCCTGACACTAACTATTTCAAGTTGTTTTTTTACAAAACTATATTTTTACAGTAAACACTGTGTGTGTATTTCAGTTATCCTGTATAACTATCAATCATACAGTATCTGTATAAGTGAACGGTGTATGTAGTGTATATAGATTTTATATTATTTTTATTTTCTCTTACTTGTTATTTTTTATATTTTTGTCCTTTTTATTAACAATCAGTTACTTTAATTTGCTTCATTCCTTTTGCTTTTATTAACCCTTTAACCCCCGTAAACAGCTCTGCAGCAGACACATATGCCTTTCTGTGTGTGTGGGGATTGTTTTGGTGTGTTCGTTCAGCGTCACAGACAGGCCGAAAAACGGTAAACAGCTGAAAGCAGCATGGATAGAGGTCTGTGAAAACTTTACAGTGCTGCTTGGGCGGAGACAGATGGTATTTTCTGGTGGCACGTCATTGCATCTTGCCGGTAAAGGGGCTAAAATTATCACATTCACCTGAGGGTTGTATTTCCATCAAAGACAATCGGAGCTGGAGCCAATTAATACCTGAGACTACTGCAGAGTCATTTGACCCAGGTGTGAATCCCGACTGTAACCTTTTCCTTTACATCCAAAAGCCAGATGTAGGTGTAAGAGGGGTTTTTCGTGCAGTTATAAAGGGGCTTTGGAAACCGACATGGGCTCTATCGGGGGGTCTCTGTGCAGTGCTGGGTTTGGCCTGGTCTTACTGGTGGCTATATATACCCTGAAATGTGAGTGGAAAAGAGACTGCTGATGTCTGTGAGGGCCACACTGACGCCTCTGCCCTCCCTTTCAGCCCGTTACCACTAAGCGCCAAGCTGTTTCATATTAAACTAGACTTGACTGCTTGGCTATTCTTACAAGGCATAGTTGGATCTTCTCCAGCCCTCCTTAGCTACTGGTTAGACACCATTCAACACTTCAACTTCCCCTAAGCCAAGTTTAGTGTATGGCAGCACAATGATGTTTACAATGCAGCATTTACTGCTAGAGAACAGGAAAAAAGGAAATGAACTAGAGGAATGCACAGTGCTGACACACAAAAGCCTAAATCTACAATATTGAAGTGGCAATAAAAAAAAATTGGTTTCATAAAAATATGTGAGAGAAGAGATGAAATGCGTTTCATCTTCACTGAAAATACTTCTTTTAAACTGTCAAAAACAACATCAAAACACTGCATGCAAAGGCTATAACTGAAGAGAAAAACTGAATTTTCTGCTTCAATGAAATTCTTATTTCATGATTATTTTCACTACACAACTTCATTTCTACAAACCCATCGAGCATTAGCATCTATCATTACCACCATCTGTTGGTGACTCATATGTAAGGCCATAAAAGCAGCAGTGACCTCAGAGAGGACTGAATCTGCAGGCTACAGTGATTGATGCTGCAGCCTCTGCAGATGACTGGCATCATTCTTTATTCATTGAGCTAATCATTTGGTCAATTAGATACCATTATCATTTGAAACACCTATCAATCTCTGCCATCATGCTGAGTGATGCTGAGAGACCCATTAGATACACACAAGTGGCCTAAAGCAACTTGTAGTTAAAGCAATAATTCACACTTGAGGAACATTTCCACTTTTTAACACACTTGCTTCCTATCTATTCACAAAGTGTCAATCACCAGCATCACCTGGGTGACACTTATGATGTCATTCACTTTTGATTTTTAAGACTTTGTCTACAAAATATCATTAAAAACATTTTGTAAGTACTTAAAAACAATACTACGTTGTATAAAATCCAAATACAGTAGGCTTCCTTTAACAGGACTCTACAGAGAGGCCGCCGTTATTTGTGTCACGTTCTGATGTGAGCTCTTTCTGGTACAGTAAGTGCTGCGTTAGAGGCTGGTGCACCTCGAACCATATATAATGGGTATAAATTTTGTATGTCAGACCAAATGTTCTATGACTTCATAAATAATGACATTTTAATACACCATGTGCTACAAGGATCCATTTTTGGTTCAAACCTGTTCTCTACAGCAACAAAGTTAGTTGCAGTGAAATCTCTAGTCATTGGGTTTTTTTTGTTTAATCCCTCTTATTGCAATAACTCTATAAAGCTAGACAAAATTAAAAACTTTACTTAAATTTCATCTCAGGCCAGTGTTGACGTTTTTGCTGTAGCGTCAGCAGAAACTTAAACTGTAACCTGGATATGAGGATTCACTCACTGCGAGCTGTAAACAAACAAACAGCTTTCCAGCTCATAGATTGCAAAGATTTACTTGTCCCACCTTTGCTCTATGGTCATAAAATGTGACCAAATAGTCGCAACGGGGGCTCTACAAAAGCACTGCTTTTTGTGTGTGTGCCTGTGAGAGGCAGAGAGCCACAGGAGAGAGAGGGCAAAATAAACAAATCGCCAGTGTCGGTCTCTTAAGCTGAATCCCCACGTTAAGTATCTCTTTCCAGCTCCTCCATGTTTGTTTTGGTACCGTGCATGGTGCTGACGCCCCCCCGGCCACGGGGACGGACACAGTGTTATCAGATGACGTAAATGAAATAAACAATATAGCACAATATGAAATGATGGACTTGCCTTCACTAACACTGAGATCATCTGCAGCCGGTTCATTGGAGGTCGCCAAAACAGCCAAAAGAAAATTGGGGATGCAGCATTTGTCAGTTACGCCCCAAAGCTCTGGAACACACTGCCTATAGATATAATGAGAAGCCGCGGCGCTAAATATTTTTATGAGAAAACTAAAAAGTCATCTGTGCACTTAAGTCTTAAACTAGCTCCGACTTTACTACTTTGCATTCTGCTTTGCAATTACGCACTGCTGAACCTCGTTAAATGTTGTCTTTTCCTTAATTTTATACACTATTTTTAGCCTTCTTTTTATTAATAATGTCAAATTTTATTTATTTTATTTTCCATCTTATGTTATGCATTCCATGCATTCAGTTTTTATCCTATTTTATCATACTTTTACTAATATTTCCAAGTGGGTTTTATCCATGTGAAGATGCATTCTATGTATTCTATTCTGGTCTAATCTTATTTTTACATGCAGGTTTCATTGTGTCTTTATGTCTTCACTGTTCTGCTTTGCCTATTGTGATGTTTTGTTCACCTGCTACAGAAAACTCCAGCTGGTCCAGCACTCTGCAGTGAGGCTTTTTAAGAAAAACTAAATATACACAAACATGACACCAGTTAAAGCTTTTCTGCATTTGCTCCCTGTCCTTCTGACACACAGGGCACTACATGGTCAGGCACCTCTGATCAGAGCAGGGGCTTCTGGCTGTTTCAACATTGCTATAATTGCTTCTCGACTCTCAAACAGCCTCACATAATCCAAAACAGTGCACATCTTTAAAAGCCCATCAAAACCCAGTTGTTTTCTTTGGCTTGATTTATTTTTTTCAAAGCCACAAGATCAACTGGTCTCCATTAGAGGTCTGAATATGTTACCATGAATGTATTACATAACAGATGCATTGCATGGCAGTTTTGGTGTGGGATTAGTGTTGATAATGCGTGTGTGTAAACCAAACTGCTGGATAATGTTCTCCGACTGATATTGGCATCATCGAAACCTTTTAGCGGTGTAAGCTGCAATTTCGATGCCCTATCAGTGTCATAGTCTGAATGTCTACATGGCAGTAATGCTGTAAACTGAGAAGGAACTGACATGCAGCATCACCTTTCCAGTTTAGTCATTTCTGTGAGTCACTGGTAAGATGATAAAACACAAAACTTAGTTTTCTAACTTTTTCTGACTCTGTTTCATAAAGTGACTGCGCAATTCTGCTGCAATACATGTGATTCATGCAACCAGTGACGTCAAACTCTACTCCAAAATGAAAAAACGAGAATGCAGTATGAGCCACATGTACTTGAGGATACATACTCCACACTGTCAACTTGGATAGCTTTTGTTTGTGTGCAAAAGCATGTGTGTTAGGGGTCGACAGATTGTCAGCCTTGACGGTTATTGGGACTGATGTTTGGCATTTTTAAGATTATCTGTATTGGCATTTTGCTTTAATGATGGCCAATAAAATGAATTAATTTAAAAATGCAAAGAAACTGTCAGCATGGGGGGAACTTTTACTTTATAAAACCTCAGGGAGCTATTTTTATTTATTCATTTCTTTTTAAATTTTCACTTTCATTTTTATCATTAATACATATCGGTTTCTAATATCGGTTATCGGTCTCATTAATTACTTATAATCGGTATCAGTATCAGCCCAGAAAACCAATATCGGTCGACCCTTTATGGGTGTGTCTGAAGTGGTTACCTGCTGTATTTGTAGTGGCGTTTGTCAGTCCCCGCAGGCTGCGATGGCTCTGGGGCAGCTCATCCTACTGTTGCTACCCCACAGTGTATACACACACACACACTGAGGCTTTCTGACACTGATCACTCCTGTGAAAACACACAGACATGTTACATGACATACCAGTCAACACACAGGACAAAACCATGAGCAAACAACATTAAACATGTTGTCTTTTTTCAGTTTAAAGAGGAATTTGTTTTAGATATGTGTAATCTGAAACAGGCAAATGCATAGAGTGTCGCCAGATCATATGCTGTCAAACGCTTTTAAACTAACAGTTGGGCAGAAAACCCGGCTCGAGGACAGCAAATGCTGCATGTGAGAAACAGAATATTCCCTTCAGGCCTATAAATTGACAAAGGTAGCAGAAATCAACATATACTTGATCTGTTTTGGACTGCCTCTTTCAGAAAACGGTTTGACTTGCAACCGTGCAAACACGTTCAGCATGAAGTGACGGTCAACACATTCTCCGGATTTCATGTCCAACCATTAAAGATTGATGACGCGCCCTTCAGCTCGTATTATCAAATCCAGAAAAGTTGCTCAGATATAAAGCTCGGGTAAAGAGAAAGTTGATAGGTTGACTCCATCTTGGAAAGCTTCATTATGTTGCTCATATATTTTGCCATCACAATCAGCTACTGAACATATTTTCAGCGTACAATGCAAAATTTCACACATATCAACCGGTGACATGCCCTACCGGGAAAAAAATGTTCTCAGTTCTTCAACTCATGCTAGAAAAATCCAAAACTTTCTGAAACATTATCCCTGTCCTCTATTATGTATATATATGTCTCCTTGGATAGACTACAGCTGAGCAAACAGTAGGCCTACGCTTTCAACTGAAAAGCTGGTACCTAAAAGAAGAAAAGGGAGGAAGAGTGGCGGTTAAGTTGGTGTGTAAGAGGCTCACCCTTGTTGTTCTGAGCGGACAGGCCAATAGACAGAAAGCAATGGGGTGCTACTTGGGAGGCTGTGGCCCCAGAGTGCAGAGGATAGTATGAGCACAGCCATCCAGAATGCCACAGATCAAGTTACAGAGCCGGTAAATATAGCAGACGCCTATGACCTCCACAGGTCACTCAGCACTCGGTGGCATTCCAGTTTGCTCTTAAAGGACTAGCATTAAAGATGCCATGTTGTCAAAATCAGATTTCCATTTTTTTTTTTTATTAGAAAGCAGTGATAGGTGTGATATAAATACTGTGAAAGTATCAAAACGCTCAATCCACAGAGGAATGCGCACAGTCTGAATTCAGAAACTGTGACTTTAAATGAGCCGTTGGGACTTCTGTAAAGTTGTGATGTCACAACTTTACTATATAAATGTAGAAGCTGCTGCTACCCTCATATAATGGCACTGGGTTTAAAATGGGTTTTTGAATTAGTTTTTAGTTGGACTCCTGAAATAAGGTCTGCGGTTAACACAAGCTTAAAAGACTTTCACGCTTTGTTCCATGACATAAAATACATCAGAAAATACCCCACTTTTGAACTTTAATGTAACTTAACAATGGCAGTAGCTAACAAGCATTTAAATGAGACTACAGAGCATCATCAAGCCAAACTGTGTTGAACACGGCTTGTTGTGGTGGCGATGTTAATTCATGCAACCGTAGTGTTTTTTGTTTAATAGTCTAACCTTTGTTTTTTACTTCTGGCTATTGAATTTAGGCTTCAAAAATCCTGAAAGTGCTGTTCATTTGTGGAGATTACCTTGTTGAACAAAATGTGTAAGTGTCATAAATGTTTGTTTAGCACAGAGCTTATTTTCCGTAATGATTAAAAATCCAGTGGAAAAATCCTATAGACTTTTTGACAAGGGAACCGGAGCAAAGCTTACCTCTCTGTCGATCTACATAATTATGTCATCCCTGGTGCACTCTGTGATGGTGCAAAGACACCAAAAGCGAAAATGTGGAAGACCCGAAAACCCTGACCAATCAGAGCAATCTCTGCTCTTTTGGGAGGGGGTCTTTAAAGAGACTGGCACTTAGACGGAGCATTTCAGATAGAGAGTGAACACAGGTGTATCAAGGCAAATGTAATGTATATGTAAGCTTGATGTAGATATTTACCTTTTTGTATTTTTTTTACCATTACTGTTATTGCATGCACACTAATGCATGTAACTTTGATATCTTCTCTTTTTTTCTTCCTTTTCTTTACTAAAAGCCTCAACCAACACCTGCAATACATGCAAAGAAGGTATCAGCATGGAAGGAACTTTTACTTTATAAAACCTCAGGGAGTTATTTGTATTTATTTATTTTTTATTTATATTTTCACTTGACTTTATTAAAAAAAAAAAAAAAAAAAACAAGTTGCAGGGAACTTGCTGTATATGATGTTGAAAGTTTCGGTTTTGATTAAACATTTGCCAAAGGCATTTAATTAAAATTTTGTGTTGGAGTTTCTTATATTCCAAATTCTACATTTTGACAGACATATTTCATTGTCATGTAAATGTATATTGGTTCCAAATATCAGTTATAGGTTTCTTTAAGGACTAATAATCGGTATAGGCGATGAAAAACAAATACCGGTCGACCCCTAAAATAAACTATATAAATAAAAGCATTTTTTCCAACATTTAAGTCGTATTTTATCTCATCACCTTTCGTGTGGACACACGTTTATACACAATATACCTGCAAAGCCCTGAAAAACAAGCATTACCACTAAATTACTGAACAGGAAACCGAGTATTTTGTAGAAAACAGTTGACGTATGTGTGTGAGGACAATGGAAAAAGACAGACGTAGTGCTGAGGACAGTCTCCGTGAGGAGTATAGCGTTACATGACAGTAGGAGGAGATGGGACGACACTAAAACAGAAGCCATGGTCGGTGCACTGCAGTGTGGCCGGCTGAATATGGCTCTAAACGGACTGTTTTTGGGGGCAAATATGAATGTATTTGAAATATTCCGTATATAATATGAGGATAACGTGATTAGATAACCGCTCGGACACGGCGTAGCTCGGTAATGGAAGCGGGACAGGTTTGACAGAGGACTGAAGGGGGCGGGGAGGTGATTGTATCAGGGAAAACTCACCGTCTCTAAGTCCTTTGAACTACGAGGTAGCGAAGTACAAAGTTAATACGACGCCTTTTGACTGAAATCGTGCTTTTATTTTGCTCGTGTGGCGTCTGTGAACGTCCCGCATCGGCTAGTTAACGAGCTAACTCGCTAGCTAACTCAAGTAAACAGCAGCGGCGAGACGTTAAATGGCACTGTTTTAGGCAAATTAAACACATTTGACGGCACATTTTTGGACATTTAAACTCGAAACTTCTACAATTGAGCTCTGCCAACACAACACAGCGTACGGGTAGTTTATATAACGGTTAAGTTGGAAAGTGACGTTAGTTAAAACTTGAAATTCTGCTGAAATTAAGAGTTTTTTCGCGGTCAAATTGATGCCGAATATTTTAGTTAGTCGTTGTGACTTTTAAAATGTGTTGACTGTGTTTGGTAAACGGAGTTATGTGTTGGTTCGCGGTAAGTAAGGCGGTCAAACACAGGGGTTTGGCGTGTGCCTCTGAGGGTTATGGTGGTAACTAGTAAACTGCATTCACTCACCTCACAGTTGGAGCTCATCCCGGTTCAGAAGGGCTGCGAAACGCCCCCCTCAAAGTCTCTTTGTGACTGGTTTGCGTTGCTTTTTCGTTACTTGAGTTGCTGTGACGGTTGACCGACAAATGTCCGATAAACGACTACACCGACACGGGCTTTAAATCAAGACAACGCTGGTATTCAGCCATATCTTGTGTCCCCTTTGCAGTTGTAGAGTTTCTGCAATCAAGTAACGGTCCTGTTCGCTTTAAAAGTGACGTCAGCCCGGTAACGGAGCTAATCTCTGATTGGTTAATGCCCCTCCGCGAGCGTCACTAGCCAGCGCAGTGACCCGCCTCCTACACCATCACCATGGCGACGAACGTAAACATGAGAGATTACTTTCATTGAAAAAATGATGCTTTCAGTGCTGTGGGAAAGACAGCAACTCACTTGGGTCTAAGTATCAGGAAAAGTACTGTTCAGTATGTACTTTTCAGAGGTAATTACCACAAAAATAATACTTATTCCACTCAATAAATATGCATTTAATGTGAAAACGAATGCCAAAAGGAACTTGAGTCACCTAAAATATTTTAATTTTACTACATGCTTTGTGCGGATTGTGAATGCAACTGGCTGTGTAAAAATAATGATGAAATTTGGAAACGTATTGCTTTTATTTTTTAGAGGTAGTGGCCTGAAGGAACAATATTATTACTAATTGATTTCTGTAAAGTGAGTTGTTTTTTTTAAGAAAGAAAAAATGGAATAGTTACATCCTAATAAATACATAAGGGACTGTTAATTATTTATGAGAGGGGAGAAGGCACTGGAAATAATTTTTAAGCACCGGGGAGGGATTTATGTATTTATTTTATTTATCTGGCTTAGGGGAGGGACGTTAAACTGTAAATTGGAGTATTTTGTAATTATTTGAAATACCCTTAGAACCCCATAAATCTAAAATATCTCCAAAATCAGACCAATTACTATAGCCAGAAACTGTAAAATATGGGAGGCTCAAGGAAAAATATTTGCAGCTCTGGGGAAGATCATAATAAAATAAAATTTAAAAAATTAATAAATAAAACAACAACAAAAATAAAGTCACATACCTTGATAAATAAATAACAGTCCCTTATTTCTTGCCATCACAGTGCAATTACATTTGTTTAGACATTAATAAACTTACCACTTTTGTGATGTTCTGAATGTCCAATAATTCCTGAACTCTGAAAGAAAAATGTTGTTAAAAATATAGTAAAGATCAATATTATTTTGTCATATTAAATTAATCTTATATGCTTAGATGCATTGATGTCACTGTGTTCTCTCCTGCACTCCTTATAAAAATGCATATGCTGCAGTAATAGTTGGCTGGGTGAGATATTGAAGGAGATCTCCTGATAGGCCGTGTCTGAGATTGTTTCCTATACGTGTTCCAAGTCCCAGCACTCAAGCAGTCATTCATGCTGGAGTGTGAGAGCATCTGCATCAAAGTGAATGAGTCATAAAATCATACTGCAGCATAACCATCTGTGAAACACATCTGGACCCCTGACATGGTCCCAGCGCTGCTGCTGAATAAAACAAAGTGACACGCTCTGAGGAGGGAGACTGCCATTTATTACCATTCGGTGACAGATCTTTCTCTAACACTAATATAAGAAATATGACTCATTCTGTTTCATTTAATATGTCATATAGGTCCTAAAAAAAAAAAAACAATTAGGCTTTAATTGCCATAGATTATGAAGAGTCCTGTGTTACATATAGCTGAGTGAATGTGTAGCTTAAATACTGGTGTATATGTGTAAGGATGAAACCTGGGAATCCTGCACATTTAGTCTGACCAAAATCCATAATCAAAGACAAATATAGCTTTCTGAGATCCACGTGGTGCACTATTTAGAGGCAGATGATGACTCAAGCAGTGCATTTACAGATATATCCAGAGTAGCAAGCATCTGTTTACTTTCACAGGTCTCCATTCAAACAGGATGTGCTGTGCTGACGCTGCCAGATGTCTGGCATTATGTGTTGAGTATTTAACTAAGTAAATGAAAATATAGAGCTTTTCAGTGTGTGAGTCATCTTTGTTCAGTTTATTCTTCCGACACGAACAAGCTGCACTGGTTTTGAGGAGCAGAGACGGAGTTAATGGGTTCAGCCTGCGTAAATTTAAAGGGCAAATCCAACCAAAAACTCATCAATTTGAGGAATTTTGATGAATGATTTCATGCATATTTTAAGAATATATTTTGACATCCTCAAGGACTCCCTTAAAGAAACAGTTTGATTATTTTGTAAATCTGCTTATACACAAATTAGCAGTGAGTTAGATGAAACGATTGATTCTGATTAATTCTCGCCAAGAAAGCATACAATTCCCCAAAATGTTAAAATATTCCATTAAATGCCATTTTCATCTCTGCATTATGTATGAAAGTGATGAACGCAGTTATCAGCGGTGGTTGCAAATCTAGAATTTAACATCGAATGAGTCACCTCTTACTCATACTACAATCATAACCTGTGAAGTGTTTATACTGCATTCTGGTTAATGGAGGATACTGCTGGTGAAATTGTCATCACTGCCTCTATGACGAATGTCTCATCATAAAATTATTGAATGATGAGTAAGAGGCAGGCCTCACAGTATCTGTCTGTGGTACTGACACCAAAACCTGATGTTTACTGTTGATGCTTCAGTCAGTCAAAGTAATACAATAACTGCAGTACAAAATAACAGAATAATTAAATTAATCCTACAAACTGCCGATAGGTGTTAAAGGAACACTTTGCCTGCACAGTTACCATTTATATATCAATAACTCAGCCCCTGTTTCCATGAATTCATTTAGAAAAAAATGTTTTTCATGACTTACTGGTGAATGAAAAATCCAAAAAGAGACAAAAATTCTTCATAAAATTAAAGTAAATGGGGTCCACGTGTAACAACGGTAAAACTAAACCCAAACATCCAATCATAAAGTCTTGCACAACTCATGCAGTATAATCCAGTCGAATACACAGTACTCTAAAATGACATATTATAAAATACTTCCATCTCTGGCATGTTTTAAGTCATAACATTTTTTGAGAAAATGCATATATTTAGGAAGTTTTGCACATGCGACTGAATAAATAAGACCTGGATGAAATTGCACATAGATTTTTTTATATATACTATATAACTTCAATCAATTCATGAAGTATGTTCCCATTTTTGGATTATCCGTTCACCATGTAGGCATGCGAGAAAAACTTTTTTCTTAAAGGAAACACGCAGTGAGTTACTGATATACAAATGGTAATTTTGCAGGTGAAGTATTCTTTTAAGTATTCTTTTATTCTTTTTTTAGTTTTCTCTATCAGTTTGTCACTTTGAGCAGTGGGATCCTATACGCAACATTTTCACACAAAATAATATATTTGGATACTTCACAGGGGAAGATTCTGTATTTCCTTTTTTTTGGTCTGAGTTTTTGTCAATGTTTTGAAGGGGCGGGTCTCAAAATGTGACGACATTTAGGTTTTTTTGTTTACATTGCCAGGCTGCTGTCAATCAAATCTGATTAAATCACTCATTCTGGACAAGGCAGATCACCTGAGTTTTGTTAATCACTTAATAAATAATAACTAAGGATTATTCTTTTTCCTAACTCTACCTTTGATTGGTGCTTTATTATTATTCATTGGATCTTTAATGGTACAGAGAAATACTTTAAATCTAAAATCAAGTTATCAGGGGCTAAAAAATGGTTTAGCCAATATTTTCGGCTTGTAGCAGATTGGAGAGTAAACAACAGACATGATAAATAACACAACAACATACTTTTCTAAAAAAAAAAAAAACAACCCTAAATCCCAAATGAATTCAACAAGTAAACAATAAATTTACATTAAGACTTATAATAATATTTTCCTTGGGCTTTGTATTAAAAAACATTCCCATTAAGTTCTTTGTTCCATAAATCTAAGCAGGCACAGAGACCACTTTCCTCGCAAACACATTAAATCAGTAAATAACATGCATACCAATAAATAAATAAATCACGCACTCTGAAACATACATGTTCTCACTATAAATAAATCTCACGCTGATTAGCACAGACATTATAACTTCATACTAAGGTTCAGACTCGGGCGCCAGCACTGCACTGCTGCCTCTCTGTGCTGGATTATATGGCTGTGATTCAGACTACGCTAACATTTATTAAGCACTACTGTGATAAAAGGGGCGAAACAGGTCCCGGCATTGTAATTCTTTTCATCTAATGTGTCATTGCTACACCATCACACCTTCTAATATTCAAGTATAGCAGTAGTGTTATAACATAAATATTGTGAGGAGGGATACACTGATGCATTTACATACTTGAGATATTTAGAGTAAAAACACTGTTTAAAAAGAGGCCAAAGCACACTGAGTTTTCTATCAACGGCGGATGAACTGAGAGCTCATCCCAAATAGGTTTTTGTTTCCAAACACTAAATGTGAATATTTAATTTAGTGGCTTGACATACTGTATCAGCTGCATCCATAGTCGCAGCACTGCGCACTGTCAGGAATCCCCGACCCTGCTAAGTTGCTTGCTACAGGAAAAATCAATAGATACCAATGCTCCTCTTATACAGGGTGGATGCTGTATAATAAAATAAATGCATACACTATATATATTCCACATTATAACAATGATAATACCCTATGGAGCTGTCTTTGGTGGAGGTAATTCTGTGCAAGATGAAGCAAAATGTAGAATACGATAATGTGTACCATAAAATATACTGATATAGAGGCATAAAGAAGTATTTCACTAAATAGAGGGCAGTTTAAAGGTATAGTTCAGATTTTTTAAAGTGGGATTGTATGAGATACTAAGCCATAGTGAGTTTATTATATACAGTAAATGTCAGTCTGCATGACCCCAGTTTGGAGAAGCAGCAGGAGCACACAGAAACATAGCAATGTACTGTTGTGGATGGGGGTCAGCAAAAAAAAAAGATCTTAGCCACCTAAAGAATTTAATATCAATTAAAGCATATGTTACAGAATATTTTCAGTGCTTTACCTGTCCGTCAGACAGCCACTAACTCTGACAGGAAAGCCGTTAACGGCTCCAGTTTCCGACTTATGCTGTCGTCAAAGTCACCAGACTCCATTGACAAAAACAATAATTTAAGCTTTCTGAACACAGAAGCTGCTTGTTTACTGCTGCCTCCTTCAGTAAGTTAGTTTGTGTTATTATGTGACTTTGGGTCATCCAAATTAACCCTTTTAAATGCCAAAGCTACACAATAACATAGACAAACTACCTGATTGAGGTTGTGGCCAACCAGCAGCTCCCGTGTTCAGCAATGTTAAATTACTGTTTTTTTCAATGGGATCTGGTTTTGAGCAACATAATGGCTTCAGCTCCCCACTGTGAATTGCAGTCTGACAGAAAGGTAATGCAGTTAAAATATTCTAAAATTAGCATACTATATTATACATAAAGCATACTTAAAATACTACAACATGTTTTAGTGCGGGCCCCATCCACAGCAGTTATTAACCATGTCGGTACTCCTGCCTGCTTCTCCAAACTGGGGGCACTCTGATTAATCTCTACTATATTCATCACAGTGACTATGGGTAAGTACCTCATACAAACCCACTTCAATAGATCCAAACTATCCCTTTAAAGATGCATACAGATGCACTGAACTGAGATCAGTATCTGTTCGAGGAGAATTACTGATAATATTCTTTAAAAAATTCTAAATACACGGTAAAGTAAATACATTGATTAAGCATTTAAAGGTCCATAAAACAAGATCATATGTAAGTTAATAAGTAATTAGTATAAGTAATTAAAGAAATTATGAAATGATATGACTTACACTAATAAAAAAAGTCCGGCGTGCTCTCTTTTTAAAAGCTGAAATAATAACCTGAAATACAGAAGAGCAAAAAAAAAAAAAAAAAAAAGAGAAATAATATGCAAAATTATTGATTTTCATGAAAACACATTTCGACCATGAGCCTTTAAAATGACCATGAACGCACAAGTTACTGACGAACTGTAATGTGCTCAAATAAATTAACGTGATCTGGATAAGCACGTTTAGCTAATGGACGGACGGGTGGATGAATATAATCAAACCTGCATTTACATGATCTTTTAAATATAGACGTTACTGCTCCCGCACCAAATGTGCAACAAAGACTGTCTTTTGGGTACCTGTGTGTGTGTGTTAAAGAGTCACTTCTTTCTAAATATAAATAAATAAATAAACCCTCATGTGGTAGTAGCAGGGACACAATGGCACCTGCAGGGGGCAGCACATGATGTGACACTACAGCTGCTTTGTGGTGATGCTGATGCTGTGTGGGCATGTGTGAGTGTGCACGTGTGCATACAGTTTTGTAATAAGAAACACAGTAACATCCGATTAAACAAACATCCAAACATCCATTTTCGGCCACTTATCTGGGGGCGGGTTGCAGTTGCTGCAGGCTAAGAAAGGTAATCCAGACATCCCTCTCCAGCAGCAGTTTCAGCTCCTCTTGAGTGACCCTGAGGCATTCCCACGTTACATGAGATGTATAATCTCTCTAGTATGTTCTGGTTCTACCGCAGGGTCTCCAACCAGTTGGGTGTGAGCTGAAACCTCCAATGGATATTATCCAGGGGGCATCCTGATCCAACCCGTTGTCATTCCCAGGTCATTAAATTGTCCTCTCAGCGTCTAAGAGAGACGCAGAAGGTAGCCTTTAACTTATCTGTGTGATGCACATGTTAAAAAAATGTAAAATGCTATTAAATCATACACATTAGGCAGGTTTCCATTACAGTTTTGAGCAAAACTTAAGCGATATTTTCGAAATGTCAAACAATTGCGGGAGCACCGACAAGCACATAGCCATAGCCTCATGTGACCTATAAAAGTTAACAAAAAGTGTTTCCATTGCAGTTTTGTGAAATACGGCTTTTTCAAATCGCCTGAAATACCACCTCATGCAAGTGTAGAAACTTTTTGCAATAAATGGGAGTTTGTTTTTTTTTTTTTTTAGAAATTGGCATATTTTGTATTCGCAATTTCAATTTGAGCAATTTGAGGGTTACTGGAACCCTCCTACTTTTACAAGGTGCATTGCCCACACTGAAAAAACAAACAAAAAAAAAAACGTGATTAATGCTGTGATACGGTCGTGGCTCTGTTTAGGGAACAAAACTACTTGGTTAGGTTTAAAAAAAGATCCTGCACTGGGTTGTGAGACATAATGTAGTGGAAATACATAAGTCGAGTGACATCAAGGTGCAACGACTGTACCTAAATTATGTATTATTACGTTAGAACAAAACTGATGTTTGGTTTCACACACGACACAAACTTCCACATTGGAGTTAGCTGAAAGTTTGGCGCATAAAGACGTTAAAGAGTGCCTTTGGCGTCAATATCCCATGCAGAGGGGCAGGACAAAGTGCTGGTATTTGATGACCTGGGAATGAGAGCAGCCTGCTTGATCAGATGCCCAAACCAGCTCAACTTGCCCCTTTTTGACTCCAAGTTTCCTCCAGATGTCTGAGCTCTTCGCCCGATCTCTGAGGCTGAGACCAGTCATCCTGCAGAGGAAACTCTTGTATCTGCCATCTCATTCTGTTGGTCACTACCCAAAGCTCACGACCACAGGTGATGGTCGCAGCATAGACTGACTACTAACATAACTGCTGACACTACGCCAACCCGAATATCCATATAAATTTCACCCAAACCCCTTAATTCCACCAGCAGCGTGTTGATGACATTACGTCTGTGACGCTGTTTTGCTCTGTCCTCCACGCAGCTCTATATCCCACCGGGAGCGTCTGTGAGCATTTCAGAAACGGAGCATCCTGCCAGCTGATACTGTAGACTTAATGAGATTGTGCTTATTTTCATCAATTTCCCTTGATTTTGTGGTCATTTTACAATGATTTTGGGGATTATACCTCGGCTGAGTAGCCTACATATATAAATGCTTTCCTTTTCTGTCTGTTTAAATTCTGTTTATTGATATTTTTACCCACTTTGTTGTGCTGCAGCCTACAGTCCAGCCAGGAACCGAGCAGATCAAAGAATTTTAGCCGTGTTTCAGTCAACAAACATGCTCATCTTGATAATTATACAGATCAGTATAAAAAATCCAGTTAAAAATGGAATAGATTGAAGATTTGTGGCTGTTTAAGTTAAAAACATATCCACCTTAAAAATCATGCAGATGAATAATTTAATAATTTAATTTAATTATGAATAAAATAAGCCTAGGTATGTAGGAGATTTTATCTGTGTTCTTGTTAAAAATACAGTGCTGTTTTGAATTATTATGTACTTTCTGTCTATTTCATGTGCAGCGCCCGTTAGCAGGAGCATTAATTCTCCTGATGGACAGAATACAGAGGGCTGGTGGAAGGAGCGGATACTATTTATGTAACGTTATTTAAGCAAAACATGATCCCGAGTGCCTGCAAGGCGTTTTATCCTTAAAATTGACTGGATGCACCGCTGCTCGACTTCTTGCCTGGTACGATCTGCTCTTGGCGGCTTGACGCTCCACGGAGAAAAGTTGGGAGTCGTGTCCGGGACGCTGCTGAGACGCTCAGAGGCTTGCCCGGTGGAATCACAAGCATTATCTGAACGCAACTGGCTCCAGGGGCCGTGCTGTGCTGTGCTGTGCTGTGCTGTGCCATGGTTGCAACGTGGCATTGACTGACCCGGTGGAATTTAGGGGTTACTCGTGACAAGACACCGAGACATTTAAATCCCTTTGCTTGGGGCAGCAACTCTCTCCCAATCCAGAGGGGACAATCCACCGTTTTCTGACAGAAAACCTTGGCCTCAGACTTGGAGGCGCTGACCACTTCACATCAACTGCACGCCACCCCAGTGCACGCTCGAGGTCACGGTCTGATAAAGCCAAAACAACCACATCATCTGCAAAGAGTAGAGAAGAAGTTCTGAAGTCCCCGAACCGATCGCTCTCCAACCTGCAGCTGAGTCTTAAGAAAATCACAAACAAAACCAGCTACAACCCTGGCAAAGCCCAACAACCACTGAAAATGCTTTTGACTTCCTGCCGAAAAAGTGGACACAACTCTTACTGCAGGTTTATAAAGACTGCATCGCTCATAACGATGGCCCTGACGACACGTACTCCCCAAAGGTCTTCTCAACGCCCAGGAAAAAAAACGTGGAAAACACATAACGGCATAAAGAAAACATGAACTCTAAAATACTGTTTACACTGTTAAATATCATCGATCTATAATCACTGCACTCCTGCAAGCCATTTTGTCATAAAGTGGTGTCATTTTCCTTTTTGTGCGACCGTTTCTTATTTAACCTGCCTCAACTATTTCAACTTTATTGAAAGTCCTCCTCCACTTTTGCTTGTTGTTACTTTACAGTCCACCTGGATGTTTGACCGTCACTGTGCAGGGTTTGATACTGTCTCTCAGCGCTCACCTGGACTTTTCAGTGAAGTAGGAAGATCCTGTGTCGAGTAATTCAACTTTTGTAATGAACTACAAAATTTGCATATTCATATATTGTAGGGGGGTATTTAAATATGGATGTATTTTTATGTTTCTGACGTTATTTATTTTTATAAATTTTTTTGCCATTTTTATACATTTTAAAACATCTAAGGGCGGGATCTTTGAGATTTATGAAATCTGTGTATTTTAAGATGAATTTAACACTGATTGTCATTATGGCTCTTTAAAGAATCCCTTGCTTTTTGACTCCTGACTCACATTTTGTCAGTTGATCTAAATGTGATGTAGCATCTTTTAACTTTGGCGATTATCCACAAAAATACAAAGAGAGAAAAAAACACCACAGAACAACAAAATGAACCCCAAAAATGCTACTTCGATCACTACCATAAACCATTTTAAGCAGGACTTTTCCTTCAATAACTGCAGCTCTTCCTGATACTACGCCCACTTTAAAAGTGCCGCAGTCTTGCTCCCCTTTCACTACTGATCAGAGTAGCTTTTGCAACAAGTGGGCAAGCCCGTGGTGTTGAATACTTGCCTATGCAGGTGCTATGGTACATGCCGTGTACTAAGAGATTGAGCTGCAGTGAAGCTGTGCTGGTACAGCAGCGCCCTCCCCTCTGCTAAAGCTGCTAGCTGACTGCGAGTTGCTCTCTCGGCCGGTTCTCCAGTGTGACAGATTTGTCTCCTAACTCCAGTGGATTCCCTCAAATAAAGCTGAAATAAATAAAGACATAATGGCTGCATTTCCAGCCGGTGACTCCCAGCAGCCACCTGTAGTCCACTGTGCAATTTCCATGATGGCGTTCACATCATTTTCTTCTTTTACTCTCTCCATTGCAACAAGTGGGCCGCTGATGCTGTTCCGTATGCGTTTTCCAATTATTTTGCGATTTCAGTTAACCAATCAACAAATAATCCAATTAACCAATCAATCAACGAGTCACTCTAGTTATCCAGTTGGACACCGGCTGTTCATTTGGTCTTGGGCACCACCAGTATTTCGTCACCGTCTTGGATGCTGTAGGAGTGGAGAGCGCGGTTGTTGTACTTCATTTCCTCCGGACCGAAGGCGCTGCCCTTGTCGATGTAGTAGAGCCTCATGCTGTTGGTGGACAGCTGGACCACCGTCGTCAGCTGCTTCCTCAGCTCAGCCACTGTCTGGTCCAAACGGATGCTCAGCTAACACAGAGACAAACAATTTCCACATTTTAGCCTTTAAACCGACATTTGGGAAAAGAACGATAAGCCAAAATTCATAAAATTCACATAGTGGCTTTAGGACCAATAGTCGATGGCAACGCGTACACTGACGGTAATTCACAAACAACTCTGGCCATAAATGACCATAAATTCACACACAATCAGTAGTTATCGAAAATGTTTGTGTTCATACTGCTAGAATATCAAAAGGTTGCAGTTATTGGATTACCTGAACACAGACATTACATCTTTTTCGAGAAAGCAATTATGTCTAATTTTGACAATAGCAAAAGTATGCACGCAAATCCAATCCAAACTTAGAGCAGGTGCTGAGTCAAACATGAGTAAATGGCAACAAGGCTTCAGTTATCACTTATTTAACGCACAAAAGTGGCTTTTTGAGCAAGACAGCTTTTCATCAGACTAGACTTACACACCATCTGTTCTTGTGATTATAAGTAAATTCATTTAAGATGGCTTCTCGCAGTGTAATTCTAGTCTGAGGAAGAGCAGTTTTCCTTCAAATATATGGTTAGAGGGCCATGAGCAACTTAAGAGGACATGGCCCAAAGATCAGCAAAAAAAATAGTGAAAAAGTTCAGAGAATATTATGTTAAAATAAGCAATAAATAAATAAATAAAAATAAAAATAAAAAAGAAGAGAAATTAGAAGGAAATTACCCCAAAAAATGCAGAAATTTAATTTCAATTAATGTAATGTAATTAATTAATTTAATTAATGTAGCATAATTTGATATCTGTAAATGCAATAAATATAGTTTCTGGACATTATTCCTCAGGGCTTTTTTTTATTTTTCCCCTTTCTTTAACTAATTCTCAGGAAATTTCCGTGTCACTTTTTACTAATTTCTTGCAATTTGTGGAACATTTCTTACCAAGTTGCCTTTTTCCCATGTTTTTGAAAAAAAAACCCAATTTGCTGAGGTTTCAGAGGGTTAATAAGCTTGTAAAAGGCGTTCTGAACGCAGCACAAAGAAACTGATGTGTTCAAGGTTTTAAAGGGTTAACAGGACAGAAAAGTCAAGTATGATTGGCCGAGTGACAAAGGGAAGAGAGGTTACATGGGATCATTTGGAGCTCTGCCTCTCGATTTATTCTACTTTTATGAACTTAAATAAAAGCTCATTCGTGCTGAACACACCTGTTCCACTTTTTCCTCACAGTGAACCTCCACCTGGGCACGGCAGCGAGGTCGGAGGTCGATCTCAGCGAGCGGCTCCAGCTTCCCATACTTGGTCACCAGTGAGTGGTATCTGAGGAGGAGCAGGAAGTTGTCCTTTCAGTCTTAAGAGCATACACACATTTCTGAAACTTGCACACATACCATCGTAGCTGAAGTGTAAACAGTGAGTGCGAGCCACCTGTAAGGCAGCTCCTCCTCAGGGTAGTCTAAGTAGTACCGGATGAAGAACCTCTCTGCGTCTTCTCTCTCACTTTCAGTCACAACGCTGCCATTTAGCAGCGATATTGAAGGGAGCCTGAGGGGAAGCACATATTTTAACAAATATTTGAATCTGAAATGTACCATATTATCACCCACTGTGGTTCAGATGTTGAGCACTTCTCAGAAAGCAGGTTTCCATTAGAGATTTGCACAAAACTTAAACAATATTTTCAAATTGTCGATAAAACACAACGATTACATGGCGATGGATGTTCAAAACATTAGCAGGTTTATTTCTATTGCAGCCACGAACTAGCCGTCATTATTTCCAATCGGAGGCGACGTAGGCGAGTTATGGAGCGATAATGGAAAGGAGAGCTCCTTAGACGTGGGAGCGGCCACGTATGAGGGATTTCTGGGAGCTGATAGTCCACGATTTCACAGAGAAACTGTGGATTCAAAACTTCTGGGTGATCTGCTCAACTTTTGAAGAGTTATGTGATGCAATAACAGCTCTTATAGCAACTCTTTCAGTCCTTGTTGTGCATCAATGACCTTTAAAAGGGAATATAAAAACTTTTTTGCAATAAATGGGAGGTATTTTTAAATTGATGTGTTTCCTTTGGGCATATTTTATATTCACAATTTCAATTTGCGAAATTTGAGGGTTAATAAAAACCTGCCTGTACCGTTAGGGGCAAAGAGCTTCTCTATCAACTGTGATGGAGTTTAATTGTTACTGGGCGGGTTTCCATTAACCCTTAAATTGAGCAAATTGAAATTGCGAATAGAAAATATGCCTAATGGGAACATGTCAATTAAAAAAAACTTTCCATTTATTGCAAAAAAAGTTTTTATGCTCACTTTTAAAGTTCACATGATGCACAACAAAGAGTCAAAAAATCACTACAAGAGCTGCCATTGCATCGCATAACTCTTCAAAAGCTGAGCGGACCATCCGGAAGTTTTAAATCCACAATTCCTCTTTGAAATCGTGGACTATCAGCTCCCAGAAATCCCTCATATGTGGCCGCTACCTCGTAGCAGAGGCTCGCCTTTCCATTATCACTCGCATGACGTCTAGTTTGGTGGCTGCAATAGAAATAAACCTGCTAATGTTTTGAACATCCATCAACATGCTTCTTAAAATGTTATCACCAGAGAGGTCAGTGGAAACACAGTCATCTCACAATTGTATTTTATCAACATTTCAAAAATATCCCTTAAATTTTGCCCAAATCTGTAATGGAAACCTGCCTACTGATGTCATGGACGGGACTCACTGTGCGATCATGAGGCTGCGGCGCTCTGCGTTGGTGTAGGTCTGCAGTAAGGGAATGCCCTGCAGCCGCACCTCCTCCAACTTGGGGAAGAAGTTCAGCTTCTCAATGTCCTCCCATCGGTTGAGACCTGACGACAAACAGAGAAGTTTTGTTTCAAACAGGCAAAGAAACAGTGACAGTTAATGAAATATGAGGTATAATAAGTAAAAGGTATAAGTGTAAGGTTCAGTAAAGTATCAGAAGGAGGTGTACAGTGTCTGTCAGACATAGAAAACCAACTTTGTTTCCAAAAATAGTCTCCAACAAATGAGCAAATTTACTTCAGTTTAAGTAACATTTGTTAAAAATTACAATACCCTGCTGATTTAGGATATCTTTGTAAAAAAACAATAAATCATCAGTAGAAACTGATGGGTTTTTTGGGTGAGAGCCACAGACAGCGTGGGAAAGTCAGAAAGTTTTCAGAGATAGACTTGCATGTTTTTGGTTTTAGTCTTTTTACGGAATTTGTTAAACCAAAAGTAATTATTTCAGTACGTTAAAATCTGTAATCTTTGCTGCCAGAATAAAAATCCCCGAAACAACAAAACCTGCACTGGTAACCAGTGAAATGATCTCAGCCTGTCGGCAGAATTTGTTTTTGTCTTTATAAAAAAAAGCGTTGAAGACTAAAAATGAGACTAAATGACTCGCGGGTAGGATGTTTTTCTGTGCCGAAGGCGAAGACGATGTGACAAAGTGATGCTTTGAAGTCAATTTGAAGACGTCTTTGGATATCGTTTCTGTCCCCTCGACTCTCAGCGGAGCTCTAAAAATAGATTCACCGCTGATACTCCCCAATATAGAAACAAGTGAGATGAAAGCAGACGAGGAGAAACAATCTGTTGCAATACTCTACAAATAACATTTTAGGATATAGTGACTCACTTGTGCTAATTTTATCAGCTGTTATGAAGTCATTACATCCAGACGCTGAAAATTAGAAGCAATTCAGCGCTTTCTCCCAGAATCAAACCATCATGGGGCACTAAAACACTTCATTTTAATGGTTTTAAATGTCTTATACCAAAACACACACACATAATTCAGCCCAGCTGACCTGAGTTGTGCAGGTTGATGCTGCGTAGGTTGGGGAAGAGCCGTCGCAGGATTTCCTTGCTGTCCTGAATGGAGGCCAAGTTGTTGTTTGCCATGACCAGAGTGTCCAGGCTGGGGAACATGGAGCCAAACTTGCGGACTTCGGCCCAGTCCTGGAGGCTGTTGTCGGTGATGTGAAGCAGGCGTAAGGTGGGGCAGGTCACACTGGAGGCACTCACATCACTGTACTCGTTAAGGCAGAGGAACAACTCCTCCAGTCTGCAGGGCGACAGCAGAGGAAGAGTGTACAATTCATTCATGAATCTTGTATATTGCATTTTTAATATTCTATCTTATTATTATCTTACTTATATTATAAAATATAGTATGTTACACTATAAATGGACAGCAAATGGTAAATGGACTGCACTTGTATAGCGCTTTTCCAGCCTTTTGACGTAGCGCTTTCTCACTACGTCACATTCACACACACACACACACACACACACACACACACACACACACACAGGTGGCCGAGGCTACCGTACATACCGTATACCCAGTAACCATTCACATGCACTCACAATTTGGGGTTCAGCTGCCCAAGGATACTTTGACATGTTGCCCGCTCTACCTCTGAGCCACAGTGCCCCATATTATATCATTACATTATATTCCATAAACTATTTTTACTCTTATTATTACTGATAATATAATATAATATAATATAGTATCGTATCGTATCGTATCGTATCGTATCGTATCGTATCGTATCGTATCGTATCGTATCGTATCAAATATATTCCATCGTCAGAGTGAGCTTTAAAGGGACAGTTCAACCCAAAATCAAAAACACATATTTGTATTTATAGTGCTATTCATCAGATTGTTTTGGTGTGAGCTGCCGAGTGTAGGGGTTATCGGCCGTAGAAATGTCTGATTTCTCTTCAGTTTAACTGAACTAAATGGTACTGTGCTTGTGTTGCTCAAAGCGCCAAAATAATCCAAAGACCTTACTATGAGCAGTTTCATGTAGGAACTATTTTCTTTCTACTGAACTACAGCCGCCAACTGTATCAATGCGCAGAAGAAAGCGTGCATCTACTGCTGGCTCACCAAGGACCACTGACCTCGCTGATGTTTCAGCCATTGGCCACATGTGCAGTATTTATACAGTGTGGGACGGAAGTGCCTGGGTCCTAAAATAAAGAGTAAAAAACTGTTTGGGTTGATCTGCAGATCATGCTTTGGTTTTAGAAAATCTTGCATCTCACAGGCCCACCTAAATTAAAATGTCTGGTTATGTTACTGCCTACAACACTGCATTAGGGGGGATATAAAACCCAGAGCTCATCTCAGAAGGACATCATAAATGCAGAAAGAAAGTATTTTCTCGTGAAACTGCTCACTACAAGGTCTGCGGATTATCTTGAGTAACTGGGTCATGATTTCTGGAAAGAGACATTGATGTTAAATATTTCAAATGTATTTGTTTTTTTGCGCTTTGAGCACCACAAGCCGAGCGCCGTCTAATTCCATAACATTGGAGAGAGGGCAGACATCCCTACGACCGATATCTCCAACACTCAGCGATTCACACCAAAACTATCTTGATTAATTAATAACACAGGGATTTTCATTGTTCTTACACACAGAAACAGAAAAAACAGCTAAGAACATGATTCGCCATAATGAAACGCTGTGGCTGTCAAACACTCAGCCGTTCTAGAGTCAAAGTCGTTCACTTTTTTTACATGACTGATGAGCGGGCTGTCGGACATGTCACCATGCATATTGGTCGCACGCAGTGACAGGTGTTTTGTTGGAAAACCTCGTTGGAGCGAGACAGTTTGTAGCGGTGAAGCGGGCTGTCGCACATGTCCACGCTGGAACGTGGTGTTTGACATTTTTAGGCACTGGAGCTGGCTATCACTCATTTCCGTGCTGGAGTGGGCTGTTGGACATGTCCGCGCACTGAAATGGGATGTTGGACATTTCCGCACATTGGAGTGAACTGTCGGACATTTCCACGCACTGGAGGGGGCTGTCGGACATGGCCCCGCACTGGAGCAAGCTGTTGGACATTTCCGGACACTGGAGTGGGCTGTCGGACATGTCTCTGTGCATAAATTGGTTGCGCACAATGGCAGGTGTTTTGTTGGAAAAGCTTGCAGGAGCCAGACAGTTTATAAAACTGCTCCAGTTGGAGAGCGCTGTCGCACATGTCCACGCGCTGGAGTGGGCTGTTGGACATGTCCACCTCTGCTCTTACTATGTTTTGGCATGAGATTTTCCTCGGTGTCATGAGAGCTTGAGACAGAGCCCAAAAGCCTGAGATGCACGGCAGATGCGTGGGAGTTGGCAGCCCCGATGGAGAAAGGGTTTTTTAAATAACCAAAATACTGTTTAACCGAAACAGTCGGTGATGCCTGTACTGTGCTGTTACAATAGTTTGCCAGCCTGTGGAGAAATTAAGAAGCAGTGATCAATTCGGCTGCTTACTCAGTTATCTCCCTTGTGAGCAGCAGCACGGTCTCCCAGGACACCTGAGTGTTGTTGAGGACGAGCCGTCGGACCCGGGAAAAACCCTCAGCACAGCGCGGCTCGAGGGTGTTTCCTGCCAGCGGGTTAGAGCTCAGGTTCAGAAACTCCAGGTTGGGGATGTTGGACACGATTTTACTGATCTGAAACAAGACAATTATCACACATAATACATTATTAGAGTTTCTTTCCTTTTATACGTGTTTTAAATAAATTTCAATCAATCATGTTCAATTCAATTCAATTCAATTCAATTCAATTCAATTCAATTCAATTCAATTCAATTCAATTCCATTCAATTCCATTAGGAAACCACAAATTTAAACCAAAAACTAAAAGACTGATCTCACTTTTTGAACATTGTGATACAGGGTTTGTTGACAATAAATAAAACACAGATATAACCAGCCTTATCACGATTAAGTAATGTTAATAAACCCAGAGACGGCACCTCATGCCAGTCCTGCAGCTTGTTGTGAGACAGGTCCAGCTCCATGACATGGGCACAGAAAGCAGCGATCTCAGCCTGCTCTCCTGCCCGGCTGATCCCACAGCTGTTCAACACCAAAATACTGGGCAGGTTGAGACGGTCTACAGGAGAGGTGGGAGAGGGCGGAAAGGAGGATTAATGAGGATTAGTCTGACAGAGGGGACGGCTCATACAGAAAAAAAGAGGGTTTTCAAAGTTTTTTTCATGTGAGTAAAGTGGATTTGAGATTAAACATAATGAGTCACAGGAAGCTGGGATTTGTTAAAGTCGCCCTCCGGTGAAAATCAAGTTTTTACCCTTGTGAGCATGTCCAGATGGTGTTTTTTAATGTGCTTTGATACATATCATTGACAAAATTAGCAGTTAATACCATGTATATATACCAATTACAGTCTTAAAAACACAGATTCAGACTTCTAGGATTTGTTACGTCACAAAACTAAGGAACCAATCCCGTCAAAACGAGAGGTATGAGAGGAAAATCAGGAGTAGCTGTTGTGATGTACAGATTTATCTGCCAGACATCGGTGTTGGCCAATTTTCCCCTAGTTGACTGTTATCTGCAAATACGATGATATTCACCGATGGCTGATGATTTTCCATTGTGCAACATTAATTTGCGTAGACTGCAAAGCAAAACAAAAACAAAAAAACCCTGGAACACTGTCGTAATGAAAGAACACAGTAAACTATTGACCCATCAGGGGTTAACCCTATTGTTTTGCTGTGACTGCCACACTGTCAACAAGTCAAGTCAATTTTATTTCTCATATTCATTATCACAAAACACAGTTTGCCTCAGAGGGATTTACAGCATTCGACATCCCTCTGCCCTCAGAGCCTCACATCGTCTAAGGAAAAACTGTAAAAATGCTGTATCAGGAGAAAAAGGACGGACAGACGTGCAATACATGTCGTAAATAAAAATTAAATTACAATAATGACAAAAAAGAAAGAGAAAGAGAGAGGGAGAGATGCACAGCAAAACCATGTTGAACTCAGCAGGAGAGCTAGTCAGCCATGAACCGACGATACAATATTATCACGATACATAAATCACGATACCTTTTCATTTGACTTCATTTAAAAAAACAAAAATGCTGCATTTGATGTTAAAAGTCTCAGTTTCGATTCGCTAGAGACATTTACACAAAGTTATGTGCTGGAGTTTATTATATTCCAAATTCTAAATATTTACATAAAGATTTTCATTTTTATTGTTAATGCATATCGGTTCCAAATATCAGTTATCGGCCTCATAAATTACTAATAATCTGTATCCTGTCAGCTTTGAAAAAACGATATCGGTCGACCCCTGCAGTGTGGCTCACCTTTCATAGGGGAGCCTTGAGAACCTGCAGTGGGAACCACCACCACTCCCATACCGGGCCCTCTGCGTAACGGGAAGTTCTCCGGGCTGTACTTTTCGGTCATCACCTCCACAAAGGTACGACCGTCCTCTGGTGGCTCCATGGCTCCGTAACGCTGGACAGCGTCCCCCTCAGCTGGGAGAGGACAGAGAGAGACATCCACAGTGATGAGCCGTCTACACGTGGACAACTCAACTCACTGGCTAACGTTACCTACAAGTTACAATAATGTTTAAAGAAAACATTTTAATTTATTGTTCAAAGATCGTTTTAATGATGTTTATCATTTTAAATAATGTTCCTTTAAGGTTAAAAGATGACAAAGACGTAACATTTTAACTGCAACATTCTAGAATGTTATTTTTTAAACGTTACCACAATGTTACACGAGAACAAAGGAAGAACGTTTTCAAAGCAACATTCACAACATTTTTGAGATTACAGAACATTTTTTAAAATTAAAATGTAATGTGATATGTTAACGATAACATAATAAAACATTTTTAACATTTTTTATGCTTATAGAGAATGTTACCTTAACTTTAAGAAGAATGTTTTGGGAACTAAAAGAAAACATTACTAAAACATTGCATTTGTTACATTGTACCATTCTCAAAACGTTTTTATAACCAAATATTGTTAGCTGAGTAGTTGTTTAACAAAAAAAGAAGAGTTTATACAAGGATTGCCACTAAAGATTTTTTCTTATTGCATATAAGTCTAATGTTTATTTTCATGAATGATAAATTAATCTTTGAGTTATAAAGTATCAGAAAATTGTGAAAATTGTCATTGACAGTCACTCAGACACCAAGATAACGTTCTAATCTTTTTTATTTTGTTTTTGCCTACGTTTAATTAAGATGATATAAATCTAAAATAGGGAGCAAATCCACAATTGATCAAATAATCATCGCAAAAATACACGTTTCAAAGTCAAAAATTGAATGCTACTTTTGCCACACCAGGTAAAAATATAAATACTTTGAGCAAGTAGAAACAAATATATCTACACACATTTGGCATTAGCTGTAAAATGTTTCTGTCATAGTCTCAATTACTCCTAAAAGAGTTCCCACAGTCACCAAAAACCAGGATAAGTCATGAAATTTCAAATTTTTGTTTTACAGGACTGAAAAAAGTCATGCAAATAGTAAAACTGTCATTCATATAATTTTGTTTTTATGTGTAATGTTATTAACTGTAGCTCTAATATGCACCAATGTGTGTATATATATATATATATATATATATATATATATATATATATATATATATATATATATATGTACTGTTAAGTTATTTCTAGCACCACATTCTCAGAGTGCAACATGTACTCTGGGCACAGATGGAGCAGCAGAACATGAGGTGCAGTGAAAGTGAAACTTAACTGTTAAATCTATTGAGTCTAAAGTTTGCATTCACTCGCAGCAGCTGCTCCTCTCATCCATTGATCTGAACTGATCAACATGTCAATTATCAACCCCACGAATAACAAACTGCTGCTGAGGGAAAAAAAACATATAAATATATGGAGTGCTCCGCCTGTGCTCTGTTCACAAACCCAAAAAAAACCTCAGAATTTAGAGAGGGGACACAGACCGATACAAAGGGACACATACGTATTTAATAGAAAAGAAAAATAAAACGAAAGTTTGCTGTCATCATCCCATTCCTACTTTGTATATTTACTGCAATTTCAGATGGAGCTATGTTTGTGAGAATGGTCATGAATATTGTGTTATGGGTCCTTAAAAATAATTGGAAAAAAATGAAATTTTGTCAATTAAAGTGTGTGGGAAGCCTGTAAAAAATGTTAACTGCAAAGACTTTACACTGTAGAAAGTAGGGGTCGACAGATTATCTGCCTGACAGATTATCATATTTCATCAATTTGAGAAGAAAAGTTGAATTATTAGAAAATTACCTCAACTTGTTGAATAAATTCAGTCAACTTAAAATGTTCTGACAGACCAGACACTAGCTTTAACACTAGCTTTTAAACAATAATGTTTGTTTTTTTTACAGTGTGGTGAATATTAACTAATATTCTCATTTTCTGTCTCTCACACACAAACACTGCGGCCTGGTGTTCGGTCTGGACCTGATTATGACACTAATCATTTATTTCATTTATTTACGTGCAATACCTTATTCAATCATTACTAAAATATTCAGCATAAAGCATATTTTTAAATAAACCATTGCACTTCCTCGTGTCCTGTCTGTATAAATCAGCCGACCATGCAGAAACACAAGAGTGGCCATGTCTGATAAAATACTGCATTTCTTTTTATGAGAGGTTCGGATGATAATGGGAGCAGACGGGGACACGAGGAAGTGTCCTCAGCTCTTTATCAGCAAACCGCAGGGACGCTGTCCCATCTAAACATCCCTGAATTTGCCTGAAGGACTGAAACAAGAAAGCTGTTTTTTATGCTTTTCAAAATAAAACGGCCCCTTTGACTTAACTTATCACTGAAGTTTCTATAAATACAATGATGCGTATCTGTGTGTGTTTTAAGATGCTGGGTGGGCAGAGCCTCGCTGTGGAATCTGCTGCAGGGAAGCATAAATTATGTAGTGGTTTTGCAGAAATAAAATAAAAGGATCCTGTTACAATATGTTATTTGACTAAAATGCGGCGCAGTAAATTGTGGTAATGTAAGAAAGCAATTTGTCACTCTTTTGCTAATAAATAAATAATTTTTACTCATATGAGACAAAAAAGAGCACAGATCCAATACAACATGCATGCCAAGTGTTTAATAGAAATCACCTTTTTCTTCTTTTTGTATAATTTCCAAGTGAATGTGGTTAAAGCACAAAAGACATGACAGAAAGTGTCTTACCTGGAGAGACGTTTCCCTTGACTTGACCAGTATCACTGCTCACTGTCTTCTTCTGTGTTTGTACTGACGGCCTGTCAAGGAAATGAAAGGAAATGTCATTTAACACAGGACAAAGCTGTCTATTTTGAAGATGAAAGGGACGCTCGATAGCGCTGTCAAACAGTGTCTTACTCCAGAGTGGCTGGTGGGGCGGACAGATGTCTCCAGTAGAAATGCTGGTCCCTCTTTGGTCAGTTGTCAGTGTTTGCTCTGGACAGACCAGAACAAGGAGGACTTGGACGCTGTTCACCACATGACACTGGAGGACAAAAAGTCAAAGATCAGTTTCTACCTTGTTATCCATTTGCCAGCATCAATATAATCCAAAGAGCATGGAAGCACATTTAAATTCCCAGAAGTAGAGCACAGTGCTACTGTGGACAGCCAGACTGTCTGCACAGCAAAGATAGAAACCACACAGAAATGTCCCCACAAGGGTTAACAAAACAGGACACAATTATCTGTCAGTGACAATATACTCAGTGACTGATGATTATTCAGTAAGACAGACGTTTGAATAAAAAAGAAGAGAAGTGAAGATAAGTGTTTCTGACGCCGAACATCCATTTGAATTCTGGCAATTTCATGTCTCCTAGCTTATCAGCACATGTAGACATTTTATAGTTTATAAAAGAATTATAATAATCGATTAAGCATGAAGTTCTCTTAAATTCGGCATATATCTTTTTTACCAAAACAATACTTATTTCAACGAAATGTCCGGTTTACAAGCTAGAGCCTCTCGCGGGGTAACGGCTATTGTGTGAAACAATCGCGGCGGCAACAGCCATACAGATTACAAAAGTTAATATTTTATTGCAATATTTTTGCTACTTATTATGTAAGATACACGCCGACCTGACGTCTAACTCCTGCTGTTTCGTAAAATATCTTAGGTGCTTTTGTCACATTGAAACTCAGCCGATAAAGTACGGGCATCTTTAAGGACGCAGATTTTTGAATGCAGTTCGGCTCCTTCTGTTTCACGGTGAGCCCGCTATACCAAATGCCCTTTGCATTTTCGTAATTTTATACATTTATACTTATCAGTAAGTGTATGAATCAAATAGGTTTTAAAAGCTGGCGATATGTGATTTAGCACAAATTTCTTGTAAATTCGGCATACATGTTTTTGATAAAACAATGATTATTTTGACAAAATGTATACTTTTATAGCTGATTTCCTAGCTATAGCACCTCACCAACTTCTATCAGTTCGAGGAAAAGTGGTCCTGGTAACAACAGGCAGACCGATAATAAAAGTTGATATTTTATTGTTGTAAGTCAGACTTTTTTTTAAAGAATCTACGCCGAACTGATGAATAACTGCTGGTGATATGAAAATCGGCTTATATTTGTGTTTTTATTTTATAAATAGGCCGATGTGGCTCAGACATGTATAAATTTACAGATTTCTAAATGAAGTTTGGTTCTTTACTAAAAAAAAATAAAGCTAACCCTGTTCAGACAGTTACAACACTTTTCCAAATTATACCCCCGTTTAAAGGAAACAGCATTTAACAGCTGAATAAAAGGTGCAGGCTGCCGGGTGTTGACAGCCAGGGTGCAGACAGTGTCCAGTCCAGACTCAGCATCAGTGAGTGTGACCCCCAGCAGCAGCTCGATGGAGCCCGAGATGGATTTCAGATGGCAGCGATATAAATATACTTTCAATAACCAGCAGCTAATGACAATATGCTCAGAGGACGCCCGAAAAAGCGATAAAACAGAAGGTCGTCGCTCTACATACCTCTGATGTCTACTTTGAATTTTCCTTGTTGATGAAAACAACCAGCTGTCATTTTGCTCTGCCATACATCCCGGAAGTGACGTACCTCGTTAGCTGAACATCTTTTTTTCTCCCCGTTTTTAGTTAATGACTTCCTTTAAACTTGTAACATTTTAAAGTGACACTGTTTTTTTAGCCTCTATTTTTATGGGATTTTATCGAATCGTATAAAATAAAATAAAAATAAACAGTGATTCCCCCTGAGACAATGATGTCATTGTGTTGCTGGTGCTGATAAATTTAATAATTTCCAGGTATTCAGGTGTTGAAAAGTCTTTCTGTGGGCAGGCTGATGAAACTTTAATCCATTATTTTTTTAAGTGTAAAATAATTTGTCTATTAGAATATATAATATGGTACATAAAAATATATTTTAAAAAGTCATATATGGTATATAAATGGTATATTGCACCTTTTTATTTACATTTTATGTCCTTTATATTCTATTTTCATAATTATTGCTTTTATATATTTTTTTAATCTTATATGTTCTTTGTAAAGTTTATATTTTTATTCTTCCTGCATGTTTTGCACCAAAACACCAAGTCAAATTCCTTGTATGTTCAAGTGTACTTGCAGTAAAACCTGATTTTGATGTCATGTTTTTAAAAACTGCAACGCTCATAATTTTACAATTAAATATATAATCTGTTATATTAATAGTAATATTTGAACTGTGTTGTTAATTTTTTTTAAATGGGATAATTTGTTATCCATAAACAAACATTTTAGGTTCACACACACACACACATATACTGTATATGTATTACAAAATATAATGAATAAAATATGGGACAAGGATATCTTGAGTGTGTGTGTGTGTGTGTGTGTGTGTGTGTGTGCGTGTGTGTGTGTGTGTGATTGAGACTGGGATGTCCGCATGATTTTAATTCAGTTGGCTTCAGAGAGAAAAAAAATAAAAATAAAACTAGACTTATACTGAAACTCAACTAAAAGTAGACATTTTTAAAACGTTTAAACTAAAGTGAAATAAGCACTCTGAAAACAAGCTGAAACACTGAAATGGAAAAAAAAGAAAAACAGATTAAAAATGGAAGAAAAAGAAAATTCAATCAAAAAATAATAATAAAAATAAAAATAAAAATAAAAATAAAAATAAAAATAAAAATAAAAAAAATAATAATAACAATAATAATAATAATAATGAAAACTGTAGTAACTCCAGTTTTTAGTAGAGCCCCTGACTTATAGTTTAATTTGTCAGGAAATAAGTGGGTGATGTTTTGTATGACCTCAGCACCACCTACAGGAAATCAAAATTCATAAACAGGAAATCCAGGAGAAAAATAACCAGCTAATCTAATTTAACATGAAAGAACTAAGTGAAAATTTGTTATTTATAAGAGGGGATAAGATGTGCAAAACAGGGAAAGGCACTTTAAATAATTTTTAGGCACAGAGGAGGGAGCTATGTTTTTGATTTGGCTTAAGGGAGGGACTTTCAAGTTTAAATTGTAATATTTTGCATTTATTTTAATTACTATCATGTTTTTTTCATGTTTTCTGCCAAGGTGCACACAGCTGCTGATGACGCGTTTTTGTTTTTTTGTGGAAGGTTTGCATTTTGCTTCAGAAATTAGCTGTTTGTTTTCGTGGTGACTCCTGTGCTGTTTGCTCATTGGCGTCTGTATTTGCTATGAATATACAAAAAATACGAATATGTATGTTGGAGGGAGGGTCGTGCATTTTCTCTCAGTCACTTAGAAAAGCTAAAACATTCGTCGCTCCATTCACGCTAAAACTTAAAAAGCCCTTAGAGGCCGTACACAAACGTTTTCGCGAGATCTCGAGATAATTGTGGCGAGATTAAAAAAAACTGTGTTAACAACATAACACAGGTAGCATGAGATCAAAAACTACGGAAGAACTGCAGATTTTACAATTCATGACCGTCTGTAAAAATGAAAAATAATAATAATTAATATCGATATTCCATGTTTTTTCTGCATGTAAACAGAAAAAAATGTGGAATATTTATTTTCATTGGTCGTGTAAACACCTTAGTGAGAATGTTTTGCTTTTTTTTAAAAAAACAAAAACAAAACAACTTTAAATACTGCAGCCTCAGTAAAATACTATTCATTGTATATCCTCTAATGCAGGTACAACAGAACTACAGAGGACTGATACCTGTGAGATCTGATATTGATCAACCAACAGGCAAACAGTTGACAAACAATTATTACACAAAAAAATAAACGTGAAATGGAAAAAAAGGGGAAATTAAATAAAAATGGGGAATTTATTCGCAAAGTGGAAAATAATACATAAAAGAAAATAAATATGAAAATGAATAAATTGATAAATAAAATGAAAATTAAATGTGAAAATTAATACATTGATAAGTAACATGGAAAATTAAATAAATATTGGCATTTTCATCTTTTTATTGAGACATTTCTGTATTTATTTTTGATTTTTGATGGTTTCAGTCCTTCATACGTGACAGCTGCAGCTACTACTGATAATAACAGTAACAATAAATGTGATTCGTATATCTCTAATATAACCTGGTTATATATAAAATGGAAAATGCTTGTACAATTATACCATTAAATCTATTTTATTTGCCCTGATAGAGTCCGTGCTCTTTAGTTTAATCACAACAGTCAAGGTTTCAGTGTTATCTACGCTATCTAACCTCAATGACGATTCCCAAAAAACGTTTTTGTATTTCCACGTTTTCACACTGAGCTAACCTGCACAACTTCGGGTCTATTAGATGAAACAGTGAAAAAAATCAACACAAGACGACGTTTGAGTGGAACATTGAGAAAACATTATTTTATTGTCCGCACATCTTTGACGTCTGAAACAGCTGTTACGAACGAGGGACGAACAAGCGAATCTTTTCTTCGGAGTCTTTTGAAGTCTTTTTAAATTATACAGGAATCAGTGACAGCTCGAGAACTGACCAGATTTCATTCTTCAACCTGCAAAACAAACAAAATAAACATTCACTGCAAAGACTTCATTTGATTTTATTGGCTTATTATAATAACTTTTTGATTGCGATCCAAATACTTGTGAGTGGTTCTGACAAATTTAAGACATAATTTTGTGGTTTAGGGGTTAAAATGTTTTTCGTCGTAAATATTGCCGTAGTGCGTCTTTGTGTTAATTAAGATTGTTACCTGAGACACAAGGGTAGGTGTATTCTGTATCATCCTGTTCACCTGAGAGGAGACAAAGAAGAAGATTGGAAAAGACAAAAGTGAGTCCAAACTTACTCTAATATTCTGTCAACACGTACTACTGCAAAATCCCAGTTCCAACTAACTGCTCACGTTGTTTTACAGCTCTATATTCGAGAATGAGATGGATGCAAGGTCACGGTGCACTTGACCTTGACCTATGAACACCAAAACCTAATCATTTCACCCTAGAGTCCAAATGAACGTTTGTGCCAAATTTGAAGAAATTCTCTCAGGGTGTTCTTGAGATATCGTGTTCTCTAGAATGAGACAGACAATGTCACAGTGACCTTGACCTTTGACATATGACAATCAAAATATAATTGGTTCAATGATGAGTCCAGATGGACGTCTGTGCCAAATTTGAAAAAAATCTGTCAAGGTGTTCTTGAGATATCGTGTTCATGAGAATGAGATGGATGCAAGGTCACGGTGTACTTGGCCTTGACCTATGAACACCAAAATCTAATCATTTCACCCTGGAGTCCAAATGAACGTTTGTGCCAAATTTGAAAAAATATCTCAGGGTGCTCTTGAGATATCGTGTTCACTAGTATGAGACAGACAATGTCACAGTGACCTTGACCTTTGACATATGACCATCAAAATATAATTGGTTCAATGGTGAGTCTAGATGGACGTCTGTGCCAAATTTGAAAAATTCACACAAGGTATTCTTGAGATTTCATGTTCATGAGAATGAGATGGACGCAAGGCCACAGTGACCTTGACCTTTAACTTTAACTTTTCTCAAGGTGTTCTTGAGATGTTGTTTACAAGAATGTGACGCACAGAAGGAGGAATGGACAACCCGAAAACGCAGAGGCATAAAAAGCAGCATACAAACATTTAAAAAGTGGCTGATAACACACTAAAATGTAAGTAGATTTAATTTCAAATTTAAGTTGTCATAAATGTACAGTGTCTATCATCATTTCAACTTCTAATTAGTCACATTTTATATTATTATGACTATTTTTACTGTTTTCATATTTTACTTTTATAAAGCAGCCTTCATTTCTATGTATCCACATGTTAATAAATACATCAATGAAGACACAAACCTGCGTACAACTACATTTTAGTTTCTAATAAACCATTTGTTAAATGTTCATAAACTTTTCGCAAGGCTAAATATATAAATATTGGCTCATTTGTTTACGAGGTTGTCCGGCATGCTGTGTCTTTCTCAAAAACGAAATTTCATTCCTTCTTTTGGGTGTTAAAGTATTAGAATCTGACCCAGTGTACGCAAGACAAAAGCTTTAAAATTATACAAATACAAATTCAACTGAGTTTGTCGTACAGCTCTACGTTTGTGTGCGTGTTTGCACGAAGGGATTTAGAGTTTTACTTGTCTGGTAGTAGTCGTAGATCTTGACCACGGCCGGCTTCAGGTTCTGCACCGGGAGCTCCTGTAAGAGCACTAAGCTGTAGTTGATGGGAATGTCCTTCGCCAACTGTTGGAAGAAAAAAAGATGATACAATCAGTAACAAAGTGATTAAGTGATCCGAAAATGTTGGGGGCGTGTCCACTGGAGCAGCGGAGGCCACGCCCAATCGCGGGAGTATGCTAATGAAGCGTCTCGTTTTTATACTGCTACATTATCAGGCGCGGGGTTATGCTCAGAGTCGCTCCAGAGCGTCATCGAGCTATGGTTTTAGGCCCGCCCAAAAATCTTAAAACAGGAAAATGGTGAAAAAACGTTAAGTACTATACGTTAACGTTAAGTCAACGTTTAGTACTATATAGTAAAAGGTCTTTGTAACATGTTTTCAACAATCAGTTTCCAAAATTTATAATGTGTTTTGAAACAAATCTCTCACTATAAGCAATATTTTCGAAATTTCGATAAAACACAATTGCGAGATGACTGCGTTTCCAGTGTGCGTTTGAGTGATGTTACACATGTTTTCTTCATTCTAGTAACCATGGCGATGGATGTTCAAAACATTGGCAGGTTTATTTCTGTTGCAGCCTCTCAATAGAGCTAATCTAATATGGCCGTAATTTCTTTGCGAGTTTAGAAAGTCTCCGTCTCGTCCTCCGTCCACACACGTCACAATGTCATGTGACTTTGTCGTACTTTTTCTTTTTTATTTGAGTTGAATGGCGGTTGGCATCCATAAAGTCACATTACCGGCGACTATCATATAAAAAGAGTTCCAGTTTTTCAAAATATGGCTTTTTTGAATCGCCCTAAAATACCACCTCAAGTTTTTTTCCAAACTGACTGTTTCCATTAGACTTATTTTGTATTCGCAATTTCAGTTTGAGAATCAGCACCTCCAAATCCGAGGTCATGGTTCTCAGCCGGAAAAGGGTGGCGTGCCCTCTCCAGATCGGGGACGAGATCCTTCGCCAAGTGGAGGAGTTTAAGTACCTCGGGGTCTTGTTCACGAGTGAGGGAAGGATGGAGCGGGAGATCGACAGGCGGATCGGTGCAGCGTCTGCAGTAACGCGGACTCTGCACCGATCTGTCGTGGTGACGAAAGAGCTGAGCCGAAAGGCAAAGCTCTCGATCTACCGGTCAATCTTCGTTCCTACCCTCACCTCTGGTCACGAGCTTTGGGTAGTGACCGAAAGAACGAGATCGCGGGTACAAGCGGCCGAAATGAGCTTCCTCCGTAGGGTGTCTGGGCTCTCCCTTAGAGATAGGGTGAGAAGCTCGGTCATCAGGGAGGAGCTCGGTAGAGCCGCTGCTCCTCCACGTTGAGAAGAGCCAGATGAGGTGGCTCGGGCATCTAATTAGGACGCCTCCCTGGTGAGGTGTTCAGGGCACGTCCCACCGGTAGGAGGCCCAGGACACGCTGGAGAGACTATGTCTCACAGCTGGCCAGGGGACGCCTCGGGATCCCCGGGAAGAGCTGGACGAAGTGGTCGGGGAGAGGGAAGTCTGGGCCTCCCTGCTTAGGCTGCTGCCCCCGCGACCCGACCCCGGATAAGGAATCTCAGTTTGCACAATTCAAGTGTTAATGGAAACCTGCCGACTCACCTCCTGAATGTACACCAGAACGTGATCGTCCTTCTGTTCAACTCGATCCACCATCGGGGCAACTTTGAGCTGTGAGGAGACGATAATCAGCGGGAAAATTCTTCAACAACTACTCGATTTCCACTAAAGGTTAAAGATATTGTAATAACTCACGCTCTTTATGGACTCTGGGTCTGGGATAAATCCAGAGAGCATTTTGATATCCAGGATCACCATGTTTGTAGAACTTTGCCTTCCCCTGTATCTGTAAAGCAACCGCAAAAATGTGATGTTAATCTGGGGCTTTGGGAAGACTTCATTTACCGTGTGAGTGATTCTCACAAAGCAAATCAAAGCTACGTCTTTAAGGATTTTAGGGACATGCTCATGAAAACATAAAAAATAAAACTTCTATCTGAAAGTCCACTCTGTGTATTATGTGGTACAGTTCATGGTTAAGTACCAAAATAGTATTTTTAAAATATTTTATAAACAGATCTTTTGAATAAATTACTGTAATGCATCCTAAGAAAAAAATCATGATTTCTCCTCAATTTAGCATATAAATAATCAAGCAAATTCATTAAAATGACAGAAATGTGTTTAAAACTGGACAGTTTAATTGATATTAGTTATTATATCATGTTACGGTAATACATTTATTTCCTCACAAAGTCTCTAAAAATGTCTGAAAACACCATAGAAATGTGCACATGGATTATAATTTCAAATTGAATAGTGAAATTAGATCCTCTTTGATATATATAATGATATTGTACTGTAATAATACTTATTTTTTGCCATGCGTTGTACTATTTTCATGAGAATCACCTGTTTAAATTTGTTTGAGCTAAATTTTAACTCCAAAATTGTAAATACTTCTCCATCTACCATCAGTTTCTTGTTTTTGGATGATAGATGAAGAGAGCTGTTGGTCAAAAATTTCAGTTATTTCTTTGCATGTGGGACTGCGGATTACTTACAGGGCGTTGAGCTTCAGAGTGAGTTTGGGCATCCTGCTGCTGCAGTCGGCCTCGGATTTAACCTCGACCCTGAAGGCTGTGAAATCTGTCGGAGTTGGGACGTTATAGTGAAGAGAAATCTAGGGAAGAGGCACACAAAAAAAGTTCAATATTCATAATCAGAAGAAAAAGAGAATCTCAAGACTTTCCTTCGTTTAGATTTGTTCATATTGACAATCAGGGAGATGATGACTTTGAGGATAACGCTATTCACTCGGGAATAAATCATCTGTTTGTTTTAGGAGAAAGTCGGGGTTAACACCAAACAAAAGCCGTACTCAAGAAACACAACATCCCTGCCGGGCATCTCACTTTGCTAACTTCTTACAGCAACATTAGCTGCTCTCTTTCAACAATGTTAGACTGAAAAAACGTGCATGCAGACGGAAATTCATCCGTGCTGTTGTGTCCGGAGATGCGGTGACTTAAACAAGCAGTGAATAAGAAAAAGCATAAATAATAATACATGTAAATTGGCTAAATTGTGAGTAGAGTGGAGTAGAACCGACCTACTCACATTGGGGCATAGTACTGTGAAATGTAAACAGCCTCTTGCTGTAACTGAAACCTTTGCTTTTTATGGACTAAATTTTCCAGAATAATTCACATTTTTACACCTATGCACAAAAATCATTCTTATCTTTTAGTTTAGTAACAGTTGTAGTAGTTTAGTTTGGTAGTAGTAGTTAAGTAAGAAAAAATGTCAGCACCAAAGGTATTAATGCATTTTAAAGCAAAATATTTCCCTCTATGCAGATGACGTGCTGTTATATATATCTGACCCTGACTTTCCATAAGCCCTGGAGTTGTTGAATTGTCTGGTGAAATATTTGGATGCTATAAATCTTTAAAAGTGAACCAGTGCCAACTAAAGATATGTCAATAGGACTTCAACATGCTTCAAGATTAGTCTTAAAGATTAATATTAGTCTAGGAAATGGATCACACATCCTTAATGTACTTCATAAGGATAAAGATCCTCCATGAGTGGAATAATAAAACAAGTTAAAATAAATACATGTCCTAAATTTCTATACCTGTTTCAGTATTGCCCTTTCACTACTGAATAACTTAATTAAAATTAGTTAAAATGATCTATTTAAAACGAGAAACAACCCCAAATTAAACAAAGCATAAGTAGAGGTGCATCGGAGGTATTGCACTTTCAAACTTTCTGTATTAACGAACTGCTCACACTGGGGCACAGTTATATTCGCAGTATTTGTGATGTAGAGGAGCTGCAGTGACCACTGACCTGCATTGCAACACACGCAGTGCCCTGCACTGTCAGGTGGTGCTTTCCTGTAACGTCCTTCAGCACCTGCTCCTGGTAGAGCAGCTTGTTGTTCTGGTTCACCTTGAACGTCAGCTTGTCGTTGGGAGACTGGACCGTCACTGTGCTTGAACCCTCTGGACTGAACACCAGAGTGGAGTAAAGAGCCAGAGCCTGAAGAGCCACCACAGTGTCCTAAAACACACATTACAAAAAAGACTTTATGTGCCATCGACATTTCAGTTACCTTCGTTTTTCATCATATTTGTCCGAAAAAAGAGAATTCTGAAAACCATAACACAAAACCGATGTGGCATAAGCCAAATTTGTCTTTTTTTAAAGTAAAACTTAACAACATATTGTTTAAAAATGTATCTTACAGTTCAGCTTAACGCTCTTCGTGCTGTACCTGTGTGGAGGAGAAGCCTCCGTAATAGTTCTGCTGGCTCGTCAGCCACCTGACGATGCGGCTGGCGTATCCCAGGTCTTCGGTGGTAGGAGAGGCGCCGAGTTTGGCCAGCATCACATAGGAGCTGATCTCCACAGACAGAGAGGCTGACGTCTCCGTTGCTGTCTGAGACCAGTGGAGGAGACCTCCTAAAAACATCCAAACAGACGACCAGCCACAAGGTGAGCTACAGTCACAGCAATGAAGCCATGATCTCCTTTAGGAGGGCGACTCACCTTCGTGTATGGCAACAGAGTCGAGGTGATTCAGGAGGTGAGCACGGGTCTCCATGTCTCCCGCCAGGGTGAAGACGTACGCCAGCAGAGCCGTAGTGTAGGTGTTGCTGAGGTCACCGATGGACTCTTTGAGGCAAGACAGGCTCTCTTTCACCTCAGGCGCCTAGAACAGATCGTAAAAATACATTTTAGTAAACGTTCTGAAGACATCACTGATTTTATTGACCAAAACACAAAAAGTTTATTCTATTTCATAATAATTTTCTCTTAGAAAAACTAAGTCGAAGAACTTCGATGAACAGAGGACATAATACAAACCAATAGCACAGCATGTGTTTCTCACAGGACACAGGAAACAGAAATAAGGCAGGAGTTAAGTCAAGTATTAACGCGTACCACTTACCTGAATACTTTAGTGGTAGCCAAAAAAAAAAAATGGCATCAACAAAACAAACCACCACTAACAAATATCAGTGTCAAATGCGGTTTTTAATGCGGTTTTTAATGCAGTCTTTAATCCTAACCAACAGAACAGAGCGAGTTTAAGGCCACGTTATAAAGAGAACGGCTCCACTAAAAACGGAAAGTCTTTCCTTTTAAAAAAATCAGCGTTCTTGTGATAACACTGTGAAATAAATCCTTGTGTACACAGATCTGCAAAAAAAACCCGCATGCCAGGCCACTAGTTAGCGGACACCGTTCTTACAGCATCCGCTCACTGCCAGTTCACACGCTGACGGACAAGGTGGCGTTTTCAAATAATTATACTCTGGAACATGGTTTCAAAAGTTTACATTTTCAGGCCCCTAAAACGAAAACGAAAGGCCGAACCACAACAAAAGCTGAACGTTTAATGCAAGAACAGCCGCTGTGTAAAAGGTGTTAACTCTTTTTTTTTTTTTTAAATCAAGCTTTGCTTTGGATGTTGTTTGTTTTCTATTGTCTGTGCTGCCGTTGATTGTTTGACAGTCCTGCTACTACTGTGTGTTGGTTTGTGTTATCTCATGTTCTGGCACATATAAAAAGATTCTAAAAAGTTAATTTGTCAGTATTTTATAACTGTACTTTATAGGTGGTGCCATGCTGTAAAAATTTAAATATAATGCTCCTTTTAAGCCTTTAACACTCAAACTAAGAAATGCCTTTGCAAAATAAATATACAATGTTATAGACTATAGAATATGTTAACAAAATAAAAAAAAAAATCGAAATTTAAAGTGACTTCACACAATAATGAAAAAAATAAATAAAAATATAAAGATTACAAATAAAAAAGAATCTACTAAAAAAATTGTATAAAATATACAGTAAAGACAAAGTATCAAAGTTATAAAATAAAAATCAGAAAACGAAAGTAACATAAATCATAAAATAAATATACAAAATAAATATTAAAAATACACAAATAAAAATAAATACAAATAATAATGAATCTAGTGACAAAATCTGTTTTGAAATGTAAAAAAATAGTCAATTTAATATGATAAAAATGGAACTGAATAGAATTACAGTATTATGAAATAACTAAAATGCATTATATGAAAAGATCTAAATAAAATGAAATTGGGTTTCATTTTTAGTAAAGGAATTTGATTGCAAAAAATGTCAACCACGCGGCTGCAATGCCTAAAGGGATACACATTTCAAGCAAATAAACAAACAAGATTTACATTTATCTAAAAACGGTCATTAAATATATCCAAAAGTGTACCAACTTTTGTCTGTGTAAAAGTTATTGATTTGTATTCATCTTGTAAAGATTTTTTTTCCATCCAGCATTTTACACTTTAAAAATAAAAAATATATATATTTTTTTACTGCAAAGAGTCCACTCACTTCCACAGACGTATTCATCTCCAGGAAGGCAGCAGTGATGTAGGCACTGAGCGTCACTTCATCAGAAACGCCACCCTGGAAAAAATCACACAGACATTATCATCGCTCCACTTCCAGCACAGGGTTCAACTCACAAAAGTCATTTCTAATCAGCTGTGAGTCCCAAAAGCTCATGCATGAGTTGCATGTCAAATTTTCCCATGTTGTAAATTGCTGCTTGCATGTTGCAACTTTCCTGAAATTGGCCCCTGGCTGGTTTTAGTTACAACTGAGCAATAAATGAAAGTCATGATGGTCTGTTTGTGTTTAACTGCTGTTACAGAAAGATGTTACTCGGTGAAAATTAACATGTCTGACTGATTTAAGGTTCAGTTATGATTAGTCATTTTAAGTCTCTAGACTTGGGGACTTATCTTACCTTCATTCTGTTGTTAAAGAGGCTTCCTGATGGTTCAAAACAGCCACTTTTCCTTTGTCTGTTTTTCAGCCACTCCACAGACTTCTCAATCTTTGTTGGGTCGATGAAGATGAAAGACTGGGCTTTGGCAAACGATCTCACCACAAAAGCAGTCAACCTGAGCGTATTAAAAGACAGTTAGACAGAGTGCCTCGGCGGTTTTTCTGTAGGTCCGTGCGGAGGTTCTCTCGTCAAAAAGCCTTTAGGATTTTTCTGTTGGATTTTCGATTATTTGCAGGAAATAAACTCTGTGGCGAACAAAGGTTTGATACTTACACTTTTTATTCAGCAAGATAAATTTCACAAATTAACACCACTTTTAGGATTTTTGAGGCCTAAATGCAATCGCCAGAAGAAGAAAGCTACCACTCAGCTATAAACAAACTACACTACGGTCGCGTCGCCACCGCTTCGAGGCTGTAAAGTCGTGTTTGACACGGTTCAGCGTGATCACGCTTTGAAGTCTCATTCAGCCATTTGTTAACAACTGCCTTTTTTAAGATGCTTAAAAGTTTCAAAGTTCGTGAGTGGGGTGTTTATTGATGTATTTTACGTTGTAGAACAAAATGTGAAAGTCTCTTCAGCTTGTCTTAAACACCAACCTTATTCCTACAGTGTAAGGAGAGTTAGATTCAAGAGTTTTAAAGACTGAAGTTTCAGACCAGTGTCACAATAATCAAAATTTCAGGGGAAAAAAACAATTACAGGAGGTTGGGGACAATGTTGGCCAAATTTCTACTGTAACCTAAAACAGGATTTTTTTTGTCCAATAGTGTAAACCGTGGCGTAACAGAATTTAAAGTGGTTTTATTGGTGATTTTGTGCCTCTCACTGTAGTGAAATTCCTCTGCAGTCATTCCTATTCTGGTGAGTTTGTAAAACCTTTCTGCATAAAATATGTATTTTCTTGTACTGGTTTCAGTTATGATGCAAAATCTTAGTTAAAGTGGATTGAATTTGTACTTTCCCATGTATGCAAGTGTGACATCAAATGCAAGTGGCATTTCGTTTGTTTTTTAAAGAGATGTTACCATTCTAAGATTTAACATAAAACTGATTCATAAAATCCCATGCAATCCCATTCCCATTTTAAGACCATATAAATATTGATTTAAAGCATTTCAATACCAATTAAGGCCTTATTTTTAGATAAATACATTCAATGCCTTTTAAAACTTTTTAAGGATCCATGGGATAATAGGGTGAAGGACTGGCTAAAAACATATTTTTCATAGCATGCTGATGACTGTAGCAGTGTGATCTACAGTACAATCACATTATCTACTCGGATGACGGAGATCAGTGATGCTCTTACCAGGTATTTCCCGCTCCTGTTCCAAATGTGCTGTAAGCGCCATCATGGTGCTTGTAGTTCAGCTGCCTCTGGTAGCCTGTATTTCAACAGAAACATGCTCATTATGGCATTTATGATACACACATTATAACATTTGACAGTTCCTGATCGCAAGTAAATCTGTTTACGATGTAAGCGTGAATGTTCGTAAAGAAAAACAACATTTTTGGTGAATTTTATGCCTTTACTGAACAGCTGACAGTAGAGAGAATGACATGTGGGCCTATAGTGCGTTTCCTGTTGTCGGCACACAGGGGGCCCCTGATGTGTAATCTTTAATTATACACATTGTTTGTTTTTTGTGCCAACAACTCCCAACTGTTACACACGGTGGATTTGGCATATTCAGGTTTGTTTTTATATGAAACCAGCAGAGACTCACCACTGGTCAGGAAGTTGGTGGCCTTTTCCTTGATGGCTGGAGTCAGCTGCTGTGTGTTTCTCAGGTACTGGAGGATGTAGATGTTGGGGGCCAGCAGCGCCATGTTCTGCTCGCCACATCCATACGGCATCCTCAGCAGCCCGTCCAGGTTCTGCAGAGCTCGGCCCAGAATATCACCTGCACAAAAACAGACTTTCTAAGCCTGATCACGTCACTAACTAACCTGACATTTATTTCTAAATGGGCGTGAAAGACACAGAGTTTATGTTATGTCATTACACCAACTGAAAACATTTTTGTGTCACCATAATCAGATTTAATATGGCATTTTGATACGGCATTTTTTATATTTTGATCTGAAAAAAAAAAAAAAAAAAAAAATTTAATTTCTAATTTGGTAATATTATTAACAGAAAAACCATATGGATTTCACATGTGAAAAACATGCAAAGCACATATTCCATATATTTTAATATGGAATTTCCATGTGGTTTCATTAAAATGTTCAAATTTGGATTAAAGTTTTCTCCAGCATACTACGTCCAATAGTGTTTTAGCCAGCAAGTAGGTTATTTCCAAATTAATCTACTACGGGAGGGGGGATTTTCTCTGTGTACACTTTGTATCTCAGTTTATGGTGAAAACATGAGGGTTCAAAATCGTTCAACAACACTGATATTAATGAAAACATAATATCTCCAAAAGGCGATTTTAGCCACAGATGTCTATTTTTGTTATTATTGCCTAAATTAACAAGAGAGTTAAGCCTGCTGTCATGTCAGAATTTGTTTGGTTAAAGAAACTCAATGAAAATGATTCATTTGTTTACCCAGGACTGATAGTACAGCGCGGGCAGATCCTTCAATAACGTTCTCAGGAAGTTGTACATCTGCCTCCTCAGTCAGAGCATTTCCTGTGTACAGATAGAAAACAAACAAATGCTTACTGGATCATGAATATAAACAGGTCAGACTGAAAATCTGACCCATGCCATACAAAGAACAGTGTCACAAAATTAGGTGGTTTTCCTTTTGGTTGATTAAATGTATTCAAGCGTTTACATTAAATGAATCTATGGTATCTGAAAGTGGTGAATCTCTATAAAATTGTTTACATGCGATCTCCCCAAAACTCCTCCGAACGTATACTATCCTTCTTGTCCGATGTTTGACGGGCCTTGCTTGGTATAAACCACACTTACCTTTTGGACAGAACAGCCAGTTGTAGGTCCTTGTCTTCTCAATTCCTTCAGCCTGAGAGAAACAGAAATATTGTGAGCGTCATACTTTGATCCGGTTGATGGAGAAACTTTTTCTCTCGTTTTTGAGTCACCAACCTTTATTATAAGAGATCGTGTGACCTTGTCGATGCGACCTCTGTCTGGCACGTTCACAATCTCATTGCCACACATAGTCTGGGATGTCACAGCCTCAGCAGTCACTGACACGTTCACAACCCCTGAGAAAGATCAACAAACACAGTGTATCTTAACGGGTAGAGCACCGAATATTAAGGCTGAGTCCTCAGCACAGCGGCCCTGCTTGGAGTCCAGACTGGGACCTTTGCTACATGTCTTCTGCCCTCTGTCTTCCTTGCCTTTCTCGCTGAGTATCATTATATGCCGCCCCCCACCAAAGAAAAAACAATTTCACCAAAATTAATGAGTGCACGCATGTTTTTTTAATACTAGAAAACCCACTAAAAATAAGCAATAGACTGCTTTCCCATTGCCAGTAGACCAGAGTTGTGTACACCACTGTGCAGCAGAGGAGTGCGTTTCTGTGTGTGTGTGTGTGTGTGTGTGTGTGTGTGTGTTGTTGTTGTTGTTTTTTATTGGTGTGTCATGTTCTATGTCACGGACAGGCCAGAAAACAGGTTAGTAAACAGAAGAAAGCAGCATGGAGGCCAGTGAAAACTTTACGGCGGTTACTTAGTTTTTGTATCTCTTAAACAGTCTCTCTTGCAAACTTTATGCAGACTAATTTCGATCAATGTTTGAGCGCTGCTTGGGCGGACGGACTGTATTTTGGAGTGGCCCCATCATTTCGTCTCGCCAGCAAAGGGGCTAAATTTAGCACGTTCACCCAGGTGTTGTGTTCCCATCACTGCCAGTCAGAGCCAGGTCCAATAAATGCCTGTGACTACTGCAGAGTCATGTGACATGTGCTTGAATACCAATTGTAACCTTTCCCATTACATCCAAAAGTTTAATGTTAACAGGTGTTAGTGGGTTTTTTAATGCAGTGGGAAAAAGGCTTTTGATAGATCTCACTGATTTCGTGGAGATGAAAAAGGTTTCCCCACTTTGACAGCCTTCAACTTTTCATATTAGTGTGGATGAAAGCTTGACTCTCACCCAAAGCTGAAGGGGCCATGGTCCAGCTGAGGGTCTTGCGCTCATTGTCGCACAAACAGGATGTGTACTGGTCACCAGAGAGGGGGGTGAGGTTGTAATCTAAGGAGGGGGCTGGAGCCACATTGACCTGTTCAAGAGAGACAACAATATATTTTGAATCTGGAGATGTATAGCAATCACAGACAATTGTCCAGGATGCAGCATGAGATTGGATAACTGACCTTTTGAAGGTTCATCTTGTTAAAATTTTTTGTTTCAATTTTAATTTTTTTAGTTTTCAATTAAAAGCAAAATCTCAAATTATCAAGCAATTTGAAAACTCACCAATATTTCGAAAATGCAAATATTTACATGAACATAGGTAACCCTGTCACTGTGACAGAGACGGCAGGACCAGCAAGAACGTTCACCAGCGATCAATTACAGGCGTCAACAATGATTTAAAAGTGCTTTTTATACGTATTGATTCCACATTAAAAAGGGGAGTGGGTACACTCTGTTACAATCAGTTTAATGAGAAGATGACTTTGTTTTTTAGTTCCACTTACAGCCAAACAATTAGAGTCTGTTATGCATCTATGTTTGGATTCATTTGGGTCAGAAATATAAAAAAGGAGATCATCAGCATATAAAGACAATTTGTGTTTCTCGGAGAAGAAAGAGCACAAGAGTCTAACTTGGTTACAAATTTTCAGAACAGGTATTATAAAACTATTTTCTGCACAAATATTGGATGAACAGAAAGTATTTTACAACATTTGGTACATTTTCATTTTCATTACCATGATGCAGTTGGGCAGGTAGTTGAAGACGGTTGCCTTCAGTTCAAAGTGCTCCCCTCGGATGATGGAGTAGGGCAGGCTGAGCTCGAGGAAGAAAGGCTGGAAGACGGTGATCTCTTTACGAGGAGCCAAGCCAAATCCCTCAGAGGACAGACAGAAAGCCTCCGTCTCCCAGGTGGTGATGGTGTCTGGGACAGTTAAGGGCACGTCCTTTGTTCCAGTCTCCCTGGATCAGCAGATACACGCAAACACATTTTGGGAACTTGCAAAAACATACTTACACGATTCAGATATATCAACAATACACAATCATTCAGATCATGACTGTAAAATGATAAAGACTTTTTTCCTTAGCATTACAAATGACATAAAATGACTTTCTGAGCCATTAGGTTCAAGTCTTTGGGTCAAAAATTCACTTTTCACAACTCACTCACCCAACTTCCACCAGGTCCCATATCCAGGTTTCAGGGAAGAAAGTGCGGACTGTCTCTATTGGTGGAGGATCAGGAGAGCCTCCACCTGAACCTCCTGCAGGCCCCGCCTGACTATACATCACTTGTACCCTTGTTCTGGCAACTCCAGGAGCAGGCATAGCGTCATATGCTAAAGAAATACCTGAAAAAAAAACAGAAATATTTTATCTCAAGAGGATGAAAGCAATGGCATGGTGACCTGTTTTAACGCTGGAAAATCTTCTGCATGTGTCACTTGATAGAGAGAGAAAAAAAAGCTACCATACCTCTGCGGCCCTGGTGGTACTCTCTTCCTTTATACTTGAGGCATGCAGGCACCTGGATAACCAGGTTAGTTGCCATCTTCAGCCCTACATTCTAGATGATCCAACAACACACAGGTATTACGGAAAAGTTGATTATATGTCAAACAACTAATCTTACAAGTAGAAACTCTATGTAGCACATTGATTTTTGTGCAGGAATTACCTGGAGAACTGTAAAAGCATCATCTCTAGCTTCAGGGTGTGGCAAAACGTATCTTCTTGGTCTCACATGCAAGCACTCTACAGGATCTCGAGCTTCATATGGAATATAGGATACTTTTCTGACGGGCAGCAAGTTAAATATCTGAAAAGAAAGGTGTGGTTCAAAACTGTAAACTGACATATATGTTTTTCTATGTACATCTGACAGTTGGGGAACTCTTAGGCCGTAGATAAACCTGTTGTTAACTACGTGTACATGCACGCACGATGCTGCCATGCGTCCCCTGCGTTGGTTTGGCACCTCGGTGGTGTGCATCCTCAAAAATTAACCTGACATGGAAACGAGATGTAGTATAATATCCCAGAAACGGACACTACCATCTTGCGCTGGTGACGTCAGTAGCGATAGTCTGCCCAGTAGAAAGACTGATCAACCACTCCCCTGTCTGCCCAGTAGCAATATCCGCTGTGGGGACACCTGTGGGACCAATCGCAAGCAGCTCTACTGAATGCAAGCGCATGGATTGGCTGTCACAACTGTCAGTCATGGCGGAAAATCCCCTTTTTGTATCATCAATGACTCATTAAAACCGAACTTATAAGAACGATCACTTGAACTAACATCAGGGCGATGAGAACAAACTTCAGTGACAGAAAACAACTTTCAGAAAAATTTATTTGGCGTGCAATTAGAGTTTTTAGTTTGCCCTGTGTCCCATTCATAGAGGGGCGGGCTTTATGACCTATACTGCAGCGAGACACCAGGGGGCGATCCAGGTCCATCTCTTCAATGACATGAACAGCAGCACTGGTGGTATATTTAGTCTGGTTTACAGTTTTACTACTTTCTTTATTATTTTTACAGGTTTATTCATTTTAATTTCTGTTTTTATCCTTAGTTTCCCTCTTTTTTTAACAGTTTGCACATTTTACTAATTACTCATCTACTTATTTATATAGCTATTATGATGTTATTTATTAATCATTTTATCTGTTTCCTTACTTATTTACTTGTTCATCTTTTGTCTAGTAGTCCAGGTATCCTCCCGTAACGCGCGTTGCGTATAGACAAGTATATATACAAAAACGCTCATGGCGCGGCTGGACACGTACGGTTAAACAGCAAGTATATCTCCGGCCTTAGGATTTAGGGTCTACTCTTTTATCTTAAAGCATATAGCGTATATTTGTCAGAACAGTGCCTTTATCTATCAGGCAGATACACCTCACATATGTGATCTTAACTCCTGCAGCATTTTCACAACAACATGCTTAAATCTGGGTAAAAATAACAACAAAATCAGCATTCAACTGCACTGAACAGCTAAACTGGTAGAAGTAGTAAAGATTAACAATGACACCAGGGGACAGCAGCAGAGTGAAAACTGTAACTACTGAGGTACTGATGATGTATGGCATCTTTTTCTGTTTGGTAATAGCAGTTACCTTGTCTGTATCCAGAGTCTTTTCCGGCTCTTTGATGAGGACGCTCTGGTCGACGGCGCTCACACCACACAGGGAGTCTGGCTGAGCCTTCACCTGCAGGGTGATCTCCTCTCCTGGGACAGCTAAGGGCGGAGAAAACTCCAGGGACACCTGACACAAACAGAAAAGACACGTCACCATCATCTGGACTTTGGTATGAGAACCTATGATGTTTTCAGCCTGATACGAATGTGAATTTTTGCCTAAAAATGTAATTATGTAATTAAATCAGTGACCTGTAATTGAGCTGACAGCATTATATTGGTGTCCTGAAGTACAGAGTGGGGAAACAGCCTCACACAGACACTTTTTTCACATTTACATTAAAATCTGTCTCATGAGAATTTGCTATGGGGCGCTAAACGTAAAGATTTCATACAATTCACATTGAAGACAGAGAATCACGTAAAGCAACATGTTTTATGTATTTATTAACAATAGGCTATGCTGCCAAAAACCCACTGTCCTAAAGTTTTTTTATTTATAATTTCAGGGATACATAGAGGGATGGAGAATGACTCTGAGTGGAGCCTGAGTGCAGTTTGCTGCTAGTTTGTCATCATCCCTTTCAAGCTTTAAAATTGTATTTTCTTGTCCAAATTTGGCAAAAGGAGTTTCATATTGTAAGATTTTGGTATAAATCCATGTTTATTTAGAAATGAGCTTTTTCGACATCCTTCTTATTCTGATGACACCACATGCGAGGTACATTTTGATTCTACACTCACATCTGACGAGGACGGATGTGGCCACACATTTTCTCTTCATACTCACCTTGTGACCGAAGCATTTCTCAACGGAGAAGTCGGCGCTGTGGGCGATCACGTTCTCACTGGGGAGGATGGCGTATGCCACAACCTGAAGTTCTGGCGCCATCTCTGGAGTCACTGTCAGCTTGAAGGACACCTCACCCTCATTCACTGAAACAACACAGCAACTGTTATTGATGACGGTCATCATTTACATGCCTTCATAGATCAATAAGTTCGATATTTTCTGGCCATGCTGATTTAAAGACCTTATTCTTCACCTGATTTATCTTGAATCTCAACATCTTGATCTCCTTGTGTGACAATTGCTCCTCTGGATAAGACCTGGGGAAAAGAAAATGAGAACGATAATAAATCATATGTTCCCTTTAAGAGCAGATTACAACGTTATCGGGAAGGGTTAAAGGGTGAAAAGTTGAACAATACCAATGATATTCGATGTGGATACTATTTAAGTTTCACTGCGTTGCTGGTTCTAATGTGTAAGACTACGGTGAAATTGTAGGAATTGAAAAAGTAGGAAAAACTAGAATGTCACAGAAAAGTGAATTATCCTAATTTATGAAAGATGAGCAATCTTTTGTATTAAAAAAATAGAGATAAAGTGCTTTTACAGAGCCTGCTTTCAGCATTCACACCCAATAAAAAAGACTATATCTCTGCTTCTGCTGCATAGATTTGATATTTTCTTTCCTAAAACTCGGTCAGGATTCTGCATCGGTTTAATCACACCGGACTGGATATTTAATGCTGCCAAGTATTAATTCTGATGCGCTCACCTCTTAATATTAACACACAATAATACAGTTTTCTTTAGCAGATTTGTTTCTCAGTGTTTCCAGTCCAGTGTACACAACTAACAAGCACTAATGATACTTGATAAAAGTTGCGTACTATTACTCTACATAGTCCAAGCTAAAATATTTAAATGTACCACTGAAAAACAAAAGCTTCTGTGGATCATGTTTTATATCTCCAGTGTCACTGAGTAAATTGCTAAATGGCATTAAGCATTAAAGGCCAGACATCCCTAATCTGAAGTAAAGGTTATTTTAAAAACAACTTCCCTGGAAGACAAACCGAAAAATAGATGGCCTTAGCACTCACAAGATAGATAAGATCCATGGAGCCTTGAGCCTCTCCGACGACAGTGTATTGGATGGAGATGTCTTGTTCTTTGTCACAGGGGAGTGTTTTATCAATCGTCTTCACCTCCAGGAAGCTGACTGTTTTAGTATCAGGAGAAGAAGTTTGGACCATGGACACTTTGTGATCTGCATCCTCATAGTATGGCACTCTATAACCGGCGTAGGCCAGCGTCGGGTTGCTGCTAATCTAGATAGTAGAGAAAAAAAAACACAATAAATGAGCTCATTGTGGCTGAATTGGAAGAAAGGTTCGGTTTTTGTTCAGATTCAGTTCTAATATGGCGGCTGCAGCTTAAGGACCGTGTCAAGACTGCCAAGCTGCAGACACAAGGACCTCTGTAAGAATATGCGCAGGAAGATCTCCGTTAGATAGTAGATCCGTAAGATCTCAGCACTTACAAGGGAATCATGTTTGTTTTATTTGAGAGAAAAAAAAGCCAATTTGGAAATAATAATTTGCTAAATTTGGTATAGTATTTTATTCAAAATTGTTGTTTTCTTAAGACTTCTCCCATATTTATATTTTTTTCTAAATGGTATAAAAATATCATATATATAATAAAATATCACTGAAATATTGCAGATCCCTAGCCCCCATGATGCCTTGCGTGATGGGCAAGATTTCCAGTGTTGAGCCGGAAGTCTGCATTTTCCAATCAAGCCCCCAGGAAGTGCGCATGCAAATTTCACATAGTGGCAAAAAGTGAATTACACCATCTGGGTCGGTCATGTGATGCCCACAGGCCCAAAAAGACTTTTCCCCATTGACTTACATCAGGAAACAGACTGATTTAGACAGATTTAAACCAACCAGCTCAAAAACATCTGGGAAGTCTGGCGAAAGTTACCCGCTCAAGCGCACTCAGCTGCTGTGAGTCTATAGCATGCACGCTCTGTGCGCCTGTAGATCCAAGTATTTTACGCTGATTCTGCACCCAGAAATAGAGCTTCATCTGCTGATGATGAGCAGCTCTCGTAGGGATGAACGAGGCCTCGCCACATCCACATTCTGCAGCCAGGTGCCTCTCAAAAATGTTGAATTACAGACTGTCGCAGGTCTATTTCTTACTTACGTGGAGTTCAATGTCCCGGTCAAAGTCAGCAGTGTTAACAGAGAAAGTGGCGACACCATCGCTGTTAGTTGTGAGATTCTGGAGCCGACTTGCTGACCACCTTTCACCCTCAAACAGGTACAGGGGCATGTCGGGAATGGGCGTATCATTGTAATGAACCGCTTTAACCTGTTGGAAACACAAATATGCATCACTGGGAATGCACATTGGTCCAGCTGTGTAGAATCACACTGAAGAAGTGTTATATTTTTCTTACTTTTCCTTCCAAATTTGATCCTTGGTTATAAATCTTTGGCGTGTCAACGAACGACAGCTTTCCAATAACGTATGAAATCCCTATACCCTTCTCCTGTGGGCGTGAAATACCTGCACAAGAAGCCTTCATGTTACAACAACGCGCAGGCCATATTATTTCACATGGCATTGTAATTCTGCTAATATACTGATTTCGATGACTCATTAAAGATGAAATCTAAAATATTTGAAGACTTACCTGTCCCCTCCTCTTCCACTTTGACCTTGAGTTCGAGTGTATCTCGTAACACCTTCTGCGCAAGTTTTGTGAACTTAGCCATTGGGACGGTAAAAGTGGCACAGCCTTTCTTGTCCGTCTAGAAAGCACAATAAAAAAAATTAGGTGCAATTAAAAAAAACCTGAATTTTCAAACTTCCCGTTTTTTTTGTTTTTTTACCTTTATTACCCCTTCATACATTCATTTTAAAGTGTAATTTAATCTTTAAACTGGTCACAACACTCTGAAATTCTGTAAATTTGTTCACCTTTTCAGCACTAAAGTTACAAAAACAATTCAAATGCAAACACTGTTAAATCTAATGAGATGGTTTCACCTAAAAAAAAAAAAGAAAGGTAACCGACTGCCTTAAAAAATGTAACTAAATATAACTGCTGGTTTAAAATTGTCCACACTGGAGCGGGGTTTTTGGACTGTTTTTTTCTGCATGCCGTGCATGACATTCGGCAGAAATACAGTAGAAATGTTGTTTTGCTAATTATACTGACTCGACTTTTAATACAGTGTCAATGTCTTTATCTGTCTCAGAGATGAGGAGCAGAGATAACAATGCACTCTGACGTCAAAAACAAAGGAGGCAAGCCAAAAAACTGTGCTGTCTAAACTTAAACACTGAAAACGGAGTTTCTGAATATCTCCACCCTGGCCAGGGTTTTCCAAAATGTCGTTTTCAGTGACCAAAAACTCTGTTTGTGTGTGTACGAAAGACAAAAACATGTAGAAAAAGTTGTTAAAAAGCATCTAATACTAGACTAATGTGCGCTCTCCTGTTACTTCTGGTTAACAACCGAGCTACAGGATTTTGGGTCAACGGTACTGAACATCAAACGAGTCATTTTTCACCGTCAAAGACCAGATCTGAACTGGGACAGAACATTATAAACGTAGTCGAACGTTGTGTTAAAGCTGCACCGTATGTTACATGTACAGCACATACAGTCTGTTGACCCTTGTATGCACCTTATTTCAGTGGATATGAGACCGTTGCCATAGCAACTGTACCTGCTTTGTCTCCTTGTGGCATGGGGCAGTTATATCAGGGATTCCCTCCGGATGTTCGGGGGTGATAACACGGAATCTGGTACCATGGTGACTAATAGGTCGGCACAGCTTAGCTTTAACACTGCCGGGCACGGGCTGTCCGTACGTATACCTGCGTAGATTCACAAAAAAAAAAAAACAGTGTTGTTGAAAGACATTCACTCACTGAACTGGTCCTACATTTAATTATTTCAGAAGACTAAAAAGAGCTTTTACTTACGTTGCGCATACTTCAGCTTTGATTACGCCCTGCTCAATGCTCACTTCGGAAGATGTATCTATTTTTACGTCAAATTTAGGCAAAACTGGGGACAAAATATGGTTATCAGCATTCTTTCTGCAGTACAAATGGACTGAAATGAAAGCCTAAAAATAAAAAACAGCTTACCATATTTCTCCACCTTGAAACTGTGATGTGCTGTCTCTAACTCCATCTTCACAGTTATTCGGTAGACTCCTTCACGGGCCTCAGAGTTCAAGGCGTAAGATCGCTGCAATATCTTCGAATTGGATGTTTCATTCACCCACTGTCCAATCCTGTTGCTGTTTGAATCCTGTTGATAACAGCAGGATGGTGGATGAAACTGGATGTTAAATTGTATTTGTTGACTCTAGTGTAAAAAAACTCTGTGTGTACTTCAATAAAAAGGCCAGTGCACACCTTCAAAAATTATGTGGACAGGTCCGTAGGAGAAAAAACACGCAGGTAAAAGAAGAGGGGTCCTGCACACTGTCCTGTACTTGCAAAGAAACAATTTTATTAAATACTCAGTACAACAGTTCGGTCCAATGGACGTTGTACCGAGTAAAATAAAATTGTTTTTTTACAGAGCAGTGTGCAGAAAAACTTTCACTAAATAGATCGTGATCACTGTACAGGCAAGCTAATAGTTACCAGTATGTTGATATCAGAGCATAATTGCAAATATACAAACGTAAATCACTGTAAAAATAAGTATATATATTTGCAAAATATCATTTTTTAATAAGTATAATGTAGTTCGAAAAAGAAATATGAAATAGATCTTAAAGTGAGGTTGTATGAGGTACTTATCATCATCAGTGTGTTACCGACCAAACCAAACCAAACCAAACCAAACCAAACCAAACCAAATCAAATCAAACCAAACCAAACCAAATCAAATCAAACCAAACCAAACCAGCCGAAAAATCACTTTAGCTCACTGAACACAGGCGCTGCTGCGATTTAAAAGTCACACAACAACACAAACAAACTGACCGAGGCAGCAGTAGCTCCTGTGTTCACTGAGGTAAAATTACAGTTCTTCTCCATAAAGTTTGGCTTTGAAGACAGTAATATACTTAAAAATACTATACTGTAATACTATATACTAACAAAAGAAGTAAAAAAAACTTTAAGTCTGATATTTTCAGATTTTCATGATAAGAGTGTGGATATTCTCGTCAGGCTTACCTCAAGTTCGATGATATTGTACTGCAAAGAAAAATAAAGGAGATTTGTTAAAAGAAAATTTGTTTTATTTGCAGTGGAAGGTGACGACTGCCTGTCATTTTAAATTAGGAAATCAATAACTCTGGTAAAAAATATGAAATGTGTGACACATTAACATAAAAAGGAACAGCTCTGTTTTACAGTTTCTATTATTTGATAGTTATTTTCAATTCAAATGAGATTATTTGCAATAATATTTGTGAAAAAAGGGTGATGGGTTTATCACTGGGTCAACAGAAATGTTAGAAAGCCTTGAAAGCGGCACAGGCGGGTTTACCTAACGGGGCTGTAGTTGTACTATTGACCCCTGAGCTTCAACAGGAGCTGACTCAGCTCTGTTTAAAGAGCACGTTCATGACGTCATTATCACACGGTATCCCTAAAACTGTGTGATAACGAATTAAATTAAATCCAAACAGAAGAGGCTGTTAAACACTCACCAGCTGTTCGGCGGGTCTCAGTTTGCTGTCCAGTGTGACGACCCTGAAATTCACTGAGAGAAATGCAAAAAGATTTCAGATGACTTTTTTAGAATAGAAATACTTTATTAATCCAGAGTGACGGAAACTGTTTTGTTGCAGCAGCAAATAAGAGACAAGCAGCTGAATTAAATATTCATAATAATAATAAAGATATGTACATTTTGTACAGAGAACAAACAAACAAACAAACAACAAAATACAAAAAGATTAAAAAGAGCAATAAGAAAGAAAAAAGTGGAAAATAAGTGTGCAAAAGTGAAGACGGGAGTGTTTTGTGTGAAAGCAGTGTGAAACATCCTATAAGTTTAGTGAATGGGACCGTCTGTAGGCTCAGAAATTAGGCAACATCCTCACCGTCACACTTACATGACAAATTCCTGTTGCCATAATAATATACTATTAGCATTTACATTATTTTTGGGGGGTTTTTTGTATCTTTTTGCTCATGATTGCAGTCATTGTTTTAGACTGATGATGTTTCTGGGACGGAGTATTGTCCTCTTTGAGCAGCTGTGGCGTGTCGGTTCGTTATTATTATTATTTGGTTTATTCGCCAATTATTTCTCAATGTATAATGTTCAAGCAGAACAAAAGGAAAAGACATTTTATACATGCCAACTTTACTTCTTTCAGATATACCGGCATAACATTTTTCATAGTGGTACTTTTCCACCCCAAAGTGTCGTTTACAAGCTGCAACCTCTGATTCTTAAAAATGACGCCAACACTAAGAGCCAAAACCTGCAGTTGTTAAATGGCCACCTGAGGCTGCCTCCGAATCCCAGAGACGCCCGTGTTAAAATACTCAACGTCACAGCAGAAATAAACATGTTTACAGCCTCATGCAAGAAACTTTTTTTAGAATAATTTACATTTCTTTAAGGCTTAAAGTTACGCATAATCGAGTGCTGGGCTTTTTGCTGATCGTGTCCTCAGCTCCTCAATCGTGCTGCTCTCCAAACAACTCGGAAAGATCCGACATCCAATCAACTCGGATGTCGGATCTTTCCGAGTTGAAAACTCTGATGTCCGACTCCAGAGCGCTCCAGACGTACCATGTCGGAGGTATCATAAAAGTATCATAAAAATGGCGGCAAGAAAATTAAACGGCCTTTATATATTTAATTTTACTTTGTATTTGTACTCTCAAACAAACTGCCTTCTACTAGTACTATATATAGCTATATACTACAATATATATAGCTTACGAACGCTACTGTAGCATTGCTGTGCGAACACATGATGTTTAGTGAATTCTTCCATTCGTTATATTTAATAAAAATATTTTGCTGTCACGCTTTTAGATTTCATAATTTACAGTTTACTGTTCACGTGCGGCTTTTCAGCGGATGCTGTCATTGTTGTGTGACGTCAGATGAGCGAATCTCGGTGAAGTCGGGCTAGATTTTTTTCTCTGACTTTCCGAGTCGGCGCACCGACTTCAGTGTCCGCTCCAGTGCACTTTTTCAAATCGGAAGTCGTAAAGATCCGACTTCCGAGTAGATTCGAACGCAGCGTCAGATCCACTCCTGGCTCCTCCACAGCTCCACCCTCTCGCCCAAATATGGTCACTTCTGGCTTCAAAATAACAAAATGGCGATGGCCCAAATGCCAAACTTAAGGCCTTAAAACAGGAGCCCAAAAACCACTACATCACAGTAGCCACGTCCATTATTTTTACAGTCTGTGGGTGTTTGTGCGATTTTAACCTCGACATGCAGTCAATTTATTTTTCACTAACTGCGAGAGCTCATGTCAGTCAGCCAGCTACATGTTTGTGCTGTACATGGTTGCACATGATTTAATTTCAAATGCTAAAAAAATGTCTTTCTATAGGACATGATGACATAGTAAATTTTGAAAAAACCCATTTCTGCAGGCACATCTGCATTTATTTGTAAAAGAGGAAATTTTGTTTATAATATCGTATTGTGTAAGCCTAAAACATCACAGATCATCACCTCAGGGTTACCTGTTTGTCCAGGGAGGTAGAGCGGTTTGTCTGTCTGGATGAACGTCATTGGTTTATAGACTCTGATCAAGACTTTCCTGACCTCTTTGGAGTAAAATGTGTCGCCTCGTACCTCCACATCGAATTGCTGAACCACTTGTTTTTGCACCAAAGGAACCTGTGACAGAAAAACAAAAAGAGCTATGGCCTCTGACTTTATAATTTTTAATTTTTATTTAGGAAAAGCATTAATTTCACATTCATTCACAGTACATAGCTACTGTATTATTGTGACTGTGTTCACATTACGGTTGCAAATTGGAAGCACATTTTTAATTTATTATTCTGTAAAATTAATGATTGATTATTTGATTAATTATTTTTGAAAAAACATAAAAACAATGCTTATTTTTAACAATACCAAATGCATTATATCCTGAGTCAACGCTCACAGCAACATAATGCATATATTTTATTGCATATTTTAAATTAGATTTAATTTCACACATTCAATTAAATTCTTAACAACCGATTAATCGATCATCGATTAATTGTTATCATCCCTAGTTCACACTGCACTGTGCAAACAAGGAAAAAAATTGCAAAGATATCCATTATACAGTCTTAAATTACCTGAAAATTGTTTTTAAAAAAAGAAAATCACTGAAATGACCAGGAAAAGTGCTTAAAATTACAATATTTTTTTAACACAATTCTAAATATGTAATGTGCTAATTATCTAATTATTTTCAAATGCACAAATGGAAAGCTGATATATTTTTGGAACCGATTAATCAATAATCGATTGATTGTTTTCATCCCCAGTTCACATAACATTGTGCAAACGCAAAATGAGTAAAAAGAAATTGCAAAGTGTCAAATATCCATTATACAGTCTAGCTCCTCCAAAGGTTTTTTGTTTTCTGGCATTAATCCAAGTTTTGAAACAACTGAAACTTGGGAAGCTTTCATATAAGAAACTACACTGTATAAAAGAAAAATAACAAATAAATCATAGTATATCATAGTACAACACCGATATAATATAATAATAATATATATATAATATATTTCTCACTCCTCCTTTATCATTTATTATTATTTATTCCACAGTTTGCTAAAATCCGACCTTGTACTCAGTCCACATGGTCCAAATCTGGAAAAAACTTCTCTTTCTGGAGTTTTGGGGAAATGACATCTTTTCCATTGTATATATTCAATATATAATTTCTATCCATCCTTTAATGGTTGGTAGCTCTGATTTTAACCATTTCCTTGTGACAGCCTTTTCTGCTTGTTGCCAGAAGAAGTAATTAAAGTGTTTGCACCAGTTTCTTATTATTCATGTTCCACCCTTCAAATAACCGTGTATACAGTGTGTTGACCCCAAAACATTATTGATATGTTTATTAATTTCCTGCCAATAGGGCACAGTGGTTTGGAAATTTGGAGATTTTGGATTTTAACCTACAAAAATATTCATGATTATTATTAAAAATATTCTTTATGAGGTGATCTGTTTTCCCTTGATTTGTTAAAAAGATAATATCACAAATGTGTGCTGTATTACTAAAAGCATCTGATGATTTATACTGTGACTTTGCACCACTCTGTGTTACTGTATGTGTTTAGACATCCCATTTACACTTAAAAAATATTGTTTTTTTTAATCATCACATTTGGTGTGGACATTAGAGGATGAATGAGAGCTGGAGAGCTGACCTGAAACTCAGTGCAGGTGTGAAATTCTTTACTGGACGTCTGCTTGAGGAGGATCGTTTGCGCATCCTCGGACAACAGAGTGACGGTCATTTCCAGAGTCTCGTTGGGCTGCCGGAGACTCGCGCAGAATTTGGTCTGAGCTCCGGCTTCAAGAATTGCGGGAACGGTGACCATGTAGTGCCTGCAGCCAGAGAACAATACACACACAGTATCATTGGATCTGACAGGAGAGAAACTCTGAAATTAAGCAGTGAAAAATACCCAATTCATGCTCAAATCAGCCACATTTTGACAATACGGGTAAACTCACGGTCCTGCCGCTGCTTGACCGGCAGACGTCCAACTCAAGAAGACGCACAGTGTCCATGGCCAAATCTGAATCCCAGGACGACCCATGACTGACTGAGATGTGAGGTGATCTTGAGTCAGCATCTGTTAAATAGCCTCTGACAGAGAGACCCACCCCCGCTTCACACACACTCTCACACACACACACACGCACGCATACATACACCCACACACACACAAACACACACACACCCACACACTCATCATGCAACCCTCTGTTGGATTTCCAGGTAGCCCCATAAGTCAATCATTTATGGACTTCATGTTGTTTAATATAATGTGTAAAGCTGACTGCAATTTTTACAGTATAACCCCTTAAATCATGAGGAAATTGGTTTGATTTCTATCACAAACACTAGAAAACTGCAGTGAACGACAAATGAGAAAGACTCACAAATAAGCAGTAAATATTCTTTTTTAAAAAGTCCCCAAAAATTTATATGAAAATTGAAAAATTAAAAATAAACACAGAAACAACCAGGGAAAGTGCTTTAAAAATAATTAAAAAATAAAATATAAAATAATAATAAATATGTAATCATGATAATTACATAATAATTATGCCCAAATGGAAAGCTGATATATTTTCATTATATTTTATTATATATATTATTTTACTATAATTTGAGCACCTGTAAAAAAAAAAAATAAACATTGCAATTTTTTTTTCTTTTATTCTTTTTTACCTAGACATTTTTCCTAGCAAACTAATTTTTTAATCTCCTCATTTATTGCCAAGTTGCTTATTGCCTTTTTTTGCACATTTTTTCTCTGTGTTCAAAGGTATAAATATTTCGGAAAGGCATCTGAAAGTGATGTCGCTCCTGGTTTCAAAGGGTTAATCAGGCAAGGGCCAAGGTTCAAAACTTTTTTCCAACTATAAAAATTAAAATGTACCAGGACAAAAACTGATGAAACATCTAAATAATTTCTAGTCAGGTGTAAATGGATTCTGCAATTTGTCCACCCACCACTTTATTCAGTTTGTACAAAATTGAAAAAATATGAGATTTTAGGTTCATTCATTATATCGTAAAGTTTGTGCCTCTTTTTAGGATGTTAAGCTTTTGTTCTGTGCTCTCCTTTCATGGCGAAAACGCCAGGATGTTTGTTGGACTGCAGTCAACTGTTTTCGTAAATCAGTTGGATCATTGTTACTGTAAGTTCTGCTACGTTGCCCTTTTACCCAGCCTGGGATGATTGATTTTGTCATGCAAACAGTTCGTAACCTGATTACTCGGGCCAAAGTAGACCATTTCTTTTCCAATAAGTCAACATTTGTGAACTGATTAAGTCCTCAAATACTGGTCATGAGTTACATCACAGTGAGAGATGTGCTCAATGTGAACGGAGCAGCAATAAAACGATTATATCACATATGACTTTACAAAATATAGGCAACTAACTCTCACGTTACATTTATGCAAATAATGCATTTTTAAATGATTCTCTATGCTTTGGATCACAGCAGCTGGAGTTGCAAAGGAAAGCAATAATGTGACTTAAACCTTTGAAACCTGAAGCAAATAGGCTTTCTTTTTTTCTTTAAAAAAAAAAAACAACCAAAAAGTAATGATATGAAAGAAGAAATTACTCAAAAATTGGCAAGATTTTACTAAAAAGTCTGACAATTATTTAAAAAAACTGAAATAAAACAACAACAAAAATAAATGACCTGGAATAAATTCTTAAAATTATAATAATAACTCTAACATAACTCTAAATATGTGAATATTCTAACTCCCCTTAACATTTTAATTCTAATTATTATTATTCTAATTATTTTTTATTACTAATTTTTTGTCATTTGTGGAACAAGTTGCTCATTGCCTCACTACATGTTTTTGAAAAAAATAAAACCGCTTTGTTCAGGGGTCGAAGGTGACTGAAAGCAGCTCGGGAAATATGTCGCGCCAGGTTTTAAAGGGTTAACTTTCACTGAAGGGCTCAAAAATATCTGTAATTTAAATCTCTGAACTTGTTGCATTTCACCGATAATATCCGTGATGTGACAGTGATAATGTAATGTAATTTCATTTTTTAAACTTTGCTTAAAAAATAAATCGAGATTCTTAATCATCTGAAACAAGCCGATGAGCAAAACTGAAGTCACGCTCGTTACAAAGATAATAAAGATATGGGGGACATATTTTTTGTTTTGTGGTGACAGAATCAGCTGTTTAAGACCCCTGAGTGACTCTTTAGGATTCCCACTCAGAGACAAACGGGACATCAGCATTCCTGGCATTACCCCGTGTACTTTTGTTTAGTTTTTGGCTTCTTTGGTGCTAGAAAAAGCCAAGTTTGTACCCCCCGCCTCTTTCGAAGTGTAATAATTAACAGCATGTTTAAACACAAGAATGTGCATAATCTGTATATGCTTAGGCCGCGTGTCAAAAAAGGTTTGTTTGATCAGGTCTGAATCCATCATTGCGACACTCAGGTGGTGAGAGAGTTTGAACTTTTGATCAGCATAAAATGTAACAGGAAGGTTGGCCGGGGATGGCTGTGAGGAGCCTCCGACAGGAACACGCTTTCAGCTCTAAAGCACCAAACAGCCAACATGTTAGCATTAATGCTGTGTCAGCATGTTAGGATGCTGATGTCAGCATATAATTTACAGTAGCCGACTGTGGAGGAGGACAAACAGGGTGAAATTGGGGATTTACGCTACAAAATACACGACAGAGTACCTACTGACACAACAAGAGACTTAAGGTGCTTATTTATGTGACCCTGAGGCTCTGGTTTAAATTGTTTTGAAAAAGAGGCAAATTTACTGTATTTCATTGGATATCGTTCGATAAACACAGACAGAAGCCACTGAGCGAAGGGAATTAGCCAAATAGCAGCAAGATTTAAGTAAAAAGTTACAAAAAAGTGAATATTATCAACAAAAAAAAAAGCCTGAAAAAGGGACAAAATACAACAAAAAATATAAATAGAAATACATATTTTAATTATCTTTTTTTTCTGTAAGCTATTTTTAAATATAAAAGTACATAATTTTAAATATAATTTCTGGATATATTTTCTTACTATTTTTATGATAATTTTCTAGTGTTTTTAAAGATTATTTGGGGGAAATTTTCTATTCACCCTTCATAAATTAGTGCAATTTGCAGAACATGTTATGCCAATTTACTGATTTCCTGCTTTTTAAAGAAATAAAACCAGTCTTTTCAGTTTTCACAGGTATTAAAGCTTGTGAAAGGTTTTGAAATGCAGCACAAGAGAACTGATGATGATCCAGGTTTCAAAGGGTTAAGAGGACACAAGTTTAAGGTGGTGCTGATAATGCCCTGCAAGCCCGGGCTCAATAATATTTAGGCATATGCTGCATTGTAAACACTACACAGAGGCAATGGGAGAAACTGTTAATGGTCTTAAAGGCTCCTAAATTTTAAAGTTTCAGTTTTTTAATGGGTCTATAATACACAAAACACAGAAATTTACGACCACTTAAGGCCATTCAGGACAAGAATGTCCACTTCCAAAACCTTTAAGAAAAATATTATATATACATATTTTTTCCCTGCTTTTTTGGATTAAATCTTAAAATCAACTTCAGTCCTAAATTTTAAATCTGGCAGTGCACAAAAACTAAAAATGCATAAAAATCAATGTTGTTGCTAATCTTTGAACTATCCAAGACTGTGACAAAAAAAAATCCTCCAGCCGCTCCATTATTTATTATATGGAAAATAATATTTTATTTTCATAAAAAAAGCAATGGTGACATAATGTAATGGCATTTATTGGGTTAAAATCCCAATTTAAAAAAAAAAAAAATATAAAAAAAAAAATATATATATATATATATATATATATATATATATATATATATATATATACATATATATATATAGTAGTATTGATCAGGACTGGAGTTGATTTTAAGGTTTAATCAAAAAAAATTGGAAAAAAATATGTATACATAATTTTTATATTGAAGTTTTTGGAATTGGATATTCTTGTCCTTATTGGCCTCAAGTGGTTGTAAATTTCCGTGTTTCTGTGTATTATAGACTCATTAGAAAAACTGAAACTTTAAAATAATAAAAAATATCTGTCATATGCAGTAACATAGCCAAAATGCTTGCCATAACAAAAGTAAAAAATGACCCATTTTGACAAAAATGTCCAAATGGGGTTTAATAGGAGCCCAGCAGCTAATTTGAGTTCCTCAAGCAGGTTTATTTGGCTTTTGTTGACAATTTGGGCTTCACAGAACTGTAACAGTCACACATAAAAGCAGGAGCACAGAGAAATATAACAATCTGAACAAAATGTAGTACGTGTTCACCACTGACCTCATCTGGAGATTCTGCCGAAAGGAGGCAGGAAACTCCTCCCCTGCTCAGACTCACAGTTTGCATTAAAGAAATATATGAGAAAAAGTGCGATAGATAGATACATAAATTGATTAATGGTTATTGTTTGATAAAATCGTCATAACGCAGCAAAAGGAGAAAGATGCGTCGGTAAATATAAGCAAAACATTATATGTGAACTGCATTTACAACAGTCTGCAGTCATATTTAACTTCAATTAATCTCCAATAAAATCCAATTTTTTTTCCCCGTTATGGTTGAATCATTGAGGCCCACGGGTCTGAGCGGAGACCACACTTCATTCTTCAAGCTGCCAATGAAAGAAAAAAAATTCAATAGACTATTCTAAGGAATTTTGATTTTTTTTGTTGACAAAACGATTAATAAATCCACAATGTAAGTTATTGTAAACATTTGTAATTTACTATATTTAATTACATGTTTAATAGTTTGTTATTTTATTGTTTTTGTCCCCTTACGTCTACTAGTTATATGAGTAAAATAAAAAAAAAAATCTGACAATATTTCAGAAATTAATCAGTATTTAAAAATCATTCTGATAAATAATCTTAAGAATTTTTAATAATCTTTAAGTGGGTTATTAGAGCCAGCTAAACCAATGCAATGTACTGGTCTGTACATCTAAGACCTGGAATTTCACTGTTTAAAGGAATAGTTCACCCAAAAACAACATTAACTGAATACAGTAGTCACCACCCGGATTAAGGCTGAAAAAAAAGAAACCAAAAAAGATTTTTTTTTTTAAGTCTTTCTGAAAATTCCTGTGCAGTTTGGTGTCTTGTGGGATCACGAAAATCCAAACTGTTTTCACTAAACTATTGCTAAAAAAAAATATTTCTCAATTTTGTTGTGCTCATTTGGACAATGATATCTTAAGGCTGCACTTTGATTTTTTAGAATATTTCTGAAAATTTTCTAACCGTTTTTTGCTGTCCTGTCAAAACGTGTTTGCACTAATTCGCTTTCATTTTTTGGGCACTTTGCTCTCCTTAACATCCTTTGATAGAAAACGTTCTCTGGGACCAAAGAAAGCCGAGGGGGTGAGTGTTATTTACAGTTTATTTTGCTTTTGAGTGAACTCTTCCTTTGATGGGATTGCACAAACGTCAGTGTACCTGTACAGTATGTTTTACAGACTGTTACCTGCAGCACACGGGTAGTTGTATTCTGTCTCATCCTGATCACCTGAGAGGAAAAAACAAAAATCAGAGACTGAACAAACAACCCTGTCAGACACTGTAACACTGTGACTGTTGCAGATAAAAACATAACACCATAGAAACACAACTGACATTAAACTGCTGCCTCTCAAAAGTGAAATTTCACTCCTTCTTTGATGGTGTTGAAGTGTCAGAAACTGACCAAGTGTACATCAGATAAAAGGGACACTGATTTAGTTCAGTTTGTTGTGCAGCTCTACTAAAAAGCAGAGTTTGTGCGTGTGTGGTTTCTGTAAAGAGATTTACTTGGCTGGTAGTAGTCGTAGATTTTAACAATGGCCGGCTTCAGGTTCTGCACCGGGAGCTCCTGTATGAGCGCTAAGCTGTGGTTGATGGGAATGTCCTTCGTCAACTGTTGATAGAAAAACAGACGACACGATCAGTCACAAATCTGGAGAGTATGATCTATCGTTCCCAGCTGTGAATCCCTCTCACCTCCTGAATGTACACCATAACGTGATCGTCCTTCTGTTCAACTCGATCCACCATCGAGGCAACTTTGAGCTGTGAGGAGACGATAATCAGCGGGACAATTCTTCAACAAAAACCTTTACATTTCCACTAAAGGTTAAAGATATTGTAATAACTCACGCTCTTTATAGACTCTGAGTCTGGGATAAATCCAGAGAGCATTTTGATATCCAGGATCACCATGTTTGTAGTGCTCTCTTTTCCATTATATCTGTTAGTGGATACACAAGATTGTCTGTTCAGAACTTCTGTAATTTTGTATTATTGCTGTTAACAGAGATCTATTGTTGTTGATTACTTACAGGGACGTTAGCGTCAGAGTGAGTTTGTGTGTTGTGCTTTTGCAGTCGGCCTCTGGTTTAACCTCGACGCTGAAAGTTGTGACATCAGTCGGAGTTGGGATGTTATAGTGAAGAGAAATCTGGGGAACAGATATATCAGGAACATTTAACAGGGCCATGTGCAATAAGTGCATGTGTATTTAGGGCATGTCTGACAACTTTTGCTACTTAAATGGTGCAGAATTTGGACGCAAACTAAGATGCGAGGTGAAAAGGAATTTTGTTTTTGTTTTATCTTCATATTATAAGCGTGTTTTGGACTTAATATGATTTCTAACAATCAAAGTGCCCCAATCCTGTTATTTACATTGCAGAATCGGCAAATTGGGCCTGCGAGCAGTTTTCTGCAGAGCTAACCATCAGTGGCGCTACGCTGTTCCTCAGGCTTAACTGTGCACAGCAGCTCTGCTCTGATCTCTGCTATGTTCACATTTACAGAGTATCATTAAAGAAGTATTAGTATTAGTAGTAAACTAATGACACGATATAAGAAGCGCGAGGGCGCCTACAGGGCAGAGGGGTCCAACAAACCGAGGAATCACCCGAACTACGGGGGTTTGCTTCCCTTCTGCATGTAATGCTTTTTTTCTCCGCCTTAGTGCGTCCTTCCTCTAACCCTAATTATCTGACGTGTTGACGTCCAAGCATTTGTTGCCATGTGCTTGTGTTGCTCAAACATAACCACGTGAAGCATATTCCCACCATGGAAGCGGCATCCCGAAACATAAACAGTGGACGTGGAAGGATAACTACAGCGTACTATGCAGATATAGAAGTCAACTGCGAAGCAGCAATATGTGATGACTTGGGATGAGAACATGTCGCCTGACCACACCTCATTTTAAGATCTAAAAGCCCATAGGCGCACAGATTAAAAAACATATTTGCTACCCAGACAACTCGGCCTGAAACTAGCAGGAACAGCTGTGCTGCACTGTGTGCAGCTTTGCATCAGATTTAAAATACGGCCCATAATATTTGTAAAAATTAACAAATATAATTTTTTTCCATAGGCAGCAATTAGTTACACAAGTAATCTAACTTGGGGTTAATGAATTTGCCAGTATGAGGTATTTTATTTACAGTTTACCTGTATTGCAGCACACGCAGTGCCCTTCACCTCCAGGTTGTAGTTTCCTGTCACATCCTGCAGCGCCTCCTCCTGGTAGAGCAGTTTGTTGTTATAATTCACATCAAACGTCAGCTGGCCACTAGGAGACCGGACCGTCACTGTGCTTGAACCCTCTGGACTGAACACCAGAGTGGAGTAAAGAGCCAGAGCCTGAAGAGCCACCACAGTGTCCTAAAAAACACACACACACACACACACTGTAGTAAACACACTGGTAATGCATCATACCAGTAACTTCGTATGGCATCACTCTATTTCAAGACTGCAAATGAAAACTTAATCTTGTTTTCTGTAATTAGCTAATTATGTATTTTTTGGATCAATGCATTGAGATTTAAAGGGCCACTTCACTGACCATGAAACACAGACATGTCTCATTAGTGCTCAACATTAGATGCAGATACAGACGGAGTCTTCTGTCTGTGCTCTGCGTTCATTTTGTCCGTATTTAAGCACATTTTCTGAAAACTTACAGATATGGACGAAACAGAACAACTAGACAACATGGAGGCAGTGTAGCATAGTTCATGGGAGACACGACTGCAGTGAAATAAAAAATGGCAAACACATTGAATATTGTGATGAATTCTCTGTTGCTGTGTATTTAACGCCTACAATGCCACCTCCCTTAAAAGATAAATTATAACAAACTGCTCCACTGTCACCATATTTGTTATTCTGTGAAACCATGAATATATTTTTTGATTCTTTCCTCTGGTGTCATCTATTGGTTGTATTTATTCCACCATAAAGGGCACATGAACGTATGAACATTTTAAACAGACGTATGTGCTTTCTTACAGAAAAGGGAATACAAATTAGCCTTAAAATTGTCTGTCTGTACAACATCAGGGAGAGTAAATTTCCGTGTTTGTGCTGTACCTGTGTGGAGGAGAAGCCTCCGTAATGGTTCTGCTGGCTCGTCAGCCACCTGACGATGCGGCTGGCGTATCCCAGGTCTTCGGTGGTAGGAGAGGCGCCGAGTTTGGCCAGCATCACATAGGAGCTGATCTCCACAGACAGAGAGGCTGACGTCTCTGTTGCTGTCTGAGACCAGTGGAGGAGACCTCCTAAAAACATCCAAACAGACGACCAGCCACAAGGTGAGCTACAGTCACAGCAATGAAGCCATGATCTCCTTTAGGAGGACGACTCACCTTCGTGTATGGAAACAGAGTCGAGGTGATTCAGGAGGTGAGCACGGGTCTCCATGTCTCCCGCCAGGGTGTAGACGTACGCCAGCAGAGCCGTAGTGTAGGTGTTGCTTAGTACATTTTCGGACTCTCTGAGGCAAGACAGGCTCCTCCTCATAACATGATCCTAGAGCAGATTAAAACATAATTTTATCAGCATATATGGAACAGACTGCTGGATCAAACTGTCTCAGCAGCTTCCTGAAAGATGCCACTCACACCTATCACCATCTCCTCTCTCTGCTGCTGTCTGGAGGGCTCTACAGCACATTAAAGACCTTCACCTCCAGGCTCAAAACATATCTATCCCCGAGGTTTAACTGAGAGGATCTTCACAAAACACTGCTTCTCAACATCACCACAGTGGGACTAACTCTAACCCAGACCGTCCTCTTTCTCTGACCACTGAAGAGACAAAACATCCCTCTGACAGTCGACAGGCACTTCAGGAGTTTCTGCTTTGCTTGATTCAGCTGTGCCTTCGTCTGAAGAAGACCCATACAGATCGAAATGTTGTGCATATAGGCCCAAAGTTAAAAAAAAAATCCAAAATAATTGTAGCTATATCATTTACTTAAAAAATAATTTTCATTCATTTGATCTATTTTATTCAAATTTAACTTTATATAAAAATAACAATTAATGTCAATTTCGGTCAAGTGACGGGCACGAAGCCCTGGAGCGCAAAACAACGTTACAACGTGGTGGCTAACAGTGAACTCTCCATTGAACTGCAGCACAAACCCATCAAATTTCCATTTTTTCATTCCATAGAAATTTGGACCACATCGCCAAAAACATACTGGCAGGCAGCAGCAGAAGGCATTGTTTTGCTCTCCAGGTGGCCATAAAAACGTGACGTCACATGAAAACTATGAATCAGACCCTGGCGAGCCATGGGAGAAGGCGCCAATGAACAACTTATATCAGAGGAGATCAAAAACAATCTGCCTGCTGCAGGACAGAGAGATCTTACAGGGGGAATGACTGCGCACCTCCCAGGTCCGGTTTGGTTTCCTAACCCCCAAAAAAGGAAAATCGGCAATAATTGCATCCTATGTGCAATAAAATCTGTATAAGATTTTGCACAATATACAGCTAGTAGCTTCAGATATGTCACTTTTTTTGTCATTTTCCTTTCTTCACTATATTTTTTGTATTATTATTCACCTGTATGGCAGCTGTGTGTATTTGCATGTGCATGTTTAAACCGTTTCAGGAGCTGCAGAGCAAATGTTTTTGCACAATATGCAATGCCAATAAAGGATCTTTAGATGTTGTTGGTTTTTGCAAGTCTAACTGAGGAATTTCCTCTAAACTGTGCAGCTGGAAGTAAAAACACAAGAGTGAATGCTGCTGGAACGGATCTACTCACTGATACTGATGTTTTCATCTCCAGGAAAGCAGCGGTGATATAAGCACTGAGAGTCACCTCATCAGACACACCACCCTGCAGAGAGGAAGCATGAGGAGTGAGTGATCAAATCCTAAATCTCTTCTGTTGACCATGAAGTGGAGCTGTTGGACTTTCAGTGGCTTTTAGCTCATTATTAGGATTTGGTGGTGAAGTCCTTATAAATGTAACTGACCACTTGCACCATAATACAAACCATAATAAGCTCTCAGCTCATTATCTCATAATAGATTATTGTACATTAGAAGTGGGCACAGTCATTTGAAATGCCTCCAAACTTTAGCACCAAAACATAATTGCAATAGGTGACACTTTTTTTTTAATGTGATATTTTTTGTGATTCTGCTTTTTTATTGTTTCCTTAAAGAAATGTCTACAACAGCCTTAACCATAATAAAGCAATATATACATATAACAACAGTTAACAATATAGTACATTTACACAAAGAAAATGAACAGAAATAAATAAAATAACTGCATTATATATACTGTTTTAATAAAAGAAGTATTTGTTGTCACAACGGGGGCAGGCCAGGGTCACAATGGAAACAAGTTATTATAACTTTTGGTGTTTTTATACTGTGTCATGTTAACACTTTATAGTTTGTATTATTATTTTTTTGTGTTTCTACATGTTCTTTGTTGGATTGAATCTGTGTTTATTTTTTGGTAAATATGGAGAATACTATGTTATGAGACAGGTGTTTTCTGTCTGACACAAAAAACAAACCAATGTTTTGCAGTGGGCAACTTTAAAAAATGTACTGTATTGTTGTACAGCAAAAATAACCAAAACTGTGGCCCATGTAAACACCCAGTGAGTCAAAGCCCCTCATCATCCCTGTACCTTGTGAACGTTGTGTTTTTTTATATAGAATTTTGAACTGGTTAAAAAATATATATATTATTTTAATTATTATATTTTTCAGTATTATTATTATTATTATTATTATTATTATTATTATTATTATTATCATTATTATTATTATTATTTAGAAAAGATAATTATTTTGATTATTATATATTTTAATAATAATAATACTTATTATTATTATTATCATTATTATTTTATAAAATATAATTATTTTAATTATTATATATTTTCTGTATTATTATCATTATTAATTGTATATGTTTTGATGTGCTGACTTATGATTAACCCCACCTGTAAGCTTCTTTTGTAAAATTGCCAAATCTACACGCTGAAGAAAGGCATCCAGCCCATTACGTCCATGTGGCATTTAAAAATTATAACTGTAGTGCTGTCGTGAACTTTACCAAATTGATGTTCACTTTGAGGATTTAACACCAAGTCTCAAAAAGCTTAATCGTGAGTGAGCACGTTGAGAGAAAATGAAAATCCTAAACCAGGCTTCATTCATCAGGTCCCTGTTATCAGGTCCCCCATCAGCATTTGGCCCTTACCTTCATTCTGTTGTGAACGAGTTTTCCGATCTGTTGGAAACATCCATTTTGTTGCTGTTTGCTGATCAGCCAAGTTTTTGACTGTTCAGTGATGCTCGGGTCAATGTAGATGAACGACTGCGCTTTGGCAAACGTCCTCAGAACAAAAGCGGTGAGCCTGAGAAAACAGACACTTTGTATATTTTGCACGTCTCTCAAGGTTTAAATGAACATTTGAAAACATGTTTTTTGGCAAATATCTGTCCACACACAAGCAAAATAAACAAAACCTTTTTTCTGAACTGAATAAACCACATTCCCTGTATGCTCTTCAGGTCAGAATTGCAAGTCTACATGAAGGAAGAGGTTATACCGTGATGAAATTATGCAAACTGCAGATATATCATGTTTTTAATGGTGTTTAGGCTCTCACCAAGTGTTTCCGTCTCCTTTTCCAAATGTGCTGTAAACGCCATTTAAATGCTTGTAGTTCAGCTGTCTCTGGTAGCCTGGAAAACAAAGGAAGCATAAGTTTAATCATTATTGAATTCTACTTTTTACTTTACAATAAATTACAGCTTTTATACGCTGCCCAATACAGCCACTGTAAAGGTTGGTAGGCTGCAATGGATAGTTTTAAGTCCAGTCATTGATTTTTCCTACTTTTCTTCAATATGTACCCTACTCAGTTAGTTATTATGCAAGATAATATTTCATTAAAGCTGGGGTATGCTTTTTTACACACACACACGCGCACACACATACACACACACACACACACACACACACACAGAGCTCTGCAAAAAAATAGGTCAAGTGCAAACCATGGCCCTGATTTAATGCCAGATCAGCAAACATTTTGTTACTGGCAATATACAGGTAAGACAGCTGTGACGTCCGCTGCTGGTGAGTTTGCACTTGCCTAATTCCAGCTGATAAAGCCGCTGACAAAAGGTCCATCTCTGAGCTTTTCTCAATTTCTGCCCAATGCAGCTTTAATAATGATTTTTTTTTGTTATTTATTGCAAAAAAAACCCTAAATGTACATTATACTGCACAGCATACTTTCATCATTTTCCTTTTTTAAAATTAAAGTAAAAAGGCGGTTAAATAAATTTAAATTAAATTAGAACTAGAAGTATATGTTGTAAAATCACTCATGCAGGCAACAGTGATACTAATAATATGTTTTTAAGAGGAAATGAAATAATCAACTCAAAAAAAGGAAACAAACATAATAATTAAATAATAATAATTAAAACAGATGTGCAATAGATGTTGTAAATAACAACTAAATTACAATAATGACAAAAAGGAAAAGAGAGAGAAAAAGAAAAAGGGGAAGAAGAGGGAGAGAGGTGCAACAGCAATAATGGTAACAACAGCATGTCATAAAACAATAGTGAAATGTAATTTTCTGACTGCCCACTTTCTCTCTTTATCAGAAATGATCGTTTTATGTCTCATCTTCCAAATTGTGAATGTTTTTGTGTTTTGAATGTTTATTCCAACACAATGAAAACCAGCAGAGACTCACCACTGGTCAGGAAGTTGGTGGCCTTTTCCTTGATGGCTGGAGTCAGCTGCTGTGTGTCCGTCAGGTACTGGAGGATGTAGATGTTGGGGGCCAGCAGCGCCATGTTCTGCTCCCCACATCCATACGGCATCCTCAGCAGCCCGTCCAGGTTCTTCAGAGCTCGGCCCAGAATATCACCTGCACAAAAACACATATCCGACATACGGCATGTTTAACCTGGGTGTATCATTTACTGTGTGGTGATACACAACTCTTTACTGCATGTCATCTCCCCTTAAGCTCATCTCTCTGCATGTTTCTTCATCTCCCTTTATCTCATTTTCACGCCGCCACACAGAGAGCAAAATAGCAAAACACTAAAAGCAAATGTGCAACTGTGAAGTGAAATCAGTTTACCCAGCACTGATACTGAAGCTCGGGCAGAACCAACAATCACATTCTCAGGAAGCTGCAGGTCTGCTTCCTCCGTCAAAGCTTCTCCTGGATACACAGAAAAAGACATAACGGACCACAAACAACACTGGAGAAACACGGACTAACACATACTAGACTGCCAATTTAATTATTTTGAAACCCTTAAAAAAATGTTTAAATTTGCCATTTACCCTTAAGCATGTACCGCTTACAAGTTTTAAGTACGTCTTATAACAAAGGTTACAATATTTTATACAACAGTTAGTTTTGAGCAAGCAATTTGGTTGGTTACAGCTGTTCGAAACTGTTAATTAGGCATAAATTAACAGCCGGTACTAATCTACCACTCAGGTAATGTTCGCACTGTAAACAAACATAGAAGTGCTTGTTTTTGTTCCTGATGGATTCAGATTTAATTGACAATGTTTTGGAAAGGATCCCTACAGCGATAGACCTTTTTGTTAAATCATAAGATTTTTTTTTCTTTTAAACAAAAACAGCTCCGAAATCATCAAACTCACAAGACTCAATAAAAAGTCATTTGAGCATCTATAGGCAGCATATTTTTATATCAAACTGGGCGAATTAAGGTTTATTTCACCCACACAAGAGTTGGTGATAGTTGAAACTACTGAAAGATGAACCAAGACAGTTTTGTGAGTTTTATTTTGTTTCTGTCAACGGTGAATGAAGTATGTTTTATAAAAGTAAAATTACGGTTTATTTAAATGGGGTCTGGAGGGAATAGTGATAGCAAATTTAAAGTGGCTCCTGGTTAAATGAGTTGTCAGACACTTAAAAAACTGTGCACATCAGAAACAAAAAACAAGTACTTTTATTAAACCGGCTGTGCAAACAGGCCCTGAGCGGTTACACTGCAGCCTGTTTCACTGCAGCTAGCTGCTGTGGTCTCGCTCAATATTTGACCAATTACAAACTTATGTTTCCAATAGTCAGACACAAAAACATGAGAAAACAGGGTCCTGGTGAGAAAATATCGACATTACACGTTAACTTTACACTGTCTGCTAACAACTGTCTTGCAATAAAAAGATGGTAAAAGTAAAGAAAGGAATATTTGTTAAACCAACATGCTTTCTAGTGAATGGACATAACAGTTTTTAAATTGGGCGCTGCAGTGAGCTACTGGGATCTAAACCACACTGACCTTTTGGACAGAGCAGCCAGTTGTAGGTGTTTGTCATCTCAGTTCCTTCAGCCTGAGAGGGAAGGAGGAGGGAAATCAAGTTTCTGTCATATCATGATTACAAACAAACAAGATATTGCTAAAAGATTTTACTTTTCTGTTTCATCTTGTTAGTAAGGGTCCTACCTTGACTATGAGAGACCGTGTGACCACATCAATGCGACCTCTCTCTGGCACGCTCACAAGCTCATTGTCACATAAAGTCTGGGATCCAAGAGCCTCCGCACGTACCGACACACTCACAACCCCTAAAAAATAAAAACACCAAACACACAATGTTTCTAAACAGTTCATAAGGATAAAAGGACATTATCTTAGGTGTGAAGACTGATACAAACTACAAGCACTGGTGTCTTTAACCACAAGTCATCTGCTGTTAATTTAATCTGATATTTTCTGACATGACATTGCAATTTTATCACACAGAAATCTGTACACAAGGATACAGGTGTGACCGTCCTTACCCAACACTGAGGGGGCCATTGACCAGCTGAGGGTCTTGCGCTCATTTTCGCACAAACAGGATGTGTACTGGTCAGCAGAGAGGGGGGTCAGGGTGTAATTCAGGGTGGGTTCTGGAGTCACAGCGACCTGTTCAAAACAAACAGTTGAAGAAATTTGTAATTATTCACTTTTATTCTAAGAGTTGGAGGATAGGATCAATACCACTCTCATGTTGGAGGCAGGAGGAGGTGATCGGCTCATAAAGACTGCAGGCACAGGTGAACAGCGAGCGCGGCTCTCACCGAGGATAAAACTAAAAACTACCGACACCACTAAAGCTCACTAATTAATATATCAGATTTTACAAAATGAAATAGAAATGTTTAAACCAAGTGTACAGAGTTACAATACATGACGTAACTATTTCATCACCTCAGGTTTTAACAAAGCGGAAACCTCCGCGGCTAAAATGTGACGCCAATGCAGAAGTATCAAAAACTGCAGTTCCTCTAACGACCACTTGAGGCTGACGCCAAAACAGAGTCCATCCAAACAGACCCTCATTATAACCTTAGCTGCTTTTACACGGAGATCACGCTGTAGAGCCGCAATGCAGTCACCCCAGCACCTCAACACCGACGGCAGCATCATTTCACTCCTGTGTGTGATCACACGCAGCATCATGGCGTCCCGCCATCAAAGGAGGCATGACAGGCGTGACGTTTAACTCGTGATCGTGCACCTCTAGTGTGACATAAACATGTGTCAGCAGTGCTTTTTAAACAATAATAAAGGCATAACATGTCAAAACAATCATTTACCATCTTTGACAAAAGTAAATTACACATTTTTAAACTTATACTTGCATCATTCCATAATTTGATCCCAATAATAGAAATACACGTCCTTTTAATTCCCCTTTTAGCTTTTTGTACAGTAAACTTAGACACACCTCTCAGATAAATTTGCTCTCTTGTATCAAAAAAAACCTTTTGCACAGAGTCTGGGAGTGACACTGATTTTGCTTTAAAATGCTTTACATTATTTTATGATAAAACAAGTCATTGATTTTCATAAAACAGTGGATTTGTGTGTGCATAATAATCAGTTTTATTAATGATTTGTATGGCTCGTTTTTGTTGAGCAACTATTGAGTTTATAGTTGTATTAAAGGTCGATCCCAAAAGCTCTACACAGTAAGTCATGTATGGTAAAATAAGTGAGCAATAAATCATATGTAGGGCTTTACAATTTAATACATCCCATTGGTACTGACTTAGAGATTGTATATATATATATATATATATATATATATATATATATATATATATATGTACTGTACTGTATTGTATTATGTCTGATGGGCATTCTGATGGCTTTTCTTGCTTATATTTTATCTTTGTGTCTTATCTTGGTTGCTATTTTCAAAATAAAGATCTAATTAACTACCTTTTTTGAGTCAGTGCACAGGGTATTACATGGCTGGTCTGATGCTACTTAAATTACTAAAACTCAGCATGTTGCCTCACAATCAACCACTTGCATTTTAATAACTTGCAGCCCAACAGCTTCAGTAGCTCAGCAGTATTTTAAGAATAAGAGTATTCACTACCATGATGCAGCTGGGCATGTAGTTCAAGACGGTTGCCTTCAGTTCAAAGTGCTCCCCTCGGATGATGGAGTATGGCAGGCTGAGCTCGAGGAAGAAAGGCTGGAAGACGGTGATTTCCTTACGAGGAGCCAAGCCAAAACCCTGAGGGGACAGACAGAAAGCCTCCGTCTCCCAGGTGGTGATGGTGTCTGGGACAGTGAGGGACACATCCTTCGTTCCTTTTTCTCTGAATAAGCAGATACACACAAACACACGGTGAGTTTGGTAAACTTTTACACAACTCAGATTATTCAGAGATGATGTGAGAAGGTGAAATAAAGAGAACATTTCGGAGAGTGTATTATAACAAAATGATATGTAAGAAAATAAATCACACTGTTCCTTTAAACTCATCAAAACCCATGTGTGGCACATACATTTCACACGTCACATAAAGTTATGGAACGGCCCTAATTTTGACATTTTTTCTCACCTTTAGAAGACACTCAAACTCTGTTTTCTTACCTTAAAGGGATAGTTCAGATTTTTGTAATTGAGGTTTTATAGGGCTCTTATGTTTAAACAGCATATGACATACAATAGACGCCAGTCGGTACGCCTCTAATTTCTAGAAGAAGGCTGGAGAACAAGAAAACTACTGCAATGTTTGCTGTGGAGGAGTTGGCAACAAAACGAATTTCAGCCATCTAAAGAAAAAAAATCAATATTGGTTTAAGTTTATTAGGGTTGCAAATTGTAAGCACTTTCCTTAATCTATTATTCGGTAAAATTAACAACTGATCGTTTTCTGAAAAAACATAAAAACTTTGCTTATTTCACACAAAACCTGTTTTTTCCTCAGTCAAAGCTCACAGCAACATATTACATATATTTTGACAGTATTTCAAAGCCTATTGATTAATAGATTAAATTTCACGTTTGATTACATTTTAATGATTGATTCATCAATCATCAATTAACTGTTATCATCACTAAAATGTGTCCTTTATCATTAGCTGGTCTACTGCTGCCTCAAAAATTATTTAATTTGCCTTATTTTGTGACTTCTGAGAGCAAAGTAAAGTGGTGAAAATTCTCTCAATATTTGATTTGATTTTTTTGACTTTCGAACATGTAAAAAAGGAAATAAAGAAAATATCATACAAAAACAGACAGACAAAAAAGTAATAATTAAAGGCAATGAAAAACAAAGTTAAGAAATGGTTAAATACATTAGGACTTGCTTTACATATTTACATAAACCCAACCATTTAAAACTATACTGAAAGTAATTAAATATATACATACATCCGCATACTCAAAATTAAATTTGTCCAATTTTTCGTCATTATTTACAGAAAAATAGAAAGACAAAGCAGGCATAAATAAATAAATATTAAATAACCAAATAAATATACAGAAACCCTTGTAAACACCCAGTTTACAGGGGTTTCTGTAATTTAGATCAACATTTAAACTGTTCCATAGTTTAAATGTTGCACAGATTGATTCACAAAAACTTTTCCTGGTTGACAGAAAACAATACAATTTGAAATTAAATTTTCCCTTCAAACTGATACAGATTTTTTTTAGGTGGCTAAAATGTTTTGTTTCCATCCGCTGTAGTTCATTGCTTGGCTTTAGTGTCGGACTCCAGCCTGCTTCTCCAAAGTGGAGTCATGCAAAATAGCATGTACTGTATTTAATACACCAACCATGAGTAAGAACCCCAAAGAACCCCAAAAATCCCTCTTAATACATCATCATGGTTCATAGTCAAATAAACTTTAAACATAAAGTCATGTAGTATTTTTACTGCACTGAATTGCTGACATGATGCAGAAAATACTATTTCTGTGAGTCACATCTTTATAGCAGTGAAAAAGGGTCAGTCATGGTAAAAAGAGCCACATTCTGGTGTCAAAGAGACCTTTTTGTTGGAGTGTGCGAGCCTACAAATCACATCGTGTAAGATGGCTTTTGATCAGCACTCACCCAACGTCCACCAGGTCCCATATCCAAGTCTCAGGGAAGAAAGTGCGGACTGTCTCTATCGGTGGGGGAGCAGCTTGAGGACGGATCGGGCTTGAATTCACAATTCGTGGTGAAAAGTGTAACATTTTATGACTCTTCGTATATCTAAACAATGGAATAGAATCTGAAGAAACCAAACACACAGACAGAGTCATGATTTCGGCTCGTATTATCCTGATAAACAGTCACTATGGTTCACTTGGACCAAAAGTCTTACCAGGGATGTCTCTTTTACATGATGACATTCTCACATTTGTTGCTACGTTCAGTCCCAGACTCTAGATGAACCAGCAAGATTTTAATTTGACACTGCAGACCTGAGTGCATCATTGCATCAGTGATACTTATGAAGTTGTTTGTATTAAATTTAGCAAAAGCATGTTAGAAAATGCTGCATAAGAAGCACCTGGAAAATTGCGTAAGCATCTGTTTTGCTTTCATAATTCCACTCTCGTCTTCGGGAAAAGAACCTGTATCTCCTATGTCCCACACTGACGCATCTCGTAGGATCCTTAACCTCTCGTGGAACACTGGATGCTTTCTTGACAGGCAACAGGCTAAATATCTGAAATTATAGATGCCAACATTTAATTATTGCACTCTGGATGTTAAAAAGCATGCTCAGGTGGACACCAGCCCGCTCTGACAGCTCTCGCTGGCTTAGCAGTTTAGCTCTGGCTGAATTCAGCCGCCACAGCGAGTCCGTCTCCTCACGGCAAAAGCTGTCTCATAAGCCGAGGGTGAGGCAGAGCGAACCGCGAGGTGCAAGCCGGCTCGTATGAGCAACTACGGGTCACAACAAATTAAATTAAACATCAAAATCAAGTTTTGCACAAACGTATTTTAACTCCAGATTTCCATTCATAAGCACGTCAAAGAAAATCAGATAACAAGCTGTTTTTTTAAATGTTTTTATTGTCTGCCTATTTCAAAATGGGATAAGGGAAACAGCTTGTTTCCCAAATTTTGGTTTTCTCATTTCAAAAATCCGTTGGCCAGTTGACTGCGTGACACCAGGGACAGTGGTTGCCAAGGAGGCTGCCTGTGCTCTGCTTGTTTTATAGCTTATTATATTTTAAAGTTTATATATTTCATAGTATATATGTTTATTTCTGTAATATAATATCCTATTTCTCGTAAAATTCCAACTTTTTTGCTTGAAAACGTCTTTTTCCTTGTAAAATTACAACTTTTTATCATAAAACTGTCTTTACTCTCTGAATATTACGACTGATTTTCTCATATTACTCATTAATTCTAATTAACTCATTCTCAAAGTCTCAAAAACAAAAAATCCTTTAATGGCCCTTTAACTCGTATAATGCTTAATTGCTAAACTAAATGCATTCAGTGACTGACATCAGTGTAATTCTTTGGGAAAAAAGTCTTTTCAGGTCACATGTCATAACGTGACAATCTGATAGTTGTAATTCAACAGTTTGGCCACTACTCCAATATTATATAAATGATATACTTCACTACATTATACTGCAGTAGTTGTGTGAGATATTGTTCTGATGTAGTTTTGTTAAGATGACCCCATTTACTACAAAGTTTTCTTTTCAAAATCAGCGTAACACGTGGTGTGTAACTGACACACAAAAGGTCATTTAATAGGTGAAGTGTTCCTTTAAGCCGTCTGGGACTGACCTCATGTTTTGTTATTTTAACGTGTTCATCTTTTTATTATTACGATTATTTGTGTATTTGTGTAGATCCCGGCAGTTACCTTGTCTGCATCCAGAGTCTTCCCCGGCTCCTTGATGAGGACGCTCTGGTCGACGGCGCTCACACCACACAGAGCGTCTGGCTGAGCCGTCACCTGCAGGGTGGTCTCCTCTCCTGGGACAGCTGAGGACGGAGAAAACTTCAGGGACACCTGAGACACACACACACAGTTTAGCCCAATAATTAATTAAACACATGAGAAACTTTAACAAGTTAAACTGACTGCATACAGTTATTATAGTTTATTAACATAACACACATACAACCAAATTGGTTGAATTTCTTTGGTATTAATAGAAAATGATCAAATACAAAGGAAATATGTCCAGAAAATACACATTTATATTCATATATTTAAAATTGTTGCAAAAATAAAAAAATATTTATCAGCACTTTTGTAAAGATAATTTCCTTGTTTCTAGTTTTTACTTTTCTGTTATTTTCATATAATTTTGTGTAATGTAAAAACTATGTTATTGGCTGGTGAGTAAAGCAAATCTAGCAGCCATTTGTATTTTTACCAGCATTTGGCGAGTGGCTGGTGCAAATTTCCATCTCTGGTTAAGACTACGATGTTCCAAGAGAAAAACAGCAGTTTTGATCATTTGCACAATAAATACCAAATGTCATCGTGTAAAGCAGTAGTTTGCTAAAGTCACAGCCACGCATATGTATGCCTCCAAAAACCAGTCAAGCTGCAGCACCCAGGATTAGTGCCACCAATTCAGCATCGGACCTCTTTCTCAGATATGATGTTGAGTAATGGCCAAAAAAATGATTTTGCAAAACATTATGATGTAAAAGTAGACCTAATTTCTTGATATTATCCTTGTAGACATTTGTGTGAAATTTTAGCATCTGAATTCACGAGATGGAGTCAAAAAATCATGTTTTATGAGTCACACTGACCTTGAGCTTTGACCCTCAGTCACCAGATTCCCTATAATCCTTGTGAAGTCTGAGTGGACGTTTGTGTCGAATTTGAAAAACATTTCCTCAAGGTGTTTTTAAGATATTGCTTTCACAAGACTGAAATGGATGCAAAGTCAGAGTGACCTTTAAACACCAAAAAGTGATTTTCACATGATTGGGCAGAACGAATGGACAAACAAACATGGATGGACGCAGGGACAATCCAAAAACACAATGTCTCCGGCTGTGGCTCACACAGCGGAGGCACATCACGTGTCTTTCTCTCACCTTGTGATTGAAACATTTCTCAGTGGAGAAGTCGGCACTGTTGGCGATCACAGTCTCACTGGAGAGGACAGCGTAAGCCACAACCTGAACGATTGGAGCCATGTCTGGAGACACTTTCAACTTAAAGGACACCTCACCCTCAGACACTGAAACAACACATCATTCAAATGTATCCATTGATCATTAAAACAGCAGTCTGAATCTTTTCAGCTATATATATATATATATATATATATACACACATAGGGCGAAGAGACAAGGATTTAAATCTTCTGCATTAAATTGTGGTTACATACTGGAATATTTTAGCAATTTCTTACACTTTCAACAAACACAAAGCTAGTATATTGATCATTATACAGCTTTGTGTGTATGTTTTATAATGTCGAGGGTAAATCAAATATAAAAGAGACAACAAAGTACTTCTACAAAGCGATCTGGACCTGAGTGGATACAAGTATACAGCTAAACTCATTAAAGCAGCAATCTTTACTCACCTTGTTCATTCTGCACAGCAAGCTTTTTAAATCCTTGAATCACAATGGCTCCTCTGGATAACGCCTAGACAGTTAGTGACAAAAATAAATATTTTCAAGGAATAAAGCTGTGTAAAACCTCACAGCAGCGATTTCAAGTTATAAACAAATTATCTCGAAGTTAACGCTTAATAACCCTTTAAAAGCCATTGTAACCCCATGCTTGACATTTTTTTTTTTTTGGTTCACAATTATTTTTTTGATCCAGTTGCTAAAATTTCCTCCCAGCAAAGGTCCGAACCTAATACCTAAAATCAGAAACACGATTAATTGAACATTTTTACCTCAATTACGATTAACGTATGATTATTTGCTGTTGCTTTTTTGTGGTTTGTTTATTACCCTGATAGTTCACTGACACAGTTTCATTTGACCGTGGTGTGTTCGAGCGCACTGGAGCGGATTGTCGGACATGTCTACATGCTGGAGCGGGCTGTCGGACATGTCTACATGCTGGAGCGGGCTGTCGGACATGTCTACATGCTGGAGCGGATTGTCGGACATGTCTACATGCTGGAGCGGGCTGTCGGACATGTCTACATGCTGGAGCGGGCTGTCGCACACGACCACGCCCGGGAGCATGCTGTCCCACATGTCCACGCGCTGGAGCGACTGTTGGACATTTCCGTGCACTGGAGCGGACTGACGGACATGTCCGCGTGCTGTCGCACATGTCTGAGGTCGAGCGGGCTGTCCTACATGTCCATGTGCTGGAGTGGACTGTCGGACACGTCCGTGCTGAAGCGGGCTGTCGCACATGTCCATGCGCTGGAGCGGGCTGTTGGACATGTCCACCTCTGACCTCGCTGTGTTCTGGCATGAGATTTTTCTCGGTGTCATGAGAGCGTGAGACAGAGCCCAAAAGCCTGAGACGCAGGGCAGATGCTTGGAGTTGGCAGCCCCGGTGAGAAAAGGGTTAACAGAATTTTCAAATAACCGAAATACCCAACATGCGCAAGATTATGTCGGTTTTGATTTTTGATTAATTCCCCAGCACAACTCCTTAAAATATATTGTTTTCATTCTTACATTTCATTGATTACAACTTGGCCACAGGTACAGATAGGACGAAATTTTGGTCTGGATCTGGACCGCGGTCCGCCAGTTGGTGATGCCTGGTCTATAACGTATAATTTTTTGCAAAAGTATTTCTTATCATGACTGTTAAAGGGTTAATAGATCACTGTCTCTTAAATGAACCAGAGCTACAGGATAGTTCAAGATATTTTAGGAACAGGCGACTCCACCAGGACTCACCACATACATCACATCCACAGTGCTCTGGTTATGTGTAACTATAGTGTACTGGATGGAGATGGTCTCTTCTTTGTCACAGCGAAGTGGTTTATTCTTCGTCTTCACTTTCAGGGAGCTGGCGGTTTTAGACTTAGAAGTTGACTGGATCGAAGACAAGGTGTGAACTGCAGCCTCGTAATGTGGAGTTAGAGGTGAGTGCTGTGGTGCTTTTGTAAGGCGAGCCTGCAGCGAAGAGAGGAGGCATCAAAATCAGAATCAGGCTTTTAATGCCAATTACATTTACACATACAAGTCATTTTACTTGGTGTTTTGTTGCAAAAAAAATGTAGCTGAAAGATATTTTGCATAAGTTTGCAGAAGAATGGACTTTGTTTATTTTTTTGGCACCAAGTTTAAGAAATGCCAAAGATATTCTTATTCTTATTATTATCATTTTTAGCATTAGTAGTTAAAAAATAAGACAATCCTGTATTAGTCCCACAATGGGGAAATTTGCAGTGTTACAGCAGCTATGAGGTACAATATAAGCAGCAAAAGAACAATATAATAGTAAAAAATTATTACAAATATAAAAGATATTGAATAAGAAAAAACAAGGTGCCAAGTATAATAAGAAAACAAGGTGCAAAAATAGCAACATAAAGTTACAAGGTGCCAACAATTCAACAGTCTATAAATCAATACATATGAAATATATATTTTTTATTTTTTTATTAACTGTTTTATAATTCTTATCTTTTTCCTCATTTACTTACTTCTTCTTTTACTATATCTGTACATGATTATGTATGTAACTGTCTTTTCCAATACGTACTGTATATTGCTTTGGTTTTGTTAATGTTTCCACTTATTCAATTGTACTATATTGTCCTTTTATTTTGATTATTATTCTACGGAGCAAGTGAGTGATTATCGAACAATATCAATGTTGCTGTTCCTGGTTTCTTAAAGAATCAATAAAAATCAAAATTGGAAAAAATAAATAAATGCCAACTAGTAAGATACATCAACACCAGCATTTTCAGCTCGTCACCAACGTGTATCTGAAGCGACAAAACCAAATGTAGCTTTATTAAACGGTACTAGTGTGACAGGAGACATTGGTTTACATTCATTTACCATAAGTTTGATGTTTCCATTAAGGCCCGTTGTGTTTAATGAGAAAGCTGCGACGCCGTCACTGTCAGTCATGAGGGTCTGTAACAGGTGCGATGACCTCACGTCACCCTTGAACAGGTAGACCTCCGTGTCAGGAACGGGTGTATCAGTGAAGTCAACGACTTTAACCTATTGAGACATCAAAGAGGTGTCACTAGGAAAAATCACTGTTTCAGTTTTACTGTGTACAGAATCACACCTTTTGCACTCACTTTTCCTTCCAAATTTGATCCTCGGTCATAAATCTTGGGTGTGTCGATGAAAGATAGCTTTCCGATGACATAAGAAATCTCTATCGTTTTTCCTTGTGGGTGTGAAATTCCTGCAAGAAAAGGCTCCCGGTTACAACACTGCGTGAAACATTTTAAAAACACACACATATATATTTAAAATATATGTGTTTCTGAAGATAACTGAAAACATACCTGTCCCATCCTCCTTCACCTTGGCTTTGAGAAACAGTTTATCTTCTGGCCGTAAAAAATGGCGGAACATGTTTTGGAAGTTTGGTTGTTGGAAAGCCGACATGCTGAAGATAAAAGTAGCACAGCCACTTTGGTCTGTCTAGAAAGTACGGCATAAATAACAAAAAGGGAATGAGAACAGAGTTTGTGATTGTGTGAGACAAAAGACACAAAAACAAACAAACTGCAAAACAAGTCAAAAGCATTCTTTTTTTAAAAATGTGGTCTATGTAAAGGTTTAAAGTCAAAAGGTGTAACATTGAAAAACTTTGATTTTACATTAATCTGACAATATTTTTAAAGATCTACAATAGGGGTCGACCTATGTTAGTTTTTTCAGGGCCAATACTGATTACTAGTACTTTGATGAGACTGATAGCTGATATTTCAAACAGATATGCATTTACAATAAAAATAAAAATATTTTGAGAATTTGGAATATAACAAACTCCAACACAAAACTGAGACTTTCAACACGATATACAGCAAGTTCCTTTTTTTCAGCAACTTTTGTTTAAATCAATGAAAACTGAAATAAAAAATGAATAAATAAAAACAGCACCCTGAGGTTTTTCAAAGTAAAAGTTCCTCCCATGCTGACACTTTCTTTGCATGTATTGCAGACTGCAGTCTTCCCTGGTGTTGGCTGAGTGTAATACACACACTTTTTTTCATTAATTAATTTATCAGCGACCATTACAATAAAACTCAGATAAAGATAATCAACAAAATGCCAAATATCGGCTCCAATAATCAGCCGGGCCGATAATCTGTCGGCCCCCTAATCTAAAGTGTTACTTTTCCATGAGAGCGGCCAACCCATGACCAATATTTAAAGCTATGATGTGTAAACTTTGGTGGCATCTGGTGGTGATGATGCAGATGGTAACGGCCTGAACATCTTCTGTGCTCCAAGCTGAATAGAAGAATATGGTGGCCTGTGTGTAAAGGCAAACAGCCTGATCTAGAGTCAGTGTACGTATGTAGACGTAAACAGCTCAAGGAAAACCAAAAAAAAAAACAACATATTTTAAAGTTATTACTATTATAAACACAGAAATATTTCTTTCCATTTCTGCTAAAATCTGTCCCTAAATTTTACACACTGGACCTTTAGAAATTACAATAACATGTTATATTAGTTTAATTTTGTCTTAATGTATTATGTTCCTTTTCTTTGTAACAAGCAAAATAAAAACAAAACAAGACAGTATGCTGTCTTGGTGACCACCAAGACATTGTTATTGCGGATTTTTTTTTTGACACCATGATTTTGTTAGTTAAAGACAATACTGATTATACCACCATTACAAGAAAAAGTTATCAACCTGCTGAAATGAGGAGACAATTTATGCAAGAAAATATCATACAAAAAAAGTAAACAAAGGGAACTTTTGGCTCCATTTTCACAGTGTGGCTGCAGACGTGAAGTTGCATTTGAATCTTGCCTGATGTATTAATGTTTAAGTATTCAAGCATTTGATCACATGTGAGGCTGATATATTGATAACACTGTACAGATGACACTCAGTAGCTATAGCAACTATACCTGCAATGTTTGCTCGACACAACCAGACTTACGTTGGCCTTCCAGAGTCAATCTTTGATTAATATAAGAATTACTTATCAGCGGTCGACAAATCTCAAGTTCAGCGGTGCCAGGCACGGGCTGTCCATATGTATATCTGAGAGAAAAAGAGTTGTGTTTAAAAAGGCAAATTCATTTGTTTAGAAGCATATTTTGGCAGGAGTCAAGACTACTTACTTTGCGCATACTTGAACTTTGATTTTATCCTGTGCGATGCTTATTTTCTCCAGTGCTTTTATTGTTACGCCAAACTTGGGCAAAACTGTGGAGAAAAAAACACTGATGGTGTAATGAACATGAACAATGAACACTGAAAAAAAAACACACAAAAAAACAACTTACCGTATTTCTCCACCTTGAATGGATGAATAACATTTTTTCCATCGATTCCCACAATAACTCTGTAGGTTCCTTCACGAGCCTCAGAGTTCAAAGAGTAAGAAAGCTGCAGTATTTTGCCGTTGGATGTTTGATTCAGCCACTGTCCAATCCGGTTTCCCCTTACATCCTGTTAAATAAAAGAAATGGAAGAAAACACTGGGAGCCCATGATCCTCATATTCAGTATTAGTACAAACACATAAATACTGAAAACTATTAAAATTCCTTCACAGGCTGGGTCATTTTCAGATAATGTGATAATGAAATTGTATACCTTAAATCTGATGTCAAGGGAAAAAAAGCTTCCAAACTATGCTTCAAATTATTTAACCCTCTTGCATCATTATGGATATTTTTGTCCAATTGGGTCATATTTCACTTTCGTTTTTTCAATAATTTTGGCTGTGTAACTGCATATGGCATGATTTTTTTAAGGTTTTTTTCTCGAAAAATTCCAATTTCAGTTTTTCCAATTGGTCTATAATACACTGAGTACAAATGTACTACCACATAAGGCAAAATATGTCCAGTTCAAATAAATAAATAAATAAATAAATAAATAAATATCTAATAAATAAATAATAGATCAATAAATATTTTTTTCCCCCACTTTTTGGGTTAAATCTTTTAATCAACTTTAGTCCTGATCAAAACTACCAAATATTTAAAATTTTCAGGATTTTAAGCATTTAAATGCACGTTTTATTACATGATGTCACAGTTGTTGGGATTTTTTTAAACACAAAAAATAGCATCATATTAGCTGCATACATTTATTCCAGTGTCTGGCCTGTCCTTTAATGTGAGTGCATGTTAGGATGTGATTCTTACCTGAACTTCAATGATGTTGTACTGAAAGAAGAAAACAAATGAGATTTCTTAATAAGTGAGTTGTGTTGTCTGTGACTCGTTAGTGCATGCAGTACATGCAGTTGTATTGAACGGTTCAGTATGAGGCTTTCGGGTCACTACACAGTACAAACCGAATGATTCTCTGAACTCATCCTGTTACATTACGAAAATAAAATATACAGCTTAAATAATGTTCAATACAATTGTCAATTTTCTGCATTCCTGGTCGCCTACTCATTTTCTGCTTGCCCAGTCACCAGTTCTCAGTATTTTTCCATTCACCCTGTTTTTTATATGCACCTCAGATCTAGCTATGCCCACCTCATCAAGGCAACTCAGTTCACCTGTTCCTTATTACTCACAGCAGCATATGCACCCCAGCGTTACTGTCAATAATTTTTAAGCATTATTTGGGTCATTTCTTTATTTATTTATTTATTTATTCATTTATTGTGCACATTTTCTCAAATTAATTATGTTGTTATCTTGGGAAAATATGGGGGGAAATATGTATGAATGTATAATTTAAGGAGCTCTTTTTATTTTATATGCTGCTAAGAAGACAAACCAGAAGATAGGTCACTCAGCTCCGTCATTATTTAAAAAGATCATGTTTTATGGTGTTGTTTTAATTCAATACATTAAAAATGTTTAAAAAATCAAAATAATTTTTCTGGAATTTACTAATTTTTTTAAAAAACGAACAGAAACATGTCGCACTGTGTTGTGGTGAACCGAATCATGATGAATCTTGATGATGAATGAAACACCGTGCTCATAAACCACTTCACTCACAATAGACTCAATAAAATGTTACTTTGCAACACGTCTCTTGATTGACAATCCAGTGTGTTAGTGTTGCTTTCCACATGTTACACTTCAAGTGACAAACAGTCATTCCTCCTTTTACGATGCACAGATCATCAGATCGGATGTTACTCAATGTACAATTGACTAAAATGACAGCTTTATATTTACCATTAAAGAACATTAAAAACAAGATAAAACAGAATTGTTTCCAAGCAAATAAGTTTTCTCATGTTGTAACCCTGTTTTTTGTTTGTTTGTTTTTTAAAATAAAATTGCAACTTTCTTCATATTTAAACATAGTCGGGAAGATCAGTATCCTAGTTTTAAATTGGATTCTTTGCTCCAAAATGTTGTAGATTGAGAAAGTTGACTCACGGGTTATTCACGACATTGACAAAAATATTTGACAAGCAAACTCAGGACAGGCAGGTTTACCTCGAGGGCTGGGATGTACTATTGACATTCAAGCTTCAAAAGAGCCCTATCAAGTTATCAATAAAAACTTTTTTTTCCTTTTATTATGTAAGTTTGAGTCCACTTTTCCAGCTGGTGTGCTGACTGAGTCACTAATAGTGTGTGTTTTTTGTGAGGTCTTGAAAAACACGGAGGTGTCAAATACTCACCTGCTGATTGACAGGTCTCAACTTGGTGTCCAGTGTGATGACTCTGAAATGCACTGAGAGAAACGCAGAGATCACATGAAGCTTTCTCATTCAACATCCCAACAGACGACGGAGAGCATTGACTGTAAAATAAAGCAGGATGGCATAACAGCTCCTCAAATATGAAGCCAAAATATCTCCGTCGCCCCCTGGTGGCTGGCTGCAGCAAAGGTCATAAATCCCGCCCCCTCCATATTAGTGTATGGGACATGGCCCAAACTAAAAACTCCTAGGACACGTCTAATAATGGTAAATAATGATTGACAGCTGTGTGTTTTTGTACAGTGGGAGGAAGTGGAGATGTATCATCCATCTTTATATATAGTCTGAGTGAAACTAACAACTGCTGTTAAATGAGGAATTACAATAATATCAGAGCACAGATTTTTGTTTAACCATTTGAATCTAGAGCAAATTGGTTTAATTTCTTTCAAAAACAAAGGGAGAAAGCAATGAGCAACTTAGGTAGATACGGCCCAAAAGTCAACAATTTTTTTTTTAAAAAATAATTAAAAATGTGCCAAGAAAATTACCTGAAAATAAGCAAACAAAAAAGCTAAATAAATAAATAAAAAATAAAAAAAATTCATTTATTTTATTATTATTTTTTCTATAACATGATTTTAGGAATAATAATATTTTAAGAAATAATAGAATTTTCAGACATTTTTCCTCATTTTTTGGAAAAATTTCAAATAATCCTCCTAATTATTTTCTTGCCAAGTTGGTCATCACCTATTTTACCATGGTATCATAAGAAATCAAACCAGTTTGCTTATGTTTCAAAGGGTCAAACAGCTTATGAAAGGCACCAGAATGCAGCACAAGAAAAGGGAGGACGATCCAGAATTCAAAGGGTTAAGCCTTATTTCGCTATTGAAATGGCATGTTTATATCATCAATCTTAAACTCAAGGTGACGAACTCGTTACAAACGGCTTTATTCACTCTGTGTGTATCATTTTCCTGCATCCCCTTGTTACCTGTTTGTCCAGGGAGGTACAGAGGTTTATCTGTTTGGACGAACGTCGTCGGTTGATAGTCTTTGAGTAGGACTTTTCTGACTTCTCTTGAGTAAAAAGTGTCGCCTCGTACCTCCACCTCAAGCTCCAGCACCATTTTATCCTGCACTGAAGGAGCCTGTGACAAAGAGATATATTTTATAAACCGAAATCTGTTTTGTATTCACATTTTAGATGTTCACAAAGAGTTTTTCTGACCCGAAACTCAATGTAAGCACAGATATGAAACTCTGTGTCGGATGTTTCCTCCAGCAGGGTTGTATTCATGGTTCGGGAAATCAGCTTGATGGTCATGACCAGAGTCTCGTTGGGCTGCAGGAGACTCGCACACAATTGGGACTTAGCTCCGACTTCCAAAACTGCAGGAGTGATGACCATGTAGTGCCTACAGCCACAGAAACATACACACATCAAAGGGAACGACGTCTAAATTAGGAATTCCTATCTGCTCTTTCCATGGTGGCTGTGACGGCCCCACAGTCGGGTCCTGTGGGTGGAGATACTGTTGTATGCTTTGTGTCTCCAGGTGCTGGGCTCGTTGGAGCCAACCATATAATTGGGAACACCTTCCAGTGCTCCTGGTTACCCAAGCCTCGCTCTGGATGCCCGTAAGTTGCTTCTGCCGTGCTGAGAAGCAGCCTCGACGCCCTGCATCAAGCTTTCTTTCTCCTTTTGCGTTGCACTCACAACATGCACCACACACCGATCACAGCATCCATTCACCTGCACCACAACACGACTCAAACCGCCACACCTCATCCTTATTTCTTACTTAAAGTCATAGTTTGATAAAGTTCCTTCTGAGTACATCTCCCTCATTTGGTGTGGCCTGCGAGACACAACTTTTTACAATTTGTCCTAAGAAAAACTGCTGAGAACCAATTTCTTTGGTTCGAAACCAATTTATTTGTGGTCAAAATGGTCAGAAACCGGAAGAGAACCGGTTCCATGTTGGTGGAAAAGAGCTATCAGAGGACACAACCAGTATATTCTTTGCCTCACTCAGTGTCCCACATCACAATGCACACTGTTTAGTTGGTGTGTTCAGACCTCGTTATCTCATTTAGGTCAGAGATATAGTTGCTGTTTATCGTTACATATGCGTCAGGCTGCGTCATGAGCGGTTTTGTATGCGTCGTGTGTTACTGGAGGATACCTCTAGAGGGCACATGAGAAAACCGAAGTCGCGTGCTGTGTGAAACGGGCCTTTGGGCTGGTTCATTAGGTGTGCTGTCATTTTGGGTCACTGTCACTGCATCCTGTTCTTAGTGCTGCTACAAGATGATTTTTTGGTTTAGAGAAATGCAAACAACCCAGAGCGTTTTTGCACCATGCCAGAATAATAATAATGGATGTTTCCGGACCTTTTTCTAGAGCTGATGCAACACTGTGGAGATACAGCATCAGACTACAAGAGACTAATGTGACAATCAACAGATCATTTTCAATGTCTTTTATTGGCAGTACAACTGTTTTTTGTTTGTTTTAACCAACGTGAAATGTAGCGTTTTAATACGATGGATAGCAAAGAATTCAATTAAGTACTTCTTCCAACACTGGAGGTGTAATAACTCGTACTGTACCGTGCTACTTTATTGTTAAAATTTGAGGGTAAACTGATTGAAAATGACTTTACAGATGGTTTTGATGGCTATGTGCCCAGATTGTCTTATTTAGGATGGAGGTGCAGGTTCAGCCTAAAGCTTTCAGGTCCTATAAAGGACCCCCGCCCCCCACAGTCCAAACAGGATCCAGAACCTGAACAACATAGCTTTGGATGCATCTCTGGATCTAACATGGAACAATACTCTGCATCCCTGCCATCGAAAGCTTTCAACTCAATGTCACAAAAATTGCTAATTGTAGATTTTTAGACGGTACAGGTGAACTTACGGTTCAGCCGACGCTTGTCCCACACCAATCCAGCTCAGGTAGACAAAAAGTGTCCATGTCCATGTGGGAATCCCAGAGAGATCCATGACTGACTGGGATGAGTGTCAGGACTTTGTTGAACAGGCTCTGCTACAGAAACCCTGCCTTTATTTACCCACCAGATTCACACACACAGAAACACACCCACGCACACACATCATTTAACCCAATACTGACGGTGCTGATGCCAGATTATCTGTACCTACTCCATATGTCAGTTATAGATTTTTTGTTAATCAGTGCATACATTTAGTTAAAGCTTGGGTATCCCAAATCTGAAAAGGCAAAAAACAAGGCAGAATTAGTTGTAGTAAGTAAGTTAGTAAGTTCTAAGCGCCTCCCACCAAAAAAAAAAACAGAAGTGTATGAACAGGCTTCATGCAGTAACCCATCGTTTCCTGTACAATGATTTACTTAATCTTATCTCATTGTAGATCTACATCAGCCAGCAGACTGTATATACACATGGACAACACGCCCCCATTAACCCCCGCTATGCTTAAATGAAGCTTAAATATCCCACATCCAGGATATTTAAGCTTCTTGCATTGGCGACTGCATTTGGAGCCTGAATCTGTGCAGTAAAGATATTTGCGATGGGGGAGCTCTCACCAAAACACCAATCACACACACCCCCACTGAATGCAAATGCATGAATTGACTGTCAATCATGGCGGAAAATCCCCTTTTGATAGAACTGAATAACTCATTAAAACCAAACTTATCACTTTACAGAAACTATCTTTAGGAAAAATTTATCTGGCGTGTACTTTGAGTTTTAAGTTTGGCCACCATGTTGTCCAGCTGTAGCAACATCAATTGCACCAATTTTACACCAGTACCTGCTCCGAGTGTCACAGTGGGCTGGTTGCTGGAGTCAGGGCTGCACAACCCCCCAGATTTGGGGTTTGCATTGGTTGGATTTGGGTTGCTGCAGCCGCTGATTGGGGATCCGTCTCCAAAACTATTGCCCGCTCTCCTCTTCACGAGGCGTTCTTAAGAGACAGGGAGCGCGGCGGAGGAAACACTGTGATTTGATGCTCAAATTAACTTTAGCAATTAGTGATGGACAACCCACAGCCCATGGGTCCCCCAGGTTGACCCCTGGGACGTGAATTTGGGTGATCTTGTTAGAAAATATTGCGGATATTGGGCGGGGCAGGTCATAAAATGAGAAGCAATGACAAGTGTACTGAGTTTGGTGGTTTTAAATCTTGGGTTATTATATTATATTATATTATAATTAATTGTATGATTATTATTATTATTATTAGATTTAAAATTTGAAATCTATCTTGAACGTGTAAAAAAAAAAAGAATAAACATGTAAACATACACAAACATGTCCGAAAAGAAGTGGGAAGAAGTACAAACTCATTAAATCAGCTTTCTCCATCAGTTATTAAAAAATAATTGCCTCATTTCCATTTTTAAATAAATAGAACTTTAAACTATATACTATATATAACAATACATAAACTAGAAACTATATAGACCATATTTGTAAATATATCTAAATTGTTTTCTTACAGAAAAAGAGGAAAGATACATAAATTATATATATTATATAAATTCTGTTATTCTGATGTTCTGGTCAGTCTGAGTGGCTCCTGAGTTCACAGGAGATTCATGCAGAGGTTTTATCATAACAGGATGCAGCTGGTTTCGGTTAAGTTTGCGGAAATATTCAGGAATCCACCTCGAGCCTTGTGAGCGGGAATAAGTCGCCCTATTTGGAGGCAGTCGACATTGTTGTAATTTACCGAAACATTGTGCAATAATGCTGCTCATATCTTTTCTTCACATCGCCTCTCTGTCTCTCTCACCCAACAAGCAGCTTTCTCACAGGCGTTGCTGCTCTCTGGTTCGGCTTTTTACTAGGAAAAAATGTTAACCCTTTGAAACCTGGAGGAACATAAGTTCTCTTGTGCTGCTTTTACGAGTATTTAAACCCTTGAAAGCAAAGCAAATTGGTGTGATTTCTCCCTAAAAATATGGGAATCAGCAACTTGTTCATAAATGTTCCACAAATTGCAAGAAATAAGTAGATGTACAAAATTATTTTCAAAAAAGCTAAAGAAAAACATTTAGGGAAAACAGCCAAGAAATGTAAAATTATTTCACATGATTATTATAATTCTGAAAAGCTTTTTTCCAGGTCATTTACTTGTCTGTTTTATGTTTTACTTAGTATTTCATTTTTCTTCATTTGTTTGTGTTTCACTGAAGTGACCTGCACACATATCTTCATTTGTAGAACAGCCAATAGGAACATCCTCTTCCTAAAATGAGCTGTGATTGGCCAGTCTCCCATCACAGGCTAGATTTTCTTACATTTGAAAACAGCCAAAAGGAGGTTCAGTGTTCTTTATAGGTGCGTTTCCACTACATGGCACCGGCTCTACTCTACTCTACTCGACTCTACTCGCCTTTTTTGGTTTTCCATCAGGAAAAAGTACCTGGTACCTGGTACCACCTAGGGTTCCAAAAGAAGCCGAATGCGTACTAAGAGGTACTAAAAGCTAAAAGGTGACGTGGAAATACTGCAGACCGCTGATTGGTCATACAGCATCATCACTGCATCACTGTGTCATTAATGCGAGGCACGCACAGAATACCCTGAACAGCGCAAACAGCAAAGCTATTGTAGCGGCCACAATTTTATATATTTTTCTTTCCCAAAATGGCAACCAGAAAGATCACACCATGGTCGTTCAAGGAGGTGCAAACGTTCCTCACCTTGCTGGCCCGCCAGCATATCCAGTGAGTAGAGTCTGTGTGTGCATAGTTCAAGTTACTGGGGAGCTAAAAGGAGCTTGGCTCCCCTGAGACGTTCAGGGGGAGCTCTAAAAAATTGTGTTATGGATTTTATATTTAGTCTGCACATAAAGGTTCCTGAAATAATAAGAAATAGAAATAATATGTCAATGTGTGTTTATTCGCCCATTACATTCCATTTCCGAACATCGGTCTCCACTATTTACTTTCCGTGTTTATCCCTGCTGCGGCCATCTGTGCGTGAAGCGGTGCTGCGCTCAGATTCCTACATTTACATAGCCACCTGAACTCCTCATCATCCGACAGAAGGGACAGAAAGAGAGACGAAATGTTACCAGCGGGTATTAGTACAATCTTTTTCGCAGTAATGCTGTTATTGACCGCGCGCTGCTGCACACTTTATGAATGTGACATGTTTCAGTAGCGGTGCGCACCGCAAAATGGGGCTCCCGTAAAAGCCACCGTGTAATTCAAACCCTGTGTGTATGTGTCGCGTTGAAACTGATGTCACAGCAGTGTCACACGGCGTCGCTACACTGAGCCGGTATCTTCCAATGGAAAACAGCCACTAGAAAAGTGCCCGATACCAAAGGCGAGTAGAGTAGAGTAGAGTAAAACAGAGCTGGTATCATGTAATGGAAATGTGCCATTCAACCAATTGAATTACAACATGCTCACAGTTTTTGACCAATGACGCCAGAAATAAAACTGCCTACCCCAGCTTTAAACCAGCTTGGTTTACATTTGAAGTCCAAAGTTTAGTTGATGATTCAGATCACTGACATCGTTTCTATGTACTCTGTGAATCAATCATTGACAGGCGGCACAATTTGAAGTTTTAAAGGCTGTCTGTAGTTTTACCAGTTCTACCAGTTTTAGTGATAACTCTGCATATCAGTTTGATTCATGTAAAATTGGATGAACATATTCACAACGCTCTGCACACACAAACGTGAACGTTTGGTATGTTTACAGTCACATTTAACTTCAGTTACATCTTTAGTAAAATCCGATTCTTGTCAATTGAGGTCGAATCATCGGGGACCACAGGTCCAAGGAGATACCACACTGCACTCTTCAAGTTGCCAATGAAAGAAAAAAACGGCCTATTTAAAAGGCTTTTGGTCTTAAATTATTGCTTACTTTTCTGCAAGTTACTGTAATTAATTATTTTTTAATATTTCATTTTATTATTCTTTTCCTCTTATTTTGCCTTTTTATGCCTTACTATGTTTACTGGTTATATTTACAGGACAAATCAGTTGAATAAAAAGTAATATCTGTCAATATTTAACAAATTAACTAGTATTTCAATATAACTTCTACTTTATATGAGAACAATGTGGTCTTAAGAATTTTTATAATTTTAACAACAGAAATTGTAAATAGTACTCACCTCCCACCTCTCTCTATGGTTCCAGATTTTTTTTCATTTTTTTTTCAGCCATGATCACCATGTTTGTAGTGCTCTCTTTTCCACGGTATCTAGTGGAGACACAAAATTGTTTGTTCAAAATGTCAGTTTGTTTATTTTATTATGGTAACATAGATATGCTTGTTGATTACTTACAGAGACGTTAGCTTTAGAGTAATTTCGGGTCTTTTGTTGCTGCAGTCGACCTCTGGTTTAACCTCAACACTAAAGGTTGTGACATCAGTTGGAGTTTGGATGTTATAGTGGAGAAAAATCTGGGGAACAGATACATCAGGAACACTTAATGTTCACGGTAAACTAATAAAAATCTTCTTCTGGAGTTTTTTTCCACAGGTTGCAATTGGTTAGCCCTTTGAAAGCTGAACAAATTGGCATGATTTCCTTTGAAAACGTTGCGAAAAGGGCAATAAGCAATACTACAAAAATTAGAAGGATTAAAAAAAAAAACTGATTCCCCGCCTGTCCTCATTGATCCCGCTGCCTGCTCCTACTGGATTCGTCTGCTCCGCTGCCTGCCTGACGCCAACTCTGCTTCCTCCTCGACCACAAGCCCTGCCTGCCCCTCTTCGGAGTCCCCACTCTTCCCAAAAGCTCCCTGCTGTAAACGTTTCTGCAACTTACCTGATACATTCACCTGCCAGTCTGCTCCACGTTCACAATTTCCCCACTCTAACTCTGAGCTAACACCTGTGAACATGAGCTCACCCCAGTCTCTCTACAGACTCTGCTCCACCCCAGAACTGATAATTATCCCTGCTTACCTGCAACCTGATTATACTCACCTTTGCTCTATTCAACCTGCCAAAAGATTAAATAAAGGTCATTACCAACTATTCACCTTCTCTGTTGTGCTGCAATTGGGTCCTTCCACACCCCGTTACACTTTCTATCATTGGTATTTTTTAAAACAGAAAACACATGTTTTATATCGTGATATTTACCAGAAATGACGCACAATAAAGCCAACAGCAAGTATGTCATTATCAAAAACTTTCAGCTTCGGTTAGCAGGTTTGTGTTTGCGATTCGGGTCAATCAGTAATGGACATAGTTTGTTCTTCTGCTTTTAGCAATGTAGAGGTGCACCACTAAAATAATTCCATCTTTGATCACACTGTCATGTTTGGTACCATTCTCTTTCTTTCAATATTAAAATGCTAAAGCTGCTATCTAACTTTCATAATTATAAATCATGCAATTGTTAAACGCCTGTCTCTGCCCCCTGCAGAACTCTGCAGTCCATTGTGATTGGCAAGTATTCATCTTCTAGACGGGCAAACCGAAACTTGGTGGAAGCTTGCTCTCTGCTCGTCTGAAGACGATGTAATATCTGATTTGAATTAATAGGAAATGACATATCAAAATCTTTACTTATAAGTTTAAAAAACAACACTTAGAGAGTCTTATCCAAAATCTCTCTTCAACTGGAACTTTACAAAGCCGGACCGACCGCTTGCCTCAGCACTTCAAGATCCAGACACCCTAACTTCTTATACGAAGACGGCTCACTTCGTTATCCATAAGAGGCAACCGCTGGGAGCAAGCAAGTATTTGCTTTAATTTCTGATCCTTGCGTAATTTTTAACTTCGATTGGCAATTTAGGACAAATCAGATGTACCGTTGATTTGACTTTGCTTCTCAAGTAACGGGCATGTAATGTTCCAGGTCTCTCATACAAACTACACCATAGTCCTTAGCCTTATCTACCAGCTTCCCCTTTTTGTTCTTGCGTCTTGTAGTCTACCTAGCCACTTCCCCTAATCTCTGACCTAAAAATTAATTTAAATCGCCTCTAATTTGCATCACCTCTATTATACAATAGCTCGGTAGTTTGAATAGTTAACAAATTACATTTAATCACTGTTTTAAGTGTACGTTAACTTTTTCCAGAGCCTGATTGAATGTGTAAGAGGGCAGAGTTTTGGGCCATTTCTCTTCGGTCAAATGTTGTTTAATACATTTCCATTTGCACTGTTATTTTCAGGGAGGCTTTGTCTCACAGTCTTGCATCACTTTCCTCTTTTCAAGGCGTGGCTGTTTGCTAATTTGTCTTCGGGGAGGGAGATCCAGGAAATGAAAACATAATCTAACCTATATCCATTAGTCCTAATGCACTAATGACTAGAACACACTTAATTTCCAGTTACAAGGTTGAAAAAAAAGCAAGTTGTGTGAGTCAAGGAAAGAGTGATGATTGTTATGGAGATATTTGTGAATCAAGGAACATTTTTTAAAGAATCACTTAAGACAAGATTAAAATGAGTAAATAGATTGGCAGACTGGTAGTTACACATCAAAAACAACAGAGGGAGTAAAATGTTATGCTCCCCAAGAGCTGATCACAAAGATTATATTCTGAAGAGTTACATCTCAGCAGAACAGATAAAACCTGATTCTATGGGCCATATCCACAAAAGGACTACGCTGCGTTTGCGGCCATGAAACCTGTACAAATGAGAGAAAAAGGTAGCATGCAATCCAAGAAGCACACGTTAACGGTGAATTGCACGCAAACTGCACACAAACTGCACAACCAAGCAGACAGCATCCATGGTGCGCCTGTCCCATTTGCACGTATGTAAAGGGAATATTCAAAAATTTGGCGCAAAATTTGCCCCCCTCCTATGCAAATTAGCCTTGTTGCAAGTACCATATAATTCACAAAGAGCAGCACTGATTGCACAGACAGTTACAGTGGTGCTATTTTACTCCAGTGAGACTCGTGTATTAAATAGGCACAATTTGTCTCTCTTAAAAGCTTGTAAGCTTTGAATGAAATTAAATTGATATTGAGTGATATTATGGGCAAAATCTACAGTCAGAGGGGGGAAACTGAGTGTGTTGTGAGCTTTTATCATATTTTGAAATAAAACAGTTCTGATGGAGCTCAGGATTCATCCATAAAGTTTTGCGTGACAGTCCGTCGTGTTACCCCATGGAGGGACATGCCTTCGATTCTACCTTTTCTGGTTCCATGAGTCGACTGATATTGTTTTTTTCAGGGCTGACACCGATACCTATTATTACTACTTCATGAGACCAATAACCATTATTAGGAGCCGATATGCATTTCCAAAAAAAATTAAAATCTTTTTGTCAATATTTGAAATACAACAAACACCAACACAAAACTTTTAATGCCTTTAACAAATGTTTAATCAAAACTGAAACTTTCATCATATACAGCTAGTTCCCTGCAATTTTTTTTATAAAGTCAAGTGAAAATGAAAATGAATAAATAAAAATTGCTTCCTGAGGTTTTACAAAGTAAAAGTTTCTCTGATGGCAACACTTTCTTTGCACTTTTTAATTAATTAATTTTATCAGCAATCATTAAAATAAAATGCAGATATAGATAATTGTCAAAATGACAAGTATCGGCCCCAATAGTCGGCCTTGCCGATAATCTGTCGAAACCTATTCCACAGCCTCACAATGGACAGAAACAGTCAATGATATATATGTCCAGTTGTTGTGTGAATCTAACATTTGGGGATGAAACGCACAGATCTGAGACTGTGACCACAAATCATAAGAAACTTTGGTAGCCAGTTTTAAGCCTTGTACAATTCTCAAGCAGCTCTTGTCTCCTCTTGGACCTCCGTTGACTCCGCACCTCCGAGGCCAGTTGTAGCTTCGAGTCCAGAGAACATGGAGCCGACCGGAGGTTCAAACTGGTGGGGACCTCTCTGATCCAGATCATTATTGTAATAAGGGGCACTTTATTCAAGCTATGTCCTCCACCTGGTCGTGAAAGTGCCCCGAGGGCAATAAGCAATAACCACTTATGGTGTACCATTGATCACACGTCTCTTTACAAATCAATTTCACACAGCGCTGACAAGGCCCAGGGGACTGGTCTTTTCCGTGAACTCTTATATCTGTAAGGACCTCCTCTAAAGGCATTAGTCTGCTTCGGCAGGAGTGCTTGTTAGATGGTCAAACACCACCTGAAATCTCATCTTCCCACGCCCAAGTTTTTGGAACTTTCAGAAACTTCAAAATGTATAACCACAAACCATTTATAATAGCAATTTTGGTGCAGAGGTGAGAAAGTAAAAAGGGTCAGAACTTCTCTTTCAGGATTTCTTGTTCATTTACACAACTATGTCCATTAATTGTTATGTGTACTGGTGCGACAAGAAAGCCTTTCAGGAGAGACTCTACAGTGCTGTGCTGCCTTTTGCCGATTTAAACAACCTCGTCTCACCATTTTCTGTGACGGCAGGCCTTCAACCTTTGGATGTGGCAGTTTGAAACTGCCATGAACACTTTTGCCGGTACACGTGTTCACACTACATTCATTTGTGGACCAGTTGCTTTCAGGCAAACCCCTGCCTTTAAAAGGGAATTCTGGTATTTTTCTACATGGGCCCTATTTTCACATGCTTGGATGTGTGAATGATTCGTACTTATGACGAGTCTTGGAATCGCTCCAGAAGATCAGCTGCAACAAATCTTAAACAGTGTTAACATAATCCTGTGGGGCTATTGCATATGGCAAAGTTTCATCCATCAAAAGTGCTTGATTTCTCACTGATGTGCTCATATTGTTATACTGAGTGTCAGAGATGATAGTGACCTTGGTGTTGACCCGGAAACAAGTCAAGTTGAAGTCTCACAGTGAAATCTAACATGACTGCTGGCGGATGTCGCTATGAGAGAGTTGAGTTCGACGTTTACAAAGAACTACGGAGGATTTGTTGTTTCACTGGGAGACTTTTGAATCCCAGACGAGACTCCCCACTTGAGCGCCAAGTCTATTTTTGCCAGGGACGGACAACAGCCGAGTCAAGCCACACAGAGCAGATCATACAAGGCAGGAAGTCAAGCAGGGGTGCACCCAGTCAAATTCCAAAATAAAACACCTTGCATGGATTCTGGATCATGTTTCACTTAACTAACCTGTTACATTAACAACATCTGCTCCTTCTCCTTCCACCAGCTCTCTGTATTCTGTCCATTAGGAGATTTAATGCTCCTGCTAACAGACACTATACATGAAATAGACAGAAAATATTGATAATTCATTCATTATTTCATTATTAATTATTCATCTGTATAATTATTGAGATGGATATGTTTTTAATTGAAACACAGCTACAAATCTTCAATCTATTTCATGTTTAACTGGATTTTGTTTATACTGATCTACTGTATAATTATCAAGATGGGCATGTTTTTTGACTGAAACACTGCCGAAATTCTTTGATCTACTTCGTTCGTGGCTGAGCTGCAGGCTGCAGAACAATAAAGTGAGTAAAAATATCAATAAACAGAATTTAAACAGAGAAGTGTTTACATATGTAGCCTACTCAGCCACAAAAATCAAGGAAAAATGATGAAATAAGCACAATTTCAGCAAGTCTACAGTATCAGCTGGCAGCACGCTCCGCTTCTGAAACGCTCGCAGACGCTCCCGGTGGAATATAGAGCCGCAAGGAGGACTGAGCAACACGGCACCGCAGACGTAATGTCATCGACATGCTGGTTGAATCAAGGGGTAATGCCTTAAAAAACTTGTAAACTCATCCCAATATAATTTTGTTTTGATCTCAATAAAGTTTATCACAAAAATATCTACTGTATATAATTCTTATTTCTCCCCAATGGGCACATCGGACACTTAACATATTAAGTGCAAAGTAGCAAGGCGCACAAATAAGACACAAATGCAAATTTTGCATCAACAGTCACTCAGACGGGAACACTCTGCACTGTGCGGTACAGCAGCACTTTAAGGCTATCTTCCACCCCAACCCTCCCACCTGACTGCCCTCCAGCTGCTTACCTCATCATGCCCTGCCCAGCCCAGCCCAGCACATCTCCCTGTTTCTGTGAAAACTGCCATCCACTGTTGCAAGTCACAGAAGAGAAAAGAACAAAACGCAAATCAACGGTAAGACGCTGGAATACATTTACATTTCACACAGACTTTTGCATACTGTTTATTCATTTTGTAGCAGTGCGTGAGACCTGGTGGAGCAGAGCAAGTGTCGTGTGATCAAGTGAAGTTGAAGGCTTTGAACATTAGGGTTCAAAATAGGTTACTGTTTCCATAGAAGCGAAATACAAGACTAATGCTTGGTGGTTTAATGGTTTTTACGAGGTTGTACAACTACTTTATGCACTGCTGCTGCACAGGGGAGGATCAATAATGAGTTTAAATATGGCATGTGTATTTATATGGATTTGCTTGTGAACACGTTATTTCTTATATCCATGAATTCATCCCAGCAGCCAACAGTCAGAGCTGAAAAAACTAACATCCGCTGGATGAAAAGATGATCAAATTGTTATTAAGTGTCACATGAAAATGTAACATGTAATCACGTCAGAGATCTTTTTTTTTCACTCAGTGACTGTCCCACATTTTGTTTTTGCCAAATATCACAGCTAGGTCAGGAAGATGCACATCCCTTTGTCTCTTCTCCTCTTCTTCATAGGTAAGCTCACTTTAAGTAATAAGGGATTTTATATTAAAGTAATATTACAATTAAGTCTTTAAATAATCCATTAAAACATGTTATCATGCAGGAGGAATGATTATACAGTGGATATAGCAGCAGTTGAGTTTCTAGCTTTGACATTTGGGAAGACACTAACAACATTTTAGTGGTTGCTGCTGCTTCTGTAACGAGCCTATCAATCAGCAGAACAGGCCTTAATCAGATTTGAGAGATTGGATTACATCACCGTTACACTGTTGAGTTGTTTTTGTTGTGCTTGTGTTGTTTTCTGTTTTCGCTGTTGTTGTTTTGTGATCGATTGAAGAGCATTAGATGAAAAATTTAATTTAATTTTACTAAACCTGATGTCGTCCACCTCTGATTTAGAAAAAGTTCTTCTGTGTGACGTAACATCATTTAGAAGATTGATTCAACATTTTGGGATGGACACTTATTTGCTTGAATAGGCCAAACTAAGAACTCAGGGTACACGCCAAAAAATGTTTTCCCAAAAATGGTTTCTGTCAAAGCTGGTAGTTCTCATCACCGTGATGTTTGTTCAAAGGACTGAAGCTGTGAGTATAAAAAGCATCTTGAGATGCTATTACAGTATGATGTGGTTTATAAAAACAACCTGCCATCTGATTGCAGGTTCAACTTCGACCAAAAAGCAAGGGGATTTCGGCATTTTCACTGCTTGCCTCAACAAGACCAGCCTCAGGTTCAAACTTCCAGTCTACTCATTAAAGTCTGTGTAAAGTGATAATTAAAATGTGTTCTGAGTTTGTCACATCTTACTAATCACCTGACCAAATTTGAATGACAAAAAAAATCACCACGTATGTAAAAGAAGGTCTCAAAATCAGGAAAAAATGCAAAGTATTCACTGATGTGAAACGCTGGGGGCGTGTCCTCTGGAGGAGCGAAGGCCACGCCCAATGGCGGGACTATGCTAATAATGCTTCTCGTTTTTATACTGCTACATTATCAGGGGCGGGGTTATACTGAGTACAGCTCCAGTGCGTCATCGAGCTATGGTTTTAGGCCCGCCCAAAAAATCTTAAAACAGGAAAATGGTGAAAAACAGTCTAACTCCACAATTCAGTACTATATAGTAAAGGGTCTTTGTCATGTGTTTCAATAATCAGTTTCCAACATTCATAATGTGTTTTGAAACAAATCTCTGAATTCACTTTACACGGACTTTAACGACACACAGATTCCTCATATTCACAGCACTTATTTGGTGTGCATATGTTTTGATGTGAAATAAAGTGTGGCTTTAAAAACGTAACATTTTGATTTATTGAAGGTTGGACTGCTCTTATGCCTTCTGTAAAAAATCTCCACCCTTCGAGTGTGAATTCCTGACATCGAACGGGTCTGTGCTGGCCAACAAATCTACGACGTGCAGGCTTACTCTCAAGGACCATTATACGCTGTACGTCAATAAAACCACGAGCTACAACTGCACACTGACGCGAAACAAAAGGAACGAACAGAGGAACATCACCATTGACTACCGCATACGTAAAGGACAACGTTAGTATTACTTTCGATTTGTGAATACAAGTTTCAGGTATAATAAGTCTTCGCACCATAGACTGTATGAAAAAGATGGATGTCATTACAGCTCCCCGAAAGTGAAGCCAAAACATATCAATCGCCCCCTGGCTGCAGTATAGGTCATAAACCCCGCCCCTTTAATATTAGCAGTTGGGACATGGAGCAAAATAAAAGATCAAAGTTCACGTCAAATACATTTTCCCAGAAAAGGTTTTTGTTATTTTAGGTAGTTCCTACTAAGTTTAACTACTTATTCAATACTATAAAAAGGGGGGTTGACATTGTGATTGACAACTGTGTAAGCCGTTTCGCAGTTGTTTGGGTGTATGGGCAGGATCTCAAATTTATCTAACAATAAAATTGTTATGTGCAGACTCTGGCTCCAAATGAAGTCCCTAGTTCCCGTTTGTGGGATATTTTGGCTTGATTTTGTACAGTCGAAGTGGAAATGTGTTGTCCATCTTTATATACAGTCTGTGCTTCACAATGTCATCAGCACTGGGCGCTCAGCGGCATGTTTTTGCCTTTGGCTCCCTGGCAGGTTAATCCAGCCCTGGTTTGGATACAATTTATTACTCTTTTTTTTTTTTTAAATTCAGTAGACCATCAAAGACTTCAACCCATGCTTAAGTTTTATAGAATCTACAGTTTAAGAAAAATGTAGTAATCTTAAGTGGACCAGGGATATTGAACTATTGCTTGGAAAAAACTTTAGATTTTAATTGAAAAATAAATAAATGAGTAAAAATAAATGAATATTCTTAATTTATACTTCTGTGGAAAGTGGACATGGTATAAGTGAGATAATGCCCTTTAACATGTACATTATCTGTTTTTAATAGTCTTCATGGAGGCCATTAAAAACTGATACTGGAACAAGCTGATACACTAGATATATATATTTATATATGCATATTGTGCAAACCCAAAACAAAGAAACATGATGCGGTACTGTATTCTGGGCCATAAAATGTTAGTTTTGTGTTTTTGTGCAGGAAGCGCCGTGTCACAATGGCACACTGCAATAGAAATGTCCATGTTTACAGTGAAATCTTGCTCTGTCCTGTCACTGGGAACTGGTTCCCAGTGGGTTGAGGTAATTTGGAGGGCCTAGATCTGCAACCATCAATAACCAGAACTTCTTAACTTACCGTGTTAATATACGGCAAGTTTCCAGCATTTTCTTAATGGATATAAGATATAAATATATAGTACTGCCCAATGTCTTAGGCCTCCATAGATTTGCTGTTTAAGCAATTTTGTAATTGTAATGAGGCTTTACAGGACACATAATGATAATCTTAAAAACGTGCACTGCATCAAAACACCAAAAAGTCGGAACAGAATGGATTTTTTTAGACTGAAGTCGATATTTAGTGTAAAACATGGAATCATACAAGCATAACAAAAGGTAGCTCAGACAGTCAGTATTGACCTTTGGACATGTGTTAAATGCATCCTGGTGTAAATACACGGGTAGATTAATACTGTTATTCTTAAAAGAGTTCAGGACATGCTAAGTTGAAAGGGAGGTCACACTTAATATTTGCAACTTCAGTCTGTTTAAGTTCTTTTTTCTCAAATATTAGCGTTTTAATATTGTATACATATTTCCTGCATGTTCTGGTGTATTTTGTAAAGAGACTACTGAGAAATAATTATGTATGATTATTACAACTGTGCTACAATAAAGTTACAGGTGGCCTAAGACTTTTGCACAGTACTGTATATCTAAAGATATAAATTAAAACCAAAACTCTTCAAGTCAGACAAGTTAGGTTTGAAGTTCTGGAAATGAAAACAACTGATCTAATGTTCCAATAACTTGAAATTAATAAAATATTATTAAATGTATATATATAAAGAATGCATGAATGAGCCTAACCTTTTTGTAATTTTCCCTTCAGATCACATCAAGCACTGTCAAAGCACCGCTGGCTTACTGTTGCATCGAGCTCCAACACTGCTGTGGCCTGTGGTGATTTTGTCTCTGTGGAGGGTCGTCGGTACGGACATCCAGACAACATGACGGATTAGTCGTGGAAGCTTTGACCAACAGAAATGTATTTACTTAAATGAAACTGTTGTACACTTGCACTGTTTTTAGAATTTGATAAATGTGATTGTTTTTTTAAATGTTGCTCACAAAAAACGTCTCAGCATTATTTTAGTATGTTATATGTGTCCTGTTCAGAGGTTTCGCACCTGCATACAGATCCCCAAGCACATACAATATTAAATCAAGAGATTGATTAATAATAGCCCTGAGATGCTCTGACGTTTTCTACAAAGTACAAATGTGACAAACTTCAGATTCCCTTGTACATCAGCAGTGTTTTGTCATATACATGTTCTGACTGCTTTGTTTTCAAGCACATATTTTGCTTATTCCCATGTGGAGGCATTGGTTTACATATTAGAGGCAAAGATATTGTTGCAACTGTACCATGTATGGGAAAACAAAAGTATGTGTTTTTATTGATAGTTTTATTTATAAGGAGGGGGGACAAATCAGAATTCAGGCCACTGATTTTCAAGTGTTGTGCCACAGCTTTCCTGGTGTGCTGTGGATTTGATTTAATTAAAAATTACAAGATATAGAGTGAAATAAAATGAAAAAAGTAGTTTAGTTGCCCAACTGGTACAGAAATTATCATCAATGCTATAAAAAATAGCATTAATTAAAATTATTTCTGTATGGATCGTTTCAGGAGCCATCGTGTAGTCATGATAATACAGTCAGTCAAACCATTCAAGAGATCATAAGAAATCTTTGACAATAATTACAGATAATACACATTAAACGGACAGATTTTAGGAGTTTGGAGGTTGACTGAACCTGTATCCCCCCAACAAACAAACACAGACACAAATACATACTAATTATAATAATATTGCACATTGCCGCTTTTGCACATATCACCCAGTGCTGCTACCTAACTACCATTGTACCGCTCGGTCACTTTATCTGGCTCTCAACCACTGACTTTGTGTTTTGCTTGTCTGTTTATATATTTATTTGTTTGCCTTTTTTAAAATCGCAGTTGTTAAACTTTTATGCTGCACACACAGGGTCGCCGCTGGGGATTTTGGGACCCATTCAAAGCTTTAAATGACTCTACCTTTGCAATATTTTACTTTTTACTCCATTACATTTATTTGACACTTGTACTTACTTGTGACTTTTTTAATTAAATTGTACATGTAATATAAATATACATGTTTGATGTGATGCAGTATTATACCACTAATCTACCCAGTAGTATACAAAGTACATAAAATTGGCTCCATATTGACAAATTACAATATTGATATGCAAACAGAATCATATGATATTCTATGATAATTTATGGAGCACATGTTATGATGATAGAAATAATATTTATGTGGCAATGACACTTTTAATGGAGCCATTCTTCATAATAACTGCTTTTTACTTTTGATACTTTAAGTACATTTTGCTGATCATACCTATCAACTTTTACTTAAGTAACATTTTAAATCCAGGATTTTTTCTTGAAATTGATTACTTTTAGGCTGTAGTAGGGTATTTCTACTTTTATGTAAATAAAGTATCAGCATACATCTTCCACCACTGGAAATAACATCATAAGCAAAATTTCAGTTACTATCTGCTGACATGGTCGATGTGCCAGACTACAGCGCTTTATTGTGAACCCAGAAATGTTTAGCAGCCCAAAATTTTATGTCATAAATGTGTATATATATATATATATATATATATATATATATATATATATATATATATATATATATATATATATATATATATATATATATATTGCATAAATGCATAAATGTGGATATATCATTAATTGTATATATTGACAATACTTTAGCAACTGCATGTCTCATTATGTTGATGGTTTTGGGGGTTATTGAGGATGCTGAATCCATTTTTGATATTTTCAAAATTCAAAATGGATTTTTTAAACCACAAGTCTGCATATTTTAACTGCAGCTGGGCTGATTTTGATTAATTTTATTTCAATTTAGACATTTTAGAGGACATTAAATTTACTGGATTAGACAGGTAACCTACTCTAATTAATTAATATCTTATATCTATGAGATATTATATCTATTAATTTATATCTTTAGATATACAGTACTGTGCAAAAGTCTTAGGCCACCTGTAACTTTTTAGTTTATGAATTAAGAAGTTTATGAATTAACTGAAATAACTTCAAATGAGTTAGAAACTGTACAATTCACAAATGTATTCAGCAATAACTCCCAAAACCACCATGATTGTGTCTAAATAAGCTAAGCATTTGCTAAAATACCGTCAATACATGCAATTATGCAAATTGTGCAAATTACCCAACATATTTAACTCAGTTCATCCTACAGTTCCTCCATGCTGGGGACTTATACTTTATGCTTAAACTAAAATGTGGAGTACTCAACATTTCTGGGTCAACTTTGCTGGCAGGTGGACTAACATGATTTGACAAAATACTGCTCACCTCCATCTTCAGGTGGGAGTAGTGCTGAGTCATTGGTGGGGAGTTTGGGGGGACACAGGTTTGCTGAGGATGAAGCTGCATCTGGTACCAGACAGGGACAACTGATTCAGTGTGAATAACTTGCTAAAAGTTTGGCTAAATTGATTAATTGACAGTTAAAATAGGAGCAAAATGTAAACAGAATTTTTCGTGAAGATATTAGCTAAAGTCAAACTTGGACTAAACAGGTAAATTACCACCACTCAGGGTGACCCACCTGTCTTTGTGAAGAATCGGGAGACATATTGTCTCCTTTTCGTTTCTCTCTGCTGTCTTTCTTTTGGTTTTTAGTACTCGGAGTTTTTCTTTTGGAAGTTTAAATGTGAAGTTTAGCTCACTGAAGACCCTCACTCCGCTCTGTTAGCTAACATGGACCGCGCCAATTTAGAGGCGGGACCGAACCATTTTGTGAAAATACAGGGGGGGCGTTACCAATACTGGGACTCTCTGGGTGTTTACTATAATTTGCCAAAAACAAGAAAGGAAAAAGGGATTGTGAGTATTAATTAGCACATTGTATATAAAATCTCAGGTTAATGATGATAGGTTAATAATTTTTTGTTTTCTTATGTTCTTAAATTTTGTATGGCCCCTTGCAGTCGTAGGACCTTACAATCGTCCCCCATATGTTCCCTCTATGTATGTAAGCAATGTACAAAAACAAATTAATTAATTAATTAATAATAAAAAAATCATAATAATAATAATGATCATAATAATAATAATAATGACATGAACTACCAAAACAAAAAAAAGTTTTAAAAAAAGAGGAAGATTATCTGAAAATTATCAGAAAATAAATAAAGTGCTTTATACAAAAAATAATAATAATAATAAAAAATAAACAAAAATCACAAAAACACACAATGGAATAAACTTGTTTAAAAAAAATAATACAACAAAAACGAAAACTTTAAAAACTATGGTTGAATTTAAAATCAAACAGAGCAGTGCAAGACTTTATGTGCAATATCAGAAGAAAGGTAGGTACACTAAGAGTGAAAATAAAAATAAAATGACCCTGAATCTTCCTTAAAAATTCAAAGATAAAATCCTGTAACGTAGATTTTTTTTTTTTTTTTTTTTGCTGCATAGTTGAGAAATGTGTCTTGGTTGCAGAAGAGCGTCTGTGTGTGCGTTAAGGGTTAAACTCCGCAGCACTCCCAGGCTCAGGTTTATCAGACCAGTTTCCCACTAAACCTGTCGCACTGGTATGGCTCAGTGGTTACTTCGAACACAAATTCTACCTGAAGAATTACGTTGCTCTCTATCCCTCCCCGGGATCTAGCCACGGGCGCTGTCCAGTGCTTTTTTTATTTCTCTATTTCCAAACAGCATCATAAAAGCTAATTTTTCTGCAGTAAAAGTCTCCTTTAAGATGATCAAAGTACTGCTGCAGCACTGTGAGGTTGTTTCTCATGTTGATTTATTTCATCTTGCATTATTCTATAATTTATTTAGTTTATTTAGTTTTTATAGCTTTATTTTTTTATTTGTTTATTAATTATTTTTATTTATTATTATAATTAATTAATTTGTATTTTTTATCAATTCATTTTCATTTGTTTATTTATGTTAATATCAGCTCAGTTTATATTATATTTTCCATTGATTTGTCTTTTTTATTTTATTTTTTTATTTCATCTTTTTTTTCATTATTTTTGGGTAGCTGATCTTTATAAAGCCAGTTTCCTGCTGTAGTTGTCGCACTGGTATAGCTCAGTGGTTACTTTGAACATCAAATCTTCCTGAAGATTACGTTGCTCTCTATCCCTCCCCGGGATCGGGCCACGGGCGCTGTCCAGTGTGCTTTTTCTCTATTTCCAAACAGCATCATAAGAGCTATTTTTCTGCAGTAAAAGTCTCCTTTAAGATGATCAAAGTACTGCTGCAGCACTGTGAGGTTGTTTCTCATGTTGATTTATTTCATCTTATATTATTCTATAATTTATTTAATCTCTGCTTATATAGCTTTGTTCTTTTATTTATGTATTAATTATTTTTATTTATTATTATAATTAATTAATTAATTTCTATTTATTTATCAATTCATTTTTATTTGTTTTTTTTAAATGTCACATAAAGTTTATATTTATTTTCCATTGATTTGTCTTATTTATTTTTATTTTTATTTCATCTTTTTTCCCATTATGTTTTGGGTAGCTGATCTTTATAAAGCCAGTTTCCTGCTGTAATTGTCGCACTGGTATGGCTCAGTGGTTACTTCGAACATCAAATCTACCTGAAGATTTCGCTGCTCTCTATCCCTCCTCGGGATCGAGCCACGGGCGCTGTCCAGTGTTTTGTCTCACCTGCTGTTTGATGTTATGTTATGTTATGCTCTCAGTGCATCAGTCTCAGTTTGGTCCTCAAGATTCCTGAAAATCTGACTTTACTGTGGAACAAAAAAGGCCTCAGAGCACCGCTATGACAAGGCAGGAATATCACCCAGTGAGTATTATCAGATGACCACCAGAGGGAGACAATCAGAGTCAATCTGGTTTATTTATGTAGGGGTGACATATAGGTGTGAACTACAGACACACATTTTGTTAAAGAGCTCAGGTGTGAATGGACAGAAAGTGGGAGGTCAAAGGTGTCAGTGATCCTCACAAACTCTGTCTCCAGTCTGGTTTGTCCTATAACTCTCTTCTGGCTATGAGACAAGTATTTGATAAGGAAGTAACCATCATCGTTAGTGACACCTGTCCCAATGCATTTGATGCCAGCAATAGTGTGTCATCAGTGTGAGAGGGGTTAAATATCTGGGACATCCTGAAGGTTACTTGTCAATGTCCTTTAACGAATAATCATAAAGTTTATTCGTAAAGCACTCATAAAAACCAATGTTACAAAGTGCTTTATACAAAAATAAAACAAAAATCACAAAAACACACACTTGAATAAACTTGGTAGAACAGTGAATAATAAAAAAAAAAACGAAAACTTTTAAAACTATGGTTGAATTTAAAATCAAACAGAGCAGTGCAAGATTTTAAGTTCAATTTTAGGAGAAAGGTACATAAACTAAGAATAAAAATAAAAACAAAAAGACCCTTGATGACCCAAAAAGGTAAAAGTCTGTAACGTAGAATATTTTTAATTTGCTGCATTTAAAGTTGAGAAATGTGTCTTGGTGGCAGAAGAGCGTCAGTGTTTCCGCGTTTAGGATTAAACTCCGCAGCACTCCCAGGCTCAGGTTTATAAGACCAGTTTCCCACTAAACCTGTCGCACTGGTATAGCTCAGTGGTTACTTTGAACATCAAATTCTACCTGAAGAATTACGTCGCTCTCTATCCCTCCCCGGGATCGAACCACGGGCGCTGTCCAGTGCTTTTTTTATTTCTCTATTTCCAAACAGTATCTTAAAAGTTATTTTTCTGCAGTAAAAGTCTCTTTAAGATGATCAAAGTACTGCTGCAGCACTGTGAGGTTGTTTCTCATGTTGATTTATTTCATTTTCTATTATTCTATAATTTATTTAATCTCTGCTTATATAGCTTTGTTCTTTTATTTATGTATTAATTGTTTTTATTTATTATTATAATTAATTAATTAATTTCTATTTATTTATCAATTCATTTTTATTTGGTTTTTTTTAAATGTCACATAAAGTTTATATTTATTTTCCATTGATTTGTCTTATTTATTTTTTATTTTTATTTCAACTTTTTTCCCATTATGTTTTGGGTAGCTGATCTTTATAAAGCCAGTTTCCTGCTGTAATTGTCGCACTGGTATGGCTCAGTGGTTACTTCGAACATCAAATCTACCTGAAGATTTCGCTGCTCTCTATCCCTCCTCGGGATCGAGCCACGGGCGCTGTCCAGTGTTTTTGTCTCACCTGCTGTTTGATGTTATGTTATGTTATGCTCTCAGTGCATCAGTCTCAGTTTGGTCCTCAAGATTCCTGAAAATCTGACTTTACTGTGGAACAAAAAAGGCCTCAGAGCACCGCTATGACAAGGCAGGAATATCACCCAGTGAGTATTATCAGATGACCACCAGAGGGAGACAATCAGAGTCAATCTGGTTTATTTATGTAAGGGGTGACATATAGGTGTGAACTACAGACACACATTTTGTTAAAGAGCTCAGGTGTGAATGGACAGAAAGTGGGAGGTCAAAGGTGTCAGTGATCCTCACAAACTCTGTCTCCAGTCTGGTTTGTCCTATAACTCTCTTCTGGCTATGAGACAAGTATTTGATAAGGAAGTAACCATCATCGTTAGTGACACCTGTCCCAATGCATTTGATGCCAGCAATAGTGTGTCATCAGTGTGAGAGGGGTTAAATATCTGGGACATCCTGAAGGTTACTTGTCAATGTCCTTTAACGAATAATCATAAAGTTTATTCGTAAAGCACTCATAAAAACCAATGTTACAAAGTGCTTTATACAAAAATAAAACAAAAATCACAAAAACACACACTTGAATAAACTTGGTAGAACAATGAATAATAAAAAAAACCGAAAACTTTTAAAACTATGGTTGAATTTAAAATCAAACAGAGCAGTGCAAGATTTTAAGTTCAATTTTAGGAGAAAGGTACATAAACTAAGAATAAAAATAAAAATAAAAAGACCCTTGATGACCCAAAAAGGTAAAAGTCTGTAACGTAGAATATTTTTAATTTGCTGCATTTAAAGTTGAGAAATGTGTCTTGGTGGCAGAAGAGCGTCAGTGTTTCCGCGTTTAGGATTAAACTCCGCAGCACTCCCAGGCTCAGGTTTATCAGACCAGTTTCCCACTAAACCTGTCGCACTGGTATGGCTCAGTGGTTACTTTGAACATCAAATCTTCCTGAAGATTACGTTGCTCTCTATCCCTCCCCGGGATCGGGCCACGGGCGCTGTCCAGTGTGCTTTTTTTCTCTATTTCCAAACAGCATCATAAAAGCTATTTTTCTGCAGTAAAAGTCTCCTTTAAGATGATCAAAGTACTGCTGCAGCACTGTGAGGTTGTTTCTCATGTTGATTTATTTCATTTTCTATTATTCTATAATTTATTTAATCTCTGCTTATATAGCTTTGTTCTTTTATTTATGTATTAATTGTTTTTATTTATTATTATAATTAATTAATTAATTTCTATTTATTTATCAATTCATTTTTATTTGTTTTTTTTTAAATGTCACATAAAGTTTATATTTATTTTCCATTGATTTGTCTTATTTATTTTTTATTTTTATTTCAACTTTTTTCCCATTATGTTTTGGGTAGCTGATCTTTATAAAGCCAGTTTCCTGCTGTAATTGTCGCACTGGTATGGCTCAGTGGTTACTTCGAACATCAAATCTACCTGAAGATTTCGCTGCTCTCTATCCCTCCTCGGGATCGAGCCACGGGCGCTGTCCAGTGTTTTTGTCTCACCTGCTGTTTGATGTTATGTTATGTTATGCTCTCAGTGCATCAGTCTCAGTTTGGTCCTCAAGATTCCTGAAAATCTGACTTTACTGTGGAACAAAAAAGGCCTCAGAGCACCGCTATGACAAGGCAGGAATATCACCCAGTGAGTATTATCAGATGACCACCAGAGGGAGACAATCAGAGTCAATCTGGTTTATTTATGTAAGGGGTGACATATAGGTGTGAACTACAGACACACATTTTGTTAAAGAGCTCAGGTGTGAATGGACAGAAAGTGGGAGGTCAAAGGTGTCAGTGATCCTCACAAACTCTGTCTCCAGTCTGGTTTGTCCTCTAACTCTCTTCTGGCTATGAGACAAGTATTTGATAAGGAAGTAACCATCATCGTTAGTGACACCTGTCCCAATGCATTTGATGCCAGCAATAGTGTGTCATCAGTGTGAGAGGGGTTAAATATCTGGGACATCCTGAAGGTTACTTGTCAATGTCCTTTAACGAATAATCATAAAGTTTATTCGTAAAGCACTCATAAAAACCAATGTTACAAAGTGCTTTATACAAAAATAAAACAAAAATCACAAAAACACACACTTGAATAAACTTGGTAGAACAGTGAATAATAAAAAAAAAAACGAAAACTTTTAAAACTATGGTTGAATTTAAAATCAAACAGAGCAGTGCAAGATTTTAAGTTCAATTTTAGGAGAAAGGTACATAAACTAAGAATAAAAATAAAAATAAAAAGACCCTTGATGACCCAAAAGGTAAAAGTCTGTAACGTAGAATATTTTTAATTTGCTGCATTTAAAGTTGAGAAATGTGTCTTGGTGGCAGAAGAGCGTCAGTGTTTCCGCGTTTAGGATTAAACTCCGCAGCACTCCCAGGCTCAGGTTTATAAGACCAGTTTCCCACTAAACCTGTCGCACTGGTATAGCTCAGTGGTTACTTCGAACACAAATTCTACCTGAAGAATTACGTCGCTCTCTATCCCTCCCCGGGATCGAGCCACGGGCGCTGTCCAGTGCTTTTTTTATTTCTCTATTTCCAAACAGTATCTTAAAAGTTATTTTTCTGCAGTAAAAGTCTCTTTAAGATGATCAAAGTACTGCTGCAGCACTGTGAGGTTGTTTCTCATGTTGATTTATTTCATCTTATATTATTCTATAATTTATTTAGTCTCTGCTTATATAGCTCTGTTCTTTTATTTATGTATTAATTATTTTTATTTATTATTATAATTAATTAATTTCTATTTATTTATCAATTCATTTTTATTTGTTTTTTTATTTTAATTTCAGCTAAAGTTTCTATTTATTTTCCATTGATTTGTCTTATTTTATTTTATTTTTTTTATTTTATCTTTTTTCCCATTATGTTTTGGGTAGCTGATCTTTATAAAGCCAGTTTCCTGCTGTAATTGTCGCACTGGTATGGCTCAGTGGTTACTTCGAACATCAAACCTACCTGAAGGTTTCGCTGCTCTCTATCCCTCCCCGGGATCGAGCCACGGGCGCTGCCCAGTGTTTTTTCTCCATCTAATGTCAAACTCTGTCTTTATATGTAACATTTACAGTGTTGTGTCCTTTCCGATGATTAAATCACAGCTGCAGCAGCATTGTGAGGTTGTCACATTAGCGCCCACAGAGCAGACAGCAGCAGCCTTCATAAACGCTGTTTCCTGCGGTTACAGACGCACTGGTGTAGCTCAGTGGTTACTTCTCTCCGAAAATCTATGTGATTACTTGGTTCAATTCCTCCCCGGGATCGAACCACGGGCGCTGTCCAGTGTTTTTTCTCACCTGTTGTCTGTTGTTATGTTGAAAACTCTTAAAAACCACAGTAACACTGAGTAAAACTGTGTGAGCTCGGCAGATAAAAAAGTTACATTTATTTCCGCAAACTGGCTGAGCAGCTCTAAGAGAACATCAAAGGCTGGTATTAGTATTTTTATTTTGTTTTATTAACTCTAAATGATATTGTGTATCTTCTACGATGGTATTTTAATCATACCTATACATGTTTTTGTGAATATCCTGATTAATATTTAACAATAACATCGTCGGTCGCTCAGCTGAAACTCGCCTCAACACTGATCCCTTTCGGCTTTCATGTAAACTGTTTTCACTTCAGCTGCGTCAAGTTACCAAGATTTACAATTCCCGGTTTTAACTCTTTTTACCGTCAAAATAGCGAATTTCGACAACTTTCCATGATAAATGTCCACAGTGATTGTTTCTGTTTTCATCTGCCTCAGTAACTGTGTGCAGCATGAGTGTAACAACATTCATATGTTTTAAAATTTGCCCCATACTATTTTAAAGAAATGCTACACTTAATTGTCATAATTCTAAACACAATTGATCCCTCATAAAATTAAGTTAATGCAACTACACCCCCCCACACACACACACACACACAGTGTTTTAAACGAATTATAACACTTTAAAATCAATTTTATACGATATGAGAAGCTTAATTGCAATAACATAATTTTATATGGAATCGACTGTGTTCATATTTATGATACTTAAGTAAAAAAACACCTTAAATTCCTTTAAATGAATGTGAAAGAAATAGTTACAATAACACAATATTAGTAGTAATCAACTGTTTTCATAATTCTGGTGATTAAGTTAAAAAAAATCCTTTCAAATATTGTTAAAAAATAGTATTATGAGAAATCAGTTGTTTTCATAATTCTGGTAATTAAGTAAAATAAAATTCCTCAAAATAATGTGAAAAATAGTTACAATAACATAATATCATTATTGTTGTAATTAAGTGAAGTAAGAATTCCTTTAAAATAATGTGGGGGAAAAGTAGCTGCAATGACATAATTTTATAAGAAATCAACTGTTTTTCATATTTATGGTAATTATATATTTATATACTCATTTACCAAATTATGAATACAGCTGATTCTCCATAAATTTTGTTATTGCAACTATTTTTTTTTAAATTTTAATTTAATTTTAAAGTGCCAGCCTGTCTGCTGTAACCCAGAATTCAAACAAAGTTCCTCGTCGATAAAGTGGGAGTATCAACAACAGACCGTGGATCAGATATTAGAATTGCTTTAGTTATTAAAATCCCAATTTCAGAGTTATGAACTGATCTGGAATCGGTTGTATGCAATTCGTTTCGCGCATGCGTATAGCCGACGCCGACGTTGGTGTGTTGACAAATATCGGGGGAGGGACCACTGCGGCGTAAGTAGATCTTTGTTCAGACTGGAATATATTCAGCACAATTTAGCACCGTCTGCCCATTTCAGCCCTTAAAATATCGATTTCTAGACTATGCTTATTTGCTACCGAGCCCACAAAGTTAGCTCAAAGGAAAGTGTTTTGTTAAACATCTGTAAAAACCGCTGGGGCCGAGCGGTTAATGTAGCACAAATTCAAGATCCGTGTCGAGCTAGCCACAATCAAACACAGCATTTCCGGTGCGATTCTCCAAAATAAAGTAAGTGTCGAGATAAATATTGCGATTTACCAGAGTCGAAGAGTAGAGAGGGCTTTAAAAAATATGACTTATAGTACGCTTTCATAATGTATTTTTTTTAATCGCTTCTTAATATCTCCTACACATTTTTAATTTGGCAAGCACGCATTTTGTGCTTTAATTTTGAAGGCGAAAACGGCCAGTTTCCGTTATCACCCATGGTAACGTTCTGTGACTCAGCTCGCGCAGCCTCGCAGCTAGCTAACAACAATGCTACTCTAAAGACCGTTTCAGGTTTAATCTTTAGGGTCGTTGTCGATTAAAGGCGTATCGATAATCAATATTGTGTAGTTTCGAGCAAAGTTTCCTCGGTGTTTTTGTCAAACTTATGAACTTGTTCCACAGTCTGGCAGTGGGCGCGAGCGAAGGCGGTCTCCTCGTCCAAGACTGTCGGCAGAAATGAAAAGGTGAGAAGAAGCGCCATTGTCAACTAAAAACAGTAAAAAATATGTTTCCAAACCAGGCCACCAGCTCACTGGTAACACGTAATTTGTTATTTTAATTAGCTAATTTAATCACAAAGTAACTGCTTTCGTTTTTTCCATGTGTGCAGCCAACAGAAAAGCCCTGAGCCAGATGGAAGTGTTACCATCAACGAGGAGGGTAAAAAAATACTCGATATACTTATTATATCAATGACACTATCTTAACTATGTTGTAAAAGGTATAAAGGTACACAAACGTATCAAAGGAATAGTATAATGTCTATATGTGCTTTGGGTCAAACACCTCACTTTCAGACAGCCTTTGAAAGTTGAAAAGTCATCAGTTGAAGTGGGTTCAAGTTTTAAAATGTAATGTCTCTTAAGTATAATTTCCCAATCCAGTGAAACCATTTAAAGCCACCATGAGTGACACTCTAAAACCAGTAAAACCTGCTTACTGGGTATGATTTTCTTCTAATCAGCTCCTATCTTATAAGAGCACACACGGATGTCTAAGAATACTTGAAACACTAATAATATGGTTTTAAGTGGTCTCAAATGGGTAGTTTATTGTTTTTAAGTGGGGCTGTATGGTGTATTAATCCGTAGATAGTATATTACATATGTAGATATCAATAAGCAAGCCTTCAGTTTGGAGAAGCAGGCTGGAGTCTGACATATAAGCAAAGCAATGTACTGCTGTGGAAAGGTCATCAACAAACGCATTTTTACCTGAAAAAAATCCCACCTATAAAGATCAATATCAGTTTAAGTGTACGTTAGATTTAGAATATTTTCACTGCTCGCCTGGATGTCAGACAGAGATTTCCAATGCGAAAATAAAGCCAGACTCCATGGAGAAAAACAGTGATTGAACACAGGAGCTGTGTTAGTGAAGGTAAAGCAGTGAAAATACTCTTAATATACAGAACACTTAAACTGCTATTGATATTAAAGGTGGGACATTTTTTTAAGGTGGTTAAAATATGTTTAGCTGCTGACCCCCTCCACAGCAGTACATTGGTAAGTGCTTTGTCATTACTTCTTCCTGTTTATCATAACTGGGGCCAGGCTGACTGACATCTACTGTTCGTAATAATAATACACTGACAGTGGATAATTACCCTATACAACCTCCCTGTAAACAAAAAAAAAATCCTATGAGATAATTTTGACAACTGTAAAGCTGACTGACATTTTATGTGGCTTTGTGCTCTTTCAGGGTCTGTAGCCACGGCAGAGGACCCGGCAGCTATTGCAACCATTCAGTCTGCTGCCACCTTCACTGACCAACCCATTAAATATCTCTTCAAGACAGAAGGAGCAGGCGGGCAGGTAGGAAATAGTATCAACAAAAACGTTTTGAAGAGACACTCTTACTTTTTTTTCCAGAGCGATGTCTTATTCTCTGTAATTCACTGTGGTTGAGCTTTTATGTACTTGTACTTGTTTTTCTTTTTTTTCCTTAAACTTATGTTGTTTACGTTGTTTGGGGACATTTATGATGTGTGCTTTTATGCTGTTTTATTGCTCTTGTTATTTGTAAGGTGACCTTAAATGTCCTGAAAGGCGACCATAAATAAATTGTATTATTATTATTATTATTATTATTATTAACAACAGCAAATACACTCTATAAGTATTCAGGGGGAACAGTTATTAAGGGAAAATCTCTGTGGACATAATATTTTTACACAGACAGACCTCAGCATGACAAGAAAATGGAAATATATTTGGAATTAATATTGCGAACACTAAGTTAAAAAAGTATGGACAAAGCACACAGGACTGAAGTGAAATTAAGATTTTTCCACAAGTTTGGTTCTTCACAAGATCTTCAGGGTCACATGACTGACATCTGTAACCATCCTAATCTGTGGAGAAACAAACAAACAAAAAATAAAGCCAAGAGCAGTTCCACTTTTAGCCAAACCATCATCATAAGATTCCCCCTACTTTGCCCTTTTTGATCATGTCTTTCTTATGCTACAATCCCCAGAAGAGAATTTGTGAGCAGTAAATAGCATTTGACACAATAAATTTGCAATTGATTAATAGTAGTCTTCATAAGTGCAACATGTTTGTGCTAAAAAGATATTGGCAAAAAATATTTTCAGCTTTTCTACTATGATTGCATAGAGAAAGCTGTTTTGTAGTCATAGGCGCGTGGTGAATGCTGGGGAAGAGTGTTTTTTAAACTTTTGTGGGAGACACTTTTACATTTAATATAGATATGATTGAATAAACATACCATAATATCAGGTCCCTACAGGCGTTAATGCTGTGATATAATACACTATCATGTATTTGTGAATTACGCACGTTTTGAGACAGTGTTGCTGTGCTAACATCACAATGCCATTAGCCTATGTTATATTCATGTAGGGATTTGCAGCATCAACAGCTACAAGTCCTTGGAGACTTTTTTTTTACCAGTGATTAAGCATTTTAACACTGTTGGGTAAAAGTGTTAAATCCTTTTTGTTTGACCAGAAAAAGCCCTGAAATTACCACTGCCAAACCCACCAGCCCCCATTTAAATAAACTGTAATCAAACATGTATAAAGCCAGCATATTTCCACACCTAACTGGGTAAATTAAGGGTTAATTTTCACCAAAACCAGAGCTGAAAATTGTTGCAACAGTCAGTGGATGTGACGATAGTGATTTTGGGGCTGTTTCTGGTTAAAACAAAAAGGATCTCACTCTTAAGAAAACAGTGTGTCTCTGTAGGATCCTTTTCATAACGCTGTCAGATGCTCATAATAACAACCTGAGTCTGTCAGCAGCAAAACAAGCACTTTTAGGAAATGTAAATTGATGGTGCAAACGCCCTAAATGTGTTTACATTACAGCCTGGCTGCTCAATACTGGACCAATTTCTAAAAATGTTCCCATTAGTCAGTTAGACAAAAAACATGATATGCACACGAATTTAACATGCTCATTTTTTATGTTGTTGACGGTGCCAGCATGCCGGTCATATGACCCCCTGGTCTCAGAGCTCATGACCCACTTTATGAAAACCTAAAAGCAGAAGTTAGATTCATACTCTGTGTCTGTATGCTCTACAGCGTTTCACGTGCCACCTCAGTGATGATGAATTATTGAACACTCAGTGTAATGTGTTGTGTCCCAGGTGACCTACAGAGTGATCCAGGTGTCAGATGGCCAGTTGGAGGGTCAGACGGACGGAGCTGCAGCGGTCAGCCTGGTCACTGGTTTCCCAGCAACCACTCAGACTGTCACACAGGTGAGCATCAATTCCTGATCTCTATAAAACACAAAACTACTCACCCTGTGCAGTCACCTTTCAAGCCCGACATGCTCGCTATTAAAATCGATTTGGTTAAAATGACGGAGATTAAATGATAATTAATGTTATTTCTTTGATTAACTTGATGACCGGCCAGAATGAAACATGACTGTTGGTTAAAATGCTCTCTGCGCTGTTCAAAGATTGTTTGTGGGGAAAGAAGCTCCACTCTAGTCGGGTTTTCATTACAGTTTTGTGCAAAACTTAAACAATATTTTCAAAATGTCAATAAAACACAATTGCGAGATGACTGTTTCCACTGAGTGATTTTTTATGCGACTTCTCTCACGATAACATTCCAAGAAGCGGGATGTTTGAAACATTAGCAGGTTTATTTCTATTGCAGCCAACGCACTAGCTTTCATTATTTACAATCGAAGGCGACGTAGGCGTGTTATGCGAGCAATAATGGAAAGGCGAGCCCCTTATATGTGGGAGTGGCCACGTACGAGGGATTTCTGGGAGCTGATAGTTCACGATTCACAGAGGAATTGTGGATTAAAAACGTCTGGATGATCAGTTCAACTCTTGAAGAGTTATGTGATGCAGTAACAGCTCTTGTAGCTCCTGCTGCATCATGAGGGAGCCAGTTCCTCCTGACAAGCACAAAGCCATAGCATCATGTGACCTATAACAGTGACAAGTGTTTTGGTTTTTTTTGTTTTTTTTAATTGACGTGTTTCCATTAGATGTATTTTGTATTCGCAATTTCAATGACTGTCTCTTCGATGTCAGGCTGTGTTCTCCCAGCCTGAGGGGTTGGAGGGAGACGGCAGCGCAGAGACACAGTACACCTACTACCCTGCCACCATCGCAGACGCCACCACCGGCACCATGGTAACCACAGTCCAGGCCTCTGACACACTGCTGGGCCAGACCACACCCACAGGTAATGACCGCCCCTAATAAAGCCTGACACAGAACAAAACCTTTAACACACAATAATGCAATCATTTGCAAATCCTTTTTGACATTTATTCCATACAGTACTCAGACACGACTTTTGATGTTCAAACTGATGAACATTAGTGTTTGTTTTGTAAATATACTCTGATTTTAAATTTGATTCCTGTAATATGTTCCAAAAAAGTTGGGACAGGAGCAAGAAAAAACTGTGGAAAATTCAAAAACCCCTGGATCATTTCACAGGTCAACAGGTGAACTGGCAACAGATCAAAGTATCATGACTGGGTGTAAAGGGAACATCCTGGAGAGGCTCAGTTGTTCACAAGCAGAGGCATTTTATGGGAAACTGTAAAAAAAAAAAAAAATAGTTCAAAAGTTTGAGAACAAAGTTATCAAGCCACAACTGCAAGAAATTTAGGGCTTTCACCATCTTTAATCCATAAAAGAGCCCGGCCGGTATATATCGGTCAGCAGATTTTCTCGGCAGATATTGCCCCATCACAGATATATCTGCAGCGGCTTATATGTTCTCTGACATGCATAACATGAAAAGTTAGTTTTTAACAGAATATAATGCAGAAAAAGATGCTCAGAGTAATTTAGAATGATCAAATTCCCAATTAAGTTTACCGTTTCAGTGCGGTGATGTCATTTTTGACACTAAAAGTAGTTGTTAAACTGTAAAGTTTCCTGCCTCCTTTACATATTCTGAGAGATAATTGCACTGCATTTTTCATTCCTGAGTATCGGCATCGACATCGGCCCCCAAAATCCCGTAGCGGTTGGGTTCTAATCCCTGATATCGTCAAAAGATTCAGAGACTGTGAAAAATCACATCTATATCCGTAATTGAATACTCTTTAACTTTGACCCCGTAAGGTGGCATTGCATTAAAAACTTGCTTATGTAAAGGATATTACTACATGGGCTTGGTAACAATTTGAAAAACGAACATCAGTAAACACAGTTTGTCGCTGCATCTACAAATGTAAGTTTAGACTCTACCGCACAAAGTGAAAGACGGAAATAAACAACATGCAGAAACACCACCAGCTCCTCCGAGCCCGAGCTCATCTGAAATGTACTGACACAAACTGGAAAAGTGTGCTGTGGTGTGACAAGTCCACGTTTATAATTGTTTTTGGGAACTGTGGACGCCATGTTCATTGGGGTTGTACAAACTTTCTAAATCATCGACCACAAGCTAATTTGTAATGTAATTTTTGAGGAGCGTGCATAATTTAAAGGCTTAATATGTGAGGATTTTTAAAGATGTTCATCATAACATGCTTCGTCTTCTTTTTTTTTGTTTTCCAGGGCAGCTTTATGTGATGATGTCTCCCCAGGAGGTTTTGACGGGTTCCAATCAAAGGACAATCGCACCTCGCACTCAGCCATACATAGCGTAATTACATCATAATTTTACATAATTTCAGCACTGTTGCTTGAATCTTCCACATCCAGCCAGCGGAGCAGACTTAAAATCTTTGTTGTGATGTGTCTGTAGAAAACAGGAGGCTCCTCGGGGTTCCAGAGACGATAAACGGCGAGCCCAGCACAACGAAGGTTAGCGCTAACGTGAGCTCAGTGCGAGAAGTTGAAGATGTGGCTGTATTTTACTAAACATATTGAAGTAGGTGTGAATGGAAGAGAAAAGTTCAATTAAAATGTTGTTCCCTACAGTTGAGCGCCGGCGCCGGGACAAAATCAACAACTGGATAGTGCAGCTGTCAAAGGCCATCCCAGACTGTAACATCGACTACACCAAGACAGGACAGGTGAGACACACCTCACCCTGGTTTCCAAAAGGACAAACTTTACACAATAATAATTACTTCACAAAGTGACATCATACACAGAAAATTCAATGAAAAAAGGGATTTCTGTACATGGTCAGAGAGATAAAACAAAGGTTAAGAAGAAACTGCATTAAAAAATAAAGGATTGAGAAAGAAAAAACATCATTTTCTGAGTGTTTAAGTTGTCTTTTGTTGTTTTTTTTTTTCAGAGTAAAGGAGGAATCTTGTCCAAAGCCTGCGAGTACATCAAGGAGCTCCGACAGAGCAACCTGAAGCTGGGAGAAGATATCAGCACTCTCGATCGTCTCAGGATTGACAACCAGCTACTTCGACAGGAGGTTTGTCTTTTCCCAAAATTTAGGTCTTGTTAGTATAAAAAAGTCTGTGAAACAACATTTAATACGATCTACAGACTGATCTTCTGGTTGATTTTTATGCCTTTATGACAGCCGAATTTCTTCAAATTAGGCAAAAACCTCCACTTAGACTCAAGGATGAGCTGATAAGATTTTGGTGGTCATAGGTCTAAGCTCAAGGTCACAGTGACCTTGCATTTGTATCATTTTTTTGGATGCAATTTCTCAAGAACACTTTGAGGAAATTAATTCAAATTTGGCACAAACGTTTGAGTAGACTATAAAGGATGAGCTGATTAGATTTTGGTGGTAAAAGGTCATGGTCAGTGTGACCTTGTGTCCGTCTCATTCCTGTGAAAGAATATGTCAAGAAGGCCTTAGGGGAGTTTTGTCAAGTATGGCACAAACGTCCATTTGGTCTCAAGGATGAGCTGATTAGATTTTTGTGGTCAAAGGTCACGGTGACCTCGCATTTGTCTCATTCTTGTGAATGCAAAAACACCTTGGGGGAATTTATTCAAATTTGGCACAAACTTGGACTCGGTAAAGAACTGTAAGAATCTAACGGTCGAAGGTCAAAGGTCAAGGTCATGGTGACCTCATACAACATGTGTTTGACCATAACTGAAGAACCACCTTGAAACTGCTGATTGTATAGATCCTCTGTGTGTGAAGCGTCCATGTTTTCACACATGGATGTAAACGGATCCCACGGATCCTGATAAAAAGTCTTTGAGTTCATTAATCTAAAAACAAGGCCTTAATTAGTATGAAATTGATGTAAATTAATCTTTTAAAAGTCTTAAACATGCTCAGACATGGGAAGAAGGATTTTATTAATAGTTTTTTTCTGATGTTGCATAGTGAAATCTCAAAATATTTGGCAACATCTATTTTTTTGTTAAATAATTTAATGAATTCCTCCTCCTCATGGAAATCCAAGCAGTGAAATCTTACACGCAGAGTAAAAAATGCAAAATAGCCTAGAAAAAAAATCCAAAAATGCCAGATATATCCCACTTCTGTCGATAAATCACACACATAATTTTATGATAATGTAACATGTTCATTTTCTTCACTCTAAAAAGGGCTGTTTTTCACTGGACAAAAAAAGGTTTGATGTTACAATAAACATTTGAGCCAAAAAAAAATGTCCTTCTTCAATTTTGGTTATAAGAACATTTATCTTAAAAATTTAAAAACATAGTGGCATTTAAAAAAAAAGTCTTAAAAAGCCTCAAATCTACGTTTCCTGAAGCTGCAGGAACCCTGTCTCGTTATGCTCTGCTCTCCGGCCGCCGCCATCACTGTGGTGCTGGAGTCGATCACATGACCACTGACGGTGGAAATGGCGATGTGTGGGTTAACCACGGTCATCACTCGTCCCCGTGACAGATCCGCGCTCTGCGTGAATGTGGGACTCGTTTGTCACTGGTGTAAAATTAGTTATGACCCAGTTTTTATCCGAGTTCACGATCCAGCTACAGAGGAAATCAGCAAACATAAAAATTCAGTTTCTTCCTTCACAGTCAGATTTTATACAGAATTTAATACAACTCAGAAAACAAAAAAGGACTTCAGCCATGAAACACACACAGAAAATGTCCAGCCGAACCATCAGTGGAAGACAGCTGTCTTCATCCGTCCCTGAGGGGTCTGTTACCAGCATGTTACTCAGGACGCAAATTCAATTATTACTGATTTTTAGTCTGCAACTAATGATTATTTTTAGCATTGATTAATCTGCTGATAATGTCCTATCAATAAAGAGATTGTGTGGTCTAAAAAATGTCAGAAAATGTTAAAAATGCTCATCACAGAGCCCAAAGAGATGTCAGTGAATGTCTTGTTTTGTCCAATCAGCCGTCTAAAACCCAAATATATTTAGTTTACTATAATCTAAGACAAGGCGATGAGGAGCTGGAACTGTCACTTTTGACTTTTTTTTTCTCGAAAATTGACTTAACATAGTATTCGAATGTAAAACTAGTTGATTAATCGATTAATTGAGTAATCATTACAGCCGTTATTGATGTTATGGAGCAGAGCCTTTTTGTTTTTCTCCAAATCTTAAGTTTATTTTTGGAGCAGCTGATGCAGTGATTTGCAGATGAAACAATGTCATTCATTCTTACATTTTTTATATTTTTTTTGTTATTAAAGTTTTATTATATTTTTCCGTATACAAGAAGAAATAAACAGTCAACTGTGGAGATGAGTGAGAAAGAAAATGTTTGAATGAGGGGGCACCATTTATATATTCAATCCCCTTCTACAGCTTGTTATTTTAGAGTCAGAAACTACATTTCAGTGGCATTCAACGTTGATATTTTCAAATTATACTATGTTTTATTTTATATTTTAGGGATGCACGATATTATCGGCACATCATCAGTGTCTGTATCAGTCAACATACTGACTTCTGTCTATCACAAACCGATATTTTAAATTATTTATTTATTTTTTATTGACAATGTGAACATGTACAAAAAAAATCAACACTAAGTTGAAGTAATTTTCTTCAAAGCATGAAAAGCGTTGTATTTTATGTCTCCATCACATAAGAGTATGTATAATATGATGTTAATTCCACACAGAAGTGACTAGATGATCATTAAAATTAGGCGGGAAAAAAGTTAATATATTGGTATCGGTAACGGTTATCGGCCAAAAGAGTTATTATATATCGGCATATTGGATATCGACATAAAATCCAATATTGTGCATCCCTAATTAAAAGTAATATTTCTTACATACATCATAGTGACATTGTACTGGTTTACCAGCATGAGCAGTAACTGAGGTCTGATAAACATTCAACCAGGACCAGAACCAGGCTGTTTAAAGCCAGAATATCACGTATGAAGTATTTAGTTACATTGTTCTGAAAGACCAATTATCGGCCTAACGTAGCACTCAGACATCCAGTTTCCACTTTCAGTAACTATTAATACAAGACGATTATGTTACTCTGTGTTTCTGCTGCTCAGGTGGAAGACTGGAAGTCCAAGAATCAGATCTTGAGGAACCTGCTGCGACAGCACGGCATTGTGGGATCATCCAGCACAGACCCCCAGTGAGACGCCTGATGCCGCTGGGTATTTGAAGACAACCATGTATGGGCCAAAAGAGTACTTGAAACGCTTTGAGATACTTTATTTGTGATCAAGAGTGCATGAAAGAGGGGGGATAATTGAACATTGTCATTAAAATTCAAACCCAGCTTCTTTTGCCGAATGGCACCTTTGAATATTATCTATAAAGCTTTTTACAAAATGTAAATCCTTTGCCTGGTGAGTACAACCTGATTATAGTAACATAATGTAAAAATTAACACCTTAAGTTCCAAAAATCATCAGTTTGAGCCTTTGAAAACGGAGCTAATTAGTTTGATTTCCTGCAAAAACACAGACAGAAGACAATGAGCAGCTTAATAAGACATGACCCAAAAAAATAGTAAGAAATTAGTAAATAGGTACAAGAGTATTACCCGAAAATGGGCTAAAAAAGAAAAAGAAATGCCTCAAAAAAGTTGCTGAAAAAAAGAAAAAAAAACATTTTTTGTAACATAATTTAAATATAGAATTATAATAATTATGAATACAGCCATTTTTCTTTTTTAATTTCACCCTCTAAAAAACAAATAATAACGTTTGACTCCTTTTCTTGTCACCTTTTACTAATTTTTCTGCAGTTTGCGTGACATTTCTTCCAAAGTTGCTCACTGCCTTTTCACCTGTGTGTTACAGAGAAATCAAACCAATTAGCTCAGGTTTCAAAGGGTTAACCAGTGTAACAGAGCCCTCATTGAACGCCTTCCTCCGCAAACATGATTGTTTATTAACCTCCAGTACAGTAAGCTCTAAAATATGACCAACTGCTCATGTCATCCTCTGTTAACCTCCGCAGTACTGTGCTTCTCTCTGTCTGATGCATTTATGGTGAAAAAAAACATCGCGTTCATGCTTTGACTTGTTTTCCATCTGAACGATATTTACACTTTGACCGGTTTGTTATCCAGTTCATAGTTTGGCTCATTTGCTTTGTATTTTTGTATGTTTCATGAGATCTCAGTGGGGACAATAATTGCATTGCAACAATGTAACTAAGGAAACGGGGTTGTTAAACATTGCATTGTAGGTAGGCTATGTATGTCTTTATAATAAAAAAAATCAAATAATATACTGCATGTCATAAGCCACTTTCAGTTGTGTTTATTAAAGTTGGTTAATTGGTTAAAAATGTTTTATTTTTTCAAATCTTGCATTATAATTATTTATCAGAGGGGGAGGGGTGGTGCAAAAAAGTGAAAGCATGTTAAATAATTATGTAATCATAGTTTTTATATTGGCCTTAGGGACTGTTCTTTTATTTTTGATATTTTTGGCTTTGTTCATGGATATGGCATACATTTTGGCAAGATTGTGTATTTTTGCTTAATCTGTGAATTTCCAGCTCAGCTCCTACAATAAGTCTAAAATGCAGCGTGGAAACTAAAGTTACGTTCAGACTGTTAAGAGAAAAAAATGCTCCATTGAAACCCATTCAAACTGACATTTTTGATCCCACAGCCATCAAAGCTTAAAAATATGCTTTTTATTATTTCTGGGTGTCATTCTGGGCTTTTTTCCTTGGAATTTGTAATTTTTACTATTTTCTACCTGATGATGTCATTTTTACCAAATCTGGCATATGGAGAAAATAGATGCTATTTCCACTAGGTGCACTGTCACAATCAACGTTGCTGAAACCACTGACATATCCCACACTTTAATTAAAACAAAAAATCTACTTTACATGTAATATATTGAAAACAATTCATTTTTTGTGTTTTTTTTCTTTATCTAAGTACGGTGACATTATGACAAAAAACCCTGACATTTAAAGGGTTAAAATTCTGAAAAATATGAATATTTGATATTATTAGGACTTATGTTGGTTAAAAAAATAAACAATGAAGGTGGAAAATAATATTAATGTGTAATATTTTTTAAAACTTGATTTTGAAAAGTGGATTTTGTGAGCAGAGGAATATGAGTGTGTGTAATATTAAAGTTATCCCAAAGGGTTAAATGGAAGCATTTTGTAATAATTTTACAGTTGATTTTTAAAGAAAACATGCCGCCAAAATTACAGTTTATCACAGCTGGAACTGAAAAAACAAACAATGAAAATATTATGTAGGGCAAATGGTTGTGTCAGGAAAAAACATCAAATTTTAGATTAAAATAGTGATATTCACTCAAAATAGCCTGATTCAACATGTCTTATTTTAAATTTTACCCACAAAAAAACCCAAACTTATTATGACCTAACCATCATGTATGACAAGAACTAAAAAAAATAGAAATACAGCTTTTATTTATGATTTATTTATTTATTTATGGTGGAGGGAAAGTCATGCATCTTCCCAAAATCACTCAGGGAGGCTCAGGGAAAAAAAAATCACTAAATAAAGGACAGTCCTTTATGAGTTCATATATATATATATATACATAACGCCTTTCACAAACTCATGGTCGGTTATAAATTAAATTAAATTAAAATTAAATTAAATTAAATTTAAAAAAGACCCTTGAGGGTGAATGAGGATGACCTCAAGTAGTCGTGAGTGTGTTTTATTTTGAAGGTTCTTTGCGGAAGTACGTTAGTCCATTGGCGCTAGCAGAGTTGAGCTCCTGCAGGTCGTGAATATTTCTCGACCTCTGCTCTGTTTTTACTGATAAAACGGGACACCAGGACAACGTGAAGCGACCCAATGATCTGTATACTGCTGGTCGCCGGTCACGGCACCGTCTTAGAGACACAAATTAAGGTAAGTAGCCTGAATTTCGCAGCACAGAGGAGATAACTTGAAGCGGAGCAAAGTTCGCATTTCGAGCTCGTACGCCGAACCTCCTTTAAAAATCTGCCATTTCTCCGCTGTGTCACCTGTCGGCTCGCGTGCACACCTGTTTGACCAACAACTTTTACATTTAATTAATCACGAGGATACACCAGAACATTCGGCTGACATATGACCCGCCAATGTTACCGGTATTTTTAAAAAACAATACTTTTTTTATCATGTGCTCGCAGTCTTCAGCGCCCCCTACCGAGCAATGTGGTGGACTGAAAGTGGAAAACACACTATAGCAGGGGTATCAACTAAAAACCAAAGTTGCTAAAATTTCCTCCAAACCTCATACCTAAAATCACAATCACGATTAATTGAACAGGTTTACCTCGATTATGATTAATGTGTGATTATTTAGCTTTTTTTGAGGTTTATTTATTGCCATCGTAATACACACATAATCTCTGCAGCAGCTGAACATCATTAATAGCAGTGTGTTGAACAAGCTGAACAAGTTGGAAATGTTTGAATTTTTTTTCATAAAAAATGACTTACATGCTGAAAGAAATAATTGCCAGTTAATTTTTGTTATTAATCGACTAATTGTTTCAGCTGCACTTTTATCTGATAATAGTAGTGAAGTAAAAAAGTACAGTATTTCCCTCTGAAGTGTAGTCGAGTAGAAGTGAAAGAGGCAGAGATTAAGATACTCAAGCAACTAAAAGTAACCTCAGATTTGTACTTAAGTACAGTACTTGAGTGAATGTACTCAGTTACAGCTCACTGACAGTTTCATCTGACCATGGTGTGTTTGAGTGTAATAAACACATGATTTATTATTATTTATTATTATTTATTATTTCTCCTATAGCTGCCAACAGCCTGCCAACATTAGTAAAAAAATAATATAGTAGAAACTAGTAAAAATTCACAAATTTCAAGGCATAACATCCAGGAACATCCTTCACATAATCTCTGCAGCAGCTGAACATCATTAATAGTAAAGTGTGTTATTTCGGTGATTTGTAAGCTGCATTTGAGTCCATTTTTTGTCCCGCCTCTCCCAGAACGATGACACAGGCTTGTACAGCCACCTGACCGGGGTACCAAAGGCTTTACTTCCTGGCATCGGAGGAAAGAAGATCCTCGACTTTTGGTGGGAAACAGTCAACATGTGAGTAACAGCGGCAGGCGGCCTCAGACAGAAACAGGCCAAATTTCGAGATGCACCTGGCTGCAGACGAGGTCCGCAGCACATGTGCAATAAGCATCTCCAGAGTTTTGGGAGTTTTGTGAAGTGTTTCGGGGTTTTTTTTTTGATGTCGTTGGAATCGTTGTTTGGTAAAAAATGAGGCAAATGTTTGAAACTTGTGTGAATTATTGGTTTTATTCTTTTTGTCTTTATACACTCAGGGTCTTCCAGTTAATTCAATTCAAAACACGTTATTCGTCCCCGAGGGGCAATTCGCAGGGCACGCAGAGCAGTAAGGTGAAAAACTATACATAACGACAATGACCTAAAAGACAAGAAATTTAAAAGAATTTTTTAAAAAAAGCAATAAATGTGCACAGGCATAGCCTATTCACATTGTTTATAAGAAAAATATTTATAATTTAATTTGATTAAAGCATTGCAAACAATTGCATTGATCTAAATTAAATGACTTTATACTGACGAACTTTTAAAATTTAAACTAATTACAAACGTTTGAGATCCAGTGTAATTAACTTCTCAATTTAACATTTGTTACTTGCAAAGTTTGCAATTTAAAATATAATATAGCGGCTCTTTTAACATTTAAAACTTCATACAGACCCACTTTCGCTGCTGAGACGATGTGATTTCCAGTTCTGTGCTCTTATGTCCGTGTCTCTGCAGCTCGCCGGTCTTGCAGTTTTCTGATTCTCTCTCGACTCCTCAGACATTCGTCGGTTAACCTCTGATTGCATGTCTGCTTTGTCTCCAGGCGACAGCTGTTCACGGAGGTGTATCTGGTCACTAACGCGGACAAGTGAGTTCTAACAGCTGCATGAACCACGAGGTGAAGCGACAGTTTCCTCCCAAAATGGCATTTTAATATTCTGCTCCTTTTTTACTGGACGCTGTTACACTGAGCAGGTATAAGCACTACGAGCGCTGGGCCACCGCCAACGACTTCCCCGTGGAGAACGTAGTGAATGACGGCAGCACCACGCTGGAGGACCGTCTGGGCGCCGTGGCCGACCTGGAGCTCGCCATACGCAGCCGTAAACTGCAGGATGACATCATGGTGGTACGATGAATCCATCTGTTGTTGCTGTTGGAGCGTTTCCACTCGCACAACTGCTCCGTTACGTTTCTCTGTGTTTATTCTGATAATTCAGCGGGCTTCATGCAGCAATTTTCTCTTAAATTTCTCTCGTATTTTCTCTTAATTTTCTGGTTAGAGAAAAAAAAGAGACTCCAGATGCAGCAAAAGCTCTTAAGCACCCAAATCTGCTCTAAGTCACCTGTCAGCACAGGTAACGCCCCCTAAACCCGGTATAAAAGCAGGTTTTGTGCAAAGACACGACACCAAAAAAGGCTGTAAGAAGAAAAACTTCTTCAGTAGTGAAACTGACATACTGTTAAAAAACAAAGTAAATGTGATTTCACTTAAATGTATTCAAGTATTATAAGTAAAAGTACACATGCAAAAAGGCTTAAATAGATGTAATAAATCAAAATAATTTAAATAATAATAAGAAAAAGCAGCAAGTCCTCATACGTACAGTTTATATATGAGTTGGAAATGTTTGAATTTTTTTTTTCATAAAAAATGACTTACACGATGAAAGAAATAATTGCCAATTAATTTTTTTTAGTAATCTACTAATTGTTTCAGCTGCACTTGTATATTTTCATGTTTTTGATTTGTGCAAAAATCTTAATTTGTAACATTTGTCATCTGATAACAGTAGTGGAGTAAAAAACTACAGTATTTCCCTCTGAATTGTAGTCAAGTAGAAGTGGAAAGAAGCAGAGATTAAGATACTCAAGCAACGTAAAAGTAACCTCAGATTTGTATTTAAGTACAGTACTTGAGTGAATGTACTCAGTTACATTTTGGTCAGCAGAGGGACGCACAATAACTGAAATTACTGTACAGTAGTGTCCCTTAAGCCCTGAAATGAAATAATCCATTTATTATATTTACTCTAAAACATCATCTAAATTTGATTAAGTGATATTCATGCATTTTTTAAACATTTCCCAAATATAAAACTTATTTTTCCTTGCGTTAAGCAGCAACTTGTGGACTGTGAAAGCAGAGTGTTTTTCTCTTAGTGCTGTTGACCACTCGTAAAAAAATTCCCTCACCTAAGAGAAAAGCAAAAACAAAAAAACATTGGTGAATCCCAAAAATCAATGGGTACTAACAAAATAAAACAAATCGTTGTTGCAAGAGAAATAAGAGTAAATGTGTCATTATGTGCCGTATGTCGGTCACGCAGTGAGGATTTTGTGTCTGCAGATTGCAGGAGACATGCTGTGTGCAGACCACAACTTTGACATTGCTCAAGTGATCCGCTTCTTCAGGTCAGAGGTGATTTACCACAACGCAGTTTTATTATTTAACCGAACATAAAACCACACAATCAATCGAGTGCAAAGGATTCATATCAAGGTCGTGTAAATCTTTCTGTCATGAGCAGCCTGTTGTTTTGTGTGCTGCAGCCCGGAGAGCTGATGATTTACTACGAGCTGGAGGAGAGTGAGAAAAGCAGCTCCAGGGGCATTGTGGAGGTTTGCCCGGACACACATAGGTGAGAATTTTTTATTTATTTATTCATTTTTTGTCCCATAATGCACAACATGTTGCAGCCGCAGCATTAGGAAGTCATATTGCATGCGGTGTTTCAGAAATGTGTTTACATACGTTAAATACGTCACTCTGAGGGAGATTTGTTTTTATTGTGCTGTAGTTTGTGATCGGGATGTCTCAAGAACATCTTGAGGGACTTTTTTCAAATTTGGCACAAACTTTCATTTGGACTCAATGATGAACTGATTGGATTTTGTTGGTCAAAGGTCACAATGATCTTGTCTGTCTTTTCTTGTGAATGCAATAGCTCAAGAAGGCAGATTTTCCTCAAATTTGGCACAAACGTTCACTTGGACTCAATGATGAACTGATTAGAATTTGGTGGTCAAAGGTCAAGGTCACTCACAAAAGTTGTTTTCTGCCATAACTCAGTAATTTATACAATCATTTTGACAAAGCTGAAGGCAAAGATCAAGGTCACTGTGACCTTGAATTTGTCTCATTCTTGTAAACACAACGTCTCAAGAACGCATTAAGGGAATTTCTTCAAATTTGGCACAAACGTTCACTTGGACTCAATGATGAACTGATTCGATTTTGTTGGTCAAAGGTCACAATGATCTTGTCTGTCTTTTCTTGTGAATGCAATAGCTCAAGAAGGCAGATTTTCCTCAAATTTGGCACAAACGTTCACTTGGACTTGAGAATGAACCGATTGGAATTTGGTAGTCAAAGGTCAAGGTCACTCACAAAACTTGTTTTCGGTCATAACTCAGTAATTTATACATTTTGACAAAGCTGAAGGCAAAGATCAAGGTCATTGTGAACTTGAATTTGTCTCATTCTTGTAAACACAACATCTTAAGAACACATTAAGGGAATTCAAATTCAAATTTGGCACAAACGTTCACTTGGACTCAACGATGAACTGTTTAATTTTGGTGGTCAAAGGTCAAGGTCACTGGGAACTCACAAAACATGTTTTTGGCCATAACTCAGTAATTTTTACAATAAATATGACAAAATAGAAGACAAAGGTCAACATGAATTCGTCTCATTCTTATATTATATTATTATAATATCTGGTATTTGATATCACCAGAATATCTTGAGTAAATGTTTTCAAATTTGACACAAACGTCCACTTGGACACAACGATAAACTAATTAGTATTTGGCGGTCAATGGTCACTGTGACCTCACAAAACAGGCTTTTCTTCATAATTCATACACTAATTGTGACAAAATGTCACACAAATGTCTAATAGGATTAAATAAGGAGGACGTGAATTTTATATCCAGAAGATTAACTTCACTGTGACGTCATAAAGTTAAAAACAAAACACGTTTCTGGCCGTTATTCAGTGTCATATCTGTGGCACTGAAGGGAAACATTTGGTCAGATAATGAACTGGTGACACTAATTTTGGGTCTCCACCTTGTAAATAATTGTAGATCGTCTGAGCTGCTGGTGGGAAGATGTTTGTGATGCAGACGTGTTTTTAGAGACTCGGATGTAAACTGTAACTTGACGAGTTCACGGAGGCTTACAGCTGCAAGGTGGTAATTCCAGTTTTCCGAATCAGGATAACTCGCTTCCTGGAGAAACCGCAGGAGGGTCTGACAGCGTCCCGGCTGGCCAGCGTGGTGTTTTACTGCATCCGGAGAGACACACTGTCCCACCTGTCTGACTTCCTCAACCTGCAGCTGCAAGCCACGGACAGGTCGTTCGGACGATTCTGGGTTCGTAAGTGCTAATTAAAGAAGTTTTATTTCAGCAAATTTATTACTTTACCACCTCACACAAACTAAACTTTCCTGTATAAACTAAAACAACTACTGAGACCAGGTCTGCTTTGTAGCTCTTTAGACAAATATGAGACTAACCATTGTGTTCAGTGGAAAGATTGATTTTAATTGCACTATTTTATAAAACATCAGTGCATTTTTATGAATGAATAAATGAATAATCAGCACCTTTATGGCTCCTCTCTTCAGGAGTGGCTCATTAATGAGAAACAACGCGATGTGTTTGGGATGAAGCTTCCCACCGGCTTCCAGCTCATCGGACAAGTGGTTTGTTTTTTTACTTCAGTTCCTCAGCCGCGTTTGTTTTTTCTCACAAATTCTGCAGATTCTTACAATGTAAGAGAGAAAGACAGATTATTAATTCAACATTTGATTTACTGTGTTTACACAGAGAAATATTGGTGTTTATTCTTCATTAACTGAGTTTTCCGTTGATTTAGTATAACACCCACACAACACTGTCAGACTCACAATGAATAGGCAGTTTAAAAAGGATGAAAATCGATGCAAATTTTGGAGCTTTTGGCGCTCCCTTATTCAAAAACTCCTAAACAGTTTTACACACACTGTTTAACTTTTATGTAAAAATAAGATATGTTATGAAACATATCGTGCAAGTTTTGTAATGATTGGACAAATAATTTAATGATTTATAGTCTAATTTGTGTTATGTCACGCTCATTATTTTTTGCATTTGTAGCGCCCCCTTGTGGTCGATTTGTATGAAACTCTCAGGGTATGTTTCAGGTACTTACATGAACATATCCTGAAAGTTTTGTGATTATTGGCCCAGCTGTTGAGGAGTTAGGTTTGTTAAAGTGCTAAGGCACGCCCTTGTATAGTTGATTGGTCAATATTTCAAAGCGCAGTGAGATATCTTCAAGCTTTGGGCATTTTTTTAGTCCAATAATGCACAGAAAATTTGGTCGCAGTCTCACGTACGGTTAAGGGGATGTCAGTGTGTTTTTAAGAAAATGGTAAAAATGGTGGAAAAATCTTGTTCAAGATCAAAATATTAAATATTTATGTTTGTAAAGACGGTGCAGTATTTAGCATGTAAGGATTTACTCTGTGAACGTGTCAATAAATCGCATCTGAAAGTCATACAAACCGTTAGAAACCAGTAACTCTACTGGGTCAGGCACTGGGACTGGATGCTGTTTCTCTCTCACAGCTGATTTATGAATTTGCATATAAAAACTTTACATTTCCTCTATAATAACACGCCTCCTCCTGACATCTCAGGGCCTGTCGGACTACACCAAGTGGCTCACCCACTACTCCACCAAGCAACAAGACAACACTGCTAAACCGATCACGTACCGATCATATGCCCGGTAAGAAAACCCAAATCACTCTCACGCCACTTAAACTCAGCTCAGATTACAGTGTGTTTTCTGGGGATGTAAGATAATATCTGCATGTCTGCAGAATCAGCAGATAATGGCTTTAGGGTGAAATATTGGCACTGAAATGAATGATATGACAGGCTGATAAGATGATGCTTTAATTCTTAAAAATAACGTTTATTCAATCAACGTTACAAAGTGTGTTACACTTAAAATCACAAAAGACAAACAGGAAAAAATACAAAAAGAAATCTTAAAACAACAACCATTTTAAAAAGCAAAAAATACAACACAGAAGAAAAATTAAAATTCAGTGGCTGAAATAAAAAGCACTGCAGTGCCAGAATTAAGTGCAACCTTTAGACATTTCAAACATGCACGTGGAGGTATTAAATGTTCATTTGAGCATCATCTAATGTGCAGACTCTATTGTTGTATTTTTGTGTCTATTTTTGTTGTGCCCAGCACCTGGTTTTTAGCTGTTTTTGGATGTTTGCGCTTATCTTTTTTTGCTGACTCTCACAGGGTTGGATTGATGGGGAATCCCTCAGACGGCTTCAACGGGAAAACCATCGCCATGTCCATCTCTAACTTCTGGGCCGAGGTCACTTTAGTGGAGAGCCAGACTTTGGTAACGTGCACACACACACACACACACACACACACACACACACAAAATTAAACACTGAAATATATATTGTGCAAAAACATGTGAATTTTATGACTTTGCAGGTTTTAGTTCCTCATCCACTCAACGACCCAACAGAGTTTGGAAGCTTGCAGGATCTGTTCTGTATCAGCAGGAAGGAAGGGTGTGTACGCAGTAAATCAATAAGCTAAAATGCATCACAAACGTGGTCATTTTTAGGCTTTTTCAGCATGTTTTGTTCGTCATTCACTGCAGGTACCTCGGAGGTCTGCGGCTGCTGCAGGCGACCTGTAAGAAGTTCTACCAGTTCTGCTCCAAACAAGGGTGAGATAACTGAGATCACACCTGACCGTTAATTTGTCGGATAAAATCTTTAATGACGTTCAAATGAAGCAAATATGAGCTTTAGCATTTCCTCTTTACCTCCAACTTTATTCATTTTGACCACCACGGCTACACTGACGGTATGTTTTGCAAATAAAAACGACCAAATGTGACAGAAATACAATGTAAAAGTAATAATGCGATATTATAAAAGTTCTTAATTATGAATAAAAGTCCAACTTTTACAATTTTATTTGTACATGTAAAACTGCAGAGGAAGTACCAGCAAAATAAATCACAAAAAATAAATGCACTGTAGAGGAGTTTTATATCCCTCCTGGTATGTTGCTGACCCGTTTCAAAGTTTAAAAATACAGGAAAAATATTTTTAATATTTTTTTTGCAGCATGGAAACACACACACACACACACACACACACACACACACTGTTCTCTGCTTCTCGTTCAGGTTTCCTGTTGTAAAAATTTTAAACCTTGTCAAAAAATTAAATGCAGTTTTAAGATGAAATGATGAAAGTCTATTCTTTTACTCGGGTACAGAAAAAAAAAAAGAAAAACGAGTGACCACAATCTGTAAGAGGTGAAAAATGTGATTAAACTAATTATGAATAACGATAATAATAATGATATTAATTGAGGTAAATCCAGTGTTTATGGAGAAAATACTCTCAGATGGTTAAACATGCACAGCGTCAGTTTGATCTGGGAACATTTTTGCTTTTCCTTAAAGTTGAACATAATAGGAAGGATATATTTTTTTTTTCAGCTTTCTAAATTTGCAAATGGTCAAAAAAATCTAATTTTCCTACATTTTATACTCTTAAATAACATCTTTTATCTCTTTTGTTTTTTTTTTTTGTCTTAAAGTTGATTTATTTAAACCTGTCGGAGCCGTGAAATCACTGCCACTCTGTGGTTTAGCAATCAATGATTTTTGATTTTAGAAAATACCAAAAAAAAAACACAAATAGATTTGCATTAAAAACAAGTTGGAATATTATGATAATACTGAACTGGTGAAAAAATGTTTTCATTTTTGTCTATTTTTACTTTCGCTACTAATGCTCCTTTACTGTCTGCCCTGTGTGTGTGTGTGTGTGTGTGTGTGTGTGTGTGTGTGTGTGTGTGTGTGTGTGTGTGTGTGTGTGTGTGTGTGTGTGTGTGTGTGTGTGTGTGTGTGTGTGTGTTTTGTTGCAGTATTGCTTTAACAAAGCAGAACTTCACACTGAAGTACGACACCAACATTCCTCGTCAAGTGGTGAGGATTCAGTCTCTTTATGAAATAAAGCCAAACTATTGAAAATGTGATGTAATGATTAAATAATGCGCCTGTGTTTTCATGCAGGGCCTCGCTGGAAGCAGGTAAATAGTTCTGTTTTATGTTTTCTTATATGTATAAGGAAATTTTTGCATTTTGCACAGTCTGAGTTTTCTAATTTCCACCCTGTCTTTTCGCAGTGCCATCGTCTCAGCTACACTAAAGTGTCTCATGAAATTCTACAACATCACAGACAATGTAAAGATTTGTCTCATTTCATTGTGTTACATGGAGTTATTTCATGATTTTTCACTCCTTATTCTTTACATCAGCCTCTCCTTTGATATAAGAATTCAGTAGATTTCAAAAATATCACACTTTCATTTTTAAAATCAAGTTTGTTGCATGTTATTCATATAAAAAATCTTTAAAGTTTCATGTAATTTTCAAAGAATTTTTAAAAAGCATTTGGGATGAAAGTTGCCCCATCTTGTTAATAGAAAGTCTCAAATAAATGTTTATTTAAATAATCCTATTTTACTCTCCAGGATCTCCCAAAGCCGATCCGAGCCAACTTCATCCTGAATGTGGAGACTGATGAACTTTTCATCACAGCTGGTCTGCAGGACCGAGTCGTTCAGGTCAATAACTCTGCACACGTCCGTTATCCTTCATTAAATACCAACAGTAGCATGAATTTTTCCCCCTTGTGTCTGTGCAGGTCTATGAAGGTTTAGTCTACATGGATTTCAGCAAGAAGCTCATGGAAGAGCAGGGCTACGGTACTGAAGCCGCCGTCTGTCTAAGTTTCTACGTAGATGATGCAGTTACATTTCTTTCTAAAGTGTGTGTGTGTGTGTGTGTGTGTGTGTGTGTGTGTGTTTCCTGTTCTCAGGGAATTACATTTCCATGGACATGAGTGGGCTCCCCCCATTCTGGCTGGCTTACCTGAGCGACCCCAGTGACTCTGGACGCATCCACAGCAACATCAGACAGCGCTGGCTGAGCGGTGCGTCTCACATCAAATGGACAGCGACGTCCTGTGATTCATCACGTCAAAATTCACTGCTAAAAAAGTCAGAGGATCTAATGATTGTGTGCGGGATGTCAGTTTTTATTGTTTTTTCTTTCTATAGCAGGTCACCCATTAACCATTAATTAACCAGTTAATTTTTAAGAAAAAAAAACGCAAAATGACATGAATATGAGAGGCACACCTTTTGAATCATGGAAGAAAATCCCCTTTTTGTTTAATTTAATAACTCATTAAAATCAAACTGATCATAAAAACAAACACTTGAAAAAACATCAGTTTGATGAGAACTTCAAACAAACAAATCTTTTGTGACAGAAACCAACTTTGGGAAAAATGTATTTGTCGTGTACTTTGAGTTTTTAGTTTGTCTCATGTCCCATTTACTAACATGGAGGGGCGGGCTTTATGACCTATACTGCAGTCAGACACCAGGGGGCGATCCAGATTGACAAGTTACACACAAGTTCACTTTTTTTTTTTAACAAAATGTTTATTCAAAGTTGAATAATGCATGGCGATTTTTCTGAAAATAGAAAACTTTAAAAATAAATAAATAAATAAAGTTCTTTAGTCGTTTTTTAGAATAACATGCGAGCCCATGTACGTATTTCCATCTTTCTATTCCCTTTAGGAGTTATAAAAACTGGTTTGCTGGTTGAAATACTTTGATGCTGCTGTCTGTCCGCAGGGGAACCTCTGGTAGTCGAGGCCATGAAGACTTTTGCCGAGCTCACCGATCAAGCCAGGTTGTTTTGGATTGTTGATCAAGAATTTATGCAATAAATATCAGTGGATGTTTTGTCAAATACATCCGGGCAAAAGCTTGACATATATAACTGTGGGATTAATTATGTCTGGCCTTTGTGCATCGCTAATTGGCTTTGGGCTTTCTGAAATGTGTGAAATGTTTATGCACCGAGAGTCCCAAGAAACAAAATGTCAAATGAGTTTTAGTCTTTGTTTTGACATTTCAGAAGTTCAGAGCACGAGAGGTGAAACTACGTCTTACCGCTGATTGAAAATGTTGTCCCCTCAGGACGGCTCTGCAGGACCGAGACTGGAGGCGTCTGGCACAACTGATGGACCAGAACTTCGAGCTGCGGAGGTGAACTGTGTATTTTGGTGTGAGGCACTAATATCACAGCTATTATTGATATTTTATATATATATATATATATTTTTTTTTTTTTTTTTTAAATTTGTTTATTTATCTTTTTAATTTCTGCTTTAGATTTTATTTAGAGGCAGTTTAACACAGATCGTCAAAGATACAAGTTTGTGTGAAATAGACTTCGTGTTTGCTTGGATGTTTTTTTGTTTTGTTTTGGGTTTTTTTTAACATTCAAACATTATTCGTTCCTTTATTAAAGTTAATATCAGCTGCTGAAATGGGAATAATAATAATAATAGCAATAACAACACTAATAATAATAATAATAATTAAAAAATGAATGATGGAATTGTTTATCATTTTTCTATCGTTTTCCATCCAAACACGCCCTAAAGATCATTTTTCAGATTTTTTTTTTTGTTAATATTTTTAAAAGCAAACTCAAAACATACTTTTATAGTCTGGCTTTTAACTGAATTTTATTTGATCCTCTTTTCAGTCTGTTTTATTGATTTATATATAATCTTATTCTATTTTAGTTTCAGAATTATCGTTTGCTGTGTTACTGTCTATTTTACTGATATATTTTTTAGTGTTATATCTAATTTTATCTGTTAGTGTTTTATAATCTTATTTGAGGATATTTTACTGAGTTTTTTTATTTTATTTTAACATTTTAACCTTACCTCCAGTGTTTCCTCATAAGGAATTAAAATAACGTTTCCTCAGTTCGTCAGTACCTGTTTTTTTACTGAGTCCTTCTTTATGAAACATTTTGAGCATGGATTGTGGGGGTCATGTATTTGTTTTTATGTATATTTGTATGTAAAGCAGTTTGTGTACATTATTTCTGAATGAAAAGTTTGACTGAGTGAGAGATTGAGACTCTGATCTAAAGTAACATCATATCCCAACAGGTCTGTGTACACTGACGACTGTCTGGGTCCCGGGAATCTCAAGATGGTTCAGCTGGCGCGGCAGGTACGAGCCTAAAAGCGGAGCGTGATTTATTGAACAGTCTTAAGTCTTTTCTCCGTCTCCGTCTGTGCGTCTCTGCAGCAGAGTTTCATGGCGACGCATTTAGTTTTTGCTGTTGGTTGCAGTTTGGCTCTGCGGTGAAGTTACCAGGCAGCGGGGGGGCTGTGGTGGGTCTGTGTGTGGACGAAGCGAAACTGGTAAGACGGCACCACATTGAAACTGTTGTCTTGAGTTGACATTTCGTATCTACGCCCACGTGAGGCCGCGGGATCTGAGCGAGTGCAGTCAAATCTGCAGAACTACACTCGATTTTTGTAGTTACCAAGCAGACAGATTTCATGATGTGGCGTATCAGAAAAATGCGACATTTCTGAAATCGTGAGAAATCACCATCAAGTCCTCTGACAAATGAAAGGTCGACTTTGTCACTTTAATTTGTTTTCCCATGCAGGGATAGCTAATGTCGACTTTATTACCCCCAAAAAATAATGCAAGATACTCCACCTGATACTCTGGTCATGGCAGTACTTTACCAAAATACCAAAGCAAAAAAGTAGGGCTGTCAAACGATTCTTTTTTTAAATCGCAATTTTAAATGGTTAATTGACATTGATCACATTTCTTGTGACAACAGTTTTGGAGTCCATACCGACAAAGTAAAACACATTTTACCAGATTGTCTTGATTAGGAATCAAATGAGAGCAAAAAAAAAAAACTGCATGAGTTTAGCATAAAGTTGGCATGTCTCTCAACCTTTGAAAGCTGCATGCATTAAAACCTAAGAAAAAGGGTTAGAATTTGTTTAAAAACATGGGAAAAGAGCTAAAAATAAATTAAATAAATAAATATATATATATATATATATATATATATATTTAAAAATACAGAAAAAATCCCAGTAAATGCTACAATTTTATATTCAAAATTATTTTCAGGAATATATATACATATAGCACCTATTTCAAGTCATTTCTTTGTTAATTTGTTTTTTTTACCCTTTTTCTTTTTTGTGTAATAATTTTGCCGTCATCTTCTTGCCACATTATTTGTAATTTATGGCTAATTTTGGGTAATTTCTTGTTAAGCTGCTCTAAGTGGGGATATTTGCATTGTTACAGCAGCTATGAGGTACAAGATAAAAGAACAATACAATAGTAAAAAATCATTACAAATATAAAAATAGTGAATAGTAAAAAACAAGGCGGAAAAAGAGTACCATAAAGTTTCAAGGTGCCAACAACTCAACAGTCTAGAAAAATATATATACATAAATAAAAGTATATACAAACAAATATATACACACATGGAGAATAATTGCATTTGTGAAGAATTGCACTTTTCACAGTCCAGTTAGTGTGTGTGTGTGTGTGTGTGTGTGTGTGTGTGTGTGTGTGTGGGGTCTACTGGGAGCAGTGCTGGTTGTACAGTCTCATGGGTACCCACAGAGCCATTTTTTGGCTCTTATTTAACTATTAAGATACTGGCTATAGGAGTTTTGCGCCTGTTTTTGGTCGTTCCTTCTGAGGATGAGCTGTTTTTGTGAATGTGATCAGCGTTTTGTAATGACGTAATCTGTGTTTGCTCCACTAGGTGGAGATGAGACAAGCTTTCCAGGAGGCCGGCTGTGTCTTCTGTGTCATCGCACCTTACAACCCATCTGCCGGCTCTGTCGGCAGCCAACACTAACCTCACGTCTCCCCACGACTCAGTCAGGCTGCTCGGGGCCAACCCGGGGCCATCAGTTTCTCAGAGGCCTAATGTCATTTCACAGGACTGATATTACAGCAAAGGTCATCGTCAGTTCTCTTAAATATTCTAATAAAAATCAGGGTTTCTATACGATTAACTCTTTGGTGATAGTTTGGGTTATAATTTAACAGATTGATCAAATAATGTTTAGTCAAACATTAAGCACTTTGTTCCTGGAAAATTAGTGAATCTGCATGTTTCAAAGTTTTGTAGCAGATTATGTGAGATTACGGATTTATGGCTGTTTACGGTAAAGTCAGAATCAGAATCAGAAAAAGATTTATTGCCAGGTATAGTTAACACAATACGAGGAATTTGTTCTGGTGGGTTGGTGCAACATAAATATAGAAAAAGAAAACAGATAAAATAGAAGATACAAATATAAAATATAAAAAGTACGAGTCTTACAGTGCAAAACAAAACAAGTAACACAAGTAACAAGTGAGACCTAGAGTCAAAAAATATAAAAACATTTACACATGAACAGCAGACAGGAGGATATCAGAGACAATAAATAAATAAATCAATCATGCTGGCGCCCTTGTGTGGCACCCGAAGTCGTGAAAACACACGAGGACCGAGGAAGGAGTATACATTTCAAAGGTTAAATTATGTCATTATTTTATACACATGATATGTCACTGTATCAGATTTATGGACCTTATCTTTGTATAATGAATGTAATTTTTGTACACAAATTAAAAAATTTTTTTTATTAGTATCTTTTGTCATGTTTACTGCGTAGCTTGTAAATAATATTTATGTATCATTTTTTAAAAACAAGCATTACTTTTCTTTACTATTAATCCCATATTAAGCATACAGACACAGGGGCGTCACAGTGGGGGGGCAAGTGGGGCTGATTATTAAGGGCCCCAAGCGGGCGGGAGACTCAAAGAACCAAGAATCAAAATTTTGGTTTTGTTTGCAATTATTTATTTTTAAGTAATTGGTGCAATAAGAACATTATAATGGACTGAAAGACAGCGTCCTAAATTCCAAGAAAATGCCCTAAAATCCTAGAAGTGTCCTAAAATCACAGAAATATCCTAGCATTGTCCTAAAATCACAGAAATGTCCTAAATTCCTAGAAAATGTAAGCGCAAAGTGAGTATAACCTCTTAAAGTGAGAATCTTTGGGGCTAAAGATGCCTATGTTAACACATATCAATAAATACTTATTTAGACAAATAATATTGACTTATTTAGACCTAATAGGCTGATTTAAGTTAACTGTAAGTCTCAAATATGTTTTGCGGCCCCAGCCAGGTTTTTAAAATTATTTATTATATAAAATATTATTATATAGTGATTCACCCTTGGGTTTGTTTTAGTATTTTTAGTATGCATAAAGGGCCAGAGTGGTCCTAGCTAAGACCCTAATGTCCAAAAATCCTAGAAATGCCCTAAAATCAGAGAAACGTTTTAAAAATTCTAGACATACAATAAATAAAAATAAAGAATAAAAAAATGTTTCATCTGTTTTTAAAACATCGACAATGCCCAATGCTATGGAGTTAATATATTAAATATATATTATAATATTGACTTATTTAGACCTCATAGGTTGATTTAAGTTAACTATAAGTCTCTAATATGTTTTGCGGTCCCATACAGGTTTTTGAAATTATTTTTGGTCAAAAATGGCCTTTTGGTAGAAAAGGTTGCTGACCCCTGTTTTAGGTTAAACTCACCTACTTAAACCAGCTTGTGTGTGACAGTGTGTGACCCTCAGCCTCGTTGTGACCCGGTATTTTGAGTGTTGTGGCCCTGTATTTTGAGTGTTGTGACCCGGTGTTGTGACCCGGTATTTTGAGTGTTGTGGCCCGGTGTTGTGACCCGGTATTTTGAGTGTTGTGGCCCTGTATTTTGAGTGTTGTGGCCCGGTATTTTGAGTGTTGTGACCCTGTATTTTGAGTGTTGTGACCCTGTATTTTGAGTGTTGTGACCCTGTATTTTGAGTGTTGTGGCCCGGTATTTTGAGTGTTGTGGCCCTGTACTTTGAGTGTTGTGCCTCCTGCACTGAACACACGCAGTGAGCGGATCTAATTCGCTGCTTCCTCCGGTGGGCGGAGTAGCGGGGCTCTGCCCGGCCGCACAGCGCTGCTCCCAGCCCCGCTCGGCGTTAGTTGCCTTTTACCTCTCCACTCATGCGGACCTTACCGAAGCTCATGGACTAGCCGGAGGTCTGGTGGCGGACTGTATCGGACTCGTAGGTGACTCAGTGGACCATGGCTGCCAAAGAGGACCTCTACAGCAAAATTCTCCCTCGGAGGCTCCGGCAGAACCGGTCGGGTTCAGTGAAATGTGGCTCCAACCTGGACGTGCTGTTATCCATGGGCTTCCCCCGACCGAGGGCGTAAGTACACCAACCGAAACACCGTGTGTGTGTGTGTGTGTGTGTGTGTGTGGGGAGCAGACGGGGACATGGCCGGTGTGTGAGCACTGAGTACCGGCTGTGTTAACGGGAGTACCGGCTGTGTTTACGGGAGTACCGGACGGGTCAAACGCAGCATCACTTCCACGCTCGCTCGCTGTTTCCCTGGATTTCACCGTGCGCAGCTAGCTGGTTCTCCCCATTTACAACCGCACACAACCGAAGACAGTCGAATAAAGTGTGTTTTAGCAGAAAAAACACAACAAAACAGCACAATTAACGTCGGTTTTGGGTGATTTTTGTTTTTAAAAAGCACATAAGCGAGGAGGTGAGTGGCGCGAGACGGAGTTAGCCAGAAAGAGCCGTTAGAAGTGTTAACGGTTAGCATCAAATGTCACAAAAAAGATATTTTACTTTTTATGTTTGTTTAAATTGAAGCTCCAATTAACTTTTAAGCGTTATTCACAAACACTGTGTGTTAAAAAAAGTTTTATTTTCCCACTTATTTTACTGTAAAACTTTTATTATTAGGTTAAATCGTTAATTTGCTCAAATCATTGAACTCAACAGGCTGTATTTGGGACAGTGGTTTATATGGGACAGGCTTTTAATTATTTTCTCTCAAAACTGTTGTTTAGCAAAGATGGGAAATGTTGGTTTAACCCTTCGAGACCTGGGCAAATTGGCTTTATTTTTCCAAAAACATGGGAAGAATGTAATGAGCAACAAAAGAAGAAATTACTCAGGGAGTTAGCAAGAAACCTGTGCAAAAATTACCTGAAAATTTGCCAAAAAACCTAAAAAAATCTTCTGACAAAAACAAACGGAGAAATTAAAACAAAAAAAATACAAAGTGTGAACCAAGACCTGAAAAAAAAATCTAATAATTCTTTAAAATAATTTTCAATATATAATCATGAACATATTTAACTGGACATTTTCCTTTGCTTTTAAAAAATAGTTTTATACATCTGCTAATCTCTTTTTTTTTGCATTTCTCTTGTTTACTCTGCTGGAAAAACTGTCTTCATTGGTGCTCATGGTTTCGGTAAAATTAACCAAATTATTGAATAGTAGAGAATCTTGCCAAGCTGACATTGTAAGTAGTATGTCCATATTGACAAAAGTTTAAACATATCTTCTGGTATCTGTATGTTCGATCTAATCATCCAATTTATTTCCTGTTGGTAGCTAACAACTCGCTTTTATACATCCAAAGAACTTCTATAGAAATGAACTTCATGGCGACTGGCTTGTAACTGAGAGAGGCATTTATTTGTCAAAATGTGTCGACACACTGGGCTATAAAAGGGACTGAGTGTTTAATTGGAATAGGGTTTTATTTGAAGTTTTACGGTATGTCAGTTTCAGTTACGTCAAAACGTATGTTGTTGTAGCTATATTCTTGAGGAGGTGTCATATGTAAGCTATTGAGCAAACTGGAGTCAGGAGTCATGAAGTCATGACTGAGTGTGTTTGTGGAGGGGGGGTGTCATATGGTTCACCCTGCGTCCTCTGCTGCTGCTGAATGGAGGGACTGTCTTTGACTTGGCGAGATCAATGAGTTCACATCCGTCCTGTCGGCTACAGGCTCTCACTGTAAACACAACACTGCTGTATATCACCAGCCAGGAAAGCAGCAATTAACACACAGTTATTATTAAATACTGGAAAACAATAGGTAGGATTTATCATGGTGATATTTGGCAGTTTTTGGTTATATATCAGGCCCAGTTCTGCTTTGAATGTGGGGGCAGTAAGAGATGTTGGTGAGTAATATGAGATCATCCATAGGTGTGTATGCTGAGCTGTTTCATGTTTTTTTCCAAAGCTTTTTGATAAACAAGCCCAGTTTTATGCACAATAGCAGTGATACTCAACTTATGACTTGCGGGCCAAATCTGGTGCCGGATGGCCCCTCAACTATTTTCTAACTCACAGTGATTCACACTGGGAATTGTTTCGGTATTTTTAGTATACATAAGGTGCTAGAGTGCATAAAACAGCATCAAAAAAGAGCTTGTTTATCAAAAAAGGTGCTGGTGGAGAATCACCCGTACCCCTGTACCCCGTCCTAGCTAAGACCCTAATGTCCTAAAATCCTAGAAATGTCCTGAAATCCTAGAAATGCCCGAAAATCTGAGAAAAGTCCTAGAAATGTCTCCTCATTGGAGAATGTCCTAAAATCACAGAATGGCCCTAAAATCACAGAAATCTTCCAAAAACCCTAGAAACGTCCTAATATCCTAGAAACATCCTAAATTCCAAGAAATGTCCTTAAATTCTCGAAATGAAAACCCAATAAATGCCCTAAAATCCTAGAAATGTCCTAAAATCCTAAAAATGCCCTAAAATCCTAAAAATGCCCTAAGATTCTTGAAATGCCCTAAAACCCTAGAAACTTCCTAAAATCCTGGAAACATGTATGGGCAAATTGAGTATCCTTGCTTTAGTGACAATAACCTCTTAAAGTGAGAAGTTTTGGGGGCTAAAGATGCCTATGTTTGGTGGTAGTGGGGCAGGTGGAGCATTTGGGGGGGCACTGCCCGCTCATGCCCATGCCTAGAACCGGCATTGTTATACTTTCACTTTTACGTTGTTTAGGAATTCGAGGAACGAAGGTGAAATGGCTCGAATCACGTCTGCTAAAGAGCACTGAGCCACGCTACAGCTGCCAAAGGGCTGGAGGTCTGTGGTGTCAGAGCTGTCCCCTGTGAGTCAGTGTCGATCCCTGGCTCTGATTTTAAGTCGAATGGACACTGAGTCAGTGGAAGACAGCGCACAGGCCCAAGGTCCATGGAAAGGTCCATATTTGAGCCTCAAACGGGATCAAGTGCAACAATTTACTTGCTGACTTAATTCACTGACAACACAATTTATATGTATTCATACGGGGTCGACAGATTATTGGCCTGGCCGATTATTGGGGCTGATATTTGGCATTTTTAAGATTATCTGTATCAGCGTTTTATTTTAATGATCGCCCATAAAATTAACTGATGAAAAAGTGTGTGTATGACACTCAACCAACACCAGAGAAGGCAGTCTGCATGCAAAGAAATGAAATATGTTTTCAGTCTCATTGCACCTCATTTGTTTTTACTGCAGCTAAATGTTTGTATTGGATTGAAAAAGCAATTGATTTTATTATTCTAGTAAGCTAAGTTTTGTTTTTGCAAAATTGATAATTTATGTAGTGAATAATCAAAATTTGGTATTCATGCATTAATACAATATTGGAGTTAAAAACATTTCAACATTTTGTTATTTAGATGTTTCCCCTACAACTATTATCTATTACTTTAACCCTCTAAAACTTGGATTATCAGTTTTCTTGTGGTGCGATTAGACATCTTTCACAAGAATTTAAATCTTTAAAACATGAGCAAATTGATTTCATTTCTTTCAAAAACATTGGAATAAAGGCAGAATTCATAAAAGGTGACAAGAAAATGACCTAAAAAATAGCTGAGAGAGAGAGTGAAAAAGAAAGAGAATCACTAAAAAATTATCCAAATAAAGTGGTGAAATAATAACTTAAATTATACAATTAAAACTTTGTTACACAAAAGAATGCATTCATATTTATTAATATTATCATTTTTTAATGTTAATTTGATTTTTTGTTTTTTTAAATTTTCAGGTAATTTTCGAGGCCTAACTTTTTATCATTTTCCCCCTAATTTTTAATTTTTTTTTTTTTAGCACCTGTTTCAAAGCACCGGTTTCTAAGCAAAGTTGTCTAAAACATATTCAGCAGACCCTTGTACTTTGTTCACTTGCTAGCTGCTAACTTTGACGTTTGGTGCTGAGTAGTTCATGTACAGTTGGTTCATGAGAACTTTTTGCTGCCCGACTGATCTTTAACTTTTAGTTCCTGGAAATGTGATCAAAATATGTACTGGGTGGGGCTTTACATTGTGAAGATAAATGTATTCGTCCGCTTTGACAGATAAACTACATCATGGTGACACTGTTTCTTATCACATATTTTGAGCATTTGTTCACAGCAGTTTCTTGTTTTATACCGCTGCATAGACAACTACTGTAAGCAAATTTTGGCAGGCAGTTTGCAAAGCAACTTTCAGAGATAATTTGTTTGTCAAATGCTATGTCCATCACTGTTACATAATTTTCCATGCACGCTGAATATCTAGAACTTCTACTTTTTATTATAAACAAATCTTTTAAGTAAAAAAAAAACAACACATCACTTCCTGCGTTTCAGAGGATTTTCCAAGGAACGACCTCTCTGACACCAGGCGGTCAGAGCAGCAGATGGAAAAGCTTTCATAAACCCTCTATGGTAGAATCAGCATTGTGTCATATTAATTAGGGAAAGCAGCAAAACCTATTTTTGTCCATATTGTTTGAAGTCTGGGGGGTGGTTCTCACGTCACTTCTCTTTTTCTCAGCGCACACACTTAACCTTGGGAGTCTTTCCAGCCCTTTCACCCAGACAGATGTCACACGTCAAGAGTGTTTGTTGTGTGTAAGTGTTTGCGAGTGTGTGTGTGTGTCAGAGAAAGTGTGCTGTGGTTTGCTGAATGGACACAGCAGACGATGATAGGCCCCCAGGCAGGCCAGCGCTGGCCTAGAACACACTCCCTTAGGGAAGCCACAACCTCTTTTATATCAGCCTGCTTGGCCTTGACATGGCCACTATTAACTCCCTTTCTCCGTCTGTCTGTCTCGCTCCCTCTTTTCTCTGTCTAAAGTGGTTGACCCACTAAATTTCCTGAACAACTTCAGGTGTCCTGGTTCTGCTCTAAAAGGATTATTTCTGTGGAGGGAGATTAAATTTATCTGGTGTTCTAGTCAGGCCTTTGTTTTGGTTCGGGGGCATTCCCACATTGCTACCAATGTTCACACAATAAAGAGCAGATACCCACCAGCTTTATGTGATAAAGTTTCGTGATATCAGTACAAGACAGTATGATTTATAAAACAATTACGGCAGAGATATTAAATGAGGTTTTTACTTTCAAATTTATTGCCTGGGATGTTTGAAAAATGCTTCAATAAGACCGGATATTTAATCTGACTGCTTTATTATTGTTATTAGTAGCACTGAGTATCAAAAATTGCCAAAAGTCCAAATTGCTCAGACAGAATGGCTGTTTTAAACTTTTTTTTTTTATCAGATGTTTCTGGATCAGGGAAGGCCTTAAAGAATAATCTCCAAATTTGGCACAAACGTCCACTTGGTCACTGTAACCTCATAAAACATGTTTCTGGCCATAACTGAAGATATAGCAAAATTTCACACAAATGCCGAATAGGATAAGATGATATATTCAAAACATTAAATGTCAACTTCACTGTGATATCATTGTGTTCTGCAAACATTTTACTGGCCCTTATTCAAGGTCGTGACTCAGGAACAGAAGGAGAGACATTTGGTGACATACTGAAGTGATGACCCTAATCTTGGGTGCTCACCTTCAAACTGTGCTGCTTGTATAGATCTTTTGTGATGTTGGGTTGGAGCTGTGTGCGAAGCAGAGCTCCGTATTTTAGATTAAGGAGCTCCTCTGCAGCAACATCCATATTTAAAGCTACTGTCACAGCTATATATGACTCTGAAAAGACATGGACATAAACTGGAACTTGACCGGTTTGTGAGAGCATACAGCTGCAAGGCGGTAACTCTGGTTCTCCACCTTTCCCTTGATCCGGTCTGTTAGTTATTGTCTTCCTGCAATGATTCATCTGTTGAGACTTTAGAACAAAACCCTTCTTAAGTGAGACTTGGTTTGAAATTGGGTTGCATATTGTAAGCATTTCCTCAATCAGTTATTGGTCACTAGATTGATTACTTAATTGATCATTATTTGAAAAAAACCCTGAAAAACCATTGTTTATTTTAAACAATACCAAATGTGTTTTTCCCTCAATCAAAGCTCACAGCAGCATATTGCATATACTTAGACAGCACTGCATAGCCTATGGATTCATTGATTAAATTTCACATGTTGGATTACATTCTTTACAATCGATTAATTGATCGTCGATTAATTGTTATCGTCCCTAGTTTGAACCAAAACAACCAAAACAAGCACTTTTAGTGGATGTTCAGTGACTTTGCACTGTTGCCCCAAAGGATTAGCCTGCAGCACGATCGTGCTCACTTCTGGACAATTTAAACAAAAAGACACAAAAAACATGGAAAACCAAGAAACATTTTCTGCATGCAAGCAATACCAGCAAGTGACAGCACAATTATTGTTTATATATTTACAATGTAACATCCAAGATATAGCAGCATAAAGAAAAAAATTATGATGAATCTCAAAAGAAGCTTAATATATAAAAAAAAAAGTATAAAGTACTGGAATGTTTCAGGGCCAGTTTAAACACAAAACATATTGGCACCAATATCAAACATTTTTAGATTACGCTAAGCCCTAAACTGAACCATTATCTCCAACTATTGTGGCTTAGTTATTTGGAAAATTATTAATAAAGAGATTTAAATTAAGGGGTGAAGACGCAAACCATGACTCACAAGGTCTCAGTTTGAGTCAAAGCCGAGGATCTCGGTTGCACCTCGCTCGCTCTCATTTCGTGTTGTGTTGATTTAACATAATGTAAAGTATTATTTTTGGTAAAATGTAGAGCTCTAATGTGCCATTTAATGAACTTTTCTTTTAGACTACAACTCCAGAGCAGAAGAAATAATGTGTCTGTCTTAGAAGTTTGATTTTATTTCAGTTGAAATGTCTTTTAGTTCAACAAAAAAGACAGTAATAATGTAATAAGAGGCACAGTCTCCGGCCAGTTACTGAGTACTGCCAATGAACAAAAACCATCTTGCTGTTATTAACACAGACATTTCCATTATCCTGGAACTAGGAATTGACTGCAGGTCTACCGTATAACGCCTTCAGGTTAAATCACTTTGAAAACAAAATCGATTGTGCAAATTATTCTTCTCTCCAGAGAGAAAAAAGCTTCTAGCAAGTCACAAGGTGCATCTCTCCGCCTTTGTAAATGACAGCCTTGTGCATGTCAGCTAACTCTTAATGTGATGATCAATTAGACATGAAACAAGCAGAGTCATGCTCATTTTTACGAGAATAGGCTGACTGGGCTGCTTAAGTATCTCTGCATGTTGGCACAGAACGACGAGAGAGTGAGACAGCAAAGCTCAGTATGTATCAGTTTTTTTTCTCAGAAAGATAATAGATCCGTGATCCTGAGACATCGGATCTTGTTCCGGCACATTTGCAGTCCATGCATGAAAAAAGTTCAGCTAGAGGATACAGACATCTTCCTCTGATTTCACTGAAGTTCTCACTCTGAGAGGTCCTTAAAATAATTTAATAATGGTGAAAATCAGCTTCTCACTGTGAATAATGGAATCCGACAAGTGTACATTGTTGTCTACCAAAGTAAGAACTGGTTGACATTAGACGGGCCTTCTCAGTACCAAGTTGGCCAAGTTTGGACTTGCAAACTTGGAAGTATAAACTCGGCAAGCTCAGTGAGTACAAACTCCCAGGGACTAAGCGATTATATGTTTGCAAAGACTGACTTTTTGCATATTTTTTCTCTTTTATTGCTCTTTAGTGCCTTCCTTTGTATATATATATAATGTATGTATTATGCTGCCCTTTTTAACAAATATTTCAGTTGCTGCTCTCTTATTTGCTGATTTAACAAAACAGTTTCCCTCACGGAATTAATAAAGTATTTCTATTCTATTCTATTCTATTCTATTCTATTCTATTCTATTCTAATCTATTCTAATCTAATCTAATCTGAGATGAGGAAATACAGTGTATTGCAGGCGGAGATTAAGATGCACTCTGATGTCAAAAACAAAGGAGGCAAGCCAAAGAACTCAGTTTTTCCTGTCTACACATAAACACTGGAAACTGAGTTTCGGAATATCTCCACCCTGGCTGGAGTTTTCCAAAATGCCTGTTTTTAGTGACCAAAAACTCTTTTTTTGTGTGTATGGCCAAAGTGCATAGAAAAAACAAACAAAAAAAAAAAGCTATGCTTGTAAAAATACTTGCATGTGTGGACTTATACTTGGTTAAATAGCATCACTCTCAAGTGAGGAAGTTAATCAATATGAAGGAGAAAATTCTCCAGAGTTCTAGACTTTTGTTTTGACAACACAATCTTCTTTAGAGTTTTCTTATTTCTCTCTCATCTCTACTTATTTGAAATTTATGAGTTATTAGATCTCCAACTCCAGTTTCTTTTTCCTCTGTCTTTTATGTAGTCAGTATCTCTGGGCTCCATTGGCAGTAGGTAGAATTAGAAGCACCGAAAAGAAACAGATAAAGAAGTGAAAGCGTTTCATTGCCTCACCACAGCGTCTCCGGTCTGCTTTCATTGTACCCACAGCTGTCTTATTAGTGTGATCGAATCAGTATGTGGAGATACAAAGTCCCGGATTAATAATTAAAGTTAGTTCTGTGTTTGAAACGGTGTCATCTCGTGTTATACCCCCAAAGAGTAGATGATCTCCTAAAGATGTTTCATAAGACTTAACAAAGTGTGCCTCGTAGCACTTTTAAAGCAGCTAAAATTGGACTAAATTCGCATTGCAGTGTTTTGCATTGATGTCTCAATGCAGGAATTTAACAAAGACTTAGAGGCAGACTTGAAATGTGATACTGTATATTTGGCCTTAATTTAGGTCGACAAACAGCTGTTGTCAGTTTATGAAGTAAGATTCGAATCCTCCATCAAATGGACGCCCACTCACTTCCTGTGTAGATAATGTGGTTTTTCACAATTGCTACACTGGTCAAAAAAGTGTATAGTGTTACACTGAGAACTATAATGCACAATTTATATCTTCTGGGTCCCCGATGCTCAGTCGAAAACACTGACGGATGACATATTTGCATTTACAGTGCCATGTTAGCGCTTCGTTTTCTCAGTGCTGATTTAGTGTTTTCTCTGCCATTTCACAACAGCTGTCTACATAGGAAATGTATTTTCTGTATGGCTCAGCTCAAGGGTTGCATATTTGCTGATTTTGAAGGAGGAAAAGAAAATGTCTCCAGTACGTGGGTTCAAGTCAGCTACATCTGTGAGAGCTGCATACAGTATATCCCAGCTATGGGAACTCTCAAGTGCTGTGGAGTTGGTAACTCTCATGAATTATTGAGTCATTCCCTTGTTTTTTTAGCCCAGTATCTTTGAAATGCAGATGAATGTGAGCTCATTCTCAAGGTTTGCTTCCATTCAGCCTCCCTGGCTCTTTGGGACTATTTGAAGATGATTGTAAAATCAAACAGATATACCCACAATTACATTTGATGTGTCATCATTATATATCTGCTTCAATAGGGAGCCTCTAACAAGGTCATATAAATGTCATTAGTCTCCTTCCTGAAATAGGAGAGGTGCATCACTGTCTGGATATAGCTGCTGTCGTTCACTGGTGCACTTCCACTGCAGCTCAGTGATCATATCATGGTTCATTTGAAGCTCTGTCCGGAAGCAGGCAAACAGACAGCGCTATCAGATTATGGGGCCCTTGTCTCCAGTCCAATATCTCACCATGGTTGTGTGAAAGTCAAGGTAGCGCAGGCAGCTTTGCAAGACAAATTAACCCACAAGCAAGGAAGAAGGGCCTTATTAAAGTTGTTGTTTGTGGTGTTTTGTGCTTAATTTCTGTTTATAGTGACCCGCAGTATTCATCTGGCTCTCGTTCCTAGACGATTTCACAGTCAGTCTTTATTTGACTCTGGAACCAGAGGCTGTGTGTCATTATCAGCTTGTTGCCTCAGGCACAGATGGAGAGATACTACATGAGCAGCGTAAGAGGGACAAATGTAGCACAGCGTTAGTATCAAGGTTTTAGCAACGTGGACTTTTAAATGTTGATACTATAATGTTTCTAGGCTGCTAAAATCTGTCTCTCTTTCTCTTTTCCAGTATTCAGCATCTTGAAATTTTACCATCTGATGCCTTAAATACCCAGTATAAAATTATTCAGTATTGTTTGCATTCCTGAAGTATTTGTTTATGTCAGATTTTTCATAAAAATGTGTCAAGGAAAAATGAGTGCAATACCATTCACTATATGAAAATATTAGGAGCTGGATGTAGCGTTGCAGTAGTATACCGGTTTTATACCATGATATGAAAAATAACAGTTATCATACCACGTACGATTGCTTGTTAAAGGTATTGAAAGAAAGAATGGAGAGTATCACTTTTATTTTAGTAATTTTAATTTTATACTTCCTCTTATACTTCCATGAAAATAAATGGTTTCAGGTTTCAATAACAGTAATAAAACATTTTAATTCAATTTTTGTATTTTTTCCAGAGGGCAATTTGAGTTACAGCAAGTGTAAAAACATAATAAAAACACATAAAACACAAACAATATGACACAGAAACACACAACAGATGACATTTCTATACAGGATGACTTACTCCTATGCACATTCAAGTTCCACAGGAGCAGATTTGTTTAACCAAAAACTGTTACTGTTACTGATAATAATAATAATAATTCTGTACGTTTATACTACCATGAAAATCTCAAACAGTTGCAAACCTAGTTAGATGAATAAAGATAAAACATTTAGTGGCGCTAATTAACGTTAACGTTACGTTTAAAAGTATCAGTAGGAGAGGACACAACAAAATGACTATGTAGGATGTCGCAAAGAAACTAAAAACTACAAACTTTTTAATTTCCTTGGGAGTGGGAAGAAATGATCCGCCCTACTCTCTCTATGATTTGCTGAAATAGCACTTTGTTGGTCAGATTGATTAGGTTTTAGCAAAAGAACTGAAATTGATTAGGACAAGGGTAAGAATTTTAGGGTAAGCACATTAGAAGCAGAGGAAGTCGGGTCATTCCTTCGCTATCCCAAGGAAACTAAAAAGTTTTTTAGTTTTTTTTTAACTTGACAGTTCAGTGCTCTCCACATTCTCAAAGATATCTCAGATTGAAAGAAACAAAAAATACATTTAAAAAAAAAATAATAATAGAATTTGACAATAACTAAAGCAGAAAAATTAAAGGGAAAAAAACAAATGCAGATACAGAAAGAAAGATGACCAAGTTCTCTCAAATAGACCATCATCTCCCTTCACTCGTGCCGTTAGTCTTCCTGAGGGTAAGACGTTATGTTTTTGCGGTGCCACTGTGTGACTGAGGGAGGTTTGTCACGTATCCACTGCTTTAAAATACATCTCATAGCTTGAAGCTATATTTACTCAGGGACAGTGTTTTGGATGGCAAGCTCAGTATGAGGAGGCCTGGATCTTTGGTTATTTTCAGTGAAAACATTTTGCTCAATTCTTGTCCAATGTTGCTCCAGAATTTCAAGATACGGCATTCCCAAAAGTTGGGAATGTTTGTCCCAATGTTTCACTTACATTTAATACTAAGAGGAGAGATCTGGTTGTTCATTTTATTAAGAATAAAAGGTGTTGTGTGGGATTTGTGTAGTATTTCAGACCAAAATACATATTAACTCTCACTCACTGTGGTAGTGAAGTTGACTTATGCTTCCTGGCTGCTGTCAGATTTTCAATAAATGGCCGATATAAGCCGTGTGTATCGGTCTAACCTCGGTAAGCAGCTCCCAGGACAGCTGTCTGACTACAGTTGCTGAGCCAGCAGCAGGTTTCATGTTGGCCTGGAGGCTGTGAGGATTGACAGCTGTCCTCTACCTCCCTCTGAAAACCCCCGAAACACAACACTCCACCACCAGTCTCACACGGTTTCTCTTTCTTTAGCTCGGTACTCAGTACTGGCATGTTTATCAGAAACAGTATTGTCCAAAGAGCAAATAAGTAACACATGACTTCTTCTTATTTGTATAATCAACATACTAATAATGTAAAACATTTTTTTCTTTTAGGTTGTGTTATTCGGAAGCAGCTGGGATGTTTTGTTAATGTGTATCTGCTTACAAAAGCACCATAACTTCCTTCCTTCCTCTGATTTGGGAAGTCTTTGGAGTAAAATATATGTCTTTCATTGCAGCTGCATCAGGACTTGTCTGTTTGTAAAACTCAACCTGAAGCGACTACTTAATGTCAGCCAAATATTTTTAAAATGAATTTTTGAATTTGAATGAAAAATTAATTTTTAGCACTAAACGTCACTTGTTTTTGCAGAATAAAATCCTTTAAGGGGAGCTCCCCGGTGTGTGGACCTCTATTTTTTCAGATTTTTAAATTTTTTTTGCACTCTGCTATTACAAATCCATTGTTTACCTTCATTTGAGGTTTTCCTGGCTGCCCTTTTAATTTCGTCATCTCCATGCGCCCTCCTCTTCTGTGGCACCTGACTAGAGAATTAGCGCCACCTACTGCTTATCTTGATGAACCAGCTCCCAACCATAGTGGATGGAAAGCGCATGCATTTGCATTTTGGTAAAGATTTGCGCTACATTTGGATTGAAACCCAACTAACATCAGAAAAAAGAAGGTTCAGCCAACAGACAGATTAGCATTTCAGAGACCGCAGTATGCTGGGACGAAGGTGTTAATAGGAGCGTAAAATTGTAACATAGATTATCTTTTTTTCTCCTAAAAACGAATACAAATGTAAATGAAGAACTGCTAGGGACAGTCAAAAATGATACAGCTCGTGCAGTAAGGTTGCAGTCATGTCGTAGCCAGCTGCTACAGATGACGATCTTGATCTAACTAATGATTGTAAAACCAAGAAGATGATAAATAAATGGGTATTTGTTACACATCTAGCTTCCAAAAATCATTGAAAATGAAGAATTTTAAATAAAATGTTGCAGTCACGCAGCAGCAGCTGAGGGGCCTCTCACAAAAAATACTGGACAAGTGAGCACATGGTCATCATTTATTAATAAAGCTTAAGTCAAGAAAGATCAGCCAACAATATGACAACAACTTGAGTCTTCCAGGAGCTAGATCATGTTTGAGACCTTGTGAGTTAGATAAGTGAAACTGGCTGTTTACTAAAGGTTTTCTGAAAATGTGCAGACAAACTGTTGATATCTTTCTCACACAGTGATCAGCATAGCTCGTTCTCTTCTTTTTTTCTTTCTTTTCTTAATGGTGCATTATGCTTGGTCAGATATGGCTGTTAGACCTATCTTATCTCTATTCAAACAAGGGAAGTCAAACACACATTGAATAAACACAGCTCCAACTGCATCTTATGATAAGAAAAAGACAGTTTTCATTATAACAAGGTATTTTGGCGTGTTGCAAACTAAAATATCCTATTGAAACAAACATTGTAGCCGTTTTTTTATGTCAGTTGAATGGAGTAAATCCCATATTTATTTTTCTATTTCATTTTAATTCTAACAGCTGTTGAGTATTGTGATGCAGACATGACCTTGATGTTTAGTGTCATGTGTAGTAATGGAAAATTTCTTTTTATCAGTTCTCATTGTAGAGCCAAACCTACTGGGATTTCCCCAAATCTCAACATAGGAACCTCTGTCAGAGTGCTCCAGGATTAAGGTCTGGTATTAGAGCGGACTTTGGTTCTCCTCCAGCTGATTAATGATAAATAACCCTATCTCTAAGATTCTTTCCCTTTACATTTGAAATCTCTTCAGACAATACTGTCTACCGTGCTCAGTAATAGCAGAATCTCACTTTGTCTCACACTAATCATGGAATAAAACCTCATTTGTGTGAATGAGTCATAGATGATTTGTCTGATATAGGCCACTGTGTCTTCTCTTTAGTCATTCATGGTCTCATGTGACTACAGTAAATAAGACAAAGCATGCAAACGTTGGACTCTATTTTAATTTTTTGATCCCTTTCAAAGCCAAAAAGGCCCTTGAAAGTCGGACATTTGAATCATTAGATGGAGATTCTGAGTCGACTAACCTTGCTTCAGGTTAGGGCGGGGCGATAAAATGATAACGATATAAATTGCGATATAACTTTTCCTTGATTGAAATATGAGATGTAGTCGAAAGAATGTCGATAAAACGCGTTCCAGCCATGTTTTGACAGACAACATGAACAGCCAATGATAATAAGAAAAGCACCGCAGCAAACTAAATGCAGTGAACGACTTTGACTCTGGAACAGCTGAGTGTTTGACAGCCACAGCGCTGACTACTTTGTGTTAGTTTCAGGTTTAATCAGACTTTGAATTATGTAGAAACACCAACACTCAGGGCAAAAAACAAACCACAAAAAAAGAGCAAAAAGCAAAATAATCGTTCATTAATCGTAATTAAAGTAAAATGTTCAGTTAATTGTGATATTGATTTAAGGTATGGGGTTCAGACCTTTGCTGGGAGGAAATTTTAGTAACTGGACCTCTGTGAATTTTAGTAGAATAGGTCCTCCAGTTGGTGATGCCTGTTCTACAGTATATTTGTCATGTTCAATGTCTGACAGAAAATAAATATTTAAACCAAAATTAACCTTATGATATCTTCATATCTCACTTAGGAGTCAAAAGGGACCTTTAAGCTTGACAGAAATAGTGAGTTGATGTATATCGTGAAATATATCGATATCAACTGATATGAAAAAAACGATCGTGATAAGACTTTTTTCCATATCGCCCAGCCCTACTTCAAGTCAAGCAGTATCTTATTTTATTTTTTGCACTTTAAAGAACAACAATAATAACTGTTGGACATTAGTTGTCTTTGCTAGGATATTTTTTTATGTTCATTCATTCATTTTTGCTTGAACATAGCAGCAGAGGACAGCAGCTCTCTGTAGCCGCAGTCTGGTTCTCTCTAAAAATATCAATATCAGCATTCAGACCATCATCATTCAGACCAGGCCTTGTTGCCTTTGCTCATGAACTCTCCATGCTCTCCAGCACATTTTAAAAATTTATTTTCTCTTTCTCAGTTTTGTAAGTCTTACTGTGTAAACTGAAGTTCATAAAGCATGCAGCTGCCCGGTGGGCACAGATCAGACTCTGCATCTGCACCGAGAGTGCAGAAGAAGAGTGAAACCAGACTTTAACAACACTGTGAAGTCCTGTTAGCCATACGCTGGAAAAGAGGAATGTGTCCTTGTCCCGTGATTCTTCTGTCACTGCAAGAGGGCCTCTCTTGCTCTCTTCAATACACACACACACACACACACACACACACACACACTACTAATCTGTGAACACAGTTGCTGTTTTTATTTTGGTTTTGTCGTGGAGGGCACTACGGGTTGAAAGGATCAGGAACTAAAGTAGATTTGATGTGGCATTTAATCTCATGCCCAATTTGATGTGGACTGTGTGTGTGTGTGTGTGTGTGTGTGTTCATTCACATATTCCAGTCTGTAGGCGGCTGTGTACTAATGTGCATGGTACTTGTTTGCTGCTGTTTGCATGTGCGTGTGCTCATGTGTCATCTCTTGTCAGGGGCTTTTATATGTGTGTCTGTGTGTGTGTGTGTGTGTGTGTGTGTGTGTGTGTGTGTGTGTGTGTGTGTGTGTGTGTGTGTGTGTGTGTGTGTGTGTGTGTGTGTGTGTGTTCAGTGATGACTGAGCCATCTGTGCCTGTAGTACCTTTGCCAATACAGCGACTGGAGCGGCTCCAGCAGCCAGCGTCCTCCAGCTCCTGCCGTCTGCCCTCACATTCACTTCACTGAGACACGACAGGAGGCTCCTCCATCTTGGACCGGCTTCCTGCTCCGTTCTCCCTCCCCCTGCGCTCCAGTAATCCTGCTGGATGACTGGATTGAAATGATTATGGAGGAAAATAGATTTGATGAGACATTTAATTACAGGCCTGATTGGATGTGGATATTGCTGGTGTTGAGCGCTTTGTGGAACCAGACAGTAAATGTGCTCCTCAATTATAAATTTCAGACCACTGTGATGCCTTTGCTCAATTTAGTGGATCTTTTTTTTGTTGTTCTTGCGCCCACTATATACTCTCTAGAGGCTGGCAGTTAGTGCATAGCATATCTAAATGCAGCAGTGTGAAAAAACATAACAAGATTCTGTTTTCTGAGACTCTGGATAACCAAGCTGACATGAGATAAAGCGCAGCTCCTACGTGACTGCACTTCAGTTTGAACGTTACATGATATCTAATCTATAGCTGCATGGAAAACCGAGTGCCGTCTCTTGACAAGAAAAGCTGCTCAGCCTTCCATAAAGAAGTGCGCACGCATTATGAATCCAGCCAAAGGCTTTTATTTGGAGACAGAGTAAAACCATCAGACATTAATACTGAGAAAGTGAGTCATTGCCAGAGAAGAAGTGATCCTATCCAATTAGTGATCCAGTAATGTACATGAGGTATTGATTAATTTTATTTCTACTCATGTGCGTCTGAAATCAATACTTTGAGCTTGAGAGAAAAGCAACAAGGAAGCTTTAAAAATAGAACTGACTCTCAGTATGCACATATTTAATAATAGTTTTCAGAATTATTATTATTGACCTGCTTACGTAGAATCATAGTTTTGTTGCTTATCTTTACCAGAAATCTTCATGTTCTCTTTTGGCATGGAAATAGTCAGACCAAAGGATATTGCGCGACCTGCAGGAAGTCTCACCTCAGTCTTTTTGTCATGTGTCATTTCATACAAAAACAGCTCCTGCTTCATCATCAAGAACAGGGGTCAACAGATTATCAGCCTGGCTGAATATCGGGGCCAATATTTCCCAATTATCTGTATCGGCGTTTTATTTTAATGATCGGCAATAAAAAATGATTCATGAAAAAGCATGTGTGTTACACTCAACAAACACCAGGGAAAGCAGTCTGCAAAGAATGTGTCAGCACCGGAGGAACTTTTACTTTGTAAAACATCGGGAGCTATTTTTATTTATTCATTTTTTATTTTAATGTTCACTGAACTTAACAAAAAAGTTGTAGGGAGCTTGCTGTTTCCCTTGCTGTTGCTGCAAAGTTTTGTGTCAGAGTTTGTTATATCCCAAGTTCTAAATTTTAAAGGCATAAAACTGCAATGTGGTAATTTTAGTTTATATGTTGATATAGTGTAAATGATTAAATTTTTCCTAAAAGCATTTTAGAATTGGAATCAGAATAGACAAAAAGCAGTAAATCAACTTTAGACAAACTGTTTTTTAAAAAACAAAAATTGAGAACCAATCACTTATCGAACAAAGAGTAAATATGACAAATGTTAAGTATGCTTTCTCGAAAAGTAAGAGATCACGGTGTGCACAGATAAGATGTGCTACATTGCCACTTCGTTTTGCAGCTGAAAAATATATTGAGAAGTGAAGGAAGACGAGATTGTTTGCAACTTACTTACATTGTTTAAAAAAAAGTCCAATTATACATTCAGATTTAATTTACCATTGAGAATGGAGCTGTAATTGATTACAATTCGCAATGTCTTAGCATTTTTCAAGCATTTCAAAAGCTTTTAGATGGGATGGTATTTGTGTCACATCTCTGAGGTGATGGTAGATGTTAAATCTTCCTACATTACCTCATACGTTGTTCTATTCTGCAGTGACCTACATGTCTTTCACTGAGCACATTTAGCATATTAAAGTTCGTGCATGTTCCATATGTTGCTTTGGATGAGAACGATTGCATTTAGCGCTCCAGTTGATAAGAGCACTCTTTTATTCTCTACTCTTGTACAGTGAGATGTTATGTCAGAACGATTATCGTGGTTTGGTCTTTGAGATGTAAATAATTGAACAGACAGAGGATTTAGTGCGGCCGATAACTGTCCAAAACAATTTTGTTTTGTTTGTTTTCACACAATTTTTTTTCAGTAACCCAAGATAGTGCAGAAAAGAAACATATTTCTAAAATGTGACAACTTGCCCCAGTCTCCCCTGTTGCAGTTTATTTTCAGCTGGCACAGTTAATGCTCTGCAGCTTTAAATGTACAAGCACAATATTAATATATGAAGATGTGTCAGCATAATGGTTCACCGGTGGAAGCATATATAGCTTATTATAATCAGTTTAGGTTTCTTATAGGTTATATGATGAACTCCCAGTCACCCTCTTCGATGTGGTGCTGTACACGATCACTTTAGTGCTTGAATAGAGCTGTGAAACTGGTATTATCCTGTGAGCAAAATGAGATATTAGATTAAGAGAATTTAAAGTTGCATCAGTATTTTTTAGGGCTGTCAGACAGACTGTTTCAGACAGAGATGCTGCAGTGAAGGGCAGTATGAGACACATGATGTGTTTTTTGAACATTAAAGCATGTAAACGTATTCTTGTAGACCCCCAAAATACAACATTTTTTTTTAGGGCTGTCAGCATTAACGTAGAGTGTTGATACTGGTATCATATGAATTTAGACAGCCTGAGGAACCAGCCATGTCATGCTAGCTTGTCGGGAAGGTGAAAAATAATGCTAAAAATAAAGTTTAATCCTGGCGATGGAAAAACAGCATGGTCATTTAACAGGCCATTTAACAAGCCACACAGATTATGTTGGATTTAGTTTTTTTTAGGTTTTTTTTTTTTTTTTTTTTAAATGATAACTGGCCTTAATGTAACCAGGGGTCGACAGAATATCGGCCTGGACGATTATTTTGGCCGATATTTGGCATTTTACTGATTATCTGTATCAGTGTTTTATTTTAATGATCAATGATAAAATGAATTAATTAAAAAGTGCAAAGGAAGTATCAGCATGGGAGTAACTTTTACTTTGTAAAACCTCAGGTAGCTATTTATGATTTATTCATTTTAAATGTACATTTTCACTTGACTTTATTAAAAAACAAAAGTTGCTGGGACCTTGCTGTTTATGATGTTGAAACAGTTTTGATTAAACATTTGCCAAGGGCATTTAAATAAAGTTTGTGTTGGAGTTTGTTATATTACAATTCTAAATATTGACAGAAAGATTTTCATTTTTATTGTAAATGCATATCGGTTGCAAAAATATCACTTAATCAGTGTCATTAACTACTAATAATCAGTATTGGCATCAGGCCGGGAAAAAACAATAATTGTAACCGTTATGTAGATTATGTTTCTGGACAGAAATGGAGGCACACATTGACAATTTTGTTATTTTTAAAAAATTTTTATAGCAGTAGACTTCAAAGTTACGACACAAAAATGACTGGTAGGTCCAGTGAGAAAAGTGGCTGGAGGGTCAATGCCAAGCTATGAATAAGATTTTCCTGCTTTCGATTGGTGTGTGTGTGTGTGTGTGTGTGTGTGTGTGTGTGTGTGTGTGTGTGTGTGTGTGTGTGTGTGTGTGTGTGAACTAGTTTATCCGTATATAAATATTTGCACATAATTGGACTTGAATCAGTGAGAGGTGAATAAGTTGTCTGAACACTGAACACTCTGTGGATTTGGGCGGCTGGAGCGTCTGTAGTGACTCTCCAGCAAGGACCAATTAGGATTAATGAGTTGGGAGGACAAACAACACAGAAATGAGTTGTGGAGAAAGATGCTTATTGTCTCCCTGAAGACACCAACAAAAGGCTTTAAACCCAAAGTTCATTTTCACCGTGAATAACAAACAGGCTGAATCGCTTCTTATTACCGAGCAGATTAGAGTTTTAGCTCTACAAACATTTCTTGGAGGCAGAGCTGGCCCAGAAGCATTTCACTGCAGAGCCAAAGCTTAACCCTGTTCAAGCTTTCTCCATCAAGAAAAACTATGGTTATAATACTTGTATCACCATTTACATATATATAATATATAATATAATGTTTTACAATACAAGAGCCCTGCAATAAATACCACCTTAGTGATGCTTATGTTCAGTTTTTGTTAAGAATGTGTCCGGTTTCATCTCAATAAATTCATAACGAGTTTTGCTGCTACTTTTGTATGGAGCCAGAAAATGGTCAATATTAAATACATAATTTACTATAAAATAATAAGTACAGTGCAGGGCTCGACATTCAGTCTTGTTCAGTTGTGCGGGACAAGCGGTTTCTTTTTTAGGGCAAATAGAAGAGCGATTTACTTTACTTCACCAGACAAGTTAAAAGTCAACAAACAAAAAAAGAAACAAAAGGTATCTTCAAATGATGTGCTACACTCAACCGCACACCTTCTGACCTTCACCTTTTTATTGATATTGATACCAGGTTGTGACTTTTTAACAATCTGAGTCTTTATCAATGCCACTATTGATACTTTTATATCATTTGGTGGGAAGATGAGGCGACGTTTTTAACAGAACCAGTTTTGCTTTTGTTGTTTAACAAGTGACTTTTTCTGAACAGAACCAAAAAAATCTAGCCTTCAGTAAACATGGCGGATGTAACAGGGCCGCTTCATTAGAACATAATGTTAAGAAAAGCAAAAATATATCAGCAGCAATAAATGAAAAACATTTTTTCCATCACTGTTATCTATTTTATATCGCTGGAAAAACAAATTTCTCACCCAAACAACTGTATTATTCAAGTTTATTTCCAAAAACTAAACCTTATGGAACCTTGTTTATTCAGCTAACTAGCTCTTATTCTGCTGATTTTCAACTCGGATTTCAACATTGGATGACTGTTTTTATCTGACGGGACTTGCGACAAAGTTTGCTAAGATTTAAATGAAGTGACTCGACTGGAGATGTAATGTTACGTTATAGGACCCATGAGACTCAGTAGCGGTATAGATAAGTAGATAAGCTCAAAGGTTTTGAGGGGTTTCATTTCCATCCCTACACGGAAAGTGATGAGCAAGTGTTAGCTGTGTTTACTAGCTGTTGGCCTGAGCAACTCACTCTCAACTCACTCTTCAGTGAGATGTTTTTTTTTTCCTGAAGTACATCTTTAAAATCAAAATGCTGCAGACATATCTGATCAGAGTAAACCAGCCAGCTGTTGATAAAAGCAGCTTTCTTTTGAAAAACTCTGCATATCTAACCAAAATAAATGAGAATCAGGACAGCAAAACCATGAAGGAAAAAGTGTTCTGCATCACACAAGTTTATATTTAGCCTCAATGTGTCCAACACTGATAACTGTTTTAATGCATCTAACAGGCTACATTTGTATCAGAAGTTAAACTGTTCTTCCATATAATGTATGATTATATATTGAAGCAAATGCCCCATCATGTAGCTTCTTCCCTGCACGCTAAACTCAATCATCCATGCAGAAATGCACAGTTATTTGAATGCATCCATAATTTAATTTGTTCACTGTGCTTCATTGTGTCAGTGTGGCTGCTAACATCCCAGCAAATAAAAGCTGTCGAAAGACGAAAATCCTGCAGAAAAACTTTGCCTGTTTAAAAAAGTTTGCAAGTTGGCGTAAAATATAAGTCAACAGCAGCTTAAATCCCAAAATATTTTCATGTGGATTTGTGCTGATCTTAAGTAACCAGTTTGAAGTGTAGTGCATGTGTGTGCTTTTGTCTGGCAGGAGACTCCCCCTGGAGCAATGTACAGTAACACAGGAAAAAGATTATCAGTTCTATTATTGTGACGGAAGTTTGTATCTCCGTCCGCCACACACAGCACAATGCTGGCTCAGTATAGAAACAAAGTCTCTGAGAACAAACACAAACTTCTGCCAATACAACCAGAGCTAAAGCAGCTTAGGAACAACCTTGAAAAACCACCCGTTCACCGCACTATCAAACTCACTGCAGGCCGCCGTCACACATCTTTTCTATGCTGGGATTTTAAGCATGTTGGGCTGGAAGCAGAGCTGTAGTGTACTAAACACATTTCAAATCATTTTACCGTTTGTGTTTATAAAGTAGAGCCTGCTATTTGACTGACACATTCTTATATTTGATGTTATAGAGTATAAAAGTATACAGAGAAGATCATATTGTGAAAATATGTTACATTATACTCTACAGAAAGTGCTGGCCCAGTTTTTCATAACATACAAATTTTGTATTTTCATATAAATAGCACTGGTTCTCACCAGACCTATTTCTTTTTTAATTTTTAGCTCAGTTTTTGGTTTTTTGGTTAGGTTAAAACATATTATTAGATTTAGGTTACAGTGTTATTTTGGTTTAAGTTGCAATTTCTGGTTTTATAACACACATGTAAATTACCTGTTAGATCAGGCTAAAATATGATGACAGTCCACCATGCTAGCTGGACATGTGTGACAGCCTGCTCCAGCACGGACATATCCGACATCCCGCTCCAGCGCGCGGACATGTCCAAAAACCCGCTCCAGCATGGACATGTCCAACATGCTTAAATCTACCTGAAGTTTGTTTAAAATTGAGCTTTTTTTTATATAAATCTGGATATTTAATGAATAATAATAAATTACATGTTTATTACAATAAACAAACCACAAAAAAAGCAAATGCAAAATAATCATACATTAATCATAATTGAGAAAAAATGTTCAATTAATCATAATTCTGATTTTAGATATGAGGTTTGGAACTTTGCTGGGAGGAAATTTTAGCAAATGGACCCCTTTGAATGTTAGTTTAATACCCCTGCTCTATATAATAATTATAATAATAATAATAACAATAATAATAACAATGAATATTGTTATTAAACAACAATAATATAAGTATAATAATATATAATAACAGTAATCATCATTTTTCTATCTATCTAATGCCCTACACCTGTTGAAAAATCCCCACAAATCTCTGTCAACTTAATCAACACAACACCTCAAACGGCAGCATTTCCTGAGGTCCTTTAAAACCGCCAGTCCATGTTTGACATAATCACTTGACGTTTTGAAACCTGTCTCGAACTCTGTGCAGAAACCGGAAGTTACAAAACGTTTCTTGACAGTTTGGTCTTTGCTGCCAGAATTGCTGTCTATACTCAAATGCGATTGGTCAGTATTATTCTGACTACAAATGGAAACCAGAACATTTCCGACACCAAAATCTTGCCACGTTGCCTACAGATTCTGCAAACATATGCAGATATCTGTTAACTGGGATTAATAATATATGAGATCAGTGGCAGGAAATAAGAAAGACCAAAATGATTCTTCAGAAAATCTTGTTTATTTCAGATTTTTCCCTCATCTTTTTTCTTGTCATATACTAGACAGTTTATACTAGACTTTTCAGGCTTTTAAAAACATTAAATAAAAAAATAAAAGAGGGAAAAATCTCTCTTGAAATATACTGCTTGCAACTGGTGCACACATGCAGCCTCGCACTGGTCTAAAAGGTTTGGAACCAAACTTAAAGAAAACACAGCGACACAGAGGAGCAGAGCTCTGGTTTTTACCACCGGTAACCTGCCTCACAAACCTCTCTCTGTTCACGTGTATACAGGCCTGTTTATATCTTCGAGTCTCCACAGTGTGCGCGTGTGTGGTCGCTTGTGTGTGTGCCTTTTTGCGGATGTGTGTGTGTGTTTGTAAACAGGAAGTGTGAGGATGCATGCAGTCAGAGGACACAGAGCCATGGGATTTCCCACAGTGACAGAAATGCTCAGCTGAACGAGGCTTCCCGCGAGTGGGTGGTGTGTGTGTGTGTGTGTGTGTGTGTGTTTCCTTTTACATGGGTGGGCCCATTTGTGGTCTGTGTAGATTCTGGACAGCTGATAAACAGCATGAGACCAGCAGAGAATTTAATTATCATAGTGAAATACTTTTTAATCTGATCAGAAAGGCGTCGACCATATAGTTTGACGTGATCAATTTTGCAATACAACTAGCATATCCATCGAAGTGGAGCAAACTGACTGTCATTTTTAATAGAGGTGCAGTGTATCGGCCGGAGTGTGTGAGGCATGTGTCAGTGCAGTTGGTGCTTTCAGGATCTGTTTCCATTTGTGTTGCATTAGTCTGTGTGAGCAGGTGTCAGTAATAATGCAGGGATGAAACCAGAGCGTCCAGTGTAACACCCACCAACGTCAACAGCCAGCAAACGTAATACAAATCTGCAGCTTTTAAATGTAATAATCCCACAAACGTAATAAACAAACATACTACTTTATTTCTACAACTCCTTTCGTACAAGAAACGCAGCCCGACGTCTTTTACAACAAAGAAATTACATGCACGAAGTGTTTCACATGAAAAGACGTAGAAGACATAAAGACATGATTAAACCCGTACGTAAAAATGAAATAAAGACGAGAATAAAATACTAAGAATGCATCTTCACATTGATAAATGTAATTTTATGTAAATGTAATTGCGATTACATTTGCAGGGATTTGTTACATTTGTGGCGTTTTAATTTTTCCCAAAAAAGGTACACAGGTCTGTGAACTGAAGAAGATGAAGCTGCGTGCGTGTTTGAGAGACACAGAGAGAGAGAATGACAGTGAAAGTAAAAGAAAGGTAGAGGGTGGGCTTGTTAATGCACAGCCTATACTGCGCATAATGTCTCTCTAAGTTATTTATAACTTACTCAGAGCACTGCTTTGACAAGTTTTGACCCGCTTTGCCCAAACCTGTGATATTTTGTTAATGAGCTGACTTGAACCCATTGGCAGGTCTTTAAGTAAATGAATAAACAACGATGACCACAAAGATCATTTTCATATTTAAATTTGTGGAAAGTTATTACAATTTGGAAAGCTGAAGATTTTCACTTTCCCACAAACATAACAAATCCATGCCAGTGGAATAGCTATATGTTTGTAGTAGGCAAATGCTATTACATTTGTGGAACATTTATTATGTTTGTGGGACTGTTACATCAAAAAGCTGCAGATTTGTGTAGCATTTGTGGGATATTACTATTTTGGCGGGTGTTATAGTCCAGAATTAGCTGTCTTCTCAATGTTGACACAACTGGCCTAGTCGAGCTCGGAGGCATTATGTTTTCGAGTGCTTGTTCGTCCCAGTATTGTGAACACGATATCTTGAAAATGCCTACAAGGAATTCCTTCTATTATGGCACAAATGTCTGCTTGGACAAAACGATGAATTGATTAGATCTTGATGTCACTGTGGCCATGAATGTGTCTGATTCTTTTGAATCCAATGCCTGAAAAACGCCTTGAGTAAATTTCTTAAAATTTGGCAAAAACATCCACTTGGACTCAACAATGACCTGATAAGATTTTGCTAGTAATATGTCAAAGGTCAAGGTTACTGTGACTTTATCTGTCTTATTCTCTCGAATATCTGAAAAAACACCTTAAGGGAATTATTTGGCACAAACATCCTCGTGAACATGATATTCCATAACCTTGAGGGAATTTTCTCAAATTTGACACAAACGCTCACTTGGATTGAAGATTAACCGGATTAAAATTTGACCCGACAAAACATGTTTTTGGCCATATTAAGGCCAGATTATGACAAACGTTTACACATCCGTCAGATACGATATAATCGTGATCATGATTATGATTGTAATCATTAATCATTCTGGCCAGTTCTCAGCATCATTACACTAATCTTGGGTGTCCCTGTTGAAATTGTGCTGATTATAAAGATCTTCTTTGTTGCCGGGGGGAAGATGTGTGTGAAGCATCCATGTTTTTACGGGCATGAATGTATACTGTGTATGTCCGCATGGCAATATTTCTACTTCAGTCAACAAACCAGTTGAGCTGTTTCAATTGAAATAGTATAAATCTTACCAGAATTGTGCCACAAAACGTGCAGTCTCTTTCTACTTTGACTATCAAATATTGGTTTCATTTGAACTTTAACATGCTCTCGTGGAAGTCAACTGTTGAGACCGACAGCTGCGATAAGAAGCAGAGGAGAGACGAGTGTTGCTGGCTCAAACCTCACTGGGGCCTCAAGCAGAATTTAATTTCACCCCATCAATCTGCTGCATCGCATGGTCACACAGGCTGACATTTCTGCTGAACAATGCAGTACCACCATGTACACAGTGCTACACAGAGCCAGCTCTGTTGGGACGTTGTGAAAGTTGACTTTGTTGGTTGATCAGGACAGATGCTACAAACATGTCTATAAGAGTCTCTATAGGAGTCTCCAACTTTTATGATGTTTCACTAAATGAGTGAATGCATGAACAATATTTGAATTGGAAACTTTTCTGAGCATCCTACCCAACCAAAACTAGTATGTCAGCCTATCAGTGACTTTGTAATTTATGTGACATTTATAATCATCAGATTACTCATGCAAATTATGCATTTGCACAAACTATTTTTTCCAACGTGGTGTGGAAATATTTTACACACCATCTAATGTGCTAGTTTGTTAGACCTACAATGTTAGGACTTTTTATGGAAAGTTTTAGTGTTTTATGGTGATCTAAAGGTCATTTTATGGTTTTCTACCTCACTAAATTATATTTTCATTGTATCGCCTCATGAAAAGCCATATTTGAATACCTTACAAAGGACCGTAAAACTTCAGTTAACAGCTCAGGCTATTATTTGCTTAAATCAGCTTATATTTGGGACAGGCATCTATGGGACGAGCTTTTAATTAATTTCACACAAAACTGTTGCTCAGCATTCTTCCCAAAAACATGGGAAGAATGAGCAACAAAGGAAGAAATGACCAAGAAGTTAGTAAGAAATCTGTGAAAAGTACAAGAAAATTACCTGAAAATTTGCCCCAAAAAAAGAAAGAAAGAAAGAAAGAAAGAAGGTAAAATGAAAAAAAAACTCAAAGCAAACCCTAACAAAGCAGCAAATGACCTGAAATAATAATAATAATAATAATAATAATAATAATAATGAATAGATTTTGTAATTATAAATATAGTTTTACTGATATTTTTCCCAGTTTTTTGGACAGTTTTCTAATGATTCTCTGTCTGTGTCTTTCATCTAGTATTCAGATAAATTCCTTGTCACCTTTGATTAATTTCTTTCAATTTGTGGGAAACTTCTATCCAACTTGCTTATTGCCCTTTTCTCATGTTTCAAAAGAAATCGAACCAATTTCCTCACATTTCAGAGAATTAATTGCTTGTGAAAGGCAATTAAATGCAGCACAAGACAGCCGATGTTTATCCAGGTTTCAAAGGGTTAGACAGCATATTTAATGTGTGTTTTGGTATGTTAGTTGAATTAATTTAACTTAACAGCACTTCAGAGAAACCCTGTTTTGGAGGTGTGATTGTAGATCGACACAGACAAACCGCACAAGTATAAAAGCTCACAGGCTTCAGGTCAGAGTCTGCACGCAACTATAAATCATCCTGAGGACTTTACATTTGTAATAGGGGTCTCTAAAATACCTAAAATGATATATAAATATTTCTTCTTTATGTATTCATAAGGCCTTAATGGCACATCTCTGACTCACAAAAGGACACTAAATGTCAGCAACAGTTTGTTTTTATGGTAAATTTGGAACATTTTAGGGGTGGAATAATGTGACTAAAGATGTGGGCACAAGATGTAAGAAAAGGTAACCGATGCAGGTCTTCTTGAGTTGATAAGAGGGGGGTTAGTTTCTCATTGAATAGTGAGTCATGACACTCCACGATGGAAACCAAGCTTTACTAAATAATAGATGCAGGATGTCTAATATCTGACTGAATAATCAACGGAAATATTTTATATAGTAGTGCATTCATTTAATCTATGAATGTGTCGAGTTACCAGAGCTAAGACTTTTTCACCGACACTGAAAAATGTAAAGTTTATTAGAAATGGGAAAAAGCGAACAGAAGTAATCTGAATCAGTCCCATACAGGTCTAGTGTTGTTTGGAGTGAAAGCAGCTACGATAAAGCTGACAAATAGCCAATATAACATGAGACGCTTTGTGACATTGTTGACTGATTTTGTTGAACTGATTGTTGTTGGAAACTGACAAACCCATCAGACGACCGAACTGTGTTGGATGATGTAATGAAACATTTACATTTAGAAAAAAATACATTTTATTTAGAGGAAAGGCGAATGTGTTCTACATGACATGGCAACCCTTTTTAGACCATTTCAATAAGATAAACCCATTCTTGATAACACGGTGTTATCTGTAGAGACATGTCTGACATTCTTCTTTAAATTTTATTTAAATTTCTTTTTCTCTAATCTTTTTTTATTTAATTTTTTAAAATTTATATGTATTTTTATTTTTATTTTTTGCTTGTTTGCCTGTTTGTCCTTTTATTATGGGTGTATATATGTATATGTGCATGCTCTTTGCATCTAAGAATGTGCAGGCGTATTTGTTCACAAGGAGATTTTTTTACATGTATTTTGAAAAAACAAATACAAAAACAATAAACAGATGTAAATTGTAAATTGGCTACAGTTGAGTGTAAAAGCTTTGCAGCAGCAGTAAATATGAGCAAATGTTAAATATTTTACTTAATAAATATTTCATATTACATTTGAATGGTGGTCAAACTACTATATCAGAGCTCAAGAAAACATTTTGTGCTGAAATTATCTCATCTGTCCTTATCACTATCTGCTGAAGTGGTTGTGACTGAATCACCAGCTGTAAGTTTAGGTGAACACACAAAAGAGATAAGGAAGTTTGTCAAAAATGTTCACATTAAAATTTGACTTAAGTCAAGATTGGAGAGATGAGAGAAACTCAAATGTAAGCCAATTAAGAATGTAAAATAACGTGGCATACAGTAGCTACTATATGTCACGTATGATCTTTTCCATGCAACATTATCATCTCTCTATATTTTGTATATTCTGATTACTTATTGTGTTTTTGGCCATGCTGTATTGCACTTTAAAGTTAGACATTATGCATGTATAGTGCTGAGCAGTTTTGTGTTGCGTGGGCGTGTTGCTAGCTGCCTTGTCTGTTTCTCTTCCTGTCTCTGTGAGTCGAGCAGTTAACTGAGGATCTCTCAACTGTTGGAGAACTTGCTTTCACATATCCGTGGGTGATAAAGAGCAAGTGGTTTTCTCACAATAAATGCCTTTAAGATGACAGGAGGACTCTGTATGTGTTAATTAAGTGACAAAAATATTTGTGTCTTCGCAACCTGTTGCTTAAGCCAAAGCAGAAGTCATTTTTCAGCCAGTATTGTGTGCATATAATGTAATGTTTCTAAAATTAAGTTTGACCTGTGAGTGGATACAGCAGCTCGCGGGGAAACAGCCTCAGTGTGAAGCCGAGGGAAAACACTGCAGCACTCAATAGCCTGTGTTTAGTTTGACGTTTTTCCTCTATTTTCGTTGCCAATGAGAAAAAAAATCATCGTCAAGGGACGTTTTCTTACAAAGACCTTTTATTCAGTCAGTATTCAACCCACACTGTTGTGTATGCTCACAGGAGAGCCTGTAAGAGTTTTTGTTGGGACTGTGAGGCGGTGAAACAGCTGTAGAGCAGTCGTTCTGTCATGGGGATGCAGGGAGTGGCAACCAACAGAATTTGACAAATATATGGGGGCGATATCGGCCTTTTAATACAGTTTCTATATTCAGAGCTCATACTAGGCGGGCCTGGCTCTGGACTGCTTTGAATGTGTGGGGCAGTAAGAGGTGTTGGTGGGCACATATGTTGAACTGTTTCATTTTTTTATCCAAAGCTTTTTGGTAAACAGGCTAAATTTTGGGCCTTTTTATGGCACTGATACTCAACTTACGGCCTGTGGACCAAATCTGGCCCCTGATAGGGTGCCGAGTGACCCCCTCAACCATTGTCTAATTCACAATAAAAATTTAAGTGATTCACATTGGAAATTGTTTTTGTACTTTTAGCATACATAAGGCGTCAGAGTACATAAAACAGCAAAAAATAGAGCTTGTTTCTAAATAAAAAGAGTGCACACCCACACACCCCAAAATAGGTCCTAGCTATGACCCTAATGTCCTAAAATCTTAGAAACATCCTGAAATCCTAGAAGCATCTTAAAATCTGAGAAATGTCCTAAAATCTTGGAAATGTCCTAAAATTCTGAAAACATCCTAAAATCAGAGAAATGCCCTGAAATCCCAGAAACGTCCTAAAATCGGAGTAACATCCAAAAATCAAAGAAACATCCTTAAAATCCTAGAAATGTCCTGAAATCCTGATAATGTCCTAAAATGCTAGAGATGTCTTAAATCCTGGAAATGCCCCTAAATCCTAGAAATGTCCTAAAATATGCGAGACATGTATGGGCGAGTTGAGTATCGTTGTTATAGTGACAGTAACCGCTCAATCATGCAAAATCCAAGCACAAGGGTGCTTCAAATGATAATTGATTATGAGAGTTATTGCTGATAAATTTGTTTTTGTTAAATAGAATTTATTTTCTACAATTTAAAAAAAATTACATGTGATGTTGCATGTTTTTTTGTGTTTGTTTTAAATATAGCACAAGTATCCTTGTGATATATATATATATATATTTGCCAATGAGTCTATATTGCTGTTTCTTGCAGTGACTCGTCTTTGCTTTGATTGCTTTGTGCTGGTTATTGTCATTTTTGTGTTAGTTTTTGGTTTTCATTTGGTCAGCTGTATTTGATTATTTCACAGTTTTACTCTTTGATGTGGCGTTACTTACAGGTATGTTTGTTGACGTTATTGCCTCCTGCCTGAATTGGTGCGATGAAGAAGAAATTCGCTTGATGATGAGGAAGGTGTGCTGTCATGTAAATATGAGCACATCTAAATGTGTTGTGGACCAATCAGAGTGCTTGGTTGGACTTATTTGTTGTATAATTGTGTTTTATTGACATTTCGAAAATATTGCTCAAGTTTTGCGCAAATCTGTAAAAACCCCGCCTCGTTGCTGTGTCATTTTCAGGGCCTTAATCTGTGGCTACTCACTTGAAGTAGTGTTATCTTTAGGAAACTGGATTTAAGCCACCGGTCCTCCAACAAGCTAAAAATGTAGCAGCAGAGGACACTGAGCTGAACCGGTGACTTTTTAAAATCACATTACCGAAATGTGTCAGCTCTTGCAGTGTCCCTCCAGTGCTTTGCCGAGACCCAGTTTCTGTTCAAACGGGGGTAAATGAGATAAAGAAATCATGGTTCTGAAGATATTTCTCTTGAGCTTGATTTTATGCTGCATCTGCTTGAAGCCACTGAAAGAGTGTGGAGGGCTGAGAGCGTGCGCAGAGCTGCACAGTCATCATGAAGACCGAGGGAGTGGTGAGTAGCCGGCCTTTGAGGCTTTAGCGAGGCAGCTCTCTGTTCCCACCAGACCTAGCTGATCACTCCCTGCTTTGATCAACAAACCTCAGGCCGGGACTGCTCCACCATCAGCTCTCTCAACAGATTAGGTTTGATTTCTTTCATGATTCAAACTGAAATTAGCTTGTTCCAAAAAAAGATCCTGGCTGTGTGTTTACATGGGATCCTCCTTTAGTCCCCCGCTAGCCTCTAATCGACATGTTTGACTCAGCTTAGGGCTCGCCTTATGAAACAACAACCCACAGCTATGGAAACCCTGACAGGCAGCAGCAGAAAAGGGAAATGTGTGGGTTGTCATGGGGAATCCAAATAGACGTTTTTTTGTCAGTTTTTTTTTTCTGCTGTGGTTATTTTAAAGTCATGAATCAGAAACAGGTACACACTCTAAAGAAAGAGTCCCTTTAAATTTAGGTAGAAACTTCTCATTTTGCAATGTACAAAAAAAAAACCCTGCACTTCACTGCAGGTTGGAACTGAAATTAACTCACAGTAGACAACATGTGGAGCAAAGGTCATTCAAGAATCACGTCATAAATAATTCTGTTTCAAAAGCAGGAAATGACAAGTCATGACCGAGAGAGTGAAAAAATAAACTCCATGCCATTAAATGTATTAATTTCCTTTAAATATCCTCCCAGAGAATATCAGCTCAAAAAAGTAGCTTATCTTTTATATATCTTTTTTTAGAAACTTTATATATATATATATATATGTTTATCAGTAAATATACACAAAGACATTCAACCCCAGACACCCAAAAAGCAAATAAATTGGGGGACAAATAAATAAATAATTTAAAAAATAAATAAATTAAAAGAATGGCACTATAAAATTTAGTATCACTTACAACAGTAATAACAGTTGATAAATCAAAAGTATATATAAATAAAAGTATATTTATAAATTCTATGAAAACAACGGGCCACTGAACACAATTCGAACAACTACATAGTTTTCCTTGTACAAATTGTACTGCATGTACACATAAGAACATGCTTTTTATGTTCACACAAAAACAGGCATATGAAGCATACACACATAAAATATTTACATATATGTTTATATAAAAAATGAATCAAAGACTTAAAACACCTTCATACAGTTTACCTTGCACAGAGAGCAGCAGTCAATCTGTGAGAACAGCTTTGTAATTTATTCTGTGGCTCTCTCATTTCTGACAGTAGCCTGGATTATGTCTTTAATGTTTCCCCAAATGAGGCTCTAAAATGAAGCCAAAAACTGCAGTTCCTCTAATGGCCACTAGAGGCTGGCTCCAAAACAGGGTCCGTTTCCAAAGACCCCATGCTAAAATCCCAGTCTCTGCAACAGACTTAAACATGTTTACATCCTAGTCCAAAAAACATTTTTATATATAAATTGTTTACATTACAATTTTCTACCTATAACAGTCAAAAAACACTTTTTTTTGTTTTCAGTGTTAATGTAGTTACTGAGGTTAGCGCATCATTTTTCTGTATTTTTTACACAATTTATGCGTTGAATTTTAACGAAGCTTTGAAGAAAACATCAGTATTAAAAAGGCACCCACAGTAAAGAACAACAAAATGTGATATGTTGCACCACTGATGCCTTGATGAGTTGTTTAAAGTGTGTTATGCAATACCTAACGCCCCTGTGTGATAAAGTCTCATTTAGATTTAGTAACTGGTTACACCACATTCAGCAGCAATAAGTGTACCAGTAGTACTTGCTCACTCTCACACAGCGCTGTGGAGGAATTTTGGCTCATTCCTCGATATAAATACACTTCAGCTCAGTGACATTTGTTTGCTCTCAAGCAGGAGTTGCTTGTACAGGGTTTGGACTTTGGACTTAGCTTTTCCATGACTGTAAATTTCTTGCTCTTCAGCCATTCTGATGTGTTTTGGATGACTGTCAGGCAGCATGATGACCCTGTGTTGCTTCAGCTTTAGACCATGAACTCAGCTCCCGGTGTGATTCTGCAGGATTCTCTCATGCGGGGCAAAATCGTGAGGCTATTGAAAAGTCTCGATGCAGTGAAGCATCTGCAAACCGGGACACTGCTGCCACCACATGCGAGGGTCTTATCGTGGAATGCAGTGTTTGCTTTTCACCAGACATAACAGCGGCTGTGCCAGCCACAAATACCCAGTTGTGACTCATCTGTTCAATGAGCAGCGTCCCTGAAGTTCTGAGAAACAGTCAAGTGTTGTTCACACGTTTGACACTCGTATTTGTCTTACTGAGCAATGCTTTCTGCCTTGTTATTGTTGTTACGCCTTTCTAATAGTGGGGTTACAAACTCAGGCTACAGAAGTCTTGTTGATGTAGGTTTTTCTTTGACCTCCTGGATGATTGTACACATTTTCCTTGGAAAAGTGTTGTAAATATGGCCTTTTGTGCAATAAGGCCGTTCTTTCTGCTTCTGCACAGCACTTTTTGTAATTTGTTGAAGCCTCTGAGCTTTTAGCTTTACATATGGAGCCATTTTTACAAGGGATGCATGATAATATCTGCACTTCATTGGTATCGGCAGATCACAGATTTAAAATGAAATATCTACACTGGCGCATATTGAACTTTTCTGCAGATATGATAACATTTTAATCATGCAGCATTAATTAGTTGAAATTGGTCGTATTTGCCCTGGTTTTGGCTATTGGCAGAACCGTCTGAGAGAGAGCATCATCGAAACCATTTTGGCTTTATGCACCACAGAGCAACTTTTATAGGAATAAACTGGGTCCCTCCTCTAAGTTCCCTCTGTGAATCCATGGCCTGATATCCCATAATTCCATTGCTAAGCTAGAAGTGGACAATCAAAGTTTGGTCGTGGTAAGGGAATTTTTAAAAATTTGGCACAAACATGAATGAGCTGAATAGGTTTTGGTGGTCAAAGGTCATGGTGAGCTTGCAGTCTTTACAGTCTTGTGAATGCAGTATCACAAGACCACCATGAGGAAATTAAGGTACGTCAAATTTGGCAAAAACGTCCACTTTGACTCAAGAGTAAAGTGGTTTTGGGGCTGCCTCTAGCTCACCTGTTCGAGTGTACGGCTCATATACCGAGGCCTTTGTAGCGGCCCGGGTTCGATTCCAGCCTGTGGCTCTTGGCTCTTTAATTTGGTGGTCCAAGATAAAAGGTCCCTTCGACCTCACAAAACATGTTTTTGGCAATAGCTCAAGAATTCATACATCAATTAAAACCAAGGTTCGGAGGCGTTGTTTAGTGATAATTGGGTTTTGAAAATCAGATGCTATTCGCATGAAAATGTCACATGCAATGTCTTTAAAATTCATATTTTAGCAATTCATTTTGCATTTATGCAGTCCCCTTTCTGTTAACGTTGGTCATGACAAACAAGGAACCAGGGAAAATTGTCTCCTTCGCTTAGAGTTTATGACTGACTAATACTGACCGCTGTGGTCATGATGGCATGCTTTGTCATATTCTCTGATGCTTGTCTAGTGATCTGTAACGCAGGCTACACGTCATGGAAAAAAAGCTACGTTAATGTCGTTTAGGGATGATGCACATACTGTGACCTTTAAGTGGACTGCGTTATATTTGTATTTCATATTTAACATACAAAGTAAAATAACATTTAAGTGAATACATAAACAGTGAGTGACTGCTTGTCTTGCACATTGACTAACAGTGTCAAAAAGAAACACTTCTCCTTTCCACTTCTTTCTGGTGGTTATGAAAGCCTGAAGTGTTTCAGTCAGATATCGGATCGTCATTAACGATAAATGTAACCCAGGTGTCAGAGTGTGGCGAAGCTTTTCTTTATGCACTCTCCATCTCTTGTTGATTGACTGTTTGTTGGTGTGTGGGTGTGTGTTGAAGTGGTTTAAGGCCCTTCCTTAAACAGCTTCCTTCAGCCGCTGCTTCTCGCTGTCTCTTCCTTCTTTCTGATTCTCTCACACACGCATGCAGTGGTATGTAGGTCTACACCTGTGGGACACGGCAGCTTCGTAAAACCCAAGCAGCAGCGTGCGCACCAGTGAGCTGACTCTGATGTGTTTGCCTGTCTGCTGCGGTCAGATCTGCTTACTGAGTGCACTGTGGTGAGGTCGCACAAAAGAGTCTGGGTGTTGTTGTTTTTTTTGGTAGACATGATATGCGTTCACAAACACATTTGACTTTGACCTTCTATTAACGGTTGGTTTCTGAAAGCAATCTGCATTGCCCTCTGCTGATGTGATACATTCGGTCATAGTCAACAAATTAACTCGAAAACTCACCTTTTCCTGTTTCCTCGGTGATTCCCTTGAATCAAAATTTTCAGTTTTTGTGTCCCATTACGGGACAAAACTGAAACATTTAACATCATATACAGCAAGTTCCATGCAACTGTTTTTATAATATTCAGTAAAATTTAAAATTAGCTCCCTGAGGTTTTACAAAATAAAAGTTCTCCCATGCTGACACTAGTTTGCATGTATTGCAGACTGCCTTCCCTGGTGTTGGTTTGGTGTTATATGCACACTTTTCATTAATTAATTTTGTAAGCAATCATTAAAATAAAACTCCAATACAGTGAATTGGCAGAAAAAAATCGGCCTTAATAATCAGCCGATAAGCTGTCGACCCCCAAAACTTTATAAAGATGTTATTGCTCACATTGTAGACACAGAACAACATAAGCATTCATTTGGAGTCGTGTTCCTGACCACCTAACAATGTGTAGTTTTCACCTGACTTGTGCAGCATTTATGTTTAAATTTAATTTAAACAAGTAAAAATCAGGATCGCCAATGGCAAAAACTACAAATACACATTATTGGCACATCATCATAGAAGCAAATAATTGATTTTCAATCCAAGCATATGTGCAGCCACCTTCAAAGACCTGTCATAATCGAATCCTGCAGTCATTAATGAACACACACACACACACACACACACACACACACACACATCTCTCTGTAGCACCTCCACGGTCCGTCCCGTCCCACGGGAACACCTCATGCCGCGCTGAGGAAGCTGCTCGCTCCCCAGAGATGAAACCACATTAGCATGTACAAGCTCTTATCTTCTGAGTGGCAGCTAATTAGATTCTGCAGCTCTATTATGAATAATCTGATCTGCCTTTGCTTCTCTGGCTTATCAGCCAAAGCCTCCAGGTGTTGCTGAGGTAAGGACAGAGGCATGAATGGATAAAGTCGCTGTTCTTTCTGCTTCTTTAATCTCTGTTGATGCATCACTCGTCCCAGCAAATTAAAACATGCACAATGGCCGTGACGAAAAGACAAAAGAGACACCTGTCTTTATTATCAGCTGCAACCTCGTCTGTTTGGTGAAATCAGGACTTCAGTATCTTTATTCGGATCGCTCTCTTATGTCGTTCAGCTAGAACTGATAGTAAATCTTAATATGCACTGCGAGGTTTGTCACTGAAGATATGGCACATGTCAAATGGATGAATAACTCTTTCACAAGTAACCTGAAGTCAGTTATGGTTAAGAGGAGACACTAGCAGCAGTCCCCCTTGTGACAGGAATTTATGTTAATGTCTGCCCACGCGTGCATCACCATCTCCACTGCGCTGAGGGAGCTTACAAGGAACTGGGGTTTCGTCTGACTTTCGGCCCATGTTGTTCTGCCCCAAGACTTTGTTAGTGCTTATCTGTGCTTTTCTCACACATTGTCCTTTTTTCACTTCTTGGTATGACATAACTGTACAATTGATAAATGAAAGCGCTGTTACATTGAATCAGGTGTGTTTTATTATGGTTCTATGCTGGCGATAGCTTAAGGCGATAATTTATTCCTTGAGGAAATTTCAAAAAGTTCCACACAAACGTCCCTTTTGACTAAATAATAATAATAATAATCAAATAGCAAACTTTATCTGTATTGCACCTGTCATACAAGAATTGCGGCCCAACGTGCTTTACAACAAAGAAATTTCATAAACCAAGTGCTTCACATTAAAAGACTTAGAAGATATAAAGACATAATAAAACCTGCATGTAAAAATAAAATAAGGATTAGAATAAAATGCAAAGAATGCATATTCACATGTATAAAACCCACTTGATATTATTTGTAAAAGTAGGATAAAAATCAAGATAAAAAAAGACTGCACAGCATGCATAAGATATGATGGAACATAAAACCAATTAAGGTCATATTAAAAAAATAAAGCTAAAAATTGAGTGTAAAAATATGCATAAAATTAAGGAAAATACATTTTAAAGAAGTGTAGCAATGAACGATGAAATGTAACGATGAACTGATTACATTTTGGTGGTCATAGGTCAAGGTCATTGTGACCCTGTCTGTCTCATTCTGGTGAATCTGACAGATTCACTTTGGGGGATTTTTATCAAATTTGGCACAAACATCCTCTTGGACTCAAGAATTAACTGTGCAGAGTTTGGCAGTTGAAGGTCAAAGGTCACTTTGGCCTCGCAAAGCATGTGTTTTGGCCATAACTCAAAAATTCCTTCGCTGATTTTGTCAAAATTTCACACAAATGTCTAAAACAATAAAATTATGAAGTGATGACGTTTTATATCCAGAGGGTCCAAAGTCAACTTTGCTATGACATCTTAATTTTAAACAAAAACACATTTCTGACTGTCGCTCAACATCATATCTCAAAAATTCTTTTTTTTATCCCAAGGAGAGACATTTGGTCGGATACTTGATTGGTGACACTAATCTTGGGTGTCCACCTTCAAACTGTGCTGATGTGTACATCTTCTTTGCTGCTGGAGGGAAGATGTTTGTGAAGCATCCATGTTTTCATAAGTACGAATCTAAACTGAAACTACACCTTGACAGGTTTGCAGAAGCGTACAACCGCAAGGTTGTTCAAGTTGGAAAACAGAAACTAAATAAAAGTAAAGTTGGCCAGAGGAAAGACTGTAGCTGCGTAAAATAAATGATTCATCTGCCCGAGCTACCACACTGTTCACATGCACCAATCCACCAGGCAGATGTTGAGAAATTTCACTCTGGGCAAAAATGTTTGTCAGTACAGACGATAAACAGACCAACACACTGACATCATCATGCTGATGAGCCATGGCACATTTGTGCATGGGTAAAAAATAAAATGCATTCACTCAAATACAGCACACAACACAAGTCTCTTAATGTAGGCTTATACTGTTTCACTTGGATGTCTCAATGGAGAAGAGCCTTTGTTCATGTTAATAATTACACATGCACATTTCCTGCTATGACATGTCATATTTTCTTTAAAAAGAAAGGCTGTAAACATGTTTATTTGTGCTGTAAAGTTGGGTATTGTAACATGCAGCCAGCCTCCAGTGGCCATTAGAGGAACTGCACTTTTTGTCACTTCCACATTGGCCCCAGAGGTTTCCGCTTGCTTGCAACTTTACTGTTTGATTCATATTTGTTTGAATCACAGGATGTAGACTGTGGGTATGAACCTGTCAACAGACCACCTATCTCAAACGGTTACATTTTTTAAATTGTAAATTGTAATTGTAAATTGTAAAATAAGTGAAGCCTATGCTGTATTTAGAATATTTTCAGCAATTTACCTTGTAATAAAACAGCCCTTACCAAGGAGGATTTGAAGCTGTTATATCAAAAACATCAGACTCCACTGAGAAATACAGTCATTTCACTCAGTTTTAGTCATACTAACACAATAATTTGACTTTTTTTTACATTGTGTTAACGTACTGAGCGTGAGATAGGTTTGACTGTCCGCATCCAGGTTTAAAGTCACCATCTGATCACTTGTCTCCAGCAGCAGGCATCTGCTTTCAGAGAAGAGGCTCAGACTCACTGTGTGTGACCTGCTCAGCACCAAACAGCACAGACACAGTTAGCTGGTGAACATAACGGACATTAAGCGGCTGAAGAGACAGATATTTTTGGAGGATATCAGGAGTTAGATTAGGAGTTAGAGACTAAAAAGAAAGTAAATATTGGACTTATATTAATCAGGTGGATACAAATACAACTCCAATCAATGCTAATGTAGCTCTGTTTCAGCTGAATGTATAATTTGCCGAGTGTTTGCCAACACATTAGCTGAATAAACTTTACACAGTGTTGGGTTTTCAGCTTGTTACGCTGCTGCCAAGTTCAAAATCAGCAAATGCAGCTTTAAAATTAATTCTGTTTGCATAATCCTCTTAAATGTTTGTCTCTATTGATCGTGTGAAATGTGTCTTTGCACTGGACTGAATCCTTAAATTAAAATGTAGTGAAGCAAAATAAATCCGACTAAACTCAATAATTAAAATGTCACCGACTTCAACAAAGGTTTGAATACAGAAACACATAAAAATACATTTTAATGCTAATTTTAGCAATGACAGAAAATATTACTTTTACCAAATAAAAATAAAATAAAGATAAATAATAAAATAAAAAAATTAAAAAGTCAAATAGCCAAATAAAAAAAAAAACTTCTCTAAGGTTGTATGTAAAAAAAAAAAATCTTCTCTAAGGTTGTATTTAAAAAAAAAAAAATCTTCTCTAAGGTTGTATTTAAAAAAAAAAAAATCTTCTCTAAGGTTGTATTTAAAAAAAAACCCAAAAAAAACATTTACATTTGACGCTTTTTTTCTTTCCGAGCTGACAGCAGCTGAATTTCTGTTTAGGCATCCACTTCATCCAGTTACACCATCCAGTTAAAAACGCTGAATAATTCACCAGCTCTCTTTTTCCAAATGATATTGTTTGTTCCCGACTCCAATGGCAGTTCTGTTTTGTCAACAACTTTAAAGCTTTTCCATATTACCTCCTTTTCCTTGAAAGCCCTCACTTGCATCTCAAACTGTTTACAGAGTTTCCACATAGGTGTGCATCCAGAACTGCTCTCCTTTTATTTGCCATCTGCTGCCAGAAAGCTCCTGAGGACACAAACTTCTGCACAGAGAAAAAAAATCAGTGTGCTCCTCTGATTAACTCATTCACACAGAAAAGAAAAGTAACTTCTGTGGGTTTCTTATTGCCACATTGCAGTGACTAGTCTTATGCTGTTTCTGTGCATGTTTCAGAATATAGATAAGTAAAATGTAGATGATTATCCTCTTGAGACTGGGTAGAAAAAGTGGTTTTATTATTTTGATTTTTTTTCTTTTAACATAATTTAAGTATTTGTGGTGTAAGAAACAAATCACTTTTTTTTCTCAAACATTTTATTTATTATTGTTTTGTCCCGTATAGTGAACATCAGGTCAATGTCCTGTAAAATTAAATGTACATTTGATAACATCAACCTACAGCGCATTTACATTATAACATTGAATTCAAATTTAAGAAGGTTACGTTAAAGTAATTGTGCATGTTATTGTGTGTGTGCACTTATGTGCAAATGAAAAAAATAATTTCCGTTTATCCTTGAATATGTCAAATAGCAAAATGTAAGAATCCGAGTTTATGGGTGCTGGATGTCAATAATGTCTTCGTCAGGTTCCTCTTCAGCCCTCCTCTGAACATTAAAAACCTGCTGGCACTTAAGTTTTTTCTTTCTCCTAAAGTATGGAAAATGGTTGAAAATGAGAAGAAGCAAGTCCCAGCGTCCCCCACAAAGGACATGGGTTAAAATGTGTATTTTGAAAGACTTAAAACTAATGTACACATCTGAAATAATCGATATAATATTGTTAAGACTCTCGTAAATGGAGAAAAAAAAACATCCATATGAATAACATAAGCAACGTCTTTGTAAATTTGATCACTTATGTCCCACAGAGGACAAATACAAATTGCTGGGTCTCAGGGGGATAGTGTCAGTGTTTTTGAGGATGTAATTTGAGTTTCTTTCTCCGTTGTGCTCTTTTACAGACTGAAAGCTCTGGTATCAACAGGAGGTCGAAGTGTACAAGCAGCATGTGACTGGTAAGTTTACAAAACAAACGTGTGTACACTTCATTCACATATACACAACACAAGACCGGGAAAAATGTCTTATACTGCCCTCTGCTGTAGATGGGTTGTCCACAGTAGGTGCTGTATATCATCTGTGTTTTGTTTATAATTACTGATTTTCTGACTCATTTATTTTATTAATTTATTTCTGTTGTTGTGAGTTTGTCTCTCTTTTGAAAACTGCAATCTCAGCAGCAAAAAATTAAATAATGAGGCATTAAAGGTCCAAAGGTTCATTCTTGTATTCAGGGTTTCTATTAGAAAATATTTGCATGCTTTAACGCTAAAAACACATTATTTTCCACATTATGTCTGCCTGAATATATCTGTATTCACTCCCTGTCTGAAACACTCTGTTTTAGCGCCTGTCTCTGTACTGAAAAAGCCAAGTGTGCTTCTGTGTTAGTCTTGGCAGCTATTTTAGATTTAGTCTCAGTCTTGAGATGAAAATTCTGACTAGTTGTCGTCATTTTTTAGTCAATTTTATCGTTCACACTTTTAAACACATCCAATTAGGCTAATACAGGTGGGGAAATGACTGTTAACGCCACTGTAGTGGCAGTTTTTACCTTTTATATACTGTGGTTGTGACATCACAACTCCAAGAAAGTTTTGACAGCTTGTTTAAAGGCACAGTTTCTGAAAATGGACAATGTGCCCTGCCCAGTGGATTGAGTGTTTTGATACTTTTACAGTATTTATACTGTATCTATACCTGTTTTATATTACAAAAAACAACAACGTGAAAATCTGACTTTTTATGCCTCTGCGTCGGCGACAGTCGAGTCAGAGGCATTATGTTTTCGGTCCTGAGGGCCGTACGGCCATCAGTCCATTCATACGTCTTGTGACGTGATATCTCAAGAACGCCTTGATGGAATTTCTTCAGATTTAGCACAAATATTTGCTTGGACTCAAGGATGACCTGATTAGATTTTGGTGGTCATAGGTCACCAGGATCTTGCATTTGTCTTATTCTTATGAAAGTGATATCGTAAGAACATCACAAGGGAATTAATTCAAATTTGACACAAACACTTGAACTCAACGATGAGCTAATTTGAATTTGGTGGTCAAAGGTCAAGGTCACTGTGACCTTGCATCCTCATTTTCGCAAATGCAATATCTGAAGATGGCCTGGAGGGAGTTTCTTTAACTTTGGCACAAACGTCTACTTGGACTCAAGAATGAACTGATTCGAATCTCGAGATTGAAGGTCAAAGGTTAACGGTCAAGGTCACAGTGACCTCATGCAACATGTTTTTGGCCATAACTCAAAAATCCTTAAAAAACACCTTGAAACGGCTGATTGTAGAGATCTTCTGTGTGTGAAGTTTCCATGCATTCACAGATATGGAAGCATACAAATGTGTTATAATATGGGATTTTTAAAAAAGTTTAAACTTCCTCTCAACAGACTGAATCCCAGATTCACAAAATATTGTTGACTGCCGGAATCACCAAAAAAGGAAGCCAATGTTGTTCCCCAAAACACATTATGTAAGAAAAAGCCCTGGTGAAAAGATTTAGCCTGATTTAACGCATTACCACGCATATGAACGCATTTTACACCCAAAAAAATAAAAAATGGAATCACTTGATATGTTGAATGAAAGTTTATTCATTTCAAATCTCTGCTGTGATTGCTGCGGGGCGATAGTGATGTTACCAGCAAACCAGCAGGCAAGGCGGAAAGTTTCCATCCCAGAATCTCCGTTCAAAACAGAAAATGTCATTATGCCAAAAGTGATTTAGCAGGAGTTCTTGAAAACTGAAAGAAGAAACAGCGCAGTTAGACCTGGGACTTTATCTTGATCCCATTCACCGCCGTCTCTCCTCGCCCAGGCTGTTCTCCCATGTGGACGACCCGTTCCTGGACGACCCTCTTCCCCGGGAATTCGTCCTGTACCTGCGGCCCAGCGGACCACTACAGAACCAGCTTTCCCACTTCTGGCAACAGAGCCGGGTCACTTGTGGCAAAAACAAAGCCCACAATATCTTCCCCCACATCACCCTCTGCCAGTTCTTCATGGTGAGTCACAGAGTTTATCTGAACTTCAGCTGACATTTTGCAGTTACATAAAGGTTGAAGAGTGAAGGTCGTGAAAGCTTCTCTCATTCCTCAGATATTTATCGCTGATGTTTAACCTCCTTTGCACAAAGACGATTTAATCACTTTAATAAACCAAGAAACACTGAATGAGCCAGTTTGAAGTTGTTTGAGTTGCTTGTTCTCATGTCACATCAGTCGGTAACATTTTTCCCTCATGGCCATCAACACTTTTCTTGTAAACAAGCAGGAGTTGCTTTTTCATTCACTGTCTGAATTAGGCAGCGTTCTCTAACACCGAAAGGAAAGATTCAACCACAAAGTGTCCATTTATAAATCAATTAGTCAAGCAGCATTGCCTTGAATTTATGAAAAAATGAGTTTTTTTGAGCCTCCACAAAAAACAGTAAACATTGATTTTTTGATTGACTCGGGCTGTTGAACGACATCAAAACTGTTTTAAAAGATCCGTTAACAAACTCGTGTAGTGTCATTTTTCCAGATGTATGTTAAGACCTTAGCGAACACATGCATGTTTGCAAAAAATCCTTCATATTGGAGTCTGGCGTTAAAGAGAGCATAAATAAGTTTCGCTTTCAGTTTAGTTTTATAAAGTAAGGTTAACCCTTTAACAGTCACAATAACAAATGCCTTTGAAAAAATATAGAACATTATAGACCATAGAGTATCTCAACAAAATGCATCAATTTATTAAGAAAAAAACATTTTCCCAGAATAATGCTTTTTTTAAGTGCAAAAAATCAATGTAATATAATAAAAATCTGAAAATAAAAGTGACTTTATAAAATAAACATAAAAAAATAAGTAAACAAAAAATAAATAGATACAAATAAAAATGAATCTAGTAAAGAAATCTGTTAAAAAATGTTAATGTTACATAATAAACATTTGAAAATAAAAATAACTTAGTAAAATAAACAAAGAAACAAACAAAAATAAATCAAATAATAATGAACCTAGTAACAAAATCTGTTTAAAATGTATAGTAGAAAAATGCTTAAATGCACTGTGGAAAAACATCTTCATAAAATAAAACTGGGTTTCTTTCAAGCTTTTAGTAAAATAATTTGATCGCAAAAAAACTGTCAACTGTGCGGTTTCATTGTCTGTAAAAAGTTTAAACCCTGAGTATGCAAATGTATAAATGAGATTTGGATTATACTGCAGGAGTTATGTTTGTAAATGGATGCTTTGATTTAGTTTTGTAAAAAGATTTAAAGATGATCCACAACAAATATAAACAATCAATATGTTTTCTGCTCTCTGTGGTGGCATGCGAAATGTTTTCTCAAAAATTCAAGGTAACACGGCATGACAAACTGATGAAAAATGTTAATTTTTTGGAGTGATGTATTCCTTTAATGATAAAACGATGAGAAAAGATGTAGAGGATTGCCTCAGAGAAGAGTGGGCGAGAATGTTTTCAACGGCCAAATACATTTTAAAATCCATTACCGATGCAGCCTTTGGGAAAACACCTTTCTTCTGTTACATCAAAGCTTTTCAACTCGCTTTTCTCAGCAGAGCCGCTGTTTCCTCTCACTGTGGTACTTCGCATAAATGTCCCTTTATATCTGAATAAATCTGTCTGGACCTTTTACATAACGGAGACCTCTCTTTCTGAGGATTAAAACTGAGAGATAAAACGAGTAATGTTACATATTTCCCATCACCCTCTTTCCTTCTGCACAGTGTGCAGACCACAAAGTAGAAGCTCTGGGCGAGGCCCTGCAGTCCTGCGTCCAGCAGTGGCGAGGTCGATTCCCCAGCCCGCTGCCTTTAGAGCTCTACACATCCTCCAACTTCATCGGTCTCTTCGTGGAGGAGCAGGTGGCCGACATCCTCAAGCAGTTTGCGGCTGACTTTGCCACAGAGGCCACCAGGAAGGCAGGTAAGAACCTCAAGTATACGGAAAATACCGCATACCCACAATGCCCTGAGTGTGGAGCATGTTTTATTTATGTTTTTTTAAAGTTTTTTATTGCAAGACGAAAGACAGAACACTGAACGAATAAACACCAACATGACAACAACAACGTAAAATAACAGTGAAAACAGGTCATGAAAGGAATGAGGATGTTGATTTGATGTTGGTGTGTGTGTGTGTGTGTGTGTGTGTGTGTGTGTGTGTGTGTGTGTGTGTGTGTTTGTGTGTGTTCGTGTGTGTGTGCGCGTGCGCCAAACCAGTCATTCCAATGAGAAAAAGAAAGGGGAAAATGGAAAAAAATAAATAAATATTTGAAAATAAATACATACATAAAAAGAAAGAAAAAGACTAAAAATAAAATAAATAAAAATATTTTTAAAAAGTGTTGAGAAGCATACTACTTCTACCATCATAGTAGTAGTAGTAATAATAATAATAATGTTAATAATAATAAAATCAGGGTGAGTGATGCAGCAAAGCATAGCTGCGGCTCCGTGAGTGGACTCCAGAATGAGTCAGCAAGGTCCGTCCTGCTGAATCTCTCTGGTTTGTGTTTAATTTTGTAGTTATTGTTATAAAATTTAAATTACTTTTATTATTATTTTATTTTATTTTAAATTTTCCTTCTTTTCTGTGATTTCTGTTTCTTTATTTTACTTATCTGTTCCATGTCCGAGTGTGGAGCATGTTAAAGATCTTAGCTGCAGATTTTCTGTGCTGTCTGTCCCATTTTAAATACCTTTCTTCATCTGGGTATAGAGCTGAGCATCAGTTCATCATGTCGTCACCATGTAATGTGTGGTGACCTGCTGTCTCTTCCAGCAGTGACAGTGAGCGATCGGTCAGGACGGCAGTCATGTTGGGTTATTAAAGCTCTCACTCAGTCTGTCACGGGGACTTTTTTTAAACACAGGCGAAAATGAGACCGACTGCCAAACGGTATTTGAGGCAGCTAAGTGCCAAATCAGATTAGAGCCGTGGTGTTGGCGCTAATACTCTGTCACATTTCTGTTTCTGGTAAAGAGACAGATTAGAGCGTGTCGTCCAAATCTGATGTGGAAATGTTGAGCCTTTTTTGGTTTCCCTTATCTCTGATACTCAGTTTTACCCTTCTCTAACTTCTGCAGCAGAATATTTTTTTTCACATTTGGACAGATAACGAAAGATGCAGATTTTGCACTGTATGACGAATATACTATGTCTCATCTTCGAACTCCAGAAGTCCATGTGGAGCCTCATAAGAAGCAGCTCCACGTAACTCTGGCCTACAACTTCCCCACAAACCACCTCCCATCACTGGAGAAACTGGCCAAAGGAATCGAAGTCAAGCTAGGCTGTGATTGGCTGGCTGTCTTGTTCTCCCGGGACATTCGTTTTGCAAACCACGAGGTATTCATACTAGCAGTGCATGTTCTGAGGTGACAGATATCCATTAACCAGCAGCACTAAAATGTTATTATTTTATCTAAATGTCAGCCAATAAATGTCATGCCTCTGCAGACGCTGCGGGTGATGTACCCCTACATGCCTCAGAACGAAGATGAGCTGGAGCTGGTTCCTGGCGATTTTGTCTTCATGTCTCCGGTGGATCAGACTAGCACCAGTGAGGGCTGGGTGTACGGGACATCGTTGTCCTCCGGGCTGTCCGGCCTGCTGCCTGAGAACTACGTGAGCCTGGCCGACGAGTCAGACACCTGGGTCTTCCATGGGTGAGCAGAGCGCCGCACACGGGCACAAGAGGTGGTCTTAGCTATCAACGCAGGATAAATAAATAAGAAGGCATCAACATTATGATACAAAATACACACAAAACACCAGTTTAACACCGAATAAATACAATCAGGTCTTCAGCAGAGCAGGATAGGGATGTCAGGGCATCCAGCTGCTTGAATCATTGTATCATTTTTGGCCGTCTCAGACAAAAGATGATCACGAAAGAAACGTGGAGATGTCTTTGATTGTGGCTCTAAAACGGTAATCCTACGTTTCACGCATGTTCAAAGATAGCAGTTTTTTGTTCTAAAAACGTTAAGAGAACGTTTAAATGCAACGACTTAATGTTTTAATTACATTTTCAGTGGCAAGTTTTCACCATGTTACCAGAACGTCCTTCTTAAAGTTTGGGTAACATTATCTGGAAACATCAAAAATGTTTTTTTTGTTTGTTTTGTTAACATTTCACAATTTTACATTTTCATATAAAAAAGGTCAGTAATCTCAGTCCTCAATAACGTTCTCTGAATGCTGCTTTGAAAACGTTCCTCCTTTGTTTTCGTGTAACATTGTGGGAACGTTTTATAAAAGAACATTTTTTGATCTGTTTCCTATAAACATCACCAAAACATCCTCAAAATGTTGCCGTTAAAACGTTACATCTCAGTCAGCATTTAACCTTAAAGGAACATTATTTGAAATGATAAACACCCTTAAAAGGCTCTGTGAAAATTAGATTAAAATGCCTAAAACACCTAAAATTTCTTCAGAAAGTAATTTAGTGCACAGTTGACCTGTAATAGGAGAGATGTGAACAGGAAGTGGGTGCCATAGTGTTTCCTGTATTATAAAAATGGAGCCTCCAAAATCAACCAATATTGTAGTGGAGAAGCGTTTTAGTGATCATTTCTTGTAAAGGGAAAAAGGTCTTTGCAACGATTTATTTTGCACTTATAAATAAACCATCATTTGCAAATGTTTCACTCAAGCTGTTATTTTGGATGAGTTGCAGATATCAAAACGTTAAACTGTTGCCAAAATATCCGATGGTTCAGCTCTTTGTTATTGCCAAGAGGAAGAAATGATGCGGCTCGTACGGCGTACCTGATGTCTGTTCTGCTCGTCCGCCACAGCTCCCATTCATTCTTCAGCTGTGGGCCCAGTGACAAGAGCAGCAAGGAGAGAGGGATGTTTGACGGACTGCTGGACAGCCGACGACCCGAAAACACGAGTCCCGGAGACACACCCACCCTCAGTCTCATTTGTCATCCAATGCAGGTGGATTTGTCTTTCTTGTTTTTGAGGTTCATGTCATAACGTGATGTATTTTTACTGACGCCTTTTATTTCCAGCAGGTCCTGCGGATTAGCGGCAGTCACTCCAGGCAGCCCAAGCGGACACTTTTTGTCTGTCGGCACGGCGAGAGGATGGATGTGGTCTTTGGAAAGCACTGGCTCTCCCTCTGCTCGGACAGTAAAGGTGAGAGGTCAAAGGTCATCAGTGGGCAGGCAATAGAAATAGTCAAAAAAATGTCCTGCTTTCACTACATTTTAAAGAAACCACCTGCCGTTTGAGAATGTGTGTTTTTGTTGCTCTGCAGGTAGATATGTACGCTCCAATCTCAACATGCCTCCCAGTCTGCCGCTGTGGGGCGGACAGAGGGATTATGACATGGACGCTCCTATCACCGTGTTTGGATCCACACAGGCTCGACTAGTGGGTACGTCCCCGATATATGTTTAAATAATGCACCACATCTGAGGAGAGATTAGTGCCTAAGCGAGGTATGTTGAGTCTAAAGCCAGGAAGGTGGCTCTCTTTTAACCGGGCTGGATCACCATGGTAACTTATGTGGCAAACCTAACCTGGTCGGGAGCAGGTTAGGTTCTGAGTTTCAGCTGAAAATCAGCTGAAAAGTGTCTTTCACAGCTTCTTTGAGGAGCGTCACTCTTTAATCAGTGTCAGTGTGTGAGTCATACAGACACTCAGCTGAGAGAAAACGTTATAAAAACACTTTATACAACTTGTTGAGTCATAATGTGACATAAATGCCACCTAACGAAGCCGTGCATTTACAGTTTATCAGTGATGCAGAAAATCTGAGCATGAATATCGTTTACCTTATTGATCTGTTTGTGTCTCTCACTGAACTGCTGAATGTGTCTGTGGTGATTTCTGGTCACAGAGACTCTAAAAGAAGCTTCTTTAAAACCACAGATACATTATTAATTAACATGTGACTGTATATTTATAATCAAGATGATGTTAATTTCACATTAAATGTGATTTAATACCTTCAAATCGTACCATACCTTTATCACTTACTATGTTTACATGCTTAGTTCTGTGTGTGTGTGTGTGTGTGTGTGTGTTTAATATGTGATTTTTCAGGTGAGGCCCTGTTAGAGAGTAACACAGTGATAGACTTTGTATACTGCTCTCCCTCTCTGCGTTGTGTCCAGACTGCACAGAACATCCTGAAAGGTAAGAAGAGTCTCCTCAAAGAAATATAATTTTTCAGTGTTCACTCACTAATTTAATTTAGTGTGTTAGCGTTATAATAAGGGCCTCACAGTGACCCATGCTCTTTTTATGACACCAGGCATTATGATTTCAAATTGTCTGTCCATTTGAATTTCTTCAAATTTGGCACAAATGTCCACTTGGACTCAAGGATGAAATGATTAGATTTTGATGGTCATAGGTCAAAGTTCAAGGTAATTTTGACCGTATCTGTCTCATTCTTGTGAACGCAGTATCTCAAAAACACCATGAGGGAATTTAATCAATTTTGACACATTTACTTGGACTCAGCGATGAGATGATTAGACTTTGGTGTTCAAAGGTCAAGGTCACTGTGATCTTTCATCTATATCATTTTCGTGAACGTAATGTCTAGTGTTAGTACTTGAGATTGGTCTTGGTCTCAAGACCACTTTTAGAGTGTTTGACTCGGTCTTGTTTCAGTCTTGGACGTAGTGGACTCTGGATTTTTGGTCGAGATTGGTCGAGACCACAACAGATTTATTTCTTAACGTAATTACTGTGATTGGATGCAAGACTTCCTTCTTAAAATCCAGCTAATCCCGTAAATCATTTGTAGTTTGCTTTTTTTGTCACAGATAACGGCTGCAACCTATCATAGAAATCAGAGGAAAGTTTTTTATACATAAATATAGTCTTGGTCTCGACTCAGTCTTGCCCTGCTTTGGTCTTGGTCTTGACTCGGTTGTGGTACACTCTGGTCTCGGTGAAGTCTTGGTCTCGGTTAGTTTGATCTTGACTACAACACTAGTGGTATCTGAAGATGGCCTTGAGGGATTTTCCTCAAATTTGGCACAAATGTCCACTTGGACTCAAGAATGAACTGATTTGAATCTGGTGGTCAAAGGTCAAGGTCATGGTGACCTCATACACAATGATTTTGGCTATAACTCAAGAACCACCTTAAAACTGTGCTGATTGTAGAGATTTTCTGTGTGTAAGGCGTCCATGTTTCCGCAGACAAAAATGTAAACTGTAAGTGTAACTGGTGCGCGGAGGCAAACAGCCGCGTGGAAGAATATGTAAATTTAGTTCTTCGTCTAAGATGAGCTGTGTTTGTGTAAACAGGTCTGCAGCAGGACGGGAAGTTGAAGGTGCGAGTGGAACCGGGCCTTTTTGAATGGACCAAGTGGGTTTCTGGAAACTCCCTGCCTGCATGGATACCTCCCACAGACCTGGCTGCAGCCCACTTCAGTGTAGACACAACGTACAGGTGACCGCATCAAGACAAAACACACCTTCTGCTATTAATTACTTTTAATGTGACAATGCAACACAATCAAATCTTCACCTCACGTTACGCACGAATATGCCCACTGAGCGATGTTTGGAGTATTTTGCAGCTGATGAATATGAAAAGTACAACTGATAGCTGGATTTAACATGGTAAACACAGAGACTCTGTGTTGTGAACCCGCGTGAACCACGTTGGGAACGCCCCTAATTATTTTGTATATTGCTGCTTCACTCCTTTCATTGTTTAACCCTTTGAAACCTGGAGCGACATCACTTTTCTTGTGCTGCTTCCACATGCCTTTCAAAAGTATTTAAAGCCTTGATCCCTGAGCAAACTGGTGTGATTTCTCATGGACGCCATATCTCAAGAACGCCTCGACAGGATTTCTCTAAATTTGGCACAAACATCCACTTGGACTCGAGAATGAACTGATTGGATTTTTGTGGTCAAAGGTCACGGTCATTGTTACCTGGTGTGTCCCATACGAATGAGATATCTCAAGAAGGCCTTGAGGGAAATTATTTAATTCGGCACAAACGTCCAGTTTGACTCAAGGATGAACTGATTGGATTTTGGTGGTCAAAAGTTAAGGTCATTATAACCTTACGTTGTACACAATTTTACGAACGCAATACCTTAAGAGGGCGATGAGTTAATTCCCTCAAATTTGACACAAATGTCAACTTGGACTTAACAATGAACTGATTAGATTCTGTCGTCAAAGGTCAATGTGACCTCAAAAACACATGTTTTTGGGCATAACTCAACTCTGTTTTGAGCGTTTGGTGCTTTGCATTTGTAGCATCCCAGTTTTTTGCAGTGGTGATTGTCGACTCTGCCTGCCCTGCAGAGGCGTCCTCTCCAGCGCTGAAGTACCTGTCGACAGGTTTTGCTGGAGTGTTTGATAAGTGCAGTAAATTTGATATTTTTTAACTGAAGACAACAAATCACAGTACACTTCTAACAAATGCTTCCACTCAAAGCATCCAACAGAACCGAACCTCTCTGCCGAGTTTCATAAAAACAACTGCAACAGTTTTTGTAAGTTTCCATTTGTTTTCTAATGCTTGCTGTTTGTCTTCATATAGACCTCTGATCCCAATCAGCAAGCTCTCTGTGTCTGAACCGTACGAGAACTACATGAGCCGGAGCTACCAAGTGACCAAAGATATCCTGTCAGACTGCAAAAACACTGGTAAGAGACCCTCAGCAGAGCTCCTGGAGCGTCTGGAGGTCTGTTTTGGTGAACTTTTACTTTATTGTTTCACATGCTCATGTGTTTGTCCACTGCTGATGTTGCATCCTGCCTGGACTTCCACTCTCTCCGTAGGAAACAACGTGCTGATTGTAGCCCACGCTTCTTCCTTAGAGGCCTGCACACGCCAGCTGCAGGGCCGCGGCCCGCAGAGCGCCAAGGATTTCATCCAAGTAGTCCGAAAGGTCTGTTCGCTGCATATCTTCCATCTGTCCATCTGATTTATTTGTTTTTCTTTTACACACCCAACTTTCCTATCCATCCATCATTACTTCCATCTGGTTTCATCAGTTCCTCTCCCCGTGCTCACTGCGGCTTTATATACATAAACTTAGGAGATTACACTTAAAACTCCAGAGATTTGAGGAATCCACGTGTATCAGTCAAAGTTTATACAAGTTGTCCAAATGTTTCAAAAACTTTTTGCTGTTATTCATGTGACCAGTAGACTGACATTCTCAAATGAAAGCTGCTATTTGTGATTTTTTAGTGCCAATGAAAAAATCAAAAACAAATCTGGTGGATACTTGTCATTTTATTTTTCAGCTAAAGAAAAAAAAGATCATTTTGCAAAAATAAACTAGTTGACTCCAGGAGGCAGCTAGGGACTCGCTTTTTCTCGCCTGCTCAGTGACGAAATATTTATGGATGCCTACCAGACTAAACTTTCTGTTAAGATAACAGTTTAGTTTAGTTTAGTTTAGTTTAGTGTATTTTCACGCAATTAAAAACTGCATTAAATCGAGATAAATAAAAAAAAATGTGTCAGGAGAGGTCAAAAGACGTATACAAATGGACCCCCACCAATTAAAAAAAAAAATGCACGCACAAAAACCACTAAATTTCTATTTTAAAGAAAAAAAACAAAAAAAGGTAACTGACAACAAAGAACCTGTCAGTAAACATTAATCCCTTAAAAACCAAGAAGTACATAGAGCACAATACAAAGTGTAAAGAAAAAAAAGGATTTTATTGTTTTTTTAATACAATTTATTTTAAAAAATGATAAATGTATATATATATATATATATATATATATATATATATATATATATATATCAATCGTTATTTTCAAATACTGAAACCGTGTTTTTTGGTTGTTTTTTTTTTAAGATGGCTGCAGAGTCCAAAATGTCATATCAAACCAGCAGCAATTATTTGGTTATTATTTAAATAATAGCAGAGTAGTTAAATACAGAAAACAGTCCAATTCACTGATTACAAAAAAAAGTTTTAAGTGTAGGAAGAAAAAATACTTTGCCTTGTCGTGCTTCACTTTTAAGCTACTCTCTCTTCCAAAAATCATGTGTCATTTCTGTGATTTTGTTCTAAGTCCAGGTGTTAATGGCTCTGCTCGGTCCTCAGATCCCCTACCTGGGCTTCTGCTCCTGTGAGGAGCAGGGAGACACGGGGGTGTGGCAGTTAGTGGACCCTCCCATCCTCCCCCTCACACATGGACCAAACCACTCCTTTGACTGGAGGGAGACACTTCTGCAAGAATGACGTCCGATCTGAGCTCCGTCCCGCCTGATCGTACTGTGCTCCCACTGACTGCAGCACCAAGTTTCAGAACCAGTAACCCCAAAAATACTGGAAGCTTTCTGTTTTCAGCCTCTTCTCACAGCTGCAGGCTCAGCAGCGATGCTCTCAAGAAGCTTCCTGAGTGAAGAAGAGGAGCAGAGACCCAGCAGTGAACTGACTGCTTCCCTTTTCAGGCTGGTTTCAATAATGATTCAGCAAAATTCTTAAATGTCATTGCATTTTTTATTTTATTTTTGCAAGAATGAGGGAGACGTTAGTTTGGGGCAGTATGGAGGTTAGCTGCACTGTGTGGCAGAGCGCTCACTGAAAGTCTAAACATCCCAGTCTCAGAAAATTTAGTAAAATTAGTAGGAGTCGACCGATATTGGTTTTTCAGGGCCAATACTCAGTGAGACCGATAACCGATATTTGGAACCGACATGCATTTAAAAAAAATATAAAAATCTTCTGTCAATATTTAAAATTTGGAATATAAAAAACTCCAACACAAAACTGTGTTTAAATGCTTTTAGCAAATGTTTAATCAAAACTAAAACTTTATACATTAAATATGTAAAAGTCCCTGACACTTTCTTTGTACTTTTTAATTAACTGATATCGGCAATCATTAAAATAAAACACCAATACTAATGATCAGCAAAATGACAAATATTGGCCTGATAATCTGTCAACCCTTAGAAATCAGCACATTTTATTTAAAAAAAAAGTATGTGTATGACCAGAAAGAAAAAACATTTCTTATCAACATGAATGTACCACATTGAAGTACACAGAACTGCAGTAAAAGTATTATTAATGAACGCCATAACGAAGCAAAAGTGCTGGCGTTGGGGATTTAAGCTTCCTGTATTTTTAGCTAGGATGACTCCGCTTTTATTTTTAACTCGTCAGGTCATTTTTAGTTCATTGTATTTCACATAGACAAAAAGTTTTAGTTCCCTAAATATAAACTTGGTAACTCTGAACTTTAATTGGTTTACTTGTCCAAACTTAGGTAGCTAACGTTAGCTGTGCCCAAAATCACACCCTCTTTTTACATGTATGAATCGTCACCACGAATCACTTTGGTTATCTAAGTCTCACACAAAAAGTAATGTTTATAATATGAACATCAGCTTTTTAAATCCACTGTGAGGATTCTTTGAAGTACATCAGTTTTACAATTCACACAAAAGTGCAAATACTAAATCCCGTAAACAGTAACTTATGATAAAGCCTTTGTACAGAGCCTCTAATGTCCCGAAAGGTGATATTTTTTATTTTGTGCACACATATTAATTTTCTTAAGGGAACTAATTATTATCTTCTGCATATAAATGAATTATCTTAAGGGAACAACTTATCTTGTGCGCACAAATTAATTGTCTTGTGGGAACAATCTATTATCTTGTGCACAGAAGTTATCTTCTGGGAACAAGTAAGTTATCTTGTGGGAAAAACTTATCAATTTGTGTGCACAAATTAATTATCTTCTGGGAACAACTTCTCTTGTGCGCAAAAAAACAATGTGGGAACAAGTAAATTATATTGTGGGAGCAAGTTATTATCGTGTGTGCACAAATTAATTACCATGTAGAAAAATATTAATTATCTTGTGGGAACAAGTTATTATCTTGTGCACTCAGTTTAATTATTTTGTGGGAACAAGTTATTACCCTGTGGGAACAACTTATTATTTTGTGCACAAGGAAATAGGCTAACTTGTTCCCACAAGATAATAACTCAACTGTACAAGATAAAAAATAATAATAATAGAAAAATTATTTTTTAAAAATCACCTTTCGGGGCTTTAGGGGCTCCGTACCTTTGAGCGTGATATTGATGAAGTATATTAACACACAAAATGTACACATTTTAACACACTACAATTATAATGCAATGTTTGTTGCTAAATTTAAATTATTATTTTAAGTATTATTATTAACATGTATTATCAGCATGTTGTCATACAAACCTAAAAATGTTAAAATGTTAACATTGGCACGATTCAGTTGTTCAACATGTGATTCAGAGGACACGTTCTGTCAGCACATACTTTTTACATACATGACGAAACTTTAAACCAAAAAAATGAATAGAGGCGTGTTTAGTGTGTTGAGTTTATAGCGGTAAAACAAGGTGTTTTGTGGTTGGTTGAATATTAGGAAAAAAACTGTCAAAAAGAAGCACCTTAAGAAAAATAAGTTGAAAAGTAGGAAAAAAAAGCCTTTTTCTCTACTTATTTATTTGCCTGTGACTGCTCCAAAAGACCACTCCACTACGTCGAGTGGCTCCGTTTTTTTTCTGATATTTTGAACCATTTTAATTTGGTGACAATTTTGGCTCCACTGACTCTAAGAATATAAATTTATCTCAGCATTTGATTTTTCTGATACGTTACGCCCGTCACAGCCTCCTCAGGTTGTTAGAGGGGCTTTAAACTTATAATCAGCATAATTCCTGTCCAAGATATCCGATTTTGTGCTTATTTTCCAAAATTGAACGAGACTGGTGAGATTATGTAGAGACTTTTATGTTATATGATAACAGTGCTGCTGTCCGCCATACTCACGCCCTGCTTATTCTGCTTCAGTGGCTGAGGGAAAACATATCAGTGCTGGCTTCGAGTCTTCATCAGGGACCTTTCCTGATGCTACCTGTATGATGTGGCCTCGTCAGACATGTCTCTGTTTTAGAAGCACATCCAGTATTCAGCAGTGTCTTTTTCATGTAGTCTGTGTTAAAAAAAACCCAACTATAACAGCACAACCTGCAATATTGACAATCATACAGTAGCTTCTCGATTCTGGTCCGGCACATTTTTAATGTGCGTTCGCTAGATGTCGCTCAAGGGTTCAGAGTAGCTGTAAATAATCACGTTTTAAAGAAAAAAGGTCTTCCAGTTGCATTTTTATTTATTTATAAACCTTTCTTTCAGATGTTACAAGCAAAAATATTAACAGCATGCAAGAATTTATGCTCGTTATCTCAGGTGTTGACTGCATTTAAGACATACGTATATGCAGCTTTGAAAATTAGCTCATCGATCGAGTGACTGTGTTGTTGGGATCGAAGCGGTGTCTCCCGATGGACTGACCGCCTGCTCGTAGCTGCAGAAGACGGTTGTAAACAGAGTTTTGCTCAGGCTGTTTTTTGTTTTTTTACGCGCAACACTCATGTCACAAGAAATTTACATATTTTGAATTTAACATGGCACACATTTTCTCTGAGCCTCATTCGTGAGTCCTTATCATTTCTGGGTAAATTTTGGAGCCTTTTAGAGATCTGATGCTTTCTCACACCATATTGTTCCCTCACTGTGTTTTTTAGTACAATTTTGTTATAGCATTTAAAGGGACAGGTCAGATTTTTTTTGAAGTGTGGTTGTATGGCGTACTCATCCATAGATAGTATATTTTCATACAGTAGATGTCAGTCAGCACACCCTGAGTTTGGAGAGGCAGGCTGGAGCCCGACACATGAGCTGAGCAATGCACTGCTGTAGATGGGGGCCAGCAACAAAATGTATTTTTGCCACTTCAAAAAAGACCCATCTAAAACAAAGTATATACGTTTAAGTGTAAGCCACACTGAGAGTATTTTTACTGTTTCATTTTGATGTCAGACAGTGAATTTCAACAGGAAAATGAGGCCGTTACAGCGCTCTCTTCAGAGCCAGACTCCATTGAGAAAAACAGCAATTTAACATTTCTGAACTCTGGAGCTGCTGGTGTACTGCTGCCTGGATCAGTTATTTTTTATGTGTTATTGTGTGACTTTGGTGTTTTAATCGGTTAGTTTAGATTCACCAAAGTCACACAATAACACAAACTAACTAACTGACTGAAGCAGCGGTAAACCAGAAGCTCGCATGTTCAGTGAGCTAAAATTACTGTATTTGTCAATGGAGTCTGGTGGCTTTCATAAGAGCAGAGATAGGGCTTTCCTGTGGAGACACGGAAAGGTAAAGCAGTGAAAATACTCTTAATATTGCATACCCTTAATCTGATATAGGTTCTTTTTAAGGTGGGACTTTTTTTAAAGTAGCTAAAATACATTTTGTTGCTGGCCCCATCCACATCAGTGCATTGCTTAGCTTCTGTGCCATACTCCAGCCTGCTTCTCCAAACTGACAAGAAAATCCAAATTATCCCTTTAAGTCAAGTTTCATTTGTCCTCAGCAAAAAAAAAAATTGAAATTTGGCTTTAACAGAGAAGAACAATCCACCACAATCAAAACCAGAACCCTGCGGTTCTTCCACTCGATCAGGCCATTTAATGGGACTACTGTGCTGGTCCCAGTATACAAGCACCAGGGGAGAACAAATTTATTAATGGAAGTATGTCCGACTCCACCACGGTAGGCAGAGATGTGCCCCCTTTCAGCTCGTCACAATAAACCCATAAAGAACACTGGAAGGCTTGATTTCTTTCAAAAACATGGGAAGAAAGCAACAAAAAAAGTGGAAATTACCCAAAAATGAGCAAGATATTTAAAAAATAAAAAGTACAAAAAAAATTACCTTAAATTTTTTTTAAAAAAACAAACCAAAAAAAGTGAGAAAAAAACACAAGAAAATGGTAATGAGCTATGAAAGAGGAAATTAATTTAAGAAAATTACCTGAAAACAAAAACATGAAAAGTGAAAATTAAACTAGAAGAAACAAGTAAATTATCGGGGGAAAAGTGCTTAAAATTGTAATAATTTTGCAATTTAAAATGAAATATGTAATTATGATAATTATAAATATAGTTTTACCTTGCTTTTTATCTTTTTTCCCTTTTTAAAAATAATTTTCTTATCTACTAATTTCTTGCAATTTGTTGCTCATTGCCTTTTTCCCCGTGTTTTTGAATGAAATTGGGCCAATGTGCTCTGGTTTGATGTCCCTTCAGGTTTTAAAGGGTTAACTTAATTCGGGAGAAAAAATGCAACACTTGGAAAAAACATCACACTTGACGTGTCATTTGATGCTTCTGTCTGTGCAGTTTATCTTGTGAAAATAGAAACAACCACATTCCTGTTTTTTTTATCAGAAATATATCTGGATCAGTTTAAATCGCTGTTTTGTTGTGCGAGGGTTAAAAACGCTTTGCAGAGAGACGGATTCAATGATGCAGACGTGAAGAAATACGCTGCTACTGCAGCAATGTGAAAGATTTTCTATTTGGAGCTAAAAGTCAGTTTCATGGTAACGGAGCAGCACACGAGTTAAAGTCCAGAAGAAGAGTCGTGAAGAAACACGGAGGGAGAAGCCATGTTTAGTCTTTATTTATTGAACATATCACCAAACATGTACAGCAATTAACTTAAAGTTTCTTCTTTTGAAATCTATATTTGTTGATTTTGTAATTTAAGATGTTTCTTCAGGCTTCATGTATGTCTTATTTTCATTTTTTTAATGTCGTGTTCGTGAAGCACTGAAATATAAAAGAAAGCAGTTGTCCTTTTAAACAGCTCTGATATTTTCGTACTTTCGGGAGAGAAAGCGAAGACGCCATTCTGTGATTTTTGGTGAAAGTGTTCATTTGGTTTTGTTCTGATTGAACATGAAATACTTTTTTTTCTCCATAGCAATAACAAAATCAAACAGCAGGTGCAAACTTACTATTGATCCATCGGGGTTGCACCTACACTGCAAATACTGTAACGGAGTACAAATCCAATAAAATCCTACATCCTACTTTTCGTTTTGATATGTGAGCGCGTCCAGAGTATCGGTCGTAAAGCACATGAAGCCCACAGTGGAAAAAAAAGATGTAAAAGTTAATAGATAATAAATAAAGCCTGATGATTTAATGATAGTAATGATAATATGTGATTAGATGGTGAATTTAACTGTGTTTAACACTCATGGACTGTTTTTAATTTTTTTTTTTTTTTTTTGCTTTTTTTAAATATAGTTTTGGCTGTATTCATGTAGATGACATAAATTTTGTCCTGGCATTTAAAGGGTTAAAATTTTGGAAAATTAATAAAAATTTGATATTTATGATTAGGACTGATGTTAAAAAATGAAAGTAGAAAATAATACTAATTTATCATATTTTTTCTAAGCTTAAATTTTGTGCGCACAGTGATACCAGTGTATGTAACATTAAAGCGGGCCTTAAAGGGTTAAACGTATGAAATGATTGGGAATCGATTGTCGAGTCTAACGATCAACCAATCGTAATCGGGTATCGTCCTGATTGTCCAATGAGATCGTTTATCCCTCCCGCCACCTCGCACGTTCGGTTACGTCATGACGTCAAAGGTCAGCGTTTGTTGAATCGCTAAGAAATGCAGCTAAAAACAAGCAACTTCGTTGAAGTTATTTTCTTGTTTTCACGCGTTAATTTATGCTTTATGCTGACAATATAAATGAAAAAAAGACGTGTCAGCGCGTGCACCGAGGTCTGACGTCGTTCCCAAAACGAACCTGCCCTCAGGTGAGTTCAATCCGCCGTTAGCCGGGATGCTAATTTTCGCCATGTTAAACTCCGTTTACACGTGCTAAACATGTTAGCGTCTAATGTCTGCTAGCTTTGTGTGTGTGTGTGTGTGTGTGTGTGTGTGTGTGTGTGTGTGTGTGTGTGTGTGTGTGTGTGTGAAGAAACACTTGTTCTGTGCACGCAAAATGGGCATTTCGAAATTTAAGATTTAAAAAATATTAGTATTATTTATATCATTATATTAGTAAATATAATAATATTATTTTCAACTTTTATTGAGTTTTTTAAACCAAGACCAGTTCTAATCATAAATATCAAATATTCATTAATTTCATGAATTTTAACCCTTTAAATGCGAGGTTTTTGTCATGATGCTACTACGTTTTAGATGAAAAAACGCCCATAAAAAATGAATTATTTCATATATACACTCAGACTGCTCTGCACACAAAATTTACTTTTCAAAAATTAGGCTTTAAAAATATTATACACAAATATATACATATAAATATGAATATATATATAAGCCAGTAAGCATTTTGTTCTGTCTGTAGAGTAAGAATACGAACAGTTAATCTGAGTTAACACGTTATTTAGTTTTGATTTGAGTGAAATTGTGATCATTCAAACTGAGATGAAATAGAAATGTTTTGCAGTGTTGCTGAGCGTTGAGTTCATTTATTAGCTGTGTTTTTTAGCTCATAAAAGTCACGTAAAGGAAACAATCTGACCTCATTTTTAGGTCAGGTTTTCTTTGAGAGTCTTTGGAGGAGATCCCAGAGATTTGGAGAACCGGATTGTAGTCCCGATGGGGAGTCCAGGACCTGCTACTGCACTGAGGAGGCTGTGACCTGAACACCTGCGTCAGAAACGGTAGGACTGAAGTAAGGATGCATGATTTTGGATTTTTTTACTGATATCTGATATGCCGACATATTAAGACTCAACTGGCCGATGAAAGATATCAACATACCCGTTTTCTCCGGATATTTTTAGTGCTCACGGAGTCTTTTTTTAATTAAGATCATATTATTGTGATGTCCCACCAGCAGCCGAAGACATAAAATGCAAAGCTGTCCAGTGTATGTAGTGTGTATGTGTGTGTATACTATTGTCTCCCAATGTCCGCTCTGCTCTAATTCTCCGCCGGTGTCTCCGCCGGTGTCTCTGAATGTCCGCTTAGTCCTCATTCTCCGCCGGTGTGAGCTTTCTGTTACAAAAATGTGATTTTCCACTTTTTTGTCTGAAATGTGGTATTTTTTTATGAAAATGCACGAATTAAATTCATCTGTACTCGCCTCATCTCAGCCTTTCAGGTCATGAAAAACAAGCACAATTATCGGTTATCTGTATCTTATCGTCCACGAGAAGCTGGAAATGATCAGTTTATCGGTTGAAATAATCATTATCGTGCATCACTACACTTACATCGTCACCAGAGGACAGATCATTTTAGAGGACATGTCTCAGTGGCTAATGGATGGATCGCCATGAAATTTCATTACACATTTATACATTTTATAAATAATGGATTCGGATGACTTTGGCGAGGCCTGATTTTTCTCTGGCTCTGACGTTTGTGGTTTTGAGTGAAACGTCTCGTTTATCGGACTCTTTGCAGTTTGGTTCAGACATTCACGTCGGCCTGCTGAGTTGTGTATTTCGTCGTATTAACGTTCATGATTGCCTGTAGACTTTTCTATCCCAAGAACTGATATTTTCTGCAATAATATCAATACAAACTTTATTTATCCAGCACCATTAAAAACATGTTTACAAAGTGCTTTAACAGAGAAACAAAGGCAGGAACTCAGGGAAAAATAAAATAAACATCAGCAAACAGAGAAAGGTCTATAAACGTAAAGGCAAGAACAAAAATGTGAACACAAAAGGTCGACAAGAATAAATAAAAAAGGAATAAAAGTAATAAAACAGGCAAGTCTCAAAAGGCAGTTTCAATTCTGAATGAATAAAGTTTCAGAAAATATAAGAATAATGTAAGAAATATAAAAAGACGACATCACATCAGTGGCAATAAAACAAAGACAAGGAGATAAAAACAGATACATCAAAGATAGGTGAAGAAGTAAATAGTAAAGAATAAATAAAGTAAAAAAAAAGTAAAAACAGCTAAATTAATAAAGGACGAAAGAAAAAAGAATAAATAAAAGTGAATTTTAAGAGGTGAGACGCATTAAGCGGTTTTTGAACATTAAAGCATGTGAAAGTATTTTAGTAGACCCCCAAAAAACAAATACGATCCCCAAAAATGAGCATAATGGGGCCCCTTTAACTGATTCTGGGAGCCTCGTTTCAGACTCGAGAGGCCCGCATGAATCAACAATAGTGTATTTTTTTAATTACAATATATTAACAAACGCATATATTAGTCGAAGTTTATCATTAACAAAAACAAGAGAGCCGTCTGCTGATATCTGATTAATCACACACACGACAGACGCTGGACACGTATAACACACACAGCTTTATTGACATTTGTTTATGGACATCAGTGGTTTCATTTAACACGATGTTTGCATGAGCGGCAAAACAAAGACACTTACGGAGAAGACGTAAACATTTCGTCACTAACGGAGTGACGAGTACGGAGATGAATCTAAATACAGACACTTTCTATGTTTATTCATACAGAAATTAAAGCTGAAAAACAAATACGCCTCACATCGTCTCAGGAGGTTTAAATTAAGAATAATACACAATAAAGACCTATAAAATAAAAGAAATACAATATGGCATCACTAACTGTACATACTGTGTATACTGATGAATTATGTAAGGCGGATATGCAGAAACGATACGTTTACTCAGATGGCACTTTAGACAAACATTCAAAACATTTATTTTATTTGACAAGTCATCAAGGCCAACAAGTTTAAAAATCTATTGCTTTTGGAAACTCGTAAGTTTTGATATGTGGAGTACAGCATCTTGCACGGCAACGCAACAGCGAATATAAATGTTTTTCATTCTTGTCTTTGTCAATTTGATCTGAACTGGTTAAACTGTACAAACATGCATTCACCAGTATGTAGTCACACTTCTGTATCTCTCAATTATGATGTAGCATCTCTCAAAATTACAGAATAATAATGTCGTAATTAAGAAAAAAGAGCAAGAAAAACCCAAAACCAGGATACGCTTCTCGTACTTATAAGATTAAGATCTCGTTATTAGGAGATAAGGACAATTATGAGAATACTGTCTCATCACGACTTTATCTTGTAGTTCCAAGAAAAAAAAAATGAGATAAAGTTTCTAATTTTTGTTTTGTTTGTTTGATGTAATGACGCTTAAGCATACGAGCAGCATCTGCATGAACGAGTCCGTAACGGCCTTTAATCTCGTCGTCGGTCGGTGTAATGAGTGTGGCAATACAGCTGTAAAACACAGATGTGGTTTACAGAAATAATCTGTGATATTTTCAGTTAAATAAAGTTTATTTGTCTACTTTACATCTGTAAAATTCCCAGTTCGTGAAAGCTAATGAGGAATTTCGCCGCTGTGCCGTTTACCTCTTACACAGTCCGTTATATTACCGTAAGTCCATAACTGTAGCATGTATTTCTAATTTAAAACACGTTAAGTTCACAGTTGATGCTTTATGTTTCTGCGAGTATTTCTGTGGTGATATCGCATCCGAGACACAATATCGTGCACTTTTAAAATCAGAGCAGGAAACTGAAAACCGGTGCGGGGGATAGCTCCAGCATTAAAACTAGCAATCTCTAATCACGTCAGGACTGTAGCAGTAGGGGTGTGACGATCCATCAATATATCGATTCAGTGACCAATGTTCACTTATCATCGATGCAAAGTGTAAACATCGATCCATATCCTCTTTCGAATGCGCTTTTATTTTGAAATTCTGCGTCTCTGTCACACAGCGTCAGGCAGATGAAGGCGAGCGGCCGAGAGAAAGACGATACATCATCAGTGTGGAAATGTTTTGTTTTCGGAGAAACTGCAAAGACAGACAAGAGTACAAAAGGCGTACTCGGCAAATGTAACGTCCCTGCCGGGCATCTCACTTTGCTAACTTCGTGCAACATTAGCTGCTCTGTTTTAACAATGTGAGACTGAAAAAACGTGCATGCAAACAAAAAAAGTAAAATGCTATATGCTTATGCTAAAAGACAGTTGTTTTTGTCGACAATTATTATGCAGCCAAGTTTTATACTTTGGTTGTTAATCCGGTTGTTTTAAGCGCTTTAAGTCAGACGTCCCTTAAGTTTTAGGAAAAATGTCATGGTTTTAGTTAAAATGAAAAAAAGTTTTTCCAGAAATCTTTCTGACAGATTGAACCTGTTTTAATTATTTACAATTATTTAGATGTTGTTTTTATTTTTTTGGGCCGAAGCTGTGTTAATGAGCTGATAATATCGGCTCATATTGATCGCTGGCTCCTAAAGCGAATTGAAGTTGTATCGTGGCAGATTTTGTGATATCGGCAAATATCGTATCATTGTCCAAAGAATCGATATGTTCTCCTTTCATGATGAAACCAGTGATGTACACCCCTAAAAAGCAGCTTACAAACTAAGCATCACTAGCTGACCCACAGGTGAGTAAAAGCAAACGCTCCGTCTGTCTTCTCCTCATTTATATTAAATATATTCTCTCTCTGTAAAAGACGCAGCGAGCGTACTCTTAAAAGCAGTGAACCTTCTCACCTGAAAATGTTGCATTCAATATGAGCTGACTGAAGTGTCGACGCTATGCAAAAAAAAAAAAAAGTAGCTTACTTATATTTTTCAGAAGGCAAACAATAAAACACCACTCCATCTGAGACCTTTATTACTGCCATGTGTTGACTTGTGGCCATAGAGCTGATGACTTAACCACTAAATTCACATTTATATTTACATTTCTCAACTTTCACACCTAAATGAGGCCAATTTCACCGCCAGCTCTGAACCGCTAAATGTGCAGACGTGCTCGGAAACTCATCTTTGGTGCCATCAGAGGTCAGCTTCTCCAAACGAGAATGCAGTTAAGAGCTGAGAGGAGAAGTCTTGGTGCATTTCTCTTTTTGGGACACTTCTTTACTTATACAGTATAATGTCACGCATATACGTTTCACGAACTTTACGCCCTGTTAGCTCTATAGTAACGTCACCTTTGCCTTCGACTTTAGTGATCAAAGTTGCCTTTTCACCCATCAGTTAGTTACCTCACTTTTCATAGTTTGTACATATTGTTAATAGCATTTACTGTTTATTTTTATGTATAGTGTTTTCGATCTTTTTAATAGCGAGGTTAGCTCGTCAGCAAGCTGCTGGAATAAAGAAAAAGCACCTTCAGGTTTATGAAGGCGGTCAGCTCTGTGGAGCTCAGTGCTCGCTTTCACAAGTTGTTTTTATACCTCTGTGCTGCCATTAGTCGTGGGCAAGGCACAGGAACGCCTGGGAGAATTTTTTTAAATTTTGGCACAAACATCCACTTGAATTAAGCAATGAACTGATTAAATTTTTGTGGTCAAAGGTCACTGTGACCTCGCTTGATTCATTCTTGTGAGCACAATATCTCAAAGGCATTTAGAGAATTTGCTCAAATTTGGCACAAACTTCCACTTGGACCCAAAAATGCACTAATTGGAATTTGGAGGTCAAAGATCAAGGTCACTTCGACCTTGCATCCATCTCAATTTCATTAATGTGATGTCTCAAGATAGCCTTTAGGGAATATCCTCAAATTTGGCACAAACGTCCACTTGGACTCAATAATGAACTGATTAGAATTTGAAGGTCAAAGGTCAAAGGTAAAGGTCCCAGTGGCTTCACAAAAAAAGTTCTTGACTATGACTCATTTTCATAGCTGGCTGGGTAAGATGACTCACTAAATCTCGCTATTTAAAGATTGAGGTGATTATCAAAAGGATCAGTGACACTTTACAAACGAATGACAAATACGATCAACGTGTTCAAAGCTCGCTGTGAAAACGGAGGAAAAGCTGACGAACTTTCGGTGAAAAAGCACTTTGATCACTATAGTTGGAGGCAGGTTACCGTAGAGCTGACAGGAAGTTAACAAAAGTGAAGTTCGGAAAACTGATAGACGTCACACTACATTGTGCAAGTAGAGAATAATGGACGCTGATGCTTTTTATGGGGAACATTGAATTTTCGAGGCATCCCATTAAATATACTGACACTAATACTTCACTGGTGCGCTTTTAAATAAACATAAAAATAAAAAAGGGTTTCACAATGAGGATATCAGCCAGTGATGGTACTGAGAGCGCTGACAGCGATGTTTAAAGGCCATTTTGTGTTTCTGACTAATAATCCCAGTAGGGTTGTTTCTACGCGGCTCAGGAGATGGTTCCTTGAGGTACTGAAAGAACAGGCTGGAACCAAGACCAGGAGTGCTCCACGCTCTGACCAAGCGTAAAATAACAGCAGCATTGTATCACTAAGCACAACTTTGGTCCAAGTAGTGTTTTAAAATCCTCGAAAATTCATCTGCCGTTGATTGAGTTTACCGAGTGCGACAGGGAGTCGCCAATCTTTTTCTAACGCAACGTCAAAAGTGTAAAATAAAGAAGGAATTCAAGTTTTTACTTGACAAAAGGTTGTGACTGACTGCACTCGAGGACCCCGGGACCTCTGGAGCCTCGCGCCTCAGCTGGGCGGGATTATCTGGCGTCGTTGAGCTGCCTGGCCACCGTCAAAATCTCCTTGGCTCCTTTGCTCAGCAGTAAGTTGGCCAAGTCGACCCCCAGCCGCTCGGCCCCGTCCAGGGCTCCGCTGGAGATCTTAATGGCTGTGACTCCAACTCGCTGGACGCGCTCGTCCACCTCCTCTACGCTCTGTCACACAAACACACGATCAAAATTAAGTTTGTTTATTAGGGCTGACGCAAATCATTCAGTTTGATCAACACGCCGTACGCTGAGCGGTTACCTTTTCATCCGTAGCGATGCTGGTCTGCATGGTTTCCTTCAGACTGTCCGATCCGTCCAGGCTGTACACCGCCCCCGTCAGGTAAAGCTGCAAAAACATCAACAATTTGACTTTTAATTTTTTGACTTTCATACATAAAAAAGATCTCCATCCATTGTTCTTTCACCCCGTCTTTTATTACGGAAGTAAGGTTGATTAATAAGTTGTAACCAGCTCAAATAAATACGGTGAATTCAGACACTAATCATGGTAGTGGGCTGGACGAGCGTTAATATTTACGTTCCTCCAGCCCACTACCATTACAATGACAAAAACAGGCAGCTGACGTTTGCCTATATTAAATTAGCAAACAACATTAATTAACTACGCAACTAACAATCCTGCAAGAGCTAAATAATGCAAATTTTTAGCAGTTTGACATCCACTTGGCTATTAGGTGATCCCTTTGTGAGCTGGGAGACAAGCCTCAGCCCAACGTTCTGGGCAACAAATGGTTAATAACAGACACAGAAACATATAGAGAGCTGCAGGGATGACTTTTCTGTAGGCTGACATGGTAGTTAGTGTCTCCCTCATTTCCTCGCCAAAAACGTGTGATTTTACTGTTGGATTCGGGATTATTGCAGAAAAATAGTGAGCGTAGATATTTACTGAATATTAATATTACTAAATATTCTTCAAATTTTAGTTACAATGTGGACACTATGGAAATAATGGCTGACCTCGTAAAAGTGCCCTAAAAAGTGACTAATTAATAATTATAGACACAGTCTGTGTGTCTGTCTCTGAGTAGCGTTCCTACCTGTGCGTCTTTGACTTCGGTGTGTACGGCCACAGGAACACTGCAGCCGCCCTCCTATGAGTGAAGCTAAAGTGAATACACAGGGATTTCTATATTCTTCAAAAGAGACAAAAAACGTGTGTGTGTGTGTGTGACGTACCAGGCGTTTGAGGAAGGCTCTCTCAGCGATGCAGCGCAGCACAGTGTCTGGGTGATGGAGGACAGACACCATCTCCAGGATGTCTTCATCTCTGGCCCGAACCTCCACCGCCAAAGCCCCCTGACAACACAAAAATACACGGATTTATACCCCCAAGAACACATACGGACGCAGTGCGGTATTATGAGGTATAATTTAGCCTTCTCCTCTTTGCATATTTTCCATCTCACCTGTCCAACAGCGTACATGCAGTCTTCAGGCTCCAGGATCTACCAGAGGACAGAATCAGACAGTTGGGACTGTTACATGATAAATATCACCCCGAGAGACGTCGCTGCGAGGAGCTGAGAGGACGTTGAACTGTACCTGGCTGATGCGGTTGTCCCAGCCCATCCTCTTGAGGCCGGCTGCAGCCAGGATGATGGCGGCGAAGTCCTCCTTCTCGTCCAGCTTCTTCAGACGTGTGTTCAGGTTCCCTCGCTACAGACGCCAGCTCAGGAAAACACTTCACAGACAAATATTCCTACTCGAGAAATATTATTCTCTAAATCTCTTTAACTTCAGCTCTCAGCGGGTTTTGATTGACAACATGAAAGGATACGATGTCTTTGAACTCCAGGTGCGGGAATCTCTTCTTCAGCTGAGCGGCACGGCGCAGTGAGCTGGTGCCAATCACGCTACGCAAACACACAGTATGAAGGCGAGTTATCAATATTTTTAATACGAGTGAAAACCAAACACAGTAAGTGGAATTTTCTCTGGGGGCCGTACCTGTTTTCTGGCAGAGTGTCAAGAGTTTTCCCTGCATGTTTGGGGTGTAAAACCACTGCGTCATGGGGGTTTTCTCTCCTAGACGGAAGCAAAATGTACTTTAAACGAATGTTAACTATTAAAATAAAAAACAAAATTAACGAACTGCAGTTACAAAAAAGTTAAATAAAATAGCTACTGTCATAATAAAGTTGAATACACTACATGTTATAATAACATTTAATAAAATCTGGTTATAAGGAAGTTAAAGTACTTTTATAATGAAATTTTATTAATATTAAATAAATCAGAGTGAGATCCATGGTGCTTTTATTTTGAAGGACCTGGCTCGTCTCGGGCTGGAAGTGTATGTTTTTGTGGTGGACTTGAACCTTTAATGGTATTTTCATATTGCAGTAGTGCTCCGTGGTAGCAAAATGTGACTAAATAGTCGAGATTGGAGCTCTGCAAAAGCTCTGCTTTGTGTGTGTGTCTGTGAGAGGCAGAGAGCGAGGGAACCTTAACACCGGTGGCTTATAAAAATGACGTAACAATTTAAACTTGATGATCATTATATGTCCTTTTATATACTGCACAAGCCGCATTACATCGAGTATTTTTAACGCCCCCGCCTATCAAAAACAACACGTTACAGTGCGTGTTTAAACGGACGTGCTGTACACTACATGTTTAAGTGCACTCACTTGAGCACAGCTCCGATGGTGAATCCTGAAGGCAGCGTGGTGGGAAGGTCTTTGAGCGAGTGAACAACCAGATCGACCCTGCAGGACACAAAGGAACAGTCATACATACGTGCTTCGTTTATGTCTCGCGGTATAATACAGCCATTCATCCATTGCATGTGTTACATGAGAGCAGAGCCACCTGTTAGATCTGAGGCTGCGGGGGAAATCAAAGGGTTTCCCTCTGCATGGATTTTGTGTGAAGCATACAGTTATGGATTTTTTTTTAGTTGTAAGTTGTGCATAGACGAAATGTCCTGGAATCTGCTCATAACTGTATTATTTATCAATGTTTTTTTCTCCTAAAGGGATTTTTTTTGCCATAAAATTCCTACTTGAGTATTTGCATTTGTCACTGACAGCTACGATACAAAACTCCCGTCAGTGAGACTGTAATGTTTGGTGTCTGTTGGTGAAACGGTGGTGTGAAGCCAGCGGTGTCAGCTGCAGATGACGGAGGAAACACTCACTCGTTCCTCTCCAGAGCGTTCTCCAACTCTTTGGTGAACAGACTCTTCTCTCCAATCTGCGTTCAAAAGAAAGAACAAACTGTGATTTTTATTGCGTCGATACATGACGTTCATCGGTTACATTAGGCGGATTTCCATTAACCCTCAAATTGCGAAAATTGAAATTGCGAATGTAACATATGACTAATGGAAACATGTTCGAAAAAAACTCCCATTTATCGCAAAAGTTTTTACACTTGCATGAGTTGGTATTTAAGTTTGTTCGAAAAAGCCAGAATTTGCAAAACTGCAATGGAAACACTTTTTTGCTTTTAAAGGTCACGTGATGCTGTGACGGGGTGCTTGTCGGTAGGATTTGGCTCATGATGCAGCATCACATAACTCTTCAAAAGTTGAGCGGATCATCCAGAAGTTTTGAATCTACAGTTTCTCTGTGAAATTGTGGACTATCAGCTCCTGGAAATCCTTCATACGTGGCCGCTCGTATGTATAAGTGGCTCGCCTTTCCATTATGGCTCTTGTAACTCGCCTACGTCACCTTGGATTGGAAATAATGACGGTTAGTGCGGTGGCTGCAATAGAAATAAAGCTGCTAATGTTTTGAACATCCATCACCATGCTTCTTTAATGTTATGGCCAGAGGAGAAGTCACGTAACATCACTCAGTGGAAATGCGGTCAACTCGCGATTGTGTTTTATCGAAATTTTGAAAATAAAAAAAGATGCGTCGCAAGTTAAACCATTGTTTCCCTACAGTACAGCGGGCCTGCCGGGGGGCTCCTCTCCTTCGTGTTTTTTCTGGCTGTGTTTTGGTGCGCATAAAAGTTAAAATATTTTCAACTTTTTTGCTCGGGGTACGTAGTCGCACCTCGTCAGTGTCATTTTGGCCACGCGCACGCAGCGCCGCTGCACAGGTGCTCCCAGCTGTTTTTCCAGATGCGCTTTCGATGCATTTTTGGAGCGGACGCACCTGGCGCGGTGCGTCTCGGTGTGATCGCCCCCTAAGTTTTGTGATGGAAACCTGCCTACTGTTACATGACAATCGTCTGTTACACTGAAAATAAGCCACAAGTAGCAGCATTGAACCTCTTTATGTATTTACAATTCGCATTTAGTTTTTTGTCATCATGTTACACGTTTGCAGTCTACTGTGGATAATTTAAATACTGACTGCTAAAAGTCCATGCGTGCATAGTTGTATTATTTGAATAATTGCCTGATTATCAATCGTCTGCTTGAGTTTTACAGACGTTGGAAGAGGCGAACATGTCTGTTAATAACGTAGACTTGGATTTGTGACGATCCTCACCTTTGATAGAGCTGTGTCCAGGATTTTGTCTCCGGTCGTTGACATGCCAACTGAAAGAGAGAAGATACAGATTCAGACCAGTAAAAACCAGTAAAAACACCAGGAAATGATGGGTGATCCTCACCGATCTCTAAGGTGATGTCGGGGTACAGTTCTTTCAACTTGTCCGCCACGCTGTCAGTCTGGATGCGAGCCAGCTGCGACAAAAAAAAACACACTTTAGCTGGATTGTTCAACTCCCATCTACAGAGCGGGTGACCATCAAATCCGTATGACACGCTGGAGGTGGACGCGTTATCTCAAACAGACATTAGGCGGGTTTCCGTTACAGATTTGTGCAAAACTTGAGCGATAGTTTTTAAATGTGAGGGATTTTTTGGAGGCGATAGTCCACTATTTCACAGAGGAATTGTGGATTCAAAACATCCGGATGATCCGCTCAACTTTTGAAGTTATGCGATGCAATAACAGCTCCTGTAGCAATTTTTCGACCCTTTGTTGTACATCACGTGACTTACAAAAGCGAAAAAAAAGCGTTTCCATTGCATTTTTTAATTTTTTTTTTCAAATCACCTGAAATACCACCTCATGCAAGCGTAAAAACTTTTTGCGACAAATGGGAGTTTTTTTCTAAAATTAACACATTTCCATTAGGTGTATTAATTTATATTTAAATTTTCCAATTTAAAGGTTGATGGAAACCCGCCTATTGTTGAGCCAGAGCCGCGTTATCTCTGCAGGAGGAGCTGCAGACATCTGGCTCTGCTGTATCTACACCAGCATGAATGAACGCTGCATCAGATAATAAACAGTTAACTGACACAATGAGGCTCCGAAAGGCGCATTTTAATTGGACCTAAAAACCTAAAATCGAACATTTAAAAGTAGCAATGATGCTAAAAAAAAAACATTTCTGAAATATTAAGCAAGCGTAATAAAAGTTTTAATTCATACTGTACCTGGCTCTTGCGAGTTCCAATCCGGATGACCCGCTTAACCTTTCCATTTCCATCCTGCCAAAAAAAAAAATAGTTAAAATTCACTTTCTGCCAACCCCATTTAAGATTTTCTAATTAATTTCCTTCAAAAGTCCCAACACGTAACAGCCACCTCTATAACTGGCTCATACACGCGTTTTCTCTGCTCGCCTCACCCTGATGTACTTGTAAGGTCCGTGCTCCATGGTCCGTGTGTCGGCGGAGAGCGTGTGCACTGTGGAGCCTATTGTGTCGCTGTGTGTCTGGGACTGCCTGCTGTGTCTTGGTGAGGAGCCGCACTGAGGTCATATAGCCTCTTGATTCTGAACAGTGGTCTTTTTTTTAAACCGGACACTCACCCCTCCTCCTTCAGGACCTCCACCCGCTGATATCTCTGGTTCCTAAAGATAAGTGTGCCAATTCACCGAGTCCGTTATAAAAGCAGGGAGGGGCTGCAGAGCGAGAGGCTGGTGTGCGAGGTGTGGTCACGGCGCAAAAAAAAAAAAAAAAAGCTGTTTTAATGTGTAGTTTAGTGTCAAAGACACTGAATTTATATGAAAAACATACATAACTGGTTGTGCATTTGTTTGCTATTTAATCTGTTTCATCCTTTTTACTGATTTTATTGCAATTTGTGACTTTTGATTGCCTTTTTTTTAGCTCAAAGTCTCGTTATTTATATATGTGTGTATCTGAATGTGTGTGTGTGTGTGTGTGTGTGTGTGTGAAGCACTTTGTGTTACAATCTCCTTGTATGAAAAGTGCTGTACAAATAAAGTCTGATTGATTGATTGATTGATTGATTGATTGCTGTTAGTAGTTTGTTTTTGTTGAATCTGTTGATATCATATGTTGTTTATCCCTTTGGCCGACTGAATGTGAATCCAGTGCTGTAAAAGAGCTTAATGCTCAATCAGTTTATTATAAACAATAAAAGCAATGGTCAATGATGATTAATATAATTAATTATACATTATATTCTTGTAGCTAATAGCACATTTAATAATAATGAGCTCGGTTTTAATATTGTTATTTTATTTTTGCAATTTACTTGCTTCATTTATATATTTCTTTACATGTTTTAAGTATGTGATTTATTAGACATTATATTACCTTATTTATTTATGTATTTATTTATAGCATTGGTCGCTATGGAGTTCCATCAACAATCGAAATAGGATTTGGCAATCTGTTGTCTTTCTTACATCAGTCTAAAAGCTGCATAAAAATATCTATTAATATAATGTGTCTGTGCTAGTCCTCAGGTCACTACATCTTAAGAAATTTTACAGTTATCAGCAGTGGTGGAATGTAACTAAGTATAATTACTCAGGTACTATATATAAGTACAAATTTGAGGTATCTGTACTCTACTGGAGAAATGCCATTTCATGAGACTTGATATTTCTAATAAAACAAAGAGAACCAAGAACTAGAGTGCTTTGGTACTTTTCTGTTTCATAACTAAGAACATTGTAACATAATAAAACTCATTTGGATATAAAAAAAAAAAAAAGAAAAAGAAAATCTGTCTGTGGTTCCATTAAATCAGTTTCCCATTCATTGTTTCTTTAGCAGCTCCAAACTTAATACCCCCTGACATCACATGTACTGAGACTTATTCTCTGGAAATTCTCGGAAAATTTGCTGCTTTTCTTCTGTTAAATTACAGTAAACTGAATAATTTGGAGGTTTGGACTGAGGGTTGCACCAAAGACCTTTGGAAGTGCCATGAATAAGTAATAATACATCAACCAACTATATGAATATAATGCTCAAACTTTTAATGCACGAGTATTAATAATACTATAGGTACTATAAAAGTACATACATGTATGTATAATATACATGTAGGCTATATGTAACGTGTCTATGCATGTATATACAACATTATAACATACATATATGAATGTGTGTCTCTATATATACGTAATAATAATATTTACAGGCTGCAGTACATACTATTACTTAAGTAACGTTCTCAGTGCAGAACTTTTACTTATAATGAGGTATTTTTACAGTGTGGTGTTGGTACTTTTATTTAAGAACAGGACCTGGATGTTTCTATGCCTCTGGCTGTCAGTTGGTTGGCATTATTTTATTCGGCGTGCTTAAAGTAGGACAAACACGACTAACTGTGATAAAAAATGCTAACTTTAGTTAGTGTCGCATGTTTAAGACTCCCATATACATGTAACGTTAGTAGGCGGGTCCAGGCAATGCTGCTCATTTCGTAAAACTGAATTTAGGTTACAAAAACAGCTTAAATAGGAAACGCTTCTGTTTGTTTTGTGCGCCGAATACCAATAAACACTCACCTCTTCAGAGGTTAACCACCATAATGTGTTTTGGATGTGTTTTGGCAAACATTTTGGGGTGTAAAGTTAAGCAGACGATCACGGACACTGAGGTTTGGTTGGAGATAAGGAAAAAGCTTTTTAAACCAAACATCCGTAGGGCATATTATCGTGGATTATTAACCTAACTGGTTAACATAGTTCTCAAAACGGTGTAATTTAAAAGTCAAGCCTTATTATTAGCTTTCTAGCTCGTTTAGGTCACAGTTTGACAGACCGCTCAGCTCTTTTTGATCGTCCAATAGGAGAGCTGAGCCGTGAAACAGACAGACGCGTTAACCAATCACCGCGCTCCAAATGACGGGGCACGCGGAAATGGCGCTCGCTGCTCACCGCGAGCTGTGAAGGTGCTCCGTGCGTGCTGCAAAAACCACCGGGTCACCGTGGCTAAGACCTACCGGAGATCGTGCTTCCTCCGACATGTCGGTGATCCGCTTCACTCCGCCGATGTTGCCCAAATCAACAGCCCGCTCAGCGTCACACAGAGCCCGCTAAAAACATGAAGTCCTCGAGGACAGTCAGGGCTCGCGTGCTGCTCCTCTATGAATGAACGCGGAACCCTGTGATGTCATTGGACCGGCTAGAGGTCATTTCCTTGTTCCGTCTATCTTTAACCCTTGAAACCCCTGCTCCCTCTGCGAAAATCCTCTGCAGATATACTATATCACGTATTTTGGTAATGTCCTCACACCTCTACATTTTGGTAAAAAAATTATGTTTTCATCTCCCATCATATAGAAATAAATTTTACATATGAAAATATATTGTTTGGATTTTTTTCAATACCCACCTTTAAAATCTGATCAGTATTATATAATTAATCTCATTATTTTTTTTTAGCAAAAGCCCATTTCCACAAATCCAAAATTTTAAATCAGAAGCCATGTTTCGCCCGCTTCAAAAATGAATCTAAACAATGTATTAAACTAATTTATAACTCAGAAAACAGGAAAGCAATCAAAACTATAAACATATGTACAATATTCAGTGTTTTTGTGAACTAAGTCTGGTTTGTGAAATAAGTCTGTTTCTTGGTATATTATGTTGCATAACTTCTATTATTCTGAATCTCCCTGGCGTTATATTTTCTGTACGCAGTTATACTGTCTATCCCCCTTCTTCTGTATAAATGTTTGTTTTCAGTTTAAAAAAAACAATTACAAAAAAACATGAAATATCTTAACTTTCCAAAGACATCTCAAACCCCAGAGCTATTTTTGCATGAAGAAACAACCTGTCATTCATCCCAGACTTTATGAATATCTACATTTATAGGTTTTCCCTCGTCACAATGCAGAAAAACTGCATTTTAACAGTGGAATCCACTTTTTTATTACAACACACCTGTCATAATTGTTTTCTTTACTAAAGTAGAGGTTTGTTGTTATTATTATTATTAAATTAAAAACATGGGAAGAAGGTGATGAGCAACAACAGAAATGTCCCAAAGGTTAGCAAGAAATCTGTAAAAAAATAAATAAATAAATAAATAAAAATACAAGAAAATTATCTGACAATTTGCCAAAAACTTAAACAAACAAAATACACACCATAAAATAAAACAAATATAAAATACAAAGCAAGAAATGACCTGAAAAAAAGCTTAACAAATAATTCTGTTAAATAATTAATAATAACAATAATAATAATACTTATGAATATAGTTCACTGGCCATTTTTCCTTACCCTTTAAAAAAAATCTTCTACATCTAACCTCCTTTTTAGTATTTCTCCTGTAATATCATCTCCTTTGATGCTCATGGTTTCAGTGAAATTAACTGAATGACTGAATTGTAGAGAATCTTACGAAATTAACATTATTTGTTATTATGTCCTTTTTGTTTCTCTTTTTTTTATTTCACAGCTTTATTTTACATAAATATGTCCAAAATATATCAGGTAAACAAGAACACAAACATACATGAAAGCACAGATGACTGACATTCTACACATATAATAAATAATAATAATATCAATACAAAAATCAATAAAACAAAGAAATGTATCCATAAACGAAACATTTTTCCATCTTTTCTTAACTGATTTCAGCTGAACACTTTCTTCACTTGATAACAAAAAAATAACAAAAAAGCAACAGATTTTAAGACTATTAAAAAAATATTTGTATAACCGGCTGATGTGATATGAAGCAGAATGAGGTAAATTTGACTTATTTTGTTTTCGTTTCCTTATTTATTTGATTTCTTCCTTTTTTCAATATTTGGTTGATACAGAAATACAAATAAACTTCCATATAAATAAAAATTCTCAGTCATTTTTTAGTTTTACAGATGGAATTCAATAATTGAATGAACGGACGACACACGGACCATTACAGGTGTCTTTTTTCCCTCTCATGACCTGATGATGTGGCCATAATAAACATCAGCTCTGGACTTGTCTGTCAGGTTCCACGCCTTTTTACAACTGCCACAACAAACTGGAGCCAGGAGGCACGGACAAGGCAAGTCAGAGGATTTTTTGGGAGGAAATGGCAGCAGATTTCAAAGAATACAGCTTGGCCCACACCACTAGTTTTCTTGGATATATTAGGAAGAGCAAGAGTGAAATGTGTTTCAACCTCTTATTGATATGAAATAAACAGAGCTACAGTGTGGCTCGTTTCCCTTCACACACACTTTAAATAATGACATCTGCTGACCAAAGAAAGTTACTGCAACACTTTAAATTTTGAAATATGGCAGAAGAGCCTGAGATGAGAATAAATCACGATCATTAATCATTTTAAAGTTGTGACACTTTTTATGCTTTCTTTAAAAGAAGGTCACCTTTTTCCAGGTTTGCATAATTAAATTTAAGACATTGTCTTAGGAATATTCAATTTATATATGCACAAACTCAGGTCATGTCAGTTGATATTGTGCTTATTAGTGGAAGAACCAACTAAAAAACTCTGACAAAAAGTTTATTTATCTCATGATTATTTATAATTCATATAGACCAATCAAATACTCAGTCATTATTAAACTACATGAAACCAATATTTTTTTTAAAAGTTTGAGACTTTTAAGTTAGCTGGTTTCTGGCTTTGAAAGACAGCTTAAGCTAAAAAATATTAAATTTTCCTCAGCCATGGAAATGACAAATTTGAATTTTTAATGTAGGCAAGGTTCCCCTTTAATGCTTTCAGATTTGTTGCTTTTCTTGTGTTAAATAACAGTAAAGTGAATCATTTTGAGGTTTGGACTGTCGGCCGGACAGCATTCAACCACAAGAATAAAGTACATACTGTTAAACCTTAAAAGCATGAGTATTCATAAGTCTAGTTATACGTATATGTATGTGTATGTATGTATATGTGTATTATGCGCACACACACACACACACACATATAGATATACACACATTTATATATATACACATAGTTTTGCATAATATTTTTTTTAATTATCTTCTGTATCTGTTAAAAATAAACGTACGAGGAGTTATAGTTGTATTAATATGTATGTGTATGCATGTATGCATGTACCTGTGTATTATATATATATATATATATATATATACACACACACAATATTGCACAATGAAATTGTTAGTCATCTTGCGTAGATACGGCATGTATATTCTCTTCAGTTGTAGACATAATTTAGCTTTTAATGTGTTGATTGGGGACAACTTTTTGTTTATCATGTAGACGTAGATGTCCTCATTCTCTGCCCACATTGCATGCTTGAATATGTCATGTTTAAAAAAATGCCAGTTTTGAGAAAAAAATAAAATAATATATATAGATATTTGTTTGTTTTGTTTTCCTTCTCAAAACTTGCCTGGCATTTTTTAAACATGCCATATTCAAGCATTTATTTATATATATACATATATAAAGGTGTGTGAAATGTGTGCAAAATAAACATAATAACATGATATTCTCTATATTACAGTGCACCTGTTTATATGGACCACCTACAGCAGACACATATCAGGACCAGCTAACCCAGCATTTTAAGATTATCACCGTAAACTGACATCATCCCATAATTAAAATGTGAATGTGTGTGTCAGATTATCATGATGATGAGGCTCAAAGTTCATTTTCTGGCGCTGCAAACATCTTTAACCTGTTAAAGAAGTACAGGTACCTGGGTGTTCACCTCAACAACAAACTGGACTGGGCACACAAGAAGGGCCAGAGTCGTCTCCACCTGTTGAGGAGACTGAGGTCCTTCGGTGTGAGCAGGACTCTGTTAAGGTCATTTTATGACTCGGTGGTGGCATCAGCCATCTCCTATGCTGTGGTCTGCTCACAGCAGGGCCGGCTCAGTCTCGGACTGTCCCCTGGACTCCATCGAGGAGGTGGGTGAGAGGAGGATAATGGCCAGGCTGACATCCATCATGGACAACCCCTCTCACCCCCTTCATGAGACTGTGGGAGACCTGAGCAGCTCCTTCAGCAGCAGACTGCGGTACCCACGCTGCAGGCAGAAACGCTACCGCAGGTCCTTCCTTCCATCGGCCATCAGGCTATACAACACCAGCCTGAGCAGCAACAACCTGGACTCACCACAATCAAAAGTTTCTGCCAGTTGCATCTCTGCACATGTCACTTTTTTCTCTTTCAGTTGTATTTCAAAAATTGCCCCTGCCTAATTATCCTTATTATCCTTATTACTATTTATTACAATACAACAACAGTGCTCCCTCATTCTCCCACATTCTTACCTGCATCTTGTTTAATCTGTATATCTTTGATTTTTTTTCTGGTATATCTTTGATTTTTGTATTTAAAACCTGTACATTTTTTTTCTTCTTCTTTGATACATGCCTATTTTTGCACTTTTGTATATTTTATATTTTCTATATATTGATATTTTACATATTTTTTCTGTACACACGGCTGCTGTGACAAGTTAATTTCCCACAAGTGGGATAAATAAACGTGTCTAAGTCTAAGTCTAAGTCTTATACACAGTGAAAATACAGCTGTAAAGTAGATATACGGAGCTGCTAGGTTGTTTGCACCACCTGACAGTCTAAATAGCAGAGCTACACGCCTGTGAAAGCGGTGACAGTAACTTATTTATGCAACAGGGCCAACATTTTGGGGCCCACGTCATTGGTTTGCACGGTGGGCAGTTCTGCCGCCGCTCTTCCGGTGGAGACGTGGCTCTGTGCTGCTGCCATATTGACGCTAGCGAGCTAACAATCACACAACCTGAAGTCAGCTGTACACCCGCACCGCGCTCTTCCACAGGGACAAGAGATCACCAAACCGACACACACGAGAGACGGAAGATCGTCGTACCATAGAGAGAGACCAAAATGGTGAGTGACAGCGGGAAAAACGGGAGATATTAAGCTGGCTTTCATCGGGCCTAGCAATTATCATAACACCAGCTAACCTGGCAGCTAGCTGAGGCTAGGTATCAGCTAGCTCCGAGAGCGAGATACGAGGAAAGACAAACGTTGCTTTTCATCGGGCTGACAGTTATAACCGCGTGTTTAATTGTTAAAATCGAGCAAATGAATCGTCGTTTCATGACACAGAGTCAAATTTCAGGTGAGTAGGCGGCTCTGAGTGTGCAGACATTGCTGACGTTAACTAGCTTGACAAGCTAGCGCTAACGTTAGCTCCTGTCATTAGCCGGATCCGAGCTAACTAACGTTACCTGCTGTCATATATCTTCAACCAGGCGACACTGGATATCGCTCATAAATACACCTTATCCATGTCTTCATTTGTGTTATCGTCGTTGTTAGCCAGCTGCAGCAACATTTATTTAATAGTGTCGGTGTTAATTGTTGTTGCTTGTCCATATGAAGCCAGTTCAGATCCATCGCAGTCGATGTCTTTCATTTCTAACTTGTCAACGTGGATTGATCGCAGCTCCTTCATTCATTTACCAGAGCAAAACAAAGAGTTTGTCATATTTAACTCACTGAAATGAAGATAAACGTACTGGACATGTACCTGCTGCTGTCTCCAGTGTGCTGAGAACACCAAACACCATTAAAAATATTGGATATTTTAAGTTTGTTTTAGTATGTTGGCAGAACAATGCACATTTGATTTATTTAGGACATATTTAAAAAGACAGTAGAGCAGTATTGTTTTTTCAGGGCCGATACCGATTTTAAGTCGTCACCCTAATTCACAGCATACTTTCTATCATGTTACACCTCTAATCGTGCTCTTGGATCATCAGACTGGACTTACTTATAGTCCCAAAAACTAAAAAAAAAAAAAACAACCCTAAAAAAAGCTGCAAGGCTGTTTTAAGTGCCTGTAATTCAAGATTATGGAACAACTCCTCTGCATATTCAGCAGTCAGAGTCTGTGAGCAGTTGTAAGGTGTGGTTGATGCATTAGTATTTTTTTGAATTTTTTTGTGTGTGTTTATTGTTATTATTTTTTGCATGTTTTATCTCATAATCTGTGTACTTTGTTACTGCTTTTATGCCATCATGTATCTCTTTTATTTCGGTGAAGCACTTTGAGTTGCATTTCATGTATGGAAGGTGCTATATAAATAAAATCTATTATTATTATTATCATTATTATTATTATTATTATTATTATTGTAGTTAATGAGTCTGATAACCGATATTTGGAATCGATATGCATTTACAATGTAAATAAAAATCTTTGTCAATATTTAGAATTTGAATTATAACAAACTCCAACACAAAACTTTGTTTAAATGCCTTTGACAGATGTTTAATCAAAACGAAGACTTTCAGCATCATATCCAGTAAACTCCCAGCAACTTTTTTTATTAAGTCAAGTAAAAATTAAAATAAAAATAGCTCCCTGAGGTTGTACAAAGTAAAAGTTCCTCCCATGCTGACATTTTCTTTGCACGTTTTATTAATCATAATTTTAGTGGCGATCATTCAAATAAAATGCAGATACAGATTATTGGCAAAATGAGAAATATCAGTCAGCCCTTTAATCTGACATCGAAACGGCAGTGTTATACATTTTAAGAAAATGAGACATGCAGTGGAAACCCAGAAAACCCTCAAGGGGCTTGATAAGTGGGGTTCTCTATGAAACTATCAACAAGTGCATACAGTTTCTTAACATTATCATTAATAATAATAATAATAATAATAATAATAATAATAATAATAATAACATTTTGTTTACACAATGTATTTTAGACTTATCATGGGAGCAGAGCTGGAAATTCCAAGAATAGACAAAAACACCCTCTTTGAATTGATTAAAACAAACAATCTTACATCTTATATATGTAAAAATATAAATAAGAAGAGACAAGCAGATGACAACAAAAATAATTATGTTAAGGAAAGAGAAGAGGAACAGGTAAACATGAAAAAACACACATAAGGTTGGTCTATTGTTATAGTAGGATATTTTTCACAGATTTTTTTTGAATGATGAAGGAGAACGTCTAACCAGTTGAGGAAATGAATTCCATATTTTGGAAACTGTGTATGTGATACTACGTTGTGATGAAGTGGTTTGTGACTGGGGATGTGGAGTGCTTTTCATGTTGAGTAATTATGAAATTGAATGTTAGCGATAAAGAGATTATTAAATAATGGGGGAAAAAGTTTTAATTAAAGAACCATGTACAAATTAAGCAACTTGGAAGTTGCTGATGTGATAAATATTGAGTCAGAAACATGACTTAAGGTCTTCTTAAATCATCTGGCAGCTTTGTCAGATTGTGCATACACATTATATCTGTGGCAGAAATTATTTGGAATAAATTGTCAGGTTGCCTTGAGCAGTGCGAACCAATAATACAAGTTGTACTTGTAGCTGAGTGGGTTATGTGTATGCTGAATCTACCACAATTTTGTTTGAAGACAATAAGAAATTTGCTGATGTTTAACTTGGCAAGATTTATTCTCCCTAGAAAGATTAAAACATTAGTGGGAACTCTGCAAGTTGAAGTAAAACGGGGAACTATCAGCCTAATTTATGTGTAAAGTTCCTTTAGCTCCATAACGTAGTTTTACCTCTCAGTAGCATTTTCATGCCTAAACATATAATGCATGCACAATGTGTTATAACACTGAAGCTCTGTGGGCAGTATCTTAGACAACTTTATTATTCCCTTGCAGGTGCTGTTGGCAGCGGCGGTGTGCACCAAGGCCGGCAAGGCCATCGTATCGCGGCAGTTTGTGGAAATGACCCGGACGCGTATTGAGGGTCTTCTGGCTGCATTCCCTAAACTCATGAACACGGGAAAGCAGCACACCTTTGTGGAAACAGACAGTGTTCGCTATGTGTACCAGCCACTGGAGAAACTCTACATGGTCCTCATCACCACCAAGAACAGCAACATCCTGGAGGACTTGGAGACGCTCAGACTCTTCTCCCGTGTGGTAAGAAGACATGGAGCTGACGCTCTGTTTCTGTTTGTGTCTGGAAATTAAATTATGTCCATCATCTGTTTGGTGGAAAGTTAACATGTCTGGTGGCAGTATAAGGAAATGGTAATTGCTTTATTGATATCCCTTCTGTAGCTTTAGTTCGTAATAGTTATGTTTAAATTATTCCAAATTACCGCATGTAATAGATGTATACTTTTCACATATCCAGTCACTGAAACCTCTCAGCACCTGCCACATGGTCCTTGTTATCCTTAAGTTTTCTAACATGCAGTGATTAGAGATTTTTCCAGCGTCTCGGTATATTTTAGTGTCATGTCTATGTAGAGTAGGGGTTGACCGATATTGGTTTTTCAGGACTGATAGTAATTATCATTACTTAATTAGACCCATATCCAAAATTTGAATTATAGTAAGCTCACACACAAAACTTTGTTTAAATGCCTTTAGCAAATGTTTAATCAAAACTGAAACTTTTAACATAATATACAGTAAGTTCCTGGTGACTTTTTTTCTATGAAAAGTACTCCCTTTACAAAGTTTCCTTTACAAAGTAAAACTTCCTCCCATGCTCACACTTTCTTTGCATATTGCAGACGGCCTTTCCTGGTGTTGATTGGGAGTAATACACACACCTTTTAATTAATTGATTTTTATTGGTCATCATTAAAATAAAATGCGGATACAGATAATTGAGAAAATGCCAAATATCGGCCCCAATAATCAGCCAGGCTGATAATCTGTCGACCCCTAATTTAGGGGTGGGATTTTCCACCAGTATTTGAAGATTAATATTCTGGGATAAATTTGTTGGCACAGCCATTTATGAGCCATTACATTTTTTTCATGGTGTTTGTTTCCAGTTTAGCTCTCATGTTGTGCCTGACAAGCAAAGACCGCAAACACTTACAGGTTTAACGCAAAGCCATGTTCAGCACTACGTCTTATTATTATACGTCATATTGTAAGAAGTGATATTGCATTGAATTATGGGAATATTATTTGGGGAGTAAGCAGAAAAGTGGACGAGAAAAGGTTTTATATGTCGTAGGGATGTGCGCAATTAGTCGTTTAAACTTTGCTACCTGATTAGTTGGTACAAGAAATATTAGTCAGTTAGACTTACTATCAAGTCATTATTGAGTTATTATTTTATTAATGCAGACATTTAAATCACATTTTAATGCATATTTTTTTAAACCTCAGGATAGGCTGTGTGCTATGCAATTGCGTCACCCCTGAAAAATGCTGTTGTGATAATAGGCACGTTACCAAGAGCTTCATTTTCCAAAAGAATGTTATTTTCCAAAAATGTTAGCTGCTAACTGTCATTTAGTGAGTTGTTGTCATGTTTTGTAGGTGTAAGTGCCAAATAATTCAGCAGTGTTAAAAGTACGATTTGGATATTAAAACGTAATTAATAATTACAAATTATTATCTACACAGTATTTTTTGGGACATTATTTAACCTTGTAGATGAAATTGTGCTCAATCTTGACTGTTTTCTGTGTGTTTTCCTACTTTAAAACTAGTCCACTAATGTAAGATTAAACTTCTGTTTAACTGTGAGGTTAATTAATCTGACACCCATTTTGCTTTTTCAAAACTATTGTAATTTGTTGTATTTCTGCTTTGTGTATTAGATAAAAACTGGAATACAATCTTAATTGCATTCAATAGGTGTTTTGAGTGATCAGCTTATAGTGTGAATGAGAAAGAGAGTAGAAATAGAGTCAGGGTAAACTTTTAGTTATTAATGTTTTCTCCAGTGTGGAAGAACTTAAATTACAATCGTGACGGATTACAATTTCTTTATTTATTACAAAGTTTCCTGAAGCTTTAGGATACATGATCATGGGTTAATAAAAGGATGTTCATTACAGTTGCTTAGAGCATGACGTGTTTATGCTCAAGGTTTTGAACATCAAGCTCTGCTATTTATACTGTACAACTGGTGTTTGTTTAACATGCATAAATTAGGAAACTGTTAACAGCTTATCAAATGTAGGTGAAAGGTACACACAACAAAAACATACTGAAAGAATCCGAATGCTTGAAATAATCTTAGTGTTAAAAAGTTTTTCAGTATCAGATTGTGATCAGTGGTGTTGTCAGTAGTCAAGCTTTTTACCTAGACTGTATTGTAGAAATGGTTTTTCTGCCACTTTTTAAAAAGTTTCACATCTCTCCCTTGTTGTCTGGGTGGGCGATATGTCGTGTATATACTGAAGGTATCACGACTTGTTCCACGTGTGATATATTTTAAATGAATATGTCACGAACATCGAGTATAATTGTCAAAGTGCCTCTCACAGAGACACACACACAAAGCAGGGCTTTTGCAGAGCTCCAGACTGTGACTGTTTAGTCACATTTTGCTACCATGGAGCACTACTGCCATTTGCAAATACTATTAATACATGAACTGAAGTTTGTTAGTTTGTTTCCAGCTTACAGAGAATTAATCAAGTTTAACGGCGCTGTGGTGACAGTCTAACTGAAATCAGTGGGCATGGCGGTAGAATAAGCTGGTGAGGCGTCTGTTTTTCTATCTGCAGAGCTTCGATCGCGACTATTTGGCCGCATTTTTCGACCACAGAGCACCAGTGCAACTTGAAAATATTAACAGTATATGACCTGCAGAGCTGTTAGTTTGTCGCTCACAGTGAATGAAACCTCGTGGTTAAAGGAGCTGCGGTATCTGTTTAACTGTCTGCTAATGCTAACATCCAACTGTTGACCGAAATCTTTAAGTCCACAACAAAAACATCAACACTTCTGACCTGAGAAAGGCAAAATAAAAGCATCATGGGTCCCGCTTTGATTTACTTAATTATAAAAATACTTTACATTAAAGTTACATTATAAAAGTACTTAATTTAACTTCCTTATAACCGTATTTTATTAAATGTTATTTCAACAGTAGTGTATTTAACTAGTAGCTACTTGATTTAACTTTATTGTAACTGCTGTTCATCCAGTAATTTTGTAGTTTAGTAGTTAACATTAGTTTAAAGGTCATTTAAAAATGTTCATATATATATCATGTATTACACTAAAGCTTTAAAATATCATTATTATCATCATTATTTTAAAGCCATATTTTAATTGTCAAGTCCTAACTCGCAGCACGTTTCAGATGCTCAAACTTGTCGAATCTTCATTTTTCTTTCCCTGCCATTTCAGATCCCAGAATACTGTCGTGTGCTGGAGGAGAGCGAAATATCGGAGCACTGTTTCGACCTGATCTTTGCCTTCGATGAGATTGTGGCACTGGGCTACAGAGAGAACGTCAACCTGGCTCAGATCCGCACCTTCACAGAGATGGATTCCCACGAGGAGAAGGTTTTCCGTGCTGTCAGAGAGGTGAGATCACACGCATTTTTATGGAAATCTGGGTCTACTATTTTTATCTCTCAACACTGCGATAGTTTGCAGCAATTAAAACACCAGTGCAAATGCAAAACTGCATTTCCAGAGTTCCTGCCGATTCTTAAAAATCCTCAAAAGGCATTGAATTCATTAATCTAAAAAAAACGTCTTAAATTAAAGTAATCTTTTTCAAAAGTCTTAAAAGTTCTCAGACATGGGAAGTAGCATTTTATGAATTGTTATCTCTGATGTTGCATTGTAAAATTTTTAAATAATTGGTGACATCTATTTGTTTTTTTTTAATTCTTTTTAAATATTTTATTAAGTTCCTCCTCTTAAACTCGTCATGTTGGGAATCCAAGCAGTGAAATCTTACATGCAGAGTAAAAAAACACAAAATCACCAAGAAATCCAGATAGAGGCGGCAGATGTTTCCATTTCTTTTGGTAAACTAAATAGATACTTTTATAATGAGATAATATATTTATTGTCTTCAGTGTATTTCATCCAAAATAGGGTTTTTATTCCAATATGTGAGATAGATAATCTTAAAATTTCATATTTTATGTCATAACATTTGGGCAACATGAATTGTCCCTCTTCAAATTTGGTTATTTCATTCCGAGTGGCATTTAAAAAGTCTTAAATTTAACATGACTTAAGCTGCAGGAACCCTGATTTTGAGTGTTTCCGTGTTGTAATTTAGAATAAATTTAAATGTTGTTTTGTTAAACTACAGACTCAGGAAAGAGAGGCCAAAGCAGAGATGAGGAGGAAGGCCAAGGAGCTGCAGCAGGCCAGGAGGGACGCCGAGCGCTCTGGGAAGAAGGTGCCAGCTTTCGGCGGTTTCGGCAGCGCCGGCATGACCAGCGTCTCCTCAGGGTCCATCATCACAGACACCATCGTTGAGCCCGAGAAGCCCAAGATCACACCAACTCCAGTCAGGTACAGCAAGTGAAAGCCTTTCGGGTCTGAACGTCTCTTTTTGCACTTGTGTTGGGTTGCAGAGGGACTTTTGTGGGCAGTCACTGGAGTTTTTCTGACTGGATGTGTTTAAAAGTTGATGTTTTTTTTAATTTTTAAAACAATATTTTTGCTGAAGATTCAACTGCACATCAAAAAAATAAATTATGTCAATATACAAATATAAATCCACTCAAGTGACCCACTCCCACAGAGAAAAGAGAACAAACAATGACAATAACAATAAGAATTGTAATAATAAAAGATGACAAATAAACCAAATCCATAAATTAGTTAGATTAAATATGATAAATAAATAGATATTAAAAGTAGAAAAGAATTTTAAAAAAAGAATAGTAATTCATTTAACAAACATCAAAATAATAAAACAAAAGGTTCTTTTAATGGTTGAAGACCACCATGAATGTTGAGTGTTTTTTTGTTTTTTTTCCAGACCAAGTGGGCCCAGTAAGGCGCTCAAACTGGGTGCTAAAGGGAAAGAAGTGGACAACTTTGTTGACAAGCTTAAGTCGGAGGGTGAAACCATCATGCCCACCACAGGAAAGAGAGGCTCGGATGTTTCTAAAGTTCTACCACCACCAGTCAATGTGGAGAGGTGAGGACTCAGCTCCGTCTGTATGACCAAACGCTGTTTTTCCTCTGCAGATGTCGGTGTTTATAAAGGACTCAGTGCCGACAGAAATATACTGAGGAGTTTGTGTGAGCATAGAAGTGGTCATCACCTTGACAAAGCATTATTTAATCAGCAAATGTTGACATATTTATTAGTTCTGATAATCTGATGACAATGAGGAGAACAAACAGGTAAAAGAAACTTTCTGAATGTGATGACAAAAGTGATATTGAAGGTTGATGATGTGTGTGACACGCTGTAACTCAAAACCCAGAATTACGACTGAGGCTGCACCCTAAACGTTGATTATTCTAATAATAAGTTGAGCAGAAAAATCTTGTTCTAGATCATTGCACTCTTTTTAAACTGCTTTATTGTTTTTGTCAAAATGACCAAACTGCAAAACTAATGTTGGAAATGGAGGTTATTGTGATGAAGAACGGCACAATCCAGTGTTAACTCTCTGACTCTTATTCATGTTTTAGGTCTGTCAAGCGATTTAAAAAAATAATCGAATAATTAAATGCTGTGTGAGTAATTAGTCTAAATAATCGCTTACATTTTTGCTGTGAAAGTATTTTTAAAATGTCAGTTTGGTTGAAATTGGACAGATGAGTGAATTAAAGAAGAATCTAAGTGTCCGCTCTGTCAGTGACGTGTGCAGTAACTCGGAGGTCGTTGTGATTGTTACCTGAAGTGAAGTGATCCACAGTCAGCGCAATAAATTCAGCCCTCGGCACTTCACCTTCTTTTTTCCTCTTTTCTTCGCTGTAAAGCTGCTGGATTTTGGACACACGCAGAGCTCAGAGGATGCTATCTGTAAAGCCTCTTATAACCCAAACTGGTCTGCAGTCTACTGAATCCATTTTGCAAGTTCGTCGGTCACAGGCGGACTCAGTTTGCGTCTGAACGCCTGGTCGAGTGCGGTTCGACGAGGCTCATACTGTCAGAGGCCGTGTTAGCTCGGACCTCCTGGCTCTCTGCTAAATGCTTTGTGTTGAGGTGATATTTCATGTTTGAAGTACTCTGATGGTACGAAAATTCATTTCACAAAGCCACTGTGGCCTAAATGACGCACTGGGCCAAAAGGCAACAACGAACGCGATTAATCAGCGATTTTAACACGTTATTTTTCCTGTGATTAATTAACATTTTTTTTAACACTTTATTTTGACAGCCCTAGTACTTTTACATGATGTTAGAAAAAGTCGAATTGTGTTCGTCCGACTTAAAAGAACTTAAAATGTTCGACTGAAATCGGTCTAAATCAATTTTCTTAAAATCTGGCTACGCAATTTAGTCGTTCTTTAACTGGACTCTGCGTTCTGTGCGTGCACCCATAAATAAATAAATAAATGATAAATAACCCTCTGTGCTGCCCTCGGGTCTTCAGGCAGGCTGATCCACAAACATAAACCATCGTAACAACAGGATGCGTCACCGTGAGATTTTGTTTTCATATGAACATCTGACATTATAACATTATATATTCAGCAGAAAAAAGAAGCACTACAGGTCCCCTTTAAGTGTGACCTGATTTGACTGTTTATTTTAGTTTAAAACATGTTCGGATGTGTTTCCTCTCCAGCGTACATCTGCGCGTGGAGGAAAAGATCTCGCTGACCTGCGGCCGTGACGGCGGCCTGCAGAACATGGAAGTGCTGGGCATGGTGACGCTCCGAGTCACAGACGACAAGAACGGACGCATCCGCCTCGTCATCAACAATAATGACAACAAAGGACTGCAGCTGCAAGTAGGTTTACCAAATATTATCAACATCTTCCGCAGACCGTTTTATGACATATGACTGAGTAGCTTCAGTTAATATGATGGAAAAAAAATAAAATAAAAAATGATATTAGAGGAGGCTACATGTGGGAGGTTATCTTTCATGTTTTTCACACAGGCAACAGAGAGGAAAAAAGTGAAAGAAGACAAATAAAACAACAGTTACTGCAAAAATATTTCTCAAAACCTGTTGCCCTTTCATTTTTAGTATTTTAACCCTTTATTATAACACACACTCGTGTGTGCGCCTTTCAAAATTAAGTTTAAAAAAATATCATTCTTTAATATTATTTTCTATTTTCAGTCTTATTGATGAATATCAAATAATCATCAATTTTCAGAATTTTAACCTTTTCAATGTTTGGTTTTTGTCATGATGCCACTATGTTTTTAGATGGAAAAACACAAAAAAATGATAATTTTTAGCATTTAACATTGATTTTTACACATTACTGTTTTTTGAGCAGTGTCTGATACTCACACTCATACTGTAAAAAATATTAAATATTAATATGATTTTCTACTTTCATTGAGTTTATTTTTTAATCAGCAGCAGTCTTAATCACAGATATCAAATAATTATTAATTTTCAGAATTTTAGCCCTTTGAATGCCAGGTTTTTGTCATGATGCCACTTTGCTTTTAAATGGAAAAAAAACAAAAAATGAATTGTTTTCAATACATGCAGAGTAGATTTCTTTTTGATTATCACAGTCTGGGATATGTCAGTGATTTGCAGCAACATTGATTGTGACAGTGCTATTAGAGGAAATAGCACGTATTTCCTCCATATGCCAAATATGGTAAAAATTATGTCATCAGGTGGGAAATAGTAAAAATGACAAATTCCAAAGTAAAAGCCCAGAATGACACCCAGAAATAACAAAAGTCATGTTTTTCAGCTTTGATGGCTGTGGGATCAAAAATGTCAGTTTGAATGGGTTTCAATGGAGCATTTTTTGCACTTAACAACATGAATGTAACAGTTTAGTTTCCACTGTGTATTTTAGACCTTTTGTCGGAGCTGAGCCAGAAATCCCAAGATTAAACAAAAATACACAATCTTGCCAAAATGCATGCCATATGCATGAACACGGCCAAAAAAAAAGCCAAACTATCAAAGAAGATGAAGAATGAAAAGTGTGAAATGCACCAGAGTCCATACGGGTTACTGTTGTGTGTACATACATCAACACACAACCTATGACAGTATTTGTGATAAATCTGTTTCTGTCTGTCTTGTCTTCTCAGACACATCCCAACGTGGACAAGAAGATGTTCACAGCCGAGTCGGTGATCGGCCTGAAGAACCCGGAGAAGTCCTTCCCTCTCAACAACGATGTTGGTGTGCTGAAGTGGAGACTACAGACCACAGACGAGTCCCTCATACCTCTAACCAGTAAGAGTCAATACATGAGCCAAATCTGAGGACTAACTGTTCATGAGACAATGAGAGTTTTGTGGTTTACGGTTATTCACTGTAGGCGGGTTTTCAGTTATCACAAAGTTTTTACTCTTGCATGAGGTGGTGTTTCAGGCGTTTGAAAAAGCCATGTAGGTCTAAGTCGCATGATCATGTCTGTGCTTGTCAGTAGGAACTGGTTCCCTCATGATGCAGCAGGAGCTCCAAGAGCTGTTATTGCATCACATAACTCTTAAAAGTTGAGCGGATCATTTGGAAGTTTTGAATTCACAATTCCTCTGTGAAATCGTGGACTATCAGCTCCCAGAAATCCCTCATACGTGGCCGTTCCCACGAATAAGAGGCTCGCCTTTCCATTATCGCTCACATAACACGCCTACGTGGCCTTGGATTGGAAATAATGACGGCTAGTGCGGTGGCTGCAACAGAAATAAACCTGCTAATGTTTTAAATTGCATAACATCACTCAGTGGAAACACAGTCATCTTAAGATTATTTTTTATCGACATTTTGAAAAATTGCTTTATTTTTGTGCAAATCTGTAAAGGAAACCCACCTAATGTTTGTACAGTGAGACTCTAATGTGTCTTGTTTTGTCCACAGTAAACTGCTGGCCTTCAGAGAGTGGCACCGGCTGCGATGTCAACATTGAATACGAGCTGCAGGAGGAGAGCCTCGAGCTGAACGACGTGGTCATCAGCATCCCTGTACCGTACGTACATCTTTTTTAACACATGTAGAAGCTCTAAAAGAGTTTGTGTCGTTGGTTATTGACACATAAAAAGCCACCATTTGTCCCCGTTTTTGATGTCCTGACCTGAGATTAACATGAACAAACATTAAAATGTTTTTCTTCAAACTATATTCTTGTGGAAAAGTGTCTGAAATAGTATTTAAGTGATAAGACTTAACACTCTGGTTTGTATGCGAGTGTCTGTTTGACCGCACACTGGTTTACCGCTGCCTCCATCAGCTGTTAAAGGTAAAGAGGAGCGAACATGCAAATACAGTGTGAAGTTACAATTGTACTGTTTTTTTTGAGGTGGCTAAAGTATGTTTTGCTGCTGCCGCGTCCACAGCAGCAGGGGGCTGGGTGTGGGGTGTGACTTTTTTTTATTCAAAATAAATATAAAAAACTACATTTTCAAGTTGCTTACATCTTTCTAAATGCCTGAAACCTTCCTCCCTCATAAATGACAAACAATCACAATCAAACACTGAGAGAGGCCGGCGAGACGAGGAGCATGTGCAGATCACATAGTCCACTCAAAGTCCATATATAATATAAATATGTATATATATACTTCGACTTTCAATGAAATTATCTGCATGTGTTAGTCAGATTTCGGTTGCACTAACATGTTTGCATGTATTTTAGAACACAATAACTGCACTTTTCTAACGTCATGTAAACATGCCGAGTGTGAAGCTCCATCAGATTTTAAGGATGTGGCTGAAATGAGGTAAAAATAATAGTTTTATACGGTTTCAGAAATCTGTGTTTTATGTGACTGAGATTCTTCACAAAGTGTTTCTGACACCACGAATCTGTTAACACGCCAGTTTTTGTGCAAAACGTTGAATTGGGAGTGACTTGTTTTCTGTTTTGCTCTTCCTCTGCAGGTCTGGTGTGGGAGCTCCCGTCATCGGTGATTTGGATGGAGAGTACAAACATGACAGCCGGCGAAACATCCTGGAGTGGTGCCTACCCGTCATCGATGCCAACAACAAGACCGGCAGCCTGGAGTTCAGCATCGCCGGACAGCCCAACGACTTCTTCCCCATCGCCGTGTCCTTTGTGTCCAAGCGCAACTACTGCGACATCCAGGTGGGTCTGAGAACAACGTTACCTGTTCGATTACTGTCATGGTAGAAAAATCTGTTGATTGTTTTCCTGATTAATGAGTTAGTTGTTTGCTCTGTAAAATGTCATAAAATTGTGACAAAAGCCCGAGGGGGCGTCCTCAAATGTCATGTTTTGTCCACAGCACAAATACATTCAGTTTACTGTCATAGAGGAGAAAAGAGACAGGAAAGATTTCACAATCAAATAATTTTAACTTTTTTTCTTTAAAAAAATACTCTAACTCATTAATCAAATAACAGACTAGTCAGTGATCAATAGTTGAACTCACTCCCGCATGTTTCAAATGATAAACTTCCTTTTTTTCGTCTTTTTTTCCAGGTTACCAAAGTGACTCACGTAGACGGCGACAGCTCTGTTAGATTCTCTTCAGAAACCTCCTTTGTTGTCGACAAATATGAAATCCTGTAAAATAAGAAAATTCAAACAAAACCACAAAATCAAACAAAAAAATCACCAAGAAAAAAAAAAAGTCCAAATCTATGCTACAGAGAAAGATTGAAGATTTCTTGCCTGCCCACCCTGTATACTATTTCAGAGACTGTACATCGACAGGACTGCGTCAGCCCTCCGGCAAAGCCTCTTCCTGTGGTGGAGCAGAGCAGCGGTGGTGTATTTATATGTTTGTATGAGAGAGGATCATCTATATATAGAGTTAATTGAAGCGGAAAAACCAACAAACACACAAAAAAAGAGAAAACTACACTGATGCTGTTGTGTTCGCCGAGCAGAACTGTAAAGAGGACTTGAGACTTAAGTAGAGGATGACTGCGGTCTATCGGTTAAGACCCTGCCCCGGGGCGAGAGAGGGGAGAACAGGGACCACTGAGGAGGCCGCCGTGTCAGTCTCCACGAGAACGAGCGCTGGTAGTTTAGCATCCCGCATCCTCCACGCCCTTTTTCTTCTTCAGTCGCGTTGCAATGGTTCATCGATAAAGCCGAAACGGGGTTCTTGCTTTCTTTGTTTTCAGATTTTCTTATCCATAATAACTGCAGAACTGTAGCTGTCTCAATCATTATAAGCCTGTCACTCTTTAATCGTAAAACTATTGTGATTTGCTCTATTGATATCTCACTTCAGACGAGTTTTTTTTTTTCCTTCCTCGTGAGGACTTTTTTTCGTAGAGGTAACACTTGGCTGAAAGCAAAACATGGCTCTGTGCTCAGTATATTGTCGTACTGTCTGCAGTTATCATCAGCAAAACTTTTGTCCTTTTTATTTTTAACTATTTTTTACTGTTTGATGTATAATTTGTCATGTTTACCACTAATCTGGATATTGAAATTTGATCGTGAGGAGCAGGACTTTGGAAGGAATTCTCAGCTGCAGGGCAAAGTCACCCACCAGTAAATGCATTTAACGATTGCATCTGTTGAATTTTCTTATCTTTATTTTTTATTTTTGGTAACACCATTGCAGCCACTCCTCACTTTGTCCAAAAGAGACGCCGCGTTTCACTCTGGTCCATTTAAGTCCAGTGATCTGCCCTCTGATATCAGGGTAAAAAGGACTTTGAACGCAGCCCAGAAACAACATCTAAGCCCTTAATCCAACATCACACGAGGCGTTTTAGATCTGAGATTGGGGTGGATGTGTGTTAGCATGATGGTGCAAATCCATGCACGCGCACACACACAGAGCAGGGACTGCCAGCGTGATACTCGACCCACTCGCCTCACATCAGGTAAGCAGAGACGCCACAGGAGCCCTCCTAAACTCTGCTGCTCATCACCCCGTCATCCTTTACTTACAATCTCACAGAACATCAACATTACTCGAGATATAACATTTGTCTTTCATGTTATTTTTTTTTTTTTTTTTTTTCTTCCATTTGTACTCCCCAAATTTCAATTTAGCAATGGTTGTGTGGATGTGGGGTTGAAAATGACTAGATTGAGCATTTTTAACTAAATTACTGAAGGGGAATCTTAACATTCCAGTGTACAATTAGAAAAAAAGAATCTTTAATGGAATAAAATGTATTATTGAAAATGTAAGTCTGACTCGGGTTTTTGTGTTGGTTATGCGCCTAATTAGCTCGGCTTCATTGGGAATTTACTTAGTTGGTGGTTATAAATAATGCAAGACTGTGTTTTAAGTGTGGTGCTGCTTGCTCCCTCTTGTTCTGAGCATTTTATGATTTTGGATCCACGCAGGTGGAGATTTATTAAGCGGGGAAGAAGATTTAAGAATGACATGAATTTATTTGTATTTTAATGGTAATAAGCATTGAAGTGATTACAGTTTATTAGATATTGAATATGACATAGCAAAGCAGCAGTCTTTGAGTCAGAGATGGTCCATGACAGTTTTTGGCTGACGGGGCCTTCCATATACATAAACCCCCACAATTTTTTTTTGTTAACCCTTTGTGTGCTGTTTTCAGGTGCCTTTTGCAAGTATTTAAACCCTTGAGCCCTGAGCATTGGGGAAAAATGTGGGGTAAAAGGCAATGAGCAACTGTGTAATAAATGTTCCACATATTGCAAGAAAGTGCTAGATTTAGAAAGTTATTTTTTAAAAGTTTGAAAAAAAAATCATAAAGGAAAGAACAAAAAAATGGGGAAAAACTATGTTTATAACTACGTATTTAAACTTATGTTAAACTTTATGTTACTTAAATGTGTTTCCAGGTCTTTTTTTTGTTTTTAAACTTTCCTTTATTTCTTTACTTTTTTGTTTGTTTTGCTAATTAATTTTCAGGTAAATGTCTTTTTGTTGTAATGTTGTTTTTTATTTTACTAATTTCTTGCTCATTTTTGTTCATTTCTTCTTTTGTTGCTCATTGCCTTCTCATGTTTTTGACAGAAATAAAGACACTTTGCTCTGGTTTAAAAATCCAAGTAAAACATTATTGCAAGAACTGAATTGAAATTTGAGGAGTTTCATTTTGTTGTTATGACTCATCCTGTCTGGTCATGTTTGCAACCATTACAAACGTATCTCCAGGTCATTTATTTATTTAACTTTCTTGTTTTGTTTTGTTATTTTTCAGGTAATTTTCTTTTGTTTTGTTTTTTTATTTCCTGCTAATTTTTGGCGATTTCTTCTTTGTTGCTTGTTGCCTTCTTCTCGTGTTTTTGACTAAAATAAGGCCAATTGGCTCTGGTTTTAAAGGGTCAACCATCCCAGAAAAAAAAATCTTGCAAGAACTGAGTTGAAATTTGAGGTGTTTCATATTGTTGTCTTCTGTGATGACTAACCACGTCAACTTTCAGCCCTCAAACTGTCTCATCCTGTCCTCATGTTAGATATCATTCATTAGCGTGAACTGTGAGGGTCACTGAGGCCAGACTAAACATGGAGCAGTGAGACACACGGGTTGTATTTACATGCATGACTCATCTCCGAGCTTTATTGTACCGCTGAAGTACAGGCGCCTCTGGTGAATCACAGTCGTTCCCAACCTTTTCTGTTTGCAGCCCTCTTAAATCCAGCATTACAACTCCATGTGACCAGCTGGATAAATCCATAGACTGTATATAAAGATGTATATTTCTTTATATACAGACTGGATAAATCAAACACTTGTGAGCGATTCACTCTGGAAGTGTAATAGCGAATGTTTTACATTATGCAATAAATCACACATTTACTCCACTGCCATGCTCGTGGCTGCACAGCAGAGTTTAGAGATAACTGCTAATAACGACCTTTAGAGGGCGTAATGTTCACCATGTGCGCCATCATTTTGAATAATGTGTTATATTATTATTATTATTATTATCATTTAACATTTGTTAAATAGGACTTTACTCAAACCCCAGCTGAGGATGATGGGAATGCCATTAGTTTGCAGGTATTTGCTTGGACATATAAACTGTATAAAAAAGATTTAATTAACATTGCCAACGTGACGTCACCCAGTGGTTTGTGGGTAATTGTTTTGAGGCCATATATTTGGTGTTTGGCCAAAAGTGTTCACTAATGGACGAAAGGGTGGAGCTGTAGTTGAGTGACGTGTGGATCCAATTGGGGACGATATCCGCAGGAAGTCTGTCACTCAAACACTCAAAAGGGCCAAGACCTTAATCAGGGTTCCCATGAATCCTTAAAAAGTCTTAAAAGGCATTGGATCTATTAATCTCAAACTAAAGCCTTGATGGGCATTAAAATGTATCAGATCAATCTTTCAAAAGTCTCAAAAAAATTCTCAGACATTAGACGTAGGATTTTTTATTTTATTTGTTTTCTGACATTGTAATGAAAGAAAGCTTAAAATATAGGTAACATTAAAAATAATAATATTTTACAGAATTCCTCTTGCATTGACATCCCCAAAGAATCATGTTTTATGTTACAATAAATATTTGAAAAATACATTTTCCACCTAAACTACAGTAATTAATGTAGGTACATGTTTTTTGCCTTCAGTATTGGTTTCTGTAAAATTTGCCTTTAATTTATTTCCCAGTGGCATTAAAAGTCATAAAAAGGCTTAAATCCCACTTATTTTAAGCAGTTGGAACCCCATTAATTATGAATATCTTTAAGCCTTAATAAACTTCAAACGGGTGAGTTTATTTCTGCTGTAAAGCTAAACATTTTAATGTGGAGGTGTACAGGGATTGGCTCGTTGTTGGAGTCAGCCTCAGGTGGCCATTACAGGAACTGCAGTTTTTGGCCTGTTACTGGCTTCATTTTTCAATTTTTTAAAGAAAAAAAAGGTTCTGTAATCTTGAATGTTGATTTGAAAACGTTCTTCCTTTGTTCTCATGTAACACTGTGGGAGCGTTTTGTAAAAAACAAGTCTAAAATTCTAAAAAAAATCCTTAAAATGTTGCAGTTATAATTATGCATCTTAGTCACCATTTAGCCTTATAGTGACAGTTTTTAAAATGATAAACATCCTTAAAACATTTGTTGACTAAAATGTTCTCTTTTAAACATTATTGCAACTTCTGGGAACATTCCTCAGACTGCGCCTGCGCTGGTCTCAGAATTTAGTTAGGATGAGCCCATGACTGACAGGGGGTCCGAAAAATATAAAAACATTAGGATAAAAAAAAGAACATTATTAACATGACATATTAAACAGGATATTTTATTTAAAAATTGCTTACTAATACACGCGGTTTCTTTTTCCTTTCTTGTTTTGGGAAAAAAGGGTAAACATCCAGAGAGTTTTGCCTCTTCCCCCCTGTATTTTCATGAAATGGTTCGGTCCAAACCCTAAACCTGGCGCGAGCGTTAGTCATTTCTGGCGTTAGCTACGTGCTAACGGAGCATAAAGAGGAGTGTTGTCGGCGTTGAGCCTGTTTGTCAGCTTCTTAAAGAAAAGTTTGGCTACCAGAAATGAGAATAAAGAGGAGAGAAGTCACCCAGCTCTTCACAAAAAAAGGTGGGTCACAGAGAGTTGTGGAAATTAACCTGTTAAGTCCACACTGAAAAATAGGTTTGCTCCCCCAAAAGTTAGCTAACATCAGATCATTCTGTTTACATTTTGCTCCACTTTTAACTGCCGTTTATTCAGTGTAGCCAAACTTTCAGCAAGTTATTTTATATTAAATCAGCTGTCGCTGTCTTGTATTAGGTCAGAGTACAGAAATCCTCAGCGGCCTGGTCTCCACCTGTCCATGACCCGGACCTGCCCTCACCTGAGGAGAGGTGAGCAGCACTGTCCAATCACATGTCAGCTGATAGTAACTCAAATTTTGGTTATAATGTTATTTCCAGTGGTGGGAGATGTACTCAGACTTTTTCCTTAAGTAAAGGTAGAAATACCGGAGTCTAAAAATACTACATTTCAAGAAAAACTCCTGGATTATCATGAGCTCTTTAGGTTATGATAGTGTCATATATTCATATTAGTGTAATCTGTCAGTGTAGATACTTTATATCAGGAGTGGGTAACCTCTTCGGTATGAGGTGCCACGTTAAAAATGACCTTGCCAATCAGTGTGCCATAATAAATAGTTAATTGTTCCTCAAATACTTCATTAAAACTTTGGCTATGTTGTTTGAGGCATTGGTTTTATGGTTGCCGGTTTAACGGTTGCTGAACATGGTTTGTCATTCAGAAACAAGCTTTCATCAAGTGGGATGCTAAATACTGTTTTTTTTTCATATCAGCTGTCCAATGCACTGTAGTGGAGTAATAAGTGCATGCATTTAAAGTCATTTTAAGCTTTTAATAGGTCAATTTGGTCCCAGAGGTGTAGTTATAGTATTGTAGGGCCCAGTGAGATATATTTTCATGGGCAAAACATCCCTGGCCTACTGGGTAGATTAGTAGTATAATACTTAATACATCAATAAATAAATGATTATATATAAATATATTTTATTTGACATTTACATTATCTTTAATATATTGTTTGCAAAAGAATAAATCTGAAAAAGTTTGCAAATATTGCTCTAAATGTAATTAAAAAGGGACTTTGATACATCCACACCTTTTTTAAATTATGTTTTAGAGCTAAATGTGGAGAAATGTTTCTGTTTCTTTCAGAGTGCACAACTTTTAAATCCGCGCCTCATACACTTGGTCTCATTTTGTGTCACTACATTAACATTTTCACCTTTAGTAAATGTTCTCAAATCTTGATAAAACTCCAGATTATAATAATTTTACATTGCAGTGGCCATCCCCACCACTGACATGGAGTCTTTTATTTTAGAAATCCTTGCGGTGTAAATGTTGTGTAGCTGCAGAGTGAGGTTTATATTTTCGTACAGATGGATTGTGAGAGAGAGGAACAGCCATGAAGATGAGGCGAGTCAGATGTTGAGCTGAGACGCCGCGGCCCGACAGATGGGTGAATGCTGGGACATGAGCGTTGTGAGGGGGTGGGAGGGCTTTAAAGGGTCAGAGGGGGCGAGTTCAAGAGAGCTTAGCAGCACCCATATTTGGACTGTAGGGTGTTGTTAGAGGAGGGGGGTGTTAATAGCAGCCCTCCAGTCATAAAAAGAGGGTGTGTCTGTTTTCCAAATGAATGAGCAGGCTGATTAGCCTTGTGAAAGGGTCTCAGAGGGGGAGAGGGAGAGGGGAGAGCAGGGTGACACTGGAGCAGACACTGTTGTTTCTGGCACGTTAAACACAGTCGGCAGGCGGACACTGAGTTTGGATGTTTTGACTGGATTTGGATTCAGAGGATCGACTTGTTGGAATTTTGTGGAAGGTTTTCAGTGAATGGAGTGTAGAGTTGGAAAAGTTTGGTGAAGTTTGGCTCATTTTTGTTGCGTTGAACTCACCTGGAGTCGAGGATGATGCTCAAGAAAGTGCGATTTAAGGTAGGAAAACGCTCCTTACTGCGAGTCACAGTCGAGCTCGTCATGTTGTTGTGGATGGACTCTGTTGTGGTGACAAAGCGACTAGACGCTTGTGTTAGACACAGTCAGTCCACACCATCATCATATATGACAAACACTGTTGTTTCTAATGGAATACTGTTTAGAGTAATAATTCAACTTTAAACTGAGAAACTTTTAACCTGTTTAGGCCTAACTTAATTATTTTACCAAGAAAAATGTCCCTCAAAGTTTGTTATCCAATACTCTGTTACAAAACTAATATGTGACATGTTCACAGAGAAAACTTAAGCTTTAGATTACACAGCAGTGATCCAACAAATGCCGAACACTCAGTACGTTTACATGCACAATTAAGTGGAGTTACAGTCATAGCTTTATTAGGCCGTTTAACTGGACTACTACTACTACTACTACTACTGCTACTACTACTACTGCTACTACTAATACTACTACTACTAATAATAATAATAACAGATAGGACTTTTGTAGTGCTTTTCTAGGTACTCAAAGATGCTTAACATGAAATACAAAAAGCAAAAATAGAGAAGTACAAAATACTGAAAAAATACTTAGAACAGATAAAAGAGCAGAATATAACTTGTCCCAGTATACAAGCACCGGGGGAGAATCGATTTATTGACAGAAGTATGTCCGAGTCCGCCACAGTAGCTGGCCATATGCCCTCTTGACCTGTGGTTCTGGTTGACCTTTTTGCACCACAGACCAAACAAGTTAGCGAGCGGCAGACGGGTTGCGTGTGGAACAGTGAAACATGGATAACTCTCTGGCGCTGTACATTTTGTATGTATTCTTGGCTTTACTTGGTTTCTTCATCTTGCTTTGTTTTCTTCTCGTATACGTCTTTTTTTTTTCAAATATTTTATGAATTTATGCTGTTTGACTTCTGGGTCAAAGCCCAGTGTGGGGACTATGGAGCATGCTCAGAACGCATAGGACAGTTCAGGCCCAGTTGAGGCGTAAATCGACCTTTTAACACACGATCTGAATGTGTTAGTCCGACGTTGAGAAATTCCACTTAGTCCACGCAATATTTCCACTTTTTCCAACATCATGTAAAGACTGGCTGTCTGCTCCTTCCTGGTTAAATCCTTTGGCTCACAGGAAGTAATGTGTTTTACTTTATTTGGAAGAAACTCATGCCATTGTGACTCAAACACCATCTCAGACATGCTGGGCTGATGTGCCAAACCAACCCAAACCAACCCAAGAAAAGTGGAAAAGTGGTATTTGAGTGTTATGTGACCCCTGTAAAGCATAAAGGACAAACACAGCCTAACATCAGGGATAAAATACAAGTAAATGCAGATTACCAGTCTAACCTTCTCTGTATCCAGTTTAACCGTGGTGAACAACTCTTAATCCACCTGTAATGCACATGCTTTGTGTCCCTCTGCTTTTAAGAAACCCAGTCTCAGACTGTGTCTGAACAAAGCCATGTTGGCTCGTCAGCAGCAGTTCAAAGGGAGAAGCTGCTTCCCTGTGTGTGTGTGTGTGTGTGTGTGTGTGTGTGTGTGTGTGTGTGTGTGTGTGTGTGTGTGTGTGTGTGGTGACACTGAGGTGATAATTAGAGAACAGGGAGCAGAACAGGAGTATCTGCAGCTACAGCACTGATTTAAATACTAAAGATTTACCGTTGTCACTAATGCAGGTATGAGCCAGACAACTCCTATTATCTGACATTTATTATTATATATTATATATATTATATATATTAAGCCCATGTGTCTGCCTTTATCATCACTTTGCACACCTTTGAATCTTAACTTCTTTAGGTCTTTCAGGCGCTCCATTAATCCACCATTATTAACAAATTAACAGTAAAAGTTACCTTAAAAGTGCCTTAGAGACATTGAGGGAAATAATAAGATTAACCCTGAAAAAACCTGGATCGACATGTCTTTTCGTGTAGTACATTCATATGATTTTCACAAGTATTTAAACTTCTAAACCTCTGGAAAAAGGTAATAAGCAACTTGGCAAGAAGTGTCTTGCAAATTGCATCCAAACGTTTCCGTCAATGCTGATCGGAGTCAGATGCAATAAATACCTTTGACCACTACCGATTGTTACCGTTCCAAAAAAAAGTCAGATAGTACCAGGTCTTAATGTTTTTGTTGTTATTGTTGGTGGTGTTTTTTTGCAGTGGGAAAGGGGCTTAAGACTTGACCTGGTTTCCGGTAGAAAGTAAAGTGATGATTTCTATCCACTGTGATCTCTGCAGGAAATAAACAGACTGCTGGGTCACAGCAGGGAGGCGTGAGAGTCGGGGGATTCATTACTGTTAAAGCTGTAGTTGGTAACTTTGATGAGAAGTAACTTTTTGTCATATTCTCTGACATTGTCACTACTACTTTTCGATTCGGTTGGAAGACCACCTCATGCAAGAGTAAAAAGTTTGCGGTTTGCACAGTTACACACACTTACATCAACTGTGACTAAAAGTTATAAAGCTGTAACTGTCACAGCTGGCATGAGTCACGATGGCGTACAGTGAGTTTAGACGCCACAGATAATGTTGTCTGATGTCATTTACATTCTCACCTGTTAGTGCCAGCTGTTCCCGCCGTGCACTGAGAGGTGACACTTTTCTCGAGCAGTGTCACAGAGAGAGTGAGGAAGAGGGGCAAAAAAAAAAAAAAGTGAGAGTAAAAGAGAGTAAATAAACAAAGCAGCTTAAGAGAGAAGTGAAGGCTTTTCAGTAGCTCTTTAGTTATGTTAGTAATCAATATGTAAGAAAATAGTATTAATGATAACACTGTGATTTGTCGAATACAGTGATACATAGTGAGATGCAGATTCCCAGTGGTGGAAGAAGTATTTAGATCCTTTACTTAGGTAAAAGTACTTCTACCACACTGTGAAAGTACTTCAGTGCAAGTTAAAGTCCTGCATTTAAAACCTTGATGAAGTAAAAGTTTGTAAGTATTAGCAAAATTTACTGAAAGTATGAAAGTACTGATATGGCAGTAAAATGTTCCCGTCAGTGTTTTCCCATTCGCCTGTTGTTTTGGATTAATATTGCTGCTTTGTTAATGTGTATGAGTTAAGGATGTGCTCATTTTTGCTCCTTTGTATACTGTTGGGTGGCTTAATCTACAGCAATGCATTATGGTCTATAAGATCATCCTATGTATGTAGCACGGCTGTCCCGTGAGAACCAGGTATCTCTAAAAAGTCAGAAAAACAGCCCTGTTTTCAGCTTTGTGACGATACATTTTCCAGCTGAACTGACAGAGTTTTAGCTTAAGAAGGAGGAGGATACATAAAGGAGTACTTTATCATTCAGTTAAACATTTGAAATCATCATATTTGGAGGTACATGGTTTTCACCGGGGGAGAAGGGGAGGAAAAACTGTAATCTGAAATGTACCTAAAGCTGTCAGATTAAGTACAATATTTGTCTCGAGATTTTGTCAAGAAAAGTTGCATTAAGTGGAAATACTCAAGTACAAGCATCCCAGTTCAGTATTTGTGTAAATGTACTTAGTAACATTCCCCTACTGGGAATTCACCATCAGATGTGCACCTCTGTACTGAGATGAGATGATGAACAGTAAATTCGGCATACATACTGGCACAACTGGCTGAGCTTTACATCGTTACATCTGGCAAAGGTGACTTATTAAAGCTATGATACATGTATTTGTAGCATTACACAGATATTGGAGCATCATGAAGGCCTATTTATAACCATGGAGGCCTGGTTTACACTTTTCTATATCCTTCATAAAGGCCCCAAAAAACATAAAAGAATTGTGCAACAGTGCTTTCTTTATTAAGAGTAGAGCAGAAAGACAGACAGGATATTGGTTGAATTCTGTATCCATATGTGGAATTTCCTGTGTGAGCGTTCAAACGGCCGTGGCTCAGCTGACCGTCAACCTGTGCTCAGCAGCTTTTTGTTTGCTGCTCTGCTCACACTGTCCCGCCACATTCTGCCCGACACCCTGTCCCCGACACCCAGCTTCAGTTCACTTTATAAAATAAGGATCACCTCAGATGTTCATGACTTTTTAACTTGTTGCCAAACTTGAGCACAGATCCATCTTTTGTGGAGTTCAAGTGTCGTCTTTAACCATCAGTTATCATGAGAGCAAACAGTTTACTAGACTGACACTGTACTGCCCCTAAAAACAATACAGGCATTTACTTACTACCAGGGTTTCCATTATTTTGTGGAAAAGTAATATTTTCAAAATGTCGATTAAATCTGATTGTGAGGTGACTGCTTTTCCACTGAGTGATGTTGTCTTCCAGTAACCATGGCGATGGATGTTCATAACATCAGCAGGTTTATTTCTATTGCAGTGCACAGTTTTTTGTATCACAAAACTGTAGCTTTTTTAAATTAGCAACTTACATGCAAATATTTGCAGTATATATATATATATATATATATATATATATACACACACACACATATATATATATATATATATGTATATAGGCCAGAGGGGCCAGAGCTTGAAAACAGGTTAAAGAAATTGAAATATATTAAACAACAAAAGTAAAAACAGTAAAAGCGCATAAAAAGGATAAAACATTTTTAAGAAATAACTACAATATTAGATAAAAATAAATAGAAGGTGGAATAAGTTAAAAGCTGGAGCACAGAAATGGGTCTGGAGCTGCTTCTTAAAACTATCTGCAGAGGCTGCTTCTCTTATTTGTATGGGCAGTCTGTTCATTGATGCATAAAACATAACGCTGCTTCACCGTAATTTTTCGTAATTCACTTTTGGTACATTAAGCAGGTCAGCACCGGAGGACCTGAGAGATCGGGTGGGAACCTATTCAGATAAGCAGTCAGACAGGTAGTTAATCAGTACTGAAATGCGGTAAAAGAAGCAGAGGTAGGACCACACATCTGTAATTGGCTTCCATCATGTTTAATTTGGGTCCAGCTGCTTCTCGGCGTCTGATTTCTCCCGTCAGCGGTGATGCAGATCATATGAGCAGCACTAGATGGCACTAGTGCTCTGCTGTTTCCCCGCTCTCTCCCTCTCAGACAGCAGAAAGAAACGCCGCCTGAAGCTAAACTCTCAGTAATCCCTCCAAACAGCAGCACTCCCAGACTCTCGTCTCCATAAACCACTGCCGGCCATTGTCACAAACGGGAACAACATTTCGGCATTGAAAGATGGAGCATGACATGAAGATTGACATGGGAGTTATTGTAGGAATCCTCAGTCACTCGGCGATAGTGTCGTTCAATACAACATTTCTCTGGTGGCACATTGTAGGGCCCACAACAGAGCCGCAGCTTCCGACAGTATGGCCCCGGGCTCCAGGGGCAACATGTGGGAGTCTGATCCACCACCCATCAACTGCAAACACATCCTGCCAAAATGAGAAGAAAAAATGATGACCCATTTCCTTCAAATCTTTACATTCCTCCCCCTCTGCCGGCCCTGAATCGCTTGGTAATTGAATTTCCATCCCGCGCAGATACGTCCAAGCTTTTTGTTCCCTGAGTGAGATACTCCAATCATCTCAGAGGATCAAGTCAGCGCCCATCGAGGCCTTTGATGTTCATAATGAGCGCTTCCCTCAGCTCAGCCCCGCAGCGCTGTACTGTATGTTTCTATAAAGGCGTTAGGATTTGAATGGGTGCGTGGGTGCTGGTGTGGTGCAGGGGAGGAGGGGAGCAGAACCAAATATGCTTTTCATTAAAGATGAAAGGAGAGAGAGCTTTTACTGTCTCTGACGTCTGTTTATGCTAAGTGTGAGGGTGTGTGTGTGTGTGTGTGTGTTCACATAAAAGAGAAATTTGCCTTTGACCCCCAGTGATTTGGTTTCACCTGGAGGCTCGTCCGTGCAGTGTGACTGCAACTGCATGTCTGCTGCCTTTTTACTGCATCCATAACAAGGATGTGAGGCTCAGTGCCATGTCATCGCTCCATCCACACAGATATTTAACAGGAAAGACAATCTTCTGTGCACGTTTCTTGGTAGATTCACAGTCCAATAATAACCCTTTCAAGCATATGCAAATTGGCTTGTTTTCTTAAACAAGTAAATTTATAAGACATGACCCAAAAATTAGCAAGAAATTAGTAGAAAAGAAAAGAAAAAAAGAAAAACTAACTAAACATAATTTTAATAAATAATTAAGAGAATTATGTATATTTAGTTTTCTGGATATTTTCCCCTTGTTTTTGGTAGTATCTCATTATCTCCCCACACTGATTGTCAGATTAATTCCTTGTCACCTTTTAATTGTTTTTTACAGATAATTTGACATTTCTTGCCAAGTTGCTTATTATGTTTTTGCCGTTTTTGGAAAGAAATCAACCATTTCTTTTAGGTTTCAAAGGTTTTAATGCAAGCAAAAGGTGTCTGAACAAGCAGAAAAATAATTGAAAATATGAAAAACAAAGGAACAATCAATCAAACAAAACCAAGAAAATTACCCAGTGAAAGTGCAAAAAATTAAGAAAATCTATTTTCCTTTTTTCTGTGGCTTAATTTTAAATATATGAAATATATATTTAAGAGAATTCTATATAGTTTTCTGGACATTTCCGCTTGTTTTTGATTAAATATAATTTTTTTTATTTTATTTTTTTATTTTTGCAGTTAGCTTGACATTTCTTGTCAGGCTGCTCATTGTGTTTTCTGCCCTTTTTTTTTCTTTTGGGTTTCAAAGCTTTTAATGCTAGTAAAAGGCACCTGAATGCACCACAAGAAACCTGATATTGATCCACATGTTTAAGGTGCAGTCAGTAATTGCAATCCCACTCTACTCCCACTAGACGTTTTGTCAAACTCAGTAAAGATCTCCTTATAGTCCCATAGCTGTCCTTTCTGTGTGCGCTGAAAACAAGAAAAATCCTGTGTTCATTTATAGCCTCTCACTCTGTAAATGGGAAACTAATAAAGTGACCCAGACGCACAGCACCCGTCCAGCCAGTCAGCAGCAGGGGGCATCGGTGCTCACGCTCAGGACAGGGGAAAGACTGTGGATGTATATAGAGAGAGGCAGGAAGCAGACGGATGGTAAATGTAGCACATGCAAACGTGCTGAGTGTGCAATATCAACTATCTTTCTGCAGAATCGCTGACTCCACATTTAAAACAGCTCGAGGCGATCTTGTACATATTCAGCTCAGACAGAGAACTGTGTTACGTTTTTTTCATCCTGAGCTTCCAAGTACAAATCCAGTGATGTGATGTGTGTGTGCTCAGAGTGTGAGAGTAATGGAATACAAGTAACTGAGTTATATATTTAAAATACAAAACACTTGTAACCTTTTTAAGTTACAGTTTATATTGGTGGTATTCTTGGTGCGATTGCTTGTCTGTAAAAATGGATGACTTTACTTTATTTGTTTGGTTTTGTTTGCTTTAACAGATATTTTTAAAAAAGGGCGCCATATGGGGAGAAAATTTAGGATAATTCCAAGGGCTTATGACTGCTGGGGGTAGGATGCACATAAAGCATCCATGTTTTCACAGATATGTAAACTCTTAAGTGCAGCTTGACTGGTGCACATAGAGCTGTATGGCGGCATTTCTGTTTTTATTATATTTTTTTTGTTTTTTGCAAAAAAGGTCTGATAAATGAACTGTATGCCACCAGTAAGTAGCAAACATGTTGTTTTTCCCACAGAGGGGTGAGCTGACTACTAACAGCTAATACAAATGTTTAGTGAAGAAGGAATATGTACAAACTGATGTTATGGGAAGAACTGGAGGAATAAAAGTCCTTTAAGCTTGAGAACAGCCTGTCATGCATATTTGCTGAGCAGTTGAAAATGCGGGTAGGTGTTCATGGTGGGAGGTAAATTGAGAATGAGCAAGAAAGGGAGTTTTGAAAGCCTCTCAGTGGTGATTAACACTCCTATCAGCCCACATTGATATACCACAGTTATGTTCTGTGCAACTCAAAGTGTCTGCAGAGGCGATTTCCGACCAGCTGCTGTAACTGACATCAGAGTTTGAAGACGTCTCATTCAGTTCGGTTGGGATGTTTTTTCTCTGTAGCAGTGCAGCTGTGTGATTTAGGCCAACATATGATGAGTGTACTTCATATAAATCATGATAAATCCCATCCAGCCGTACAGGAATGTTAGGCATGTGCAGTTTGTCGTATCATTCAAAATGAAGCTTTTCCACACCGGGATATGCAGGCTTGTGCTGAACAATAGAAACACACCGATGCACGCTGTGGTTTCAGCAGGAATTTGGGCTCAGTGATATCACAGTGGAGACGCTGGTTCGATGACCAGTTTGGCCAGAGAGGAACCAGCAGCTATTCAGATGACAGTCTGCTGTGGTTCTGCTAACCTCAGCTGTACCGGAGACTTTGAAAAACAGAGACACAGCTTTACTTTTCCATGTAAAAAAAACAGTCTGACAGAATGATTTCATTTCTGTGCAGCATAACTCTGCATTACAGCAAACATCACTCAGACATCATTCTCTGGTACACTGTGGCTGTAAATATCCGTATTTGTGCAACCTTAGTCTGGACATTTGTTTTCTTTTTATGATGACTTGTTCTCGTGTAGAGCCAACATAGTGGTCTGTAGGCGGGTTTCCATTGAACCTCAAATTGAAACTGAATATAAAATATGCCTAATGGAAACACGTCCATTTTGAAAAAGCTCCCGTTTATCGAAAAAAGTTTTTACGCTCACATGAGGTGGAATTTCAGGGGATCTGAAAAAGCCATATTTCACAACACTGCAATGGAAACACTTTTTTGGCTTTTATAGATCACATGATGCTATGACTATGCTTGTCGGTGGGAACTGGCTCCCTCATGATGCAGCAGACCTCCATGCGTTAAAACCTGTAATATTCTCTGGCAACAACATGAAGGAACAAGAGCCATAATTGAATTTTTTTGTCGTGTATGTTGTCAGGACTCTTGTCATCAAAACACCAAATGCCTGTGCTTGTTAGGGTTGCGTTGATTCTGGTGCTGTTATTCCAGCAGTTTGTAGGCACCAAAAATGGGTGTTTTTTGGCAACCTGTCGCTGTTTTCTTGCATTTTCTTTTAGGGCACCAAACATGGATGTTTTTTACCAAGCTGTCGCTGTTTTCCAGCACTTTTCTCTGCACCAAATGTGGGTGTTTAGTAGTGACCTGTCACTATTTGTGCATCAGCTTCCTAGACATAAAACATCTGCGTTTTGTAGTGACCTGTGCTGTTTTAACAGCGGCTTTCTAAGCACCAAACTGTGGTTTACTGTAGTTACCTGTCACTGTTTTTCCAGTGGCTTTTTGGGCACCAAACATAGTGTGATTTGTGGCAACTTGTTGCTGTCTTTCCAGCACCTCTGTCGGCGCTGAATGGTAGTGTTTAGTACCAACCCATCACTGTTTTTGCAGCAGTTTTCTAGACACCAAACATCTGCATTTTGGGATTTTTATAGCACCCATTGCTGTTTTTCCAGCAGTTTTATAGGCACCAAATGTTGGTGTTTTCCGGCAATCCCTCGCTGACTTTCAGCTGATTTCGAGGCACGAAACTATGGTGTGTTGTAGTTACCTGTGACTGCTTTTCCAGCTGCATTTTTGGGCACCAAATATGGGTGTCTTGTAGCAACTTGTTACTGTTTTTCGAGCCCCTTTCTCTGCACCAAATTTAGGTGTTTAGTAGCGACCTGTTGCTATTTTGCAGCAGATTTTTAGACACCAAACATCTTCGTTTTGTAGTGACCTGTGTAGTTTTTACAGCGGCTTTCTCAGCACCAAACATAGCTGTTTTGGAGCAACCCGTCGCTGTTTTTCCAGCGGATTTTTAGGCACCAAACATGACTGTTTTGCAATGATCCACAGCTGTCTTTCAGCAGCTTTCTAGGCATCACACTATGGTGTTTTGCAGCTACTGGTCACTGTTTTTTTTCCAGTGGCATTTTTGGGCACCAGACATGGTTGTCTTGTAGAGACAGATTACTGTCTCTGCAGCAGGGATAGTAGCATGAAAAGCAGTGGGTTTTTTTTGTTTCTTTTTACCTAGGTATTGATGCATTTCCAGCAGGGATTGTGTCTCCAAAACCAGTGGTTCTAAGCTAAAACATAATCTTTCCTTAACCACAACCCAGTGAGTTTTCTGCCTTAAATTAACCACGTTAATCACGGTGTGGTTAACAGCTATGTTGAAGCTGCAACATATCAACTACATAATAACTTGCAAATGCGACATTTCTATGGTTTGCTGAAACATACAAGTCCATCTTTTCTTTTCTAGTGATTGGCTTGATTAGAAATAGCTGCTTTGTTTGATCTAATTTTGAATAATTTCTTTTGAATTACCATTTAATTACATAACATCTTTCATCATTTTGGACCCCAAAAGGAACAGGAATCCAATAAAATAAACACATGTGTAAAAGAATCTTAAAATATGTGCTTAAAAACTGTTAAAGACCGTATTAATGGGTAGAAGTGTTCATTATTGGCTTAGATGGTAGGCAGATTATACAGTTACTTGAGCCAGTGGTGGCACACATCCTGGCATTACGCAGCCTGTTAGCTTTCACTGAGGCCAGAGGAAACCTTTGCCACGGACAGAGCCTCACACACATTAGCAGATCTCACTCGTGGCATGAGTGTAGATGAAGTCATGTTTTTTCCAGCTCTTAGAGCTCAACATTTTTCACACACCAACAGACCATTTACATTTGTTTTTTGACTATCTGTATCTTTTCAGATTCCATTAAGGACGTACAGATGTTATGGTATAATTTAGCCGCTAACTGTCTTTGTCTTGTGCAGACAGTTGTAGAAATTAACACCAAATTCAAACACTGGATGAAATGTCTTTAAGTGATAGAGAGGAAAAAATGAGACATTTTATTTAGAATATAGCGGCGCATAATAGACCGAGGAGAGGTGAACATGTGGGGAAATGTGGCTCAGAGTAACAGTAGGTCCAGTGTGAGAGAAAAAATGGCCAGTTGCCCCCTCGCTGTGCTCCACTCTCTTTCACCACCTTGTTTACCTACGAGTCCCGTTTAAGGTGAACATTTCTGCAGGTTTTCATGAACAACACAGCGTGTCTTTATCCGAAAGAATGAGCGCCTTGTGCCCACGTGTTGGGGCGAGGCTGACCGGACAGGAAAGCCCAGAGAGAGACAGAGAGAGAGAGAGAGTGTGTGTGTGTGTGTGTGTGTGTGTGTGTGCGTGCGTGCATGCGTGCGTGTGTGTGTGTGTGGAGAGAGAGAGAGATTGAAAGCGTGAGCATGTTAGTCAAGGGAGAGTGAGAGGGAGGGGCCCAGCAGCAGCCAGACAGTGTGTGTCAGCAGCCACATGGCTTTAGCTCAGTGTGTGTTATGACAGTGACAGACAGTGTGTGTGTGTGTGTGTGTGTGTGTGTGTGTTTGGCGAGAGAGTGAGAGACCCTGACAACACGAGAGCGAGAGAGAGAGTGGGGACAAAACAAAGAAAGGAGCTTCCTCTTTGGATACCAGTCAGAGTTTTGTCTCTTTCTTTGTGTTTTGGAGTTTTTTGACACCGGCAGCAGTTTACGCTCCCGTTCTGACTTTATGAGCAGCAGCAGCGTGTTTGTTTAGTCCTGTGGTGTTACTGGACCACCGCACCCAACACACACAGCCTCCACTCCGTCAGGTAAAGTTAAAGCTTCACGTATTTAAGATAACAGACCGACTTTTCTTTTTATGTTGTTTTCAAGAAGCTCTGTGTGTGTGTGTGTGTGTGTGTGTGTGTGTGTGTGTGCACGTGCACGTGTGCACATGTGTGTGAAAAGTGCAAGTGTCAGACAGCCAGCAGGCTTGATTATAAAGCTTCTGTAACATCTTCTTTTAATCTTTTTTTGGTTAACACTTAGAGTACAGTGTGATTCAAAGCAGTGAAATTCTTATATCACGCTGTAATCATATTCATTTTCATGCACATGTAGTATAGAAGCTGCTGATGATGTCAGAAAGAAGTACATGACACAAAATATCCCTGATGATTTGGTGAAAACACTATAAAATTTGCATATTTGAAGTATAATAACTTCACAATTGTTACAGTAACTAATGATTTATAAGAGTTAACACTTATTTTTAAGTTATGATGTAGTTATAACATGACAAAATGGCTTGTATAAGAGAAATTATTGTTTTTTTTAGCCAAGTTAGAGTGACATTTTGTGATGTTTCTAGTGACACAGTCTGATAACTATGAGCAGTACTATCAGTGTCTAAATAAGTGATGTTAGCAAATGATGTAATTCCCAAAGGGTTGTCATGAACTTAGGGTTGTCTGTGTTGATTAAAGGACATATAGGGCAGTTTTCCATGTTCAGAATAACCATGGGTGTTTTATGTTTTTACTATGATAATCCACTAATGCATTATTATGATAATCCAAGAATGCAGTCTGCAAAAAAACTTGGAGTCAAACCTGATTAATGACCTTCTGTTACCACTGCATTCATCGAAATGGCTCAATAGAAGGTTAACATTGTCTTTGTCCAGTGTGGGATCTTTGGGATGTTTCCTTGTCTGGAAGTTGAGTGTGTCCTTTGCTTATCAGCAGCAGACACAGCGAGTCTAGCTGAGCTTGTCAGGTGGAGTCTGCTAACTGTAAAGCCTGAGACAGTTGGCTGGCCAGCATGTTGGATCACATACTGAGCGAGATAAGTTAGTTTATATATCAGCCACAACAAAGTCGCTACGGCTGGTGTTGGTTTCACTTTGTGAGTCTGTGTTTGTGTGTGTCATCTTGGCAAAATGTAGTCCTGGTCACACCTTTTGTGGTGGTAACCACCTCAGAAACTATGTGTGATACGGCAGGTATTATATGTCTGTCTTTCTGACAGATTTTTGCCAGTGTGATAACTAAAAGATGGAGTCATGAAACTTTACAGTTTTGTAGTCGAGATAAAAATGAAGGTCAAGTTCAAAGATGGGTTTGGTCAGGCACGGGGTTCAGAAGTAGGGGGATAGGAAGTAAGGAGGAGGCCATTGGCTGCCTACTTTAGGCCCCTGGCCCACGTTCGTTTGTCATACAAGGGAGACTTGTTAGTCATTTTTTAAACTTTGCATTTGTCCTTGATCCTGCTACATCTTTGGAGTTGAAGGATAAGTTGATTACAATCAGCAGCTACTATGAAAAATTCCATCCTGTTGCTTGAGCATGTTGCTGCTGATGACAATATTCAATTCCTGCAGGGCATTTTTTGAATTTGTATCGGAGTCTTCTGTCCTTTTGGCTCTGAACAAGGTCTGCTCATGCAGTGCAGTAGCTTTATCAGGGATTGTAGGGGTTAACCATGCCTCTGTGAAGATGTGTGCTGAGCAGACTCTGATCTCCTGTAGCTGAGTGAGCCTTAATCACATCTAATCCACTTTATTCTCCTGCGACCAGACATTAGCCAGAAGAAGGCTTGGTTAAGGAACAGCTCTTGGTCCAAGTTGGGTCAGCCTCGCCCTGATGTCGGCTCTCCTCCCTCTCTTTGTCTGGTGCTTTTGGTTTCGTTTCTTACCTCTGGTCGGACTGGCTGCTCTGCATGCAGTTGGTGAAGGTCCTCAAGTCTTTTGCTGCATTCAGTCCAAACCCCACGTAACTTTCCCCGATATTGATAAGTGCTTCTCTATCATTGAAAAGTCGTGCTTCAGCAGAAGGGGCCATGGAGTCAAACAAACAGAAAAATATAGCAAAAAAGTAGCAAGGATTTGAGGAGCTACTGGCTGCTGCAGCTACATTCACAGCTGTGGTCATAGCAACATTGTCGCAGATCATTGTATTGTGGTTTGACTCATCCAGCATGTTCTCATTTTAAAGTTGTCAAATATTGCTGCTTTGACAGTGCTTACGGCATACGATCCCGATGCCAAAGCCACCTTTTGTGTCCACACTGTATGCACCTGAACGGCATTAGCTGAGACTGTGGCCAAACTGAATCAGTTGCGTTGTATATTTTGTCAAAAAACACTCCACAGTCAGTCATGCAGTATGAGTTTAATCCCATCAACTATCATCAATTGCTTTAACCTGGAATGACCAGATCGACAGTGTTGCTGTACCTGAGTAAAGACGTTAGAGACGGAGAGTAAAACAGCAAAGCCTGGGCCTGAGAGAGAGGCAGAGCTCTCTCACTGCCACATTAGCCTCTCGGTCTTCCCACCCTTCTGAAACACTAGCTGCTTTATAGGCCGAGTGCGAAAGAGACCCATACAGGGATCGTTGTTGTTTGAACCTCCCGACCAAAGCAGAGCTGGGCCACATTTTTTGGGCGCCTGGCAGAGAAAACGGCTGTGCAGAGTTCCCAGACCACAGCAACTCTCCAGCTAGTGATAATAAATCCTTTGTTATGTGAACTCATTCTGTTGAGAGCATAATCAGGCCAGCACAGAAGCACTCTATCTACCCCCTCCGTCACCCTCAACCCCAAACCCAGCATCCATCCAGCCCCTTTCTGCCCCCCAGCCCTCCTGTGTTGGGTCTTAATGCCTCCTCTGGGTGCTCCGGGTGTCCCACTTCTGCTGTCAGCGATATGGGTGACCTTGAATGTGATCTGGCAGTGGTGTTATTTTCCTGGAGAGAGCCAGCCTTGTAGGATGTTCACCAGCAGAGGACTGTAATAAGCTTGTAATTTCAGTGCATCATGGCTGCTTAGTGTAAGAGCCATGGGAAATGAGTGCATTTATGGAGGAAAAATTAGCAAATGTTGGCAGTTGTTGGATATAAATTTGGAGTAGGAGTCTGAGCATCATTACATGCAGACAATTTGCATCAAAACCACTCAATTACAACATCAGGGTCTGGGTGGTGATTATTTATCAGTGCGGAGCAGTTTTAGTGGTGATTGACCTCCGTGTGTAAGCTCAAGTGGGTGTGTGCTTCTGATTGGTTCGTGTCCGTTCATGTAACGTGACACCATTTGACTGTATTCAGCAAAAACCGAAGGCGTGGTGAAGGATGAATCTCTGCAGTGAGCTGCAGAATTAACAATAATTGGCCTGATGGGTGTGCTATTATTAAAGTGAAAAAAGAAAAAGAAAATCTCAGATAAAAGAGATCCAACGTAGAGGAAACCTTGGGGGATGATCCCCTTTGATGATGCATGTTGTAATTTAAAAGAACACATTCATTGACCTGATGAAGTTGCTCCGTATCAGTCATTAGATAGGCTTTCAAGTTCAATTTCAAATGATGAAATAGTAATAATAACTGAAAAAATATTGCATCCATTTTGTTTTAGTTAAATTTTCAGTTTTCTTATCAACCCACATAAATTTTATATTGCACACATCACTTTGGACAATGCAGTTAACCCTTTAATGCCTCAGCAAATTGGCTGAATCTCTTGTCAAGACATGGGAAGAGAGGCATGAGCAATTTAACAAGAAATTAAGAAATTGCAAGAAATTATTAAAGGTTACGTGATTATAAAGTCATAGGAGAATTAATTGAAAATAAGAAAAAAAATCAAGAAAATGACAAGGAAATGCTAGTAAATAATAATGTTTTAATTTTTTTCTGTAACATAATTTGAAAAGCATAATTAAGATAATTATATATGAAGTTTTCTGGACATTTTGCTCACTATGAAGGAGGTCTGCTCTGCAAAGTCTCAGCTGTTTGCTGTCCTGCAAAGCAAACTGGCCCAAACTATCCAACTCCTACTAATACACAAGCTGTAATAAAGTGGAGTTATCCAAAAAATATCCCCAAAAAATGTAAAAAAAAAAAAAAAAAATCTGAATCTTACTGTGTGGGGATGATGCAGTTAGGACAAGCTCCCCATCGGGACAGCAGAGGTTACTATAGGTCATGACATATTGCTTACTTCACTGTGTTATTCACAGAAACAGCTGTACCATCTACAGTCTGCTGCCTCTGCAACAGCTGCAGCATGTACAGCTCTTACACACACACACACACACACACACACACACACACACACACAGGCAGCCAATCATAATGCATGTCATCTGCAGACTGGGATATGACCTCTGCAGATTTCTCTCCCTTTCTTTTGCCTCCCCCATCATTTCCTCCCTTCATTGTCTTTGTCTTTTATGTGCTGCATGCCTTCAGGCCGGCAATTCATCCCAAAACAAAGACATAATCATTCTCAGACTGCTCACCTCACTTCACTCCACCTCGCTCTTTGAAAAGCTTTCCCTCTATCACGCTCTCGTGCTCACACTCCGACATAAAGGCCGTTTGAGACACTGGTGGCTTATAATATGACGTTTTACAAGTGACTGCAAGGAATAATGCTGCAGTCACTCACACACACACACACGCACATGTACACAAAAACAAATACACACAGTGTTTTCCCTGTGGAGTTGCCATGGTAACAAAGGATTTGGCAGAGGCAGCAGACTGGTAAAGGATGATCTCATGGTGTTTTGGCTGCTGCTCCTTGTGTTCACCTGGCCTATTTGGACACACACACACGCGCATGCACGCACGCACACACACACACACTCACTCACAAGGCTTACGGGTGTGTCATAAGCTATAAAAGAAATTTCAGTCATCCTTTCAGGGATATTACAAAATATAGCAAGACACACCCAAAAAAGAGCTTTGTGATATCAATAGCAAATGTGACTTTTTGAAAAATACTGGGGTTCAACCACGAAACACTGTAGATGCATTTTAGAAAAAAATAAGTGGCCGGGACATATAAAGACAAATAAGTATGGAAATATGATATGAAATCAACATAAGGCAAGCAAAAGTTATTCCTTTGCTTTTTGATAACAGATAAAAGAAATTTCAGGATAATTCCTTATTTTCCTCATTTGTTAAAACGAGTGCCATTTTTTTCTCAGTCAGTTCTTTTTCTGGGAAAAAACTTAAAATTATCCTAAAAAAAAAGAAGAAAAAAATATTTTTCACAGATAAAAAAAAAAAATAAAAAAAATTCGGATTTATTTTTTGTCATTTTTTTAATGAATGTGGAAAAAATTTAGAAAATGATCACGAGAAAAAAAATGCCTCTATGACTCAAAAACATTCAGTACATATAGGAATTATAACCCAACAGAAGAAAATGAAGTGAACTCCATCATATTAACCGGTGAACACAGAGAACGTGTGTGTTCGGTAATGACATTATGCCTGTTTTCCATAAGGAAGTACAGTAAGTGTTTCCAGAAGCTGTTGAATGTCCTCTCAGTGTAATGAGGCTGAATGACAGGACAATACAAAGAGACACAGAGGGCTGTTTGGCTGTCTGTGAGCATGTCTGCTCTTTGGATCAGTTTCCATGACTCAAAGGGATATCCCACGCTGCCTCCAGCGTCCCCTCCTCTCCCCTTCATTTCCCTTCCCTCCCCTGTCTCCACCTCCTCCCTGTCACTCCCTTCTTTCATAGTGTACCACCAACAATGTTCAATCCTACATATGACTGAGCGGGGTGGATTTTGGAAGTATTAGTAAAGGGACCCTCGATGGATTTTGCAGCTTACTTTTGGATGAGTTGATAGTTGCGAAGGAGAGCATCAAGCTGAATAAGAGAGAGGAGGGTGAGTGACACCGTGAATATGTGTGTGTGTGTGTGTGTGTGTGTGTGTGACTGCTGTATATAGCGTTGAAGTTGAAGCTCCTCCTTCAGGAGCCCTGAGAGAAACACGCTGCCTGTTTGTTTTGGGGACAGATAGGATGATGTTGGCTCATTAGTGAACCTGTTTTACACTGGTGGCATCTGTTGGTTAAACTTGTTTATTGGCAGGTTAATACATGAGGTTCTGTTAACGCTGGTCAAGTCAGATCTGACATGATGTGGTTTGATTTATTTCATATTTATTATTGAATTAATCAGTATTGTGCCAGTTGCCTTTCGGGAACTTTTAATCCGAAGTACCTCTAATGCACAACAACAAGCACTGATGTGTTTATGTAGAGAGTGGAGTAATTTAGTTTTTTAAGGAAACTAATGAGACTCAGTACGTTTACGTGCACAGTTTAGTTGAGCTACGGTTATGGATCGATTAGGCCATTTAATGGGACTGTTATCCTTGTCCCAGTACACCAGCACTGGGGGAGAATTGATTTATTGATTTCAGTGATATATGATACGAGATATGCCCTCTTTCAGCTCGTAGACCAGACATCACCAACTGGTGGACCGTGGTCCGGATCTGGAACAAAACTTCGTCCTGTCCGGACCCGTGGTCAAGTTGTAACGAAATGTAAGAATGAGAACAATATTTTTTAAGGAGTAGTGCTGGGCACATAATTGAAAACAACATTCAGAAATTATTGTGTTAATCCCACTAAAATGGATTTTTAAAATACTTGTAAACATGTTAGTCCGACTGAAATTGGACTAAATCGAATTTCTCAAACTTGGACTAATATCTAGAACATTCGAGCTATTCTGTCATATAAACACCTTAGTCGGACTTTAAGTGGACTAGATGTTCGGCTCGTCATCATTGTGTCGGCCTCCCTCCGTGGTTAGCAATAGGGACTGTTCTTCACTTCTGAAGGGAAAAGGGGTGCTGCAATAAATCTGAGCACTGGCGAGGGACTTGTGTTTTTAATTTTGGTTTAGGTGAGGGACATACAACTTAAAAAATTATTATCTCACATTTATTTTGAATAAAGCCTCCTCTCCTCTGATAAATAAAGTACAGTCCCTCAACACTGTCACAGAAGCTAAGTGATGTACTGCTGTGGACAGGGCCACAGCAAAACATACTTTAGCCACCTAAAAACATCATATCTGCTTAAGTGTACATATATTTAAATATTAAGTAGACAAGTGGCCCTGAAAAAACAGTATTGGTCAAAATATAATGCAGATATCTGCTTATAGAGATTAGCTGAAATGACCAGTGGACAAAAGAGGAAATTTTGTCTCCGATATCCTCTGGCTACACCAGATCAGCCCAAATTATTGTCCCTCATTGTCGTCAGATGATAGCCAATTGGTGCCAAGATTGTGTTGAAGATAACAAGCCACTTCAATTGACAAACAATTGCATAACTGACAAAATATTAGAAATGTGCACAGTGCACAGCTTTGAAATATATCCACTGTTTGATAAAAGCCCAGTTTTGGTCCCAAATATATCGGTCCAACCCTCACACACACACACACACAGTCCTGTCTCTGGTGCGTTGTGGTCGTGCAGCCTCAGTGTGGGTCTTGTAGTCCAGTATGCAGCAGCAGGCCAGCAGCGCTCCCACTCCTCCTCCAGAGGATTACTGCTGTTGAAAGAGTCTCTTTGTCCCCGTAAGGCTAGAATGCCCGTCCAGCTCCACGTCTTTGGGAAAACTGAGCCAAAAGTCAACGGAGCCACTGAGCAATGGATTACCTCTGGAATACCAGATTCCCAGTCACCCACTTCCAGTGATTTCACTGTTCAGTCACCCTGCTCAAGGGGGAGGTAAAACACGACAGTTCTCTCACTGTCCCAGGTGTTTTTGTCTTCAGGTCTTCGTGAAGGTTGAAAATCAAATCAGTGTTTTGCTGGTCGGTCTACTTGTGAGTGGGCAGATATTCTTTCTATATTTGTCACTGAAAGTACAGAAATACACATATAACTTGTTAGGTCAAACTACATTCCTGGAGGGATGTTTTAAAGTCTTTGTTCTGGTTTACAGCTTGCCCCCCCGATGACCATTTGTATACCACTTACTCACATGTGTTGCATTGAATTCACGAAGAAAACTTTCTCTTGCATGCCTCTGTGGTGAACCGAGCATCCTAAAACTGAGAAAAATTCTAGTTGAACTGAAGTCATAGGGGTGAGTGTTAAACAACAGCAAAGCTATATTAAAACATCAGTTTAGAAACTCTCACACGACTCATGCAGTATAATCCAAGTCTCATTTATCCAGTTTAATGCTTAGTACTTTACAAACACAGACCTTCCCAACAGGCGAGAGCACAGGCAGCCTCCATGGCAGCGGCTGTCCCCGCTGTCGTGTTGTGCCACACAGTGCTCTCGCCTGTTTTATGGTTTGCTGGCAAAATTTTTATTTCTGTAATATAATATCCCCATTCTCATAAAAATATGACTTTATTCTCGGAAAATTCTGACTTTTTTTCTCATAAATTTACGACTTCATTATTGTAATATTACAACTTTATTCTCATAAAATTCTTACTCTTTTCCCATAAAATTACGACTTTTTTTCTTGTAAAATTCTGACTTTATTTCATAATATTACGACTTTATTCTCATAAAATTGCAGTCTTTTTCCTGGTAAACAGTGACTTCATTCTCGTAATATTATGACTCTTTTTCTCACAATACTACGACTTTATTTTCGAAATGATTTTATTCTCATAATATCATGACTTTTTTTTCTTTAACGTGGCCCTAATCCTCCGGCGTACTTCCACAAAACACGGCAGTTTGTTTTCAGTATTCTCGTAAAATTACGACCCACGGGGGGAGATTTGATACTCACTCTGGACTTTGAGTGGTGTAAACCTTTCACAGCTAACTTACTGCAAGTGGAAATAATGAGCTAATGCAATATATCTGCAACTGGAGTAGGGAGGTGGTGCTGAATCAAATTTTTAATAATTTACTGTAACAGAGGCGTGCCTTTTATAAGTAAAAAAATTATATTTTACAACTGTTTCCACCCCTGCTCCTGAGTAAAGAGGCAGCCAGAGAAACACTGAGTCATCTCCGCCTGTGGCTGCAGCTCGGGGTCTTAGTCAAAGTTGCCACTTTGCTGGATAACAGTGGTTTGGATACTGACAACAAGTCGTGGAAGCTCTGAGGTATAATTTCTGCTGTCACTGGAGACAATAATCTGATAATGACAGGCTCTGTGATCCTCTGAACTGCTGCGCTGCAGTTTCACACATCTCTGTTGGCAGTGATTTCTCAGCTTTGATGACAAACACGCCCCAACATATAGGTTTTTGTGTTGTGTTATTTGCTCGTTTTACCTCTGTATTTATGCCATGGCCTGTATTCATGTGTGGAAAGTCACCTGAGGATCATTTTTCAGTCAAAGGTAGTCGTCATTGAGGAAGGAGAGAGGTATATTCATTCACTCTGTTCACCTATTTTTCCCCATTCAGTCCTTGGATTCATTTCTGTAACCTCTTATCTCCTGCCACTCTAGTGTGTACGTTATATTTGTGTGTAGAATTGTGCACGTGTGTGTTCACACCGCTTTGTGTTGGTACAGACACGGTTGGGGCAGCTGGTGTGTTTAGCTGCCGGCTGATGATGGCGTGTCTCCAATGCTTAGCGTTTCGTGCCAGAATAATGAATCAGTGTTTACTCATGCTATCAGGCTACGAGGGACACACTGGTATCGTACTGAGCATACATTTGCATTTTAATGTGTGGTGGTTAGGCTCAGTTTTATCTGTGGAAAAATACTACACTGCGTAGAGGTAATCATTCAAATGTGATTCATTGATCAAACTGATATATTTGAATGACCTTTTTAAAAAGGTCTGAATAATGTCTTTATGCATCCCTGGTTTTGCACAGTTTAAATGTCAGCAAATAATTCACTGATTGGAACAAGACCATGCTGACAGGCTGATCCAAACCAAATCTCATATAAAAACAGAGTGTAGCCCAAAAGAAACCATTTTCTGCACCAAATATCTCATCGCCAGGGAGCTTTTTTAGCCAGATTAGGCTTTGCTTGAGACAGTCCTTTCACAAAAACACTGAAACAGCAACTTCCCTATTTTATACCAAAACAAACGCTGCAAAACAAATGCTCCATTACTGAATTAATGAGTTATAAAAGTGGTTTCCATCTTTTTAATACTGTACATGTTTTTATTATAAGGTGTTGCAACATTACAGCAGCTGGTATTGGTTTCATTTTGTGAGTCTGTGTGTGTGCAATCATGGCAAATGTGGTCCTGGCGACACCTGTTGTGGTAAGAACTACCACAGGAGCTGTTTTTAGTCCTTTGCCAGATTTTTATTTTATGCATATGCATAAAACAGCGCTGGACAGAACCAGTCACAGTGTTGTGGCTGGTGGACGGCTGGATGGCTCCTGCCTTTGTCACTTGACAACGTGGAATATCAGGAATGCCTGTTGGGTAAGCGGGCGGGTAGGTGGGTCCAGCAAACCCCGGACTTTTAATGCGGAAGTCAGGTGTTAGCTTTCTCTCTGAATGGAAATTACAAAAAAATTATTAAAAAATTATTAAAAAATTTAAAAAAAAATAAAATAAATTAAATTAAAAATTAGTAGAGTTTTATTTTTTAAAAAAAATTTCCAGAGAACTTTATCTTTAGTTATCATGATTACATATTTAAAACTAATTTACATATATATATATATATATATATATATATATATATATATATATATATATATATATATATATATAATTTTCTTATACTTTTTAATTAAATTTTTTTGCTAATTTCTGGGTCATTTCCTCTTAAGTTGCTCATTGCCTTCCTCCCATGGTTTTGAAAGAAATCAAGCCAATTTGACCAGTTTTTAAAGGGTTGAAAGATGTTGAGAGGGGTTATTAACTTTTCACCTCAGCAAGAAAGACAATATTATGAAAGATACTGAGAGAATGAGTTGAAATCAGCTGTACTCTTTTAAAATACATACGTAGATGAATACATGTTAGTGAGGAAAATAAATTTATTTTATACAAGTATGAAATTAAGGCAGCGGAAACCCTTTTTCCCAACAGTACCAGTTCCACCACTCAAAGAGCAAAACTAAATTGAAGAAGTCTGAGCAGATGTGATAATAACACAGCGGTCGTGTTCATAGCTGAGGTCAGTCTCGTCCCACAGCAGAGGTTAACCCTGACCTTGGCCCGTGTCACTAACAGGAAATGGGCCCTGGCTCGGCTCTCTGTACAGGAAGTCTACATATAGTGACACTCAGACTGCTGGATGAAGCGTCTCTGTATGTCATCTTCTTCCTCTGTCTGTCACACACTTCCTCCTGTTTCTCCCAGACTCTTTTTCTGCTTTTCTTTGAGTCTGGCCATGTGCCTGAGTACAAATGCATTGCTTACAGACAAAGGTTTGGCAGGAGATGTACGTGTAATCCCATATGCCAGTGTAATCTACATTATTTCAAATATGCAAATATATATTCCAGTTATATTTTTTCTTCCTCAGAGTAACTGGTCAGTTGGTTTGTGTTGAAACCTGGAACCACACCAGCTTTCACATGCATTTAAACCTTTAAAACCTGAGCAAATTGGTTTCTTTTGAAAACATGGATAAAAAGGCAATGAGCAACTTGCAAAGAGATGTCCCACATTAGGAACAGGTGTCAAGAAAATGGCCTGAAAATTAGTTTTAAAAAAGAGGCAGAGATAGATGGAAAAACGGTTGGAAGTTAATAAAGTTAATGATAATTTTTTAAAAAATAATTCTTTTTTTTTTTTTTTAACCTTTTTTGTTCTCATTTTTAGGTAATTTTCTTGTAATTTGTAACTTCTTGCCATGCTTTTGAAAGAAATCAAGCTGATTTTGCTCAGGTTTCCAGGGGTTTATTTTACCCTGCCTTTTTCTGACATTAATTATGTAAATTATTGACATTTAAAAGCATAAATATGACACAATTAAGATAACTATATCATCCTATAAGAGAAAAGAAAGCTTATTTTCTTTATCAATTACATTTTTTTAACCTTTCTTTACATTGTTTGATGGATTTGCAACAAGATGAACTGTAAAGACTCACAGAAGAGAAAGTTGTTGTTTTTGTCGCAGTTGTTTCTTGAAGCCGAGACGCCACAACTGAGGACGCCACCTAACCACAGCTATTCAGCATCGGCCCATGAAGCTCGTAAATGCCATGTTTAGGTTTGGATGCCTCCTCTGTGTGGGCACAGAGCAATGATGCTCGTGCAGTCTGCCATTATGTAGTAAAAAAATGTGGAAAAAGAGTCGAAGAACATGAATTGTCATACCTAAACTTCCATAAGTGGACTTCTTCCTGTGTCATTCATTGTGTTCACTAGGGCTGGGCGATATGGCCTAAAAATAAAATCTCTGATTTCTTACAAATGACAGAGAAATTACTCAAAACAAGTTTCGCTTTGATTTTAGCAATAAAAATGAGCAAAAGCAAACTGAAAAATGTAGTCAGTCAGTGTTGCATATTGCACAGTTTTGCAGTTTAACCGTAGAGTATTGAAAATGACCGATTCTGAAATGATACAACTGTCGTTCAGCGTTATTTCTTTGTTAAATAATGTTATTGGTCGTGTTTAAATGACTGAACTTAGGTCTGTTGTAGTGGAGTTAAATGACATCTCCAGCTCTCTGTGATCTTTTCACGTGTACGATTGTACAGACGAGGCAGGGCGGCTTTGTAGCACATACATGAGGGTTGATAGTTTTCAGCATGTGGATAAACCTGCAGGCTTTTCCACCATATTTAGGGGTATCGTATCTTTAGTGATATGCAGCGCGACCACATCGGTAATAGCTTTGCAGCGGGTCGCTTCCCTGTCATACAGGACACAACGAGAAAATTATTTCACTGATGTTGGCTTCTTTTCAGCTGGCTGTTTGTGGACTGACACGGTCTTGTTCATCTCGGAGTCAGACACTTTTCTCACACTCAGCTGCTGCCTCTGTTTGAGGTGTTGAAATAAATCCGTCATGCTGCTGCAGTTAGTTGCAACAACCTTTAAACAAACTTTGCAGCGGACTGTGGTTTGTTCGAGATCTGATGCTGCAAAACGACAGATGAGGCGGTGCTTTTTTTTGGGAAATGTACTCGTCATTGTCAGTATAGCTTGCTGTTATGTTGTCGTGTGTCTGTATCTCTAGGAGGGAAGCCAAGCCCCCAGGCAGTGCACCAGGCTCTGATGCAAATTTTACATAGTGGCCAAAAGTGGAATTACAGCATCCGGGTTGGTCTCATGATGCCAACAGGCCCAGAGAAACATTTCCCTACCGACGTCCATCGGGAAAGAGCCGTCTGTAAATCATCTTTTTTGAGCATCAAAACCCCCACGAAATGACTCATTTCACCATCTAGATTTAAGCCATTCAGTTTGATAACTTTGTGAAAGTCTAAAAGAGCCGCAAGATTAAACTGGAAGTCAGGCTCTGCCGCCGTAAGTCTCTAGTGCACATGCCTTATGGGCCAGTAGATCCGGGTATTTTATACCTGGAAAAATAGCTTTTTTTGCCTCATGAGCAGCTCTCATAGGAGTGAACGAGGCCCCACCTCTAACGCTGTATCCAGATTCTTAATACATCCATGAGGTAAATGCATGAGGGGAGGGCGCAGCCTAGCGGCTTATAAAACTTTCAGAGAAAATCTAGATTTTCATTTAAAAAAATCATCTTAAATAGATGTATCCCCCAGCCCTGGTATTCAGTGATAACTCTGATGTCACATGTCTGTCCTGATCTGGCCGAAACACTTTTGTCTCAGTTTAAGAAATATTTTGGCTGCTACAAATTGGCAACATTTGTAAATGAACAAATGTCTCACTCTGAGTGAAAGAATCTGTTGGTGGGCGTCTGAGGGGTTTGGAGCTGAGATCAGTTGAAGGCCGTCTGCTGGGATTGTCAGACTGTGGTTTCATACGTACATGTTGTGTTTGAGCTGTGCTGCCTCCTCCTCGCTGCCATAAATTCACTCTCAGCTTTGAGTCTGGCTGTGTGTTGAGTTTATGTTGTGGTTTCCAGATGTTTAATTATCTTGTCATTGTTGTTATCGTGTTTTACCAAAATCAGTTACCTCATCTCATGCCATTAGTTTCACACACTCAGCGTGTAAATGCAGCTGAAAGAAGCACTTACCCCAGAGGATTTTACAGCTGGAAAAGAGTGATTGTATGCTTAGTTGCGCCATCAGTAGCAACATTTTTAGACAGTTTACCTCTTGTGATTGGTGGAATTTTTACGCAGCATATGTTCGGCACGTCGTCGTGTTTGAAAAGGAGCCTATAGTGAATCCACCCTTCTTCCCACGGCACAACTTACTGCATATCTGTGGTTTGGTTCTAAAAACAGAATGTGTCATTTGGCTTTGGCTGCACGCTGAAGAGAAAAACAAAAGTAACACTGCAGCACACGGTGTCCCTGAAATGCCAAAAATTTTCAACTCTTTTTCTGTGCAGAACGCGCTGTGATACCACTGACACACACTTACTCTCAATCAATCAATCAATCGATCAGACTTTACTTGTATAGCACTTTTCATACAAGCAGACTGTAACCCAAAGTGCTTCACACAGTGAACGTAACCCCCCCAACACACACGCACACACACGTTCAAATACACACATGCATGAATAATTGCAGAATTGAGGAAGCGCTGCCATAAGTGAGGAAACACCAGAGGCAGAATAAACCTATGAAGAAAAGAAATAAAATAAAAAATACATCAAATAAGATAAAATACGTAAATAAATAATAATCAACAGGTAAAAAAGAAATAAACAGGTAAATAAATAATACACAGGTAAAGATACTGATGAAATGATAATAGTAATAATAAAAGATAAATAAGTAAAATACTCAAACTGTAGATAAGAGGCAAATGACAACATAACAGCACAAAGTAAAAAAAGTACATATGTTAAAATGATATGTAAAATATTAAAACTGTAAAACAGATTTAAAAATAACTAAATAAAATATAAAATAGAATAAATGTTCATAAAAAATAAAAAGTTCAGTTGAAAGCCAAACTAAACAGGTAGGTCTTGAGCTCTGTTGCACAACTCAAAAATAAACAAAAAAATGACCACGCATCAATCAACCCGTCCTTCAAGTTGTGTCTTTTGTCTGTCGCTCTGGTGTGTATAAATAAAACCCCAAAGTCAGCGAGAACGCAGGCAGAGAAAACTGTGAAAAAAGCTAAAGAAATGGAGGAATTAAGAGGAGATTAATAATGTGAAATAGACAGACACAGAGACATGTGGACGGATGTATGGGAAGATGTCCCTGCAGAAGGAGGATTACCCAACAGGCTTTATTATCACAAGTCAGGGGACCCGAGCAGAGCTGTGTGGACGAGATAGAAGCAAAACACACAGTATCAGCTCCTCTGCTGCTACTGTCTGTCCTAATACTCCTCCTCCATCATCCTGCTGTCTTCTCTCTGTCCCCTCCTCCCTTCATCCGCTCTCAGCTGATGAAGTAGAGGAACAGTCATCCTTCGCTGTTTGTTTTCCGTCTCAGTTGTTTCTGCCTCCTTGACACTGAAAAAAGGTCGTTGTTCACGTGGGTCCATGGCTCCGTTTGGACATGGTGTCAACATGTGTCCTCTGTGATCAGATCGTAGGTGGACAGCTCTAAATGCAGTTTTGGATGCAGCAAATGTGTCCTCAGTGTGTCTTGAGATCTCAGGGCTCAGACCACAGTTGGAGATAGTCTTGGTCTGTCTTTTTAAATATATGGACGCCTCAGTGAAATGAATCAGTCACTCTCATGTTCTGTGTAACAGTGCGCCAAATATTGATCCTTTTGGCAACTGCAGACCTGATTTTACTGGACGTGTCTTATACCCCAATTACATGACACAATACTCCTCTTTTTAAGAAAGATGTCGTAATAGCATCAGTTATATTAGAACAGAGGAGTATTTCTTCATTGAAAGAAGAGGCTGTAACCAAAGCTTTTCCCAATGAGAAAGATGTTTTCGCTCTTCTCTCGACTGGCCTGTGATTAGGGATCGACAGATACTGGTTTTTCAGGGTCGATACCGATTATTCAGAGTTTGTTTAAATGTTTTTAGCAAATGTTTAATCAAAACTGAAACTTTCAACATCACATACAGAAAGTTCCCAGCAACTTTTTTTTTATAAAGACAAGTGAAAATTTTAATTAAAAATGAATAAATAAAAACAGCATCCAGGGGTTTTACAAAGTAAAAAGTTCCTCCCATGCCGACACTTTCTTTATACTTTTTAATTAATTAATTGAATCAGCAATCATTCAAATAAAATGCAGATAATCGGCAAAATGCCAAATATTGGCCCCAATAATCAGGCCAATAATCTGTCGACCCCTGCCTGTGATAGATGGTTCATCCCATCAGCTGCCAAGTACTTTTTGAGACGCCCTTTCCCAAACTGTCTCCTGTGACGGCTCAGATGCTTCTGTGTAACAAACCATCTGGCACGTTACGTTATCGTTTGGAGGCAGACCAACTAAAAATGGAGACAAACCCCCCAGCACAGCGGGAATCAAACCCCCCAGCACAGCGGGAATCAAACCCCCCAGCACAGCGGGAATCTTGAAGTCAGGTTACTCCCGACATAGAGAGCACAGGCTGGATTTCCTCCCGGACACAGAGATGTGGTTTTGGAAAAGAGCTTCTTAAAGGATAAAGAGCAGCCAGTTATTTGATGTTTCAGGTGTCTTTACAGGTGTTGTTGTATGCTTTGCCATTATTTGCACACAGACTGTCGTCCGTTGGACCTCCATAAAGCAGCCAGGTGTGTTTGCAAGGAAGTTTGTGACACATCTGCAAAGCCCCGATGCCTCCTTCCTCCTCTTTCATTAAAATGCTCATCGCCGTTTTTTCTAGCATTTTCCTGCTATGAGCATCTCACAGACACGGCGTCTCGCCTTTGGCTACAAATTGCATCCAGCCGAATAATTTGAACACATGATCAAACCTGCAAATATGTCACAGGCTGGTAGGAGATTGAGGAGTATTGCTTCTATCATAAAGAACAAAGGCTATAAAGTTGTTCCTGGGTGAATGTTAAGGGTTAATGTGACCAGACGTGCTTTTGTAGCAAGTATGTACATTTTATGAAAGTATGTGAAAGAATCCATAGATAATACATATAGATATGTAAGATTTTTTTTGGGGGGGGGGTTAAGGCAGTAGGATAGTGTATAACCATGAAAGGGGGAAGAGAGAGGGGGCCACACGCAGCAAAGGGCCACGAGCTGGACGCAAACGTCAAAGATATTACCTTAATACACGGGCGCCCACAATACCCACTGAGCTCCCCTTATTTATGTATGTATGTATATATATATATATACTGTGTTATATATATGCATATGTGTGGATTTTATGAAATGTAAATGATATAATTCTTAAAAATGTTTGAAATGGACAAAGACACATTTTCTCCAATCACACGAAAAATACAATTGCAGTTTTAAATGAATAAAAGTAGGTGAATTTGGGGGATTCAGTGACATCTAGTGGTGATGATGGCAGATTGCAACCAGCTGAAACTTCTCCTGGTTACAATTCCTTCAGTGTTAATTGTACAGGAGGTTTTTACCAGGAGCCTAAATACCTGCACAGGTCTATTCCTCTTCAAAACATGGGGATTAAAAAGTGGTAAAATCACAGAAGAAAATCCAGTTTGACATATCCAGCCTGCTTAATACCTTCAGATCTGTGCCCTCTTTAATTCTGAGCGAGATCAGGAGATTTTTAGTTGAAGCCAAATTATGCGCAGAGGTCTCTGCCTCTCAAAAACAAATGGCCCCGCTAATTAAAATGGGTAAAAACACTGAATAATGCAGTTTCACATAAATAAATCAGTGTTTTTTCGAAACTGCTCATTGCTGAGGGGCTGTTTACTGTGGCGGCCAATGCCAGCGCGCGACTGATCCTATTTAGTGCCAGTGTTTGGTTTGTCCAGTCTGTAGAAACATGGACTGGCTCCCTATGCAGATTTAAACGGCTTATTCTAAGGTAATTAGAATTTCAGGTAATTATACGCTAAAGAGAACATAGTCACTATATTATATTCATAGTTTGAATTACGGGGAAGCTAAGGGGAACTCCAAAAAATTGTTCATTTTTGTGTTATAGATTTTCTGCACATAAAGGTTCCGGAAATAATTAAAATAAAATTGAATTAATGTCAGTGTTGTAGTGTTTATTCACTCTTAAATTCCATTTCCGAACATCTGTCGCCTCTATTTAACTTCCGTGTTTATCCTGCTGTGGCCACCTGTGCGTGAAGCGGCGCTGCACTCAAATCCCGACATTTAGACACCTGAACTCCTCATCATCACAGAAGGGACAGAGGGAGAGAGGTTGTTGTTATAAACTAGTTTGCTAAATAATGCTCAGCTTTTTTGTTCTCGTGATGTGTTGTTCTTGAAGGGTTGTGTATCAGAAGCAGAAAGATGTTACCTGCGCCCTCTGCTTTATGATTTTGGTTTTCTCCGATTAGGTTATTGAAGTTCTTGGTGATTTTTATGTTGTTGTTATTGTGCGATGGTATCAGCTGCTCACAGTTTTTTCGCAGTAACCTTGTTATTGACCGCACGCTGCCGCACACTTTGTGCATGTGACATGTTTTAGTGGCGCCCACCAGAAAATGAGGCTCTGTGTAATTCGAACCCTGATTATATTCCACTTCTGCCTGTATATGTTCCTTTAAATCCTGCACAGTGGACCTTTAAACAGCTCCGAGTGGCCCCGCAGCTGTGCAGCAACCAACTGAACCTCAACATGTTAGACTGACATAAAAGGAAAGGCAGATTCATTCCTGAGTATGAAGTGACCCGTCCATTTTTCTGTTTTCACATTCCCGATTATCTCCACATTCTCTGAGATGGCCCCTCGTCTGCTTAACTGACCACTTTATTTGTCCCAGATGAGTGACTGCTGTCCCGGATGAGAGGGCGGACAGTAGATCCTCTTCACACACTCGCAGCTCAGGAGCTACGTTAGGTTACTGTGGTTATGTGGATATGCGTGCTCCCCAGATGATTCATCTTTTCATTTTTGGCACGGTGTGAACATTTTTGCCTGCCATCAAGACAAAATGTCTAATTTGCATACAAGATATCTAATAATCTAGAATTATTTCAACAAAATTTGCTCATTTTGCTCTTAGGAAGATCGAGTCATTTCATTTGGATCAGTCTGCCGTATTTGTGACAGGACAACCTTTACATCTTTAGTCCAACAACTGGTATTGGTGTTTATTTATAACCCAAGTGGGGGTATAAATGTTTCTATTTTGTTTTTTTTATTTTAAATCTAGATTTTAGAATTTGTCTGCACCAGATATTAACTCTTTGAAACCTGAGTAAATTGGCCTATTTAAAAAAACATGGGGGAAAGGCAATGAGAAATGTAAGCAGACCCCCCCCCCCCCAAAAAAGTATAGGAAAATAGACAATAGAAAATGTAAAAAAAAACCCCAAAAAAACCCAACAACAAGTAAACAAAAAAACACACAAACAAAAAACCCAATCAGACAAGAATATGACCAGAAAAAGTGTTTAAAAATAATTATAATAATTAAATAAAACATTTTAAACATCTAATTATGATAATTAAAAGTATTGTTTTTTCTCTTTTTCATTTCTAAATTCATTTTTGAACTTAACAGCACATTGCTCTCCGTTCTCAGACATTAAAACAGACAGACAAATAAAATAAAAGTAACAATAATGATAATAATAAATACACAAAAAATTGACAATTACTAAAATAAAGACAAAATAAAGGGGGAAAAACATCATCTACATTTGAAAAGGCAGATATATTAAGAAAGATGACCAAGTTCTCTCAAATAGACCATCATCCCCTTTCACTCGTGCCGTTAGTCTTCCTAAATGTAAGACGTATGTAAGTTTCGCAGTGCCACTGTGTGACTGAGGGAGGTTAGTCACTTACTTTAACTGCTTTAAAATACATCTCCAAGCAAGGAGACGGAGTTAGTCGCGTAGTTTGAGTCCAGATTTACTCGGGGACAGTGTTTTAAATGGCAAACTCAGTATGAAGAGTCCTGCATCTTTGGTTATTACTTGTGCAGGTGCTAGAACGCAGCACGCTTCGAACGGTAATAAAAAGGCGTTGTGCACCTAAAAATGAAAAAGTTTGCATCTATGAAGACATGCCACCATAATTAAGGTTTTCACTTGTACTTCGGTGATTGATGCACTGAAAAAGATAACCCTTTGAAAAACAACCTGTCTGCAGCTGCGTTTCATTTCACCTTTTCTTTTTATCTGTCTGTCATCTCTATTATTCATCCCATCTACATTTTTATTCACCATCCAGTTGGCAGGCTGTCAGCTTCCCTCCCCGCGTCTACATTTTTGCATTCCAGCTAAATGGTGAGCCTCCCTCCCTCCCTCGCTTTCATAACCCCTTCAAAAAAAAAAGAGAAGAAAAAGAAAAGAGAGATTCTCTCATGTGTGAGGAGAGATCCATGCCGGCTCTACAGGAAACAATGCCAGCCTTTCTGCCCTGGCATGAGGGGGACAGAGGGAGGGAGGGACAGAAAGAAAGAAATAGAGATTGAGACTTCTTTGTGTGTCCAGTGAGAGTTTGTGGATGTGAGAGAAAAGAAAAGCTGCTGATTTCCTCCCACAGTCGCAGAGAAACTTTGATGTGGTGGGAACAAACAGCCATACCACTCACATGCAATATGAGAGTTCAGTTCTAGTTTTAATTACATTTAACAGCAAAGAATGAACTCTTCAGAGAAAATAAAAATGGCAGTAACTTCTCTTCTTTGTCCTTTGGTCACTGTGGTATTTTGAAGATCAGCAGTCCAGTTATTTGGCATATTTAGGCGACGTTTAGACGAGAACGGCACTACTGAAAACATAGTATTTGTATAATATGTATCTAAATTTATGCTTTTGTTTTACTTTTTCTTACTTCGGCATATGCCTCTGCATTCTTTTCTTTTTTCTTCTCACTTATATTATTGAATACAGTTTAGAAAAACAGAATCAGAAAACCTCCTTGACAAAAAAGAAACTGCACTATAGGGCCACTACTAAGGCCACGTTTAGATGAGAACAGCCCTACTAAAAATGGAAAAGTTTTTTCTTTGCATTTAAAAAAAATCTGCATTAATATGATAACATCGTGAAAATAATCCTCGTGTACACGGATCTGCAAAAACGACTGAAAATGCTGCAGTATGCATGCCAGACCAGAAGTTGGCGGTGTATCTTTGTAATGACTCACTGTTCTTCTACAGAGCGGAGAGTATAAACAAACACAAAGACAATGGCGAATGCACGCATGAGAACCAACAGCGTTAGCAGCTAAAATATGTGTGAATATGTATCTACCAACCTGTTTTTGAAATTAAATGTTTAAGCTGCAGTGATAATGATGATTATCAATAATGCAATCAATAATACACAGAGACCACAAATAAAAGTTGACATTTGGCAGTAATTATGTACTAATGAAACAAATCATCCACACACACACACACACACACACACTTGTCTGCTGCAGAGCCATGTACACAACTCTGCTCTTCTGGCGATGGGACAAAAGTCTAAAGCCTTTTTTTAAGCAGGTTTACACGTGCTAATTTGGGTAGTAAAGGGGTCTAAATTAACTGCTTAGTCAAGAATAATATTTTAATTTTTTTCTATTTTGTTTTGTTTTGTTTTATTTTATTTTCATTTATTTTATTGGTAGTTGATTGATTAATTGGTGCATTAATTAATTATCTTTGATTACTATTTTCAATGCAGTTGTGTTTTTGTATTAACATTATTATTTTTATTTTTTCCACGTATTTATTTTATTTATTACTATTATTACTATTCATTTTTATCACTGTTTTTTGCTGTTGTAATGTTATGTTGTCTTGGACCCCAGGACAAGAAGGCTTGTTGCTGTTGTCAGCTAATGGGGATCTTTTTAATATACATATAAACAAATAAATAAAATCTGCCTAAATTACATGTAAATGTGTATCTGCAGACCTATTTTGGGGCTGAAATGTTTAAGCTGCAAGAAAGTGATGATTGATTAACGTTAGCATCAGGGAGCTACATTCGGCTATTTTTCTCTTTCTTTTACAAATAAATAATTCAACAAGGAAAACATACCACTATATCATAACCTGTGTTTTATTCACAGTGGCGCGTTCAGTCAGGCGTTGAGGTTTATTTACATTGTGCATATTTACAGAGCTCCTCCTTCCTCCCTCAGCATGTTCACCTCTTTGTTTCTCGGCTTTATTTTTATCAAATCACTTCAGTCATCACTCTCTTCCTCCCTTCCTCTTTTTCTTCTCCTGCTCTCTTTTGATCACGGCTTACACACACACGCACACTAACACACACACTCATGTTTCTGTTATCTGGGACTCAGGAATGTAGGTCTTGGTTTAGTGGAGCAAGCAGCAACAGGTCCACCTCCTGAATGGGAGTTTGTGGAAGATACTGCGCCGGTAGACAAAGAACCGAGATCAGGACAAAGAGACAATCTGTGTTTCATGGGAAGAAGAGACGTTGAAGACGTAGTGTTGAAAGAGGTGTCCTGGTCAATCAAGCTCACACTGGTAGGATTGAGTCAGTAGCCAGGAGCAGCTCTTTGCCATGGAGGCTATGCATGTGCTGGACAACTGGAGGAAGGTAATTATTATATTTAGAAACAAAGGACAGGTTAGCACTTAAAAAGTTTCACATTAGAAGCATTGCATAAAACCTGAGGGGGGAAAACAGTTTGCAGAATGATTGCAGCTTCTGGCTCAGAAAAGAGTTTCTTTTTGCACAAAAGTGTTTCCAGAAAGAATTTTTCTCAACATTTGTTTTTATTTTCTGGCTGTTTTGTGATTTACTGTTTGAGGCTTCCCCGAGGCTGACTCCGCTGAATATCATTTCACGGGTCTGTCAGAAGAGCAAATATGATGATATTGCAGCAGTGTTTTGTTCTCCTGAGGGCAGAGTACATCAGAAACACATTTTCCATCCCCGCTGCACAACATTTTAGGCATGCAAATGACTCCGGGTACACTCTGCTTCTCTGTGATTGCTGTAATTATGTGTTTTCTAACCTTACCGTGTGGTTTGCTGTGCTTCCTCACAACCACAAGCTTCTCACATCTCATATAATGACTGCAAAAGTGTTTTCTCACATTTAAATTTACCCTCATACAGAATCTGGACACTTAACCCTTTGAAACTTGAGCAAACGGGCTTGATTAGCAAGACATTATTTTATTTTGTTTTATTTGTTATTAGGGATAAAGTGAACAAAACAAACACATGTATACAATACAACATGAAGAACAAAACTGAAAAACACATAAGAACAAAAATTACAGACAATAACATTTAATAAGATATGGTATAAGTCCAGGAGTAGATTTAATTATATGTGCAAGAAATTAGTAAAAATCTACAAAACAATTACTTGAAATTAGCATTAAAATGAAAAGTAATATATAAAAATGGGGTATGACCTGAAAGAAGTGATTAAAAAAAAAAAAATAATAATTGTCATTGTTATTATTATTATTATTATTATTATTATTATTATTATTATTATTATTATTATTATTATTATTAATTCATTTTTCTATTTTTCTCTGTAACCTTATTTTAAATAAATAATTATAATAATTAATCTCGTTTTCTTGATATTTTCCTGAGTTATTTGATTATTTTCCAACGATTATCTCTTTTTCTTTTTTAAAACTAAGTTTGAAGGTTTACATGCTCGTGAAAGGCATCTGAAAGCAGCAGAAGAAAAGTTATGTTGATCCAGATTTTAGTGGGTTAACAAGTGTCCCAAGATAGACATAGAATATATTTATAGCTGATTGCTTAGTGCTGACTTGATGGAAATACCCCAAAATGACTGAGTAAGAAGAGAGGAATTTGTGGGATTTGGGTGCAGTGTGTGTGTGTGTGTGTGTGTGTGTGTGTGTGTGTGTGTGAGTGTGTGTGTGTGTGTGTGTGAGTGTGTGAGTGTGTGTGAGTGTGTGTGTGAGTGTGTGAGTGTTTTCATAAAGACTGAGAGACCAGAGAGCAGCCAAGGTGGCTGATTTCCCGTGAATGTGTCAACTACCAAGAGATTTAAATGTGTGTTTGTGTTTTAAGTGTGTTACTTCCTCAGAGTGTGTTGCTAAATGCTGACAACCATCTGTTACGTGTGTGTGTGCGCTCACACTATGAATCACACCTTGACACATTAGTGTCGGTGGAGAGGGGAGGGGGAATCCCACTAAATATGGTCACACTTTGACCACGGCTACACAAAACACACAAAATGTCGATGCTGTAACTTAACCGTTTCTGTCCAGCAGAGATGAAGTCACCCATGACGACATTTATCGCTCACCATCCGGCTAATAAAGTGTCCTCATTTCCTTCTCAGGACCTTCATGTGTCGCAGGGAGACAGCTCAGTGGACATGGACCGACTGAACAGGAACATGCCCGAGTGTGGACGGCAAACCCACCAGGTGTTACAGGTGAGTGTGTTTTTGGAGATGTTAAAAAAGGAACAATAGAGAGAGCAAGAGTTGGCAAAAGTAACAGAAAAACAATGTCATATGTTCTCAGTGTGTCAGATTTGTTCCATGTTTCCAGTGTGAACTCATTCCTACACACAGTGCGCGCTCTCTTCTTCTGATAACAGCATCCATTGATGCTAAATGTCAGCACGTCGGCCGCTCTGGCAGATTTTTGGCGCTCCGTGATGATGTGATGAATACACAGCTGGAGGTCTGACTGAGGGAAGAGGCGGCAGGTCGGGTCAGGCAGTACAGCTGGGACGCGTCCTGACAGCATATGTCAGCGTGCTGTAAAGCAGGAATCTTCAGCCAGAGTCAGTAATTAGACAGAGCCGGAGATTGGTTGTGTGCGTTTCCCACCTGCTGGGTCCGACAATCCTATCAGGCATTAAAGGGAAGGCAGTGTGTGTGCGTGTCCAACTTAGGCTACCTTCTGGGACACTTAAGACTGAAGGCCAGTTAATTGGGGACAGCTTGTGCAAATGGGGCCAAAAGCTGTGTCCCCAATTGGGGAAAAAAACAGGTTTGGGGGTCAGTGGTTAGGGTTACGGGCAGTCTCCAGAAATTTAATGTAAGTCTATAAAATGTGACCAAAAATGACATAAGTTACTGTGTGTGTGTGTGTTTTCAGACTTTTTTTTCTGTAAATGTATGGCAGTTAGAAGCTGCAAGAAGTGAAGATAAACACGACAAGATGAAATTTTAATGATTCATGTGGGGAAACTGGGACGCTGCCGATATTTCAAGGAAAACGGGAACATAAATAAGAATACAGCAAGAACGTAATTTTCCAGCATGTTCGACAAAAGAATGATTCTGTTGAGTTGAATAATGAAAAGTAAACAAATTATTATTAATGGAGAAGAAAATTGTTTCTCTGTGCTGACAGTTAGCTTAACCATTTACTTTTCTTGTGCTGCTTTTAGATGCTTTTCACAAGTATTTAACCCTTTGAAACTTGAGTGAATTTATTTGATTTCTTTCAAAAACACAGCAAAAAAAAGCAATGAGAAACTTGGTAGGAAATGTTCCACAAATTCCAAGAAATAAATAGATTTAGAAAAATATTTTTTTTGAAATAATTCTTTATATAAAAGCTACGATCCAAGAATGGGAACAAAGGTGAAGCGGAGCGGACACTTGTGGAGAATGAGAGCGAACATTCGGAGACACCGTCGGAGAATGAGAGCGGACACCAACGGGGACACCGTCGGAGAATGAGAGCGAACATTCGGGGACACCGTCGGAGAATGAGAGCGGAGCGGATACCAACGGAGACACTGGTGGATAATGAGAACTTAGGAGACACCGGCGGAAAATAAGAGCAGAGCGTAGCCTACGTATGGAGACACAGGCGGAGAATGAGAGCGGTGCGGACAACGGCAGAGACACCTGCGGAGAATAAGAGCGGAGCGGACATTCGGAAAGAGCAGAGCGGACATTCGGAGACACCGGCGGAGACACATGATCGGGCAGATAATTGTCAGTCCTGATCATTATCGTGCATCGATAATTTACATACATATACAAAAACGGTCTGTAGTACAGATGTGTTCTGTAAAAACCTAATCAAAAACATTATTTTAAAGTTACAGATGTAGAAACATCTGGTATTTACTGCGTATGCAGATTCAGACCTGCGCATTACATGTTGTGTATGAACTGACAGACAGAGGCTGTTGCTGCGTGCACCACATGGGAGCAGCAGCACACAGCAGATGAGGCCGTATGAATCCTGCATTGTTGCCCCCACACTGGCACATCTCCCCTCTCCTCCCATTCCTCCCAGTAAGCCTCCCAGTGCCTCCCAGCGAGTCTCTATCTCAGCAATCCTCTTAGGCTTGACCCCACTCCACCGACGGCACCACCACAATCACATAATCCTATTAGCACACACACGGCTAGCTAACCAGGCGAGAGGCTGGGTCAATGACCGCGTACAGGTTGTAAATAAGGAATGTAAGGGCTCCAAAATTGGGACAAAAAGTCACTTTTTTAAAAATGCAAATCCCATGCCAGTGAGTGACTCCACGCCCATCACAACTCATTTAACACTTCACCTGGCACAGAGCGTTATCAGCACTATGGAGCACGCTCTTCTTCAGTCGACTCAAAATAAATGTGAGTGAAAAATCATTTGCTGTGATGTGAAACTAATTTGTAAAGTAAAGTGAATGCTAAGTGATGGAGGCACACCTCGCTGTCACTGGCATGATATGCTGAATTTCCAGTGATGCTGAATTATAAAAGATATCAAATCATCTGTTAAATCATTAAATTATGAAGCAGAGTTGCTCCGATCACTACACAGGATCACTTGATAAATAGACAGGATCCTGAAATATTTATGCATTTTGATGTGTTTTTAATCAAGCAAGCAGGGGTGAAATGTTCTGTAAATGCTATATGCAGAACACTTCATGCACCAAAGCATAAAACACAAAATTAAGCAATACTAAACAATATACAGCTTTATAATTTTGTCAAACTGGCGAAGGCGCCGGCATTTCCAGATGCCTCTCTGTCAGTTCCAGTAAAGTTCTGCTAAATTTAGGCTCTTTTGTCTATTTTGCAAGAAAAAATTATCATTCATGGAAACAGGTTCCAGCTTGTGTGTTCTGAGTGTGCACAGTCTGTGGTGCACCGTCCTCACCACAGTGTGTCCTGTGTTTCACCAACATGCAGCAGCTGATTAGAGAGTTAATACCGAAAATGCACAGAAATAGTTTTGTTTTCATGAAACGTGCCTGTATACAGAGTGTGTGCCAGGTGTGTGCGCATGTTGATGCGAGAGCGAAGCTCAGTCTGGCCATTCCTCTGTGAACCCAAATAACTGAGATTGATTTTACTATTTTCAACAAATGACAAAAAAAGTAGGCCTACTGAAAATAAGTGACACATTTTGCTGATCGCACGACTGATGGATAGATCGCAGCAGACTGACAGAACAGTCAAAATTTACACTGTGGAAAGTGACTTCTGCAGAAGTTTTACTCTCAGTGCGTCGCTCCGTCTCTCATCCAGCTGCTCTCTGCTGCTTTAGTTGTTATTTTTTGTTATTTTGTGTGTGTGTGTGTGTGCGTGCGTGTGTGTGTGCGTGCGTGCACGTGCGTTCCTATTTTTTTATATCTATTTTGCATCCTCCCTTATCTTGAGGTCTCAAGGTTGAAAAGTATGTTCATACCTTCCATGTGACAGAAAAATGATTGGTCGATTTGATTGATCTAAATTATCGGATAGTATGGCAAAATCGGACAATTGAAATAATTGGCTGTTGCTAAAATGTATGCACCATACACAAAATGTAAGGGGAAGGGGCGATCAGTCCTGCGGGCTGTACTGGCGTACTGCCTATTTCTCTCTGATACACCAAAATATATATAACTCTTTTTCTTTTCTCTCATTGGAATAACAGGAGAAGTAATTTGTTTGATTATGTCAAACCCTGGGAGGTAAAGCTGCAGAGAAAAACCCAACATAACACATTCTGCTGCACCCCTGCCAGAACTCCCCTCCGCACTCAGTAATTTGACAATGAGGAGACGACTAAAAAGCCGGATTGTCTTTATGCTCAGGCATCGCTGTGCTGAGAAGTGCTCATCACAAGTTAGCTCGTTGATCGCCCTCCAGGAGCTTCATGTTTCTTAATTGCGGAGTGCTGTTGCTATGGTGACATCCCTTCCCCCTCGCTGTGCCGAGAGCACACGGTGGTGCTTCAGGCAGAGCTGCAAGGGGGAGAGGGGGGAGAAGGGGAAGACGACACACACAGACACACACACACACACACACACACACACACACACACACACACACACACACACTTCCTTCAGTGTGTGGAGGAATATGTAAACAGCCAGAGCAGCCAGCTATGGAAATGACCTCCCATAGTGAAGACATTCAGACTCCTCTTCTCAGCTCCAGAGGGGAAGATGGACCGCTTGCTGTAGGCCTGGTGCATTAGTGGAGCAGTAAAACTGCCATTTGTGCAGGACAGAAATATGAGTGTTATCTCTCCTCTAATAAGAGATATTCACTTTGTTTGTGTCATGCAAAACCAATTAGTTCAGCTAATGGACAGGAAATAATTGCTGATGAGGTCCCATTCACGGTGTGCCGTTCGTTGTCCAGACAGCAGCACTTTGTACACAGAGATCCTGCTGTAGGGCTGCAGGTCCATTTTTTTTAGCCTCTTTTATTTTTTTAGAACCAAATGATGGCAGCATCATCCCACTCAAAGTGTGTAATATTAGACAGCATGCCGGCATAGCAGAATCAAAATAGGCGTGAGGGGTGTGACGTTTCACACAACATTGTCAGCCTCTATTGTGACATATAACATAAGCATTGGCAGCACTTTCTAAACAACAAAACAGCTTCTCATGTGTACAGATTACACTCTCGGTATCCTCCCGCGTCTGCTGTTGATGTTCCGGGATGCTACAACCAGTGCCAGGATGTTAACAAAAGCACATGGTTAGGATTAGGTAATAAAAGCATGTGCTTAGGTTTAAAAAAAAATCATGGTTTAGCTTTATATTCGTTAGAAGTGAAAGTCCTGGGTTTGTTTGACCCATCCATCGTCCCTCCCATCTGCCCTACAGGGACCTTCCAGCTCCTTATATTACGTTGTAACCTGCAGCATTTCAACCTGAAGCTGTCCAGCGGCGTATCCACACTGTTACTACCTCATGTGACGCAGGAAAGACAAGACAAATTCTCTAATTCTGTAATTGTACCTTATGTACACAATGGCGAGGTGGCAGAGTGGCGTGATATTCCCACCTTGAACAGTCAGTGATAAAGGGGCTAGAGTTTTGCCGTAGAGACAGAAAATGTGACACACAGTATGTTGCAATGTCTGCAAAGCTGTGATTGACATTTTCTTTGTGGAGACTTTCAGTGTAGGTGTTCCCAGTCAGTCTCTGATTTATAGCACCTGTAGCTTGGAGTGAGTTTGTACAAATAGTTATTTAGTACAAAATAAATACCACTTTATTTGAATGATATAATGCAATTTGTGGCATGTTTGTGTGGAAAAAAATGCAACAATAAATGGCACTAAAATGGTAGTAAAGCCTACCAAGAAGTGGGATTTTTATAACCACCCTTATTAAGAACATCCCCCTCTATGATTACAAGTAAACCACATTTTCCGCAAATGTTTTTATTTTCCTGGCCAAAGAAAGGAAAAGCCTCATAATCAGTCAATTTGAACGGTACATTTACAACAAACTGTTGATTTAAAAAAAGGCACATTCATCCAAACTCAAGATAAATGTAATTAACACTTTATTTGTGACCCACTTTTTAGAGCACTCCACTGGATCTATTTGAGACTGGAAAGGGGCTGAAGTTCCAGGCAGAGCGCCCCCATCTGGTCAGCCTGGGCAGTGGACGACTGAGCACAGCCATCACCCTGCTGCCCCTGCCTGAGGGTGAGATATAATCTGAATTATATTACAATAAAAATAATATAATAATTGTTATATTATTATTTTTAGATAAAAGAATAGAATATCTTTATTGTCATTGTAAATGTAACATGAAATTGGATGATATTATTTTCATTATTATTTTTGAAAACTTTTTAGGACACTTTTAACATTTCTAATCACACTTGCATTATTCAGTTGTAGTCAAAAACAGAGCAGTAAACGTATTAGGTTTCAACCTCACATTGATTTTCGATATTAACTTTTTATTGTGCTGCCAGCTTTATTACATTAAGTGCATTTTAGATTACTTTTATTACATTTATCAAGTTTTACAAAGGGCCACAACAACAACAACAAAACACACACTTATACGTCTCTGTTGACCTGTTATCACCTCTGTCTATCTTTCAACTTCGCCTGTCTCAGTCTGAGCTGCAGGCAGGCTTCATCATGTGTTTCTGTCTGCTGACTTCTTGGCCTTTGGTTTGCCTTTTTGCATGATAGTCTTTTTGTTTTCTGTGTGTGTATGTGCGCGTGTGCGTGCATGTGTGTTTGTGTGTGTGTGTGTGGGTGTGTGTGTGCGTATGCATGTGTGTGTCTGGCTGTACCTGTGCGTCTGCCGGCCTTCCTGTCTCTGTCTGTGCCTCTGCAGGCTGGTATGCAGGGGGATTCCAGAGGTTATGTCCAGGCAAGGATAGTGTGTGTGAGTCAGTGTGTGGGGGGAGTGTGTGTGTAAAAGTGTGTGTGTAAAGTGTTTTTGTTTGTTATGCTTGCCTTTGAGATTTTACCAGACTCTGAAGGGCAACACTGCTACTATTGTTCCTACTACTCAAGGTTGATTTTCTTAGGGTGAAAACTGCAGGTTGACAGCTACATTGAAGAAAACCAAAGACCGATGAAAGCAGAACAAAAACTCGCACACTGCAATCAAGAGTGAACTTTAATAACAACAGTTTGCGATTGGTGTGACCTAATTGATCTACATGGGTCAAACAACCTATTTAAAATTATCATATTGTCTTTTAAGATAACCCGATGAAAGTCTTTGTACTGAAACGTTTGATTAAACTTTACTCTTGATCGCAAATGAGGTGTGCGGGATGTCGATTTTCTCACTAAAGTCTCTCTGAATGTTGTCCTCTGACTTTTGGGACATCACAGTCCAAATGAGAGAGGATTAAATGTTGATACACGCATCTGAGTCGCCTTCACTTATAACCGTGTGCACAGAGCAATAAGCTTTGCAGCGAGTGGTGGGACAAGTGCGTCCTCTTTTTGCCCTCGGTTTTGCCTTTCAGGTCACAGACAGGCTGCACTTCCTTATTGTTGGCAAGGCTGTTCAATGAAGGCTTGGATACACTCTTTGACCCCATGGCAGCTATGTGGTATGACATATGTGCAGTGTAACTGGAGATTTTGGAGGGTTACAGCAGACAGCCGAGGAATAAAGAGACTGTGGCAGCGCAGGTGCTTTTGGGTGGAATTTTTTTCTCTTATAATCCAGATTTTTTCCAATAATAACAAATTTGGAATTCTTGTCTATATCTTTATTTTTCATGCAAAAATATTCTGACTGAAGGAGGGTTAACACCTGAGTAAAATGAATCAATCATCCCAATGTTCTATGATAGTGCACCAGCTATTGAGCCTTTTGGCAAGAGCAGACCTGATTTCATTGCACATGTGTTGCACCCCATAAGTATGATGTGATGTGAGGCTATGACTTCTCCTTTTAACCAATTAAAAACAAATTATTTACAAGTGCTATATTTAATCATTGGTCAAAGATAACACAATCAAGCAGTGCTTCTTGTAGTTGTTTGGAATAAAGAATATATATTAGGAATCTACATATAAAGAAAAAGGTGTAAAGTAGGATTATGATACAGAGGTTTATAAAGCATATAAAACACAATTGTTGTTGGTGTTGTTCATTTCTGCAAACCACAGATTCACAGATCATGTTTTGGCATAAAATCACTATAGAAACACTGATATGACATGTAGAAAACGTTGAATTGTAGATCATTTGTGGTTTGCAGAATTGTACAATGTCGACGTCTTCTTGGAGACCCGGCTGCATTTTCTTTATTATACTGTCTTTGTTATGGAAAGAAAAAAACAATAATCTGTTTTATCTGAACTCCTTGTTAGTTTATTTTTGTATATTATATTATCAGAGGTGGACCACTGGTGTTTTCCTAACTCTTCCTCCCTTCCCCCAGGCCGGACCACACTGGGTCATGGTCCCATGGACATCAACATCCAGGGCCCCGGAGTGGCTGCCCAGCACTGCTACATAGAGAACAGGTCAGGGGTCATCACGCTACACCCCTGTGGGAACCTCTGTGCTATAGACGGGCGCCAGGTCACACAGCCCGTCCGCCTGTCACAAGGTAGGAATTGGCTCAAACGCCTGTCCCATGATGCACTCTGTTGCACTGGATGCTCTCTGTTTCTGCAAGTTTGGTCGCACTTTACCTACCTGCCTGCCTGCGTGTATGATCTCATTTCCATCCGCTCCGTGCCTGGTCAATGAAAACGCAGCGTACAAGGCAGTAGGTTGGTTCAATAAAATGCACAGTCTGAGCTTTTAAATAGCTACAATTGAAGAACAGCCAGAGGTTCTGGTGTTAATGAGTTAACAGCTTGAGCTTTCAGGCACGCAGATGTCGAAGAAACCAGAGGAAGAGATGAATTGATTTTCTATCGGCTGCAGCCTGGGTGGATCTTAGATTTAGATGCTGTGTAGAATTTTACTAAAATGACCCCCTGGGATTTGGCATTTAAAAGGTAAAGGATTGCGAGGAAGCGAGGGCAGAGGTTAACTGGATTTTTCAGACTCCAGAAACACAAACCCAGAAAGTAGACAGACACAGGATAATGTAAATGAGTAAAAAATGGCATGTTGTTGCTGATGACATCATTCAATTCCTGCAGTGCATTTTTGAATTTGCATCAGAGTCTTGTGTCCTGTCGGCTCTGAACATGGTCCACCCATCCAGTGTAATAGCTTATCTGGGGTGTTAGGGGTTAACCGTGTCTCTGTGAAGATGTGTGCAGAGCAGTCTCTGATCTCCTGTTGCTGAGTGAGCCTCAATCACATCTCATCCACTTTATTCTCCTGCGACTGGACATTAGCCAGGAGAAGGCTTGGTAAAGGAACAGCACTCAGTCCAAGTCGGGTCAGCCTTGCCTTGATGCCGGCTCTCTTCCCTCTCTTCATCCGTCACTTTTGGTGTCGTTTCTCCCCTCTGATCTGATTGGCCGCTTGGCAAATGCCATTGGTGGAGATCATTTCGTGATCTACTCCATTCAGTCCAAACCCCACACAGCTTTTCCTGATGTTGAGAAGTTCTCTATCATAGAAAAGTTTTGCTGCAGCAGAAGGGGCCATGGAGTCGAAAAATAGAAAAATATACCAAAAAAGTTGCAAGGATTTGAGGAGCTACTGGCTGCTGCATCTACATGCGCTGCTGTTGTCATAGCAATTTTTGGGAAGGCCCACAAATTACCAGAAATGTTTTTGTTCTGTTTGATGAAAATATGCATCACAATCTTGCAGTGTTGCTTTAATAAATCAGAGAGGAAGTAAAACTGTAAACTGTGCAAACGTTTCAATTTAATCATGGAAATTCATACAAGATTACATCAGAGCCTCTGATGGAGCACAGTGTGTTACGAGTTAAAGGGACACTACTCATCATTACTCACAGGATGTGAACTTCCCTCTGTGCGGCTGAGAAATCACACACTGTTGTGTTATTTCTCATTTTCTTGTCTGCCTTTACTTTGGGCGACGATTGTAAAGATATGAACTCTGAAGGTAACAGCAACTTTTCTCTGCATTTCATAATTAAAAAGTGATGCAAATTTTTTAAAGTCACTTTTAAATCACATTTAGAGTTAGATATGGCATTTTTAACATTTCAATTTAGTATTTTACATTTAGATTTAATGCTTGACATTTAGAGATAATATTTAACATAAAGGTTTAACATTTTGACTTAATATTTCACAATATAGATAAAACATTTCAAATTTAGATGCAACACTTAAAGTTTAGATTTAATGTTTATCATTAAGAGATAATATTTAACATTGAGATTTAACAATAAATATTTATATTTAACAATTAACTTTTAGATGTAACATTTAACATTTAGATTAAATATGTCGCGTTTAGATATAAAGTTTAACATTTTTTCATATATTTTTAACTAAAGAATAAATCTAACAAAGTTCGTAAATATTGCACTTACTTAGAATCATTTTTTCAGAGCTGAATGTGCAGAAATGTCGCTGTCACTTTCAGAGTGCACAAATTAACAATCTGTGCCTCGTACTTTACCGTGCACCAAATTCTAACAACACAAGCATACTGCATGGATTCATGTCACTCTTTTCTAAATGTTCTCTGCAGACAGTGTTAGTGTCTCTCAGGACTTTGCGACGTATCCATAGAAGAACATGAGTGTTGTCTGTCACTGTGTCCCTCTGTCTTTTGGTATGTCAACCTGGACTCTGGCTGGGTAACCTGAGCAGGGAGACAGGGCTATTTATACTGTCCCTCTCCCACAGACAGATCCCACTTTAGCCCCAGAGGGGGTTTCAGGTGGAAGAATGAGTGTGCGGGTAAACCAGAGTTCACTGACGGCGTCCTGGAAGCGTTTTAATGACGGAGGGAAGAGCTGAAGTAGACATGAAAGCTGGCTGTTGACAGGGCGGTATCGCTCTCTTTAGTGTTAATGGAGGCTGATACAGATCTAATTTTACAGCAGGAAGTGGATCAGACACTATTGGTTACACAACAACTTGCCACTCCCATGGGTTATGTACATTATATGAGTTGTAGTGCACTTAAATGTTTCCTGCAAAACAAATGAAGTAAGGTCCAGAGGATGCATCATAAGCTATGACGAGACGGATTGTGTGTCACAGATCTGGTGCTGCCTGCTCTTTTTTCCTTTTTTTTTTGGTAGATGGCTTCAACTTGTCAGTGTTACAATTAGTAGAAAATCAAGCAGTAAAAAGTCAGTAATGTTACAAAACGAAGATGTGCTTTAGCAGTAATCTGTTGGATTTGGAACATAAATCAGAAGAGCTGGTGGAGAGAAATCCCAACAATGAAAGGGCATGTAAAAACTAAGCCAGTTTGTTCAAAGCGGGATGAGCTGATGTTTTAAAGGGATAAAGGTTAGTCTACTTGATTCAGTCAGTCATGAGGAACTCAAAGGGAAGAGGAGTGAGGACATTAATACCCGTTTCCAGCAAAATTAGTGAAAGCACATGGGTTTTTGAAATACTGGTAAACCCACTAAATATGGGTGATTGGCTTTATTCCCCCTGCCAATGAACACACAGCTGCAGCACATGAGTCTGCCTTTCTTCTATTGTTGGCGTGTCCATGCCGGAGAACAGCAGTAGGATCAGCGGTCTTTGAAAACTTTTCATCAGTTGCTTCTCTTTATATATCTCGTATTTATTCAGTCTCTCTCTCTCTCAAACTCAGTGCAGACTAATTTTGAATAATGTTTGAACGCAGCTTAGGAGTGGGACAGTAATTGGTGACGGTGATGGTCATTGCATCTCGCCTGTTAACGATCTGAAATTACAGCGTTCACACGGGTGTTTTGTTCCCATCAATGCCCATTTGAACGATTAAAAACCCATGTCTACTGCACAGTCATTTGACCCGGGTGTGAATGCTGATCGTACGCGTTCCCATTGCATTAAAAAGCCAGTCGTTAGCAGGTTTTTTGTACATTGGGAATGAAGCGTAAGACAAGCTGGTTTTTAAACATGATTGTTACCATTAAAGGTCCCATATTGTGGTCATTTTTAGGTTCAGACCTGTGTTCTGGGTTTCTACTCGAACATGTTTCCATGCTTTAATTTTCCAAAAACACATTACTTTTCTCATACTGTCTGCCTGAATATACCTGTATTTTCTCTCTGCCTGAAACACTCGGTTTTAGCGCCTATCTCTTTAAGCCCCCCTGCTGAAAAAGCCCAGTCTGCATTAATTGGTCAGCGTTTCCAGGTATTCTGTAACAGGTAGTGTCTAACAAAAATAACTTTCTCATACTGGGTCCCTAGAACTGGGTAATATTGTACTTGAATGCGATGGATATTTACTGTAGATACTTTTGCTTAGATCTTAGGTACTTGTATGTTACATGAGTATTTCTTGCTATTTGATGTTGTACTTTTTACTCATGATATATTTTTTAAATGTTTATGTTTACACGTTATTCATGTTTATGCTTACTAATACTAATACATAGTTCAAACTACTCCACCAAGTCAAGCTAGGACTGAGGACTTTTTGACTTTATACTTTTTGCCCATAATATTCCTCTATTTTTTAAAAATTTGAAATATCTGACAGGAGCATTTTTTGGATTTGAGGACACTGGGGGCTTAGCCTAGACCTCAGTAGGAGGTCCAGGGGGTCTTTCCCCTGAACTTCTTGTGATGACCAAGCTCTGTTTTGATGCTTTTTTAAAATGTACTCTGGCACCTTATTTACCATTAAATTTTATTTTATTTTACTTTCGAGATGAATTATTAATTATTGTGACAAAAACAGTATTTGCTGTATTGAGTACAGAATACTTAACAAATGCTACCTTTAAAACTGTATTGACTAGAGATGGAAAAATAGTTAAATGTATGTATTTAGTGGAAGTGTGAATAGAATGACATATTATTAGATTTGTATTATCAGGCGTATTTGTATGTATTTGTATTTTTGAAAAATACATATGGTCTAGGCTATATATTTAGATCTAGGGCCGTTTAACTTACAATTAAGTTTTTACACAGTTTCACACAGTTTTATTGCTACTTTAACTCAAGTAAAACATCTAAATACTTGTTCCACCACTGAACTATGTGGCCTCAAACTATTTTATCTTTCTGCCTTTTTGTTTACACTGTTTTTTTTGATTCAATAGAAACACACCGACTCTAATTCAAGTCAGTTGGGCAGATAAATATCATAACCAAGCAAGTAATGCCAAACCGTTATCGTAATATTTATAGCAGAGGCTAATGTGTCTCGAGGGAACACTTACCCCGAATACTCCCTTTAATGTGTTTTTTTATGGCTCTCAAATGCAGAGGCTTCACCTTTGTTCTTTTATATAGTGATAAAAGTATGCTATGATATGATAGAGGGAGCCACACCTTGACATGTACTGTGGCACTCTGTCTGTTCAAAACAACTTTATTGACATAACACTGTAAAATCTGACAAGCTGATTTTGCTTAAAATAACCCTGGAAACTGATTGCCCTAAAACATGTAAGTAAATATAACTCTTTGTCTTGATTTATATTTACTTTATATCTAATTGTTAAGTTAACTTAAAATTTAGTTATATTTACTTAATTTTGTGAAGTTCTTGCAGCTTAAAAACAAGTTTATTTAAATCAGTCTTTTTGAGTTTAAGCAACCTTAGTATACTGTGCTATATATCTGTATTTTGTATGTTTGTTGCAAACTACAAAATCACATTTGTATTTTCTTAAACATGTAAACAAAACAGAACTTTCACTTCGTCATTGGCAAAATCCTTTTTGTGATGATCGAGTTAAGTCGGACTAATTTGGTTTACTGAAGTTGTTAACACTTAAAAAACAAGGTAATTTCACTTGTCATTTCTAAGCTGTAACAACTTCACAAAATCAAGTAAATGTAACGAAATGTTAAGTAAACTCAACAATTAGTCAGTAAACATAAATTAAGACTAAAAGTTTGCTTACATTTTTTGAGGCATTTGGTGTCCTAGATTTTTTTAAATAAAATCAGCTTGTCAAATTTCATCAACCTCACAAAATTAAGTAAATAAAACTAAATTTATAAAGTAAACATAATTTAATTGACTAATAAGGTGGAAAGGTGAAGTAAGGTGGAGTTTTAGAGCCAGCTTTAGGATTTTTTTTTTTTGAGACTTTCAGAATAAAGATTTAATATTAAGAGAAATATCATAATAATTTGAGAAAAACAATAGTAGTATTATGAGAAAAAAATTGTAATGTTAGGAAAGTAAAGTTGTAGTTTTTACGAGAAGAAAGTCTTGATTATATGAGAATAAAATGTTGCAATTTTACACGAATAAAGTCGTGCCACTGTGGCACAGCTGAGACCGGGGACAGTGGTTGCCAAGGAGACTGCCTGTGGTATAGTTTGCTGGTGATATGTTTATTTCCGTAATATAATATCCCCTTTCTCATAAGAATACGACTTTATTCTCATAAAATTAAGCCTTTTTTTCTCGTAAAAGTAAGACCTCATTCTCGTTATGTTACAACTTAATTCTCATAGAATTACGTTATTCTTTCTAGTAAAATTGCCTTTTTTTCGTAAATTACAATTTCATTCTAGTAATAATACGTGTTTTTTCTAATTTTGCTACTAAAAAAAAATATATATATATTGCAACTTTTTTTTTTATATATTGCAACTTTTTTTTACCATAATATTATAAGTTTATTCTTGTAATATTATGACTTTATACATTTTTGTCTTTAACATGGCCCTAATCCTATATACACGTGTGTGTGCTGACATTTTTCAAGGGAATCTGTTTCCTAGATTAGAAAAAAGTCTGACATGAATATAATCAATGAATCAATAAATGTTATTGATCAGTTCCTTTATTGTGGATGAAGATGTGTGCCACCCAGTGAGAGTTAGTCCCCCCTCCACCGCCGTCTCTCCTCCCCTCTCTTTCTCATTGCACAGCTGTGACTCAGGATCTCCACCTTTTTCCCCTCCTGCTCCTCCTCTCTAGTTTCTCTCCTTCAGTCTGACAGCCCCAGACTCTCTGCGGGCTCAGAGATGACTGTGAGTCAACTGTCTCTCACCGGAGCCCCGGCACTGTGAGACAGCGTCTTCGCTATCCGAGCAGCGCGGAAGGAGACAATGGACAGATTACAATGACTGTAAACTCCCGCACTGGTTTGAATGAACTGGGATATACCAACGCACCAGTGGATGAGCCCGTGTTTTAACAAAGTGGGCAAGCAGACAGCTCCCTTTGTGAACACTCACATATCTGCAGCATATATTAAGAGTCTATGGGCTTTTAGGATTATCATAACAAAAGCGCGTCGGGACAAAAAGCCCATAAACGATCCTGTTGTTCCTCAATAATTCGCAGAAACGGAGAAAAAAAAAAAAACAACACGTGGTTTTATTTAAAGGAGCTGAAGCGATGAAAACAGCGGAGGGAGAGAGGAGTTTCATTCATTGGAGTTAAAGTAAGTTGGTTTCTATTTAATGTGAGCTCGTTTGAATGTGTTTTGGTGGTTTTAGGTCGGTTGTAGTTGTGGTGGTGTTTGCTTTCAGCACTTGCTGGGCTTGTAATTAGTTGTAGCCGGCGGATGGAGTTACGGACTGTAGGGAGACACGAAACAGAGCAGAGCAAACTGGAAGTGCTGCTTGTAGTTTGCGCTACTAGACAGAATATTTTGGGTATTATATTGTCAGTCTTGCATTGCTTCTGATGTCTTTTTTTAGTCTTTGAAGTCAGAATAGACGCTTTCGCCAAACCACGTTTAAAAATATAACAAATTTAACATTATGCTCTTATACGGGCAAACTACGCGTTAAAGAACATTTATTGCGGCTTTCCATAAGTGAATTTGAGTTTATTTGTAATTCGGCATATATACAGTAAACATTACCTACTCACACTTTTAAAAATCCTACTTTTATTGTGGTCTTTGCCCGTTATTCTCAACTTGCTCGTCAACTAAAGTTTCCCCTTGTGGGCGGTAGCTAGCTGTGTAAAAAGTGTATATAAAGTTCAGATTTTATACTGTTTCGGATTATTTTTATGCCGAATGTTTATAAACACCCTTTTGACATTTTTGAATTGCTTAAATCACACTTGTATGCAGACACATTTTGCATAACTGCGAGTAAAATTAAAGAGGCGAGAGTTTTAAATGGAGTTTGGTCTGTCACTTCTCGCATGCAACACAAACACCTGCTTTTAGCGCTGCTGTCTCCAGTCAGCTCTAACTTCCCAATGCCTCCATGTGAGTTCTGTTTATAGACTACAAACATATACAGGTCTGCCAGATCTGCAGATACCCCCCCATCCAGCCTGGCATGATCAGACCCCACTGTGTCTGTCTACTGTTACACTGCTATTCCTGGTTGCCAATGTGACCTAACCAGGGCTGCTAACTGGAATAGAAGTGAGCTTTCCTTTCTGCTTGTTCAGAGGCCTCCGGGTCCATGAGTTCTCTCATCTGAAGCTCCCAGTCAGCCATAGTGGGCAGTACAAAACCAGCACCTTCTCACTGCGCCATTGTTCCATCCCACATTACTCTACAAGTGTGGCTATTCTCTGTCTCCACCACACCTCCTCAAACATCTGTCTTCTCTGACACATTGTGTTGACCCCCGGTGTAAAGAAAGGATGTGAGGAGTCAGATAAAAGCCCCTTCTCAGACAGTCATGAGGCTGCTGTGAATGTGATGTGGGCTCCCAGCGGGCCCGGAGCACAGGTCAGACATGTGTGAGGGGCAACTGGGGCACTGCAGCTCAGAGGGAGAGGAAAGGGGCTGGTAGCAGCTGGTGTTCATACGCTGGGTCAGTGTGTGTGTTCCTGTGTGTTGTTGTTGACACAGTCCATGACCGAACATCCTCTGACTGCACCGAGGTCAAGGCAATGTGTCCAAATGAGACGTAGCAGGGCCTCGGGTGGACCAGGTTGTGTTGTGCTGAATTCCACTCTGCTCTCCATGTCTGATTTTTGTAAATATGTAGTTTTGATAGGAACCAGCAGGACAAGCTTGTTTGGAGTGGGAGTAACAAAAAGGCAACTCGTCTCTTCTTGTGTCTACGCCCACGTCTCACAACACATTTTAATTAGCACGTCAGCACATGTCCTTGAGTTTTATAGAAATAATCTCCCACCCAGAAATACTGATATATACAGTTCTTGTTTTTTAACATTGTGTCTTATCTTCAGACAAAGTTGTAATTAGTGCAGTTGTTACAGTTAACCCTGAAACCTAGACAAATTAACTAAATTTCCGTTAAAAAACATGGGATGAAGGCAATGAGCATGTTGAGAATACATGACCCAGAAATGAGCAAAAAAGGGCAAGAAAATTACCTGAAAATTGGCAAACGAATTAGAATAAAACCCCAAACAAACAAAAGATTAGGAACGCTGAAAAAAAGGAAATAACTTGAAAAAGCTACATAAAATGTATAATTAATTTTTAAATATATAATTATGATAATTTTAAATGTTTCTTTGTAAATTTCTCCCTAGCTTTTTTTAAAAACGATTTTCCGTATGTATTACATTTTTGCAGTTTGCAGGACATCTCTTTGCCAAATTGCTCATTACCTGTTTTCCCCCATGTTTTTGAAAGAAAAAACAAACTGTAAAAAAAGGAAATTACCTTAATAACAACTTCAAATTTACAATAATTCTATAAAATAATTAAAAATATATATAATTATGATAATTTAAAATATATTTCCTCTGAAATATTCTCTCTACCTTTTAAAAAACAATTTTCCAAATTTTTAATCATTTTTTTGTAGTTTGCAGGACATCTCATCGCCAAATTGCACAATGCCTGTTCCCCCATGTTTTTGAAAGATCTCAAAATTTTGCAAAAAAACCCCCAAAAATCAAACAAAATCGGGAACGTTAAAAAAGGAAAGGACCTAAAAACAACTTAAGATTTTAAATAATCCTATAAAGAGAATTTTAATTAGATAATTCTGATCATTTTAAATGTATTTCTCTGGCAATTTCTACCCAGTGTTTGAAAAAAAACTAAATACAATTTTGATCACAAAAAAAGTTCAATTAATTACGGAGGCAGTGATTATTACATGGGTAATTGTGCAGGGAGAATAAACTAGTCAGTGCAAAGTGATTATTTTTTAAACCTGTGGTGTCTGGACTTAACCTGAATCAGACATTTAGCTCCAGAGAACTGATTGGTTGTCACATACGAAGTGAAAAATGAAAACAAAACATGAAATTAGACCACTTTGAGCAACAGTCTGCCTCTAAACCACGTGTAGATCACATAGTTTGGTTTGATATGTATTGATGATGGTCCTGCAGCCATCTGCCTCTGGGAGCATGTTTAACAGCAGGGGATTGGCTTTGGTCGGTCTGACAAAAGAAAGGGGGGGGCAGGGAACATCTGTTCGGACAAGCGGTAACCAGCCTCCGACACGTTACTGTGATGAGCGTCGGCTAGAGACGGCGGCCGACAGCATCTGTTGCGTGTGTGATGTGGATGCTGAGAGCAGCGTGATGTGATTAAGAGTTTTAAAGGGGCACTCTGCAGATTTTAACTCATGAGGCTCAGTGCACTCCTCAGGAGGAGAACCACTCAGACTGAGAAATTAGCTGTAAGATGCCTCCTGTGGCTCCCAGAGCAGCTTATTGAAAGATACTAACTTGTTGCATTATGGGAAATGTAGGATTCAGGGTTTTTTTTAAAGCTTGACTCATACTAGGAGTTAAAAGACAGGATATCTCAGCTTATGCTGCTTTAATTTTGACCTTTTTTTTCCAAATCTGTCCCCCAACTTCATGAGAGTGCAATGCTGGAGTACCGCTTTAACTGTTATGGCTGATTTTGATGAATAAAATCGAGTTGCAGAACTCTTTTATCACAAATTTAAGTTGTTACGCTTTTAAATGGACGTGTCACATTACTGTCCTGTCATATAAATTACATGCGTGTTTAGGTCTTTATAGCACTATTAACAACTCTTACATTAGACGCTACACTAACTGGAATCGTAAATGTTCGGGGTGGGAAACACCAGAGGCCCCATGAGACGATATCACAATGTTTAAGTCACAATACAATAATAATGCAATTTTAAATGGGCTGTGATATGCTGAGTATGACGAAAAAAATACTTTGAGATATATTTTAATCCATATCAACATCTGTATTATCTGTATTAAGAAGGACATCATTTTTTCGGCTGCCCTTTGGGACGCCTTTTGCAAGTATTTAAACCTCTGAATTGTGAGCACAGTGGCGCAATTTCTCCCCCCCAAAAAAATGTGAAAAAAGGCAACAAGCAACTTGGTAAGAAATGTTACACATATGATAAGAATTAAGTAGATTCATTTTTTTTTATCTAGGGAAAATGTTTCGGGAGAAAATCTAAGAAAATATATTTATAATTATCAGGATTATTTACAATTATGTTACAGAATTATTATCATTTTTAAGCAATTTTTCTAAGTCTTGTTTGCCTTACTTTTTTTTTCTTTTTTTACTTTACTTTTTCATTTAAAAAAAAATAAAAATATTTTTAGGTAATTTTCTTGTACTTTTTTACTAGTTTCTTGCTATGTTTTGGGTCATTTCTTCTTTAGTAACTCATTGCCTTCTTAGAATGTTTTTGAAGGGTTAATAAGATAAAGTTTCAAAGGGTTAATAAGATAAAATTTTCAGTCTGTTCATCTCACTTAAATATTTTTTATTGCAGCAAAACATATCTGTTGGAAAAAACAATTGATTACATTATTCTAGTCGGCTACCAAAGTTTAATTTGTATTTCTTCATAATTTACATGATAAGAAAATCAATACTTGGCGTCAGTGTATTGATATGATATTGCAATGCAAAAATATCACCATACTTTTCTGTATCGATTTCTTTTTTTTACCCCACCCCTGGTAAATGTGAGCTTCTTCATTAAAAATACCTGAACCTTTTTAGCTTTGATGTGGTAAATCATGCTTAATTAATAATTAAATTGCAAAAAAATCACAATTTTCAAACCCGCTTAACAAGATGCAAAATCCATATTTTTATTCCCCGTGTAATATTATGATCACAGATTGTAAAATACCATAATGAGACTCGACCTATTCGCCTGATTTTTCCATGAGACCCACATAATAACTACATTTGCTGCGCAACAGAAATTCAAAAGCACGTGCGAGAAACGGCTGCCCGGGAGCAACCGCTGTCTCCAGATATCTTCCGTCGTGGCATCTCGCTGGCGTCAGGCTGCTCTGACATGTGATCACTTCTTCCAAGTCATCTCTTCCAACCTTTTATTTGTTCAGACAGTTATTCCCACATGCTGGGAATGCCGGGTTTGACCTCTCCTCCTCCTCCTCCTCCTCTTCCTCCTCCCCTGTGTACTCCTTTCATAGCCGTCCCATATCTTCCTCTGGTATGTGCGTCTGTGTTTGACGGCCTCCGGCTCTGAGAACTGGAGTCATTGATTAACTGGTGGGTTTGACTCCCTGGCCTTTGCCGAGGCTGTAAACCATCATCTTGCCATAGCAACCGTCGGCCGTAGTTTTGGGCATCTCTTTTGTCTGCAGCTTTAGTGACGTCCCACGCTGGTAGTTTAGAGGTGACGCCTTTGTTTGTCGCGCACAACAGTTAAATCACAAAAAAGTTTTTCCTCATCGTGAGCTGATTGTGAAAAAAAAAGTTGCGGTACAGAGACTTGGCGAGGAGAATGGATTTTGGCTGACAGGATGTGCGGAGCGAAGTGTGGCGAAGCTTCATAAATATATAGCTTCAGGGTAATACGGTGATTTTCTGCTTTTTGAATCACAGTCGGGACTTAGGAAGGCTGATTTCCTCAGCTGCTGCTGGTATGTGCAGTGCTCTCATCCTGGTATCAAGTGGAAAGCTTTATAATACCAAACTGCACCTTTTAGATTTCCACTAAAGCTTTTGTAGAAGAGCTGACTGTACTGCATGCTGTAAAATAACTTTGGATGTGCCGTATGTAAGATCTCACATGTTTAAGGCTCCACCTGTTAAAGGATTAAAAGCCACTTTAAAGCCAGTCTGCCAAACTTTTCAGAGAAGGAATATTTATTTTCCTCCTTTTCAATTAAAAAATGGTAAATAGTAAGAAATAAAATAAACCCTTGTCCCATTTAGTGCACTCAGGTTTTCTTTTGTTGCAACAGCCTCACTTGGTCTGGTCGGATTTCAGTTACCGGATTGGATCAAATCTTGAAAAAGGAAAAAAATTAGGATTCTTAAATTGGGTTAGATCATGTAATCCAATCTTGTTTTTGATCTGGATCAAACCTTCAGTGTGTTGTTCAAAACTGTTTAGCAGGATTGAGATACCTTTGATCCACAAGGATCCATCAGGATAATCCTGATCCCAGCAGAAGGGTGGATTCGGGGACAAAATAATAAAACTTCGAAATCGGTCAAATATATATACAGTTGTTTTTATATATTTTGTCCTTGATTTGTTTGACAGTTGCAGTGATAAGACAGATAAAATAGATATCAGACTACCCATTAAGCCTTTCAGTAATGTAAATAAAAAAATAAAATAAAGTATTTTCTCCCCATAAAATAATCCCCTAAATAGCTGTCAATATAAAACAAAAATGATTTAAAGCTATAATAACAAAGATCTCTGTTTCGTTGTCATGGCAATAAGCAGTTTCTGCAGTGTTTATTTGTTGGCAGACTTGAAAAGTCTTGAAAACAAGCTGGTGAATTTATTTACTATACTATTACTATTACCAGAAGTCCAATCTTAATACTGCAAATGCAAGGGCTTCATCTCACTAAAATATAAACATAATATTGATACATTGGCCAGCCCTATCTAAGATGTAGCCCTAAAAACAGACTTAGTTGTAACCTTTTTTTTGCTTGTACTCATGTTTGCAGATTGGACTGATCAGTAGTTACGAACATATTTGTCTGGTCCAGTTGAATCAGAGGTAGTTAGGTGTAGTGGTTGCAGCAGCAGTAGTTAAATTAACATTTTTCATGTCGATCAAAGAAATTACTGTCGATTTAAGAGTTATTATCTCTGTAAGATGACTATCAATAACCTGTCCTAGCTCTGGTGCTGGATATGATATCCCTGTTCTTAATCCAACCTATAAAGCTCTGATTGGCTCATTTTTTCCCAAATTAAACAGCAGTAATGAACACAATACTAGAAATGTCTGAGTCGCTGAGCAAAACCAAGATGTCGTGTCGAACCAGGCTACCTAAGATGATCTCTGCTGGCACTTTTTGCTCTCTAAGAGATGGAAATAAGAAAAGGCAAGTTAGTGCACTACTTTATCCAACAAAACAGATTCAGACCGTAGCCCTTTGCTGTCCACAACCCTCAGTAGCTGGTAGATTTTCCCTGGAAAAAACTCCTCTGGTGCACAGAAATGTTGATGTGATTCATGATTCTGGTTAGTTTGGAATAAACAGAAGAGCTTGATCGTTGGCATGAGTGCTGATAACCAACAGAAACCTCATCAGAGAAAATGCGATTAAAAGAAACATCACAGTGCTGAGCAAAATACCATTATTCCTCCAGTTTATGTCCTTTTTGCATGTTCTTTTTGCTCTGGTGTGTAGACGACAGGAGTCCTGTGAACATGCATTAGATGAAATATGTTTCACTGCTTCTGACAGGCAGCATGGTGCACAGCGAATAACATGCGACAGCAGCCGCGATGTGCTACGCCAAAGAGCCAAGCCACTGTTACGAGCACGTATTTAAATAACAGCATGCGTTTGTCATATCATGATATGTGTTAGAACACTTTAACGTACTGTCCTGACTGTGCATGAACTCACTCTGGTAGTATGTGAAGCCTTCTCGCTCTGACCACCTCTGGTTCCTCTGATCTAATCTTCTGGGAAATGTACTTGAGGCTAAGCCGACACACTGGAAAGATTTAATGTGGTCATACCAGAGTGGAGGAAAAAAAACACAGAGATGTTATTAGAGAAATGATGGAATATTTGCTGCACACACACACATGTCAGATAGGTTGAGCCGCTAACCACGTCTCCTTTTAATGCCACGATACCCTTGAGGCACGATTTGGCATTAATGCTGTTTGGCCCGAATGGTCCCAAAGGAACGCTCACAAGGCTGTGCAATGATCATTCTTGTCAGCTCTGGTATTAAATAAATAAATACTGTCTGATGAAGGTCCAGTCTTTTTTTACTTTTCAGTATTTTTCCTGTTTTTTTTGTAATAAAGACCACTGTGACACAGAATTGGAAAAAAAATCTTTAAAATGCTTATTTATTTGACTAATTTGAAGACTTAAATCTCACATGCAGAAGAGTCAGTAGACCTTCTTTGATCGACTAAGGCAGCTTTTGAAATTAATTAGTTACTTAACGAGGAGCAGAAGGCAAAGCCTTCGATTTACCGGTCCATATGTGTTGTGACCCCCAAGAACGACATCGCTCATACATGGATGAAATGAGTGGCTGGTTTTGGCGGGTACTCCCCCACTGCTGATACCGCTAATGCGCAGACTCCGGCTCTCAAAAACATCATCCTCGCACGATGACGATGCCTGTATCTTGGATATTTTAGCCTCACTTAAGCATAGTGGGGGTAAGAGGGGGCGTGTCGTTCATCTATATAGTCTATGCGTCCATCGCACCCATCATGCCTATCGTGCTGCCCGCTATGAATTTGCATCTTTGCATTGACTTTGTATGTAATTGTGCCGCACAAAACACTCTAATCGTGTCCAGTGTGAACACGGCATTAGAGATGTATAGTACATTTATAGTTTTTATAGTGCACCTTTAAGTACAAAATGTGGAAGAGTTGTCTTGTTTTTGTCTTTTATTTTGCTGACAAATATTAAATCTAGATTTTCACCTTGACTCAGTCTGTATCAATCCTTGTTTGCATTACACTATGTGCTCTATAATCCACTTAGGTGTCCCTGCACTTTTATTAGAGAATGGGGTTACAGTGTCCTTGTGTGACAGTGCTGGTCTTTATGTGTCCTCACTCCTAACGATGTGCTGTGTAGAAAGCTCTGTGCTGGTAACACAACATGATGAATGACAGCCCACGAGTCCTTTACTCTAGCTCTTTAAAAGCATAGTCCTTTGGTTGTTTCTTGGTTAAAGTGGAGCCACTCTGGAGCCCAGTGCGGGGCAGAAACATGCTGTTCTTGCAGTAATACTCAGAGTGCACTCACTGTGATGAAGGCCGTGATTGGACGAATCATTCCTGGAGTGCTGAGGGTTGAAATTGTTCTCCCTCACTGAGGTCAGCGAATCAATCTAAGTGATTACCTGGGGGGGATTTCACATCACACGCCCATACACTTATCCTCCAATCGCTCTCACCAGCAGCGCCTGTCCTTACCTTTATGACTTCTTTAGAATTATAAAAATGGCGCTGTGCCATGTTTTCCTGTTGGAAAGTGTTCGAAGCACAGCCGTTGATTAAATGGATCTCAATTTCGACCGCAGCTGGTTTCGCTGAGCTCAGCTTTGGAGAAAACGAATCCTGATCCGCTGGTTCTTGGAAGAATCCCTACATGCTTATTCCAGGTCAGAGGGTTCTTATGAAAGAGTGAAGGAAGGGAAGAAGAAGAGATAGTGGCGTGTTTTAAATAACTAAAGCCAACATGAATGTGCCAGATGTGGAATGCAGGCATGGTATGAAAAGCAGGTAGCAGCAGCAGTGATCACAGTTAATGAGCTGTTGGTGATTGGGCGATAGGAGTGAGTAAATGATGCTTGTTATTTTGGGACACGGATCATTTCTCCAGTGCTGCTTTTACAGTCCATCCCTGCAGTGATGTTTGGGATGAGCACCATCCGTCATGATGCGTGAAGAATATGGAAGATATTTACAGTCACGACCCTCACATCCCAATAAAATAATTCTGCACCAGAGTCTTTTCATGCCTTTTCTCTTACGCAGTAAAAGCAGCCCATTGTCTCCTGAAGAAGCTGTCTGTCTGCTAATTAAAGTCAGGAGTTTAACACAGATGAAGTTGAGCCATGCTGTCTGTTAGTTGCTGCAGGGGTATTTAAAGTCCTTGTAAAACTGTATTTTCAGACCAGTTGCCTCTTTAACTTTGCCAAGTTAAAGATGCACTCAACAAATTTACACATCAAGTTTAGTTTACTTGTTATAAGGAGGACTGCTCAGTCTATGAAAACAGCTGTATAATGTCTTCTGTGGCTCTGTGGGGAGCTCTTTAATGTCTGAAAAGATACCCCTGATGATGCCTCTGAGGGTATCTAGCATTAGGTTTGTGACCTAGATATTTTAACAGAAGCCCTGCGTTACATCTGTAGACGTGGAGTTTATTGGGTGTGGGCAATTAGGAGGGGATTGTTTTCGTTTGTAAACTTAAGAGGTTGCGTTTTAATTAGGATGAGTGGAGACAGACTTTTGAAAACATTGACACAAACACCTACATTTGCTTCCCGATTGGGTCCTCTCAGTCAAGCCAAAACATTTCAGCCAGGTCTACAAACCTTTTAGGATCTTGTGTAGGTACTCCTTTCCCATTTCCATGGCGTCCTGTGGCGATAATGCTCTGGTACCACTCTGGTATGTCCCCATAGTTGTTTTTTCACTGCCTTGACCACCTTATAATGTTGTCGGTCCAAGCAAGGACATTTCTGGTCTTACTTTTTCACCTTCTCTGTAGTGTTTTCTATAACGAAGCAACCAACTACAAAGTAGACAATCTGCATCCTGTGCTTCCATGTGATATGTTTAGTCAGACATTAGTAAGAGATTATTTCTGAAATGGTGATAAATTGCTTGTGTGCATGGCTATGATTTTCTTTTAATAACGCAACTTCTAAATGAAAACCTGTTAGTTTGGATGTCGCCTGAGTTGCATCATGGGAAAAGTAGGATCCAGTTTTGGGGGGTTGACCCATTGTAAGGACTTGAGGTCAGGATATTTATTTGCTTTGATATTTACAATTATCTATTTAAACTGTCTCTTTTGTTTTCTTAAACTTTATGAAAGTGCCAGAGGGTCCCTTTAAGTTCTGTTTATGATGGGATGGGAGTTCTCAAAAGGAGTTACTGCTTAGAGATGTAAACCAGATCTAACGTGGGGAAAGAAATGCAGTCTGCATTAATTGGACAGGCAGAATTACTCAAAAACTGTCATGGTTTTATTGGTTGGAATTTGTATTTATGCCTCCCAGTGCACCATGTGGTAACCATCACATAGAAAACAGATTTTCAGTTAAAGTAATTGGACTTTCATGTAAACTAATTTTGTGACTTCTTTAACATTTATTGAGAAATAGTTGAACTCAGAAAACCACGCAAAAGTAGCTAATAAAGTGACAAAATGAGCTTTTCATTTCATCGGGACTTTCAAAAAGCCCGATGGATGCTTGGCATGATGCAGTCAACATGTGTGCTGTTGTGTAAGTGTTTTCATCAGACTGTGAACCGAGGTAACAACACCAGGAAGATACTGAAGCAGTAAGGCATGATATAAATGTGTTGACTTCAAGAGACACCCTGTGGATCTATTGTCATGGTGTTTTTCTTCCTTTGGACATGTGTCTTTAATTAAAAAAACTTTGTTTTATCTTTTTTTTCGGGGGGGCTGCGCCACTTTAAAGCTGCACTAATGACTATTTTTGCATGAACAGTGGATCAAAAGACCTAATGCAATGTGAAAGGGGACTAGTTTGCTGAGAAAAATCACCTGACTCTAAAGCTCCATGGACATTTTAGTGCCTTTCAGCTCATTGTTTTATTTTTCTGACCTGCAGCTTTTTTTGGTTTAGCCTCATGGATCCTTGTTTCTAGCTGCAGCTCATGTCTCTGTCACCAACTGCCCACCAGCAAACAATAGACTTGACTAGCTTTTGTGCATAGTGGAGAGCGTTTAGCAGCTATTTTTCGTAGGAGTTGGTGGAGACCAAAAATAGAGCTAAAAAGGAAAGTGTATTTTATACTCATATTCATCAGGTCGCCCAAAACACTGAAGTTTCTTGTGTCTGCTGGATATGCTAATAAGCAGTTGTTTTAGCCATATAATCTTTAGATGGTGATAATATTTTGATTTTGTGTTAATGCTCCTTTAACAAAAGATCAGGCAAAATCTTTGTGTTAGGGGTTATGTTTAGAAAAAAAAGTATCCATGATCCATGGTCTTATCCATCCACGGTCTTAATTTTTATCCTGCTTATGGGGGGGTGAAAGAAGTGTGCGTCTGTAGAGACCACTGTTGTCAGTAACAACATTAAATCGTTGAATAAAAACAACATAGACATGCAGATCTGAATCTGCAAAAACCCATTCTGTGGTGTTCAGTCTGATACCCCTTTTCCACCATCATGGAGCTGGTTCCTGAAAGTAAATTGGTTCAGAACCCAAAAAAATGTTTCTCAGCTGGGGCCAAAAAACAGCAGGTTTTCCTTGACCTGAAATGCGAACCATGACTGCATCAGAGGGTGTTTCTCAGGTAGGAAAGAAAAGATGGCAACAATGGAGAAGTCAAACAAATATCTGCAATAACAGAACAAAGGTTTGGCGGTAATCAATGTGATCTGCGATTTTGCTGCTACTGTTTATTTCAGTGTGCATTTTGTTGATTAATACTTGAATACAATGGTTCAGCGCAAAACTGGTGGAAACTCGGGCTGGTTCACTAAATGGCACCAACAGTCCAAAACTCCTGATTGGAAGTTGTTCGGGAACTAGTGCTGATTTGGTCGAAAAGCTTTACGAATGAACCAAGAGCCCATGTTTCAATATTTATCCTTCACTCACCTCTGAGTAGCTTTTTTACATTCCCTCATTAAAAACAAGGTTTGCAGTTTTGAAACTTAATTCCCAAATGTCAGAGAGACCACCCTCCCTGCTGTGGGGAAAGTCGATCACCAGAGAGCTCAACCTCCATCACCCATGGGTTCACCTTCCCTGTCACCTCAGCCGATTAGCTCCCGTGATGACTGATCACCGTAGAGAACGTGACCTTTGAGGCGTCACGAGTTAAATTCAGAGTTTGCCCAGGCCACCTAGGGAGACGTGTGCTTAACGCGATACAGGGAAAGGAATGTACGGTTTGCTTGTACAGTATTGTACGTCATCACCATAACTCAGTGCTAACAAGGTGAGGTCTGGACAGCAATGCGGAGATTAACTGACAAATATTGTGGCCTGTCGTGTAGTTGAGCAACATTCAGAGATGCCAGAATAATCCCAAACATCTTTCACTTAAAGCCCTTCCAGTCTAAATAAAGGACTTAGTGTTTGAGGTGTGGTTAATTTCTCTGCGTGGTTAGGGTTCGGCATCTCTCTGGTGTCATCAACCGCCCCCACCCAGCTGTCTGTTTAATATGAGATCGGCACGTCTGCAGCACATCAGTTCAGAGCTGGAGATAAGGTGGGAAAACCCCCGTTGTTTGGGTGGGGACTGGTGTTTGAGACCAGAAACAGACGTTCCCATAAACAGTTGAGATGAGCTATCGATGAGCGCCTGTCTTGCCTGCTCCTTCTAGAACATTTTATATGATGATCTTGAATGTTTGAGCCAAAAATGTCCCAGCAGACCTTTTTTCATACATCGGCGATATCCAGTTTATTGATTTTACACCAAGTGCGTCTATTAAATTACCTTTCTGTCCCGTAATTGCAAAATGAAGCACTGCAGTTTCTCTTTGTCAACACTGTGTGGGTGCTCTCTAATGAATAAGTCTATGATTTATGATCCGAACCCTCCCCGCTGAGTATGATACACGGCTCATTTAGAGCATCTCCATATCCTCACCCTGCCAGGGACCTGGATAAATACTCCGTGTCTCACAGGACCATAAATCTACACTTTTTTTTTTGAGATCTATTGTCTGACACTCCCTGAAGTGTCTTCTCGCTGCGGGAGGATCCATCATGATAAGTAGCTGTGTGCTGTTGTAACGGCTGAATTGATGAGTGCTAATTGGCATCAGGAGACTGCCAGTAATGGACTTCAGTGGCAGCGTCTCACTGAAAGCTTAAACCAGATGGATTGATTAGGAAAATGTCATGCGTTTAGCAGCAGCGCATGAATCGATGCCAGTGACATTGGCTTTGATTTGTGATTAAACCATAAATTTGTTTTTCTTTTTAATGAAAACCTCTTTTAAAGGTCAGTTTTCACTCTATTTACTGCCTGTATTAATGGTAAATGACATGATGTGAGTTATTGCTCAACGTATCCTCATACAACAGTTACTATGGCATCTAATGAATTATTGCCCCATGAATGGCATTGTTGTAACATACTTAAAGTTACATAGGTTAGGTTTAGACAAGATAAGTTACATTGGTTAGGGTCAAGAAATAAAATTATGTAAGTTAGGTGTGGGAAAAAGACCCATGGTTGCACATCACCATATTGCATACTTATATTAAGTTATGCAGGCCAACTTAACATAAAGCGTAGGTTAGGTTAGGTTTAGGAAAGTTAAGTTACGTAGATAAGGTTATATTTTAGAAAGTTAAGTTATGTACATTAGTTTTAGGAAAGTAAAGTGGCTCATGATAAAGTGGGTTATATAAGTATTCTGGTAGTTGTACATATACCTAATTTTTGTAGGTATACGTACAACTACCAGAATACGAATCCCTACATTTTGTAGGGATATGTACAACCAATGCACGTAAAAGGACATTTTAGCAATTTATATCATCAAGAACAAAGAAAAATATAACATAATTGGAGTCCTGCTCATATCATGCAATAACACTCGACTTTATAGTTTGAAGATTTTCACTGGATGGCAATATTGCAAAATACATTTTTTACCAAAAAAATGTAGTAAAATCTATTTTGCGTGTTAAAAGCTTGGTGAACTTTTTGAGTAGCTTTAGCTTCTGTTACATCCCAAAAATAAATAAATAATGTGTCAAAAAATAAATGAAAATGACAAAAATTACAATATTTATTTAATTTTCCATTTTATTTATCAATTTATTCATTTTCCATTTAATTTTCCATTTTATCTATCAATTTATCATTTTAATACTTATTTGCTTATTTATCTATGTTTTTTTATTTTGCACATAAATTACCCCAGTTTATTTAATTACCAATTTTATTTTCCATTTTCCATTTTTATTTATTTATTCATTTTTATATGTATTTGCCTCCCTCTCCATTTATTTCCTCAAACATAATTACCTCTGTTTTACCTTTTCAAATTAAATGGGAAAATTAATAAATAAAAGGGAAAATTAAATAAATATCATCACTTTTGGCATTTTTGTTTATTTATTGACACATTTATTGATTCATTTTTGATTAAGTCAGTTTCAGTCCTCCATACAGTACAATACTGAAGTGTGTAATGGTACACAGTGGCCACTGTTTGTGACAGAGCATGTGTTTGTGTGTGTGTACAGCATGTTTGTGCTCTCTGGCTGTCTGTATAGCTGACTCCTCATGTGCTGATCCTCAGTGGTCTCTTTCCTGACAGCGACCACACACACACACACACACACACACACACACACACACACACACACACACACACTCACTCACTCACACAGGGCCGTAGGTGCAGGGTCAGGCTCCCTGGGGGGCAGCAGAGGACTCAGTGAGTGAGTGTCAGCTGCCTGCAGCAGTTTGTGCTGAGAACATTGTAGAGGAGGAGAAATGTCTCCCTTCATCCGTCAGCTCGCAGCAGCATCTGCATGTCCACACAAACACACAGTAACACCACACTGAACAATGCTGTCGCTGCTGGGTGGGACTCTCCACAGACACCTCTCAGTCTGTGGCAAACACCACTTCAGTACATCGCATCTCGCACCAGAACGAGTAGTTTGACATCTGCTGGGTGTGCAAGGATTCCTGAGTGTGATTATTGAATCATATATTTTGTACAACATGTAAGTTTAATGAAGAACTATAAATGTTGTATCAGATGGACTGAGTGTAATGTCACAGTTACTGACGGCTTTTTATGGCTGCAGGCTTCTTTATGGTGCTTTATGCTGTATACAGTGTCAATGCTAATTAGCAGTGCAATGATTAGTCAATTAATGGATTTGCCAATTGAATGAAAATGAATCGCTAACTATTTTGATAATTGATTGACCTTTTCAGCCATTTATCAAGGAAATGCATGAAAGCTTTGGTGGTCATGGCTTCTTAAATGTAAGGATTTGATTGCTGTCTTTGGGTTTTGGAGAAAAGAGGCAATTTGAAGATGTTCCTCTGGGAAATTTAGATTTTTTGGCTTTTTATAGATAAAACAATTAATTGTAGAATAATCAGCAGATCAGTCAATAATGTAAAAAGTTAATTGCAGTCCTATTGCTAGTGTTTGTCATAATGTAATGTTAACCATGTTCGCAGTATTAGATATAACATATAGTGTTCTAATATCACTAAACTGTGGCCTCTTGTGGCTCATTGATTAATAAACCCTTTTAGCATGATAAGATTTGCTAACTAGAACTAAATAAAGTACAGCTGATGTTGATCGGACATACTACATACGGCATTTCCACATGTTTATTTATCATTTTTTTAAGTTAAGGGTTTTTGGCCGGTATATTATTAATTAATAATGCAATAAATGAGCAATCAAACAGTCTCACATTATATGATCTTTATCTGATCTGATAACAGGCTCATATTTGCACAATAACCACAGTTCATAAAGCGCGGGGCAGCTATTAACCTTCGTCATCATTGTTTTCCCAAAACCCTAACAGACACGTTCATTGTCTGACAGAACTGCTGAGTAAAAGTGACGCAGTGTGCCTCCGAACCGTCAGCAAACCCCTCCAGATCTCTCAGGGAGGGATGAGTTCGCCATGACTGTGTCAGATACACACCGCTTCAAGCTATGCTCTTTCATCCGGCATTTTCTTTGGATGTGGCTGAATTGATCTTCACCGGGGAGATCATGTTAGTGCAAGTCAGATGTGTGAGTGTGTGCGGTGAGTCAGGGAGGTGGAGGAGCGGAGCGCCGCTGCCAGAATCCAGAGGAAACAGGAGCTAGGTGAGGGAGTCGGATGACTGCTGAAGTGGAGAGCATGAAGACACGGTGGCTGAGCTGACGTGGCTCTGCAGACCGCAGTATTAACGTCCTGATGACTGCTTTCAAATACCCTATTCAGCATCTTTTTTTTTGTTTTTCCCCCTTTCATGACCAGACTGATGGTTCACTCATTTTCCTGCTGATGAGACTTCCAAATATCGACAGAAACAATTCCAAATGTGGAAAATACCAACCAAAATTATGCTGGGGATGGTGTCGTAACCACTGAAGGAAACGCTGATGGAAATTTTACAAACGGGCCTCTTCACTCCACATACAGATACTGATGGTGAAAACGAAACGCTAAAGCAAACAAGCAAAGTGCTGCATTTGGACGGCTTGCGTAGGCATGCGGCATTTATTGTACAAATAAAAAGTATCAGTGTAACCGGTATTTAGCTCCACCGCTGGACAAGTCAGCAGTTCTTCACAAGCTGGTGAAGTCCTAACTTGATTGCAGATTTCCTTACTGTGTGCAGGGTATAGATAATAGACTTTAAAAATGTTTTGTTTTAATAAAATAATACTGCATATGAACAGAAGAAATAAAACTAGAATTGCTGTCTCATGGTTGAATGCCTTTGCTAACTACTTAAATTGCACTTACGTTTGACGTACATGTCCATAAAAAACCTGGATGCTTACATATGCACACATATCTACCACTTCATCTGTACAATCTGTACATTTTTAACACGGGCACCCAAGATTAGTGTTACCCAAACTATAGTTGAACAAATATCTTCCCTTTTTGGATATAAAATGTCATCACTTTATAATTTTATTGTATTATATGAAATGTTTTTTTTTTTGAGTTATGGCCAACAATATGTTTTGCGAGGTCACAGTGACCTCTGATCTTTGACTACAAAATTCTGATCAGTTCATTTTTTTAAATTAAATAGTGCAAAGACGTTTACATAATGTCAACACTATATTTACAACAATGAGCATACATTACATTTAGAGATAATGCTTATTTGCAGAGCATAAAGGGGTATGTAATGGTGTGTGTGATGTGTGTGCAGTTATGACATTGTGGGATATAGTGGTCTTGTGGGTATGTGAGGAGATGTTAGTAAGTAGGACAATGACGAGACAAATCACTTTATTCTTAAGTCCAAGTGGACATTTGTGCCAAAATTAAGGAAACTCCCACATGGGCCTCTTGAGATACTGTGTTCATGAGAATGAAATGGACGCAAGGTCACTGTGACCTTGACCTTTAACCACTAAATTCTAATCAGTTTATTTTTTGAATCCAAGTGGACGTTTGTGCCATATTTTAAGAAATGCCCTTTAGGTGTTCTTGTGTTATCTCATTCAGGTGAATGAGAGGACGTCACAGTGACTTTTGTCAACTCAAATCACACCAGTTCATCCACGTTGACGTTGGTGCCAAAATTGCCTCAAGGTGTTCATGAGATACAGTATAATGGGACAAGGGGTTGAAAGATTATCAGCCTGGCCGATTATATTTTGCATTTTGCCTCTTATCTGTATTGCTGTTTTATTTTTAATTAATTAATTAATTAATGAGAAAGTGCGCTACTTTGGCTCAGCTGCAGCTGTCTTTCTCCCTCTGGTCTGTTTTTGCCATAGACTGTACGTAAAGATGCTAAAGAAAAGATCCAAAAGTGCAGTATGGGAGTTTTAACCGACACCAGTGAAGGCAGTCTGTAATACATGCAAAGAAAGTGTCAGCATGGGAGAAACTTTCACTTTTAAAACCTCAGAGAGATATTTTTATTCATTTACATTTTATTTAAATTTTCACTGAACTTCATGAAAAAAAGTTGCTTGCGAACTTGCTGTATATGATGTTGAAAGTTTCAGTTTTGATTTGACATTTGCTAAAGGCATTTAAACAAAGTTTTGTGTTGGAGTTTGTTGTAGTTCAAATTATAAATATTGGCAGGAAGATTTTCATTTTTATTGTAAATGCAAATCTGTTGCAAATAATTAATTATTAATAATCGGTATCAGCCATGAAAAACCAATATTGGTCGATCCCTAAATGGGACAGCCAGACTGACGGACAACTTGAAAACATAATGCCTTTGGCCAGAGTTATCGCCAATGTGGAGGAATAAATAAAAATATATATCTATATATATTTCCCTGAAAAACTGGTCTATGTGCTGTATATCACACCAGTTGTCGAAACTGAACAAACACCTATTTTCCATCGTTGTCGCTGTCCATGATGTAATCAGGTGTTTTCTTCCCAAGCTGTCAGTGTGTGCCTGCCCAAAATAAAAGGGCATCTGGCTTTGCTGTACGTCACCTGGCCTCTTGTATAATGGAGAAGTTTCTGTCTTTACCTTTCGCCTCATGCTCTCCACTGACGACAGGCAGGGACGTTATCTTTACCCGGGCCGGAAGACCTTTCCCTCGTAATCGCAGCAGGACAACGGTGCTATACTGAGAAAGCAATAAACATGAGATTGCTTATCTGATATCGAGCTCGTGGCTCATGAAAGGGATGGATTAGTTATGTGCATTATGTGTTTTGACATTTCAAACCAGGATGGTGAGTGGATGCGATTGATAGTGACATAAGAGTGTTTGTTATGTTGTGTGATGTGAATACAGGCCTGAACACAGGCAGATGCTTCACACTAGAGACGCCTTCAACCAAAAACAGCTTTAACAGGTTATTTTTCTTATTTATTCCTCGCAGTCAGCGTACATGGGTGACGCCACCAAACAACCACCACAGGGACAGTGTTTTATTTCGAACATGTAAAAACAAAACGCACAAAAAAACCCCAAACAGGCCTTACAGCAAGTACAACGAACAAAAACAAAAAGACAAAAAACACCTGTACATCTATCTCAGTTACAAATACTAAAGCCACTGAAACTTAATTATTAAATGTTCAAAAAGAAGTAGGAAGAAGTACACACTTATTTAATACTAACCCATTCATATCCTACATAAACAACTTCACAAATTACTTAGAACAATAGTTAATCATGGGAAGAATTGCATACAATTCAAATTAGCATTGGACAACTTGAGCCAGTAACCAATTTTTTGTCCCCTTTGGGGCAGTTTAAGCAAGCTATAAACACAAAACTGACATTATCATTTTATAAAGTGGGTATGTTAAACCTTATATTTGAAAAGTTGCTTGTTTATAAGAGGCCACATTAGTATTTATACAGAGTCATGTTTGTGTCCACATGATCAATATAAATCAAAAGTCACTCTCCTTTTAGCTCTGTTTTTGGTCTCCACCGACTCCTTCAGGAAATTTTGGCTCTTTAGCTGTTAAACGCTCCACTATGTTCACTAGCTGCTGCTGTTCTCTGTCTGTTGTTTAGCGCTGGGCAGTCAGCATACACTGATTTTATCAGAGGATTATTGCTGCCTGCTGCAGATGCAAACAAATCTAGATCAAACCATTTTTTTTTTAAATTGTCAAGTTAATCAATAATGGCTAAAATCCTTAATTGCGGCCTTAATACCAACATGCAGCGGTATGTAATGTCTACCATGTTTGCAATATTACACTTTCTTTGCTTTTTTAAATTAATTATTTTTATCAGCGATCATTACAATAAAACGCTGATACAGATAATCGACAAAATGCCAAATATCAGCCCTCAATAATCTGTCGACCCCTAAAAAATAATGCAATTCCTATTAAGCATTGTCTTGTTACTGTTAATTATTACGCAGCTTTAAAGCAATATAAAAAATAAACCTTAGGCCACATTAGGTCGGGCTGGGCAATGAATCAAATTTAATTTTCAGTCACAACTTTGGTTTCCAACAATAATGAAAACAAGATAATCAATCAGTTTGGCAATTATGCTTTTTATTTGTCTCTAGCGCACCTCTTTTGTTCATAGCTGTGCATTCAGTGTTGCCAACTTTTTGCTAGATTAATGGACTTTTCAGGCTCTTAGTGACTTTATTTTTGAAAAGCAACTAACAACAAATTTCCCCGTCAGTGCTGAGATGGCAGCTGTGCGACCCTCACGCACCAGCAAACCTAAAATAAGTTTTAAGCTTTGTGGACTGGCACTTTAGCCGCAGCTAACAAACATCTAACAAACTGAGCGTCCTTTGAAAAGAAGATTCATCCGTTTGTTTACTGTGGGCTTAAGTACGTCCCAAAACAGCATTTTTACAGCGTCTTATCTCTTTAATTGGATGTATTTCCTGTAGATGCAGGATGTCGGGGAGAGGCACATCAGATAGTTCAACTGTGTGAGCCGATGGGACTTCATTTAACGAGAGGAGACAGATTTATTTGATGTTGGGGGTATTTTACTAATTAAAAATGTCATTTACACTTCTGATGCAGCCTCCTGCTTTGCAAAAATGAAAAAAAAACAACACATTTTTAGATATGTAATATAAATACAAATATGCGACTTATGAATATCTTATTTTGGTGCAAAGCGCCAAACTTCTGTGATACCTAAAGATCTTTACTCCGCTCTGTCTTCTGTCTATAGCTCAGAGTGTCATCCATCATCACTCTTAGTGACCAGGGACCGTGTGCCCTCGGGCTTTGTTTTTCAGTGTGATGATGACGGTGAACACGGTGTTGTCTGAGTCAGCGCAGCCTCTGTGTGTCGTCGGCTCCTGTTTGAGCACTTTGCACTGTGTTCACCCCCCGACGCTGTCAGAACAACTCTGAGGCCTGATCTTCACCTCACTTACCTCTCTGATGGCTATTATGTCACTCCTCTCTGTCCACCGTGTGCACACACACACACACACACACACACACACACACACACACACACACACACACACACACACACACACACACACACAGTGTTTGGATGACTGCTTTGTTGGTCACTTTAATCCTTTGAAACCTGGACTGACATCAGTTTTCTTGTGCTGCATTCAGACACCTTTCACAAGTATTTAAACCTTGAAAACCTGAGCACATCCATCTGATTTCTTTTGAAAAAATGAAAAAAAGGCAAAGCTGGTAATATAACAACAACCTGCAAATGTGTTTTAAAAGGAAAAAGAAAGAAAATTATATATTAAAAAGTAGGGAAAATGTCAAGAAAACATTTTTTCATTATTCGTTTCATTATTTATTTTCTATCATTTTTCTCCCTGGTAATTTTCTTGTTCATTGTTGTTTTCACTTTTGTTTTCGGTCCAATTTTTAAGGTAATTTTCTTTTGTTTAGGTAATTTCCTATTTATTTGTTTTTTAACTTCTCTTTTCTTGCTAATTTCCAGGTAATTGTCTTGTAACTTTTTATTTATTTATTTATGTATTTTTTGCAAATTTATGGGTCACTTCTTGTTAAGTTGCTCTTCGCAACTATGTTCCCTTGTTTTCGAACGAAAATCAAGCCAATTTGCTCAGGTCTCAAAGGGTTAAAGAAACTGACATTTTGGAAAATGAGATTCTTGAGCTTTATGTTTAGCATATTCACGCGTGAGTAGTCGCCGTGTCCGAAACACGACAGAGTAGATGTGAGATTGCAGGGACCATTTAACGGCTCAGTGTCACGTTTATTCAGTTTTTCTAACTTTATTTAAAAAAAGTTGCAGTGAACTTGCTATATGATGTTGAAAGTTTCATTTTTGATAAAACATTTACATTTTCAAACATTTTCTAGTTTCTACCAAAATATTTTCATTTTTATTGTAAATGCAATCCGTATATTTGTTATCTCATTAACTACCAATAATCGGTATCGATATCAATCCTAAAAAAAAAATCAAATATCTGTCGACCCCTACTCTGCTAACACGTTAGCACACTTTGGATGAGAGTGGGCCACATTTTTTTGACATTTAATATACATTGACTCACACACTTTGAATGAGTCATTAAAACATTGTAAATACCTTTTAGCTGACCTTTCTGTAACCTATTAATGGTTGTTTAGTACGAAATTAACCCAATGATGTCTGTGCTGACGTCTAAGGAAGAGAACGTCACTTATTTGTGAGCATCTCAATAAAAAAGCTGTAAAGGGAGCTGAAGTGTGCGGACCTTCTTCTGTCCAATGTTTGCACTTAAATGTGGTTCAGCCTCTTTATGGATGTGTGCATGTTTAACTGTTTGCATGTGCTGTTTTCCAGGCTGTATGCTGTGTTTTGGCCAGTCCGCCTTCTTCCGCTTCAACCACCCTGAAGAAGCCTTCAGGATGAAGAGCATGGTGCCCCAGGGAGGGAGTGTCTCCACCGGGGACTACAGACTATGTCCAGGTACTGCGTGCATGCATCATGTCACACCCACTCTGTATTTTACTGCAGTTTCAGCCCCGGCAGGATCGGCGTTTCCTGACATGAGCCCAGAGTGAAGACAAGCACACTGACCTTTTGTCACATGAATAATAAAGCCTAAAAAGACGATTTCCCTCCTGGAGTTTCAGTTTCAGCTTGACCTGAGTGAATGAATGGACCAGATTGTTGCAGAGCTGAACAGTCGGGTGGTGAGGTGGAGCAGCAGGGCAGTGTGTTTTACAGGTGGATGTTTGCACAGCAGTAAATCGCCGGCATTTTTGCTTTTTTAATAGCCTGGTGAAGGTGGAGGAAGTGTACAAGCACAAGGCTTATTCATTTGGTTACACACAATACTGGCCAATACATGGCTCTAATAATAGTCAGTTACCTGCAATTAGGGCGATAAAACGATAACCCTAGCAATTGCGATGTAACTTTTCCTCGATTGAAATATGAGATGTAGTCGATAGAACCCATTCCAGCCATGTTCGCTCGCTCTCATTTGCCGCTGGTGTCTCCGCCAGTGTCTCCACCGGTGTCTCCAAATGTCCACTCCACCCTCATTCTCCGCTGGTGTCTCCACCGGTGTGTCCATTGGTGTCTCCGCATGTCCACTCCGTCCTTATTCTCCGCCGATGTCTCTGCCAGTGTCTCCAAATGTCCATATGTCCATATCGCTCAGCCCTACATGCAATGCAGTTTGGTTTTATTGGCAGATTTTGCCTTTACTTTAATTAATCGTTGTTTTTTCTTAAGTTACTTCCTGTAAGTTTCCATTACTACAGCTGTAAGAGCTGTAAAACCACTTATACTTCAACTTCTCGTCACATTTAGGCCCCAAAAAGGTCATATTTGAACACAACTACATAAAAAAAGCCTTAACTTTCGCAGTAAGCCTGTTTGCAGCTCTGCTCCAGCAGTGCTGTTGTCAGTATCAGCCTTTAAAATGCAGTACCCGTTGAACCCTGCAGCCTGAATGGTGCCCAGCTGGGACCTGGTGCTGGAGTTCACACCATGCATGTTTTATGAGCATCTCATTCCTCTGCGTCTCCAGGCAAAGTTTTCAGCTGCTTGCGTGTGTGTGTGTGTATATGTTGAGTGTTCCTCCTGGCAATCACACAACTGTTAGTACGTGCACCTTTTCTTGGCCAGCTCCACTACCAGGGATCTGTCATAGCATCTTGTTATGTCCCTCCTTTAACTGTTGACGCTGGCTGCCACTGGGGGGATAAGTATAGCACAGCTGGCTGCTGTGGACCTCCTGATCCAGTAATGAAAGCCTTCCGTTGTTTAGAAACGTACCATTTTCCTCAATTATGCATTCCTGAGTTGCTTATACCACTCCCATGATAATCTGGGCATATCCGTCATATCTGCTAGGAAGCACTTTGAAATTACACTCGTTATCTGTGTTTGAATTCAAGAGCCGGAGCGATTATGGAGGGCAGTTAAACACAACTGCCCTACTTTTTTGTAGACAAATACATTTTCCAGCTTTTTGTCCATAATTTAAAAAAATCAACTAATTTATAGTACATGTAAATCACAGCTGAACCCTGCTGGTGTGCTGTAATACGGTCAGTTTGTGTTATAAGGCTGTAAAACCACACTCAAAACCCTTTAAAATACCTCAGAGTACAAAAGCATGTCACTGTTTTATATGTGTGTGTGTGTATATATATATATGTATATATATATATATATTTTTTTTTTTTTTTAATTATGGGGATAAGGCTGTAAGAAGCTTAAGAAAAAAATGACCCAAAAATTCACAAAAAAGTACAAGAAAATAAGAAAAGTAGAAATAGAACAGACAAAAAGGTTAAAAAAGCAACAATGAACAAACAAGGAAATGACTTGAAAAACTTGCTTAAAAATTATAATAAGAATTCTGTAAAACAATTTTAAATACCCAATTATAGATATGGTTTTTGGACATTATTCCCTAACTTTTAAAAAGTAATAATTTTCCAAATCTAATCATTTCTTGCAATTTTCAGGACATTTCTTTCCAAATTTCTTATTGCCCTTCCTGATGTTATGTTAAAAAAAGCAAACCAATTTTCAGGGTTCGAAAGTTTAAACACATCTGAAGTCGTCAGAGCGCAGCACAAGAAAGTGATGTTAAAGGGTTAACAGAATACTTTATCCCGCCAAGTGACAATTTGTATATCACTTATTCATCCTGTGTTACTGAATTTATGAAGAAAACTGACTTTTTCTGGCATGCCTCAAGTGTGAATGAATTAAAATTGCAGTTGATGAATAATTAACATGCAGATGGTCATTTGGGGATGTTAAGAATTCCTTTAAACAAACTGGATACCATATCCAAGAAGCATTCACTGAGCAAAAAATAAAGGACTTTTTTATTTATTACAAATATCTAAAAATTAAATTAACAGAAAATAAAATAAATTTGCACATGCGATTCACATAAAAATGTAACTAAGAGAAACGAATAAAGGAATAAAAAAAAAGGATGACAGACAGGATGGTATTAACCATAATGACATGGTCTTTTATAACACTACTGTGGTGAAAATAGGCCGTTATTCAGTTATATGGGATGAGAAATTCTCATGGCGTTAATAAAAGGTTGTCATCTTTTATAGAAAAGATGCATCTTATTCAAATAGAGGATTTTTTGAGCTTCCTTGGGATTTGACAGATGGAGTCTTTCTCCAGTTTAGCCACACACACACACACACACACACACACACACACACACACACACACACACACACACACACTGAAACTACGATAATTTACTAATGTGGGTCTTAAAGTCTTTTTTATTTTATTGAACGTAACGGTTCAAATGTTGGCCCGACTCTGTTCCCTCGGGTTTGAGCAGTACCTTGTAAAAGTACAACTAAGAACCTTTTCTTCCAGTGCAATTTTTATACCTCTGTAACTGCAGTATTACTGACCACAGTACCACAATGTACCTATAAATGATGGTATAATTATTAGGGAATGAGAAACCGGACCTACCTGTATTTATTGGTGGATTTTCCCCCTCAACTCACCATCTGAAATGAGCCATGCCCAGTCTTGGCCTGTTCAGATGTAAAGGACTGTGGAGACCACACAGTCGGTCCCGAGTACCTTAACAAGGACTGGATCCCTCACAGGCTTCCCACCTCCTGAAACCTCAGTCAGTGAGTTACTCCTGCTGATTTTAGGCTGATCTAAAGTGACTCATCTGCTCTTGTTGTAGCTCCTCACATGCGTTTATTTGGCATTCTGTCCCTCTGCAGCTTCACCATCTTTTCACTGTATTTTAAGGATAAACATAACAGAAAATACATCAAAACACAGCTCACGATGTAACATAAAAAGTCCAAATATAAACTAAAAAAGTAGCAGTAAGTGTAAATATGAACAACAGAGTGGAATAAATACCTCGTTGGCTGCTTGTCATAAAAACAAAACCTTTCCAAAGTTGCATAAAGTCCTTTTAACGACTCTCTGACTGTCCACTTCAGCTTTACATGTTCACCAAGTCGAATTTAACGAAACTATATCCACACAATGCTTCACAGAGTGGACTATACAGAGTCTCGCTGCAGCTTGTTTCAGCGACGTTAGAAATACAGAAATACAGCTAAATGATAAACTAATGCTAAAACCTTTACAAATACATATTAAGGGTCGATTATCAGCCTGGGTGATTATTGGGGCCGATATTTGGCGTTTTGATGATAATCCGTGTCAGCATTTTTTTTTTATTGATAGCAGAATAAAATGTATTTATTAAAAGGTGCAAACAAAGTGCCAGCATGTGAGAAACTTTTACTTTGTAAAACCTCTGGAAGCTATTTTTATTTATTCATTTTTTATTTAAATTTTCACTTGACTTGAAAAGTTGCTGGAAAATTGCTTTATATGATATTGAAAGTTTCAGTTTTGATTAAATATTTGCAAAAGGCATTAAAACACAGTTTTGAGTAGGAGTTTGCTATATTCCAAATGTTAAATATTGACAGAAACATTTTAATTTTTATTATAAATGCATATCGGTTCCAAATATCAGTTATCAGTCTCATTTACTGCTAATAATCGGTGCCGGTATCGACCATAAAAAAACAATATCAGTTGACCCTTAATAGATGCATTTTACATTTTGATACCAACTTAACAATATGAAATTAAATTTTTCAACCTTTATGAATTCAATTGTTTTTACATGTTTTTATTAATAAATTATGAACTTATGCGTTTTTAAATTGAATATTTTCAAACCACACTTAGTCATTATGTGCCTGTCGTGATACATTTCTGCAGAATATACGTTTCAGTGTAAAATCTCCATGCTGTGTTTCTGTTTCGGAAACACTGCAGTGCTGCTGTGTCTTTAAGATGCCGCTCACATTCACCTGTCCGTTGTTCAGTTTGGTGAGCTTTGCCCGGTCAGTGTCGGTCCATTGACCAGCTGTCTTCGGCCAGCCGTCTTTCAGCAATCACGTCTTCGCTGATTGGACATTTCCTGTGCCTCTCTGCCCGGCCAGCAGACGACGTTGGAGCCCGGAGCTGTTTGCTTAAAGCGGCCGCCGGCTGGAGTTACAGTATCTTTTACAGAGACTATTTATAAACCCCTGGTTCCATTCTGCTGTCTGCCATCTCTGCACCCTCCCTCCTGGGTTTCCCCTCCAGTCCCTTCCTGCACCCACCCACCGTCCCTCTGTGTGTGAGCCTCACTGTTCGATGAAAGGCCTTTATCTCCCCGTGATTTGGCCTCTGTATCTGTCTCTGGCTGCTTGACAGTCTGCAAAAAGCCGTGCTAACGGCACGGCTGAACGCTGGTGATGCAGTTATTATGGGCACCACCACATGTTGAATCTCTGGTGCTTGAATGTTTTTGCAGGGGAAACAATCGTCCATCAGTAAAACAGGACTGGACAATTTTGGACAACAAACTGAATGTCTTTGCCACTGAGAGCAGTCAGCACCTCTTCTCTGCCCCTTCATTTCCATTTCCAAACCAGTTAGAACCCGCATTTCCATCCCTGAGGAAAATCGTTTTTTTTAAATGAGACCTCGACTCAGTGTTTGTATGGAAAAGTTAAGCCAGAAAGCAAAACACACAGTAACCCTTCCAAATGTATTTTTTTTAATCTACATTATACTTTTAACCATATAAATGTCAGTTTTTTTTGTCATGATGCTATTTTTGTTAAATGGAAAAAACAAAACAAAACCAAAAAATGGATTATTTTCAACATACTACATGCCATGTTAAGGAAAATAAAGTTAGTTTTTGAGACTAAAGTTATCAAATTACGAGAATAAAGTCATTATTTCGACAATGAAGTCATGATATTATGAGCAAAAAGACATAATATTCCGAAAATAAAGTTGTAGTTTTATGAGAAAAAAGTTGATATTATGAAAATTAACTCGCAATATTACAAGAATTAAGTCGAAATTTTACGAGAAAAAAAGTCAGCTATTAAACAGGAGACTGCACAGGTAGCCACTGTCCTCGGTGTCCTGCAGTGCCACATAAAGTCAACAGGTAATCTGTTGACCTGTGCTGCCGCCATTTTTATACTTTGCTGGCAAAATGTTTATTTCAGTATTATGATATCCCCTTTCTCATAGAAATTCTACTTTATTCTCATAACATTACAACTTTTTTCTCGTAAAATTACAACTTAATTCTCGTAATATTACGACATTATTCTCTTCAAACTATAACTTTATTCTTGTAAAACTACGAGTTTATTCTCAAAATTATGACTTAGTTAAAATATGTAATATTATGACTTTATTCTTGAAATCTAACAAAAATTCTTTAACATGGCCCTAATCCTGCGTTGTAATTTCTGTAATATATCATTTAACCTTTCTTGTAAAATTACGACTTTATACTCTTAAAATTATGACTTTTTTCTTGTAAAACTACGACTTTTTTCCTCGTAATATTACAACTTTTTCCCCATAATATTATGACTTTATTCCCAAAGTCTTTATTTAGTCTTTACTTAAATTCTATTTAAATTCTAAGTTTTACTTTCCTTAGTGTGGCCCTAAAACTCCGTCGTAATAGTGACAATAACAATGACAAACCATAAAGCCCACTGCTGTGACTCTTTAAAACAGCGCTGTAAATCTCGCAGTATTTCACGTCACCCTGAAAAGGAAGAGCTGTGTGAAGGTAAACATGCCACTGGAAGTAAGACGACTTTACTTTCAAAATAAAATACAGTCCTCACTTGAGGAAAAATGCGTGTCTGACAGAGTAAGAGAAAGTGGACAATGCAAACATGTCAATATAATATAAAATTCATTATTCACCTTTATTATGTAACTACACATTTACAAAGCATCTTAATCATGGACTTAAAGTAAGTTGGTTTTATTTTGAAGGTTTAGTCCGGTATTGCGGTGTTAGATTTTAAGTAACTTGACACGAGCGGTACCGGAGGCAGCAGCGGTGCCTCGCGCCCCAACCAACCCCCGGCTGAAATATCACCTCGGTGGTGAATCTCCACATCTCCCCGCGGAGTGTGCGGAGCCAGGCGCGACAGGGCTCCGTCACAGCCGCTCTGTCAGCGGTGTCCGGAGGATGTGGGCCCCGGTGTGTGTCACATAGCAGGTGAACTGACCGGGTCACGGTTTTATTCCTTCATGTGAGTACTGCTTAACCAAGTGATACGAACCGGTCACACGCCAAACTCCATTAAAAATCTGTCTGTTTTTATGTTCATGTGTTTTTCTGGAAAGATGCTCACAGTGCAGGACATTAATAAATACTTACTGCGATTCAGTGGAATTTCAGTATTTATTCGGCATTTAGGTGATCAATAAATATGACTTTCGTTTTGAAATATAACCACGTTTCTTTTGCTTGGAGTACAGTTTCACGGTGTGTTCTGATGAGGGGAAATTTAGGGGATATCAGTGAAAATAAGCGTATTTTTCCAATCAGCTAAAGCTAAACTGACGATGAAATTGATGCCGAATTTTAGAGGTCCTCACGTGTAAGATAATGACGTAAGTCGTGTAATATTAAACACGCAATTGCACCGGCAGTCAAGCTAACATTAAATTGCAAGATTTTCCAATGAAGTTTGGCACGGCGCACTGGAGGCGATAGTCTGTATCCCATGACATCATTGCACGGGCTTTCCCACAGCAAACGGTTGCTTTTATTTTTGTCACCCCACCCCCCCTTTTCACTCTTTACATATAAACCAAGCCGGTTTGTTGCCTGTGAGACACGATGTGACATTGACATTCACGCGTTGCTCCACGGTTACACTGCAGCTGTTATTGTGACAGGCTGCAGACAATAACACTGTCAAAAAATTCGCATGAAAAATGTAATGAGATTTAATTGTAGTCAGGCTGTTGTGAAGGCACAGCTTCATTGTATGGCAGTCATTATAGGGGAGCAGGCAGGAAGCTGCTCCCATCTCTGTTGAACAAGCACAGCTAATGCATTATTTGTGAAGCCTCTATATTTCAGAGCAGTTTTGCTCCTGGGACATTTATTCCTCTCTGACATCATTTCTGCTGAGAGACAAAATTGACTTCATGCTATTCTATTTTATGTTTGCGTTATCATCACACACAGTCGTCATGTCTGATTATATTACATCACTAGTAACATGACAGCTCAATCCTCTGTTGTTACCCCTCGGTGTTTGCGCTGATGACTCCACGCTACATTTATCCTCCTGTTTCCATTCAAACAGACAACAAGTCCATTTAAACAGATTTCATTTAGCATTAATAAAACCTGATCTGTGCTCTGATCCCTGCCTCCAGGCCACGCTGGTGAATCTCCCACGTGGCCGTGCGTTTCTGTTGTAATAATCTACTATACTGACATTAGAGAGAGGCGGTTCAGATTAGATTACTCGGTCTGTGTCCTATGTTGCTTTTGGGCCACACAGTAATTGGGTTATTTAGGCACATTTTCTCCTGATCCCCATCCAACGCACAGGCCTGTCTGTCTGCTCATTTCCTTGGCTGCGTCCTTCCTCCTTACCTTGCCACTAATCCCTCCTCTGCCCTCATGCTTACCTGTTTGCATTGCTTCTACACTGGCATGGAAAACATGTTGATATTCAGTATATCGGACACGTAATCGGGACGAGGTTGCAATTTGACATGAGGGTTTTTCAGTATCATGAAGTTAAAGGAAATTTGTTGAATCCATTGACTTTTGCCGCGTATTCTCATCATTTATGTTGTAAATTTGCATCCCAGTATCCAGTCTTCTCGGCCCGTTATCAGTGAATGTCAAACAAATGTCCAGAGAACCTGTTGTTCTCTTTGACACTAACCTCACAATCCAGCATTGTTAGAATATGATCTATTCTGAGTTTTAATGACACCCAAACCATGCTTTTATTTTCTCACAATTGGATTTCTGCAATGGTCTTTCAACAGGAATAAGTCAGAGAGCAATTCATAGACTCGAAATTGTTCATAAAGCTGCAGCGAGACGTGAACACATTATTACAATTTCAGTGAATTTAGGATTAATGGCTCTTGCTTGATACATCACTATCTTCTTTTAAATCACTTTTGAAGACTTATTTTTATCCAAAGGCATTGCAATAAATTCTCTTTTAATGATTATTATTATATTGTACTTCTGACATTGCACTTAAGTCTGGCACTGCTCTGTTTGATTCTAACTGCAACCGTCATTTTTGTCTTTTGTGTTGAATTTTTGCTTTTTAAAATTTTGCAAGCATGTGTTGTATTGTGATTTTGTTTGTAAGCACTTTGTAACATTACTTTCGATAAGTGCTATATAAACAACCTTCATTATTATTATTATTTTCAGCATTGTCTTCCATCAGATGTTAGTCAGTCAGACTGGACAGGAACCTTTAACCTCTTTGGATACTTTCTTCACTAAAACCAAACATAAGTAAACCAGGAGGGAAAGAACATTTTGTGGGGATGAAAACACCCCAGTCCAGAGTCCAGAGTATGCATCACATTTCTCTGTACTGTATTGCCTTCTTCTTTACCTTTTTGACTCCCTCTATCGCTCAGGGAAAGTGTGGTAAGATTGAGTCATTCAGCAGATTTGTATGAGACCTTATCACAGACAATAGGCAATCCATAGATAACAGAGTATTACGCTCTCAGAGTAAGAGTGTTGGAGGTGCTTGTGATAAAGAGAACCGTGAAAAAGCTGTTTTTCCTGACAAAAGGCAAAGAATGACATTGTAATGCACTCTTTAAAAATGTTGTGAGACAGTATTTTACAACGCTTGGATGTAATCATGGCGACAATAGGTTCATGCTTCAGCTAATAATTTCCAGGTAAGCGTTATAATTAGATGGTTACAAGTAATCTGCCAAGATTACCCAGATTATGTTGCATTAGCATTGTAAGGGTCAACCAGGACCCCCTCTGCTGATGGATTGCTACAGATGGAGGCTACATTTTTGACCCTCTCCTAATCTTGAGCCTCATTCTCGATGCAAAAAACAAAAAAACGCTAACACTTTCTGACATCTGGGTTTTTTGTGCAGTGGGAAAGTGAACGATTGGCATTCACACCCGGGTCAAATGACTCTGTGGTAGTCACAGGTATTAATCGTCTCCGGCTCTAATCAGCATTGATGGAAATACAACATCCGGGTAAACGTGTTAATTTCACTTCCACTGCGAAATGCAATTATGGGCCAACACTAAGTACTGTTCGTCTCCTCCTCGGCAACGCTCAAACATCGCTCCAAATTAGCGTGTGCTGAGTTTGAAAGACAGACTGAATAAGTAAGAGATATATAAAGAGAAGTAAACACAGTGAGGTTTTCACTGACCTCTGTCCCTGCTTCTTCCTACTGTTTACCTGTTTATTGGCCTGTCTGTGATGTGGGACCAACATACCCAAAATAAAAAGAGCCCAAACACAGAAAGGCATACTTGCGTACACAACTCTACTCTGACAGTGAGGAAGCAGCTACAACCTATTTGTTAGTGAGTTTTGTTTAAAAAACCTGTGTGCATGCGTTGATTTTTGGAAAAGGTTTATTGGTCTGAACGAGCTTTAGGGACCTTTGATATATTCAGTGAATTTGCTTTGAATCAAGGAAAAACCTTTCTGACAAACTGCTATGTTGAGGTTTGGTTTGACATTCAATGACGTAGAACCAGGTTTGGAAACTATCACCAGCCACCAGCCAAATGCTGGTAAAATACGCAAGTGGCTGCTAGATTTGCTTCAATTACTAGTCAAAAAAATCCAATAGTAATCTGTTGAGTGGCTTGTAAATTTTGTAATCCACCAGCCAAAAAGTTAATTTCCTCCCCTGCACAGAACATTGGTTAAGAATTTGAATTTCTCAGTTCGAGGACAAGTTAGACTCCCAGTTCAGACTCTTTTGCACAAGAGATTAAATATTTGTATTCTATTTTGTACCCATTTTTTGTTGTGAAAGGTAAAACCCACTGACGGTTGTTGTCTGTCTTCTCCCCCTCAGACACGGAGAGCCTGGTCAATGGGAATCACCAGGCCAGTCCAGCCCAGTCTCCCCCAGCTCCTGGAGAGAGAGTCCAGTCTGAGCACAGTGCAATCGTCAGCTCTATTGAGAAGGACCTCCAGGACATCATGGACTCCCTAGTCATGGATGACCCCCAGCCTTCGTCCTCGGAGGGCAAAAAGCCTCCAGGAGGCGTTCCCCACTCCCCCCTGTCGCCCATGGTCAATGGAGGGGGCCGGTACTTGCTCTCCCCTCCTACCAGCCCAGGGGCCATGTCCGTGGGGTCCAGCTATGAGAACACATCCCCACCCTTCTCTCCGCTCTCCTCCCCCTCAGCGGCCAGCAGTGGGAGCTTCACAAGCCCGTCTCCTAGTGGAGGACCCCAGGACCAGAGTTCCTCTCTGCCGCCAGTGCCTGTACGCTCCTCTAGCTACAACTTCACCACCCAGCCTCCGCCTGTACCCCAGCCACGGACCATACTGCCTAACTTCAGCAGCGGTGGGGTGGGTCAGAAGGTTCAGGAAAGCCCCAGGCTGCAGAGGAAGGTCTTAACCGAGGCCCCTCCAAGTCCTAAGCCGAGTCGCAGAGGACTAGGCCAAGATGGGTCTGAGAGCCCTCGACAGACTCCTCTGTCTTCTAATGAATCTCTCAGTAGTAGAAACATTGTGCCAAGTAGCCCCAGACTCACCCCCAAATTTCCTACCTGTCCATCCCCGTCTCCCTCCAGTTCCAGGACCAAGGCAACCACAGTGCTCCAGGAAAGGCCTGCCAGCCCTTTCAGAGAGCAGACCAGTCTAGCTGATTGCCCCCTAACCTCCAGCCCCTCCAGGCAGCTTTCCCAACCCACCAGAGCCTTCCAGCCTCCCCTGGACCCCATCGTCCACATCATCCAAGGATCGCCGCTCCAGCAGCATCAGCGCTCGCTGCAGCCCCCTGAAAGCCCTCGCATGGCCAGGAGAAACATGGAGCTGAATGGCGGCGGTGTAGGGGTCAGCAGTATGAGAGAGCTGCCACCTCTTAGCCCCTCAATGGCTCGGAGAGGGGTCCCGGTACTCCCAGGGGCGCTCCCAGGGACGGTCCCCACCTTGAGGACTCCAGATAGCCCCTCAAGTCTGGGCAAGCTTATCCCAGAAAGTCCCAGGCTCCGACGCAAGACTGGATCTACATCTGAGGAGCTGACGTGCAGCAGGGGGATCCGGGACCGCAGTCCGTCGCCCACCTCCATGATGATGGAGGGCGGCGGCGGTGCCGGTGCACGGAAGGCTAGCTTTGGGAATGCCTTGTCACCTGCTTACAGTCTGGGCTCCCTACCCGGCTCGTCTCCAGTCGCCAGCCCCAGGACCCACAGAAAGATGTCCGCAGGGAGACCTCACCCCGGGATGAGGGAGAGGAAGAACAGCATCACGGAGATCAGCGACAACGAGGACGAGCTGCTGGAGTACCACCGACGACAGAGAGAGGAGAGGCTCCGAGAGCAGGAGATGGAGAGACTGGTGAGTCTGGAGCACACGCCACCTGAAAACTACTCTTATTTAGTTTACAATTTAAAAACACGTTTAATTCACGTTCTTGTTACAACATTATGGCTTAAACGTTAAAGCAGATTTACTTGATACATGATGATTTCTTACTCATGACTTTGAAACCGCTTGATGACCTCGATACTGATTATTAGTAGTTAATGAGACCGATAACAATATTTACACAACAATAAAAATGAAAATATTTCTGTCAATACTTAGAATTTGGAAAATAACAAACACCAACACAAAACTTTGTTTAAATGCCTTTTACAAATGTTTTATGAAAAGTAAAACTTTCAACATCATATACAGCAAGTTCCCCGCAACGTTTTTTTATAGTCAAGTGATATTTTAAATAAAAAATAATTAAACAAGTATAGCTCCCCGAAGTTAAAGTTCCTCCCATGATGACTCTGTCTTTGTACTTTTTAATAAATTAATTTTATCTGCGATCATTAAAGTAAAATGCAGATACAGATAATCGGCAAAAACCAAATTATTAAACAATATAATATAATGATCGGCCAGGCTGATAATCTGTCCACCTCTACTGTAGACCAAGGCAAAACCTTTAAAGTTATTATATTTATCTGAGCAATAGTCCAAAAAGCCGAGGATATTTGTCTATTTTTTTCTTTTCATTGACTAATAAATAGATCAACAGGTGGTTTCAGAGCTACACGTCAAGTTAACCCACAGTTTAACCTCCTCTGTAGCTTGAAAGGCTCATTTTTTCCTGTAACAATGAGCCTTCGGAGCCTTTTTTTCATATTTGCTTTGACTGAATATGTTTCCAGTGTGATGTGAGAGCACCGAGGATCCGTCTCAAGCACCCTGTAACCCATCTGAAACAATTTCAGTCGCATGATTATTGCTAGAAGAGAGGAAATGTGAATGTTTTTGCAGGGGCTCGGTCTAACTGCAATGTAGTAAATGACCTCCTGGAGGAGCGCAGTGTGACGGTTGCTGTACCTCCATGTCTGTTTGGTAGGAGGAGTAACCGGGCCCGTAAACCGTCCCAGTGAGCCATCTGTAACCTTGCTGTCGGCCGTCTAAACTGCTGCTGACATGCGGTCTCAGGGCGCCCAGATGAGCCCATAGCAACCGCACTGTTTGTTGTTTCTTAAACTGAAGGGGGGGGGTTAGACATCTTGAACTTGTCTGCCAGTCCGAATGAAACCACGGAGACAAAGTCCTTTAAAAGGCCTTTATGTGTGTTTGTGCCTGCGTGAGAAGGCGTTTGTCTGCTCCGCGTGTTATTACAAACTGGGCGTTTTTTTAAAGTGCAGAGCTGAGTGAAGGTTGGATAGACTGAGGCGACTTGTCTCCGAGTGCCAGGTCTTGTTCTGGTACCTCCTATAGAGGCATGGCAGTCAAACAGTGTGCCGGCAGCGCCACTTCCACACAATGAGGCTGCGTTTAACCCTTTGGGGTAAAGTGGGCGATGCTAAATGCTCCGGGGCCAGACAGAGACTCACTCAAGTTATCATCAAAACAGGAAGATCTGTTGATCAAAACAGACACAGCTGTTTAATTTCCTCAGACACAAACACTGATTATTAGCATGTGCTGTTATTAATAAGACGCTGATCGTTGTCAGCAGGTCTGAGCCTCCACAGATACACGCAGCCAACGTCAAACTGGTCCTGTGTCCATCTGTTGTTATGGTCAGGTTTGGGTGAAGTTATGGTTATATAGGCGTTAGGGGTGTAAATCACTGGTTTCATCTCGATATGATATTATATCAATACTTTGGACAATAATATGATTTGTGTCAATATCACAAAGTCAGCCACGATACGATGTTGATTAGGTTTAGGGGCCGGTGATCTATAAGAGCCGATATTATATCAGAATCAGAATCCGAAAGCACATTTACATTTACATACATTACATATACAAGGAAACTGAGTTGTTTTGATGCAAAACAATTAACATGAAGGAAGAATAAAAATATTAAATGGAATATTATAAAAGATAAAAATATAGAAGCAATTTAAAAATGAAAAAACAGAATATAAATAACACAAAACGTGTGTACAAAAGGTGCAATGGAGGAAGCACAGATGTGCAGAAGTCGTTTTTCAGTGCAAATATCTTCAGTCTAATTAAATAAGTGAACTGACAGTATGTTCATTTTACACAGTCTCTTACAGAGGAAGATGCCACTCCTTTTTTGCTTCTGGCCACAAAAGAATTAAAAAAAAAATCTAAATAATTGTAAATAATTTAAACTGGAAATGCTTTCTGGAAAAAAAGTAATCTTTTTCCTAAAACTTCAGGTTCAACTTCTGATTTAAAGACAAACTCACATCCTGAAAACATGCTTTAAAAACAAGATCTTTTAACAAAAGTATAAAAGTCCTCCCAATAATAACTGTCAAGGATTGCAGACTAAACAACTGCCTTTTGTAAGGCATGTTTTTTTTGACAAATAATCAGTGACAAATAATTGATATAGGGAGAAAATGATTTATTCATAATATTTGTTAGTTGTAGCCTTTCTCTGTATTATCCTCTGTGATTCAGTCACATAGTGCTCCAGACGCTACCTGCTGCGTGAAAGTCAAAATGTTCATTTTCACCAGCTGTCTGCATCTTCATAGGTATTTTTGTTATCTAACAGATGTCGACTCTCCGCCCGGAAACGTCAGAAGTTTGCTCAGAGACATTTAAATGTTGGATTTTAACATTGGCTTCTCTCTGTGAACAAACGTTATCATTCCGGGCAGACAGTGGACATCTGTGGGATCCCGAAAACACCTTTTGAAGATGCTACCTGCTGCTGCATTAACGGCATAAAATACTCACATTTTGAATTTTCCCTTAAGAGTTGAGTGAGAGAATCATGTAAAGAAAACAGTAAGAAAACCTCACACTGTCATTTGTAGTAGAAAATCATCAATGAAACATCATGTTGACAGATTGAGGTCAGCTGAGAGGCGACCTTTGAAGGTCATCCCCATAAATGTCCCTTAGATAAGAAATTCCAGAAAAAGGTGGAACGGTGACATTACAGCCGAGCGTAGATGTTCAGTAAACGCATGCCGCACTGGAAACATTTCATAGAAGCTGTAGATTTTTTAATGCTTTTTTTAACGAAGAAGTTGTTGTTTAGCTTCATTAAAAATACCATATAAAATACCACGAACACCTGAAACACATTTCACTTTTTCACAAAAAATAACAGTGGCCAACCCGTCTTCAGGTCCCTAGAAACCTGCTTTTATTTGTATTTTCTTTACACATTAAATAAATTCAATTGTTCAATGTAATTTTTGGTAGTTAAACATACAATATGTTGTTTTCTGCTGCTGGGGGATTCAATCAAAACAAAAAAAAGAGCATTGCGTCATTGCAGTCACTTTTTATCCGATTAGATTCCTTATCGTTCATTGCTGAGGAGGTTTTTACTGGGAACCAAATTATCCGCAGAGGTCCTTTTCTCTCCAAAACAAACAGACCCAGTGATTTAAACAGTTAAAAATGCTGAATAAAGTAGTTTCACATTAGAAATCAGTATTTCTCCGACACCATTCAGCATAGCAGGAGCTGAGCTGCTGCTGTTTGCTCAGCTGGTTTCTTTAATAACCACATTACATAACAACCAAGATATAAAAAGTGTGAAAAATGAGGCTTAAAATTGGATAAAAAGTCAATTTCTAACAGTTTCTGGTTGACAACCACAATTGTGACACCCTGACACAGCGATATAACGCCACTGACAGGCGACAGCGACCAAATGATACGGACCACGTGATGATTAAAATAAGATTTCTCTGGGTTTGAACATAGCTGGAAAAATTTTGGATTATGCAAGTTAACAACTCAACAAAATATATAACATTGGTCCAGTCGTTTTTTGGCATTTTATTGCAGAAATGTTGCATATAATATTTCTTACTATTCATTTAACCCTTTGAAACCTGGATCGACATCACTTTTCTTTCGCTGCGTTCAGATGCCTTTCACAAGTACTCAAACCTTTTTCCAACTGTAAAAAAAGAAATGAGCGGCTTGGTAAGAAATGTCCTGCGAGATGAACAAATTAGTAGCTTTAGGAGATTATTTTCTAAAAATAAAAGCTTAGGAGAAACGTTCAGAAAACAATATTTCTAATTATCATAAAAATATATTTTAAAATATTTTTGCAGAATTATTATCATTTTAAAGCATTTTTAGGCCATTTCTTTCTTTGTTTGATTTTTTTACTTCCCTGTTTTGTTTTAAAAAAATATATATATATATGTATATTTTTAAATTTTTTTGCTAATTTTCAAGTAAGTTTTTTTAAACTTTTTTTAAACTAATTTCTTGCTGATTTTTGGGTCATTTTTCCTGAAATTTCTCATTGCCCTTTTTGCCATGTTCTTGACAGAAATCAAGCCAATATGTCCGGGTTTCAAAGGGTTAAAGGCAATAACTCAAACCATAACTAATGGAAATGTGTGTGGGATTACACTGTCAGCCAACCTAAAAGTATTTCATTAGGGTCGGTTCAGTAAAAAGTCAAACAGCGTTTTCGCTCTTACAACAATAAGATTTGTACTCCGTCTGCCTGATATATAATGCAGCTGCCTGTATTAGCCTTCACACACCCCAATCACTCAAACCCGAAATCTTTTGTTCTCGCTGAAAGGTTATTAGCCACAGCCACCTTTGGACCAGAACAACCTTCAGGCAGACAAAGAAAAATATTGACATGAGATATTTGCAAATAGCACATACCACATGAGGTCAGGAGCACACTCACGTCCAGTAAATAAGTCATCCCGGGACAGGCGAGGGCTGCCGGGGACTCAGAGGCACAGATTCCTCAGCAGCCTCTTATGTTATTGTATTTTTCGAACGCAGAAACTCGCAGCTCTTTGAGGAGCGAGGGCGTGGAGCTGCAGGGCCTGTAATTAGTCACAGTTGACTCACTGTCATGACAGATTTTTCTTGCCCCGGAGCGTCTGCATTTAAATCATTTCACACACAGCCTGCTACTCATTCACACAACTGATTACCAGAAAACAAAGTTATGTGAACAGGGAGTCTCGCAGAAGTTTATTCAGGAAAGAGAGCGTTATTGTGAAATCAACAGGAGTACACAGCTCAGAGGCAGCGAGGCTGCTGGGAGTCTGCAGCTGCACGCTGATACGCTGAGGCAGATCCGGCTCGTGGTGGACTTGGATTTCGGGTTTGGCCTGTTGGTGTTGTTGAAATGCAGTTTAATTACACCGTGTAATTGATTAACACCCCATCTGTTATGTAGTGCTTAATGTGGAATATTTATAGTGAGGTATTTGGGGGTTTTCAGCCCAATTAGTGGAAATTTTTGCATAATCTGTTCATGAAGTTTTCAACATTTACAAAGAGAGTAAAAAAAGAGGAAGTGTCAATATATATATGTATCTGTATATAAATATTTATATATACACACATACATACATATAAAGAACATACAAAGCACAATATGTATGAATGTTTACAAAAGTCCTGAAATTTCTTTGAGGTATATACAAACCCTTCTGTTATTATAGCACACACACTCACCCGTGTATACAAAATAAATAAATATGAACACAACAACTGCAGTAAATAAATACATAAATAAATAGAATAGTAAATGAAAAGGAAAGAGAGAAAAAGAGAAAAAACAAACATTATGAGTAATATATGACATGACTCCATCGCATACTGTAAAGTACATTTACTTTGCATACGTCAAGTTTAAATGATAATTTGGTTATTGTAAAATTGGTCTTAAATTTCAGTCTGAGTGGCAATAAAAAAGTCTTAAACAGTCTTAAATCTAACTTGCATTAAGCCGTAGGGACCCTGAAATCATTGTCGTAAAAATCTTCTCGCGTCTCTCCGGTGGACGGAGAATGTGACCGTATGTTCAGACCGAGTTTGGCTTTTCTGTTTCTTGTCGCTCGGCTTTGGCTCCTGCTGTCTCGTAACGCTGAGTGCTTTTGACTTTGCAGCAGTTACTTTGTCCTATTTGACCTCTGTGACAGATCATTTTTCTCCGATGCACTTTTTATTCATGTTTTGTGTTCAGTACATTAAGGATGATATGTAGTTTGATCATGCTTTGGGGGCGCGGTGGTGCTGATGTTATTAACAGATCATTTTTTTAACCCTTCTTTGTCTCACTGTTCTCTGCTCACTGATCTCTGGATGTGCGTACTGGGCATGTTAAGTGCACATTTTGGGTGCGTGCCACATCAGTATGCAGATATATCAGACAAATATTTCAGTATATGGCCTCCTGACACATTCGATATCGTTTGATTACAGTTAACCCTGAAAAGGCTCTCCACCAATCACACATGAAGGTCAGTTTACTTGTAAGCTGTTGTTTGATGTCCCTTTGCGACTCTGAAGGAGCTTTGTTACGTCTGAGAAATGAATCGTGTTGAATTAGTCAAGGTTACGTTGAGTTAAGCTTGACGTTTGAGGACATTTGAGTCAGTGAGCACCCCCGTTTCCACGGCAACCAGCACGCCAGACTCCGCAAACTGATCCTCCCTGTGAATGCTCGCGGTTTGGAAGATTTTACAAATAGTGTTTTTATTTGTCGGATTATTATTTCTGTTTTTGTAAGTTGCTTATTATTCAAACGATACTCAGAACATGATATAACTGCTGTGATGACGTCCCGAACTCTCTTACTGTTAATACTATAATTTCAATCTATTAAAGTCATGGAGACCACAGAATTATATTTTAAAGGCTTTTTCAAAACAAAACACAGTCTGATCCCTTCATTACTGTCACATCATTCATACAATAAGCAAGCAATACCGCAACGCTGGTTATATTATCAAATCCATTTTAATTTATGATAATTAATTGTGATGCATTCAGCTACTACAAGAATTTGACTTTAATTCGTTTAATTGAAGCATCTGAGGGAGCAGAGCAAAAGAAAAATCCCCGTCTCTTCCCAAAGGATAAAAAGAAATGTTGAGTTTTTATCAGCAGTGACTTAAACACGACTCCTGGACGTCTGAAAGCAAACATGAAATGGTAAAATAAAGCAGACATCTAAAGTACAAACAGGACACAAGAGAGAAACTAAACTCCAAACCACAGAGATTCAGCTCGAAGCTACAAAAACATCGCTCCCTCTCTAGTGTCCTGCACAGACAGACGTTAGCTGAGTCTTGCAGCACGAGTGTTTTAGGGGGAGAAGGGGGGTCTTTGGTGGTTGGCTGGCAGCAGTTAGGCGCACTTATGTCCTGACTGCAGAGAGGGTCCATCTCTGGCACGGATCGGCGTGTTTTGACTGATAATGGAAGGACAAATCAGCACGACGTAGTTTGACTCGGCCAGAAGTGGTAATGGAAAAATGATGTTGTTTTTTAATGGTGGTTTGGTGAGTTTGGGCCTCTAAACGTATCATCATCGTTTGGAGCGGTCGTTCTGAAACAGGGAGCGTTTCCCCCCTTGGCCCAGTTTGTTTGAGCATATGTGAACACAGCAATCGCTCTCTGATGCAGAACAAAACGAGCGAGCCGAGATCGCCGAGAAGGGCTGGTCTCTGCTCGCCTACAGTCGAGTCCTGAAGAGCACCGCAGGATTTTCTGATAGGAGGCATGTGATTTTAGCATCATTTCAACAGCTAAACCGATAATAAATCCGTCTACTGATGGTGAAATCTCTCCACCGTCTCATAATTGATCATGATAAAGGCCAGCGCCGCCGCCACGGGCAGGTGCATCAATATGTTTGTTTTTCAAAACTTCACATTATTTAAACGTACCTGCGTCCAACAATATGACAGGAACGTCTAACTGATCTTTCTGTCATCAGCGTCACTGCAGAACTCGCTCAGAAGCCGTCACATAGTCACCCGATCGTCGACCTGACAGCAGGTGATGAAGACGTGTCTGTCGAGACTCCAGCAGCTGCTGAAAAATGTCTTTTCTATAGTTCGTCTTTAGTGGAACGTATATGCAGAATTTATAAAAACTGTGTGATTTTTCTTCTGTAATGTGTGAGCAGAACAACGAAGCACCCGCAGCGGCCCTGATTACATGATCGATTTACAGTCTGATAACAGACGCCTAATAATGCTTACAATCAGTTTCATCATTTCTCTGTGAGCTCTTTGCAACACCAGAGATCATAAATATAAAAACTCTATAAGCTTTAAAGTGCTGCGTGAACTTCTGTCAGTCACCTGAATTTTATTTCCCCACGAGGGTCCCGATGATGCAGGAGGACAGACACAGAAATGTCCAATCAACGAGTTACCTGACAGTCAGTAGAGCCTCATGTTTACTCCTCTTGGTCCATTTTTAAAAAGTCTGTGTGAACACGAACTGAACCAGAATTAATATGTAACAATGTATAATTTTTTCTGGACCAAATGAACCCAACTTCAGATGTGAAAGCAACCTTAGACTTCGCCCTCGGCTGCCTCTGGACCCTGGCTCAGAATTTGCCCCTATAACTTAATACAAGCTCTGTGCTAAATCACTCGACTGACCCTTTAACTGGAGCATATTCTCATGCAACATTGTGATTGCACGTTATATTTTAACCCTTCTGAGTGTTTTAGTTTCTCAAGACTTTCCTACACTTAAAAGAAAAAAGCAACCTGCAAAAATAAGTCATGAGAAAGCAAATCTTCACATTTAAAAATGTACATCAGACTGAAATATCCAGTGTGGGAAGTAACATTTCAAAAGATCACGCCACCCGTATCGGTAAAATGATATCAGTGTCAAACGAGCATTAAACCAGCATTTAATTCAGCATAATTACGTTTTTTTCTTTGGCGCCTGGCGGTAAGCGCTCTCTGATGACCAGTCAGCAGGGACGACTGTTTTCCTGCGTCCTGTGATCCAAGCTGTCCGGTCTGGCGGCGCTCTCTCCACATGGCCGTCTGACTGACATGCTGTTTTGGCAAACACACTTGGCACATGAGTCCGGTCGCAGCGTGCGTCGTCTGCGGCCGACACATGCGCGCCGCTCTGCTGTCCGCTAAAGATGACCTCATCCTAAGGCGTTGGTCAAGAATAATAATCATTTTTAATGAGCAGCTCATTCGGTATCCTTATCACTTTTTGTAACGTATTGAATCAGACTTTGACTTTGAAAAGACATGAAGTGAGATTTTCTCTCATAATTTTGTTAAATTTTTGTTTTTATTGGCAGCCAGAATATTTACAAAAAATTACAGTTACAAAAGCTTCACTTCAAGCCTGTTTTGGCGATAATTAATCACAAAATCAAGTGCTTAAAAGTAATAAATAAAAGTACAAGCCAAAAGACAAGTTGGCAGTTAAACAAGCAGAAACGCACAAGGATAGATACAGTTAAAGAGGTATATTAATAAACTAAAGAAATTAAATAATCAATTAATGAGAGGAAGGAAAGGGAGAACAAGAAGTAGACGAAGAAAACAAAAAGGGGAGAAAAAACGTTGTGGTTCAAGTTCATTTCCAAGAAAGCGTCTCTGTTATGTGGAGAATATTTTGAATCAAAATCAAATTCCCGCTTTGATCAGTTTTGTCTCAACTAAAGAGAGAAAAACTTAAATAAAATCACAGAGTGAACAAAAATAAAAAAATAACGCGATATCTCAACAACGACTCGAGGAAAGTTCCCCAAATTTGGCACAAATGTCCTTTTAAACTCAAAGATGAATTGAGTAGATTTTGGCAGTTAAAGGTCAAAAGTCAAAGTCACTGTGACCTCATCCGTCGCAGTCTCGTGATCGCAATATCTCGAAAACACCTCAAGACAATTTCTTCAAATTTGGCACAAACATCCACTTGGATCCAAGAATAAAACTGATGAGAATTTAGAGGTCGAGGGTGAAGGTCACCGTGACCTTGTCTTTTGCAGTCTCATGAAAGCAATATCTTGAAGACCCAGTGATGGAATTTTTTTCAAATTTGGCACAAATGTCCTTTTAAACTCAAATATGAATTGAGTAGATTTTGGCAGTTAAAGATCAAAAGTCAAAGTCACTGTGACCTCAGCCGTCGCAGTCTCGTGATCGCAATATCTCGAAAACACCTTGATGGAATTTCTGCAAATTTGGCACAAACATCCACTCAGGAATGAATCGATGAGAATTTGGAGGTCGAGGGTCAAGGTCACCGCGACCTTGCGTCCGTCTCATTTCGTGAATGTGATATGTCAAGAAGGCCTTAAGGGGATTTTTTCAAACTTCCACTTGGACTCAAGAATGAATTGATGAGAATTTGGTGGTCGTACGTCAAGTGATATTTTTTTTATATTTCTTTGTTTATTGTTTATTCCCCATTAGCTGACGCCTAAGCGACAAGCTAGTCTTCCAGGGTTCAGAAACAACATAACATAACATCACAACAACAAAAAAAACAGTAATAAAACTTAATGATAATAACAGCAATCATGAAAACATACAAAATAAGTAAACAAATACATAATAATAATATTAGTGATGATACAACAATACAATTACGTTAACAATAGTAATCAAAAGATGATCATAATCAATTCAACAGTAATCAACCAATTCAAAAAATAGATAAATAAGTGAATAAAATAAAACAACAACAACAAAAAAACAAGTCTTATTCTTAACTATCTTGTTCACATCAACATAAAACAATCCATTAAAAAATAATTGGCAAAAAACCAAACACCAATAACTTGTGCATAAGTCCTGTTTGATTTCCGCTGTAATTAGTGAGCTTGATTTGATTGTGTGCTGACGGCTCAGCGGGGGCAGCGTCCTGTGGAGGAGGAGGTCTGTTGTTACACTCGTTATTGGCCTCTGCTGGAGGTTGTTAAAGGTCACAGATTACTAAATGCATCTTTTATAAAGGCCCACTTGAGACAATCAGGTCTCTTTGGACTAAAGTCGGCTTTTTGTGTGCGGAGTTGCCCTTGAAATATCAGCGACGGGACTTCAGCTCTGAGTACTTCGCCTGAGGCTGGTATTTGATTTAGTGGCAGTTTAATAGGAAGTTCAACTCTGGCCTTTATCATCATGCAGCAGGCCGCCGCCAACAACCCGAACCAGTGTGCTGCTCTGCTCTCCTTCTCTTTGTGCCTTTGTGTCCGCTCCGCTCCGTCATTTTCCAGCCCAGCAGGATGTCACCCATGACGCGGAGAAATGTCTCTCCTGCATGGTTGGCATCTTTGCTTCTGTCCACGAGGCCTCTGCAGACCAAATATACCCTCGCACCGTCCAGCAGAACGCCACATATGTATAGCAGCATCTTACAGAGCGTGACCAAATATATCCAGCTACTGCGGGACACCAGACCTGCCCACCTAGGCTGCCAAATATATCCTGCACCTACACTGATACAGAGTGCTGTGCAAACCCACTGACCAACTCTGTTTACGCTGGAGGGGACTTTTTGCAGATTTGCACACAGTCGTCTGTGCACAGATAAGACAGTTGAGTGGACTCTTAATCTGGGACAGCGATAAATCTGTTTCCCAGCCCGTCCAAAGAAAAGCTGCAGTAATCCAGTCTTGAGACAGCACCAACAAATGTGCCACGTTTGGATTTTCTCCACTGAAAACAAGTTTCAGATTAGGACGCATCGTGTCACTGATGCAGTGTGTCTGTTATTCTCTTCATAATGTTTAATGATCGTCTGAGATTGTACAGCAGAGGAGACGGGGACCTGGACCGACTGGTTCTGCTCACTGTAAACACTGTAAGCTTTGTGTAGAAGCTGCAGCAGGGCAGTGTGCTGTGTTGTTACCTCTCCACTAGAGGGGGTCGTCTCACTGTTTAATGCTCTGAGGGGAAATCAAGCCAAAATGTTAGAAACAGAAAAAAAATGCTATGAAGTTTGTTATTGTAGGAGAAGCAGACTTAAAAAAAACATTTCATAATAATGAGCTGAGTTGCAACATTTGTTTGTGTTATTTCACAATTTCAGGCTTTGGCAAGAAATGTCCCACAAAAAAAATTAGTAAAAGGTGGCAGGAAAATAATCTGAAAATTATTGTTATTATTATTGAAAACTGTATCCATAATTATCTTAATTATATATTTAAAATGATGTCACAGACAAAATAATTTTATAGCACTTTCATGAGGTAATTTTTTTCTCTTTATTTATTTATTTATTAATTTTTTGCTTATTTTCAGGTAATTTTTTGTAACTTTTTACTAATTTCTTGCTAATTTTTGGACTTTTTTTTTTTAAGCTGCACTTCGCCCTCTCCCCATCCTTTTGAAAGAAATCACCCCAATTTGCTCAGATTTTAAAGTGTTAAATTCGGGATAAGCAGCCTCCCTCCTCTTATGTAACACATTAGTCTCACTCTGACTCCTGGAAACCCCTGATACCATTCAATTAAATATAATTGCCTGTAGTTCAGTTTATATGCTGCTGCTTAATGTTGAATGCATCACAAACCACTTCAAAGAGTTTTCCTTACACGCTGCATTATTAAACAGTCAAAAGAGAAATAATTGCAGGAAGTCAGATTATGTGCAAATATGCAGCAAACTTAGTTTAACTTCAAGTTTAAATGTACTGTGTGTTCAAACATTGTTTAGTTTCCCACATTTAGCAGCTGAAACTGAAGTCATTGTGCTTCTCGCTCAGATTAAATCCATCATCCTGTTTGCAGTAAAGAGCAGAAGGTGCGTACATACAGTGTGAAGTTTGACTCTGGATATAAAGTTAGCCCCTTTGCTTTTCTTAGTACCAACAGGCAAGCCGCCTCCCACTTCAGGAAGTCCCTGAATATTATGATCTCTAACTCCGCCCCTGTTCCCACAGAGTCCTCACCTCCTCTCACAAGACCTGGGTGGGTGTGGGGGGCCGAGGTGGTGGTGGGGGGGGGGTCGGCTGCTCTCCATCCGTCCTAAAGTAGCACAGCCAGTTGTGAAATCACTTTACAGTGCAAGAGGAGCTGTGTGGAAGCAACATCTTCCAGTGCTGTTATACAGTATAGAGGACAAATCCTGAGCGTGTGTGTGTGTGTGTGTGTGTGTTTTTGTGTGTCATGGACCGGTATCATGTGCTGGCTGGCAGCAGGACTTTACCGGCGCTGAGGCGGAGTCCGAGCAGGGAGCAGGCCATGGTGTATCTGCTCGCTCTGGCTAAAGAGAAGCCGGTGTTTCTCAACAGTGTGGCAGCGCTCATGAAGGTAACCGATGCCGCGGCTAATATTAACAAAGCTCTGCTGCTCTCGGGCCGGATTTAAATAGACGGAGGATGTTCTGTGACGAGGTGTTTGGTTTGATTTGGAAAATACACGCAGTGTTTGGGGAACACTGCGGCCTCCATGTGATCCTGTGGTTACTTGTCATCAACAAGAGGAGCTTTCAGGCTCTCATGCTGCTTTTCTGCCTGGGAAACAAAACTCAGGGTCCCCACAGATCCTTGAAAAGCCTTTAACCCTTTAATAGCTGAACAAATTGTCTTAATTTCTTTCAAAATGATGGTGCGACAACGATGAGCAACTAAACAAGAAACAGCCAAAAAGTAGCATGAAATTGATTAAAAAGTTATAAGAAAATGAAAGGAAAATAAGCCAAAAAGTAACAGTAAAAAACAAACAGAAACTAACCATAATTTAAATATGCAATTAAGATAATAATAATATTAATAAGATAATAATAATACCGTTTTTTGGGATGCCACTGTTATTTAAAAATAATAATAATATTTTTTTAATTTTTTACTTTGACAATTTTGTTGCAGTTTGGGGGACAGTTTTTGCCAAGTTGTTCATTATGTTGTTCCTGTGTTAAGGAAAGAAATTAAACCCATATTCTGAGGTTTCAGAGGTTTAAATGTTCACAAAAGGCCTCTGGATTTGGCACAAGAAAACTGACGACTGTCCAGGTGTTTAAGGGTTAATTGGTCTTAAAAGTGCTAAGACATAAAGGGTTTTTATGGATTTTATTAATCTTTTTTCTGGCATTGCATTGTTTAATCGTTACTTAATTAATAAGTAACTAAAACAGAATTCACAGAATACCACTTGCACTGCTGTCACCCAAAGTCATGTTTTATATCAGAGTAAACATTTGGACATTTTTCCCCTTAACCCTAAGTAATTAGTGTCAGGTCTTTTTATTTCTTTCATTTTCCCCCCAGTTTTGTTATAGTGAAATCAGTCTTACATTTCATTCTGAGTGGCACTGAAAACATTTTAAGACGTCTTAAATTCCTCGTGTGGTAAGCTGTAGGAACCCTGTTACACGTCGATGTTGAGAAATATGTTACGTGTTTTCACATTGTGGCAGGTTAGGTGACGTAACCTGGAGTGTGTGGAAATTTCACTTCTGTAGTTAACCTGAGAGTCAGGTAGAAAATTTGCTGTTTAGGCACATTCAGAAGTGACATAACCAAGTGAATCAGTTATATACACAAAAAACTTTTAGTTTTAATGACTCATTAAGTATATGTAATGAGCCTTCATTGTTCTGACTTAAATGTGTATGTTTAATCCTTTGAAACTTGGAGCAACGTCACTTTTTTGCTGCTTTCACAAGTATTTAAACCTTTGAACCCCGAGCTAATTGGTGTTTTTTTTCCAAAAACATGGAAAAAAGGCAATGAGCAAGTTGGTATTAAATGTTTCACAAACTGCAAAAAATCTGTAGATTTTTTTTAAGCTAGGGAAAAACATTAAAAACAATATTTATAATGATCATAAAATTAAATTTTAAATATCTGTAAAGAAAAAAAAGGTAGACAACAACCAATAACAATAATCTGTAAAAAAAATATTATTATTGATAATAATAATAATAATCATAATAATAATACATTTTAATTGTAATGAACTTTACATTTTGAACAAATCTCAAAGTGCTAAATCTCTTTGCTTTTACATAAAAGACAAATTTTAATTAATCTTTTTACAAAAGATTACATATTAAAAATTATTTTACAAAATTATTACATTTTTACACATTTTATGAGACACAGAATCAAAAATTTCATTATCTAAAATTCTTCCACTTATAATAAACGTGAAAACACTAGAAAAGGTACATTTTAACATGTAATGATGATAACTAAGAACCGGCTGTTTCCATCGAACTTCTGCAGAGAGATAAAAACGGAGGAGCTGAGCTAAGGAATCCTCATTTATCCGAATATGCTAATACATGTAATCGTTGGATGATAAGACCTGACAGAACGAAGTAATAATGCCAGAGTGATTCATCACGGTTTGAGCTTGCTGCAGAGAGGGGTCAAGAGGTCACCGAGTCGCGCTGTGGCTCCGCTGGTGCAGCAGATCGACACGGAGCAGAAAAGCGTTAAATGTTTTTGTAATGATGACGGATACCAGAGATTTTTCTGAAGCAGGAAAACTCAGTTTGCTTCACCCGGGGTTCACTTTTGGAAAGTGACAGGCGGAGATAAATGTTCTTTATAAACATTAAGAATATTTATCATGTATAAGTCATTGCGATGCATTGCGTGTTTTCAACCTTTTGACGTTTGCTGTTCACACTCATCTTTGTCAAGAGGCAAATCCAGTCACAGCAGCTCTCTACGCAGAGGGGACGTCCACCTCGGTCAAGGGGTGTGGGCGATCTTCCTCTGGCACTTTTTTTAACAAATAAGCTCTATTTTGATGTGTTTTAATCACTCTGGCACCTTATTTAAATTCAAAGTACAGAAAATTTCACAGTGTGAATTTCTTTATTTCTATTGTGAAATAAATGGTTGGTGGTGAAAAAAATGAAAAAAAATTGAAATAATTATAATTCTTTAACATAAATTTAAACATATAATTGCAATAATGAATATTTTTTCTGGACATTTTTACCTTTTTTTTTTTTTTTAATTTCCCCTAATTTTCATGTCTATTTCTTGTAACCTTTTACTAAGTTTTGTTGTAATTTGTTGGACATTTCTTGCCAATTTGCTCGCTGCCTTTTTCCCCCATGTTTTCGGAATAAATCAAGAAATCATATCTGAGGAGGAGCTAACGCCCGAAACGTCACACGTGCGGAAGTAATCTGATAAATTTTCATGGGAGCATGCACTAGTGTACAGACTTTATTTATTCTTTCAAATCTATTTCTGCTCGGTCCAGCATCTAGTTTTTAGCACTTTCGGATGTGCGCGCTGCTTGAACTTTTCTCGATATAAATCAAACCAATTTCAAAGGGTCAACAGTTTGTAAAAGGAATCTGAACGCAGCACAAGAAAACAGATGTGACTCCAGGTTTTAAAGGGTTAACTGACTGAAGGAAAAACACAAAATGCAGTCGATGAACTTCTGCTATATTGTTGCTTAAACTGACCATCTGAATGCTAAGATTGAGCATAAAACGTGTGGAAAAGTCGGTGCAGTCGGGTTTTCTGATAGTAAACATGCATAATAATGGACACAGGTCGTCACCTGGCCGTGAGCTCCAGGCGTCTGTCTGCATCCTCCAGTTTGTCGTCTGGGTAACTGTTTGCGTGGTGCTGCTGTTTACTTTGGCTAATGTGCTCTCTAAATCTCCTCTGGCTAAACAGTCTCACATGTACAGTACAGCGGTGCACTACTGCACCAACCAGCTGCTGTTGACTCACAGTTTTTGGGGGTGGATATTGATATTTAATCTCATAATTTCTTGTGCACGGCAAATTGTTTGACTTAACAAAGCTGATGTAACTGGCTGCAGATCTTGCAGACTCCGGTTTTATCTCCACCCTGTGACAACAATCAAGCCATAAGCCCGCTTATTATTGGCAGCGGTGTTTAGCGAAAATTCGACTCCCATCTATCCTTTAATCACTGTATCTAGTCTTTGATGCTCTCCTCTCTGCGCTGGAAGTGTTTGACATGATAATTGGAAGCCGGTCGTCACTTTTGAGAGACTCCTCCGGGGTTTGGATCCCAGTTGAAGGGGGAGCTTCAGCGGTTTAAATGCCGGCCGCCCCCACCGGGAGCGCAAAACTCCACAGTTTCATCTTGAGATCAGTGGCAGTGACATCAGCGCGGAGGACCACCGGCTTATTATTCAGAGAGGTTGGCTCCCTGCTTCTTGTCCTCGTCCCCCTGCCTGGCTTTGATGCCTGTATGTTCCACAGGGGGAGGAAGAAGAAGCAGCAGCAGAAAATAAAAAAAGGATCTCTTGTTAGGATCATCTGTTTGTTCCTCCTCTGGGACCTGAACACCACAAACCCCCCAAGGATCCGGGTCTGATCATGAATGGGGTTTGTTTTGCAGACTGTTACGGAGCCCCGCAGATATATGTAGAGAATAAGGCTTTGTTGAACTTTCTCCGGTGTACTCTCCGAATACTATGAGATTTCTGTTTACGCCTGTGACGTAGGCGAGCGCGGCAAAGAAGAATATGGCTGTACGCTTATAAAGTAACTGCTCTGATCAAAGGTACACAGGCGGGGAAATGGCCCCGGGGCGCTCGGGGAGGAGGAGGGGAAGAGGAGGGGGAAACATTAAAGGGCATGAGAGAAAACAGGAGACAGCGACTCTCTGGGGAGCGAGGGAGACATGAGGAGGAGATGCTGACTGCTGGGAGGATGAAAATAAGGAAAGTAAAGAGTAAAAAGAGGAGACCAAACTGACTAAATGAGGAGAAACTGACTGAGTGAGATGTAGGATGTCACATTTGAAAACTGTCTGCATGAGAAGGAATCAGTGGGATTATTTCTTAATTGCTGCAAAACGACATTGTTGCACCCGTTAAAACACAAAGATGAGAAAAAATACTACATAAAGAGTTAAAAATTATGCTTTAACTTTACAAAGACGGAATAGCATAGTCTTCATCTTACTTATTAAATGTTTAATTCACAAGCAAGTAAAGACACCCTGCCCAAATAAATACTCTCTTGGGTTTTTGCATTATAGTCTTTCCTGATCTGGTATGAACAGCAGATTATAGAAGCTATCGATAACTGACAATACTGAGCCAGTTTTTTTGTTTGTTTTTTTATTCAGTTTAGGTGCAATGTTAGCAGAGAGCAATTTCACCATTGACCAACAAATACTTGCTCTAATTTTGAGCAGATTATTTCCTGTGAATATTGCAGCTTCAGCTACTTAATCACTAACTCACTCAGTCACTCACTCACTCATTCATACACTCACTCATACACTCACTCATACACACTCACTCACTCAGTCACTCACTCATTCATACACTCACTCATACACTCACTCAGTCACTCACTCATTCATACACTCACTCATACACTCACTCATACACACTCACTCATACACACTCAGTCACTCACTCACTCTCTTACACAAACAAGCACTCACCCACTCTCTCACTCATACACTCACTCATTCATACACACACTCATACACACTCACTCACTCACTCATACACTCACTCACTCATACACACACACTCACTCAGTCACTCACTCACTCTCTCACCCAAACACACACTCACTCACTCTCTCACTCATACACACTCACTCACTCATACACTTAATCACTCACCCACTCACTCATACACAACCACTCACTCATACACTCCCTCACTCACTCACTCATACACACTCACTCACCCACTCACTCACCCACTCATACACTCACTCATACACACTCACTCATACACACTCATACACTCACTCACTCACTCACTCACTCATACACTCACTCACTCATTCACTCATACATACACACTCACTCACTCACTCATACACACTCACTTGCTCACTCACTCACTCACTCACTCATACACATTAACTCACTTGCTCACTCACTCATACACACTCACTCATACACTCACTCACACACACTCACTCACTCGCTCACTCACTCACTCATACACTCACTCACTTACTCACTCACTCATACACTCACTCATACACACTCACTCACTCACTCACTCACTCACTCACTCACTCACTCACACACACTCACTCACTCACACACACTCACTCACACACACACACTCACTCACTTGCTCACAGAGTTTTGCATTTATAGGGCTGGCCCCACATGCTGCGATCCAGCCAGAATGTGCTAACAGTCTTACTCCTGTGTTTAATGTGCCTCATATGTCGACTGCTGTGACCTGACAAGTCACAGTTTTATAATCATGTGATCAATTTTGTATTTGCACAAACAGTTGATTTTTTTTACATGAAATTGCCAAATTTTAAACAATACGTAAACAGTATTAAAGCAGCAGCTTCAGCTGTCTTTATCAAACCCAGTGGTCCTGACAGCCACCCCCGGGGTGAGACTCGGAGGACTGTGGAATGTGTGAACCGGTGTCTGGGGGTGGATGCAGGCTGGAGCTCGGAGATCTCTGGGAACCAGGCATTCCTCCCCAAACCTGCGGTTGTCTGGAAGTCTCACCCCCTCCCCTCTGATAGACACGGAGTCTAGAGGACTTTCAGCCCGCCTGCACTCAGCCTTTTCAGAAAATCTCACGTGTTATGGGATTAACATGAGCTGTTAATGTTGCAGCCAGAACAACCTGCCTACTGTAAAGGTTCATTGCTTTACTTCTGACGAGTAAACCTGACAGTTAATACATGAAAAGCGTAAAACTCCAGTTAATTATTATTATTTGCTTGAATCACTGAACTCAACAGGCTTATATACAGGCTCTTAATTCCTGTTACACAAAACTTGCTCAGCAAAGATGGAAATACAGTCAAATTTTTCATTTAACCTTTTGAGTGACAACAAAACAAAAGAAGACGTGACCCAGAGGTTAACAAGAAATCTGTGAAAAATACAAGAAAATTACCTGAAAATTTGAAAAAAAAAGAAATTACAGAACAATTAGGCAGAAGAATGAGAAAGGGCGCTAACAGGCGCAGCAAATTATTATTGTATTTATTTATTTATTTATTTTTTGAGCACGACCAGCGGCGCCCCTCGTGCGTGTGGTGCTCTTGGCGACCTCCTATATCTCCTCTGCCAAGGGCCTCCCTGGACAGTGTATTTCCTCCTTGTTCACTGATGATCTAAATAAGTCACTAAATGTTTCTCTCGTTGCCGCTGAGAGGGTCCGATAAAGTCGGCACGTCAGTATTCCTCTCCTCCCGTCACCCTGGGTCCTTAGATCGTCTTCTTTGTTTGTTTTTGGACGTGGAAATGTTGTTTTATTGCATGACATCCGTAACAGTGTCCCCTACACTACAGTGAAAACATTGATTGACGGAAAATGGCGGGGAAAGAGTTAAAAATAGAAAAAGAAACAATGGGGGAAACCCTGCAGCTGACTGATGACGTGCTGTGGACTGATTCAGCAGCGCAGCAGGCAAAATCAAAGCAATTTATGCTTATTATTATCGGCTCTGTATGTCGGCCAAAAGTTTTATTATCGGAACTATCGGTATGACATCATAGGTCCCGTTATCGGGCCGATAATTCTCGTGCGTCCCTAATATATACATATTTGTATATATTAGAGAACCTCGATTAAAATGAAATGCATAGCAAAAGTTAAGTTTCACACCAAGCCAGTAAAGAGGACTGGGAGTTTAACTGGGACTGGGCTTTTATTTGAAGTTTTATGGTATGGAGATTTTCAGTGTTTATGTGTTCTGTATATACAGGAAGGCTCAGAGTCAGTTGGTGTGTAGACGTGGACATTAGTGGAGAATCATCAAAGGAAACATCGTCTGCGTTCACAGATGGTTATGAAATATTACCCCAGAGTATGACCGCACTGGTTCTCAGGGTGTTTAGCAAACACGGCTGAACTAAGCTGTATTTGTGTGTATCACATTGTCGGTGGTTTCAAACTTGTGACTTGGCTTTTCTCGCTGAGGCTGTTTCTACTGCTAACAGATAGAGATCAGCTTCCTTTGGACGAAAACATTATATTTGATGATTAACTCCTAAAAACATAAACATAAACATAAAACATAAACACTCAGTTGGCATAATTCCAAAAAGGAGCCAGTAAACCCACATTTATCAATGCTACAATACGTATCAATACTAATTTTGGCTTGTTAAAAGTCCTTATATAAAGGGTTAAACACATTTCAGAGTGCAACAGTCATAGAAGCTGCAGGTTTTCTGGCGGCTCTCCTGCACATCTTATCTAATGGAGGTGTTACAAAGGGTGTCGTGTGTGAGCATTAATTGGCTCAGGTGTGAAAGAAGAGCTGGAGCAGAGTCTACGCCATCAGGTGATGAGACGCAACCTCTAGTGACTTTATGCCTTTGTTTGAAAAGACAGTTCAGGCAAGAGGCCAAACCTCAAGAATTCATATGCTAATTATCGCAAAATTTCACTCAAATAAAATGATAAAGTGATAAAAACACTTTTCTTGTCATTTCTCAACATCATAACTCAGGAGCAGAAGGGGGGGTGTGTGTTTGTCTGGTGTTTGTCGTGATAAATCTCTCTCTCAGTGCTCTGTGCTCCTCTGCAAAAATAGTCTCTTAGTGACGACACATGTTCTTTCACCGAAAATAATTCACTGGCATCATGTATGTCAATATAGTGAGAATTTCCATTTTCACCCAAAAATGCACTTAATGTTTTTTTTTAATTTTTTTTTTAAATTCCCTGAAAGTCTTCCCTATGCAAATTATACGAGTCTGGACAGACGTGGATGTAAACTGCAACGTCAGTGGTTGGCGCCTGTATGGCGGATGCTTTTATACATCTTTTTATACAGTTTTCTGTTTTCGTATTCAGCTGTCTTTGTTTTGAATGTTTGCCCTCAAATACATTTATTTGTACATAATTTATTAGAGTCACTCTATAGTTAAACTTTGTATCTCTTCACAACTAACTCCTCGGTGTTCATTTTCTGCATGTATTTATAAAAATAGAAATATGTTTTCCAGTCATTAAATTTAGCCTTGTGATACCTGCTGATGCCCTAATGACGTTCACGAATGACTCGCACTGTGCCCGCGAGCCTGTTTTGGCACCAGTGTTGTACATTTGAAATCTGTTCTCGCAAGCTATTTTTGAGCAAACTGGTTTGATTTCTTTCAGAAACATACGGAAAAGAGGAATGACCAACATGGCAAAAAATTGCAATAAATTTTACCTCAAAATTAGTTTTCCAATAGAGGGGTGGATAATTAGAAAATATGTCCAGAAAACTAGATTTTATGTAAAATTATGTTATAAAAATGTTAATATAATAAATAAAATGATATAATATAATATGTTTTTTATTTATTATTTCTTATTTTTTAGATTATTTAGAAAAAAGGGCAACATGTTCCAAAAACTATACAATATAATAAATAAATTTAGATAAAATAATAGAATAAAGTAGGTTTTTTGGACTGTTTTTTAGATTATTAGAAAATAATTTAAAAAATATGGAAACTTGTCCAGAAAACTATATTTCTAATTATACAAATTTTATGTTTAAAATCATGTCATATAAAAATAATATAATAAAATATGTAGAATAAAAACTCAAATATATTTTATTTTCATCACTTTTTTAAGGTTATTTTTGTTTTTTTCTTGCTTATTTTCCGGAAATTTTCTTTTTTTTCGCTAACTTTTTGCCATGTTGTTTTCAGTGACTTGTTGCCTTCCTCCTATTTCTTTGAAAGAAATGTAAAATAATTTGCTTAGGTGTCAAAGGGATTAAAATACGACAAGTAGAGATAGTTTTTTCACACCTGACATATTCTAATAGTAAAAACAGCTCAGATTCGTATCCACACGAAGCCTTTTGGCTGTAAGAAGTGTCTCTAAACAGCAGATGACTGAGCGTTGCCGTGGCGCTCTGTCATTATGACCCTCTGATCCTGGTGGAGGACGGGGGTTTGTTGTGATGGTGGTGTCACGGAGGGGGTGGTGGGAGGTTGTACTGCCTTTTAAAGGCCAGTGTTTGTTCATCTGTCTTTTGGCCACGCTGCGCTGGCTCGAATGTGTGCCTCATTTCAAGGTTTGAGCTGTTACTTCTCACAGTGTCCATCATGAGAGTGAGTAAACCCACATTTTCATTCTGTATTTCAGGGTCCAGGTGCTTTTTTGAAAACAGATTTTAATGATACAGAAACATCTCTTTATAGGCTATTTTATATAAATCAGGGGAACTTTTTCTTAGTCGTTCACCAGGGCAAACCAGAGAGGCCTGTATTTGCTTTTCACTATTGTGGAATCAGCCTGTTTTTCAAGTCAAAATCTCCCTGTTCTGGGACATGGAAGCTTGGCGTCTGGTAAAAAGGTTTGGATTAACACACTGATGTACCACCTTGTTCCTTCCCAGCCAGCTCTAGGAGCCCTGAGGGACCCGGTCCTTAAACAGAGACCCAGACTCTTATAAACGAGGAATTTTTAGAGCCTGTGGAAGCCACAACCTCTCAACATAAAAATTCCTCTGGCATTAAGAAGTCCCAAAAACACAGAAAATATAGGATTCAAACCAATCTGTCTACATGATCAAGAGCATAATTTGAGTGCACTTTGCAAGTGTCAGGCGTCAAATTTGATGCTGCGTCAAGTTGATTTATGTCGAGGCTAAACGCATTTAATGGTAAGAAAATGTGTCTGTGATCCTGCGACTCATCCATACAGGTTTGGTCGCCTCGAGGCTGTCTGGCAATCAAACGAGACAATGATAGCGCCGGCACTCAATCAGCTTTCTTGACAAAAAAAAAACGAGACGGGGCGTCAGAGAGCTCGCCGGTCTAATCTGTGTGGATGTTCAAGCAGATGTTGAGTGGGAGGACTCACGAGTGGTTGTAGACTTGCCAGTAAATGTTGGAAGTTTGACTTCTCTTGAACATGTTCAGCAGTGCTCTTCGGCCCAAAGGGGTCTTTTACTCCCACCCGCTCAGTTAAAAGCTAACTGGTCCCAGATTACAGGTTAGAGCTAATGGTGGGGCTGCAGCGCCTAATCATGCAGATGCTCCCGCAGTGGGAAGATGCAGCAGGGCATTTACTCGTGGGTGAAATCCAGTTTGCTGCCAAGTGTTCCTACACAAACAGGAAACAGATTTGGCCTAAACCAGAGCTTAAAGTAGCACGGAGCTTATTGGCTCCAAAATCTTGCCCTGGTGACGCGGCCTTGACTGATATTTTTGGTTTGAATTGCAACTTATGTGAGTATTCAGTTAAAATTTCACTTTTTTATACCAAAACAAATTCTGTAACAGTATAAATGTTGATTTGATTTTGTCATGATTGTAGCTGAAACTAGAATGAAATACAAAAAAGAGATGCGCCAAATGATTATTTTCATTGTTGATTGAACTTTTGAACCTTCAGCATATTGGTTACATTTGTTTTTCCAAAAACATGCAAAAAAGGCAATGAGCAACTTGGTGAGAAATGTTACACAAATTTCAAGAAATTAGTAGATTTAGAAAATTATTGTAAAAAATGTCCAGGGATAAAAGAATAAAGCCAGGAATAAACTGTATTTATAATGATCATAATTAGATGTTTAAAAATATATTACAGAATTATTATAATTTTTCAAGCACTTTTTCTGTGTTAGTTTATTTTTGTAATTTTCTTTAATTTTTTTCTGGGCTTCAAAGCATGTTACACTCCCTGCTATGGAGCAGTCACAGACTTTATACCCTATGACATTTTACAAATTTGAGTTTTAGCACTTGAGGTTTTCGTGTTTACTAATATTTTCAGGCTTTCTTAGTCGTAGTGATGACGTGAGCGTTTTGAAACGGGCCGTAGTTCCCCTTTAAGCTCACAGTGCTGCGTAGCTGGTGTTTCTCTGCAGACTTCAGAGACGCTGTGTCTGCAGCAGAGGGGTACAGCGGCAGACAGCAGCTGACATTTAGAGTTCAGAGGCCACCCTGTCGGCCTGGACCGCCAGGGCCCCCATAGGTGGGCTGACCCCTCATAGTGACAGCTGGACAACCGGTCACAGAGTCTGACTCCCATGCAGCACCCGGGGGAGAGGCCAGTATGAGCTCCTGTGTCGTTTCAGAGCTCAAACAAGTCATGACAAACTCCATGTGTGCTCTTACTGAGCCTGAGACCGGGTGGAGAGTGTTCCTGCGGGTTAGACTGGGTTTTGTACTGGTATTATGTTGCTGCTTATCAACCAAAATTTTGAGCTGGAGTTTGTTATATTCCAAATTCTTAATATTGACAGAGAGATTTTCATTGTTATTGTGAATGCATGTTGGTTCCATATATCGGTTATTGGTCTCATTAACTACTAATAATCTGTATCGGCCCTGAAAAACCAGTATCGGTTGCCCCCTTGTGTAAATGCCTAAATGTTTAATCAAAAGTGAAACCTTCAGCATTGTATACATGCCATGTTCCCAGCAACTTTTTTATTATAAAGTCAAGTAAAAATTTAATAGAAAAGATGAATGAATGAATGAATTAATTAAAAAAAAAAAAGCTCACTGATGTTTTACAAAGTAAAAGTTCCTTCTATGCTGACACTTTCTTTTGTTAATTATGTTTGTTCATGAATTTCTCCTGCCAGGTGAGAACTCTTTGCATCTGATTAAGTCAAGTTTGTCATCGTGAGCATCACTCCCGTTCGATCATTTATGTAAAAATCGAGAGCTCTGTTTCTTCAAACAACAGCGTTCTCATTTTAGCGCAGAGCATCAGATTAGACAGACGAAGGCACCCAAAATATAAAACAATGTTCTGTCAGCGTCAGGCCCGTTTTCTGATCCTCTGTTTACGATTTGCTATCTTCAGATTGTCATCAGACGCTGGTTTGGCCCCATAACACCACACACACGCACGCACGCATGCACACGCACACACACACACACACACAGGAAATGAGGTAGAACATATTGTGTACCATGACTGGAGGTTACCTTCTTTTTTTTTACTTTGTTATTATTGAGGTTTGTGAACAATAACAGGTTCAGACATGAAACAGATCAAATGGTTGCAGTTCAGTATCACATCTTTTCAGCCTTTAGTCCCCCAACATATATATCACTTTCAAACACAGGCCGATGATAGCTGATGTGTTGCTTATTTGTGATAAAATCCAATATTTTTGTATTTTTCTACAGGAGAGACAAAGACTAGAGACCATCCTGAACCTCTGCGCTGAGTACAACAAAGGAGAGAGCACCGGCCTGGACCCTCTGGGCTCAGGAAGGACAGGTTTCCCCGGAGGACTCGCAGATGGCATGGGGCGGAGACCGTCCATGGAGAACGTCCTCGGAGGGACAGCGTCCTCGGCCACGCTTCGCCTGCTGCAGAGACAGAGAGAGAGCGACGAGGAGAACCTGAAGGAGGAGTGTAGTAGTACAGAGAGCACTCATCAGGAGGTGAGGACATCTCCTGCTCTCAGCTCAGCATCCGCACTGCACAATGGAGACAGACAGGTCAGAGGGAACGCTTCTTTCCCAAAAAAAAGACGCTCTCTGCATGCCGCTGCAGGACCAGCATGTGCAAATAATGTGCTTGGCTTTGCTAAACCAGTGTTTCTTTAAACCCTTTGAAACCTGAGTGAATGGCTTGATTCCTTTCACAAACATGGGAGGAAGGCAGTGAACAACACAAGAAATGACCCCAAAATTACCAAGAAACTACGAGAAAATAACCTGAAAATTAGTCAAAATAATAATAATAATAATAAATCTCCACTGCCTGCATGTCTGCAGCTGCAAAGAGTTGCGTGAAAATCAAGAGCCCTCACTCAGCAGCAAAATCTGGTGACCAAAACATCCCCAGAAGTACACTGCATGGAAATAAAACATGACTGCTCGACTTGAAGCAGTCTCAGTCGACTGAGGGTCTCCGACTGATGATTCGAGTCTCCGGCTTTCAGGGTTGGCCCCAGTTTCAACAGTTTCAACGCGGTCCTGTTCAAATACAACATGAGCTCACAGATTCATCCGCTTTAGGTTGTAAACTTTATGAACATCAAATCCAGGAACACCAAATCAATAGTTTTAGCTTTGTGAAAAGCTCCACTTTTCAGCTCCACTGTAATAATAATGTTAATAATAATAATAACTTTATTTATATAACACTTTTAAAAAGGTATGTTTACAAACAGATAAAGCAAAGGCAGGAACTCAATGAATGATAAAATAAATGTCTTGAAAAGTCAAACAAAAAGGCAAGAACAAACTGCGTATACAAAAGAAGAATAAATCAAATAAAACAGGTAGATCTGGAAAGGCAAGTACTAAATTAATAACATTTTATTTTTTTAATGTGAGAATAAAAGCAATACAAGATAATAAAAATAATAAAAGAAGACTTTCTACTAGACTGTGCAGTTACTCAGACAGGCAGACAGATGAATCATGAGCCGAGTCACCGCCTGATGGATCCTCTGTTAATAACTTTGCTGCCAGGATTTTAAACTGCACTTTGCTCTGAAACTCTTTGCTGATGGCAACAGGCAACTTATGACAAACCCTCAGAGCTTCAGAGTACTTGAACTGTTCTTTTTCCAGAGTGTCAGGGTGCACAAAGTCGCTGTTATTATCGAGAATTTAGTTTCACACAGATGCGAATGTGCTGTTATCATCAGCTTGTTATGTATGTTGAACTCACACAGCCTCAGTCAGTACGTTTATATGATGTTAGAAAAAGTCGAATTATTGTGTTAGTCCGACAAAAACTGGACTTTTAAAATACATCTAAACATGTTAGTGTGACTGAAATCGGACTAAACTGAATTTCTCAAAATCAGACAAAAACACCCAGATAATGTAAACACCTCAGCTGGACTTTAACCAGACCAGGTGTTCTGTGCGTGCTCTTAGTCGCCATACCGGCCTCCATCACTGTTTACAGATAGGGACTGTTCATTAATTATGAGGGGGGAAGGGGTGCTGCAAAGTGTAAGCACTAGGGAGGGACTTGTGTTTTTAATTTTGGCTTAGGTAAGGGAAATAAAACTTGAAAACGTAGTATTTTATATTTGTTTTAAATAAAAGCCACAGTCCAGGCGCGCCCCTCCTCTGATAAATAAAGCACAGTCCCTCAACACCGTCACAGAAGCTAAGCGTGTCCTGCTGTGGGCGTGGCCGCAGCAAAACATACTTTAGCCGCCTAAAAAAATCTGTGTCAATATCATCACCGTTCTCAATGGAGTCTGGGGTTTTTGATAGAACGGCTTCAAATCTCTGTGGGAAGGTAAAACTGTGGAAATATATTATAATATCAATGAAGGCAGAATTTGATCAGTTTGATTATATTTACGTGATGCAGCGTTTTTTTACTCAGACGTTACTGTAAATAAACAGTTGTGATGGTGATTGGGTCTGTATCATAGACTGTATAAATGATAAAGGTTTATAGCAGCTAGCTAAAAGTAGCATGTCTCTGCTGTGGAGGAGTCAGACGTACTTCCATAAATAAATTGATTCTCCCCCGGTGCTTTTATATTTGGACAAGGACAGTAGTCCAATTAAATGACCTAATTGAGCGTTAACTGTAGCTCAAATAAACTGTGCGTGTAAACGTACTGAGTGCATGACCAGAAATTAACGAGCGGGAGGTAAAAAAGGTGTTCAATAATGCAGTAACGTCTGTGCAAACATGAAGCATGAAGTTGCATGATTGTAAATATTTTTTGTATTTGTGGAAAAAAGTCTGCACGAGAACACATCAGCTACAGTCAGCTCCTTTCTGATCCTTAATTTCCCGTTTATTTGCATTTTGGGCCGTTTGTGGGAGGCATACAGCATTCAGTTTTTAATGTTGCTGCTGCATGAACCTCATTTATCAGTCGCCTCCTCTCTGTGTTTGTTTGTCTGTTTCTTCTTCTGCGCCATTATCCAGCCATTTTAAGTCGATTGGAACTGATCATTTTTTCATGTGGGAGGCTTGAAAATCCACCGTAACTGGGTTTGGAGACATTAATTTTCCACCCGAGGCACATAAAACTGTTAAAGTAATAACAATAATCATAGAATACGTTCACTGATACGGGTACGTGAACAGATGAGCACGTAACAGTACAGAAAGTATAAGTCAAGTCAACTTTATCCAATAGAGCGATTTTTTTTTCTCCCCCCTCTTCCTCTGGCTTCTCTTCATCTCCTGAAAGCCTGACCTGCTGCGTTCTCTCTCCCTGCAGCACGAGGACTCGTCCAGCTCAGGCAGCGCAGGTCGTCAGGAGCTGGGTTACCTGGAAGACGAGCGGGTTCGCGTCCTCGCTCGGATCGATGAGCTCAAAAGCCGCCTGACAGAACTGGAGCAACAACTCCAGGAGTCCAAACAAGAGGTACAGAGAGTGGGAGCTCACAGATGTGACTCTCAGGCTTACACCCAAAATAAAAACTACATTTTTACATGGAAGAGAAGTTTCCGCAGCACAAGCAGATTATGGTCACAGCATCCTTACGATGAGGTTTTACTCTGTGAGTTAGGGAAGGGAATCGTTAATTTCAATTGAAATTTATTTGCGCAGTAAAAACAAAACAGGAGAACAACAGCATAATAAGAGCAGATTGTGCAGGTGAGATACAGAAAAGAGAATCTCACCTCAAAATGAATTTCAAAAACAAATACAGAATCGGACAGTATCAAGAAATAAGCACAAAAGACACAGGATCAATAAAGTACACTTAAAAGGCCGTTTAAGAAATAGCAGAAACATAAAATAAATGAAAAAATGCACTGAGGGTGTTATGATATCATTATCGAGACTCCTTAACGATCAGAGTCTGTATCGATACTTAATGTTTGTAACACAACTGGTTTTGCTTTTATTGCTTAACAAGTGACTGTTTTTTATATTGCTGGGATTTCTTACACAAAAAACTGTATTGTTGAAGTTTCTTCCCAAAAACGAAATTTTCTTGATGTTACATTTGAACACATCACGATGACGTTTTATTAACCTTTGCCTAAAAGTCTCTTTATTGAGCCGGCTTAGAACACATCACAACGAAACCTTATACAATCTCGTTTATTTAGCCAATTACCTTTTATTCTGCTGATTTCAACGCATATTTCAACACTGATCACTATTTTTACCTGATGGGACTCGCTAAAAAGTTTGGGTGTGTTTATCACTGCTGCTGTTAGTTTTTTTTTTCTTGCTCCGTCCCTATTTGTGGGGGCCTGGAGGCTGATATTAGGCTCGCAGCTCACCGGTGACTCTTTGGTCCGCTCGTTCAGGCAGAGATGGAGCGCGCTTTGCTGCAGGGCGAGAGGCAGGCGGAGCTCGACCAGATAGAGGCCGAAACGGACATCATCACTCAGCTGCAGCAGAAGCTGGACGAGCTGGAGAGCGCCATCCAGAGGGAGAAAGACAAGGTACAGAGAGCCGTGGGTGATTTAAACGCTTTATTTGAATCCACCGATACACACAAGTGGATTCAAATATCTGCTGAGGTTATGTTGATTTTTAGGAAAGAGAGAAAACACACACACTACACTCACTGCCTGTTCTTTTTCTTCTCTGGTTTCTTACATCCCCTGCTGGTCCGTCACTGTTGGTGTCCTCACATGAGTCGGTATCACTGTCTGTTCGACACGTTTAAATCTTTAAGTCAAGAATGTTTGATACAGACAATAACAGCCATATAAAGGGCTGAATGAAGGACTGGATTGGTCTCCTTGGGTTCCCTCCTCTGCATGTTTCCTCCTCAGTGGCTTTCAGGTCGAATCTTATCGCTGTTCTCCTCAGCTGGACTCCGCTGACTAACTGACATCCATTAACCTCTAATCCTTCCTCTGCTTCTTCAGCACTCACAATGATCTCTCGTCCACTGTGCTCACCTGTTTCCTCACTGTCTGCATGACAGACCCTGTGGGCCAGGAAACCCGTCCTCCTGTGGCTGTTTGGGCTCTGTAGTCTTTGGTTCTGTAGTGCACGGGTCCTGAAAGAGACTTTAGATAAGGTGTGATGGTAGTGGACAAGGGAAAACTACAAGCATGTTCTTCACCCTACCTGCATCCACCACATCTAAACTGTAAGCGAGACAGAAAGCTCATTTAGCATCTTGACTTTTGGTTCTTTAAATTTGTTTTAATATCAGCTCTTGTAAAAGTACCAAAGTCAAATGTTTTTGTCTGTATTTTCCAAGTGTTCCTGAGAGGCTCCCAACAAAATGTGAAGGTGTTATTCATGATTGTTATATTAAAGAATAATGCTGCCTTCACGTTCTGCTCGGTAATATCATACTTATCGTATTTTTGAGTTACGACCACGTGTATGGCCCTCTAGAGTGGTGGGAAATTGGGAAATCTCAGCAGCTTGTGACTTGCAGGGGGGATAATTGACTTTCATTTACAGCTGATCAGATCAGACCAACGAATGAGAGAAGCAGCTGCTGCAAGTGAATGCAAACTTTTAGACCCACCAGAATGAACGGTTACGTTTTACGTACACCGTGCCCGATGTTCTGCTGCTCCATCTGTGCCCAGAGTACGGTCTGCACTCCAAGAGTGTGCCATGAATAACCAAATGGTATAAAAACTACGACCGTGCCGCTAATGAACCGTCCAGCTCCAAAACTAGAAACTCATTTTGGGTTGGCAGATGTTTTAAACGTGGTGGGCTGCCACAAATGCATGAACCCTGCATGTTTTAAAGGTAATGCAGAGGCTGAAGAAGCACTCAGATCCTCCTCTTCAGTAAAGTGGTAATAACTGTGTGGGCTCTTTGTTGATTTGTTGCACAGCGACACTTCTTGTTGGTGCTACGGGCGGCACTTGACGCATGTCATATGACACTGTGGCGGCAGTGTGTTTTTAGCTTGAGACTACCCTTTTCTCCAAAGACACAGGACAGAGCCCTGCCGTTTATTTCAAATAAAAACTCCTGTCAGTGCTGGCAGTCCTGAAAGGTGTCAGCCTTTACAGTTTGACACGTCAGAGTGAAGAAAGTATGCCTTTGGTTTAAACTGGAGCAGCACCAAAGAGACGTGATGTCTCTTTGGTGGAGAGCAACTGAGACGGCGTCACTCCTGACAGACTTTGCTCGGGATTATAAATAAAGAGCTTAGAAATGCTGTGGGACCAATAAATGTCAAGTAAATTATGGGCCAATTTTCCTCAGCTCATTGACGTTTTATTTGTAGGAAGATTTACGGATTCTTTCAGGATATTTACAGCCAATATTTGTCAGTGAATTTAGCAAATCCTGGAAGACTTTCTAATGTTTTTATTGCTTCAAATTAAACTAATTGGATTGTATTAGAAAAATTAGAGTTTGAGTGATGTTTTGTGGCTATTTTAAGACCATGTTCCCTCTGTAAATCCCCGACCACCAATCGTAACATCCCAGCAGTTCTGCACCTACTTCCTGCGCCCTGCTGAGCCTTAAAGATCTGTCCCAACGTGTCTGTTGCTAACACCTCACAGCTTTTTATTTGCATGGCGTGGATTTTGAGCAGTGTGTTTCTCTCTCTCTCTCTCTCTCTCTCTCTCTCTCTCTCTCTCTCTCCTCGTCCATCCATCCTGTGTGTGGGTGTGTGTCGTGTCTTTCTAGGAGAGGGCTAATGTTGAGGCCGAGCGCCGGGCCCTGCAGAGCCTCCAGGAGGGCTACGCTGAGTTGGAGAACCAGCTTCATAACTGTCCCGAGTCCCTGCGGGAACAGTTGCAGGAACAGCTCAAAAGGGTGGGTCGCCAGTCCAACAGAAGCACCTAGAACCCCCCCGCCCCACCTACAGACTTCAGTCTGCAGAACCCCGCCCCTTTGAAACTACAAAACCAATCCATCACTGCACGCACACGCACGCACACAGTCACATCACCACCCAAAATACTCCTAGTGAGTGTAGCATCAGCTCGTCCCTCCAGCCTCCACACAGCAGCGTTAACTTCTAAGCTGCAATTTAAGTACATTTGCCCGACGCACAGAAGCAATATTTGGCATAAAGCACCCATTTGTATTTGGTCTTACAATAAAAGTACAGCATTGTTTTATCAAGTAGCACCAAGTCCAAAGTGTTTGCATTAGTAAAGATCCTGCATTGTAAACTGCTGATGGACTGAACGATGGACTGTAAATGATTAAATTGAACAAAGTTTATTTGGCTTAAAGGGAAAAAAAGGGCTAAAAACATAATCTGCTGTCCTGCAGATGATACTTGCATTCTGTAAAGTTTATCCAAAGGCAGAGATCTGTTTTTAAGGTATAATGTTCGTTTATTTATTTTTGGGTGGGGGGTTAAATAATCAACCTTGAAGGACACAGAATGAGGGTGTAACAAGTTTTCTATCCGGCACAAAGTTTGCCAGCCTGACGACTCTAAACCCCTTTTTCCTCACTCGCACTGCTCCTAAGTCTTAGCAGAGCAGCATATGTGCCTCAGCACATGCCATCACACATAGTGCTACAGGCACCTTTGACCCTTCAGCAGGGGCCCACTGCATATGGTTTTAGACACACACACACACACACACACACACACACACACACACACACACACACACACACACACACACACACACACACACACACACACACACACACTCAGTGTGTTTATAAGAAGCTCCCACACAGACGTGCTGTTGCCACAAGATGCAGGAATTTAGCCTCCTCCTCACCACACCTACATGCTATAGAAACCCTCAGGTCAATGCTCACACTCACACACTCTCACACACACACACACTCACACTCACACACACACAAACACACACACACACCCACACACACACACCCGGCTCCTGGTCCGTGCAGCTGCTGGTGATACATTTTGGTAAAATGTGCGACACAGTGACGCTGCACTTGCATGTGTGACTCTGATCTGCATCTCTTCTGTGATTTGTTGTGGCTCGCATAATTTGTATAACTGCTGACTAATCAATTAACATAGGCCCTGACTAGATCCATTCTGTCTCCCCTCGCTCTCATGCTGTGACTTCTCTCCTCTAAATGAATGCTGTTGTTTGGAAAAATCGTTTTTTACGAGTGAGAATAGTTATTCCAGGCTGCGTTTATTTGTTGACAGCGATGCTCTGCGTGCAGAATCAGACCATGACGCTGCATGTCGAGCTATCGTCTTTATTTAATTTGTTGTGCTCACATTGAGTGAGAAAGTAAAGCTTGAATCAGTGTTTATTGCAGGGATTTCAGGCTGCACAAGCACACTTCACCTCTCGACATGAAACAGAAGTTGCTCCCAAGGTTTTGAGACGCCCACAGTAGATGTTTGACACTTTGAGTTCTTTGTTCTGGTTTTGACCACTTGAAAAAATGAGTCACATTCATCTCAGTCTGCATGTCGGCGAATTGACATTGCAGGCTGTCGGGTCCTTTGCAAGCGCTCCAAAGATTCTCAAGAGCTCATAGACTCAAATACTCGTCTTTCTGCTGCTGACAGAAGTTAAACTGGTCTGCAACAACAAGGGCTGACACCTGAGATAAACCTTTGGAATCACACTGTAGTTACATATTTACATTCAAGACAGCAGTGTCTTATATTTATATATATTTTGTAACTAAGATTTTTTTCCATGTTGGAAATGTTCTATAGTTTTACTAGTCTATAATGTAGGTTAGAAAGCATTCAAATAGACGTCCCTGCATACACCTGACCCGCACAGGCCTGCTGTGTAAGGACTTTCCTCTCAGCAAAGATGAGTGAGGACAGCGTACCTCAAAAGGCAATTTATTTATTATACACTGATAAAATATTGTTGATGTTTTGTTTTTTATTCAGACCTTTGAATCCTAAGCAAATTGTTTTGATGCATGGATAGAAAAGGCAACTTGGAAAGAAATGTCCTGCAAATTGCAAGAAATCATTAGATTTAGATCTTTTTTTTAAAAAAACAAAAAGATAGGATAGATATCTAGAGAACTATATTTATAATCCTAACTATTATGTAAAATTATTTTACAGAATTATTCTAATTTTTAAGCACTTTTTCACACCTTGTCTTACTTTTTGTGTCTTTGTTTTTGTTTGTTAATTTTCTCCTACCTTTTACTAATTTCTTGCTTATTCTGGGGTAATTTCATCTTAAGTTGCTCAATGCCTTCATCCCATGTTTAAAAAAAATAAAAAATAAATAATTTGCCCAGGTTTCAAAGGGTCAAGTGGCCCCTAGTCTTCATTCATTTTGCAAACGTGGCCCCCAGGCAGAGCAAGTTGAGTTTTAATGCACTAGGTGTGTATACTTCAGCAGTTTACATGTAGAGTGAAAATGAGCACACATTTTTTTGTAATATATATATATATTTCAGTATAAATGACTGTCCTTTGCCTCTTGTTTATCTCGGTTTATGTACACACACCAGCTGCTGTGCTGCAGTAGAAGCATGTTCTTCAGTATTGTCTGCTTGACTGAGCACGGTGTGCTTTTAATTCCCCCCAAAAAAGCTTCAGCGATGCTGGGAAAAAGTTTTCAGCTGTTTTCAGATGTAAAAGTCAAAGTGTTTTTCCTTTGCTGTCAGCAGCTGCACTAGTCGGAGAGTAGTGAATGGCTTTAAAATCAGCAATGTGTATATATACAGCGTGTTTCTCTGTTTATGATGTAAGCGCTGATGTTTGTCTGTGGGGCTCCATCAGGACGGCGAGGTGTTGGAAACGGGAACCAAAAAGTTTGAGGACTTGGAGTTTCAGCAGCTGGAGAGAGAGAGCAGCCTGGAGGAGGAGAGAGAAACCATCAGCCAGCAGCTGCTCCAGGAGAGAGCCGAGTACCACAGCAGCGTGGCCAAGAGGAAGGTGAGCAAACAGAATATCCTCATCGTGCTCTGGACAGTACGGGAGCTGATGCAGCCAGTGGCAAAGATTTCTGCAGACATTGAATTAGTTTGACAATGTTTATACCTAAAGGAGACAGTTTTCTGTTTTTATTTTTGTTTATTTATGTTCAACACATTTTCTAAAGCACTCTGCTCAGGTGAATAAGTTTCATTATGTGTTAGTGACAGCAGGCAGAGACAGCAGCCGAACAGGCCTACAGGCCCACTTTTTGTTGTTTACACCAAGAAAATACCAACACAGACTCATTTTGCACATTCTTATCCTTCCACTCCGGCATTTAAAAAGTTATAAAATACTTTCTTTCTGTATTTTTAAATGTTTTTATTTATAATTAGATGATGCAGGTACAAAACAAGTGAAGGACATTTCAAAGACAATATTATGTGGGGAAAAAGACCCAATTGACACAACAGACAAACAGTGTTAATGGCATATATAATGTTTATTGAGGGTGTTGGATGGGTGTGTGTTTGTGTGTGCATGTGTGTGTGAGAACACGTGCATGCATCTGTTGGTGAGGCAGGTAGGACGTTGGGATGAATTACAGCAAGTGCAGTGGGCAAAAGGGAAAGATTGAACAGAATAACGTAAGGAGAAAAAAAATAGAGAAAAATAAATTTTCTCCCCTTAAATACTCTCCATGCTGTTGTTACATCACAGCTGCATTGAAGACTTTCTCTGCCCCCCTTAGGAGAAGGTGTCTGCTCTGGAGAACCAGGCCAACCAGCTCGGTCTGCAGGCGTCTCAGGAGTGCGAGCGGCTGGCCAAAGACAGGACTCTCACACTGCAAATGCTCCAGAAGGTACCAAGTGACCAGTTCAGACTCACACTGTCACCGCTTATCCACCAAATTAGCTCTGGATTTTGAACCGGCTCTCTTCAGGATTCTTTGAATCTTGGTGCTATCAAGCGAACGAGCCCGCGTCTCCACCAGCTTTGAGCAGAACCGCTGTAATCAGTGATGTGCCATCAAAGGAGGACGTCGATCAATACACAACAGAAGTAAACAGTAGCAGCAAGATGGCAGATTACAGCAGGCGGGTTTCCATTAACCCCCAAATTGCACAAATTAAAATTGTGAATGTAAACTACGCCCCATGGAAACACGTCAATTTTGAAAAAAACTCCCATTTATCACTAAAAAGCTTTTATGCTTCCATGAGGTGGTATTTCAGGCAATTTGAAAAAGCCATATTTTGCAAAACTGCAATGGAAACACTTTTTTGGCTTTTCTAGGTCACATGATGTTATGGTTATGCTCTTGTTGGGAGGATCTGGCTCCCTCATGATGCGGCAGGAGATACAAGAGCTGTTATTGCATCACATAACTCTTCACCATCATCCAGATGTTTGAATCCACAATTCCTTTTCCATCCGCTCTTTCCAACCTGCAGAATATGACACAATCGCTGGTGTCGTCACTGTTTGCATTTCAGTTCAAGAAAAACCTGCTATTCTTTCGTTCCAGCTGAGAACCAACTTTTTGGGTTCAGAACCAGTTTATTTAGGGTAAAAATGCTCTGAACGGTTCAAACTGAGATGTGGGAACCGGAATAGAACTATAGTATGTGAGTGTATTGATTAATGTTTCACCCAAAGTAGGATTTTTGTAGGAGAAATGCAAATAATTGCAGAGCCTGTATTTTGTCTGTATCTAAAATGAGACGTTTACAATAATAATCTTTGGGCCTCGATTTGAATGAATGAATGAATCTTTAGTTTAAACGTAACAGAGCAAAACAAAGCAAAACACAGTTTTATGGCCAAGTACAACTAACAAAACCAAAAAGACAAAAAAGAAGGCCTATACCAAACCTGTACATCAAATACTCAAGCAACTTAAACTTAAATATCACATGTTTGAAAAGGAGTAAAAAGAAGTACACACTTATGTATTCCTACATGTACATTCACATTCCACATAAACGACTCCCACATTTCATATACAGCCTGCTGTGATATGGACAACGATCCCAGTTTTATATACAACACAGAACATTATAAACCATTTAAAGCGTTACTCCACAAACAGCTCACAACGCTTCTGTTTTTATGTTCCAGGAGAAGGAGAGGCTGTCGGCGCTGGAGAAGAGATACCACAGCCTGACGGGTGGGAAGAGCTTCCCCAAATCCTCCTCTGCAATGAGGGAGGTAAGAGAACGACTGAAAACACACACACACACACACTCAGTGCTGCCGGCCTGAAAACAAAAGGGCGATCTGATGACTCACAGCTGACTCCTCACCACATTTACCGCTGTGACTTGCAGCGATTTTTGCAAACTCTGTGATAATCTTTTGACTCTTTTGGATTTGACTGTTCAGCACGCCTGGTGTGATCAGACTAACTTACAGCGTTGTGTGTATAATGTCGAGGTGTTGATGAGTAGTGTGTGAAGAGAATTAACCAGCTGATAATTAAAGGCCCTGTTTGCACCTGGTATTAACATGCGTCCTGAGCAGGTGTAATTGCACACAATTGGTTCTCAATAGCTGCTCTTACTCAAAGATCGCGCTTTAGTGCTGCAGAGAAGTCCCCCCTTCATACCGCCCCTGCACCTTTACACAGAACCAACCAACATTATACACAATCATTATCTCCTGTGTGTGATTATACACCACATCGTGGCATCCTGCGATCAAAAGAGGCATGACGAAATTAGCTATAGAGACCAACACTGTTCGTTTCTGTTCTAAAGTATTTTAACGTGGGAGTCTACGGGGAGTCACTCTGTTTTTAAGTCGGCCTCAAGTGGCCATTAGAGGAACTGCAGCTTTTGGCGTTGGCTTGATCTTTCAGCCGCGGAGGTTGCTGCTTGCTCAAACACATGTGGAGACGCACTCTTAATGCCAGGTGTGAACCGAGCACCCAAAACCCATGTTAACCCTTTGAAACCTGAGCAAATTAGTTTGATTTCTAGAAGGAAACAAGCGACTTATCAAGACATGGCCTGAAAATTAGCAAGAAATTATTTTTTTAAAAAAAGAAAATTATCTGAAAATAAGCAAAAAATCAAATAAATGAAGGTAAAAACAAACAAGAAAATGACCTAAAAAGTGATGGAAAAATATGTGTATATTTTATCAATCATTTTACCAAAATATGAACTATAGAAATATTATATTTATAGTTTGCAGAACACTTGTCCCTATTTTATAGATAGTTTTCTTATAACACCCCCCTCTTTTTAATACCAAGTGTAATTTTCTTGTCACATATCACAAATTTCTTGGAATTTGTCAGACTTTGCTTTTTCCCCACGTTTTTGAAATAAATCATATCCATTTTCTCAGGTTTCAGAGGGTCAAAAAGCTGAAATGCATCCAAACACAGAACAAGAAAACTGATGTTGATCCAGGTTTCAAAGGGTTAATACCAGGTGTGAACGGGCTCTAACAGGGAGGGCAATTGACAGAACACCTGTTTCACACGTTCCCTTTAGCTCTGCTTTGTCCAGTGAGTTTCCTGCAGACATTAAAAAGCCCTTCTTGAATCGTTAAAACAGGACGCGCTCCACATCAGCGAGGCCGACCTGTTGTTGGAGGATGTCCACTCCTCCCAGCATTCCCTCTGTCGAGCCTCTCCTTCCTACTTACATCCCTCCCCTCTCTGTCAGTTGTACCCCAGCAGCCCTACGGAGGTAACCAGACTAACAATCGCTGCATGAAGCCCAAAACGCTTCCCCCTCTGCTGTGTGTGCAACTCACCCCGAAGCTCACCCGTTGAACTGTTACGCTGCGTTCTGCTCAAAGTCGGAGGTCAAAATTTTGCTGTTTTACCAACTTCCAAGATGCTCAACTCCAAACATAAAGACAAACATGTCAGACGGTGACGCACTTGTGTTTCTGTGGCCAGTCCACAGACATCTGCACTGTCAGCGGCTCTTTGCACATATGATGTGGCAGCATACACCGTTACACATTTTATTTTACGGCAGTTTTTTTACTTGCCGATACATTTTGACATCAATTTACAGAACAGGTTTTCCTGTGTCATAGCTGATGTATTATTTTGATTAAATACGTTCAAATATACTTAATGCTGCCTTTTAGTTGCATTTACAATGTGCCTCCATGGATGCTGAAATTGGGGTACGTGGATTTGCCCTGAGTTCATAACTCCGACTTTAAAGTGGCGTTGGATTGTAGTTTTTCCTGTAGGAGGTCAGAATATCTCGACTCCGACTTTGATTGGACGCAGCGTTAGCATCGTGGTCACACTTTAACTGCACCTGTGGGTCGGCTGTGTTCAAACAGCAGCTTTCAGTTGGAGTTGTGTTTGTTTCTGTGAGCTCAGGGATGTAGTGGACGATCCAACAATATCAGCACCTCCTCTTGGATCCGCTGCATCGCTGCTTGTTGTAACGGCCCGAAAAAGCACCTGCGTGTGACGTCGTGTGTGTCAGCCAGGCGTGATGTTGGAGATGTGCTTTCTGTTTCTCTGTGTGATCCTGTCTGTCTGCCGCTCAGCTGTAACACCAGCACTGACAGGCCTGCCTTTCTTTCCCTCGACACCCTGACCTCCCCGGGCTCTGCGCTTGAGTGTGTGTTCATATACTGTACATAATAAGTACGGCACAGCGTTGTCCTCATTGCTTCTCATCCTGTCTGACCGCCGTTGGCTGCTGGCTGCTGCTCAGGAGTACTTGAAGCTGTCGGATGTCTATAAGCTGTACGGCGGCAGCGGCCTCCGTGAAAGCAGCAAACCCGCCTCTCAGGGCCGCTCGTTTGCCGTAGATGCTGCATTAGCTGGCGCCTGCGAGGTACCATCACTTTCTGTCTGTCTTTGTCCTGATGACTTTCTGTCTCTCTGCTCTCCTCTGTCTGTCTCTCTCCATCCTTTCATTTTCATGTCATGTTGCTCCCTCTGCTGGTTTGCTGTTCATCCAACTGTTGGTGTTGCTCTCTGCTACATGACGCTGTGCTTTAAGCATCTTGTACTCACGCTCTGTAGCCGGAAGGCAGCGTTCACTTACAGTAGACACGTAGGCGCCGTGACTGCATCATGTCAGCAGCACCGAGGGTTCGACCACGGTTTCACGGACAAATGTAGATTTGCTTCAAGGCAGCCAGAAGATGGTATTCTGAAATAATAAGTGCAAATGTAAAATTACATACCAAAAATATAAAATTTTTCCCTTTTGTGATTTTATTTTTGGTCCTGAAAACAAAACTGGGCTGGCTGTAACGGTGTTTTCTCTTTATATTAGTGTCAGTACAATATCTGAAATTTGACACTTGGCACTAAAACAAGGTATTTATTAGACATTTTTATGCCTACATTCAAAAACTGAAAATAGAGACAAGACATGAAGTGAGGGAAAGGCGATGGATGGGAAGGATATGTAACAACCTTGAGTTCTTGAAAGGCGCTGTATAAATCCAATTATTATTATTATTATTATTAGTATTAGTATTAATAATAAATGTACCCTAAAAAGCTCATAGTTTGTGCCTTAAATCTCTCCTGAGCCCTCACTTCACCTAAGAACCTCCACTGAGATATCGCAACATATTTTTCGACACTTTGACACATTTTTTATTAATCTTTATGATTTTATAAAGGGAGACAGGTGAAAACTGTTTTTCCATACACTAGTCAATTTTGACATTTTTGGCTATTTTGCTTCCAAAACATTGTGTTGCGCTAGTGGAAAGAAAATGTCCAAAATACACATTTAAAATTAACTTAAGTACAGATTTCTTCTTGGATATTTACACACAAATTGCATATTTGATTAGATAATGCCCCCTTTTCACATTTAAATTTGTAGTACAAAAATAATTGTAATTAATGTAAATAATTAACTGGTGAAGTTTCATGGCGCAATATGTTAGTTAAAATGTTTATTTATAGAATTTACAACACATCTCTTAAAAGGCCTTTTTCCCAAAATGAGTTTTTACACTGAGCTTGAAATCTCCACTTCAGTAGCACTTACACACAATAAACTTTGTCGTTTTATTTGTATCTATATTATGAAGGTTTTCACAAAGGGATTTGATCATATATCATTTATAGCCTGATTTATAGAACATTCTATTCCCCAAACATGGGAAAAATGTTGTTTTTCTGGCTGTTGACACCATTTCTGATTTATGGAGTGGTAAAAAAAAGAGGTATTCAAAATTCCCTCTGTAAAAACCGTTAACTCTAATATGACAAAATGAAACACAAATTTTGGCTTCATCAAATATTCAGATTTCAGTTCTGGAAATGTATGCAAATTAGCATGTTTCATTCATATTTAAATATGCATCATTTGCATATTTCAACATAAAAGTCAGAAAACTTAGGTTATCAGGAGGGGAGGTTTCACGGTGATATCTGTTTGGTAAATTTTTACTCGTGTCTCCCTTTGATACGATAAACAAAAGATCTGATTTAAACGAAGCGATATCTGAACCATCTTTGATGTGATGCTCGGCTCTGTTAACATGAGACAAAATTTCAGTGTGTACATTTTGATATGTAAAGGGATCAGGCGTGTTGGCTCCGTGTATCGAAGTCTGAAGTCGATGGTGTGAGAGGTGTCGCCTTGTGCTGCGTGCTGTGATGCTCCTCCCACACACACGCCTTCACGATGCAGAAGGTCACTAAATGTACTTATTATGTTCCCGTCCTGCTTCCTGTCTCGCTCACGTGTTCTTCACTCCTGTCTCTCCTCTCCTCTCCTCTCCTCTCCTCTCCTCTCCTCGCTGTGTGTTGCTTTTGAAGGAGTATGTGACAGTGGGCCAGTTAAATCAGATGTACGGGATGCCAAAGGTGGAGTCGTCCCCGACTTCCCCGCTCCGCCAGCCCCTGCAGTCTGGAGCAGTAGACCCCGCCTTCTCCTGCCTCCCCTCTCCTCACGGCTCCTCCCTCTCTCTCTCTGTGGAGGTGTGTGCTGTCCTCCTCCTCCCTCCATCCTTCCTTCCCTCCTTTATTGGCTGCTTTTGTTTACCAGCTGTCAAAAGTTCAACTAAAACTTTTTTTTAGAGATGAAAATATCCAGTTATTAGTGAAACAGGAAAACTTTGTGTAGCTGATACATGTTTTTAAAGTTTCTCCTACCTTTTCAATGATCCTGAATCTCGTCAGATTTGTCTTACAGCTACTTCATCCGCTTCATCTGCATACGCCAACTTGGCGCAGTTTAGGAAACAGCGAAACTGGGAGTAAAACAAGCTAATATCTGCTCAAATTAACGGCAGCTGGACTCACCGATGATCCTTTAGACTAACCGTAAACCGGAGGTTCATGGACGTTGACATGTGGCCAGAAATCGATTATCCTGACATTTATATGTACTTGATTTCGATGCTGGTAAAATAAACAAAGCAAAGCCTGAAGGCTGAATGGATTTATTTAACCAGCCATTAGATTTAAAAACAAAGCAAAACTGATAACAATTATTAGAAAAATGCTGATCAGCTGATAATAAGTCAGTTTACAGTATACAGTGTACTGATGTGATGTAAATACTTACATATATGCATAAATGCCAGAAAATTACTTTTGATACTCAAGTACCGTTAATATATAATGAGAACCACAAATCCACGTTTCAGTGTCTGGATTCTGCATGTTTCTGCAAACTTCAGTGATCTCTTTTCTTCACTTTGCAGTAAAAAAGCTCAGACTGCTTATTTAATCTATGAATACAGTCCGTCGCACAACAGCTCCTCCCCCTTTTAGATGTACTTTTTGTGATTTTGCAGCGTTTAAGCTCACGCTGCCGCTCGTCTTTCTCAGCGGGCGTAACCGCAGTGACTGTGACGACACGTGCACACCCCCTATAGATAAAAGACGAGAGCTGTTATTTAAACATGAAAACATCTTCAAAAGAGGAACATCTGTGTTAATAACATACATAGAAAGTCACCATATAGCATGAAGCTGACAGCTATTGCAGAAGCCTAAAACAATTTTTGTGTTTCCCAAATTCATGCTGTATATTATACAGTGCTACATGCTGACTGTCCTTTTCTGCTGCTGAAGCAGTTAGTACAAACAGGAAATGAAACATGTGGCATCAGACTGACATAAAGAGAAAGCAAAATGTGTCTCTAAAGATTGAATGCTGATTTTTCTGTGTCTGTTTCACCACTAACAACAAAGCTTTTTCCAAGCAGCTCCTCCGCTGCTTTTGTGCGTCGCATTGTAGGAGGATATTTTACATTGACCGCATACTTCAAAATGAATTTAAGTATTCTAAATTTTGTCATTTTTCAGTTTTGTTGTATGGATGAACAGGAATGGAGTGATTTGATATAAAAAAGGAAGTGTAACTGTTACACAGTAACAATAAAAATAATAATAGTTACTTCATTTATATAGCAGCTTTAAAAACAAAATGCATTGACAAATGAGGCAAAGCAGAAGCAAATAACAAAGAGAAACAACTTACAGAACAAAATAACTGCCCTTACCAATTAAAGTAAATGCCGTTCAAAGAATATTAGCAGTAAACACAGAAATATTTTAATTAAAGAAAAAAACATGATTGGGGCAGAATAAATGAACAGATACGGTGAAATACAGACTAAAATAAGTGAATTAAAACAGACACATTAAGATTAAAATAGTGTTAAAATAGACTCATATTGCTTTAATTGTTACAGAATCAGAATCAGAATCAGAAAAAGATTTATTGCCAGGTATAGTTAACACAATACGAGGAATTTGTTCTGGTGGGTTGGTGCAACATAAATATAGAAAAAGAAAACAGATAAGATAGAAGATACAAATATAAAATATAAAAAGTATGAGTCTTACAGTGCAAAACAAAACAAGTAACACAACAGTGTAACAGTGCAAGAAACAGAACCATGGAATTAAAGTATATACAAGAATGGTTGGAGTGCAAGATATATATTGATATTTACATTGTAGTTCACATTTATACAGGTTTGAGTGCAAAATTTTATGGTGTGGATGTGCCACATGAACAGGACAGTTTTAGGACGGTTTTTTTTTCTGTTGTGTTGCAGTTTTGGCTCGAGTCACAGAGTCTGATCATCCAAAGCTTCACCAAACGCAGCTCACAGTCAAACCGTTGATTTCACTTCTATAATCCATTACATCTGATATTATGTGACTTAAAAGCAAAGAACAATTAGCTGCACGGTATTCATGATAGTCAGCAGCGTGTCTCAACCAGCTGTATTTATTTCCCACATCAAGAGTAAACAGCTGTCGCGTCTAACTTTGGTTAGGAAAAGTCGACATCGAAAAAACCTAAATGTGGTTCTTATCTCAGATTTTGTAAACTGTAGAGATACTGTATGCATTAGGCTCCGAGGACCGCTGAAGCGAAACATAAAATTAGAAGAAAACTTCAATGTTCTTGTGAGAAACTGGGTCATTGCAGCAGCGACATAGAATGAGAATAGACATGTAAAACAGGGATATAACAGCTGCAGGCTGTGCAGCAGTATGCAGCTGACAACAATAATGTGTTGAACACATTTAAGAATAATTTGCAAAGTATGAAAAAAGGCCTTAATTACAGGCTGTGAGGGTGTCTAAAACAAATGTTCCTGCTTCTTCTTACTGTCTTTGAATGCTTTCTAATCTCCTCTTGTCTTTTCTTGTCTTCTCTTCTTTGTTCTTCCTCCTCTCCTGCGTCTCTGTGCCGCTCCGCTGCGTGCTCTGCAGTACCAGTCTGAGGGCGGCAGGCCTCACCTGCCCAAACTAGATTTAGAGCAGTGGTACCAGGAGCTGATGGCTGGCTCCAGCCCGCTCTGTGCTCCCCCTCTGCCAGCCAAGTCGCTGTCAGGCCGCAGGCCTGTGCTGCAGGTAGAGGGACTCTCTTCTTTCTCCTCCTTTCCCCACTCATTCGTCTGCTGTCTGTGTACTGTTATTCCATCACCGACCTTTTAACCCTTTAAAACCTAAGGGAATTTTCTGTATTTCTTTAAAAAAAAAAATGGGAAGAAGACGATGAGCAACTTACGAAGAAATGACCAAAAATTTGCAAGGAAAATGTAAAAAAAAAATCACCAAAATTAACTGAAAATTAGAAGAAACAAAAACAAAAGAAAAGAAAAAAACAGAAAAAACAAACAAACAAAAAACAAAAACCTAAAAAAAAATAAATATGAATAAATAATTGTGATAATTATAACTATAGTTTTCTGGATGTTTTTCTCTGGCTTTTTAAAATAATTACAGAACTCTGCTAATTTCTTGCAATAAAGATATTTCTAGCCAAGTTGCTCAATGTCCTCTTTGATAACAAAAAAGACCCTAGATAACTAAAGCTGTTATGAACTTCCCTGTCAGATGAAAAGTCGTGAAAATACTCAACATAGTGTCCACTTTAACTGTTTTGTTGCTGGCCCCCATTCACAGCAGCATATTTGAGGTTTCACGTCAGACTTTAGCCTGCTTTTCCAAACTGACTGACATTTACTGCACTAATTATGGATAAGCCTGCCCAATGAAACCTCCTTTAAAAATATCCAAACTGTCCCTTTAACTTGTTTTAACTGCGTGTGTGTTTAAAGAACAGCAACAAAACATCAGGTGTTGAATAATGCTGCACTCACATCGGAGCTGTCGCAGAGAGGCCTCTTCATTTCAACAACACTGACAAACGAAAACAAACGCCACGACACAGCTGCATGCTGGGCTTTTTGTTGTGACTGGAGCTTCAGCGTTTGCTTTGGTGTAAAACACAAAGCCCGTTAAGTTTGTGATAAAGCTGAGAGTAATTGCCCGTAGCAGAAGAAGTCCACAGAAAACTTCAGTAGGCACTTAAATAAAGTTAGAAAAGAGTGAACACTTTCATCGCTTTGAACATCGAGTCATTTCACACAGATGCTCCCGCGGTACATGAACGCAGCATTAACTTAAGTGGGCCTGATCAAAGAGCTGTTCAGTGCCAGAGATGAGGTGCTTGTTTCAGGTGTGTGTGTGTGTGTGTGTGTGCGTGTGTGTGTGTGTGTGAGAGCAACTGCAGCCTAACTGATTTGTCTTTAGGCTCTTTGATTTGCTTTTTGTGAGTCTTTGATACTGATTTTTTCTGCTGATTGAACCTTAAATGTATTAATTCCAGCATTTTGTTTTAACAGCAGCACTCACAGCATGATGCTAATCGTGCTTTTAACCTTTGTTTTCCAGCAGCTGTTCGCAAGTCGCCCGTGGCGGATGTCATTGTACTTCTAACGTCGCTGTAAAACCCTCCGTCTGCCGTCACGTGCATCATCAGCACGTCCTAATCTTGATCTTTTCCTCCGTCAGGTGTTCCGCTCCAAGCTGGACGGCGATCAGCCTAAACTGGGCTCTGCGTCCCCTCTGCAGCACGGAGCGGCGACACTGGGACGCAACTCCAGCTCAAAGGTAGGTCAAAGGTCGTTCATTTTCAGCAGGTGAAGTGTCGTGGCAGCGATTTCTAATTCATCGCCTCAGAAAATGTCCACACCTGTCCTGTTAAAAAGGATAACTGTTTAACCGTGAGGGGCTTTTTATGCACTTTTCATTCTTCATGGCTGCGATGATGCATATGGCATACATTTTGGCAAGATTCTTTTTTTTGTTTAATTTCTGAATTTCCAGCTCAACTCCTACAATACGTCTAAAATAAATTGCACAATTGAAACCCATTTAAATTGCAAATTTTGATCCCACAGCCATCAAAGCATAAAAACTTGCATTGTAATATTTCTGGGTGTCCTTCTGGGCTTTTGCCTTGGAATTTGTAATTTTTAATATTTTCCACCCAATGTCTGTTTTTTTAAACATATATTTTTCTTGTTTATTTTTGGACATTAAATCCAAATATTGTCTGCTCCCTCTGACCCATCAGAGCCCCCTGCTGGTAGCCAACAGCACTGGCAGTCTGCCCAGGAACCTGGCTGCAACCCTGCAGGACATCGAGACCAAGAGACAGCTGGCTCTGCAACAGAAAGGTAAAGCTGTGTGCCTCTGAGCTCCTCTACACAAACACTAACCGTCCTGAACACAGACAAATTCATCATGCAGTGTTTATTATTATTGTTTACTCACAAACACTTCAACACCTGGATCAGCATTAGTTTTCCTCTGCTGCATTTAGATGTCTTTCACAAACATTTAAACCTCTAAACCTCTGAAACTAAAGAAAAGTGCTTATTTTCTTCAAAAAACTCAGGAAGAAAAAACACTATAGACAACTTGGCAAGAAATGTCCCACAAACTACAAAAAAAATAAGTAAAAGGTGACAAGGAAATGATCCAAGAATCAGCTGGGGGAGGGGTATAATTAGATATGATAAATAAAATGAGGGGAAAATGCCCAGAAGGCTATATATATATATATATATACTTTTCTCAATTATTTATTTAAAATTATGATATATAGCACTTCCTTGAGGTCATTTTTTTCTTGTTTTTTAAAATTTTTTATTTTTTTAAAAAAAAATTTTAAAAACTTTTTACCACTTTCTTGCCAATTTTGATTCTCGGCCTCTTGCCATGTTTTTGAAAGAAATCCAGCCAATTTGCTGAAGTTTCAAAGGGTTGGTAAGTTATTTGTTGTAAATTATTAAAGAATTAATTAATAAAATGCTGATAAATCTGCCCTTAGCACCAGTCGCCATAGATATTACATTAAATAAACACTGAGAGTGTTAGACAACAGGTTACCTGTAAAGGCCTTTAAACGTAATTGTTCTATTTATGTGTACAAAAACATGTTTTCCAGGTTTAATGGCTGCATTACAGTCAAATTATATAATTTTCATTTCTCACAAGTCTGCTCTATTTGTTCTATTATTTGTATTTACCCATTTAGTCATTATATCCAAATTACTGATGATTATTTATCACAAATCTCATTGTGTGAACGCTTGTGAAAACACCAAAACTATATCAATATTGAGGTATTTGGTAAGAAAAAAAACAACTTTTTCCCATATTGCCCAACCCTAATGTTATTTTTACAACACGATTTATGCATTGAATGTCGCTCAAACTGCACACAAGCGGAGAGGAGAGAAAAATAAAAAGAGAAGTGCCTCTTCCAGCAGCAGCCGGCTGCAGGAGCTCATGTTAATGTTATTATTACATGTGACAAGTGATTCCACTTCAAGATAATGGAGATAAAAACTCTTCTAGTATTTTCTAATGAAGAGTAAACTCTGTAGTAGACAAACTGATGATTATACATTCAGCAGTAATTAGTGAGCTTGCCTTCAGTGCTGCACTCTCATATTCTCATTAGCTTGTTAGTGTTGGTTATTGTTAAGCGTTAGCCTGCTTTTCCTCATGGAGCTGTGTGCATGTGTGATAGAGAGCGTTACAGAGTTGTTTGACTCAGTGGCTCAGAGGAAAGCAGTCTGGTGTTTTAAGCTCAGCTGGCTGCCACCCGTGGGTGCTGGGCAGGAAAGCTGATGTAGTCACATTCATGAGCGTCTGCAGCTCTTCATGTCTGTCTCTTCCTGCACGGCTGCACCACAGAGCCCCAGACCTCCAGACTGATCTCCATGGAGGGAAGCTCAGCAGGTAGATGGATCGCTGCGTGCAGGAGTCGATCATTTCTTTTGCTTTCTTTAGTCTGTGCAGGGGGACTCGTCCCATTGGTTCATCTTCTGTCTCTCCTCGTGTCACATGCAGTGTCTGAAAATAACTGTTTTAAGTGTCGACAGATTATTGGGGCCGATATTTGGCATTTTGCCGATTATCTGTATCTGTATTTTATTTTACAGATAAAATTAATTGATGAAAAACTGTGGGAGGAACTTATACTTGTACTTGTAACTGGGAGCTGGGATACTTGTAACTGGGAGCTGTTACAGTTATTCTTTTTTTTTAATTAAAATTTTCATTAGACTTTATATAAAAAAGTTGCTGGGAACTTTCTGGAAATGATGTGGAAAGTTTCAGTTTTGATTTTTTTGATCTGCTAAAGACATTTAAACAAAGTGTTGTGTTGGAGTTTGTTGTATTCCAAATTTTAAATATTAACAAACATTTTCGTTTTTATTGTAAATGCATATCGGCTCCAATTATCTGTTATAAGTCTCATTAACTACTAATAATCGGCATCATTCCTGAAAAGCTATCATCAGTTGACCTCTAAACTTGTTTGTCTGCCAAGGGCCGACAAAAAACGAGAAAATGATTTCCAGGTCAAATTCACCCTGCCTGCTCTGTTGCCTCATTCATTTAAAAATAGGTTAACTCTCTTGTAGAGTTATGATAATTTACATTTAAAGGAATACTTAAACCTGAAACTGACCCTTTATATATCAGTCACTCACTTTACATTACACTGAACTCATGACGAAAACGTTCTTTCTCTCACGTCTCCATAGTGAATTAAAAATCCCCAAAATCTTGATGAGTTGAAGTCAGTGGGATCCACGTTAAACAACAGCAAGATTATATCTAAACATCAATTTACAAACTTAAATGCAACTATAATAATAAACTTTATTTGTATAGCATCTGCCATACAAAAACCTCACTGACAGAAACAGTAATTTTACCTCTCTGAACACGGGAGCTGCTGGTCAAACACTCAGTTCATTTGTTTGTGTTATTGTGAAACGCTGTTGTTTAAAAGGATTAATTCAGATTTATCAAAATCACACAATGACACAGACAAACCACCACCTGAGGCAGTGGCAGACCAGCAGCTCGCACATTCAGCAAGTTAAAATGACGCTTTTAGTTCAGTCCAGTTCAGTTTTGATATAGTTTAGCTGCTGATGAAAGCGGACCCCCTTTACAGCACCTTTCCAACAGGAAACTGAACCTAAAGTGAAACTAATCTGTGCTTTCTTGACTTCATTGTCAAAAACAGTAATTTTACCTCGCTGAACACGGGAGCTGCTGGTCTGCCACTGCCCTGATCGGTTAGTTTGTTTGTATTAATTAGTGATTTTTATGAATCTGATTTGAACTTTTTAACACCAAAGTCACATAATAACAAACTAGGAGCTAAAACCAGCAGCTCCGTGTTCAGTGAGGTAAACTGATCATTTCCACTTTTACTTCAGTTCCCCTTCAGAAAGGACTGGAAATACTGAGCATACGATAAAAAAGAAATAAGACTTGGATTATTCTGTTCGAGTTGTGTGAGAATGTGTAAACAGATGTTTTGATGTAGTTTTGCTGTTGTTAAATGTGGACTCCCTAACTTCTTAATTCTTCATTTAACGTGAATGCATGCAAGAAAAAATTACGTTTTCTAACAAATTCAGCCTAAAAGTGGGCGAATATTTCATATACAAACAGTCTTTTGGAGGCTGAAGTATTCCTTTAAACTACCACGGGGTTAATTAACCATCCAGACAAAGGAGAAGTGGAGAATTAGATGGCGGCACTTTGCAGAGAGCGCAGCAGGCAGCCAATCAGAAACCTGCTTCAGCATCAAAGACTGCATCTGCACCTCAAAAATTCAAGATTTATCCAAAACTTAAGCCGGTCTAGCAGGTTGCTTTTATTGATTTCTCCATCAAAGGTGATGTTTACCATAACTCGACACTTGGCAGATGTTAATTTCAGACCCTGTTCTCGCCTAACGCTCCTCTCTCCGTCCTCCTCTCTCCGTCTCTTCCATCTCTGGCGCGTCATTAACTCGTCTCCTCACAACCTTCCTTTTCATCTTTTCTTTTGTCTGTAACACCGAACGCTCTTTCTTCCCCCATCAATCTTCAATGAATGCTCCTGCTGGTGGAGAATAAATCTTGCATGTTCAGCATTCGTTGAGCTCCTCCTTCGGTTATCGACCCGGGCGTTTCTTTTCAGACGCGTGCGCCCATTATCAGGTGCGCAGCAGCATGGGTTTGAGATCAGAGAAGTTGGTAAGGCGCTGAACTTTGTGGTGACGGGATTTTATGGGTTTTTGCAATTACCCTCAAGCCTGTGTTACAGAGCGAGCACATACTTGTGTGTGGTGCATGGTTTGTGGTGTGTGGTTTGAGGGCTGGTGCTGGTGATGGTTGATGTGGTTCTTCCGTGGTTCGGGGTGACCTTCTGTGTAGCGAGCATGGTTTAAACAAACGGACCTGTGCTGACTTGTTGATGGAGTTGCTCGCAGGTCAAATGCTCAGTTCGTCTTCCGTTTCTGTTCAAAATCACAACAGCAGCTCATCAGCACTCACCTTCCTCCCTCCAGGTCAGCAGGTGATCGAGGAGCAGCGACGCCGTCTGGCGGAGCTCAAACAGAGAGCGGCGGTGGAGGCTCAGTGTCAGTGGGAGGCGCTCCACGGCTCTCAGTCCCACCTCATGACGTCGTCCTCCCCGTCGCCCTCCTACTCCCCGATCATGTCCTACAGCCCGGCGCTGAGCCACAGCTCTGCAGGCGCTCCGCCTCTGGTTCATCACTCCATCCTGCACCACCAGCCCCCGTCGGCCGGGGAGCAGCCCTACGACACCCTGAGCCTGGAGAGCTCCGACAGCATGGACACCAGCGTGTCCACGGGGAACAACTCGGCCTGCTCGCCAGATAACTTGTCCAGGTACAACACGGTCATGACCAGATTTTTGACGTGGACTTAGACGTGAGTGAGAGAACGTCTTTGTGTCCGAATAGCAGAGGAGCACCACGAAGCTGTTTGCTTGGCAGCAACTTTGAGGATCATTGAGAATTTCTTTTTGTCTCATTTATGCAGATTTAGCTGCTCCAAAAGCTGCACAGTCCTTCAGTAAATTTGCCACCAAAGTCTCACCGAATGTGGCAAAATAAGCAGAATTATTGAACCACAACAACGATTGAAACCACTGTTTTTGTTATAAAAATCCAAACATATCACTGTCCACATCAAGCTACTGAATGAAGTGTTCAAAATAAAGTAGTATTAACACACACACACACACACACACACACACACACACACACGGCTCTGCTCACACCAGGTAAAGTCTCTTTCCACAGGTCGGCTAATTTGTAGACCATCTGTTAATGTGTCCAAGCTGTGTGCGGCGTGTTCAGCTCAGCGTGTTCTCAGCTGCACCTCATGTTCAGATACCTGTTATAGCTCTCAGGAGCCAAATTCCAAAAACAATTAGCCGTGTTTTTTGAGCTGACATTAACGGGACTCGTTCTGTAATGAACAGAGCAAACTGGAGACACGAGGAGGGAGGAGATGAACGTCTGACAGCAGCCAGATTTTTTAATAAGTTGTTGTTTTTCCACATCCTAACAGCGTTCTCGTCGTAATTTAAACTGAAAAGAAGAAAAAAGCCGTAAAATGAACCTAAATAAATCTCATTTGTTTAACAACTAAACTAAACAAAAACTATATTGCATTTTTATTAATTAATTTTACATATATCGAAATGTATGTAAAATCTTTTCAGTTTTAGGTTTTTTATATAATTTATGATTATATCAATTATTTATAATAATTTCTATAATGTATCACTACCGAGAAAAAAAAGGAGACACTGAATTTCCATCAGCTCTCTTGACATTGAACCAAAGAAACTGTACAGATTTAACATTAAATTGCTTCACTTTGGACACAACAAAAATCACAAAGATTGACATTAAAAGTTAAACATTATGGCCATTCTTTTTTTTTTTTTACATGATACTTGGTCGAAACAAAAACAAACTAAAACTAAAGTAAAACTAAATATATACATAAAAAATAAAACTGAAACTAAAGATATAGAAAAACTAAATCTAAACCTTTAAATTTCAGAGACCTAAGTGAGGATACATAAGATCAACCCTCAAAGAAGTCTTATTAAAAAAAAAAAAAGAATTTGGTTATATTGGTGCTATTGACTTTTATTTGTCTTTTTTAAAAAAAAAAAAAACCCAACATTTTATTGTTTTATTGTTGCGGTTTTTAGCACTCTAAAAATACTCATATTAAAGTAAAATAAAACAAAAAGTCACAACTAAAACACAAAAAAACTAACTGAAAATTCTAAAATAATTCATCTTTGCTTTTTTAACTATAGCGATAAATATTCTTTCCACCTTGCAGGTTTTATTTTGTATTAAAATTTTGTAAAAAGACACGGTTGTGCTGGTGAACACAGAGACCAACAAAAGACTTTATCATCACATCTCTACCTGCAGATCCTTATCGTAAAATAAGATCCGATTTGAAAAAATGATTTACCTGCTAAGCTCTTATCAGCCGTAGCAGCTGCACAAACTGACTCTTCGGTTAGATTTCCTTCAGTGAAGTCAGTTATTAAAAGTTAAACTGTCTTCATCAGTGTGTCGCTGCTGTTCTCTGGATTTAAAGTGTGTTTTTAGTGCTTTTTTTTTTTTTTTACGCACTTTTACACACGTCTGGAGTAAACAATGAAGCACGAGACTTCCCTCGAATCTGCAGGGAAATGAATTCACAAACACCGTCTGCCAAATCGCCCTGCAGATATTGTTTGAACCCTGCTTTGAAGTAAAAGGTTAACTGGGTTGATGCGCAGTTACGTGGTTGTTAGATGCAGAGTTTGTTGCTCCGGATGAAAAGTGTCCGTGTGTGCGCTGTGTGGTAACGCTGTCGTTGTGTGTGACCTCAGTGTCGGAGGAGTGGACGCGCTGAAGATCGAGGAGATGGAGAAGATGCTGAAGGAGGCGCAGCTGGAGAAAGCCAGACTTATTGAATCGCGGGTAAGACGCAGACAGTGTGAAACCGCAGCTACAGTGTGATTGATGAGAGCTGCCGCAGCGCTGCTGCCAATAGCTTTAAATTGATCATGAATTTGGAAAATTAATCAACTCAAGACTTTCATTCATTTTTATTGGCTTCCGTGTTTGAAGCGTCTTCATCTCTTTGTGTCTTGATGAAGAAGCTTCGGCTGAAATACCGATAAAGACGATCAAATCCTTTCTCTGCTCTCAAGCTTTTCTCCCAAACTCCTCCCGTCCCTGAGCGTCCGTCAGTCCGGAGTTCCTGAAGATCCTTAAAAAGTCCTAAAAGGCATTGAATTCATTAATCCAAAAATAAGGCCTTAAATTGTATTAAAATGACTGAAATTAATCTTTTAAAAGTCTTAAAAATGCTCAGACATAGCAAGTAGTATTTTAAGAATATTTTTTTTCTGATGTTGCATCGTAAAATCTCAAAATAATTGGTTACATCTATTTTTTTGGTTAAATAGTTTAATAAATATCTCTTTATTAAACTCATCATGATGGAAATCCAAGCAGTCAAATCTCACATTCAGTTAAAAAACACAAAATCGCCAAGAAAACCGCACAGAAGTGCCAGATATTTCCCACTGTTAGTAAACTAAATAGATACTTTTATGATATTATAATATATTCATTGTCTTTCATGTGTTTTGCTCAAAAAAGTTGTTTTTTTGCAGCAAACTTCAGTTTAACACCGAAGCAGAAAGACAAATAATAGAACCAACTCTACATCTCATTTCTCTAAAAAGATGTTTTCTGAAATGCTCTCTCTTCACATCTTATGCTCACGTCTCCTCCTCGCACCTTCAGTGGGAGAGACTGAGATTTTAGGAAAAGATGCAAGCAAGGGAACGTCGATGCAATTAAGGGAACTGGCGTGTGCCCTTATTACAAGTCAAATTCTGAATTTTTCTGCTCAAAGAGTATCAAAACATTGTTGCTCCAGTGTGCAGGATATTTCCCGTCAGGAGTTGCATAAAAGACAAATGTTTTAATCACACTGGTTGCCCTCTGCAAAGCTCTGTTTTCTTTCCGGTCCCTGCATGTCCGTATGAATATATTGTAAATGAACGTGTGTGTTGTCGTCCACAGAGTCGATTATTGCTTCTCCAAATAGCCAAAATCAGTGTGTTCACAGAATCGATCGGTGTGGTGGAGCTGCGCGGTGGCCAGCAGCTCTCAGCAGAGACAAATGAACATGAATTTATGAATGTGAAGCTGGAAAAAAAAACAGCGGCATGCATGCTCTGCAAAGCCCTTCCACAGATCAAAAAAAATATGAAATGAAAGCTCTCTCCTCCAGGAACGAGAGAGCCTGGCTCGCCGTCAGATGCTGGAGGAGGAGAGGAGGAGGAGGGAGGAGGCGGAGAAGAGACTGCAGGACGAAACTTTCCACCGGCAGCAGCTGGTGGAGAAGGAGGTCAAGATGAGGGCCAAGAACTTCTCTCAGGTCAGTTAAATGAGGCGTGATGGAGTCTGCATGGTGGCAGAGTGCAAAATGACTCTGCCCACCCGACTGACAGACACGCTGCTGGTTGGGGAATATTTTGTGCCAGCATTCAAAAATCATTCAATTTGTGCATTTTCATACTCAAGTCACCAGTTTTTCATCAGCATTGAAACATTTCCATTACTGTAACGCACTTTTTACCGAAAAAAATCCAGCGAGAGACTTCAGCTGATCCCAAACTCTGCAGCTCGGCGGTTAACCAGAACCAAAAAGAGGGAAACATGAATCCAGTTTTAGCTGCTCTGCACTGACTTCCTGTAACATTTATAATCAATTTTAAGGTTCTTCTAACATACAAAGCCCAACATTACATTTTCGCTGTTTCTCTTGTTGCTCGCCTGCCTTCACGAACGCTGAGTTCATCTGCAGCTGGTTTATTGTTCCCAAAAACAGCCAAAAGAAAATTACACCTCAAACTCGGGAACACACTGCTGATAGATATCAGAGAGGCCGCCTCGCTAAATAATCTTAAAAGAAAACTAAAGACGTATTTCTTCACTTTCGCCGTTAACCGTTTGAAACCTGAGAAAATTGATCTTTTAACGACATTGGCAGGAGGCAACAAGCAACTGCTCAAGACATGGCCCAAAAATTAGCAAAAAATTAATTAAAAATTTAAAAAAAAAAGAAAATCACCCGAAAATGAGGCAATATATATTGTATATAATATATGTAATATATATATGTATATATATTTGTTTATTTTATATATGTTATTATATTTTTCCTGTAATGTAATTTTAAATATAAAATTATTATAATTATAAAAATAATTTTCTGGGTATTTTTACTCTATTTTGGGGATAATTTCCCAGTAATTCTGCCTTCTTTTTTAAAACATAATTTATTGGTAACTAATTAATTGCACTTTGTGGGATATTTCTTGCCAAGTTGGCCATTGCCTTAAACCAAAGTGATCAGGTTTCAAATATTCAAATTGTTTGTGACCGGTGTCTGAACGCTGAGTGTCTCTTCACGTGAAACACTTGGTTCATGTCATTTTTTTGTTGTAAAGCACGTTGGGCTGCATTTCTTGTATGAAAGGTGCTATACAAATAAAGTTTATTATTATTATTATTATTATTATTATGTAGAGGAGCATTAGTACCATCACGGGGCATTAAATCTCTTTAGGGACAAGAAAAAGATGCAAAAATAAAACCTTCATCATTCCATAATTTTAGTTTAAATACTGTGTTAATACTTTGCCGTTTACGTCTCTCTCAGTGGCAGTATTCCTCCGTCCTCTGCTGGTTTTTTACTCTCCTGTGTGTTTTTGTCTGATTCATTTCTGCGACCAGGCGCGTCCTATGACTCGTTACCTGCCCATTCGAAAGGAGGAGTTCGACCTGCGCTCCCACGTGGAGTCGTCGGGCCACAACGTGGAGACGTGCTACCACGTCCTCCTCACGGAGAAGATGTGTAAGGGCTACCTGGTGAAGATGGGAGGCAAGATCAAGTCCTGGAAGAAACGCTGGTTCGTCTTCGACCGCCTCAAGAGGACCTTCTCCTACTATGTTGGTAAGACGCAAGATACTTTTTCTTTTTGAATTATGCCATTTTTTATTTATGTATTCAGGAAAACGACAGTTTTGTTATTGCATAGCTACACTTTAACACTTTCTTCTTACACCAAATAATAATTTAGCAACTAAACAACAAATCATTACAGTGCAACCAAAATATTACAAACAAAACCGTTGACCTCCGCTAACGTGTGTTCATGTGACACAATCTAACATCTTTCCTCCATTTTTTAAAATCTGAGGATCACTCGCTCAGCTTTGACGACCCCTAACATTTATCACAACAAGGTCAGATTTTGAAACGTTTGGTACTTCTGTTCGGTCCCTCGTAAGGGACAAACCACTTTTTCCCAAAACAGTCAAACAGCTTACATGACATAAGAACTTTAAATATTTGGGTCATTACTGCTGTGGTTTCACTCTGGGAGGTGACGGCCAGCACCTTAAAGGGATAGTTCGGGTGTTTTTGAGCACACACAGCCGATGTCAGTCGCACGTCATCAGTTTGGAAAAGCAGCCAGGAGACACTGAGGCAGCAAAGACACATGTTTTAAATGTTTAACGGACTGCACTCACACTACATGTTACACTCACTCTTCTCTCACACTAGAGGTCCACCAATATTGGTTTTTCGGGGAAGATACCGATACAGATTATTTCTACTTAATGAAACCGATATTTGGAACCGATATGCATTTACAGTAAAAATGAAACTCCAACACAAAGCTTTGTTTAAATGTCTTTAGCAAAAGTTCAATCAAAACTGAAACTTTCAACATCAAACACAGAAAGTTCCCTGCAACTTATTTTCATTGAGTTCAGTGAAAATTTAAATAACAAATGAGTTAAAAAAACAGCTCCCCGAGGTTCCCCCCCCGCTGACTCTCTCCCTGCTGTTGGTTGAGTGTAAATCACACACTTTCTCATTTGTAATTTTATCGGCGATCATAAAAATAAAACGCTGAAACGGATAATTGGCAAAATGTCAAATATCGACTGATAATCAGCCACAGCAAACACTAAAACTGATGTTGATTTTACTGTGACGTGGGACTTTTTTAAGTGTCTAAAATACATTTTGTTTCTGTCCACAGCAGCACATTTCTCAGCTTCTGTGGAAATACTGTTGACTGTATGAATACACTGACTATGGACAAATACAAACATCGTAAAAGCCCACTTTAATAAATCTAAAGTATCGCTTTGACCCTTACGCCATCAGGACGCTCCTGGGTGGTGCTCTTTTGTCTGCTCAGCGGTTAAAAATTTTTATTCCCATATCTCAAGTATTTTCATAAAACATTAGATAAAGTATCGACCCAGATATCAGACAGGCCCAATTAATCCTCCACTTTTCTAAAATCTGTTTTTGGAGAATGACTTTTTAAAGAAACGCTCTCAGACGAGTCCTGAAGGGAGGATTTCTCTGAGATGCTGTTTGTCTGAGGAGAACTTCAAGTTAAACTTATGTCCTCATATTAAAGCACAAGTCAAACCGCGAGTGTGTGTAGCGTGTCCATCAGTCACAGCGTCTCCTGTCAGGCCGCTGAAGCGCTCAGAACGATCTTCTGTGTTTTCTCCAACGCGACACTCCGTGACTCCGGTAATTGGACTGTGTGACAGAAGATTCGATCGCTGCTGTTTCTGCAGTGAAGACGACATTTTTACCGGTCAGGGTTTGATTTCACGTGACAGCAGATCTCAGAAACTGCTGCAGGTTAAACTGGAAACCTTTAACTCTTTCAGGGACGGTTAACTCCAGCAGACAAACTGTTAACCCTTTGAAACCTCTGAAAAAGCAAATTCGTTTGATTTCTTTCAAAAAGATAAGAAGAAGGCGAAGAAATCAAGAAATGGCCCAAAAATTAACAAGAAATTATTAATTACAAGACTAAGACTAAACTAAAAAAGAGCAGAAAAAAGAAAGAAAAATAAATAAAAAATGAGACGAGAAAATGACCCCAAGAAAGTGCATAAAAACATTTTTAAAAAATTGTAACATAATTTAAAAAATATTCTAGATATTGTTTTCTGGACATTTCAGTGAAAAAATACTTCAGAGGTGTTACATTATTCAAAAAAATAAAAATAAAAAGTTTGAGGACTAGCACTCTAGAAAGTAGTATTTATTGTAAAGTCCTGTTGAAAATGTCATTTCAGCAAAAATTAACTTAATAGACCTCATAATGTCACCTCATAATAGACATCTTAATGTGTATATAACATTTTACTGTTTATTATGGTTATGCAGCACTTGTCTGGGAAACCCCGAATTTTAGCAAAACATTCCATCAACTATAATAATAATGATATTATTATTATTATTATTATTATTATTATTATTATTATTATTATTATTATTATTATTATCGCACTTCCCAAAACCAATATTACCATCAGTGCTTTACACTTAAAATCACAAAAAAACATACAATTCTTTTTAAAATACAGCACATAAAAATATATAAAAACAACACACACAAAAGAATTAAAAAGCAAAAAATACAACACAAAAGAAAAACACATAAACAGTGATTGAATTTTAAATCAGCAGAAGACTTGAGTGAAACCTCGGGAGTGAAGTACAGTAGAATATAAAATGCAGCTGTATGCAAATATATCCGAGGTCACAGCAGTAAAACGGTAACGGAGCTGCGGTGAGCTCCGGCGTTTAACATGTAAAGCGGCAGACGTTTGCCGGCGTGGATGAGTGACAGACGGAGCGTGCGTCCTCCAGACCTTGAGCAGCGGCGGTACATGTAGTATGTAGCGTGCACGGTCGTGTAATTTGAGCGAGCGCTGCGAGCCATGGGACACTTGTTCACCGTCAGGCCTTTGAAGTCCTCAGAAGGTTCTGCTTAAAGCTGCTTAAAGCGTACCTTGTTGAAAGTGAGCCAGGGTGAGGAGGTGTGCTGAGATTACTTTGGCAGGAGTTAAAATGCGCACAGCGCTGCGCTCTCTGAGGAGGCTGATTGAGATGCACCGCTTTGCCCTTGTCTCTTGACCTTGAACAATGGGGGAACGAGAGGTGACGAGCATAAGTCATGAGCGCCGCTAATCCGCGTTAATCAACCTCAGCCGCAGCCGGAGTTTTGGTAATTTAGATGCAGTGAAATGAGATGCAAATGCAGGGCTATTTGAATGCTAAAGAGGTCATTAGCAGATAATAGCTGCGTATTAAAAGGAAAGTGTTATTCCTCGAAATGAAGCGCTGCGTTTCTACCTACTACTCTTAAGTTGGCTTGTGGAGTGTTTGTGCCTGGAGGTAGAGAGGGGTGTTGAGTTCCCCACCGGTTCCTCACTGCAGTTCTGCAGTGGCTGATGAAACAAACTGCAATGATGTACCAGAGTAGCGTAAGAATGCAGTCAAGTCTGAAAATACAATGAGAGCACCATTGGTTTTAAAAACAGAGGGAAAAGTGCTGTGCTTGTCTTTTTCCATCCATCATCGCAAACCATAAATTGGTCATGATCAAAGTTTGATTCCCTCTTCTTTTTTTCTTTTTTTTTTTGATGAGCGTATCGCGTGTTCCTCCCGTCGTTATTCTAGGTGACACAGAAGCGATGCGTCTGTCTTTGTCAATATACTTGAGTCTTTGACCAAACCCACGTTATTTTCCCTCCCACAGACAAACACGAGACCAAGCTGAAGGGTGTGATCTACTTCCAGGCGATAGAAGAGGTCTATTACGATCACCTCCGCAGTGCCACGAAGGTACGGAGTGAAAGAAAATAAAAAAAATCATTTTCTCTCATCTGTTTCACTTTGTTTATGTTCATCCTGCATTCTCTTTCATTTAAAAGTTGTCTCTGCACATTCTTTGCTTTGCTTCTTTTCTCCCCGTCTGTGCTTTTGCTTTGGCCGGCTGCTGTCACAGAAGGGATTTTTCAACTTGAATATTTCCAGTGTATGTATCACTCTCTCCTCCCGTGTACCCTCCCTGAGCCCTGTGTGTCCAAACCGCAGACTGTGCTTTGTGACGAGGCTAACAAGCTCGGCGGCTGCTGATGCATGCTCAACATCTGAGTTTGACTCGTGTGTGTTTGTAATCTGAATTGCTAATCCTGCCTGATCCCCCGTCCATCCCAGTGTTCCCAGTGTAAACCAGTCAAGTGGTTAGAAAACAAGGATCTGCTCATGGATGTGGCTCTATAGAGGACAGGAAATACACTTACTAATTTTATTATGTGCGATAGCCGAGGCCCGAAGCGTTTCTCATCAACGCGATATCTCAAAAACGCTTTGAGGGAGTTTCTTTACATTCGGCACAAACGTCCACGTGGACTCAACAATGAACTGATTCGATTTTGGTGGTCCTAGGTCAAAGGTCAAGGTCACTGTGACCTTGTCTGTCTCATTTTTGTGAATGCGACACAATGACTTTCTTTTTCGACAAACTGTACTATGACTTTATTATCACTTTTTCAACATACTTTACTGCAACTTTTTTTCAGTTTTTCGACAAACTATACTATGACTTTTATATAAAAAGACTAATATACTATACTGACATTTAAAATTTTTTTTAAACATACAATGCTATTAATTCTTTTGATATACATATATTTCAATATATATATATATATATATATATATATATATATATATATATATTTATCATGCCATATTAATTCATTACTTTTTTTCAACACACTAAACTACGTCTATGTACTATACTGTCGCTGTTCATAAACGTTTAAAAAAATGAACTTATTGAGCTCACTATGATCTCCCAAAACACATTTTTGGCCATAACTCAGGAATTCATAAGCTAACTTTGACAAAATATCACCCAAATATCAGAAAGTGTAAAATAAAACTATGCGTTTTTTTTATCTAAAAGGTCAAAAGTCAGCTTCTCGGTGACATTATAACACTATAACACACTTTTCTGGCAGTTATTCATTGTCTTAGCTCAGGAACAGAAGGGCAGATATTTGGTCAGATGCAGAATTGACACGGATGTAAACTGTAAATGAAACTTGTGAGGCGGTAATTACAGTTTTTACGCAAAATATGCTGAGCAATAAGATCCAAGTCAGGAAAAAAAACACCCGACTGATTTAAGTTATTAAGTCATTCTAAGGCTCGACAGAGGAGCGACCTTGTTCGAGCTCTGTTTTCCTTTCATTAATTTTCAAAGACTCTTCTCTGATACGGAAGTTTTAATGTTCCGTAGGTGGTGTTTTTGGCCATTTTTGTGTTCTTTATGATCCGTGCTGCTCGTCTTGAGCCTTACACGTCTTGTCATTTTTTTTTTATTTTATTTTTTTTATCTCCAACATAAAGCCGAAGCTGCTGCTGCCTCCTCGTCTTCAGTGTGCGTTTGTGTTTGATGGCCTGTCGCGACGCTCCGCACTCTGACTTACTGCGCGGCTCTGATCAACTCTGGAACTTTGATTTTACTTGTCACATCCAATGTCACATTACAGAGGAGAAACTTTAAAGTCTGATGCACTTAGCAGAGAGAGAGGTGACGGTTTAGAGAAGGGAAAGCGATGCAGATGAGCGGGGGAAATAAATTGCACTGTAGTTTGTTGCGTTGCTCTTCCAAAAAAAAAACGAACAACAGTTTCATTGGAAAAACATCAGTGGATTTTTTTTTCATGTATTTTGTGAAGGACTGTTGCTGAATCTGTGCAAAGTCAGAGCAAACTGCCGAACATTTAGGATTAGAGCTCCACACAGTATTTTGTGCTGAATTAAATTCTAAAATAGCAGCTTTTCAGTGTCCTCTTCGTATTTCTCACTAACCTGAGTTTGTGCTTGTCATACATCTCTGTCATCGAGCTGAGCAGCTCCTTTAAAAAAAAAAAAGTTTAAAAGTGTATCACAGTTCATTTTTTATTTCACCGATTTGAATCTTACATATTTTTTAGTGATTTTTATCTGCCTCGTTGCATCCCTACATATGGACGCAGATTTTTTTTTAAACGCAAAGGAAAGACGTTTCATCAGGGTCGTCGTCGTCCAAACACCCCGGTTTCAAAAGTTTTCAGACCCCCAAAATGCGGTTGTCATGTGAACGAAAGGTCAAACAGCAACAAATGTTTTATGCAAGAACCGCTGCTGTGTAAACGGCCCCTAAATATTAATGTAGACACAGAGAAAAGTGTCAGATTGAATTGAATTGAATGTCTCATTGACAACTAGTGCAGTTAAACAAATATTTAGCTCAGTTTGTGAAAAGTATATCTTAGATTTTCATCCATAACTGATACATTTGAGAGCAGAGAGCAAGAGGAAAGCAGGGAGTCGGCGGGGCTAAAAGTCGGATCCTAATTTTCTCTCCCGTCTTCCAGAGCCCGAACCCCTCCCTGACCTTCTGCGTAAAGACCCACGACCGGCTGTACTACATGGTGGCCCCGGCAGCAGAGGCCATGAGGATCTGGATGGACGTGATCGTCACGGGAGCGGAGGGATACACACAGTTCATGAACTGAGAGACGCGGCACAGAGAGCACAGGTGACGAGCAGATCGTTTCGGCAGGGACTCTCCCATCACTGACTCTACAGGTCCTTCCTGTTTCCAGTCCGCAGCGGACACAACGCCTTGTTTGTTACGTTTCATTTCTAATCTCACACTTTGATTTTACTATGTAGACGTTTTCACCTCCACATTTTCTACGTGATTCAGTTTGGATTGAAAAAGGGAGCCCTCGGACACACAAACACACACACACACACACCTGTATATAAACCAAAATGTATACCCGTCAAAGACTTTAAAAAAGCCTTTCTATATTGCCAAATGGAGATCTTATAGTTACTGTTTGTTGAACCTTTTGTATTATTTGTTTCCTTCCTTTTTTTTTTTTTACGTATAGAGAAAATTGCCAAATGACATAATGCCAATGTTTTATTTGAGTGTTCCATCGTGATTATGCTCAGTTTAGACAGAAAGAGTATAAAAGATTCAATTTTAAGGGTTAATTAATTAAGAAATGTATTTGAAAGTATCTTTTTCAAAATGTATGAATTATATGGGAAATAACTGAAATCAGTCAGCGGGGACGAGACATGATCTGTAACACGGTAAAACATTGCATCCTCTGCAGGTCGCTTCACCTCAGTGCTGCTCCAATAAACTAAAGACTAAATCACGAGCATCATAAATCACGAGCATCATAAATCACGAGCATCATAAATCACGTGCAGCGTCCACAGCGCAGAAAAGTGTCCACAGCTACATCCTCCTCACATTATTTCACGCAGGCTTACCAAAGTAACTGTAGGTATTTTGTTTGTTACAGCTCAGGAGTTCACTCTGCAGTTCTCACTGTGGTTCAACCAATACGGGCTTTCAAAAGCCGGTTCTGGCGTTTAATATATTTAAATATCACAAAAAGCGCCAGAAAACACCGAATAATGAAACACTGAAAGGATGGGCACGTGAGTTTGACATCCTGGAACAAGTGATAAATGAAGTGTAATTCTACAAATGTCAAACTTTTCCTTAAACAGAATCGTTTGACACTTTACTCTCAAGATTTGCAAAGTTTTTTTTGCAAAAGAAAAGATTGGTACCACTCTCATGTCTGTATGCTAAATATGAAGCTGGAGCCAGGAGGAGACAGTTAGCTTAGCTTAGCATAAAGACTAAAAGCAGGGGGGAACTGCTAGCCTCTAAAGATTTCCAATGAAAATGTTACATCTCATTTATTTCATTAAATTTTATTTATTAATAAAAAAAAAAAGTAAAAAGTACAGTTTTGTTGTTTAGCAGGTTGGTGTGTGCTGATATTTCCAACCGTAATGCCAAATTAAGCTAACACGTTTTAGCGGCATTCTCTTCGCTCTAGCCGCTTTCTTGCCAAGAGTTAGATGAAAAGATTGATACCATTTTTAATATCTATATGCCAAATAAAAAGCCACAGCTAGCAGCTCATTAGCTTAGCTTAGCGTAGCTTAGGGTGAAAAAGGTCTGTTGTATCTTGCTAGTATAATTGGTAAGCTAGTTAACTGTGACTGTATATAAAGATGGACGACACGTCTCCAATTCCTCCAACTGCTCAAAAATGAAGCCAAAAATCCCTGGTTATACTGATGTAATTTGGAGCCGCAGTCGTGATCGGTGGGCGGAGCCACGTCGTTGCACCATATCTACCCCTGACTCAAACGCAAGTCAATCGCAACAGTCAGTCATGATGATCAAACCCCATTTAGTAATTGATTTAGTGATTAAAATAAAACTTAGAGAACTACCCAAAATGACAGAAACCATCTTTACCAAAAGTTTATTTGACGTGTACTCTGAATTTATTAGTTTGGTCCGTGTCCCCTTTGCTAACATGGTCGGGCAAGTTTCTGAGCTATACTGCAGCCAGCCACCAGGGGGCGATCGAGACGTTTTGGCTTCACTTTTGGAGAGCTGTCATGTCCACCGTCTTTTTATTGTCTGGGTACTTTTTGACAGGCTAACGTCTTCTTCCCTGGCGTCTAGTCTTTATGCTAAGCTAAGCTCCTTGTCCAAGCTTCATATTTACCATATAGATGTGAATAAGTGTTTTCCCCAAATCCAACAAATTTTTCAAAGAAAAACTTCCTTCATTAATCACTTTTTTGACCGCTTCGGAACAGGATTTTTGCCTTTTGTTTGGTCGGTGGTTTCAATCGGATCGGCTCAGACGTCGACTCCCAAAAAGCCCCGTATATTGGTCTAACCACAGTTGCGGCATTCTCAGTGTACTTGTGAATATGTCGAACATATCTCACTGTGTCTGTATGCCAACTCGAGGTGTCCATGTGTGCACACGTAAAAAAAACAAAAAAAAAAAACAAGAAGCTCATCTCTCTTTGCCAAGTAGCCTTTAGCTAACTTGATGATGCAGCTACACCGCTGGGAAGCAGCCATCATCACTGCCAGCCTAAAGCAGCAACCACTGGAGAGCGCCACAGAGACCACACCCACACAGGACCGCACGGGATCAACAATACGGACTAATGCAATTCTGAACTGTGCCTTGACTAAGTGTTGTCACTGATGCCGTGTTCGAGTCCAGCGCAGCCTCGCTGGAGGGCTGCAATTGTATGAATGCATCGTAATTAGTCTTACTGCGGTATTTGGACAGATTTCGTGGGGACGTCTGCCTGTAGTGTCATTTCAGGCAGAGAAACTGAAGGCCCTGTGCACAGTGGGGATCAAAATATCCTTACATCCTTTACATCCTTTTATGTCATTTATGGTATTTCTGCTAGTTTTTCAATTTACCGATCATGTGGAGAACACTGCAGCCTGTGAGAACAATTTTATAATGTCTTTGGATGTGAAGACGAGCTTCGGTTGTGGGGAAATAACACGGATGATGTCGTTATTGAGGAGAGTACATGTGAAAGATGAAAGACTTTGAGACTACACGTCATTAAATCTGCATCAAGATGACGTTAGCATGAGCTTTGGATAACATAGGATTTCGGTTATGTAGCAATACAACTTAAAACCAACAAAATATCAACGTTATCAGTATTCTGTCAAATCGACGTTGGCATTAGATGATTTCGTGACATTGAATTTTGGTCACCTGACATCACAACCTAAATTCAACCAAAAATCACTATTCTACAAAGTTGGTGGCCAGTTTGGAAGGAAGTCAAAGTCAATGTGTTTTGACCGATGCTGCTTTAATTTTTCAATTTGTATCCTCCAAGACCCGTTAACTTACAATACTAAATTAATGGAGTGCTACTTAAAAAAATCAATCAAAAGTTCAGGAAATACTAATTTATTTCAAAACATCTAAAATCTGCTGTGTGCAAAAGGAATTTGAACCCGGAAAAATGTACGTAATATTTTGTACATTCAGAGGTGAAGCGTTGACGCGTCACAACTTAGCTTGCTGACTTTTTATTTTTCTCCTCAGCTGCAGTTTGTGATTCACGGGGTGGATAATTGATCTGTCGATCCGTTCGCAGCCGATCAGGTCGATGGATGAACGCAAACGTTTAGACGCAGCAGAATCAACAGTTAAGTTTCACTTTTACTGCACTTGATATTCTGCTGCTCCACCTGTACCCAGAATACACTCTGTTCTCCGAGAGTGTTGTGCAGCCGAACAGTATTTCAGCAGCACTCCGAATAAAACGACCAGCTCAAAAAAATGTAAATCTATTCGTGGCAGCGGATGTTTTAATAATCGCTCCTTTTAAATATTAACCAATCAGAAAAGATTTGATTTTAGATACTCAAGCATCACATCAGATTATACTGTATATTGTAAATTTTCCACAATTATTAAGTCTTATTAGTAATTATTTATTGCAGTTGTTTGCTTTTAAACTAAAATCTGTTAACTTTTAATTTGAAACCACATCACGGCAATAGTTGGCATCGTCCCCTCACACCAAAAAGGTTTTGTGTTCGGACCCACTGGCTGGTTTTGACTGCTTCTGTTTAGTTTGCATGTTGTCTCCAGGTTTTCTCCACCGTCTTCTCACAGTCCAAAGACGTGCAGGTTCACCGTTGACCTTAAATTACCCGTAGGTGTAAACGTGAGCTCCAGCCCCGTGAGCAGTTAGAGAAAGTTGATGGATAAATTCCAACATTTGCTTAACGTCATAAAAACTCGCCTCCCTGCTTTGAATCCCCACTGTGCGCTGACGCCTGCGTTGCACGATGGCGGATGAGTTAATTTCATATCTCGAGCTTTAACAGACTGTAACGACCGGGCTCGCCTTGTGTCTTTGTCGTCACGTGTTGCTCATCAGTTAGTGAGTCTATGGATCGGCCGTGAGCACGACGGCGTGTAGTTAACAGATGCTGTTTTGTAGAAGCAGAGGACAAACTACTCTGTGATTTTCGGAGCATGTGGAACTCGTTTCATGTGTTGGTACAGTAATGATAATTTATGGTTGTTGTGCCTGAGATAGTGACACGTTTACTTCGAGTTAAAAAAAAAAAAAAAGACGACTAGTGAAAAGACCTTAATATATTCTGTCCCCCTTGCCTTTACTTTCCTTGCACAGTTAAAACTTGTGCAAACCAAACTATTCAACACTGGCAAGGCTGTTAAATCATGTCTGTTGATAGTAGCTGGTATATAAATTACTGTTGTTATCTATGTTGAAAAGAAAGGAAAACTAAATATACTGTAAAGAGGATGCCTGAATGAAAAAAAAAATCTTACTATTGATATGAAACAGTATTGTATGAAAAGAAATACAATTTTTACTTATTTTTGTCATTTTAGAAATTTTATTGTCTGTCAGTTACATTTCAAAATTGTATGGTAGTGATGTATCAATCTACCTTTTTTTTTTTTTTACTGGTACAGCAGAACACACACCACACAAACACACAATAACTCACCAAGCACTCATGAGACTGTACTTTTGTTTTTCTAGAAAGTAGATCCTGTTTCTCACACACACACACATGCACACACACACTCACAATCAGTACTCGGACCATACTGTGTTATTGGTACCCTGTATGTCTCATGCGTTATTTTCACGTATGAATAATATGGATTTTGTCGAATCTATTAAAAACAGAACTATTACAGAACATCGGCTGCTGGTCTTGAACTCGGTGGGTTATAATGTGAAGGTTCCAGTGTTGAGGCGAGAGGCTGCAGAAACTACGGTATGGGTTGTCGCGCTGACTAATTATCGCTTTGTAATAATTTGGCGGACAAGTACGAGCCTAGCATAAAACAGCAAGTAGAGCAACAACAATTTAAAAAGAAAAGAAAACACATTTGTTCCTAAAAAGTTGAATTCGCTCACAATTAAACACAGCGAAAACGTTTAAAAGGAGTTTTTAAAAAAAAAAATTATACAGAATAGGTCTAAGAAAAAAATAAACATCTAGAAGTTTTATCTCTGATACAGTGATTCTTCCAACCGAAAGAAGTCCTGGCGGGGCTTTCTGAAGGATTTTACAGCTGGTTCAAGACGTCACCTGGAAGAAAAAAACGCTCAGTTATCACCTGTTGTTGTTTGTTTACCTGTATCGGTTTGAGTTGTTGAGTGTTTGAGATATTTGCCGTAGAGACGTCTGCCTTCTTTCCTATTCAATGGAACTAGGTGACACTCAGCTTGTAGCGTTCAAGGCGGCAAAAAACACGTTTGAAAAAACTCACTTCAGATTATGGAAAGATCTTGTTGTGAGCAGGTTCATGTAGGAACTATTTTCTTTCTACCGAACTACACCCTCCAACCGTATCACCATGCAGAAGGAAGAGTGCATCTACTGCTAGCTCACTTAGCGCCACCCAGCTAGCTAACGTTACAACTCAGCCAATCAGGACGCCATTAATGTTTACATCTCATGCTGTCACCAGCTCAAGCCTCTTGTCCATGAGTAGATGCACACATCCTTCTGCGCAGTGATACTGTTGGTGGGTGTACTGAGGTAGAAGAAAGTAGTTCCTACATGAAAGTGCTCACAACAAGGTCTGTGATTTCTGGAAGGAGACGTTGCTGTTGAGATGTTGAGATGACGCTCAGCTCAGTTAACTATTTCCTTTCCACTAAACTATACCAATGCTAACACAGCTCAGAAGGAAGTGTGCATCTACTGCTAGCTCACATAGCAGCACTAAGCTAGCCAACATTACAGTTCAGCTGAGGAAGATGTCAGTAATTTCTCACTGTCACAAGCTCGTCTGTGAGTAGATGCACACTTCCTTCTGTATCAAATGTGGCATGATAGAAAAACTAACTCAATAACCACAGAGCTCGTCAAAGGCTAAGCTACAGTTTGCGTCAAATTATTCGTGCTAATATGAGCGCTGGGGTGTTTTTTGGATTATTTAGAAACTAGCAAACATTCACCCTCAACAAATGCGCTAACTAACCATCCGGGGAAGGCTGCTAACGGCTAACTTAGCAAAGAGCTGCATGCTCTGAACGAGAGTTTGTTTCTAAAATAAAAAAACCTCTTAAATTGCAAACATAACAGCTTACAGAAACCACACGTATTTTGAGAACTCTATTGTTTCGCTTGCTTATCTCTCAGCCATCTCTGTTTCATTTTGTCCTTCGTTTCTGATTCTCTGTAACATCAGAAGAATCTCAACTAGAACGCTGACAGGTTTTTGTAAAACGGTTTGCATGCAGTTCTCGGTCAAATTGAAAACTCTCAAATAAGCGAATGGTCCGAATTTCACAACTTGACATCACTGACTCGCTTCGCCCGTTGGGTTTGAACACGCTATTAAAAATGCTACTTACTCTCTGCACAGGGGGAGGTGTACTCAGTGACCGCCTCGTCGCCTGAAAACAGCAACACGTCAGATTTATAGCAGCAGCGTGTGACAGTGAAATGTATAAAAATTGAACATTGCACACATTAAGAAAAAGAGGGAAGCTCTTACTTGTCTGGTAATAATCGTAGACTTTGACCACAGCTGGTTTCAGGTTCCTGACGGGCTGATCCTCCTCTAGTGTCACACTGTGGATCTTCGTCTCATCCTTCTTCAGCTGCAAACGCAAACGGGCCGATAGTTAAATCTTTCCACTATCAATATTTTCCTATGAAAATATTTTTGTCAAAATCCGACACAAAGCTTTGTTCAAAGTGGAAACTTTCAACATGTACAGCAATTTCCCTGCAAATTATTAGTATATTTTTTACAAAGTTCAGTGAAAATTGAAATGTAAAAAATGAATGCATGTATTGCAGACTTCCCTCCCTGGTGTTGGATGAGAGTAAAACTTTTTCCATTAAATAATTTTATCGGTAAACATTGAAATAAAATACACATGCAGATAATCGTCGAAATGCCAAATATCGGCCCCGATAATCGTCCATGCTGAAACTCTGTCGACCCCTGAGGCACACAGTAGACGGACTGTACTGATGTGTATTAAGTGTTGATGAAACTTTTTTTTAAACACACACAGTCATCCTGTGGATGCGTCTTACCCCGTCTAAGTAGATGTTGATGTATCCTTCCTCCACGTCCACTCGCTTCACTGAACGGTCGCTTTTCAGCTGCCAAAGCAAAGCGCGCACACGGCCATGAGTACACAAAAACACAGAAAATATACTGCACAGTAGAAGAAATCAGGTTCAACAGGAAAGTCTGACACGATTAGCACGAGCAACATGGAATAAAAGTCCTGATCATCCAGGACACGAGTCCAGCAGGTGACAGTTGAACAGTAATTTTAGCTTTTTAAGAACTGACCAGCGTCAGCGAGCTTTTATCCAGAATGTATCCAGACAGCAGCTTGATGTTGATGATGACCATGTTTGTTTCCTCTCTCCTGCCCTGGTACCTGCAAAAACAAACAAACAAACAAACAAACAAACAGATCATGTTCTGCAGCTTCACCGCATCTGATGTGGTTTCAGTTTTCAAGACATACCACGATATGATTTTTTTGTATTCAAGACACTGTAAGATAATGCTATACAATATTTATTTTTATTTATTTATTTATTTGCATTTTTAAGACACAAAAAACTGATTTTTTTTAGTATTTTTAAGTGATATACAATATTTTCTTTTCTTCAAGTTTTTTATTTTTATTTTTAAGCTTAAGATTCTATTTTTTATACAGATTTTTTTTTTTTTTTTAAGGACAATGGATTTTCACTTATACTGTAGGGATTTTAAGGATTTTAAAAATAACAGTCATAACTCCTTCAAAATAATTATATTCTAAAAAGTTCAGTAAAAATATAAATCTGAGCTAATTAACTGAATTTTATACTCAATTTTTTAAATTTAAAATCCTGAAAAAAAACCTGACTTGCCCCAAACCAAGATTGTTTAATTGTAACCTATCAATGTAACAAAAAACATCGAATTTTGACATGTCAAAAAACAGCTGACAACCGCAAAAAATAGCATGCCAAGACACGGCAGAGTATAAAATGTTAGGATAAAAGTAGTAAAAAAAACGGCCAAAAATACCTTAATATAGCATATCGAAAATGACTGAAAATGCCATACTACAGTAAGGCGAAAAACGTCAAACAATGAAATCCCAAAAACAACTAAAAACTGCATGAAACAGAGACACGCCATAGCACAGAATAGTGCAAAAACATCCCAAAACGCCATAATTTAGCATATCAAAAAAAAAAAAAACGATTGAAAATGCCACACTAGTATGGCGTCCAAAAAAACAGCTTGCTCATGAGCTGTTTTAACGTGTGTACTGTTTGAGCAATCGCTGACAGGAAACCACGTGCGGAGGCGTGGAAATCCCGAGCAGCAGGAGAAGGAAGCTTCGACCCGAACACGACGCCCAAAGCAGGAGGAGAAAGTTTCGAACACGCCATCCCACGGCCGGCCAATGAGAAGAGAGTGACGCTGCGACAGACCTCCAGACAAACAGCAACAGATCGCCGTGTGTGCTTTTTGGGGCTTTTTGTGCTGTTGGCTCGCTGTGAACGAGTGACGTAACCTTAGTTTGGATTTACGCTTTTGACATCTTTCAATAAAGCCTGCCTCGAGCAGTTTGAACCTTTTTCTACCATCATGGTGTGTTTGCATTTCATCCATCTCAGAGTCTGGTGATTGGCTATGTGCAAAACACGTCCAAAAAACAGCTTAAACCACATAAAATAGCGTGCCGAGACACGCCATGGTATTGAAAGATGCAAAAACAGACAAAAATGCCAAATTAAAGTGTGTCGAAAAATTACCCAAAAAACAATGTGACGAAAAAAGTGTCATAAAATGACATGCTTTTGTGGTCATTTGGTGTTTTTTTGGCCATTTTTGTACATTTAAATGCAATGGTGTGTCTCAGCACACTATTTTATGCTGTTTTGAGGTGTTTTAAGCTGTTTTTAGGACATGTCATTTTTCTCCATTTTTGCCATACTATAGCCTTGCTATTTTGGTCATTTTTTGGACGTCCTACATAATGGTGTTTTTGGTCATTTTTGCATATTTAAATGCTATGGCATGTCTCAGCACGCCACTTAACGCTGTTTTGAGGTGATTTAAGCTGTTTTTGGGACATGTCATTTTTTGCCATTTTGCCATTTTTGCCATACTATAGCCTTGCTATTTTGGTCATTTTTTGGACGTTGTATATTATGGTGTTTTTGGCTATTTTTGCATATTTAAATGCTATGGCAAGTCTTAGAACACTATTTTATGCTGTTTTGAGGTGTTTTAAGCTGTTTTTAGGACATGTCATTTTTCTCCATTTTTGCCATTTTTGCCATACTATAGCCTTGCTATTTTGGTCATTTTTTGGACGTTGTAACTTATGGTGTTTTTGGCCATTTTTGCATATTTAAATGCTATGGCGTGTCTCAGCACGCCACTTAACGCTGTTTTGAGGTGATTTAAGCTGTTTTTGGGACATGTCATTTTTTGCCATTTTGCCATTTTTGCCATACTATAGCCTTGCTATTTTGGTCATTTTTTGGATGTTCTACATAATGGTGTTTTTGGTCATTTTTGCATATTTAAATGCTATGGTGTGTCTTAGCACGCTATTTTATGCTGTTTTGAGGTGTTTTAAGCTGTTTTTGGGACATGTCATTTTTTGCCATTTTGCCATTTTGCCATACTATAGCCTTGCTATTTTGGTCATTTTTGGACGTTGTATATTATGGTGTTTTTGATCATTTTGCATATTTAAATACTATGGCATGTCTCAGCACGCTATTTTATGCTGTTTTGAGGTGTTTTAAGCTGTTTTTGGGACATGTCATTTTTTGCCATTTTGCCATTTTTGCCATACTATAGCCTTGCTATCTTGGTCATTTTTTGGATGTTCTACATAATGGTGTTTTTGGTCATTTTTGCATAGTTAAATGCTATGGCGTGTCTTAGCACGCTTTTTTATGCTGTTTTGAGGTGTTTTAAGCTGTTTTTGGGACATGTCATTTTTTGCCATTTTGCCATTTTTGCCATACTATAGCCTTGCTATTTTGGTCATTTTTTGGATGTTGTATATTATGGTGTTTTGGGCCATTTTTGCACATTTAAATGCTATGGCGTGTCTCAGCACTCTATTTTATGCTGTTTTGATGTGTTTTAAGCTGTTTTTAGGACATGTCATTTTTCTCCATTTTTGCCATTTTTGCCATACTATAGCCTTGCTTTTTTGGTCATTTTTTGGACGTTGTATATTATGGTGTTTTTGATCATTTTTGCATATTTAAATACTATGGCATGTCTCAGCACGCCACTTAAAGTTGTTTTGAGGTGATTTAAGCTGTTTTTGGGACATGTCATTTTTGCCATTTTGCCATTTTTGCCATACTATAGCCTTGCTATTTTGGTCATTTTTGGACGTTGTATATTATGGTGTTTTTGGCTATTTTTGCATATTTAAATGCTATGGCAAGTCTTAGAACACTATTTTATGCTGTTTTGAGGTGTTTTAAGCTGTTTTTAGGACATGTTGTTTTTCTCCATTTTTGCCATTTTTGCCATACTATAGCCTTGCTATTTTGGTCATTTTTTGGACGTTGTAACTTATGGTGTTTTTGGCCATTTTTGCATATTTAAATGCTATGGCGTGTCTCATACGCTATTTAATACTGTTTTGAGGTGTTTTAAGCTGTTTTTGGGACATGTCATTTTTTGCCATTTTTGCCATACTATAGCCTTGCTATTTTGGTCATTTTTTGGACGTTGTATATTATGGTGTTTTGGGCCATTTTTGCACATTTAAATGCTATGGCGTGTCTCAGCACTCTATTTTATGCTGTTTTGAGGTGTTTTAAGTTGTTTTTGGGAAATGCCATTTTTTGCCATTTTGCCATTTTTGCCATACTATAGCCTTGCTATTTTGGTCATTTTTTGGACATTGTAAATTATGGTGTTTTTGGCCATTTTTGCATAATTAAATGCTATGGCGTGTCTCAGCACGCCACTTAACGCTGTTTTGAGGTGTTTTAAGGTGTTTTTGGGACATGTCATTTTTTGCCATTTTGCCATACTATAGCCTTGCTTTTTTGGTCATTTTTTGGATGTTCTACATAATGGTGTTATTGGCCATTTTTGCATATTTAAATGCTATGGCGTGTCTCAGCATGCCACTTAATGCTGTTTTGAGGTGATTTAAGCTGTTTTTGGGACATCTCATTTTTTGCCATTTTGCCATTTTTGCCATACTATAGCCTTGCTATTTTGATCATTTTTTGGACGTTGTATATTATGGTGTTTTTTGCCATTTTTGCACATTTAAATGCGATGGCGTGTCTCAGCACGCTATTTAATGCTGTTTTGATGTGTTTTAAGATGTTTTTGGGACATGTCATTTTTTGCCATTTTGCCATTTTTGCCATACTATAGCCTTGCTATTTTGGTCATTTTTTGGACATTGTATATTATGGTGTTTTTGGCCATTTTTGCACATTTAAATGCAATGGCGTGTCTTAGCACGCTATTTAATGCTGTTTTGAGGTGTTTTAAGATGTTTTTGGGACATGTCATTTTTGCCATTTTGCCATTTTTGCCATACTATAGCCTTGCTATTTTGGTCATTTTTTGGACGTCCTACATAATGGTGTTTTTGGCCATTTTTACATATTTAAATGCTATGGCGTGTCTTAGCACGCTATTTTATGCTGTTTTGATGTGTTTTAAACTGTTTTTGGGACATGTCATTTTTTGCCATTTTGTTATTTTTGCCATACTATAGCCTTGCTATTTTTGTCATTTTTTGGACGTTGTAAATTATGGTGTTTTTGGCCATTTTTGCATATTTAAATGCTATGGTGTGTCTCAGAACGCCACTTAACGCTGTTTTGAGGTGATTTAAGATGTTTTTGGGACATGTCATTTTTTGCCATTTTGCCATTTTTGCCATACTATAGCCTTGCTATTTTGGTCATTTTTTGGATGTTCTACATAATGGTGTTTTTGGTCATTTTTGCACATTTAAATGCTATGGCATGTCTTAGCACGCTATTTTTTGCTGTTTTGAGGTGTTTTAAGCTGTTTTTGGGACATGTCATTTTTGCCATTTTGCCATTTTTGCCATACTATAGCCTTGCTATTTTGGTCATTTTTTGGACATTGTATATTATGGTGTTTTTGGTCATTTTTGCACATTAAAATGCTATGGCATGTCTTAGCACTCTATTTTATGCTGTTTTGAGGTGATTTAAGCTGTTTTTGGGACATGTCATTTTTTGCCATTTTGACATTTTTGCCATACTATAGCCTTGCTATTTTGGTCATTTTTTGGACGTTGTATATTATGGTGTTTTTGGCTATTTTTGCATATTTAAATGCTATGGCAAGTCTTAGAACACTATTTTATGCTGTTTTGAGGTGTTTTAAGCTGTTTTTGGGACATGTCATTTTTGCTATTTTCGCCGTTTTTGCCATACTATAGCCTTGCTTTTGTTGACATTTTTTTGGAGATTGTATATTATGGTGTTTTTGGCCATTTTTGCACATTTAAGTGCTATGGCGTGTCTTAGCACGCTATTTAATGCTGTTTTGAGGTGTTTTAAGATGTTTTTGGGACATGTCATTTTTTGCCATTTTGCCATTTTTGCCATACTATAGCCTTGCTATTTTGGTCATTTTTTGGACGTCCTACATAATGGTGTTTTTGGCCATTTTTGTACATTTAAATGCTATGGCGTGTCTTAGCACGCTATTTTATGCTGTTTTGATGTGTTTTAAACTGTTTTTGGGACATGTCATTTTTTGCCATTTTGCCATTTTTGCCATACTATAGCCTTGCTATTTTGGTCATTCTTTGGACGTTGTATATTATGGTGTTTTTGGCTATTTTTGCATATTAAAATGCTATGGCAAGTCTTAGCACGCTGTTTTATGCTGTTTTGAGGTGTTTTAAGCTGTTTTTGGGACATGTCATTTCTTGCCATTTTGACATTTTTGCCATACTATAGCCTTGCTATTTTGATCATTTTTTGGACATTGTATATTATGGTGTTTTTGGCCATTTTTGCACATTTAAGTGCTATGGCGTGTCTTAGCACGCTATTTAATGCTGTTTTGAGGTGTTTTAAGATGTTTTTGGGACATGTCATTTTTTGCCATTTTGCCATTTTTGCCATACTATAGCCTTGCTATTTTGGTCATTTTTTGGACGTCCTACATAATGGTGTTTTTGGCCATTTTTGTACATTTAAATGCTATGGCGTGTCTTAGCACGCTATTTTATGCTGTTTTGATGTGTTTTAAACTGTTTTTGGGACATGTCATTTTTTGCCATTTTGTTATTTTTGCCATACTATAGCCTTGCTATTTTTGTCATTTTTTGGACGTTGTATATTATGGTGTTTTTGATCATTTTTGCATATTTAAATACTATGGCTTGTCTCAGCACGCTATTTTATGCTGTTTTGAGGTGATTTAAGCTGTTTTTGGGACATGTCATTTTTTGCCATTTTGCCATTTTTGCCATACTATAGCCTTGCTATTTTTGTCATTTTTTGGACGTTGTATATTATGGTGTTTTTGGTCATTTTTGCACATTTAAATGCGATGGCGTGTCTCAGCACGCTACTTAACGCTGTTTTGAGGTGTTTTAAGATGTTTTTGGGACATGTCATTTTTTGCCATTTTGCCATTTTTGCCATACTATAGCCTTGCTATTTTGATCATTTTTTGGACGTTGTATATTATGGTGTTTTTTGCCATTTTTGCATAGTTAAATGCTATGGCATGTCTCAGCACGCTATTTTTTGCTGTTTTGAGGTGTTTTAAGCTGTTTTTGGGACATGTCATTTTTTGCCATTTTGCCATTTTTGCCATACTATAGCCTTGCTATTTTTGTCATTTTTTGGACGTTGTATATTATGGTGTTTTTGGTCATTTTTGCACATTTAAATGCGATGGCGTGTCTCAGCACGCTATTTAATGCTGTTTTGATGTGTTTTAAGATGTTTTTGGGACATGTCATTTTTTGCCATTTTGCCATTTTTGCCATACTATAGCCTTGCTATTTTGATCATTTTTTGGACATTGTATATTATGGTGTTTTTGGCCATTTTTGCACATTTAAGTGCTATGGCGTGTCTTAGCACTCTATTTTATGCTGTTTTGAGGTGTTTTAAGCTGTTTTTGGGACATGTCATTTTTTGCCATTTTGCCATTTTTGCCATACTATAGCCTTGCTATTTTGGTCATTTTTTGGACGTTGTATATTATGGTGTTTTTTGTTTTGCATCGTTAAATGCTATGGCATGTCGTTAACACTGTTTTGAGGTGTTTTAAGCTGTTTTTGGGACATCTCATTTTTTGCCATTTTGCCATTTTTGCCATACTATAGCCTTGCTTTTTTGGTCATTCTTTGGACATTGTATATTATGGTGTTTTTGGCCATTTTTGCATATTAAAATGCTATGGCAAGTCTTAGCACGCTGTTTTATGCTGTTTTGAGGTGTTTTAAGCTGTTTTTGGGACATGTCATTTTTTGCCATTTTGCCATTTTTGCCATACTATAGCCTTGCTTTTTTGGTCATTTTTTGGACATTTAATATTATGGTGTTTATTGACATTTCCGCATGTTTAAATGCTATGGTGTGTCTCAGCATGCCACTTAACGCTGTTTTGAGGTGATTTAAGCTGTTGTCAGGACATGTCATTTTTGCCATTTTTTATATACATTAATATTATTTTCTCATGTCATTGAGTTAATTTTTTAATCAACATCAGTCCTAATCAAAAATATGAAATATTGATTCATTTGAATCGTTCATTGATTCAAAAATGGCAAAACTGGAGAAAAATGACATGTCCCAAAAACAGCTTAAAACACCTAAAAACAGTGTTAAGCTGTTGTCAGGACATGTCATTTTTGCCATTTTTTATATACATTAATATTATTTTCTCATGTCATTGAGTTAATGGCAACATCAAAATGACAGTCCTAAATAAAAAATATCAAATATTGATTCATTTGCCATGGTTCATTGACAAAGACTAAAAAAACAAATATAGTAATGGAAAATGGCCCAAAAACAAGGCATATTAAAAATGCAAAAATGGCTTAAAAACATGGCCAAATTTGGTGGAATTAAAATGAGACGTGCCATAGCATTTAAATGTGCAAAATGGCCCAAAACACCATAATATACAGATCAAAAATGACCAAATAGCAAGGCAATATAGTAGCGGCAAAAAATGGCAAAATGGCAAAATGAACATAATCCCAAAAAACATTTAAAACACCTCAAAACAAGGTATAAAGTAGCAAGAGACATTTATAGCGAAAATGTGCAAATGCCAAAAACACCATTATGTAGAACGTCCAAATGACCAAAATAGCAAGGCTATAGTATGGCAAAAATGGCAAAATGGCAAAATGACATGTCCCAAAACAGCAAAACACCTCAAAACAGCATAAAAATAGCGTGCTAAGACACGCCATGCATTTTGATGCAAAATGGCCAAAAAACACCATAATATACAACGATCAAAAATGACAAAATAGCAAGGTTGCTATAGTATGGCAAAATGGCAAAATGATATGTCCCAAAAAAATGTGCAAAAACAAAACACCCATCAAAACAACATAAAAGCGTATGATGACATGCTATAGCATTTAAATGATGCAAAAATGGACAAAAACACCATTATATAGAACGTCAAAATGACCAAAATAACAAGGCTATAGTATGGCAAAAATGGATATGGCAAAAATGATATGTCCAAAACAACAAATACCTCAAAACAGTAAAATAGCATGCTAAGACACGCCATAGCATTTAAATGTGCAAAATGACCAAAACACCATAATATACATGTCAAAAAATGACCAAAATAAAGGCTATAGTATGGCAAAATGGCAAAATGAAAAAAAATGACATGCCCAAAAAACAGCTTAAAACACCTCAAACAACATAAAATAAGCGTAGAGATATGCCATTAGCATTTAAATGCAAAATGACTCAAAATACCATATATACAACGTCAAAAATGATCAAAATAGCAAGGCTATAGGTATGGCAAAAATAGCAAATTGGGAAAAATGACATGTCCCAAAAACATCTTAAAACACATCAAAACAGCATAAAAAATAGCGTGCTAAAAGACATATACCGCATTTAGAATGTACAAAAATGGCCAAAACACCATTATGTAGACGTCAAAAATGACCAAAATAGCAAGGCTATAGTATAGCAAAAATGGCAAATATGTAAAAAATGACATGTCCCAAAAACATTTAAAACACCTCAAAACAGCATAAAATGCGTGCTGAGACATGCGCCATAGCATTTAACTATGCAAAAATGGCCAAAAACACCATATTATACATCGTTCAAAAAATAACCAAAATAGCAAGGCTATAGTATGGCAAAATGGCAAAAAATGACATGTCCCAAAAACATCTTAAAACACCTCAAAACAGCATTAAAATAATTATTGCTAAGACACGCCATAGCATTTAAATATGCAAATATGACCAAAAAACACCATAATATACATCAAAAATGACCAAAATAGCAAGGCTATAGTATGGCAAAAATGGAAAATGGCAAAATGGCATTCCCAAAAACAGCTTAAATACCTCAAAACAGCATAAAATAGAGTGCTAAAGATAGCCATAGCATTTAAATGTGCAAAAATGACCAAAAACACCATTATGTAGAACATCCAAAAAATGACCAAAATAGCAAGGCTATAGTATGGCAAAAATGGCAAAATGGCAAAAAATGGCATGTCCCAAAAACAGCTTAAAACACCTCAAAACAGTGTTAATTGGCGTGCTGAGACACGCCATAGCATTTAAATGTGCAAAAATGGCCAAAAACACCATGATATACAGCATCCAAAAAATGACCAAAATAGCAAGGCTATAGTATGGAAAAAATGGCAAAAATGGCAAAAAATGACATGTCCCAAAAACATCTTAAAACACATCAAAACAGCATTAAATAGCGTGCTAAGACACACCATAGCATTTAGATATGCAAAAATGACCAAAAACACCATTATGTAGAACGTCCGAAATATGACCAAAATAGCAAGGCTATAGTATGGCAAAAATGGCAAAATGGCAAAAAATGACATGTCCCAAAAACAGCTTAAAACACCTCAAAACAGCATAAAATAGCGTGCTGAGACACGCCATAGCATTTAAATGTGCAAAAATGGCCAAAAACACCATGATATACAGCATCCAAAAAATGACCAAAATAGCAAGGCTATAGTATGGAAAAAATGGCAAAATGGCAAAAAATGACATGTCCCAAAAACATCTTAAAACACCTCAAAACAGCATAAAATAGCGTGCTGAGACATGCCATAGCATTTAACGATGCAAAAATGGCAAAAAATACCATAATATACAACGTCCAAAAAATGATCAAAATAGCAAGGCTATAGTATGGCAAAAATGTCAAAATGGCAAAAAATGACATGTCCCAAAAACAGCTTAAAACACCTCAAAACAGCATTAAATAGCGTGCTGAGACAAGCCATAGTATTTAAATATGCAAAAATGATCAAAAACACCATAATATACAACGTCCAAAAAATGACCAAAATAGCAAGGCTATAGTATGGCAAAAATGGCAAAATGGCAAAAAATGACATGTCCCAAAAACAGCTTAAAACACCTCAAAACAGCATAAAATAGCGTGCTGAGACACACCATAGCATTTAAATATGCAAAAATGACCAAAAACACCATAATATACAACGTCCAAAAAATGACCAAAATAGCAAGGCTATAGTATGGCAAAAATGGCAAAATGGCAAAAAATGACATGTCCCAAAAACAGCTTAAAACACCTCAAAACAGCATAAAATAGCGTGCTGAGACATGCCATAGCATTTAACGATGCAAAAATGGCAAAAAACACCATAATATACAACGTCCAAAAAATGATCAAAATAGCAAGGCTATAGTATGGCAAAAATGGCAAAATGGCAAAAAATTAGATGTCCCAAAAACAGCTTAAAACACCTCAAAACAGCATAAAATAGCGTGATAAGACACGCCATAGCATTTAACTATGCAAAAATGGCCAAAAACACCATATTATACATCGTTCAAAAAATAACCAAAATAGCAAGGCTATAGTATGGCAAAAATGGCAAAAATGGCAAAAAATGACGTCCCAAAAACAGCTTAAAACACCTCAAAACAGCATAAAATAGTGTGCTAAGACACGCCATAGCATTTAAATATGCAAAAATGACCAAAAACACCATTATGTAGAACATCCAAAAATGACCAAAATAGCAAGGCTATAGTATGGCAAAAATGGAAAAAATGACATCCCAAAAACAGCTTAAAATACCTCAAAACAGTATTAAATAGCTTGCTAAGACACGCCATAGCATTTAAATGTGCAAAAATGACCAAAAACACCATAATATACAATGTCCAAAAAATGACCAAAATAGCAAGGCTATAGTATGGCAAAAATGGCAAAATTGCAAAAAATGACATGTCCCAAAAACAGCTTAAAACACCTCAAAACAGCATAAAATAGTGTGTTAAGACACACCATAGCATTTAAATGTGCAAAAATGACCAAAAACACCATTATGTAGAACATCCAAAAAATGACCAAAATTGCAAGGCTATAGTATGGCAAAAATGGCAAAAATGACATGTCCCAAAAACAGCTTAAAACACCTCAAAACAGCAAAAAATAGCGTGCTAAGACATGCCATAGCATTTAAATGTGCAAAAATGACCAAAAACACCATTATGTAGAACATCCAAAAAATGACCAAAATAGCAAGGCTATAGTATGGCAAAAATGGCAAAATGGCAAAAAATGGCATGTCCTAAAAACATCTTAAAACACCTCAAAACAGCATAAAATAGCGTGCTAAGACACGCCATAGCATTTAACTATGCAAAAATGGCCAAAAACACCATGATATACAGCATCCAAAAAATGACCAAAATAGCAAGGCTATAGTATGGCAAAAATGGCAAAATTGCAAAAAATGACATGTCCCAAAAACATCTTAAAACACATCAAAACAGCATTAAATAGCGTGCTAAGACACACCATAGCATTTAAATGTGCAAAAATGACCAAAAACACCATAATATACAACGTCCAAAAAATGACCAAAATAGCAAGGCTATAGTATGGCAAAAATGTCAAAATGGCAAAAAATGACATGTCCCAAAAACAGCTTAAAACACCTCAAAACAGCATTAAATAGCGTGCTGAGACAAGCCATAGTATTTAAATATGCAAAAATGATCAAAAACACCATAATATACAACGTCCAAAAAATGACCAAAATAGCAAGGCTATAGTATGGCAAAAATGGCAAAATGGCAAAAAATGACATGTCCCAAAAACACCTTAAAACACCTCAAAACAGCATAAAATAGCGTGCTCAGACACACCATAGCATTTAAATGTGCAAAAATAACCAAAAACACGATAATACACAACGTCCAAAAAATGACCAAGATAGCAAGGCTATAGTATGGCAAAAATGGCAAAATGGCAAAAAATGACATGTCCCAAAAACAGCTTAAAACACCTCAAAACAGCATAAAATAGCGTGCTAAGACACGCCATAGCATTTAACTATGCAAAAATGGCAAAAAACACCATATTATATATCGTCCAAAAAATGACCAAGATAGCAAGGCTATAGTATGGCAAAAATGGCAAAAAATGACGTCCCAAAAACAGCTTAAAACACCTCAAAACAGCATAAAATAGTGTGCTAAGACACGCCATAGCATTTAAATATGCAAAAATGACCAAAAACACCATTATGTAGAACATCCAAAAATGACCAAAATAGCAAGGCTATAGTATGGCAAAAATGGAAAAAATGACGTCCCAAAAACAGCTTAAAATACCTCAAAACAGTATTAAATAGCTTGCTAAGACACGCCATAGCATTTAAATGTGCAAAAATGACCAAAAACACCATAATATACAATGTCCAAAAAATGACCAAAATAGCAAGGCTATAGTATGGCAAAAATGGCAAAATGGCAAAAAATGACATGTCCCAAAAACAGCTTAAAACACCTCAAAACAGCAAAAAATAGCGTGCTAAGACATGCCATAGCATTTAAATGTGCAAAAATGACCAAAAACACCATTATGTAGAACATCCAAAAAATGACCAAAATAGCAAGGCTATAGTATGGCAAAAATGGCAAAATGGCAAAAAATGGCATGTCCTAAAAACATCTTAAAACACCTCAAAACAGCATAAAATAGCGTGCTAAGACACGCCATAGCATTTAACTATGCAAAAATGACCAAAAACACCATAATAAACAACGCCCACAAAATGACCAAAATAGCAAGGCTATAGTATGGCAAAAATGGCAAAATGGCAAAAAATGACATGTCCCAAAAACAGCTTAAAACGCCTCAAAACAGTATTAAATAGCTTGCTAAGACACACCATAGCATTTATATATGCAAAAATGACCAAAAACACCATTATGTACAACATCCAAAAAATGACCAAAATAGCAAGGCTATAGTATGGCAAAAATAACAAAATGGCAAAAAATGACATGTCCCAAAAACATCTTAAAACACATCAAAACAGCATTAAATAGCATGCTAAGACACACCATAGCATTTAGATATGCAAAAATGACCAAAAACACCATAATATACAACGCCCACAAAATGACCAAAATAGCAAGGCTATAGTATGGCAAAAATGGCAAAATGGCAAAAATGACATGTCCCAAAAACAGCTTAAAACACCTCAAAACAGCATAAAATAGCGTGCTAAGACACTCCATGGCATTTAAACATGCAAAAATGTCCAAAAACACCATAATATACAACGCCCACAAAATGACCAAAATAGCAAGGCTATAGTATGGCAAAAATGGCAAAATGGCAAAAAATGACATGTCCCAAAAACATCTTAAAACACATCAAAACAGCATTAAATAGCGTGCTAAGACACACCATAGCATTTAAATGTGCAAAAATGACCAAAAACACCATAATATACAACGCCCACAAAATGACCAAAATAGCAAGGCTATAGTATGGCAAAAATGTCAAAATGGCAAAAAATGACATGTCCCAAAAACAGTTTAAATCACCTCAGAACAGCGTTAAGTGGCGTGCTGAGACACGCCATAGCATTTAAACATGGAAATATTGCCAAAAACACCATAATATACAATGTCCAAAAAACGACCAAAATAGCAAGGCTATAGTATGGCAAAAATGGCAAAATGGCAAAAAATGGCATTTCCCAAAAACAGCTTAAAACACCTCAAAACAGCATAAAATAGAGTGCTAAGACACGCCATAGCATTTAAATGTGCAAAAATGGCCAAAAACACCATAATATACAACGTCCAAAAAATGACCAAAATAGCAAGGCTATAGTATGGCAAAAATGGCAAAAAATGACATGTCCCAAAAACAGCTTAAAACACCTCAAAACAGCATAAAATAGCGTGCTAAGACTTGCCATAGCATTTAAATATGTAAAAATGGCCAAAAACACCATAATATACAACGTCCAAAAGATGACCAAAATAGCAAGGCTATAGTATGGCAAAAATGGCAGAATGGCAAACAATGACATGTCGCAAAAACAGCTTAAAACACCTCAAAACAGCATTAAATAGCGTGCTGAGACAAGCCATAGCATTTTAATATGCAAAAATAGCCAAAAACACCATAATATACAACGTCCAAAGAATGACCAAAATAGCAAGGCTATAGTATGGCAAAAATGGCAAAATGGCTAAAAATGACATGTCCCAAAAACAGCTTAAATCACCTCAAAACAACTTTAAGTGGCGTGCTGAGACACGCCATAGCATTTAAATGTGCAAAAATGACCAAAAACACCATAATATACAACGTCCAAAAAATGACAAAAATAGCAAGGCTATAGTATGGCAAAAATGGCAAAATTGCAAAAAATGACATGTCCCAAAAACAGCTTAAATCACCTCAAAACAACTTTAAGTGGCGTGCTGAGACATGCCATAGTATTTAAATATGCAAAACTGATCAAAAACACCATAATATACAACATCCAAAAAATGACAAAAATAGCAAGGCTATAGTATGGCAAAAATGTCAAAATGGCAAAAAATGACATGTCCCAAAAACAGTTTAAATCACCTCAAAACAGCGTTAAGTGGCGTGCTGAGACATGCCATAGCATTTAAATGTGCAAAAATGACCAAAAACACCATAATATACAATGTCCAAAGAATGACCAAAATAGCAAGGCTATAGTATGGCAAAAATGGCAAAATGGCTAAAAATGACATGTCCCAAAAACAGTTTAAATCACCTCAAAACAGCGTTAAGTGGCGTGCTGAGACACGCCATAGCATTTAAATGTGCAAAAATGACCAAAAACACCATAATATACAACGTCCAAAAAATGACAAAAATAGCAAGGCTATAGTATGGCAAAAATGGCAAAATTGCAAAAAATGACATGTCCCAAAAACAGCTTAAATCACCTCAAAACAACTTTAAGTGGCGTGCTGAGACATGCCATAGTATTTAAATATGCAAAACTGATCAAAAACACCATAATATACAACATCCAAAAAATGACAAAAATAGCAAGGCTATAGTATGGCAAAAATGTCAAAATGGCAAAAAATGACATGTCCCAAAAACAGTTTAAATCACCTCAAAACAGCGTTAAGTGGCGTGCTGAGACACGCCATAGCATTTAAATATGCAAAAATGACCAAAAACACCATAATATACAACATCCAAAAAATGACCAAAAAAGCAAGGCTATGGTATGGCAAAAATGGCAAAAAATTGCATTTCCCAAAAACAGCTTAAATCACCTCAAAACAGCATTAAATAGAGTGCTGAGACACGCCATAGCATTTAAACATGGAAATATTGCCAAAAACACCATAATATACAACGTCCAAAAAACGACCAAAATAGCAAGGCTATAGTATGGCAAAAATGGCAAAATGGCAAAATGGCATTTCCCAAAAACAGCTTAAAACACCTCAAAACAGCATAAAATAGAGTGCTAAGACACGCCATAGCACTTAAATGTGCAAAAATGGCCAAAAACACCATAATATACAATGTCCAAAAAATGATCAAAATAGCAAGGCTATAGTATGGCAAAAATGGCAAAATGGCAAAAAATGACATGTCCCAAAAACAGCTTAAATCACCTCAAAACAACTTTAAGTGGCGTGCTGAGACATGCCATAGTATTTAAATATGCAAAAATGATCAAAAACACCATAATATACAACATCCAAAAAATGACCAAAAAAGCAAGGCTATAGTATGGCAAAAATGGCAAAAAATTGCATTTCCCAAAAACACCTTAAATCACCTCAAAACAGCATTAAATAGAGTGCTGAAACACGCCATAGCATTTAAACATGGAAATATTGCCAAAAACACCATAATATACAACGTCCAAAGAATGACCAAAATAGCAAGGCTATAGTATGGCAAAAATGGCAAAATGGCTAAAATGACATGTCCCAAAAAACAGTTTAAATCACCTCAAAACAGCATAAAATAGAGTGCTAAGACACGCCATAGCATTTAAATGTGCAAAAATGACCAAAAACACCATAATATACAACATCCAAAAAATGACCAAAAAAGCAAGGCTATAGTATGGCAAAAATGGCAAAAAATTGCATTTCCCAAAAACACCTTAAATCACCTCAAAACAGCATTAAATAGAGTGCTGAGACACGCCATAGCACTTAAATGTGCAAAAATGGCCAAAAACACCATAATATACAATGTCCAAAAAATGACAAAAATAGCAAGGCTATAGTATGGCAAAAATGGCAAAATGGCAAAAAATGACATGTCCCAAAAACAGCTTAAAACACCTCAAAACAGCAAAAAATAGCGTGCTGAGACATGCCATAGCATTTAACTATGCAAAAATGGCAAAAAACACCATAATATACAACGTCCAAAAAATGATCAAAATAGCAAGGCTATAGTATGGCAAAAATGGCAAAATGGCAAAAAATGACATGTCCCAAAAACATCTTAAAACACCTCAAAACAGCGTTAAGTAGCGTGCTAAGACACGCCATCGCATTTAAATGTGCAAAAATGACCAAAAACACCATAATATACAACGTCCAAAAAATGACCAAAATAGCAAGGCTATAGTATGGCAAAAATGGCAAAATGGCAAAAAATGACATGTCCCAAAAACAGCTTAAATCACCTCAAAACAACTTTAAGTGGCGTGCTGAGACATGCCATAGTATTTAAATATGCAAAAATGATCAAAAACACCATAATATACAACGTCCAAAAAATGACCAAAAAAGCAAGGCTATAGTATGGCAAAAATGGCAAAATGGCAAAAAATGACATGTCCCAAAAACATCTTAAAACACATCAAAACAGCATTAAATAGCGTGCTAAGACACACCATAGCATTTAAATATGCAAAAATGACCAAAAACACCATTATGTAGAACATCCAAAAAATGACCAAAATAGCAAGGCTATAGTATGGCAAAAATGGCAAAATGGCAAAATGGCAAAAAATGACATGTCCCAAAAACAGCTTAAATCACCTCAAAACAACTTTAAGTGGCGTGCTGAGACACGCCATAGCATTTAAATGTGCAAAAATGGCCAAAAACACCATAATATACAACGTCCAAAAAACGACCAAAAAAGCAAGGCTATAGTATGGCAAAAATGGCAAAATGGCAAAAAATGACATGTCCCAAAAACAGCTTAAAACACCTCAAAATTGCATTAAATAGCGTGCTGAGACACGCCATAGGATTGAATGCTGCAATAATATAGCAAAAACACCATAATACACAACGTCCAAAAAATGACCAAAAAAGCAAGGCTATAGTATGGCAAAAATGTCAAAAAATGACATGTCCCAAAAACAAATAGCGCAATAAGACATGCTATAGTATAGAATGTTGCGAAAACATTCGAAAAACGTCAAATTATGACATTATGACAAAAACAGCTGAAAACAGCTGAAAACCGCATAAAATAATGTGCTGAGACACGCCATAGCATTGAATGCTGCAATAAAATAGCATGTCGAAAAATTAACTAAAAATGTCAATGTGTCGCTTGATCCGCTTCTGTAGTAGTTGTGTGCGAGGTGGTGGCCACACGAAAATGAGGATTACAACCTGTAGATTGGGCAACGGCCATTGCTGGCAAATGATCGGGGAAATCAGGGCACTTAGCACAGTTCATTTACACATTCTGCTCACATTGTTATGATACAAACTGGCTGAAAATTGGGGACGTGTCCATAGTAGAATAAATTAACAGTTATCGTAATCATAAAGTTTACACATTTAAGAAAGGTTTTTCGTAATAAATTGCAGTTAATGCAACACTAACAAGTATGCAGGCTGGTTTATGTAAAGGTCATCGCAAAGGTCGTTCTGGGTTACATTATGGTGCTCTTTGCTGATGCAACAAAATCTCCTGAAGAGCAGAATCATCATTCAAAATCACTTTTAATAACAAAACCTATTTATGTATGAATTGCACTGAAACAAAAATAAAACAGTTAGCAGTCATCGCACACGCAAGCACACATATACGCGCACACGCACACCTACCTGACGTGCACAAAGAGGATGAGCTGAGGCCGGCTGATGTTGCATTTAGCCATGGTGTTAGTGGAGATGTTGAAGGCAGAGAAGTCGGGGGGAGGGGGGATGTTGTAATGCATGGAGATCTACGGAGAGACAGATTATCCCAAAAACATCAATAAACCTTCATTAATGACATCACTACAATTTAAAGAGATACAATTCAATGTATTTTATTTTTTCTCAGAAACGACCATCGTTACAACTTATCAGGTTTTTTTCATTATTCTCTAACAGCTTTATATATGTATATATATATACACACACACACACACACACACACACACATATATATATACATATATAAGCGTGGGGAGGGACTTAAGTGTTTTATTTTGGCTTTAGGCTCGGGGCAAACAACATTAAATGGCTGTATTTCGTATTTATTTTACAAGTGGGTTTGAAGGCTTGTTTTAATTGAAAAAATGCCTTTTTTTCTTTAAAAATGTTGGATCTTTTTCGAAGAGGAAGAAGACTTTTTGGTGACCTTTAAATAAATCATGTTTAGAAGGCATGTTATATGCAAAGGTCTCCAAAATCACAGCATTTATCATTGCCAGAAACTGTAAAAACAAAAATTATCATTGATTAAATACAGTTTAAGTTTTTTTCCAAAACTTTTCCAGGCCTGGAAATTGCTATTTGCAAATTTAATAAATTTTCCAGGTTTTTCATGACTATACGAACATTGTTCCTTGATAAATAGCTATAAATAAAACCTTTTTCAAGTCTATTGCAAAAAAACATCAAGTTAAATATATATACAAAATACTGCCTTTCTGAAAATCCTGCGCATCATTATTGTTTGCAGATCTGACTTTTTTTTTTATTACCCAAAAATCTAAAATTCATTGAAAATATCAGTCTGCTTGGATTTATTTGACGGTAAATTACAGGGCCTTCAACATACTGCCTGTATATATATTTATGATATTTATGAGTATTTTTAACTGGTGTTTTACAGCTTTTATATATCCACACAATTTCACAAAATATCGTCGTTGTCGGACACAAACCTTCACATTTGACTGTTTGCATTTTTTTTTTCAGAAATTAATTTCATTAGTTTCCCTCTATGTCTATCGGTAAATTTCACAATTTCTCAACCAATTAAATGTATTTTAATGTACTAAACCTCCTGAAAAGTAGCAATTCTGGAGATACAATTTTGCGCCCGACAGCAGCGAGTTTTGATCGACTGTGGTCCAGTTTTTATCTTTGCCTCCAAGTTCTCCTCCTTCTCTTTTGCCTTTCTCCTACTTCAGCTCAGTGACATGTTCGTGCTGCACACGTGGTGTTGACCTGATCGTACCTGTGCCAGCACACAGCTCTGTCCCTGGGCTCTGACCGTGTACTCCCCCGGGACCTCGCTCAGCCTCTCCTCCTGGTACAGCAGCCTGTTGCTCTGATCCACCATGAACTCTTTGTTCAGGCCTCCTAACGACGTCACCGTCACTGTAGTGCTGCCCTCCGAGCTGTAGGTGGCAGCGCCGTACTTAGCCAGAGCCTGGAGGGCCACCACAGTGTCCTGAGGAGCAGAGAGGTTAAAAATGCGTCATTAATGAACAGTTAGAGGCTTAAAGGCTTCCCTTGAAGCCCCTCTGTGTGTGATCTGTCGTACCTGTGTGGAGGAGAAGCCCCCGTACGGATTCTGCTGCTGGGCGAGCCAGCGGACGATGCTGGAAGAGTAATCCAAACCGAAATCCTGCATAGCTGGACCGGAGAGCAGAGCCAGCAGCACGTAGGAGGTCATCTCCACCTCCAAAGAGTCCAGGCCTTTCCCAGAAGCCCCTGCTCTGTCCCAGTGACGGGTGCCACCTGCCAGACACATTACACTTAATGCACTTTTGTCCTCTGTATGAATTGTTGCAGTGTTTTATTTTGTCTTCTTTTGTCTGTAAATTAGCAGTCCTATTAACTCCAGCATATTACATTTGGATTTTATACTGATGTTCATTAACATGATATGTCTCTTTTAAATAAACACTAAATAAATAAATAAACAGTGGAGTCATTAATCAGGACGTTGATGAATGATTAACTTGCACTTCAGTTAAATTCAACATGTACTGCAGAATTTACCACAACAGATCCCCGTTCTGTAATGTATGTATTACAGAGGTCGTTTTAGTGCGTCAGTTTTAGACACGACATTCATCGAATGTTCAAATAACACTAACAGCCATGTTACAGCTGTTAAAACTCATTTTTGAATACCACCCTTTTATTGTAATTTTGAAACTACGAAGTTCAAAGATAATATTTGATAAAAACACAAATGCCACAATGAAGAAGAAAAAACAGGCAAGATAATTTAAACAATATAAAAATAAGACCAAAACATTAACAAATAATCTTTTAACATCACACTCGCTCAGCCTTTAGCTGGAGAGGCATTCTTTTGTCTGATAAACTTAACCTTTAAATGACATTTCAAGTGCTTTCATCACTTACACTTTACTGAAACTGCCTCCACTCACTGCATTTCAATTGACACTTGAACAGATCTTTTATCCTCAACTGATGGTTCCACTACTTTCAGATCTTTGTGCGTGTGTCCACATGGCTTTTTTTTCTTTTGCAGAAAAGTGATGGCAGGGCACGGGGGAGCACTTAATTCTTGCACTTCATAAAACTAGAATTGACCTACGACCTCCAAATTCAAATCAGTTCATTCTTGAGTTCAAGTACACATTTGTGCCAAATTTGAGGAAACTCCCTCAAGGCCATCTTCAGACATTGCAGTCACGAAAATGAGACATATGCAAGGTCACAGTGACCTGGGCCTTTGAATACCAAATCCTAATTAATTTGGTGTTGAGTCCAAGTGGATGTTCGTGCCAAACGTGAAAAAAATCCCTAAAGGTGTTCTTGAGATATCCCATATACAAAAAGGAGACAATCGAGATCACACTAACCTTCAACCTTTGACCACCAAAATCTAATCAGGTCATTGTTGAGTGTAAGTGGACATTTGTGCCAAATTAAAGTAAATTCCCTCAAGGTGTTTTTGAGATATTGTGTTCAGGAGAATGAGACACATGCAAGGTGAGAGTAACTTTGTTTTTTGACAGCTAAAATCTTATCAGTTCATCATCAAGTCCAAATGAACGTTAGTGCCAAATTTGAAGTAATACCCTTGAGGTGTTCTTGAGATGTCACATCCATCAGAATGGGACAAACAACCTGAAAAACAACCACTGACACAGAGGCATTAAAAGCACTCCCAGCCTGTTTTTAAGGACACGTGGATTTGCTTCTGTTGATGCTGGGCACATTGCTTTTTCTTTAAGCCGCCGCGTACACACTCTTCTCAACGCGAACAATTAAACTCTCTCAGTCAGACAAAAAAAATCTACATAAACGCCGGCCCTTACAGTTCAACTGTAACTTCAACTGCTTACAGTGAACACACCTCAGCACTTCCGCTAAAATTTTTAACACTTAAAATTTGCACATAGACTGACATTTCAACTTCATTCACATTCCTCTTCAACTTACATGTCAACTCTGTTCAATGTTCACACTTCAAACCATCAAATTTTAAGTTTCTCCTATAAATACAAATTTCAGCTTTCAGTTCTTACACTTCAACATCTCTCAGCACTTCAACTGAAATATTTTAGTGCAATTTATCATCTACATTTAAAATGACACTTCATCTCCTTTCAGTGCTTAGACCTCAATCGATACTTCCTCCTAAATCGACTTTTCAACTTCATTCACATTCCTCTTCAACTGAGGCGTCAACTCTGTTCAATGCAAATGTCGAGTTTCACCTGAAATTTCAGCTTTCAGTTCAATTTACTACAATTTCATTCAGATCTTAAACTTCGAAATCTTTCACCACTTCTGCTGAAAGATTTTAGCACAATTTATCATCTACATTTAAAATGACACTTCAACTCCTTTCAGTGCTTACACCTCAACTTCGTCACTTCGTTGTCATTTCAACGTCATTCAGCGCTTGAACTTTTGGATAAATTAGAGGGGAAAAAAACAGCTGAAAAGCTAGAAGTGCAGATGTTGATGGTTTCTCTGCCTCACCCTGTGTGTTGGACTTCTGGTGCAGATAAGTGATGAGTTTGCTCCTCATCTCTTCGTCTCCAGCCAGAGTGAAGGTGTAGGACAGCAGCGCCGTGGTGTACAGGTTGTCCATCTGGCCGCCCACTGCTGCCTTCAGACAGTTCAGGCAGTTCTGGACCATGGGGTCCTGTCGCAGCACGAGCAAACACAAAATGTGACAACGTGACAAATTAAATTGAAGGAAAGACCCTTTAGAGTTCAACAGATGAATGTCTCAGATGCGTCAATGTCTGGGCTGATCATGAAGGTCTGAGCAGGAAGAGGGTGGCGCCAGACTTACCGAGGCGTTGCTGTCCAGCTCCAGCAGGGCGGCGGTGATGTATGCAGTCAGGGACACATCGTCACTCACTCCTCCCTGTTTGAACAATCAAAAGCACTCAGGTGTATTTTAAACTTTCATTTACAGTCAGATTTGCTAAACTAAAAGTAATAACGCAAAACAAACAAGTTGTAAATGCTGTTTTTGCTTTGAATAATATACTTTTTTGTATTTCTTTTTCTTTCTCTTTTGATATTTCTATTGTTTGTTGCCTGCCAAGGCACTCCGTAAATTAGCAGTCCCGCTAACTCCGGCATGTTTACATTTGTATTTTATACTGATGTTCATTAATATGCTGTGCCCTTTTAAATAAACATTAAAATATAAACACTGATGTTTCCTGTTCATGTTCTTACAGAATGCTACAATATGTTGCCAGTTTCAGGTCATTCATCATTACTAAACTGAGTACTTAAAAATTAATACAATTAGTATTTGATGTTTTTAAATCGTTTTTATGCATTTAATTCCTTTATTAGTGAGACAAAAGGGGAAAAGACGACAGGAATTATAGGAGATTGGGAACAACATGCTATAAAGACCCCTGTTTGGGCTAAAGCCAGATAATAAAGATGGACGACATAACAGCTCCCCCAAAGTATAACTTTTGGATCGCCCCCTGGTGTCTGACTGCAGTATAGGCCATAAAGCCCGGCCCTCCATGTTAGTAAATGTGGCAAACTAAAAACTCAAAGTACACGCCAAATAAAATTATCCCAAAGATGGTTTCTGTCACTGAAGGTGGTTCTCATCACCCTGATGTTTGTTCAGGTGATCATTTTTATAAGTTAGGTTTTAATGAGATATTAAATTATACTAAAAGGGGGATTTTCCACCATGACTGACAGCTGTGACAGCCAATCTATGCCCTAATATTGTCTACAGTGAGAGGAGGTGAAAGCCCCTCATCTATATTAACACACAGTTATTGGTTTGCACTATAGATTGTATATAAAGATGGATGATGTGCCCCAACTTACCCCTGCTATGCTTGAGTGAAGCTAAAACATCCTGGTTACGGCCTCTGCCATTTTGACATTTGTCATTTGTCATTTCGGAGCCAGAGTCTGCGCTGTAGCGATATCTGCATTGGCAGTGTTCCCTCCAAAACACCCGTCCAACCAATTGTGAGCAGCCCCATTGAAGGCAAGCACATGGATTGGCTTTCATAGCTGTCAATCATGACAGAAAATCCCCTTTTTGTGGATTTGAATTACTCATCAAAATCAAACTTGTCATAAAACAAACACTTGAACAAACATCGGGGTAATGAGAACTACCTTTGGTGACAGAAACCATCTTTGGAAAATTATTTGGTGTGTACTTTAAGTTTTCAGTTTGGCCGATGTCCGATTCATTAACATGGAGGGGCGGGCTTTATGACCTATACTGCACACGGACACCAGGGGGCGATCCAGACTGAAAAGTTACACTTTGGAGAAACTGTCACGTTGTTCGTCTTTATATACAGTCTATGGTTTGGACTAAAACACCGATCACTGCAGTTCAAGGTTGACGCCTCGTTTAAAGCCCCGTTATCCGGGAACAATGTGTGAAACTCATACTTTGCCACTGAGCAATAAGTGTGCAAGTTTTCTAACGTGGAGATAAATTGATTCAGTTACTGCTGATTAGAAGCATTATCACTTTATTGCACAAGCACACCCACCGGCCATTAAACTTGATTAAACTGAAATGAACAAAACTGAGCACACTTCACTTTGTCTCTTTGGTTGCCTGAGAAAATAAACATGATGAAACACACACACACACACACACACACACCTGTCTACCCTCTACTTAGCTTGTGTGTAAGACGAGTAAAAGCTAAGCCCGAGCCGGTACAGAAACTCCTTTCTGTACCCTTATCTGGCCGCTGGGCCGCACCACTTAGATCATCACTCCTCATAAAAATAAATAAAGAAATAAACAGAGCACCAATGTATTTACAACACAACCAGGAATACTCTGCAAGTACGACTGTCTTTAGACTGTCCTTGACTTCTTGCTTATCAGTGGTTTAACAGTGAAAATATGAATCCGCAGTACCTGGCATAACTTGTGCCTGTAGTTTAAAGAACAACTTTATCGAACCAACCCGAAACGTGACGGTTCAATAAAGCTGTTCTTTAAACTACAAGTGTTGCTGAAGCTCTTTGACCTCATCAAGACTTTCTTCTTTTTCCATGCACCTTGGATATTGGTGAGGTTGTGCCAAAAACCCCCATTCTCCCTCTAAAGAACTTATGCCCGAAAAAGGCTTCTTTTTTTTTTACCCATAACAGCTCCTTATAAAAACATGAGTAGCAGCCTCGGACACAGCTGTCATTGCTTTGTGGTGTTACTCAGCTCCAGAAAATGCTGGACTTTAATAGAGACTGTATCGCAATAATTTGTTTGGGATATTTCCTCCTCTGTGTGTGAGCCTCTTGCCTGCAGGCCGGGGGCAGTCGCAGCTCTCTGCACACACTCACAGCTCTCAGAAACTCCATGCAAATTGCTCCTCACTAATTCTGTGGTTTTGTCTTACAGGAAAAATTCACCCAAGCAAACGATGTTGAAACCAGATAACTCCCAACTGAAAAGTCTACATTCAAATGTTTGTCATCACCTTCATGCCGTTGTGGAAGAGTTTCCCCACAGATCTGATGCAGCCGTCTGGCCGCTGGTGTTTGAACAGCCACCTCTTGGCTTCTTTAATGTGCTTGGCGTGCACAAAGATGTATGGTCTCGCCCCGCCGAAGGACTTCATCACAAAAGAGGTCAGCCTGAAAGCACGCACACACACACACACACACACACACACACACACACACACACACACACACACAGAGGTTTTTAGAAAACAGATCTAACTACGTGCACCCGTGTTAGTAACCCCACACTGAACCCAGCTTCAGGACAATTACATAACAGCCGCCTGTCTCACACTAACACGGCGCTCGGCCCGAGCTGCATCTACAACTAAACAATCATCTTCCTCCGAGCCGCACACAAGCCCGGCAGAGTGAAGCCAGCTGGAGCTGACGGAGGCGGCAAAGGTCGTCTGCAAAGTAAAATATCCACCTCTGACATATTTGGATCCTAATTCAGACACAATACGTCTGAAGGAAGCCACTGAGACACTTCATATTAAAATACACATATTGTATTGCAATGTATGGGCTAGAGGTTGGCAGATAATCAGGGCCGATATTTAATATTTTTACTGATTATCTGTATCAGCGTTTTAATAATTGCCAATTAAATAATTAATTCAAATGTTTGCATGGGAGCAACTTTTATTTTGTAAAACCCTTTTTTTAAAATTCATTTTTTATTTAAATTTTTCACTTGACTTTATACAAATTGTTGCAGGGAACTCGATGTATATGATAAGAAGTTTCAGCTTTGATTAAACATTTTCTAAAGGCATTTAAACAAAGTTTATTTTGGAGTTTGTTAAAAACCAAATTCTAAATACTGGCAGACAGATTTTAATTTTTCATTTTAAATACATATTGGTTCCAAATATCAGTCTCATTAACTACTAACGATCACCGACCCCTTGTATGAGCAGACTCTGCTAAACTCTGATATTTAAAGGTGCACAAAAATACGCATATATTAATGTTTTCAGCCATAGAGAACGACAAGTCAAGGCTACTATTAACATTAGTTGGTGAGCTAATGCTTAGTTAATGTCATAACAGTTATTAAAATGTTATTAAAACTTGAATTCTTATTGAAACTTAAACTTTATGAACTGGGATTTATGTGCAAAGACTTGAGACTTGCTTGTGACTTGCACAACAATGACTTGGTCCTCCCTCTGCCAGCTCTCTGCTAATGTTTTTTTGTGGTTTGGTGCTGGGCTGCTGATATAAAGGTGATTTTTCAGAGCATTTTTGCAAAACAGCTGCCTGCTACATCTGTAAATGGGGTCAAGTGGGAAGTTTTTTATGGCCTAAAAACCAAAATAATGAGGCAAGAGAGGCTAAAAAGCTGCAGCACGCATTGAAATTTCTGTGAGTTCATCATTATAATCAACACCTGTCACATTACATGTAGTTCTGTTTATATAAAACTCATGATTAGTGCAGCTTTAAATAAAAACAGTCTATTTTTAGTGAACAATTGGGTCCAATCTTCTGTTGGAATTCTAATCTAAATGAACACTTGAGAGCCCTAGTTTCTCCCAACCGCAAACACACACCCACACACACACTCACCAACTGCCAAACTGCCCAGCACCCTTTCAAACAGCAGAGGGTTTGTTAAATCCCCCGAGGCACTGCGCTTTAAGCCCATTAAATGCAAATATTAATATTTTCTGGCAGGTTCCCCACAAAGTAAATTATTAGGACGTGTGCTGGTGCCAAACACCAGAAAGGACTCGCTCTGTGTGTGTGCGTGTGCATGTGTGTGTGTGCGTGTGCACCTCCCACTGTGTCTGCATGTCATTTTTTATTCTCTCATCAAATGAAGTGTGAGATTTGAGCTGAAAATATTGAGATGAACAGAAAAGCTCGAGATAAATGTTTGAAAATGTTCTCGAGCCACTGATGCAACTGCAACATCTCACGAGTTATATAATCATAAAAATATTCTATTATTCATACTATTTTGGTACTTTTCAAGTGACAGGTGTGTCGCTAAAACGAGCAGACAGTGGGTGGGATTTCTGGTTCCTCCTCAGTTTTTAGAAGTATTTTTCTTAAATAACACTCAAATAAAAAAGAAATGACTCTTTTAACGAACCAGAATTACCGCTTGACGATTGTATGTTTTCAATTCATTATTTTATCCTATTAGACATTTTGGTTACATTTTGTCATAATAAGAGTATAACTTTTTGAGATATGGCAAAAACATGTTTTTGTGAGGTCAGTGACTTTTGACCACTATAATATAATCTGCTCGTAGAGTGCAAGTGAACGTTTGTGCCACATTTATGGAGACACTTCCTTTAGACATCTTTAGATATCTTCACAAAAATGAAACGGATGTAAGGTCACAGTGACCTTTGACCACCAAAATCGAATATGCTTATCATTAAGTCCAAGTGACCGTTTGTGCCAAATTTGAAAAAAAATCCCCTTAAGATATTCTTGATATATTGCAATTACAAGAATGGCACAGAAGAGGTGACAGTGACCTTGACCTTTGACATATTAACACCAAACTCTGATCAAATCACCATCGCGTCCAACTGAACGTTTGTGCCAAAGAGTTTGGAAAAATTCTTGAGGCGTTCTTTAGATATCGTATTGATGAGTGGGACAGATGGACGGACATTATTATCTTATTTTATTATTTTTGTTTTACTTTAACTGTGTGTTGTGTTTCAATGTAATCTTTATGTAAATATTCACATTTTGGTCTTCTTTTTACCCTTTTTTATTGTATGCATGCTGGTGTATGTAACCTTGATATCTACTCTTTTTTTTCTTAAAAGCCTAACTAGGGAGAGGATTTGGAAACTAGCAATAGCTTTAAAATCTCTATATGTGAAACATCAGTTCAAAGTTGTACTTTTATTTTGCATTGTCTCAATAATAATAAAATGAATAAACCTGAAAACATGATGCCTTGGGCCACCGCTGTTATCAGCTTAAAGGCATTAAAACACAGAATTAATGTTTCCAAAAGATCCAATGGATTAAAATACTTTAAATTTTCTTTAAATGTTTGCGCCAAATTGGAAAAAATTCCTCCAAGGCGAGATTTTGCGTTCACAACAGGACAGATGGACAACACAAAAAATGCCAAAAAATAATATCGCTGGCATGGAGTTATATAAAAAAGTGTATTAAATATATATAATATAAATGATATAAATGATAATAAGGCAGTGCAGATGGTCTTATATTCACAAAAATGTTGCACTGGTTTTGATTACAACCCACTCGCTTTGTTTTTTAATTTTTAAATGGTAAAAAAACTTGTGACCTATTTCTGTTTGTACGCTCATAGGGTTAGGGTTAGGTCATGGATATTGCACGTCATTATCTGTATCCTTAACTCTTTGAAACCTGGATTGTCACTTTTCTTAAGCTACAGTCACATACCTTTCACAAATTTCTAAACATTTGAATCCTGAGCAAACTGGTGTCATTTCTTTAAGAAACATTGGGAAAACGGCAATTTTTTAATATTTTTAGAAAGTTATGTTTTTATAAGCTAGGGTAAAATGTCAAGAAGACTTTTTAGAATCATCACAATTAAATATTTAAAATATTTTACAGAGTTATTACAATCTTTTACATTTTTCAGGTAGTTTTCCTGCTTTTTTTGTTCTGTTTTGTTCTTTCCCATGTTTTTGGTTTGTATGTTCATTTTGGATTTTTCAGGTAATTTTCTTGTACTTTTTACTAATTTTTTGCTTATATCTAAGTCATTTCTTCCGAAGCTGCTTATTTCCTTCTGCATGTATTTGAAGGAAATCATGCCAATTAGCCCAGGTTTTAAAGGGTTAACTGCATTTGCTCATTAATGTCGCTGATGCGAGTTTACTGACCAGGTGTTTCCAGACTCGTCGTTCTTCCCAAAGGCGCTGTAGGAGCCGTCATCATGTTTGTAGGTGAGCTCCCTCTGATATCCTGCAGCACACAGACAGACACGAAGAAAAACGTCACATTTACACAATAATGTCCCTCTGCAGACACACAGACGGACACACAGACGGACACACAGACGGACAGACAGACGGACAGACAGACAGACAGACAGAAGACTGCGCGGGGGGGGCCTCGCCGATGAACGCCTGTTCTTTCACATATCGGTGAGACGATGAAATGCAATCCCTGAAGGCTGGTTTAAATAATAGATCCAAGAGAACGAAGGCGGATCAGACGTCAGAACACTGCACAGCAATTTACACCACTATGAGACAAGATCTGAAAACTTGGGAAAGTTATCCCTGCAAAGATCATTTTGTCTTTCATTGAGATGACCGTGAGCTAAAAAAAATGAAAATATGGCTTTCGTGTCACACAGTGATTAACGCTTTGAAATCTGAGCAAGTCGGCTTGATTTCTTTCAAAAACACGTTAAGAAGCAGGCGAGCAACTTAACAAGAAATACCCCGAAAATGAGCACGAAAAAGTTACTGGACATTTTTGTCCATATATCGAATATACATATCGAATAACTATTTTTCCATCATTTTCTTGTCACCCTAAAATGACAACCCTAAAGCCCAACCTTAAAATGAATCTACATTTTTTTCCGACTCTCACAGACGAGACGGGACGACTCACCGCTCTCCAGGAAGCGCGTCGCTCTGTCCTGGATGTCCTCCGTCAGCTGTCCCGTGCTTTTCAGGTAGTTGAGGATGAAGATGTTGGGCGCAAACAGCACCATGTTCTGCTCCCCGCAGCCGTACGGCATGGCCAGGAGCTTGTCCAGGTTCTTCATGGCCCGGCCCATCAGGTCACCTGCAGGAGGAGAAACACGAGGCGGAGATACAACACTGCACTGAACTGACAGCGTTTTATTTTGATTTATTTTCACAAGCCAGAAAATAAATAAAAAAAAAATGAAATAAAGAGGACAGTATTAGCTGATCGTCGCGTCACTGACCGAGCACAGAGACAGTCGCCCTGGCTGATCCAGCCACAAACATCTCGGGCATCAGAAGAGAGATTTTCTTCTCCACGGGCGCCTCTGACAACACAGAGAGCAGAGGAGGCAACACATAAATGATCCATAAAGAGTTCAAAGAAACAGCTTGACATTTTAGAAAATAAGCGTGTTCTCTTTCTTGAGTTAAAAATGAAGATCGATACCTCCCTCATGTGTGTACGGCAGATGAGACTACAGCCAGCAGCTGGTTAGCTCAGGATATAAACCCCATAAAACTACAGCTTAGCATTATTTTATTCATGTGCAGCTGAAATAATATCAAATCCTATCCAAATATATTTATAAATAATGACCAAAGTGCTGTACATCAGTAAATAGATTAACAAATACAATAGCAATAAAAATAAATAGCATAAATATCACAAGAGGATAAAAGAAGAAGAACTTTTTTTTTGAAAACTGTCGAAATCTCATACGTAATAAAATTATAATTCATGAGTTTCAGAGGGGAGGACACGACCAGGTTAGATGTTTCCGAATGTTTTCAGTCTTTACGCAAAGATATAAATTCTCCTGGCAACCAAAAAGCAGCCGTTATTATCCTTTTATTCTGATGGAAACCGACGACAGTCATAGTGAAACAGGTCTCCATGACAGAAGAACGTGTTGATCGAGCGCTCCAGTTTTCGCTCTATTCTGACGAAAAGGGTCGAGCTTCGATCGACCTTTGACCCAGACAAAATGAGTCAGGAAACTAAACACTAAAATTACAACAAAAGAATGTCTTAATATGTATATATATTTATATACACCTAAATCACAACACACCTGAACTAATTCAAAGATATGGACATATATATGAACACTTCATTACACCTCAAATAAAAAGTACACAAAGTGGTTTCACAACAATCATGTTGGCAGATATGTGGAAACACAGAGGTAAACCACACACACATTTTTTTGGGGGGGGGGGGTCGCCACAAGTTACACGGATTCGGGGAAGATATGAATACTAACATATATTTTTTTAAAAGTTATTTTTTGGGCTTTATGTGGAGCATTCACTCCACCAGCTGAGCTACCCGGCACCCTGTGCATGCTGAGATTAAAAATCCTAGATATGAAATACCAAAGGAATGCAAAGTTAAGTTTAACCAAAATATTATTGATTACAAGCACAAAAAACAATAAGAAGGAGCTGAGACAAGACTGAAGCCTCTACTGCAAACAAAAAAGGTTAGAAATCATAAGAGATATTTATACCACGGGAAAAAAATGACATGCCAGCTGAGACTGAGATGTTTTTGATGCCAAATGGAGGAAACGGATGATCTATAACTCAGTGGAAAAAACATTTGGACTATTGGATGTATGAACTTACAGAGACTGGAAACAAACACGCCCCTCACAAAACACAATAAACATTAAAGTAAAAAACAAAAGACGGCCTTTGACCCCGGAGCTTTGATACAAAGGTCTTCTGTGAACGCTCACCTGTTGGACAGAGCAGCGCGTTGTGACTGACCATCTGTGGGGTTCCTTCAGCCTTTTGGGGAGACAGACAGAAGAGCGTCAATAAAACGCAACGTAACAAGCCTCACTAAGCATCGTGTGTCATATTTCTGAGCTCCACTGTGGTTAGTTAGTAATTACTGAGCCACATTGCTGCGCTGGATTTTCCTTCATTACTAGCCGGCTTTTCATAAACCCTAAAATTGCACAAATTGAAATTGTGAATACAAAATATGTCGGATGGAAACATGTTCAATTTCGAAAAAGCTTCTGATCATCGCAAGAAAGTTTTTGCATGAGGTGGTTTTCAGGCGATTCGAAAAAGCCATATTTCGCAAAACTGCAATGGAAACATTTTTTTCACTTTTGTAGATCATATGGTGTGAAATGCTGAGTCACGGTAATGCGACTTTAAGGATGTCAACCACTAATAAACCATAGAAGAAGAGAAAGAACAACAAAGTCACATGACATTATACGAAGCGTGGCTCTGTATGTGTGGATCTTCTTAACTCTTAAATGAGACAAAGAAATTACGGCGATATCCGTTTGGCTTTAACGAGTATCTGCAATAGAAATACACCTGCCAATGTTTTGAACATCCATCGCCATGGTTACTGGAATGATATCGCAAAAGGAAATTCGCATAACATCACTCAGTGGAAACGCAGTTGGTTTTTTTTTTATCGAACTTTAGAAAATAGCACTTTTCACATATCTGTCACGGAAACCCAGCTACAGTGAACAGAGTCACATGTCCACCATCCAGCTGCCCCAAAGAGCCACTACAGCATCAATAGTGGATTACTCCGCAGCTGAAAATAGTCCCCAACAAATGCACTATTCTGCCCTCTTTGAGTAAAACTACAGCTGTTTAAAGAGGTTTTTTTTAAAAAACAATAAAATTATATTTAAATGTCCTCTAATGTCATGTAAGGAAATAAAATACCTCACCCCTCATCTTACTGATGATTTGAGTGATGGAAACTTCATGCTCAGGCTAATATGTTGATTCGTAGGTTCAGTATGTGTTATTATTCAGAGCCCTCTGTGCACGCATGAAAACAGTCACACGTTATAAAAACTATTCTGATTCTTTTGTGAAATGTGATTTATTTATTTGAAACTTTGACTAATATAAGTTAACAGAGCAGACCGGTTGGATGTTTAAAGTTATTCCCAGTTTTCATAGAAAAAAACAGCGTCCTTCATAAACAAAAACAAAAACAGCTACCTTCCTCCTGACACTTTTATTCGTCTTCGCCATTAAGTATTCAGGCGAGTCACCTTTGTGCTCGTCTGATCGGTGTCGTGTTTGACCGTCACTGACCTCCACCAGCAGGGTGCGGACCACAGTGTCGATGCGGCCCATGTCGGGGACGGTGGCCACCTCGTTGCCGCAGAGCGTGTCAGTCTTCAGGGCCTCTGCGCTGACCTTCAGATTCACCTGACCTGCATGGACACATAACACAGTCTTTACCTGAGAGCCGGGCTGTATTGATTAGCGCTCGCACTCCCTGTCACGCTGTCACATTTTGTGTACGGAGGCAAAACAGCTGCCTGTCTGCTTTTCAGTCCAACTCATTATCCTCCATCCCTCCTCCCTGTTTTCCTTCCTCCCCCTGTTTCCCATCTCTTTCGCCCTCATTAATCCCTATTTGTTGCCTTATTATACCGCTCCATCTCCCACCCCCTCCCTTTCTTCCTTCACAGCCCACAATCCTTCACACGGAGGACAAGTACAGATCACCCCCCGAGGGAGAGGTTTCTGAGTGTTTCGTCAGAGATACTACCTGACTTGTTAGTACAAGTGATTGTCAGCATTCCTCTAAGGGGGAGTTAGAGGAGCGCAATTTGACATTCATCAGAGCCTCGTCTCCATCCGTGCTGATGGAGGCTGATAGAAATGCTCTGCTTTCAGGCCAGGCAGCGTTACAACAACAGCCCCCCCGTCTTTGCTTCCAGCGGTGCAGACGCAACAGCTGTCAGTGCCCTTAATGCAGATTAATTAGCCTGCTCTGTCTCATCTGTGTCACCCAGAGTGGAAGTTTGGCGTCGGACGGAACAAACAACATCAGTATTTAATTATGAAGATGTGAAGACTGCGTTAGATTATTAGCGACACCAATAACAGTCACTTGGAAATGTTCTTTGTCGTAATGAGGAGGCAGGGGGAGCGGAGCCGGGGGCGGGCTGACGCCGTTCGAGACGAGCTTCACTCAGTTTTTGAGGAATATTAACAGATTTTTGTTTTGACTCCAGAGATGATAACAATCAATGGACGATTGATTGATCTGTCCTTAAGAACTTAATAGAAAACGTGAGATTTAATCGATTATACTAGAGGCTATAAAATGCTGTCAAAAATATATGCAAAGTGTTTTTGTCAGCTGAGGAAAAAAATGTTTGGTATTGTTTGAAACGGAGCTAAGTTTTTTTTTCCCTTTTCTACAAAAAAACGATTAACTGCCAATTTTACCAATTAATCAATTAACAAGTGTTAACAATTGCAATCCTTAACTGAATCTAATCTGATCTAATCAAACCTGATATTTTGCATGGATTTTAACTCTTTGAAACATGAGCAAATAAGCTTGATTTCCTTACAAGACTTGAGAGGAAGGCAATGAGCATATTTTTATGATTAAAAAAACAAAAACAAACTGGAAATGACTTGAAAAAAAGTGCTTAAAAATAATAAAAATTCTGTAGCATAATTTTAAACATATAATTATGATAATTATAAATATGTTTTCTGTATATTTTCCTTAGCTTATTTTTAATAATATTAATATTCACTATTTTTATTCTTCCTTCATGTTAATTGTTTTGCACCAAAACACCAAATCACATTCCTCGTATATGTGAATGTACTTAGCAATGACACCAGATTCTGATATTTTAAGGCAACGAATGACAAAATTCCCAATATTAGATATTATCTCCAGTATAACTGTTTTGTTATTTTCTAACATTTTTTTTCTAAAACAATATCCTGAAATCTTAAAGTCCTTGAAAACACATTTTCTCAATCAGCTTTTCGAGTTATGGTTTTTGCAAATGCAAAACTGTTTTGGTTATTTTCATAAGAATTTTACGTTTTTTTTCTTACTGGTTTAAAGTGGGCAGAGGTCATTTTTGTTTTGATAGCAGCTACATAAATAAAGTTATTATTACTATTTTATTCTTGTTCATGTTCACCTCTCCAGTCAGAATTACCGCCTGGAGGTTGTCAGCCTCCAAAAACTTCGAGCTGCACTTAAAGTTTATATCACGATGTCAGTGTGAAGCTGACCTTTGACCTTTTCATACTTAGCGAATAAATTCACCAGTTACAGCCAATATAACATGTTCTGTGAGGTCACAGTGACCTTTGACCACCAAATTTGAATCAGTTCGTTCAGGTCATCCCTCGATGTTTGACCCCTAAAATCGAATCTGTTTATCGTTGTGTCCATGTGGACGTTTGTGCCAAATCTAAAGAAATTCTCAAGGTGTTCTTGGGATATCACGTTAACAAGAATAAGGCGTACATAACGACCTCCTGACGGATGGACATACGGACATCCGAAAAACATAGTGCCTCCAGCCACGACTATCATCGGCACAGAGGCATAAAAATTTAGATCCATCAACAGAAATCCAAAGAACATTTACACAATAAATCCGTTATCCATGTAAATGTGACTAGCTATGATTGCAATTAAATTTAAAAAAATAAAAGCATGTTTCTGAGTCAAACAGAATTCAGGGTGGTAATATTTCTGTCGTCATACCTAACGCAGTTGGAGTCACAATCCATGAGAAGGTCCTGCTCTCCTCCCCGCACAAACACACACTGTACTGGCAGCCATCACAGTTTCTGAAGGTGTACTGGTCTGAGTCAGCCAGCGTGATCTTCACCTGCAGACACAATTAAAAACACACGTGCCCTCACAAATTTCAATATTTGAAATATATGAAACACTTAAGCAAAGAGATGTAAATGAAAATGTAACTTTAATGTTTTTTACCCATGAACTATACCCCAAGAGACCTTAAACACGGAGTCTGATGTCATGTATTGCTCTGTTAGTTGCAAAAATTCACAATATGAGACGAGATTAAAAGACACATTTGCTTTCTTGTTTCTCAACACCGAAGTTGCCTCCCTGGCGACCTGAAGGTGCAAAACTATCCCCTCTTTGTCTCCGCACTGTCCCTCTCTCTGTCTCAGTCCAAATCCTCCTCCTCCTCCTTCTCCTCCTCCTCCTCATTATCATCATCATCATCATCATCATCATCACCCTCCTGAATATAACTAACTATCTGACCTGCTGAACGTGAGCTATCCCAGTTATGAAATGATACTGTGAGACCCGCTCCTCTCTGTTATTGTATCTTTGTGTCCCGCCGCCACATTTTCTTCACTGCTTCTCAGTCAAATAACTCTCGAAAAGCTCCTCGAAAAGAAATTCAAACCTGTTCAGAAAACTTTGAGTTTTTTGAATTTCAGACAAAAAAAAAACAAAAACTCACTGTGTGAAGGCGTTCATACTTGTGAAACCATTTCAATAAATTCCTTCTGTAAGACTCAAAATACTTACCATGATGCATTTGGAGAGATAGTTGAAGACGGTGGCTTTGAGTGTGAACACCTCCCCTCGGATGACAGAGTACGGCAACGTGAGACTGACGAAGAACGGCTGGAAGGCGGTCAGCCCAGTGTTGGGCGACACGCCGAAGCCCACAGAGGAGACGCAGAAAGCTCCGGCCGCCCACTTAGTGATGGTGTCAGGGACGGTTTTCTCCACGTTCACCGACCCGCTGTCTCTGAACAAACACGGGCGAGAGGCAAATGAAAAAGTTCATGTCATGTGGAGTTACTTTAACCCTTAGGGCCTGAATCAATATGACACACACTCATATCAAAATCAAGCTTTAAAAATTATTACACATAACTATCATTTTCTACTTTTGAGTTAATTTTCTCACCAACACCAGTCCTTATCATTTGTAGCAGGTTTTTGTCATGATGCCACTATTTTTTTTAGATATTATTAAAAAAGAATTATTTTCAATATACTACATGCAAACTACTTTTTTGATAATCACAGTCCGGGATGTGTCAATGATTAGCAGCAACATTGATCGTGACAGTGCACATAGTAGAAATAGCATGTATTTTCTCCATATGCCAAATATAGTAAAAATGAAACAGGAAAACAGTAAAAATGACAAAGTCCAAGGCAAAAGCCCAGAATGACACCCAGAAATAATACAATGCATGTTTTTATACTTTGATGGCTGTGGGATCAAAAATTAGTTTCCATTGAGCATTTTTGCACTTAACAACATGAATGTAACAATTTATTTTCCACAGTGTATTTTAGACTTATTCTAGGAAATATTAAACAAAAACACACAATCTTGCCAAAGTGTGCCATATGCATGAACACAGCCAAAATTATTTAAAAAAAAAGAAGAATGAAAAGCGCATAAAATGCACCAAACAGCCCTTAAGGGTTAAAGGTTTATGAGTAAAATTATGTATCTGTTTAGCAAATGGAGAACATCAGCACGCTAACATGCTCACAATGTCGAGCTGCTGGTGTCGAGCAAGCGTACGTGTGTATAATGTGTGTGTGATGAATACAATTTATAAAATATTTTGATCTGCTGTTGTTTCGGCTTTTTCCTTTCATTATATAGGACAGCTTAAGCGGAAAAGAGATAAAGAGAGGGCATGACAAAGAGCTGCAGGTTGGAACCGAATCCAGCAATCACACACGTACGTGGGTCTACCCGGTGAGCAACTGCTTTTTGGGCCACGGGGGATTTTTTTCGCTGCAATAATGTGAATTACCACTGGGAAAAACTTCCTGCAAGGCTGAGCGGCTTTCCTGGTGGTCTGGGTTAGCGGTGTCACAGAGACAGCTGCAGACACATTCTGTTAGTAGCATATGTGAGATGCAGTATGTATATAAACAGCAGGGGCAGCCTAGAGGCAGAGTGGATTTGACAAGATAAGCACATTGGAAGCAAAAAACGTCTAATCTAAATGGTTAATTGGAGAAAAAACACAAATCTACAATTTAACAGATAATTAGTTGAAGTTTTGAAATAAATAACAAATGACATAAAGAAACAACATTCTTGTGAAAACACACTTTCTATGTTCAAAATGTACAAATGTCTGAAAATATGAGGGAAAAAAAAAAGGGGATGGTATTCGACCCTTTTTTTTGGTAATATATATGTTATTATTACCCCACAGAAACAAGGTCCCAGATCCAGGTCTCAGGGAAGAACGTCCGCACGGTCTCTTTCTTCTCCTCCTCTTTGCCTTTCATGAAACCACCTGAACTCTGTGGCATCATGTTGAAGGCCATGGGCACCGGGGAGTCTAGGGCATCTAGAAACACATTGATATAAAAAGTCCAATTACACAAGTAAACTTACCCAACAGAAACCAGCTCCCAGATCCAGGTCTCAGGGAAGTATGTTCTAATAGTCTCCTTGGTTTTTCCAGACCATGGTTCTTCGTCACTGGAGACAAAAGCGATGCCTACAGGCATATCAGAATAATCTCCTGCTTTCAATGGAGACCCAAACCCCTTTAAGACTTCTAGTTGACATGATATCAGAGTATAATTATTCTGAGGTCCAAAGAAACAGACAACAACATTGGTAAACTCTAAAACATACCAGAATCATAGTAAAGCTCATAGTTTCTTTCAAGGCAGTTATAAGGTTTTTTCACATCCGAGTTGGTCACAATTTTGATTCCAATTTCCTAAAATGGAGAGAGAGACATGATTAAACCCAATTAAAGATTGCAAAGTTGTATACTGTTTATGTTTGGGTCACTGCTGATGAACACACGGGATACAGCACAAGACTATTATATTTTTCAAGTAAATTGTTATAAATGAAAACTGAATTACCCAGATAGATATAACTGTAAACAAAAATCCTTTTTGTAACACTTTCTATAAGGACCACGTCTATAATGCATTATAAAGGCATTCGTAGTGAATTATAAGGCATTCATAATGTTTCATGACGAGGTTGAATAATGGATTACATGCAAAGTATTCTGGTACATGGTAGCGTAATTACAAATACATCAAAGTGTACCTAACTTTACTTAAAACGCACAATGATAACTTATGATGCTGCATGGACTGTTATAGCACACTATGAGCTGATTGTTGATGTGTGTATAGATGAGTACTGGTAGTAATTATGCATTATAAGCCCCATCAGCCAACCTTCAGTTTATAACTAGTCAAGAGACACTTGATACTTATAAATCAATACAAGTCACATCTATAATGTTTAATGACTGTTGATACCAGAAAGCATTATGTGTTTATGAGTGTAGTCATAAAGCACTTTGAATGCATTATAAATCACTATGAATGACTTCATAATGTATTATAGACGTGGTCTTCAGAGAAACTCTAAATATATACTAAATATTATACAATCAATGTCAATATTCGAAATAACTGAATTTCTACTTTAAAGATGCTGTAGACATCATTCTTCTGATTGGTCGGTCCATAGTAGAGTGAGCGCTTTGCTCGACCAGCTGCCTCCACATCGGCCGCGAGCTCCTGTTCTGGTTCCAGTTCCGGTTCTACTTCTGGTTCTGGTTCTGGTTCGGGCTCTGGCATCGGCACTGAGAAGCAGGGATACGGCTCAAAGTCTTCAACCTCATAGCTGTATCCTGACAGCTTCTGTAAAGGCAGCTGGCTGTACACCTGCACGAAAACACACACGAACACGAGCCTGGGTAAGTCATCAGTATTGGCAGGAGGTACAGAAACTTCACCCTTCAAATAACTATATGAACTTCAGTTACTCACTATATGTTACTCTGAATTTGCCAAGGTAATGCAGTTTTTCTGGCATGCCTCTCCAGTGAAGAAACCGATAACGAAAACAGCTCTTGCTGAATTGAAGTCATAGAGGTCCACATCCAATTACAAACTCTCACAGAACGAATGCAGTATCCAAGTCTCGTTTATCCAGTTAATGCTGAAATACTTCCCAAACAGAGTACCCTTTCCTACAGGGAACTGAACTCTATCGACAGTCTATTGACTAGGCTACATCTCATGTTTCAATCGAGGAAAAGTTATAGCACGATTGACGTGGTTATGGTTTTAACGCTCAGCCTTAACATGACTGGATGAATAAGACTCGGATAATTCTGCACAAGTTGTCTGAGAGTATGTAAATGATGCTGTATTTAATTTTATGACTTCAATTAATCCAGACTTTTCTCCGTTTTCTCATCAAAATAAACACAAGACAAAAAAAAGACTAAGACTAACCTCTTCTTATTTATTTTATTTGTAATTTAAATTTGTATCTATCGGTTTTTGCCTGCCAACTATTGTTGTACTGTCTGGTTTTCAACAGTAAATAACAATAAAACTAATAACTTAAACTGAAAATAAAATTAAATAATTAATAAAAAAAAGATGAGCTTATCATTATCATGACTTGATCTCGTCCAAATTCTACCGATTTTGACTTTACCCATTAAATTAAGTAAAAGGTTGGTGAGGATTTGTTATATGCACAAACGTTAACGTGTTGTAAGCGTTGAGGCTTATGTCATACAGAGTCGACTGTGAGTTCCTGCTCCGGCTGCAGCAGGAGGATGCTCTGGTCGATGGCTCTGACGGAGCACATGGAGCCTGGATGAGCCTGGAGACTGAGCGTCGTCTTCTCTGCTGGAAGCTGCTGCAGAGAGGAGAACTTCAGGGACACCTGCGCAAGAGACACCGAGGTGGACGGTCATTAGTTTCAGAGCTGACTGGAAGATATCAGGTCAAAAATACAGACTTAAACTAATTTAAAATTCTTATATTATTATATCAGGGTTCCTGCCGCTTAAGGCAACGTAGATTTAAGACTTTTTTGGACTTTTTTTAATGTCACATGGAATTAAGTGCAAGACTTATTTTGTGATAACCAGTATTACAGGACAATTTTTTTGGCCCAAATGCTTATTTTAACTTAAAACATGACTTTTTTGTCGCTTGAGAAAGTTTGATATTCTACTTCAAATGTTGAAAAAACAACCCTTTTTAGAGAGGAATATAGAGAATACAATGAACATATTATATTATCATAAACATATCCATTTGGTCTACCAACAGAAGCGGCAAATATCTGGCTTTTCTGGCCTGTTTTCGGAGCGATTTTGTGTTTCTCAATTTGCATGTGAGATTTCACTGCTTGGATTTCCATCAAGACAAGTGTAAGAAAAGGAATCATTAAATTATTTAAACAACAACAACAACAACAACAAAAGAAAAGATTTTACTATGCAGAAAAAATGCCCCTTCCCTTGTCTGAGCATTTTAAGACTTTTGAAAGATTAATTGATGTCAATCTATTTTTTTCATTTTATTTTATTTTTATTTAACCTTTATTTTAACAGGGAAGGGGACACAAAGGGAATTTGATACCAATTAAGGCCTTTTTTCTAAATTAATGAATTCAATGCCTTTTAAGACTTTTTAAGGATTTGCAGGAAACCCTGTGTATGTCAGAACAGCATTGAAGACTCATTTATCGGTTGGTTATTGGTACCTTGTTATTGAGGCAGAGCTGAATGGGGAAGTCCCGGCTATCGGCCACGGCCTCTCCACTGGGCATCACGGTGTAAACCACCACCTGAGCAAACGGGGCCAGGTTTGTCACCTGACGGAGGGACACGGACAACTCGCCTTTGTTGACTGAGGCAGGAAAAACAGACAAGGAGATGAGACATATGATCATGTGAAAGTATTAAAATACATAAAATGAACAAATGATATCCTTTTTCATTTTGCATGTATCAAATTAGATTGTTGTATTTTGTTTCAGCAATAAACGTAACTGTACACGGGAAATAGGGACCTGCTGCAGCCCTATCTATGAAACTACTGAGGTGCCCCACAAATTAGCTATTTGATTAATCTCAAGCAGCTGACGCCACAATTAAAGGACAAAGATGGGCATTAGGGATCGATCGATGTTGGTTTTTCGGGGCCGATACCAATTATTAGTAGTTAATGACACCGACAACCAATATTTGGAACCAATGCATTTACAATAGAAATGAAAGTCTCTCTGTCAATATTTAGAATTTAGAACATAACAAAGTCCAACACAAAACTTTGCCTTTAGTGAATATTTAATAAAAATTTTATTAGTAATAAGTATTAGTAATTAGACTTTCAGCATCATATACAAAAAGTTCCCAGCAACTTTTTGTTTTTTTTAAGTCAAGTGAAAATTTAAATAAAAATGAATAAATTAAAAATAGCTTCCTGAGGTTCTACAAAGTAAAAGCTTTTCCCCTGCTGACACTTCCTTTCTTTATTTTTCTTAATGAAATAATTTTATCAGCGATCATTAAAACAAAACACTGATACAGATAATCAGCAAAATGCCAATAATCGACCAGACCAATAATCCGTTGATCCCTATTGGGCATACAATAATGTTTTTGTTATTGTCATCAAATCCCAAGATAAACCAACAAAATATCAAAGGCCATTTCTTAATACTGTTTAGTTTCCTGCCGTGTTAACAAAACACTGACTAATGTCACATTTTCAGTCCAAGTGAAATTCAGAGCAAATAAATTGTCTTTGCTCTGAATTATTGTAGGTTATTATTGTATTATTTTCTGGATTTACTGACAACGGAAATGCAGATCATCATCATCGGACACATCCTTTAAGATGACTGACTTAGTTTAAGAAACAGTTTTTACCAGTTCCTGCTTTAACCGCCACCGGGACACGACCGTGCTGCACGATTCCACCTCTGGACATCACCTACAACAGAGCATAACACCGGCAGATAAACTACAGGTTTTATCTTGTGTGTGTGTGTGTGTGTGTGTGTGTGTGTGTGTGTGTGTGTACAGAATCAACCCCACTTTATCTCTACAAAAAATCCTTTGGAGACTGAGGTGATGGAGTCGTTTAATTATCTACTATTCACCTAAAAATGAACATAAATGACTTTATTCTGAAACATGACGACACTGGCGGTAGCTTGTTTTCAGTCATGTGATCCCGATGATGTGCAAAAATCAGATGGGAGGCAGGGCACCGTTTGGGAATCGTTGGGAATGAAGAAAAAGTGAATACGCTAAAACCTTAAAAGGACCTGCAGGCAGCAGCAATCATCAGAAAATTTCTAGATACACTGGATATGATCTCTGAATGGGCAAAAATTCCCACTGACACACTCCAAAATCCTGCAGAAAGCCTTCCCAGAGGAGCAGAAGCTGTTATAGCTGCAAACGGGAGACCAACTTCATATTAACGCCGATGGATTGAGAACGGGATGTCATAAAAGCTCCTGTAGGTGTGACGTGCAGGCGGCCCGATACTTTTATCTACAGAGTGTAGCTCTTGTTTTGACCGGTTTGCACAACCGTAAACAACACATAACTTTGCCATTTTTACAGAGTGGTGAAGAGATGACATATTTTTGTAAGCCAACCAAGAAGTTAGCATCACACTGGTTCCCTCCTTAAAACCCTTCTGAATCGATTTTTCGGTTATCGCCAAAAACAAGCTCTCTGACAAACACAGGTTTATGATACTTGCACGTTTCGTTCAGCATGACAGTCTTCACAGATGAACACCACTTTTGTGAGTTTTTAAGCATAAATGAAATCACCATTAGTAAAAAGCTATTGTTAGGCTACACACGAACTACATCGTGGTCACATGACGTAAACATCACAACTACGGACACTGTAAAAACACGTTAAAACACAACCGAAAAATATTATAAACAGATAAATCTGCCAGTTTGAGCGTGACTGTTGCATAAAGCTGCAAAGGCGGACAAGTGTGTTTAATGAGTTTCTGTGTCGCTGTGATGACGTCTAACGTCCCGACAAACACGGTAGTCCCATTTAGCCGCTTGTTAGCAACCGCCTTTTTTTAAGACGCGTAAAACCTTAAAAGTTCAAAAATCGGTTTATACAGACTTTATTTATGTTGCAGAACAGAACGTCTAAATATCTTTAGCAGGTGCTAACCACAGACTTTATTTAAGGCATTTTACCAAAAACCCATTCAAAAACCTCTGAGACTTTGAGACGAGGGAACCGGAAGTACAAAAATGCAAACAAACTTCCGTGTTTTAGGACTCATTACGTCACCACTCTATAGCTTCTCCGTGCAGAAATCATGTGCAAAAACTACATTGCGCATCACATAAGACTCACCAGGTAAAAGAAGTCGAGGACGTCCTGTCCCTTCTTTAGCTCCTCTCCTTGGATGATGTACTGAGCACGTACCGTCGCATCTTTGTCACAGGAGATCTTCCCGCTCACCTGCATGAGCTTCAAAAAACTGCTGCTCTTGGAGTAAAAGGCTGCGACATGGTGAAAGGCCGACCTGTACTCCGGTCTGCGCAGATTGGCCACGTACGGCTCGTTCTCCTCCGTCTTTCTCGACCTCGCCTGTTGAAACATCAACCGGAGGTCACATTTTCACTGCAAAGTTTTCACTGTTTTTCATCTCCGACAAAATCCACAATATAGTGTTAAGTTTCTTTCATTAGATGTAAATTGTATAAATTATTCAACTACAGAAAAAAGGATCTCTGACGAGCAGAAACCAACCTTTAGATTCACACTGCCTGTCCAGTCGGCGGTGTCCAAAGAAAATGACGCCATGCCTTGCGTGTCTGTAGTGAGCGTTAAGTTTTGGGAGTCTCCGGCGAACAGATATACTGCCTCGTTGGGAACAGCATTGTTGTCTGGACCGATCACTTTGACCTGCAAAAAAGAAAAATCAGAAAGCAGAAGCTTAACCCACAGCAGACAACGTACTCATGGTTTTACCTCTCTAACGTCTAAAGCAAAACTGAAAATGTAAACTCTGCCGTGCCGGCCATTAACGGTTTATCGCTAAAGGAGTTATTCCCTCTGGGAGCCTGAATGTGTTCAGAAAGAAGAAAAGTCAATCTGCATTTTGCAGTATGAGCACCACAATTAGGGGGTCCCCATCAAATCAGTAATTTAAGTGTAATGTGGAAAAATGGTTAATTGAAAAGCAGCAATATCAGCACAGATTTTAGGCTGCATCCTCTATTTGGATTTTACACACTCATATTGTTAAATTGTGTTGTATATTCTTAACTTATACATGTTAAAGTATGTTGTGTGCCTTTTTATCTGAATGTTGTTTCTCTTAACCATTGCCTATACTGTTATTTTAGGACAGGCAAGAGACTACCGATGAAAATTAGCTCCCCGGCTAACTCGGTTGCATTTATATTTGTTTAAATGTGGATTCATTTAAACTTTTTTTTAAGTCGTTAATATTATTATTATTATTATTAATTAGACCGCTTACCTTTCCCTCTAATGCGATGCCAGGCTTGTATGCTGCAGGTACGTCCTCAAAGCTGACCGTCCTGATGTGGCTGCTGAAGCTGGTCTTCCCGCTGCCTCTAAGAGTGACGCCTGGATGGCAGAAAATATAAAGATCAGATTTTTTTACCCCCTTTACTTTTGCTTTGCTTTGTTTTCCTTGTTTGTTTACTCTCTGTTTTATCGTGGTTGCTGACCTTGACTTATATTTATTACTACTGATTTGTCATCCCTATGCAATTTTGGTGCTCTTATCCTGTGACAGCAAGGTGGGAGATAAATGCTAAATTACCTAATGCATAGAGGGAAACTGGTACTTAATAATGTTAAAAATGGACATGAAAAGACCAAAAATGTGAAGAGTATGTGGATATATTGCGAACATCTCCTCTGCGTCATATGTAGTTTGTGTTATTTCTAAGTTGAATAAATGAAAAAGTTAGAAAAAGTAAGAAAATATACAGATCACTGCTTATTCAGAACTGTACTAATGAGTCGATGAACAGTATCGGTCAGCCTACCTGCGTGTATTCGGTCAGCTTACCTGTGCCGTACTCTTCCATTTCAGCATCCAGCTCAAAGCTGTCATCATACATGCTCTTCTCGAGGGAAAACTCAGTCATGTTCATAACTTGTGTAGCGCAACCACTTTTATCCGTCTACAAGATAATACAAGTCCATTTAAACAAATTAAAGTAGATAAAGTGAAAGCAAACTGTATCAACAGCATAAACTTTTGAATTATTACTCACTGTCAGTGTGTACAACTTGCAGAGGTCACTTTGTTGGGTAATTGGAAACCAGTAAAACCTGACGGCGTTTCTGCAAAACGTTGCCTTGACTGAACCAATAACAGGTTTACCGTACGTGTATCTGCGGGAGAAAAAACACAAGAACATAAAGAAGATTTTTAGAAGTTGATCCTGATTTTAGATTTAAGCATTTCAACTTAATATAATCACACAGACACAAAGTATATTATTGTCTGAGAAAGCAGAACACAGCACGAAAACCACTACTCAGCACGAGTCCATATACTACCTCATACAGCCGTCCCATTTGTTACTTTGTACATTACTCTGTACACAGTCGATACAGTAATCCTTTTTGTTACTACGTATGTTGCTCCCTTCACTAGTCCATACAGTAGTCTATTTGTTACTTTGTACATCACTCAGTACATTAGTCAATACATCAGTCCATACGTTACATCGTACTGTAGTCTACTTATTACTGAGTACATTACTCTGTACATAGTACAGCAATCCTTTTGTTACTCCCATCGTTAGTCCGTACATTAGTGTGTTTGTTGCTTTGTATATTACTCCTTACGTTCGTCCATACAATAGTCTGTACAGTAGTCAATATCTTACTTTATACATTACTAAGAACAGTAGTTCATACATTAGTCATCATGTACATCACTGCGTACATTACTCCGTACAGTAGTCCATTTGTTACTTTGACGTTACTCCGTACTGTACTCCAACTGTTACCTTGTACATTACTCCGTGCATTAGTCAGTGCGGTACTCTTTTCGTTCCTTTGAACGTCGCTGCAGGTCATTTCACACGGCACTCATTAGTTCACACAGTAGTCCGTTTGTTACTTTGTACATTACTCCATACTTTACTCCACACACGATTTTGCTTGTTACTTTGTACATTACTAAAGTTGGCGTTTAGTTTAGACAGTCTGATAATATGCTGTTGCCACATTGGAGCCATAAAAGAGGGACAGCTGACTCATCGTGAAGTTGACAATATAAGGAGCACTCAGAGAAGTATTATAAGTACTATTATTATGGTTAAAATGTTACAAAAAGTAAGGAGAATTCAATTTTCAGTTTGACTTTGACAAAGCCAGTAAATTTTAGGGTAGCAGCCATTTATTAAACTCTTTCTGTCCTATTTATGCGGGACTCACTTTCCACAAATCTGAAACGTTGCCTCCTGGTCCAGGATGGTAATCACACTCGGTAGATGAACCTTCACTTCGTACTTTGGCAAAACTGCAGCGAGGGAACCAAAAGTCTCAGCACAGAAAACTTACACAGATCAGACACATCAGTGTTTTGGTAAATGTGATCATCTATTTTTGTTTTAGCCTGCAACAGACCGTATTCCTTGATGTCAAAGCTGTGGGATATTTGCTCTCCTTTGTTCGTCGTGGCCCTGATCGTGTAGCTTCCTTGTACGGCCTCAGGAATCATGGGGTGGGAAAGATCAAGGATGCCGCTGACAATGGTCTTATCCAACCACTGGGCAATGCGATTGGAATTGGGATCCTTTTAAAGAGAGAGGCAGATTTCAAAATAAAAAATACACTGTGGTTTGATAGTGTTTTAAAGTATATAAGCACTAAAGAGCTTTTTTTGTTTTTATACCCTCTGTAATACAGAAATGTAAATTCTACTCCACTCCACTAGGTGTGGATTTTTTCCTTTAGTTATACATTTTCAAATTATGTAGTTGGCAGAGCTTTTTGTTTGTAGAAAAACTACAAAAAACACTATATAAATTAGCATGCTACTTTCAGTCGTTCCTCAGACGACCCTTTCCCACCAAATTAGCTCTGCTTCTTGAACCGGTTCAGTTCAGGACTCTCAGAACGAGTGTTACTGTAACCAAACTTGATTATTAGGTCGGGTAGTTCAGCACTTCACTTAGCCCCTTATCTTGATTTTAAGTGAACCTTACCTGGAGCTCCACCACTTTGTACTGAAAAAGAAAAAATATACACAATTAGAATATATCGTCATCGTTGGTTCACAGAAGAAAAATCATTATCATCTTGAGTAGTTTTTCACAGCAAAACTTGCGATGCACGAGAGAATTTTTTGGCATTTTAGCCTTTATTAGATAGGACAGATGAATAGTGATAAGGGGAGAGAGGAGGGATGACATGCAGTGAAAGGCCTCGAGTGGGACTTGAACCTGAGGCTGCTGCAGTAAGGACACTGCCTCTGTGCATGTGTCTGCGTTATCCACTCAGCCACTGACGCCCTGGCAGAAATTAGTTAATAAACAAGAATACAATAATTGGACACTGAAATTGAACGCCACTTAAGACCTTTTCACAATAATTTTAAGCCAAATCTAAGACTGATTTCTGGGAAAATCTTTTTTTTTTTCCCTTTCAAGCACTGCAGGCAAGCATGAAGTAAAAGATGGTTCAGTGGTAGGTTTGGACATGAAAAATGTGGACTTTTGACAGAGTTTGACTTAACAAAAAAGAAATTAAAAGATGAATATATTAAATTTGAAAAAATGATTGTGGCAATGAAGACTTCACAAATTCAAATTTAAGACTATTTAATGATTTTAAGACGTGGTATTTATAATTTTGACAGTGCAAATGCAGAACCACAAACTCATACTTTGTAGACAACCTTTGTTTATCCCACACAACTTTAATTTAAATCTTTAGTCAAGATCCCAAATTTGGAGGGAAATGTGTATAAACTGGTGTACAAGCCAGTATTTTGGTGTTTGTCATAACAGTGCAGTCACAAAAATACTACCAAGGAAATACTAAAATTTGACGGATACATCTTTGGTGAAAAGTTGGAAGCAACAGCTACACACAGTGGCGGCTGTGGCTCAGAAGCAGAGCGGGTCGTCCTCCAATCAGAAGATCAGCGGTTCAATCCCCAGCTCCCCAAGCATCCTTGGGCAAGATACTGAACCCCAAATTGCTCCTGATGTGTGAATGTGTGAATGTGACATGTAGTGTTAAAGCACTTTGAATGCTATACAAGTATAGTCCATTTACATTGTTGGGCCCTCTCACACAGTTCAGGTTAATTTTACAAATTAAAGTTTCATTGTTTTCAACGTGACCAAGTGATTTAGTCTTTAGAGCTACTACTATTTAGCAGCCTACATCATCGTCTGAATTAATTTCATGTTGGCTGCACGCAGTCGTGTTTTCAGCCTCTCTACACAAACGGAAAAGGCCTTGAGCCCGTATTGATTCAGATGTTTGGGTCAAATGCAGTGTGTGCCAAATGAACTCTGACAGCATGTTTATCACACTACTCCACACAGCGCTTCACGCCCACGCTGTCTTCAAAATCAACAAACAGGCCTCCTTTCACCTCCCACTCTCCTGAACCAAAATAGACCTCGCTCTTCACATTCACCGACGGCTGGTAGAAATCACACCAGATTACAAAGTTCACAGGTTGGAATTCGCATCATACAATATCACATCATTTTTAGAGGCAAAAATCGAGTAAAACCTACCGTTCGACCCACGGGGATGAAATTGGCATCCATGGAGGCAATACGGAACTGGACTGTAAGAAGGGAAATAAAATAATTACCATCAATTTATTTTCTGGATACAACAAACAAGCAGCACATATGTAACATCAGTAAACAGAAAAAACTCAAAATACATCATCATCAACCATCGTTTATTCAGGGGAAACTGACTGAGCATTAAGCTCTTTTACAGCAGTGCCCTGAATTCACATTCAGTCGGTTAAAAGGGATAAACAACATATAATAGCAACAAATTCAACAAAACCAAACAACGAGCAGCAATAACTATCAGAAGTCTGCAATAAATTCAGTTAAAGGATGAAACATTAAAAAGCAAACAGTTTTGCAAATTGAATAAATTCCCACATTACAGCAGGTGGGACGATCCAAAAGGTGACTTACATTGCACAAAACAAAAAGACGGCGCATTCTTACGGACAAAAGTCAGCTAAAAAGTGCAAAGTGTCCAGTAATGATGAAGATGTTGTGAAACAAATTTGTAAAAAAAAATAATAATAATCTAAATTTTTTATTGTTTCACTGAAGCCAAAGACTGAGAAATGGTTCCTAAAGCTTTAGGGAACATGTAATTTAAGACTTTTTAATGCTTTTTTAAATGTCACTTGGAATCAAATTCAAGAAAAAACTAAAAAGTTAATTAATCAATTAATTAAAAAATAATAATAATAATAATATATATATAAAAAAACATAAACCCAATTTGACATAATGTGAGAGGCACTGTTTTTTTTAAGTACCGACTGTTTACATCTGTGATATTTTACAGTCCAATTTCAGAGTTTTGAAAGGTTGATTTAAGACATTTTAATACCAATTAAGGCCTTGTTTTTAGAGTAATTTAATTACCCCCTTTTGAAACTTTTTAAGGTCCACGGGAACCAAGCCGAGTGTGCCAGGAAGCAGCATTTTAGTATCACTCTTTCATGATACTGGAGCACAGACTAAAACAAGAAAGGTCAAAACTGAAGCAGCCGAGACCGAGAAATCATGAATCACTAAAAAAGCAGTGACCGAAGCTTTACAGACACTGCAGTCCTGCTCAATAGCACGCTCTTGAGAGACGTTCCTCGCCTGGTAAACACCCATTTGTTATGTTTGCTTTCCAATAAAAATAAAAATCCCCAAGCAGAAGCCAAAATAACCGTGATGAGATCATGAAGAAGTCATCAAAGCTCAAAGCTCTTCCAGAGCCTTTGGCAGCGTCTAATGAACGACACCATCAAGACTCAGTGTTTTCGGAGCTCGACCCCTAATTCAGACTTAAAGTCTCCTCCTCTAACTTTGGAGGTGCAACCCTAAATGTGTGAAATACTCCTTAAATAATACAAGTGCTGGAGCGCTGGGGAGCTCAGGTGGCAGAGCACGCGCCCCGTGTTCAGTGGCTGTGTGTCCTCGTCACAGTGGCCCCGGTGCGAGTCCGACTCCAAAAAAGAAAAACCATAGGCCACCATGTTTCGAGGACCGTGCTGTGTTGGGCCAGGACACCTGCCACGTCTTTAAGAACCTAAAAAAACACGAGGATGGGAGCTATTCGGTGCCAACTGTCAATGGCATGGAGGCAGGTTGAGTCTAAAGTTGCTAGGCAACCATAACTAGCACCCTTGTCATAGCCTTCATACCAAAAATCCCAAGTTTGGAGTTGATCTTCTTCTATCTTCTTGTTTTATACTAATAATATTTACAGATGAAAGAAAGGATATCTGTTGGCTGTGATTGGTTCTTTGTCAAAAGTTAAAACTCTGTTAATCTCAGGGTGCAGCCATCGTGCCCTAAAAAACAGGCGCATGGGAACAATTGTGTGCCACGATAGCGTCGCTCCCACTCCTGAGCGCGTCCTCTGCACATTAAAACAATAGGTTTGCGGTCCCCAAAAAACTAATTATGCCTGCTGCAGTGGTAAAACAACAGTATTTGGACAAAATTAATCACAATAAACAACATAGATACATTTGACTCGGCAGTCCAAGGCTGAACTACAGACCCTAAAGGCGCTACCTCCACTCACACTCCCAAATGTTGTAAAATATCTGATTTTGGTTTGAGTGCACACATCCTGGTTAAAGAGATAACATGGCGGCCCCGTTACATGTTGAGTGATATAACTTTACATTCTCTATGAAGACAAATACTGTGATGGTCTTTTATAGTAAATATGACAATGTTATATATATGTATCCTTAATTGAACCAGGTAAAAGACTTGAGATTTAAAATCTCTTTTCCAAAAGTGACCTGGCAAAGAGGGAAGCTTAACAGGTTACAACAGAAACTACAGACAGACAAATACAACTATCACACAATACAAAGAGCGAGCACAAACTTAGTAGAAAAGTAGCAGTCACATTGACCAATATTGCTATTTTCTCGACCTTTTAAAAGTGACTTAAATTCCCCCAAAGTGATCAGCTCAGACAGTTTTAAGTCCTTCTGGAAGTTACTCCAAATGGGAGGGGCGACAAATTTAAAAGTATTTTTGCCACGTTCTGTGTGAACCTTGGGGACGGACATCAAAAGCGTACTGTGAGAGCGCAGGCCATATTGATTCTGGTTTTTACACATATATGTACATAAATAAGGGGGAACCAGCCCAAGTAGACTCTTATGTATAAAGAACGACAGAGAAGGCCAGTTAGCAGCAGCGTACAGAGCTCAGTGGTGTCTTGATGGTTCCAGAAATTAAATAAGATTTACTAAAAAAACAACTTTTCAACTGAAAAAGTGCTGTCGGCTTTTAATTGTGCTTTGGTGGATGGGTTTTATTTCATTGCCAGGAACTCTTGAGGAACCACCACTCTTCTGTGTGCTGAATTTAGACATTACTCTTAAACTTATCAAGTAGTGGCTCAGCATTATGCAGATATTGCAATTTAGTCCAAAAATTTTGCAAGTGCAGCTGAATTGGTAAGCATTGCAGAGGGAGTAATGTGGGCTGTGTGAACAGCACGACTGAGCAGCAGCAATTCTGCCTCACAGCAGGAGGGTCGCTTGCAGAGTAGTAATACCGCAGCTTACGACACTTACCAGTCTGTCCAGGTTTGTAGATGGGTTTATCAGTCTGGATGATGTGGATGAAAGCGGGAGGCTCAATGAGGATTTTGCTTTTCTTGCTCATCGAGTCGCTCTCACCCTGAATCGTGACATTTATGGTTGCCACTGTTCTGGTGCGCACTGCAGGGACCTGAAACACCAGAGAACACGTGTGCACAGTTAAAGCTACGTCATCTGCAATTTAACTGGACTACTGTCCTTATCCCAGTATACAAGCACCAGGGGAGAATCCATTTATTGACAGAAGTACGTCCGACTCCACCACAGTAGGTGACAATATGCCCCCTTTCAACGAGTTACTATTGGACCTTCTTCCAGTTGACCAATTGTGTCCCCACAGACTGTATACAAAGATGGACAACGTTATGGTCCCCCCAAAGTGCAACATTTCAACCTCAATTGCACTTTTGCTATTTTTAATGGTGATTTTTAATTTTTAAAAATCATTCAGTAATTATTTTCCTTTTTCTATCTTATGTATTTACTCTTTTATTGTAAATCTCCGACAGCCAATCCATGTGCTCTCATTAAATGGGGTTGCTCGCCACTGGTCAGACGGACATTTTGGCGTAACTTCACCACCACAGCTCCACTTCCAAAAAATTTCACCAGCCCAAGATAGCAGCGCCCGTATGCCTGATATTTTAGCTTCACTTCAGCATAGCAGGGGTTAATGAGTCATTATATACAGTCTATAGTGACAACATACTCTATGCTTTACGTGGTACCCTTGTCTCATTTTTTTTCCTCTTCTTTTTTTTGATTTTTTCTGACTTTTTTCTTAAACTTTATGTTAAACGTCCGGGTCAAAGCGAGACTTTGGAGCATGCACAGAACGCTGAGGCCAGTTCAGGTCCGGTTGAGGTGTAAACATGAAAGAGTATCTTCTAGATGTGTTAATGATCTAACACATCCAGATGATTTCAGTCCGATTAACATTTTCGAGTGTATTTTATAAGTCAGGTTTCAGTTGGACTAACACAATAACTAAACTTTATCCAACATCATGTTCTGACAGAGAACCAGAGGATATTTGAATCCCGAGAAGGAGAAAAAAGGAAAGAAGGACTTTTAAATTCAGTGTTGTGCAGAAGCACAACTTGTGCCCAGTTGACGAGCAATTTTCTAGATTGTACATTTTGTCTCTGCGGTGCAACATCTGTCAGCTATAATAGCACAAATGAAGTGCTTGGAAGTGAGTCCATCTGCTGAAATTGAGCAACAGACCTCTTCCACTACACAAGGTTAATTATAAAATGCCGTCATACTTGTGTAGCATATGTTTTCACTTGCTAATGGAGCTGCTATTATGTAACAGGGACTGGAACCACTTCTGAATTTGTGAGGGGCGTTTCTGCTTCTGTGTGTGTGTGTGTGTGTGTGTGTGTGTGTGTGTGTGTGTGTGTGTGTGTGTGTGTGTGTGTTGCGAGAGTGAGGGTATGGGGTCGGGGGCGGAGACGTAGTCCAGAGGAATGCAGGTACATAGCTACATAGCTAGCCTTTGGCAGAAAGCAGCCTTTGTTTAGTTGCAAATAGACAAATGCCAGACTAGGCCTGCAGCAGGGCCGAAAACGGGGGAGTGAAGTGAAACTAAGTACTATTGTCACTGAGCTGATTGGGGTCGGCGGGTCGTTTTGCATCAATATGGAGCAAGGCCCGTAAGTTGCATAACAGCGAGCAGCGGTGTGATGGAAAGCAGAGCACTAATTTACAGAGAAGCATTGGTGTTGACAGCCCCGGTCATGGCGCTGGCTGGATAATTAGGTCCATAATGACTCCAGTATTTGTGCCATTAGTTTAATAGGGGGCATTAGGACGAGGAGAGGAAAGAACACTGAAAGCTTCATGGATGCATTTAACCTGCAAATAGCCAAACTGTGTGTACATATGCTGAGTCACACCTGGAAGTTTAGGCAGCGGTAGAAGTCCTTTTTGACAGCCTCCTCTAGGACAGTGGTTCTGCCAGAGTCCATTTCGAGGGCGATGGTCAGAGAGACTGGCTCTGTGGGGCCTTGAATGTGGGCACACAGGGTCTCCTGTTTCCCTGCTTTCACCTGGGAGCTGACGGTCACTGCGAAAATACTGCAAATAGAGAAAGACATTAGATTAGTTGGAAAAGGACATGATGTGCTACAGATCCCAAATAACATTTAAAAAAAACTGTGCAAGTGCAAAAGAAAATAAAAATCTTGATGGACACTTTTTTGACAAGCAGAACAATAGTCATTCGTATAGATTTTGTCATTGCAATATTTTATTTTATCAATTATTGGAATCCAGAAACTATTCTAATGCCAGCTGAGGCTGAGCAGGGGAAATTAATGTCACCTATTTGATTTTGACCTTTTTTTTTTTAATCTTGTGTGCATGTCCCGTTTTTAAATCATTCTGTTTCATCTCTAAATTTGCACATTTTTACTGTAAACGTAGGGAAGACGAAACTTTTGAACTTTGAATGTGAAAGTGTCATGTTAAGACTGTTAAATTATGTTAAGCCATGTATGTGGTGGAGGAGAACAGTTGGAGAACTGTTCAAGAAATCTGTCAAAAAATGGGCAATAACCAATATTTTTTATAACAACAATGGGTTAAAAGATGTGTTAAAGGTGTCTCTCATAGCTGTAAAAACACACATACACTACCTGCTCAGCAGCAAGTGGCAGACAGACATAGTGGGACAATATTCAATTTTCTCAATATGTAGAACATGTTCATTTGTCCTGCCTCCAATAAAAACATGAAAGTAGCAGTGTCATTTCATTCAGACAAACTTAAGATATTTACTAGGGGTTACTACCGATTTCCAATATGCTGATAAATAAACAACTAATTGGCCGATAACCAAATTCACTATCAATATATCCACTTTTTCCCCACCTATTTTTAAGCGATCATCAAGTCTCCTCTGTAGTGGAGTTAATATCATATTATGCATACTGTTATGTTATTGTTATGACCCACCAACAGATGAAGACATAAAATACAATGTTTTTCTAAATCTGTAATATTCATTCATTATGCAAAATAAAAACAATACTTCAACTTAGGGCTAATGTTTTGCATGTTTACTTTGTCACTTAAAAAAAAAAATGTCTGTAATACAAGCAGAAGTTATCATGTTTGCCAATTCCAACATTTCATTTTACAGTCAATATTACCTGATCCAAGATATTTACACAATAAATTGATGCACAAAAGGCACAAATTGGTGCATAAAGTCAGCAGAATACACAAAATTAGGGGTTTGACACCACAAACCCAAACCACCATTTCATATGTGGCCTCCACCTAAATATTGAAACAAAACCTACACCCCTGCTTAAGTGAAAGATCCGAGTGCTTTTTGCACAGCTAAAAAAGACATATGTAAATCAGTACTTGAAATGCTGTGTTTTTTTAATGTGTTGACCATGTAAATTGCACAGAAGAACACCCGAAATAACCTCTCTGCCGAATATGCTGTTTTGAGCCTTGTTGGCATACAGGGGCCTGCTGCTGCCAATGAGAAATAAAGGACACATTTAATTGAGTTTTGGGTGGTGCTGCTGAGAATATTGATGCTGTTTTATCCAGAGCGGAAGTTGCATGATGATGAAAAGTCATTGGACACTGATACAAAACTATGAAAGGCATATGAGTTAAGATGGCCACAGTGCAGACAACACACAGCTGCAAAACAAAGGTCACAGCAGAATCAATATGCAGAGACAATACAAAGACGAGTTTGGCCTCATAAACAGCAGCATGTGTACCCTTTAAACTGACAACTGGCCTCCACTTCAGATAATTTAGTAGGTTAACCAAATAAGAAGTTATCAGTCATTGTTCTTAATAGCTACAGCAGATATGAGCAGCATAATAATCAAATGGTTTTAAGTGGTAGCAGATGGAGGTGCTTTCTCACACACACGCACACGCATACACACACACTGGTGCTCAACAGATTGCATAACAGTAGCCTATCCTGAGGCCAACCACTGGACTTTGCAGATACTGGGTTGTGATACTTGACCAAACACACAACAACACGACATGAAATCAAACTTTTCGCTAACTTCATGACGTGCAGCTACTCCTCAACAACAGCGCACGCACTTCGCGTCTACTCGCGTGACGCACGAAGCAAACTTTTGCAAACAACAAAAGATGCGACAGTTTAGCAAGACAACAACCTTTTATTTTAACTCACGTGTCATTGAGGTGGGCCGATGTCGCAGTTTGCAGGAGCGCAGAGGCGATGATGACAGCAAACATTTGGAGGACAGGTGCCATGTCTGCACAGCAGAGTCGGTGCTTCACAAGCAGCGGGACAAGTTGAGCGGACCGGACTGCACCGGAGGAGGACGGACTACCAGCTTGTTCCCCCCACTGCGGACAGGGATGTGCAGGGCAAGTTGCTCAAACGGAGGGGGCGGTTTGCTGTTTATACCCTCAAACCACTGCCACCTCCTCCCTTCCGAGTCACTCCCCCCCAACTTCGTTGGAGCTTTGCAGCCTCCTCCCTATTCCCAAAAGAGTTTCACTTCCCAAAAGTTGAATCACACAGTTGTGTCTGCTGCCAGCACGACTCCTCCAGTTTCTACGGAAATTGAGAAAAGTCCACACTGCACTGAGTGTGGGGGTGGGGGGGTGGGGATGGGGGTGGAAAAGAGTGGGTGGGAAGATGGAAACTCAGGAGCAGATGTGACACAGGCATGATGACCATGCAAATTTCAGTGTTGTTCAAGAAGCCTGGCAACATCAGGCTGTATGAATATTAAAGGAAACACTCTGTCTTAAGGATCTCACCGTCGTTGGGGTCCTGAGTGGCTCCATGGAGGCCCCCAGCATTGTGTGGGTGGCCGGGGAGGTGGAAACACAGGAGCCCATCTGATACAGGCATGATGACCGTGCAATTTCAACAATGTTGTGCAAAAGGCCCGACAACAACAGGCTATATAAGTATTGAGGCAACACTTTTTCTACAGGATCTCACTGTGTTTGGGGTCCCGAGTGGCTCCATGGTTAAGTCAAGTAAGTTTTATTGACTTGCATGCAGATAAAACAAAACAAGCAACAAAAAGCAAAGAACAAAAAAGCTGGTACATCCTAGGGGCAAATGTTTTAAAAACACGCCATCATGGCATGAGGCGTGCACCTGCCTTACTTCACGGGCCTGAACCAACACTGCAGCCTGCGTTCCTCTTGCATGTATTTCTGAATCTAAAAGAACGTCACTAAGTTGTACATCTCCCCTTTGTCTCTGTTCAACTGCCGCACATCACCCCTTCAAAATGAATGGGCGCCCTGAAGATTCATGAAAAAAATTGAGAAACTGATGAAGATTTTACTTATATATCAATTACCACTGAGAATACTTTATCATGATTTGGTTGTACAGATCGACTGGGGTTACCTGGTGTTCACCTGTGTCTTTTTGAGGCCCTCAACTACCACTGGGTACTCTAATGTTTTTACAGCTTGTGTTGGTATCAAGTTAAATGATCTCGATGTGTAAAATTTTAGGAATGCTCCTTTAATGCTGTTCACTATTTGCTAGTTTTTGATATGAAATACTTGAGCTTGCCCTGCGGAAACAACATCATCATTATTACTGTCCTCCCTCTACACAAACATCAGGATCCTGTAAGCAGGTGTGATGAAGTGATCCTACCTGTTTCTTGGCAACAACAGGAGTCAACCAATAACCAGAGGGAGGTGAGTAAATTAAGCACACATCATGAGTCAAGGACAACTGAGATGAGGCCCATCAGCCTCTGAGACGCAGCAGAGGGTAAACACGAGGGGAATTTCTCATAGGATATTAAAAATCTTCTCTCTGACCCACCACACTGCCTCTGTTCATTCCCCGGTGAGGACAGGAAACAGAATGCAGATCGGTTGAGACTTTACAGGGCTCTGAAAACCTTTTTCCATTGACTAACATTGGGAAAGAGACATCTGTAAATCAATGGATAAGATAACGTTTAGAAAACTAGAAGATCCGCAAGATTGAATCACTTTATCTCCATCTCAGTTAGCAGAGTGCTAAACCGGAAGTTAGTCAGCTGGTGGAAGTTGGCCGCACTCGTCGACTGTGACTGTGATGAGCCCTATAGTGTGGAAGATCTGTGCCCTAACGTACAACGGAAATAGAGCATTTTTTGCACCATGCAAGCAGCTTTCATAGAAATTAACAGGGTCCCGCCTCTGATGCTGTATCCAGGTCCAACCTGATCTGCGTCAGGTAATAATGCTGCTGGTAATCACGTAATATAAGGAGTTAATAAGGACTTTAGAGTGGGAGTCCAGAGTTTACTTCCTTACATGTGCATTTGTTGGCATCACCGTAACGGCATCCTACATCGTTAAAAGCGTGCGCACAAGGATATCTAAAACGTCAGGGGTTGACCTTGAAGGTTCAGACAGAGTGGCACCATGTGAGGAGTTTCCAGTGACAACATGTTTCCAGGTCTCTTAACACATCCATGAGATTGACCCTGATGTGAAGCAAGTGTCAAGTGGCCATTTGAGGAACTGCAGCTTTTAGTTGGTGACAGCTGAAATGCCAAACTCTTCAAAACAGCAGTCCACAAAGCAATGGGTGCTGTCACGGTAGCTTCCTCCATCATCTGCACGGTCTATGAGGCGACTCGTTTCTGAAACCAGCCTCAGGTGGCCATTAGAGAAACTATAGTCGTTGGCAGCTCTGCGTTTGCTTCATTTTTCAACCCAAGAGGTTGCCGCCAGGTGAATACCATCAGAAACCTTCATAACAATACAAAGGGTAAGTGCTGAAAGTGTATTGTGTTGAGATTTTCATTCACATCAGGTTTGCCACTACACTGGAGGTGACACTGTGACAGTTTCGAGGATGTCTCTCCTCCAGCTCTTCTTTTATCTTCTTTTATCTTTTGTCTCCTCCTGCCTTTGATCTGCGCTGCTACAAAAATCAATCAAAGATACGTCTGAATGGAACAGAGACGATAACTACGTACAGTCTCTCAGTCTTTGGTTACTTACTGCGAGCAGCACTATTCTTATCAGATCTTTCCTCACTGGTAGGTTTGTCTAAGAGGTTTTTTCTCGGTAAAGACGGACGTCAGGAACATTCCTCCGCACAATTAAAGGGTATGACATTTTTGGACCAAGGTAGTACACAAGAGTCAACATTACCACTTTATGTGTCCACTGGGGAAGGTGATTTCGGGAAATAATGGAGCGTGACAAAGAGTGTTTAGGCCTCTGAATCAGCAATTCAGTGGAATCAAGTCGTCCATTAACGGCAGTTTATGGGCTAATCGTATGACTTCCGTAGTGGAGTCAGCGCAGTCCAAATACCAACATCACATTTCTTGTGCGCAAAAAGGTAATTAGCAATTTGGTAAGCAACAGACTATAAAAGGATAGTATATTTGGAAAATTTATTTTTAAAAAGCAAAAAAAAAAAAGGAAAAATGAACAGGGAAAAAGCTAGGGAAAACTGTAAAATTGCAGATTTAAAATTATATTACAAATTACAATTTTTTAAAGTATTTTAATCAGGTCATTTTCTGTTTTGTTATTGTTATTGTTTTGTTTTAAAACTTTTTAAATTTTTTTTTTACAAACTTCCATGTATTTTTTGTTCTTTTTGCATCTTTTCTAACTTTTATTTGATTATTACTTAAATTAAATGTTTCACTTTTTATTTTTTTTGGATCAATCTTTGCAGTCTTTCCATGGTTATGAACAAAACACACAAATAAATAAATAAATAAATCGAATTTGCCAAGGTTTCAAAGGGTTAGACACATGTTCATCCTCAGCTACAGATATAGCCTGTAGGGGAGAGTCAAATGTCAATTGTTTAATTGTGTTTTGGGTCAAACAAAAATGTACCTCAGCAGGCGGAGTAAGACAGAAGACTTTGGACTCTGATGATGTGAAGACGTCTTTTGTTTGCGGCTGATAAAGGCCAGGCTCAAACTTAAATGGTGAGCATGATGTATTATGTTCTTTTGTAGGAAATAACCTGGTTTATGGACGTATGTTTAGTTAAATTATAGTTTTGTGTCTATTTTTTCTTTCTCTGGCTTTGGGGAGAGAAATATACATTTTGTATTTTTTATTTTTTATTTTGAGCAAATAAAGGGGTCTTTCTTTCTTTCTTTCTTTCTTTCTTTCTTTTTTCTTTCTTTCTTTCTATATTTTCCCCCACCCTTTCCTCCTCGAGTGATCTCAATGCACAAAAAGCTGGAGATTAAAAGTCTTTTCACAGCGAGATTAAAGTCTACTCTTCTTGTTTACTTTGCACACTCGAGTAAATTTTACTCCTACGTGTTTACTCTTATCTTAAATGCAGCATTTTCTGCCAGTTGTTGCCATTTTCCACTTTAGTTTTCCACATTTCACCCCGATACTTCAGATCTTTTTTTTCCTCATGTTTCTCAAACACAGGTAGTGTTCAGGTTAGTAGACAGGCTGTGGGTGACGGTTAGGTCCCGAAAAACTGATCTTCAGTCAGTCTCAATACACAGCTCATTCAAATGTTTGGTTTTTTTTAAATTTCTGTTTGGCTACTTTTACATGACAATTATGATAAAAAAAATACTTTCACATTATTAAATGCTTTAATTTTGTTGTTTTTTGATTAAAAAAACAAACTATTTTTCCCAGTCGTGCACATTTTCATCAACAACAAGCACTTTGCTCACTGCAAAACAGTGACCATCATAATCATTTGTGTATAACTAAGACCTAAAAACATATTTTAAAGAAAAAAAAGTTTAAAACTTCTGCTTATTAATTAAGATATGCACAACACCAACCAGCTTCCCATAGAAATCCACTTGTTTCAAGAATTTCCTAAAAATAAATATTTGTGTCCTGAACCAATAATGAATAAAACAAATCACTGGGGAAAAAAATGCGGCCAAACAGGCATCACCTGAGCTGCATACAATGCCAGTTATTCCAGTGTGTCGGGGGGCTCAGCACTGCTCCACCCTGCCTGCAGGAGCTGCCAACATGAAAGTGTTTCATCAGCAAGACTTCTACAGATACTCAGTGTCTCAGGAATGAAGCTTTGAATATATTTGGTATTTACCAGAAAAAGGCTGCCAGCTATTGGTAGCTCTGTATAAAAATGATTGACTCATATTAACCTTTTAAACTGACACAGTTTGCACGTCACATAATATGAATTTATTGCCAAAAAATGTCTTGTCAAAAAAAAATGGGAAGAAGGCAGTGAGCAACTTAAGAAGAAAAGACCCAGAAAACAGCATAAATTAGCTAAATAAATAAATAAATAAGTACAAGAAAATTACCTTAAAAAAAAGTTAAAAAGGTGAAAAACAAAAACAAACAAAGGAATTACTTGAAAAAGTGCTTAAAAATAACAATATTCATACATCACCATTTTAATATATTATTCTGATTATTGTAAATAAAATATTCTGGACAATTTTCACTTTTAAAAAACTCTTTTAAATCTGACCATTTTTGAATATTTTTTAAAGAAATTATTTAATTATTGAAATACTTGCAAAAGGTGTCTGAACAAAAAAAAGAAAATAATAATAAATAGATAAATAAGTGATGCTGGTTCAGGTTTCAAAGTGTTAAACACAAGGCCACAACAGTAGTTTTTAATGAATGACCTGTATTGGTGGGTATGTAATTTTAGTCATGCCAATTCCCTGTTAAATCTGAACTTGAAATTGATAAAATGACCACAACCAAGAATCCAGCCTTGGATTTTGCGCTCGGATTAAAGGCTGCACTATCTGAGTGAGGATGAATGTAAACACTCACAGTTTTTCTCCTCTGGCTCCATGTGGATGTGATGTGTGTGCATGTTCACAGCAGCAGGCAGGAGAGGGCAGCAGACATTCGGGCTGAGAGCAGACTGTTTGTTTCATGTCTCCAATCCAGGGAGGGGCTCATTAAATCTGGCTCCCCATCTCTGGGTGATGAATTCTTTATTAAAACAATATGTTCACCCTGCACTCCTACAAAGATATCATATAAAAGTTCAATTAACTGGAGCTTGATGATCTCAATGAGATGATCTTTTACAGCTAAAAGCTCCCCGTGCACGGTCCGCTGGAGCCTTTCCAGAGCGATAGTACAAACGGAAAAAACAGTGAAGGAACATCCACCAGCGAATAACAAAGGGAAGTCAGACGCTGCATGGGGATTTAGATGTTCAAAGGAGCAGCTTACGCCTCTGGGCCATGCAGGGCCCTCTTGAGTCGGAGAATGAAATCTGTTGTTTAACAAGCCTTTATTGGAATCCACACTTCTACCAAAATGTTGAAGATCAGGGACAAACAGAAGCGCACAGCGGCGGTACATGAGCCGGCGATGAGCACAATCCCACCGAATTTTTGTCAGGGAGGCCATATCAGAGTGTATGATTCCCATATTGGTATAACAAAATCCACGAGTTGTGTGTGTGTGTTTGTGTGTGTGAGAGAGTGTGTACAGAGCTTGAGCAGGGATATGTTGAGCTTCAGGTGGTGGATATAGCAGAGAGCTGGCTGCCTTTGGTTCCCTCAGTTCTTTTGGCCGTGTCGTTTCTAGAGGTTTATTAAGCGCCGCCTTGGTTTGTTTCAAGAGTCCCATGGGAGCTCCAGAGACCCGGACACTGCCTCTTAGCTTCAGTGTGCTTTGTGAGGCTTAATATTTAAAGGAAAACTCCTCCTTATGCTGCGTTCTATTGAAAATCGGAGGTCAGAGTTTCCTAGTTGAAATTTCCGACTTTCAAGCGTTTCAGGTGCACAGCACCAAACATACAGAAAAAACATGGGAAACCGTGACAAACAGGTTTTTCTGTGGTTAGTTCATGTGCAACTGCACCGTCAGCGGGGCCGCCTCCTTGCACATATGAGCAAAACAGAGGAAAAACTGCATAAGTTAACAGACGTAGATTTTTTATACCTGGAAACATATCAGAACATGCCATTCATTACCCTTTGTGCTAATATCTAAGCTAATGTATTTTAGTGCTTCTGTATTTCTGTATTTTTCTGTTTTTTCTCCATGGATGCCGCCATCATTGTGTGACATCAGACCGCTGAAGGACAGGTACATGGATGTTTTATATCGTTAGATATCTTCATTTTGTGACATTCGAATGACTCCAGTTAGTTTCGATCGTGCTTGGATCTCCGTCAGGTCAAATATTTGAAAAGATGAAACCACACCTATATTTACACATAATGCACAGCGATAAGTGTGCAGGCGTTCCCTTTTTCCTCATGTTTAAATTGAAATTTGGATTGTCGTAAGTTTTCTTGTGCCTTTCCCAAGCATTTCAACCTTTGAAACATTGAACAAATTTGTGGGATTTTTTACAAAAGCATAGGAAAAAAGGGTAATAAGCAACTTCACAAAAAAAGTCTCACAAATTGCAAAGACATTATTAAAGGTGATAAGAAAATTACCTTAAAAACTAACTGAAAAAGGGAGAATATTAGAGCATTTTTAAAATATTATCATTTTATCTATAGTTGTTAGAATTATCATTTATATATATATTAGCGCTTTTGCTGGTCATTTTTGGATTTGGGCCTTTTACTTTTATTTTTACTTTCATTTTTGTTTGGCTAATTTCAGGTAATTTTGTTGTAAATTTTGCTAATTTCTTGGTCATTTTTTAGTCTTTTTTTAAGTTGCTCATTGCCTGCTTTCTATGTTTTTAAAAGAAATAAAACAAATCTCAGGTTTCAAGGGGTTAAATTCTGTGCTGAGCAGGTGTTACGTTTACCATGTTACCTGTTTTGCCAGAGTGAGTAGGATTTATCCTCTGGGCACTAATTCCAAGCACCCAAACATAAAAATGTCTTTACAGTGAGTCGGCTAACTCATACGAACAGGTCCAGCATGGTTTAAACGCACATTCATGAAAATCTGGTCCAGATGGGCGTAGTAAGAGTGGACCAAACCACTGTGAGACAGATGAGGAATGCAACATAAAAACACACTGATTTGCATCTATGATTAGCACAAGTAGATTTATTGCATTGTATTATATTAGTTAAAATGATATGATGGCATTGCCATATAGAGCCATGGAGCTTATTTGGCTAAATAACCTTATTTTTATTGACAACTTAGAATAAAAAAATCTGCAGCTTGTTTCAAATAGAAATCAACTTGTGTCATAAGACGGGTCACTGCAATGTAATCAAGGAAAATGACAAAAATAAATAAATAAAAGTGAATAATTGTACAGCACTGGCTGACTTTGGGAAGAAAATAATGCTTAATCATTACATTTCCTAGAATGCCAAGTGAAGTAAAGAAATGTGTGTAAACTCGAAGCCAGTATGATGTACAAGCATAACAAGATATTGTTATTCAGTGCAGAAATATTGCAGAAAAACACTAAGAATCCATGTTGCAATGGTTGTTTTTTGTTGCAGCTGCTTCCTCATTGGCTGGGTCGTGTGAGATGATGACATAAGCATCCATGGTGAAAGCTCAGTGGAGCAGTGACGTATAGAAACATGACAGAGCTCCAAAGAGCTGTCAGTGTGCATGTTGAACCAACGCACATAATGAAGTTATTAAACTAAAGTTCAGGGACAAAGACGAGGTCTAATTTCTGGTCCATGGCATCCCAGTGACTGTTTGTATGAAAAAGTACCGCTTCATGAGTCCACAGTGAATTGTCACCTGACTGTGCAGTTTTTTTTTCATTTCTTTATTGTGCTCATGCAAACAGACAATTAAAATCAAACCACGAGTTATTTGGTACATTACACTCCATGATGGAAAAGGCGCAGGGAGAAGAAAATCTCCTTGTTCACCCACAAGTTCACTCGTTTGGTTAAGTGTCGCTGCTCTCATCGAATCGTTTTTGACCCGCAGAAGGCAGCTGTTTTGATATCACTCTCTGGTACTCACTGGTTGTTAAATATGAAGCAACAATCAGCAGCTTCTTGGTTTAGTTTAGCTTTAATAAAGACTGGAGGCAGAGGTAAGTAGCCAGCCGGGGGTCTGTCCAAGCTGAAAAAAGATCCTCCTAACAGCACTTTAAATCTCAGAAAGTAACACTTAATACACACAAAAACTGAAGAGTATGAACGAGTTGTGTTTTGCAGCGGCGTCATGGAGTCCATTCTGGTTAACCCCACTGGAAAAAGCAAGACTTCTTATGTTGTGTTGCTGCTGTGAAAAATTGCTGTTAGGCTGATTTTTCAACCTTTAAAAAGAGCCACGGTTATTTTCTGCCTCTGTTTGCTGAGGGCATTGTGTTTTTGGGTTGTCTGTCCTTCAGACCACCCAATTCTTATGAACACCTTGGATGATTTTTTTTTTTTTTTTTTAAATTTGGCATAAACGTCTGATTGGACTCAAAGATGATCTGACATTTTTATCATAGGTCAAAGGTCAAGGTCACTGTGACCCTTGCTGTTGCAATCTCATCTACATGATATCTCAAGGACACCTCAAGGGATTTTTTAAAAAAATTTGGCACAAACGTCTGATTGGACTCAAAGATGATCTGACATTTTTATCATAGGTCAAAGGTCAAGGTCACTGTGACCCTTGCTGTTGCAATCTCATCTACATGATATCTCAAGGACACCTCAAGGGATTTTTTTTTAAATTTGGCACAAACGTTTGATTGGACTCAAAGATGATCTGATATTTTTATCATAGGTCAAAGGTCAAGGTCACTGTGACCCTTGCTGTTGCAATCTCATCTACATGATATCTCAAGGACACCTCAAGGGATTTTTTTTTTAATTTGGCACAAACGTTTGATTGGACTCAAAGGTGATCTGATATTTTTATCATAGGTCAAAGGTCAAGGTCACTGTGACCCTTGCTGTTGCAATCTCATCTACATGATATCTCAACTAACGTTCACTTGGACACAAAGATGAACTGAGATTTTGGTCATAGGTCAGAAGCCAAGGTCATTGTGACTCTGTCTTTTGCATTCCTGTCTACGTGGTGTCTCAAGTAAGTGATTTTTTTTTTTTCAAATTTGGCACAAATGTCAACTTGGACTAAACACTGAACTGATCAGGAAACTGACGGCCTGAGGTCAAGTTCACAGTGACTCTGTGTCCGTCTCATTCTTGTGAACACAATTTCTCAAGAAAGCCATGTTTGTTTGTCAAATTTGGCACAAACGTCCACTTGGAGTCAAGAATGAATTTATTGGAGTTCGGTGGTCAAAGGTCAAGGTCACTGTAACCTCACAAAACATGTCTTTGGCTGCAACTCAAGAATTCACGGACCAATTATGACAAAATTTCACACAAATGTCTAAAAGGATATAATGATGAAGTGCTGCCATTTTGCATCCAACAGGTCAAAAGTCAACTTCACTGTAACATGATAATATTCTGCAAAAATACTCAGCCTGCTTCTTCAAACACGGCCGACGACTGACATCTGCTGTATGAAATAAACTGTCTATGGAAAAGCATCTCGTACAACCCCACTCAAAAAAAATCAAAGCTATCCCTTTAAGAGGCACGAACAAAGCATTTGTGATTGACTCAAATTGACCCCGGTGGAGGAATCACCTGTTTAACCTCAGACTCACACAGACAGCATCTGTGTTTCTGCCTCACCTGCATCGAGCTGCAAAACAAACCATTTTTCCGTCTCTCAGCGTCAGGCTGCGGCTCCTCAGCTACCACAGGGCTCCTGGTGGAGGTGCTGAGGGAGCACGGAGAACATTGTTTAAACTACAGTAAAACACAGCTCCCTTCAGCTCCCAGATCAAAGGCAGAGGATTACCAACAGCCTGCTGTAATGAGACCACAATGACTTGAAATCGCTGGGACGGCTCGGTGCGCTCTCCCCCAACCACAACATCGTTACGAGAGGCTGCGGTGGAACACCCTGAGAAAGACAACAGTAATCTAGTAATGTGGGTTTCTCTGGATGTAAACTCATCTGCTCCGCTCCGTTCTCAACTCAAGACTTTCAAACCGGAGCTTTCACACATTTGTAATGAAAGAATCAGTATTCCTGCACAGACGTGATGTTATTTAACCGTCACACCTGATTTCCCATCAGTCCACTGGTGGACGGCCTGTCTCGCTCAATAAACCCCCCCACGCGTCCACATAAATGTGTCTGTCTTAATATAAAGCATGAGGCGCTCTGCGTGTTTGTGTGGCTTTGATCAGTTCGGCTTCGTGTCAGGAGGTTCGGACTGTTTTTTTGAAGGTCAACACTGATTTTTTTTTCTTTTGAAGATTGTGTTGTTGGCATTTTGCCTTTATTTTGGCAGTGACACAAACAGGATACTGATACTGATAATTATTCAATTTGATGAACGCTTAAACTTTCCCCTCACTCTCAGTAAAGTGCATCTTTACATCGAGTTTAACTCAAAAGTTGCCTTTATATCAGATTAAATAGACTTTATTGTCCCAGTGGGAAATCTGTGTTGGACTTCAGTGTCTGCAGTATAAAAAACAATAAAAACAACAAAAAATACAACAATTAAAAGCAGCAAATACATTAATTCATCAGTTGCACGTGCCCATCGTTAAATAATGCACATATGTTACACAATACTTTACTGAACAGCAAGAAAGAGGTGCAATAAAGTTTATTCAGTCAAGGTGGTATAAAGAGCTTGTGTTTGATTTATCTTTTTCTCTCTCCGTGCATCACTTTGTCATACAGATAAATGTAATTTTATCATGTTGATCTGTTTCGTTTACACTACATCTTCTGCACGTCTGTGACCTGGAAGAGGGATCCCTCCTCTGCTGCTCCTCCTGAGGTTTCTACCGTTTTTAACTCATTAAAGTTTTTTTGGAGGTTTTCTTATCTGCTGTGAGGGTCCGAGGACAGAGGGATGTCAGATACTGAGGTAGATTGTGATTTGTGATATTTGGCTTCATAAATAAGATTGAATTGATTGAGTCAGCGGTGAAAAACATTTCGATTTTGGTAAATAAACTTGCTTTATCGAACAGATCAGGTTTTTTTTCTTGCTTTTTCTGGAAGAGAAAGAATTGATTCAAATTGTGATTTTAGGCTATAATTCTTAGTAGTATTTATTTGTGATCAGTGGTGTAGTGTAAAAAGTAATAATCCTTTGTCACAATACTTAGTATTTTTGGGAGTATCTGTGTTTTACTCGAGTTTTTATATTTCTGTCACTTTTACTCCACTACATCTCTTAAAAACACTGTATTCTTTTTCTTCCACTACATTTCCCCCAAACATTTAGTTACTTACTACAAAATTGGGAAAAACGAAGAAAGGGAACGATGGACAGATGAATAAAGGAATGGGAGGGAAGGAAAAACTAGATTTTGGTCTTTAAATCCTGTAAGTCATAAAAAAGACTGCGTTTTCTTCGAGTGTGTACGCTCCATTTTTCAGGTGGTGTCTGTTACAAAGAAATAAACTTCATAATTCTCAGACCTATTTGTTATTACCAGCATTTACTTGTACTTTTACTTTCAATACTTAAGTACATTGAATATAATATGATTACTTTTTAACAATAAATATCAGACACTTTAAGACTTTTACTCGAGTAATATTCTAATAGGCGACTTTAACTTCCACCAAAGTCATTTTCTTGTAAGCTGTTTGTACTTTTACTCAAGTGTGAGTTTCAGGTACTTCATCCACTACTGCTTGTGACGTTCTGATGCAAAGTATTGTTTGCCAGCCGTCCTCACAGAGTACACGTGAGTTTGAGTTGTGAGCAGCTGAATCGAAAAACGACTCTTTCTCTTATTAGACTGTTTCATTCAAACACTTTTCTGAGTCTTTCTGAGATAAAACTGTGCAGTATTTCACGAGAAAACACAAAATCCCAAAGAAGTCCTCTTGCAAAAAATAGTATTTTGTGTATTTTTCCTCTATTCATCTTACGGCTCCTTGTGGGGGCCCTGACCCCTACGTTGGGCACCATTGCAACAGACGATCAGCTATAAGCTGGACAGTATTAGTCTTTGTGCATTTATTTTGTGTGAATATTTAGATTTTTTGTGAAAAAATTTAATTAAGTTGAGTTGCTGTGAACTTCAGTGTGAAGCTGTCAGAATAAAACGATTTCACTGCAGTCGCACCAAAGAGAGAAAAACGTGGATGAGATGATTTTTGAAGAAACGTCAAATTTTGATAAATTATTTTAATATAAAAGAAGAAATCACCATTGGGATGGTGTGTGGTGTTTCTTGTGTGTTTTCGTGTAAATGTGTGTTTAAGAGGTGGGGTGTAAAAAAAAAAACAAAACAGATTTTATAATGAGACCTACAGTTATCTTCATTTCATCATCTGAAAAGACGTTCACGGCCAAACTAATGGGTTAATTGAATTCATCTTTATTCATGTTGCTTCTGGAATTTGCATTTGTAAAGCAGAAACGTTAATTAAAGTTTTCACAGCCACTGTAAACAAATGTAGAATTTCCCGAGTGTTTGACACTGTGTTTTGTGTTTTGTCTGTCTCACAGGCGCTGATACGATCACCGCGATGAAAGCGGATGTGTGTGTGTCACGGGGGATTGGATTAAATTGTCTACATTTGCTATTCTTCCTCGCTCCCTGTGCAGCAGCATTATCATCACCATCTCAGGGTCTAACATGTTCATTTAGGTTCATGTTTAAAGCACATTAATTCGTTTGTGTGCTCTGTGTGTGTTTTAGAGGCTGCCGTGTGTGTGTGTGAGGCAGCCGCTCTGCAGCATTGTTGCATGAACGCTGTAATTACGGCTGGTTTTGACGTTCCCTCGGTGCCCGGCTCCCTTTTCGCAGAGATGAGAGGAGAAAGTGACACGCTCCCTCACATGTTCTCCTCAGGGAACACTTATCAAAACAATACGCCAGCCATCATTCAAACACAGCCCTGCATACTTTGAAGTCTCCCCATCCTCTTGTTTTTTTAATCCCCCCCTCGCCTTTTCTCTCAATGTAATCCCACTGTAACTGCAGGGATTGTGCACAATTCGCACCATTTGTTCATACAAATACAACACACTTCATCAACAAATAACAATATGTTGGGACCAACTATTGAAAGGAAGGGGTTCAATCTAAATGGGTTCAAGTGCTGGCACTGCCATGCATGTGTGCGTCTGTGTTGCCAATCCCTGTAAAAAGTTAATGTAAGCAGGATTCACAGGGAGCTGCTGGTGATGAAATTATGGTGTAACTGATACCAATGTGCCATAGTAGAGGAGTGCATGGCCGCCTTCGTCTTTGAAGGAGGCTCTTCCCATCCCACGATGCACTGCTGGAGAGGGCTCCTGTATGGTTGTACAGTACAAACGGACAGATGGAGGGCAATACTGCACAAAAAGCAGGCAATCGTTTTGCCGCAATACAGAAAAACGGCTGCAAGTTAAGGAATTCAGAGCAGATTCACTATTGCACACAACACTGAAATATGTGGACTCTACTGTAAATATCTGTGTACAGAATAAAGTATGGGAGGTTAATGTCGAACAGATTTGTATTATTTTTGTACCAACGTCACTGAGAATTTTTAAGAATTTAAGATGCAAATATCTATATTTGCTTTTTTAAAATGGAATATTTTTAAAATATGATGGACTCAGTTATTTTAAATGGTTTCTCCATTATTAGTTATTTCCAGGATTCAAGAGGATGCAGTGGTAATATCTGACAATAAATTGCTGCAAAAATGATACAGTATTTTACTGTGAAAGTAATGCAACTTGTAGCCAGTAATTTGTCTCAAATGTACAGTCAAACATTCTCCAGTATATCCTTATAAAAATATCGTTTTTACAGTAATTTATTGTGAAATGTTACAGTTACACCCTGTAAAATCCTTTAAAAATCACAGTATCTTCATATCACTGTATCATTTTTAAAGTAATTTATTCCAAAATATTACAGTTGAATCCTGGAAAATCCTTAAAAAATCACAGTATCTTCATATGTGTATCACTGTATCATTTTTACAGTGATTTATTGTGAAATGTTACAGTTACATCGTGTAAAGCCCTGGAATTATCACAGCATCGTTGTACATTATTTCCAGGATTTTAGGGGATGTATGTAATGTTTCACAATAAATTCAAATAATACAGTAACTTACTGTTAAAGCAATGCAACTAATAGCAAGTAATTTATTGCAAATGTACAGTCAGGCATTTTACAGTGTAATTATCTGTGTATTCACTCTTAAATCTTAAAGTTTTTGCAGAAATATTGTCACAAAAACATTGAAATGCTTTGACAAAGACTGTGTTGTTGATACATTCATAACTGATTTAAATAGGTGATTTGTTCGAGGTGATAAACCAGATGAAATGTAATATTCTTGCAGGGGCATTGCACATATCAGGAACAACTTCCCCTGATCCCCGCGACCTCACATGATTACAAATTCATGCGCGACTAAAGAGGTGCATCATGCATAATAAAAAAACTGCACCGTCTGCAAAAATAGCAAAACTGTAAACAATGGGGGTGTAAGAGCTCCGAGGGGGAGGCCGCTGAAAAACCCACGGCTACAGGGGTGCCAAAAAAACATGTTTTCGAAGGAGAGGGGTGAGCCAGTGTTGCCTATTACTATAGCAACAAGAAGACCTGGCTGCTTCAATCAGCTTTTGGTTTGCCGGGGAGGCAGAGGATAGGCAGAGGAGCTCCAGCCAGGGAGCCATGCAGAGTCGTACTGGTTTTACTAATGAGGGCCAGCCTGTCCGACCTCCACACATCCTGCAGGAGCTGTCACACAGCGGCTGGCGTGACACACAGGCAGCCTGCAGAGGTCAGGAGCGAGGAGCCTGAAGGAGGTGACAGCCAGGAGAGAGACAGCACAGAAAAACTACAAAAACTACCACCAGTTTGTGTTTTATTCAAACACTGCATTATCACTTTATGGCTTTATTTCAAACATAAGTGGTTGACACACACACACACACACACACACACACACACACACACACACACACACACACACACACACACACACACACCTGAAGAAAGTGATAGCCAGCAGAGAGACAACACAGAAAAACTACAAAAACTATCACCAGTTTTTGTATAAAACACTGAATTATCACTTTATGGCTTTATTTCAAACATAAATGGTTGACACACACACACACACACACACACACACACACACACACACACACACACACATTTCACCAGAGAGCAGCAGTTTCATCGCCCCTGTTTGTCAGTTTGACTCCATCATCATGTATCTGTTTTACTCTTTTGTGATCAGTTAATTTGGGATCAAAGTCTGTCCTCCAGTCGCCTACAAATATATATTTCTTTTAGAATAAAAACATCTACATTTTGTGTGTAATATTTAGATTTTTTTAAAATTACGCATGCAGTGGTTGCAGCTGTTTATTGTTGTTCTGCGGTTCATTAAAGCTCATGATTAAATGAGGATCCTGTTTCTGAGCAGCCTGTGAAATGATAATGATGTTATGACAGAGAACAGATTTATCACAACGGCGTCAGAGTGTGAAGTGGCAGCTGAAACTGATCGGTGTGTGTGTGTCAGAATTACATGCAGCTGCAACACACACACAAGATTTCAGCCCAAATACTTACGTTTTAATTAGATCATGCACTGTAAAATCTGACGGGTTGATTTTACTTAAAAAGATAGGAAACCAATTGAAAGTCTATAAGTCTTAATTTAATTATTTTTATGTAATTGTTAAGTGTACTAAAAATTCATCTGTATTTACTTAATTTTGTGAGGTTGTTGCAACTCAAAAATGACAAGTTTAATTAAATCAGTTTTTTTTTAGTTTTCACAACTTCATAAACCATTTTTTTGGTTGCAAACTAATCAATCATCAGATCAGATGTCTTCACTTCATTGTTTGCAAAATCCTTTTCGTCATGACGAGTTAAGTCAGACTAACTTGATTTACTGCACACTTACACTTACACTTGTCATTTTTAAGTTGCAACAACTTAACAAAATTAAGTAAATACTGCCATTTTTTAAATTAAACTTAACAAGTAGCTATAAAGTAAACATAAATTAAGTTAAATAGTTATATTTACTGTCATTTATCAATGAAATTTGTTTCCAAGTTTATTTTAAGTAAGATCAACTTTTCACTGAAGGTAAAGTCAGGAAATTTTGGGACATCCGGTAAAATAAGACAAATAAGGTTTTACTTCTTGGGCTCTTTAAATATTATCAGCCACTCACCAAACATGTTACTGAGTCGTTATCACAAATGTGCTTCACATGAAACAATCGTTTTGATTGGTTCAAAGAGAAAAGAGTCAAATAAAGACTGATCCCAGAACTTGTGTCCAGGTGACGTGTTGATTTTTTCATGTTTGTATTAAAAATATTGCAGCTAAAATAATAAAAGCGTAACAATAAAAATGGCCAAAGGATATTTTAATACATGTTTGACGTATAATGAAAATATTTTTCACAATCCGCTTTTCTTTTTGTGGGAAAGTGTTTTGATCGCACAGATAATGCATTTAGATAAAAAGGGACAAAATTTGAGGGAAAATGGGACATTTTTCTGAGATGAAACCGGGATGTTTTTAGTCAACAGGTGCCATGCTACTGTGACATTTTTAATGTTTGTCAATTAAAAATATTATAGATGATGCAGTGAGTCCATGTCAGCCAGATTACTCCACACTGTAAAAATAGACTTTTCATTTTAACTTAAAAAAAGTTAATGTCAGGGCTTATTTAAAATTTTAAGTTGTCTGGAATTGAAAATACAAGTTTTGGTAATTTTGTAATGATTCAACTTGTATTTTCAATTTCAGTCAACTTAAACTTTGAAGACACTAACTTTTATAAGTTAAAACAAATTTTTTATGGTGCGGAATAAACTGTCATTATTGCACACACACACACACACACACACACACACACACACACGTCTATTTTAGACAATGTGGCACCAACGTAACAGGCAGCGAGAGAACTGAAAGCACGGCAGAAAAGTCGGACGATCTTTTTTTAATGAATAACTGCAGATTACACGAATGGTTTTCTGTGAATGAACTGATGGATTTAACCCTTTAAAAAACAAACAAACATGATTTTCCCATTTTACCTGAACGTCTCATCGGAGTGAAGTAAGGGATTATTCTGCGTTTAAAGATCCACGGTTTCTAAATTATTTCACTTCATACTTCATCATATTTTCATTATAGAAATACAGCAAAGAAGCATAATAAGTTCTAAAATAACACTTATTCAGAGTTTTAGGTGCTTTTCTTGGTAATTTACCAAAAAAGTGTCCCAAATACACCAAACATACCTGACTTCATCTTTCTAGTTTGCATGAATAAGCAGGATACACACATTTAATGAATGGATTATAACACACTGTTATGCACACAGAAGCAAAACTAAGGACATTTTAAATTCGTATTAAAGTAGAGTATCTGTCAACGTTATAACTTCTCTCATGAAGACATATTTAATATCATTACAAGTGTGTTTTACAATATTTTTATTCATTATCAGCTGGTATCACATCAACAGGAGGTGTTAATACTTTGATATCTGCCTAAAACGACATTATAAAGTGTTATAAACCATTTATTTATTATGTATATGGTGCTTACAAAGGCTAATGGGGGGTTAAAATTTGAGTTTTACTTTGATATTGATATGAATAAATGATTTTTTTAAAATAATTGGGACCTGTAAACAGTTACGGCCAGCACACGTGGGCTTACAAAACACCATAACATTAAAATAAGCCAGGAGCAGAGTCCGATGTTCGTATTTTCAGACAACATTAAGAAAACAGAAAATGGAAAATGGGGTAAAGCGACAGAGTTCATGGATCAGTCACATTTACTGCTGAAAATGACCAACTTGGCAAGAAATATCCCACAAAGTGCACAAAATTAGTAAAAAAAGTGACAAGAAAATGATCTGAAAATTAGTTTCAAAAAAGATGTGAAGGATAATCAGAAAATTATCCAAAAATTTAAAAAATAAAAAACAATTAGAAGATAAAATGTCCAGAAAACTATATTACTTATGTGTTTGAAATTACGTTACATTAAAAAAATAAATAAAATATATTAAATAAATAAATATATTTTTATTTTCAGCACTTTTTTAAAAGGTCATTTTTGTTTTTGTTTTCATCATTTACATTTTGTGTGTGTTTCAGGTTATTTTTTTTATAAGTTTATTAATTTATTTTTAAATTTTTTTTTACCTTTCCCCCCATGCTTTTTTTTTAAGAAATCAAACCAATTTGCTCGGGTTTAAAGGGGTAAAGTTTCAGTGCTGTCGAGCATACTCTCTGAAGTGATTATTTTCAAAGGATGAGATGGTGTTGAGATATATTTCAGCTTCTTGAGAGTGTGTGTGTGTGTGTGTGTGTGCGACTTAAACTGAGTTTGATCAGTCTGAAACTCTTAACTCTGACTGACCAGTCGGTGTTTCATGTAAATAAATGCATTTTTCTGTCGCGCTCTGATTCTGATCAGCACTTGAATCAGTTACATTTCATGTAAAAGGCTGAGTTTATAATAAAGCACAGCGTGATCGTATTGTAGAGGAGATTTTTGAATATTCTGTATATCTCTGTTTGTGATCTGTGCACAGATGAAGCTTAATAAACCAAAATAAACAGACCAAGCACCGTTTCATGATATACAAATATAGAAAATGACTTATCAGAAATGAAATACATGGTGAGCAACATCTTCCTTCATCTCAGCTGTAACAGGTGGCACGGATGCTTTTTCTTTCTCCTTATATGTCAAAGAAAGTATAAAATTAAATATTTAAATCCTGCAAACTTCTCATATTATTTACAGATTCAAATAAAGCGTATTGAGTGTGTGTCTGTGTGTGCGGCCGTCCGACTCTTCTCTGTGTGGAGTTTCTTCCACGTCTGCGCTCCACAAAAGACATAAATGTTACAGAAAAACATATAAACACAGAAGTTGGATTAAAAAAATGCTGTTAAATAGTTAAGATGTGATGCAGGGGTTAAATACACACGAGGACGAATAAGTTATATCTTAAATTTAAAAGAGCCCATCTGTTTTTAAAGCAATATGCAGCTGATGAAGAAACATAGTGTTTTAGGCATTCGTGTAATTAGTTTCTTTATTTCTAACATGCAAAAAATGGGAAGAAAGAAATTCTAAGAAAACAACATCAGAATATCAATCAGACATTTTTATTTGAATACTTATCAAATCCAACGCCATCGCACATTTTTTAACAAAAAATAATAAAAATAAACATGAATAATCCCACTTTCCAGTCAGTCTTCACCATACACACAAAAATAACAGTCACACAAAACAAGAACTGATCACTATGAATAAAACACAGACATAACAATAAAAATAAAAAATTAAAAATTTGTCTTCTCGGTTCAGCTATCCTCGCAGTGAGATTAACATCGGTACATTTCTCCTAATTTTATTAAAATTGTTTTTTGAAATACTGCTTCAGATTTTAAAACACCTTAACAATAACTAACCTTTAAAATTTCCTATGTATTTATGAAGGAATAAATGAAAATGTATTTCAGACATGTGATAATAAAATAACAAACAAACAAAAAGTTAAATTAGTTGCAGCAAATAAACAGAATTAAGTAAAAAAAAAATGTTACAAAATAAATTCTATTTACAAGCATCGACATGCCAGAAAAGGAGTAGGAATAAGTTTATGTTTGAATATTAATAAAAACCTCCCAAAATGCAAGAAATCATGTGGTAAAACATATCACTTATGTAAAAAAAAAAAAAGTTAAATAAAACTTTAAGTGTTTTTTTTAAGTATTCATCTTTAAACTGTTACTGAAAAAATGTCTAAATTAAACCCACTCTGGAGGATTCAGTGAGTAAACTGATGTTAAAATATGGGAGGAAATAAACACAGCTCAGATGGTAATTGATTTGAAGTGGCTGTTAGTGGTTTTGAGCCCAGCTGGAGTTCATGGTTTCACTCTCATACTGGTTATAATTTAAAGCAAACCAGTCCCAGGCTGGTGCTAATGCGTAATGATTAGCAATCTGCAGAAGACCGATGGCAGGCCAATAGAAATAAAAAAAGTTCCCCAGATAAACCAATGGTGTGGCCACATTGTTCAGCGAATCCCCTGCGGATCTGATGCAACAGGGCTGCAACTAAAGTTACACCTTCAAACTGCAACACGGTGTCCTTCCGCTGCGGAAACTAGTGCCGGCTGCATCCCTCAATTCTCCGCACCGTCTCTGTTTTAAAGTGTGTTTAAGGTTTTAATAACGTCTTGTTGTGTTATTATTACTATGATTAGATAAAGTTAATGTCATTTTTCTTTAGTATTTAAGTTTCAATAATTGAATATTTTCACTTTTCCAGTATTTAGAGAAAGCAGAAATGACGTAAAAATTGTATAGTTTCTTATTTCTATCATTATTAATTTGGGAAAAATATAATTTTTTATGTAAATATAATTTAGATAAAAGTAAAGTTAGTAAACGTATAACAGACATCACACAGATGATTATAGTGTGTGAAATAAAGGCGGAGAGGCTGTGTGTGTGTGTGAGCAGCCACACACACACACACACACACACACACACACACACACACACACACACACACACACACACACACACACACACACACACACACACACACACACACACACACACACACACACACACTGGGAAAGTCCCCAGCCTGATGACGTAACGGCCGGCTGAACTCTGTAAACTGCGCATTAATCCCGGCTGCTGTGATCAGGTCCGGGCATTAGGAGTTGCAGAAGTAGCGGATTTAAAAACTTTCTGTCCGCAAGTGTGTTGGTGGAAAAAGCGCTAGATGAAGAGTCCCTGGCTGTGAAAAGGGAAAAATGGCTTTTTAAACTGTCACTCGTCTTCCTGCTCACCGTCAAGCTCCGCGTGCTTTGCTCCCGCAACGCACCGCAAGACTATTCCGAAACTATGGGGTGAGTCCGGACTGGCTGCGAGCTTTTTTGGGGAAAAAGTTGCGAGAATAATGTTTTCTTTAATCTAACAGACTGTTTTAAACACTGTTTGAGCTCAGGTGTAACTGTGTGCTGCATTTAACGTCGTTTACGGGATTGTTTTAGCCATTATTACTATTTTAAAGTAAACATGTCAAAGTTACTTTTTCACGCGTTAAAAAGGTGAGTTTCATTGATTTCTGGTTTTTGATACAGTTTAAAAGTGCTGCAGCTGCTGCTTACGTTGTGGAAAACAACTTTTTAAATGTATATGTTTGTGTAAAGTCTAATAAATGTGTTATTAAAGTAATACGTATTTTTTTTTTCTAATACTTTAATTATTTTATGTGTGGTTTATTGTTTATCAAAATATGTCCAGTTGCTGTTTTTCCACATTTTTTGTTCAATAATTTTATAGTTTTGGCTTCACAGCATGAAGTTACAGGTGAATAAACAAAAGTAAAGAGTTAATTTTTGCTCATTAACTTTTAAAATAAATGTATTTTTAAATATTAATTACATTTTTTTTATTAAGTTTTATATTTTGAAGAATTGTTAAATTTAAAAAAAAGCTAATTTTTTAAAAAAATGTCTTCTTCCCACAGGTCTTCAGGTGTTTCCACAATTCTTTCATCCACTCAGTGCACGCTTTGTGCTTTTGAACAATTTAATCGACGCAGACGACACAATGGCGGCATCGATCCTTCGCAGGAAAATTCCTCCCATTTCCACAGGCGAGCTCGGCGCTCCCCCTCTCCGACAGGCTAGCCACAGCCAATCACGGCCCAGGTCGGGGGCGGAGCCAGCGGAGAGGCAGCACTTAATTGGTGAGTTTTGCCAAGACGCTTTTTTATTTTTCCACATCCCGAGGTCGGAGCCGCAGTGCAGCACGGGGCTAATGTCGTACAGTGAGTACAGCTAAGTGGATATTTATCGAATGCAGACGATGCTGTTCAATCATTTTCAGATGATCGGTTAGTTGTTCACTTGGATTTTTCGGATGTATTGCTTGCTTTTTAAGCTTACTTTTTAATTTTTTTTTTTTTTTTACATTTATCCTCTCTACCTTGCGTGATTTAAAGATTTTTTTCCTGAATTTGTATTTTTTTCATTTTTTTTATTTCAGTTATCCTACAGCAGCTGAATGAAATAATGGATTGCTTTACTGATTCTATTTTTGTAATCCTTATTTTTTGATTTTTATAGGTGATGGTCACTCAGATTGGATGACGGAAAAAGTTGATTTGTCTTCATTTGTGTCGACGACCGAGTCTTCTCCCAGCTCATCCCTTCCACCCTCGCCGTTAGAACAAGATGTCAAGGTGCCCTCGGATCTGGAGGTCATGACCTCTCTACTGCAGGAGGAGCTGGCTCAGCTGGAGGACTACTTCCGCTCCGAGTCCACGTCCACAACAAACAAGTTGGAGAAATCCTCAAAATGTGACAAGGGTGCTCAAGCCATGGGCTCCCAGTCTTATTACCAGTTACCCTATGGCTCGTATGGGACCAGCCAATCAGAAACCAGCCCTGTGGTTGTTACCTTGGCAACAGGGGAACTGGACCTGGCCAGCTTTTGCGGCGGTCCCATCGGCAGAACCAAAATCGCGCGACCCGCTCCGTACAACTACCACCACCGCTACCACCACAACAACGGGCGAAGAATCCTCAGCGAGGCGGTGAAAGTCGGGGAGGAAGTCGGACTCGATACGTGGGGCTCGAGGGGAAGTTACTCAGGAAGCACAGAGTTGTCTGTGAACCATTACTCCACGCTGAAGACGGTGAGCAAGAACAGCCTCGGGAGCGTCAAGAAGGTGAGAGAATGTGCTTTATCGTTGAAGGAAGAGGAGAGTTATTGTTTTTCAGAAGGAATGTTTTGCAGCGAAGAGATTGCCCGAGGTTTTTGTCTGGGTGGCTCGTACGACGGCCACCACAAGCGAGAGGGACAGTTGATGCACAACGTGAAGGTCAATGTAAGTTACGACAGCACGGGGCTCGAGGTCTTGCACTGCAGCAAAGACGGAGGACTTTCCGGAAGTATGCCCCAAGAGACAATGGTGGCCGGCGACGGCTACTTCCACCAGTCGATGGCCAGCACGGAGCCTTACCATAGCTTTATAGGTGACCTCGACCAGCCGCCACAAGCACAGGCTGTAGAGCCCCAACATGGCCACTACCTCTATCCAGAATGCCTTGCAGACCAAAGCTACGAATGTCTGTCCAGAGGGGACGGCGAGGGGACGCTCATGGGCGCCCCCATCCACCGCCCCACCCAGAGGCTAAAGGACGAGCCCTGCTCCATCAAGCCGTCCCTGGTGATGGGCGCCGCTTCTCTGGAAGGCAGCAGCGGAGAGAGGAAGCAGAAGAAGAGAGACCAGAACAAAACTGCTGCTCACAGGTAACAGCTGCACTGTGATTTATGGATGTGGAAAAGCATGAACCGTGAACGCCCGAAAAAGGCTTTTTCCTGCTAGTGAATCATCACTGATTATATTATTTTTTTTTTTTTTATTTTGAGGTAAATCACACATAAATCCGGAAACAAAAACTTAAAATGACTGATTTTTTAAAACTTTTTTTTTCACAGATCAAGACACTAAAACTTAAAATTACTCATTATATGTATATTTTTTAAATAATATTTTTATTGGCAAATTTTGAGGACTTGAATTTAACGAGTCAAGACAGTAAAACTCAAAATAACTGATTATATTCCTCTTTTTTTATATATATATTATTTTTGCTGGCAAATTTTAAGGATGTAAATTACACATAAATCAAGACACCGAAATGTAAAATGACTGTTTATATTCTTTAAAAAAAAAAAAAAATTATTGTCAAATTTTAATGACATAAACCACACAAAAATCAAGAAACAGAAACTTGAATTTACTGATAATAATTCCTTTAAAATAATATATTTTTATTGTCAAATTTTAATGACATAAATCAAGAAACAGAAACTTAAATTTACTAACTATAATCTCTTTAAAATAATATTTTTATTGGCAAATTGTGATGATATAAATCAAGACCAAAAAAAACTTAAAACATATTCGTGGCCTGAGTATGTGGATGTTTGGCTCTGCAGCTGGAACATGGCGGGAGTGTTACAGAAAGCAGCCGCCCGCTGCTTTAAATGTCCGGCAGCGTGCAGGAGGGACGCGGAAAGTCCCGCTCTGTCTGCCAAACTCAGCCCCGCCTCACATTTCTATAAGTCTGTTTTGTCTGTGACTTTCCTCCTCGTGTGTGAAATGAAGAAGAAGGAATTTGGAAAAGATCAGTCAGTAATAAACAGCACATCGTGTCAGCTCGGGGGGGTTTGGGGGGCGTCTGAGCGGCGCGAGTAATCCGCCCTCTGATGTAGCTCAAAGGTCACGCACGCTTGACTCATTAATAAAGATGCAAGGCAGCAAAAAAAAAAAAAAAAAACACCCAAAAACGTGTGAAGTCAACCTCACGCGGTCCGCTGTGTTGCAGGTACAGGCTGCGTAAGAGGGCGGAGCTGGACTCTCTGGAGGAGGAGCTGCACGGCCTCGAGGGGCAGAACCGGGAGCTTCGTGACAAGGCGGAGTCGGTGGAGCGCGAGATCCAGTACGTCAAAGATTTACTGATCGAGGTCTACAAGGCTCGCAGTCAGCGGCTCAAACAGGATGGCAGTGCCTAAAGAAAAAAAAACAAAAACGCCCACGCTGACCTCACCTACCGAAACCCCCCCGCCCCCCCGCCCCGCCCGACCAGCACCAAGAGAAACATCAAAGTCAAAGAGCACCAACTGGTTTTTGTCTCACAGGAATGAAATGGTAGTTGCATGATTTTGGTAGTTCTTTTTCTAAAAAAAGACAAAAAAAAAATGTTGTTTCCGAGAGGATGGTCAAACAAAAACACAACTTTCCTACGAAAAAAAAAGAAAAGGGGAAGTTTTGGGTGACTAAACTATAACAAGCCTTAGTGAGGTGGCTCCTAGAGGAGATGCTGAACTTGTCCGTGACCACTGTGATCCGAACTGCACGCACAGCCTTTGTGACGACCGAGTTTGCGACGATTGATCGTTTACAAAATGAATCAGCGGTAGCGATGGAATTTGCTCGTGGTTCTTGTGACACACGCCGGCAGCATCGAGGCAGATCCATGCGAAATATATATTTTATTTTATAACTTTTTTGTTATTTTTACTTAATAATGTTCATTTATCATTTGCTTTAACTGAATAAAAGGGATTGCTGGACAAAGTGTGTAACATGCTCTACAAATATCCATTATCAGAAACATTTAGAGAATTTGTATTGCTTAAAAAATGTCGAGTATTTACACTTCTTTAACCCCCCCACCCACACTTGAAGTACCCCCGATGCATGTTTGATTTTGGAAAAAAAAGCATGTTGCGAGTGTTATTTGAAGGCAATATTCTGTTAACTGCATGGCTTCAAGATCTCCCACCGCGTCAATTTATATTTCTCATAAGCTGGCGACGTTTTCTCTCCCCATGCTCAGGTTTTTCTTTCTTTTTTTGCTTTTATCGCTCTGAGAAACAGAAACATTCACTGGCTTTTTTCCTTTTCCTCCTCTCTTCTCTTCTCTCTCTCTCGCTCTCGGCTGTATTTTGCGAGCAAACAATCACCTGTTGACGCAACAATAAATGGTTGTTGGGTTACGACTTCATGGGAATTTTTGTTTTCAATTGATCAATTTGATGTATCTGAGATTCAGGTCCTTTTATTATGAAAGAAATCGATGTCAATGTCAGGAAATTCTACATCAGGTACAAATTACAGCCAAATAAACCAGTTATGTAGAATCATTGATCTTTGCCTTTGGACTGTTTTTCACTGCATGCTGCTCGTGTCATTCTGCAGCCATTCAAACCCCAAATTTCATCAAGTGAAGAGCGCACACAGAATAAGAAGAGGGTGGGATTAAGAGATAGAGAGATGCAGAATAATCCCCCTCTGCCCTCCCACCCGCCCGCCGCCCTGCCCCGTTAACTGCCTCCTCCAGCCCTCTTTTTTGGCTGCAATGCAGTCAGTTTATTTCCCAGGATTCACCGCTGGACGGCAGCACAAGGCGGCCTTTGATTGACACCTTTCTGCAACAAAACATCTTGTTTCCTCTGAGAGCGAGGAGGCAGGATGGTGCCCAAACAGCCACACGATGAGGGGGATACGTTTATGAGAAACACTAACAGGCGCGTTACAATATTTCTCCACTTTGGTTTCTGCGCTGTGACGGAGCCTCGAGGCTGAGCGCAGCCGTATCAAGCTCCGGCAGTCAACAGACAACAAGCTGCCTATCTCATCTCCCAGCTCGTGGAGGGTGCGTGCGCCTGTGTTTTTGAGCGTGTGTGTGTGTGTGTGTGTGTGTGTGTGTGTGTGTGTGTGTGTGTGTGTGTGTGTGTGTGTGTGAGGGAGAGAAATCTCTTGGTATCTCTCGTAGCAGTCGTAGGCCTTTCAAGTGCATGACGCAACATCACACAATCCTTGCAGGAGGAGGAGAGAGATGCAAGTGAACTATCAGAATAAAAAAAGTACGGGGTTGACAGAGAATGCCGTTAAATCTATTGATTCAGTCTTCTTTCTGTTTGTTGTTTGTTTGATACAGATGCAATGTTAAAAAAAACATATTGTAATGCTGATATAAGATTTATAATCGGATTTTTGCAGTGTGTTCAATAAAGTTCTTCACTATAATGTGACATTTTTTAAAACATTTTTAGATGACGTGAAAATCCATCCATTCTTTTATCAGTTCATAATGTGGATGAAATGCAAATGTTTCATGCAAAAATGCAAATAAATACACATATAGAATATAAATAAAGAGCAAATTTAATGAAGCAACACTTTATATTCCACGATATACTGAGAGATAATGTGTGAAATAAACATTTTGTTTTTTAACCTAATAATCACACTAACATCCAGACTGAGCCTAATAAATCATACGTACAAATAAGTACACTAACAAAGAGAAATATATAGTTTATATAGTAATTATACATTGAAGAGAAGATTATCCTTTATTAGTCCCACAACGGGGACATGTGCACTGTGAAGGTGTGAATTAGATAAATAGTAAAATAAGATAAAAAAAGATGCAAAAGTCATCAGATGTAAATATATATATATATATATATATATATATATATATATATATATATATATATATATATATATATTTATGGAGAATTGTCAGGTTCTATGATACACTTTTGTCTAAAAACAAAAAGGTTTATATCATTTTTGCAAATTGGAGCAGAAAAACTTAAAAGCTTAATATCTCAAACCGCTCAGAGGGCAGAAAGAAACAAGCTGATAATTCTCAGGCGGAAAAATGTGAGTTTTATTTCACACCAACGGCTCCACAGAGAGCCGTGAAAACGCAGAGTCCGCAGGGAGACGTGCAGAATATTCCAGTAAGATTTACTGTTTGGACGTCTCTGTCTCCACCAGGTGTCTCTCTAAGATCAGAAACAGACCGCAGCCGCTCAGATGAAAAAAAGCCAAAAGAAGGAGATTTCTACAGTAACTCTGCAACACAACATCGTTTGATTTGATTTTCCAGTCCAGATGTCGTGCATCTGTAGCACAGTTTGCCTTTGAATGAGGATTAAATTAAGACCCTTCAGATAAGATTATTAATCCCATGTATGGACCTCGAAAGTAGAAAAAAAGGTACAAAAACAGATGCATATATTTACACAAAAAGAAAAAGTAAAGGACCAATTTCGTTAGAAGTATCCAGCTCCTTTACAAATCGAAAAGTGATAAAACCACAGTGTAAAAATGCTCCATTACAAGTAAAGTCTTGCATTCAAAATCTGACTTCACCCTTTGAAACTTGAGCAAATTGGCTCGATTCCTTTCAGAAACATGAAAGGGAAGCAGTGAGAAACTTAACAAGAGATGGCACAAAAAAACAGCAAGAAAACAGTAAAAAAAATGCAAGAAATGACCTGAAAATAAGCAATAAACACAACAACAAAAAAGGGGAAAATAAAAGAATAAAAAACCATAATCATGTGTATTTTACTGTAAATTGTTTTTAAATATATAATTGTAATAAACACATAGTTTTCTTAATATATTTCTCTAATTATTTGATAATTTTCTAATGATTCTCCTGCTATGTTTTTTCAATTGTCACCTTTTACATTTTTTTTTTATTTTTCGCAATTTAAGGGACATTTCTCATCAAGCTGTTGTTTTTCTCATGTTTCTGAAAGAAATTAAACCAAATTTTCTCACGTTTCAGAGGTTTAAAAAGGATGTGAAAGGCGTCTAAACGCAGCACAAGAAAACTGATGTCAACTGAAACTGATGTCCAGGGTTCAAAGGGTTAAATAAAAAAGTATTATCAACAAAATATAAGATCACCTCAAATATAATGAAGAAATGCCCCACGTGAGTATTTGTTTTATCATTTATTATGTGTCGGAGGCATTTCTGCTGATGGAGCCGTTTTTTTGTGGTAACAGCATCTCGTGACACATTTGTCTCTTTGTTTTTAACTGAGTCTCTGTCCTCTATCCCATAATGACAAACCCGGGCATTAAATATCCGACACTGAAACAAACTGCCTACGCTTGTTTCTCAGCATTTTTTCCCTCTCAGCATCAGCTCAGTCTTCACAAAAGTGCCTCACTTTCTCTTCTAGACTGAAGTATTCACCGTTTTTACGGTGAAATATTTCTCTTTTGACTCTCCATGTGGAGTTTGGTGCTTTTGAGTGAACACAAAGATTCAAAACAAAGAGCCTCATGCAAAAAACAAACACATTTTCTCTTATTTTCGCTCGTATCCAGGATCTGTTCTTATTTTGTTTGTACCCAGTGATTTTTGGGATTCACCAGTGTTTTAATTTTTGTTTTTCTCTCAGCTGAGAGAAAATAATAGAGAAATTTCAGAGTACGTTGCTGCATGAGGCTCATTGTGCGACTAACAGCAGTGGATCCGCACCGTTAAAGGTTCTGGGAAAGCGCGCGCAGTAAATCCTCCTAAATGTGTGTGTTTTGTCAGTGTGTAAATGTGTGTGTGATGAAATGAACCTGAGAGTTTCGTGTTCGTGGGCACGTCAGCACCTTCCAAAGAACTCTTGATCATCAGCTCAGAAATGACGTTTACGCAGGAAATGACTCTGCCCCTGAAGGCGTGTCGAGCATCTTGAAACCTCACAGGAGGAAACGGCGAGTTTTTACACGTGAGACGTGATATTCTGCTCAAATCTGGTGATGAAGTTTTTGTCCTGCAGTGAAACTACGAATCCTCTGCGTACGTTTAGCCGATCGTGGACTCTGTGGAGGTTTGAGCCAAAAAATGCTGATGCTGACACGCTGTCACTAACAACACGCACACTAACCGAAAAGTGCAGCTGAGGCTGATGGGAAAGTGTCGTGTGATGCAGAGCGGGGGGATCAAAAAGGCAACAGGAACTCAAAAATATCACTCTGATGCCAAAAAACAGAAACTGAACATCAGACCAGCAGATCAAGACTCCAACAGACTGAAAACCAGAACTGAAACACAAACCGGACTGACGAGGAGATGAAGCGCAGGTGCAGAGAGGAAGGTGACGAGGCTGATGCAGGACAGCTGTGTGTGTGTGTGTGTGTGTGTGTGTGTGTGTGTGTGTGTGTGTGTGTGTGTGTGTGTGTAGAGTTTAACCCTTTGAAACCTGAACGTGTTGGCTCCATTTCTTTCAAAAACTGTGAAGGCAACAAGCAGCAAAAGAAGAAATGAAAAAAAAAAAAAAAAATCAAAAAAGTACAAGAAAAATACCTAAAAAATCATAATAAATAAGGAGGAAAGGGAAATGACCTGGAAATTTGCTTAAAATATAATAATTCTGTAACATAATTTTATAGATATAATTGTGATGATTGACTGTACATTTTTTTAATAGTTTCTCTAGATATTTTTCTTTTTTTGTTTCTACCCTAGGCATTTTCCCTATCTTTTAAAAAAAATTTTGGTTGCAATTTGTGGAACATGCAGCAAAAGACAAAATGACCAAAAAATTAAATAAATACCCCCTGGAAAATAATAATAATAATAATTATAACAATAACAATAATAATAAAACAATAATAATAAATAAACAAATAAATAAGAGAAGGAAAATAACTGGAAAATATGCTTAAAATTTAATTATTCTGTCACATAATTCTAGATATATATATTTTTAATAGCTTCCCTAGCTTTTTTTCCCTCAGCATTTCCCCCTAGCTTTTAAAAAAGAAATTTCTAAATTGATTACTTTGTTGCAGTTTGTGGAACATGTCCTGCCAAGTTGCTTATGCCTTTTTCCTTGATTTTTAAATAAAAAAAAAAAAAATCCCACCGTTTTGCTCAGGGCACAAAGGTGTAAACACTCGTGAAATGTGTCTGAATGCAGCACAAGAAAAGTGATGTCGCTCCAGGTTTCAAAGGGTTAAACTGGAAAAATGACTAAATATAAAATCAGACGGTTTCCATGGGGATATTTTCTCGTTTTATTGAAGCTGTTGATGGACCACAATGCAATGCACAGAGCGATGGAGGAGCTGCTCACAGCGGGGAAAAATGAAAAGTTGAGGATGGTAATAAGTAAAAACGCGACCTTGACGGGAGATTATTGAATCGACTTTTGTTTACAAGGTCAAGAATGAATCTGTCAGGCTTTATTTACCTGTTTCCTCTCTGAGTTTAATTAGCAGACGTGTTCCAAGGTTACCGTTCGGTTTGCATCCATCTGTGCATGTATTGCATCATTTTCTGTAAGTCCAAAACAGTAAATACGTTTCTTTTTGTCTGCTAAAACAAAAACAGTGTCCACGTGAAACACGGCTTTTGTTGGAGGTCAAGCTTTTTATTGTGTTTCTGATCGTGTCTCGTCGTATTTGTTTGTTCGTTGTCTTTTTAGGTGCAACTGAAATGTCAATTTAATTACAGTTTTTCTCAGTAAAAACATCAGCTAAACGAGCTGAGCGTGAATCTCAGTGCTGTCGGGACAGAACAACTTCTGAGTCCTAAAAAAGTCCAAATGTATCCCTGACAAATGTAACGGCTCTTTAACGACAAAATAATCGAACAAGATAAGGAGATAAGATTTGCAGAATCAGTGACGTCTTTTAAATCACGTATTTTAACTTACTTATACAGATTTGCTTTTATTTGATGTGATATTTATTTATTTGTTTGTATCTCACTTCCTTTATTGATTTTGCTGCTCTTACTCCATTTATCCGTTATCCGTCTGATTTTCTGTTCTTACCATATTTTTATTTTTTAATGCATTTATTTGTTCATCTATCTCTTATTCATCTGATTTTGTCTTTGTTTTATCCCCCCCGATGTGATGTCGTCTTCTTATATTATTTCTCATATTGTTCTTTTTTATCGTCTTTTATTTCTTTCATTCTTATATTTTTAAAAACTTTATTCATTTAGTACTTTAACTGCCTTTCAGGATCTGCTTGTTTTAGCTTGCTTGTTTTTTGTTTGCTTTATTCTTGTTTAGGGTTTGTATTTTGTTCTTGGCTTTTTGTTTGATTGACCTTTCTCTGTTTTTAAATTAGTTATATAAATAAGATTATTATTAATTTTTAATTAAGTTTATAAAAATCATCAATTTTGCCGGCTGCAACCGTGTACTCAATGAAATTATCTTTGGTATCTTTTTTTTTTTTTTTAAAACAAGCGTTCAGTAACATAATGTTACTTTTTGATGGTTCGAATTGGTTTGATGCAGATTCATAATCTGCACAGTTAGTATTCAGGACATAAATGGGCCACAGAGCCGCGTAATGACCGATGACATGAGACGCTCCAGCCTTCGATGAAAACATGAAAAATTCAAGCAGCGGCTATGAATTTGCATTCTCAGTCAGATATTGAGATCCTCGCGGTCGTATTGAGGCGCGCTGGCTGCAGAAAGGAGAGGTAAGATGAAGGCGTCAGAGCCGGTAGGGGATGTGGAAGAGGGGATGTGATGCAAGACGGGGAGAAAGGATGGAGGAGGAGGGCGGGGGGGTGGAGGGGGGCGCTGCACTGATGGAGGAGAGCAGAGGATGAGCTGAATGGCCTGCAGCTCTGTTGGAGGCTGTGTGCACGCCAGCGAGAGGCTGTTAAATTTGTTATGAGCGGCTGTGTGCAGCCGGTGGGGGAGGCTCGGTTTGAGGGAGGGGGCTGAGGTTAAAGACGCAGGGTGAGTGTGTGGAGGTGTGTGTGGGGGGGCTGCAGGAGGTCAGCCAGGATGGAGGTGCAGAAGAGGTGTTACAGCGCTGTGGCTTAGTGGTGGTTTAACCCTTTGAATTATGGAAAGACATTATTTTTTGTTGCTTTCAGACACCTTTTACAAATCTTAGTAACCAAATTGGTGCGATTTTAAAAAACAAAACAAAACAAAGAGGGCAATGAGAAAACACACAAAAGTGCTTAAAACATTTTCAAAAATATTTTTAAATATAATAATAATAATCAATATAGTTGACATTTTTCTCGCTTATTAAAAAAACTGTTTGCAAAACATTTCTTGCTAAGTTGCTTACTGTTTTTTTCTTTTTTTCGTAAAAATGTGCAAAAGGCTTCTGAATGTGGCACAAAGTGATGTCGATGCAGGTTTTAAAGGGTTAAGTGTTTTCATTGTAAATATTGCTTCACTCTGATATTCTTCATTCAGTGTTAGTTACCTCCCTCCTGCAGTTACAGCTCTCATAAACTGAGCCCGTCTGTTGAGCCCAAAACTATTTCCCCCCTCATGTGAACAACACACACACTTTCTGCCGCCTGTCGTCTCTCCGTCTTTGAGCACACACACATGGACACGCAAACTGCTTCTACTCGATTTGCAGCTTCTGCCGTGAAATGAAGTGAGATTTCTGGTGTTTTTCTGCAGTTACTTAAACGTCAGAGGCTTATCAGAACAGTGTAATTACATGTACACTGTAATCAGAGTAATTCCTGCGTAAAGCGGTGAGTAAGCCCGACCTGAGTCAGACCCATTTCACAAAAGATCAGCCACATTACGTTATACGTTGTGAATGTGAGTATCGGTGCGTTTTTTCCAGGGAAAAAGGGACATAAAACTTTGGCACAAAGAAACAAACAGCTCACAACTGCTGCAACTAGTCATCTACCCACACTCACCGAGCAAGTCCCAACAAATCCAGGCGATACTTCGAAAGAGCGTGGCAGCTGGAGGAGCGCTGCCTCACCGCTCTGATTTACCACAACGAAATGGATCTGTGTTCATGCTGTTGTTTAAGGGTGCTGACATTAGTTTTACTAACTAACTCAGTTACTACAGTAGGAATCTTTAGTGTCGGTGTCTACATTAACTGAGGATCCTGCCAGGTCACACAAAAAAGACAAACAAACAAAGAAAAAATTAGAATTATGCCCCGTGGTTGTTTGCCTTCAATTTCCAGACAAGTTGAACTTAAAGTTTACATCCCTGTCTGTGAAAACATGGATTCTTCACACGCATTTCCCCCACGGCAGCACCGAGGATCTACAATCAGCTCAGTTTCAAGGTGGTAATCAGTTCAACGCTCCAAGTGGACGTTTGTGCCAAATTTGAACTAATTCCCTCAATCTGTTATGGAGATATTGCGTTCACAAGAATGAGATGGACGCAAGGTCGCATTGACCTTAACCTTAGACCTATGACCACCAAAATGTGGTCACTTCACTGTTGAGTCTAAGGGGACGTTTGTGCCAAATTTGAACTAATTCCCTCAATCTGTTATGGAGATATTGTGTTCACAAGAATGAGATGGACGCAAGGTCGCATTGACCTTGACCATAGACCTATGACCATCAAAATGTAGTCGCTTAATTGTTGAGTCTAAGTGATCGTTTGTGCCAAATTTGAAGAAATTCCCTCAATCTGTTATGAAAATATTATGTTCACAAGAATGAGATGGACGCATGGTCACATTGACCTTGACCATTGACCTACAACCACCAAAATGTAGTCGCTTAACTGTTGAGTCCAAGTGGACGTTTGTGCCAAATTTGAAGTAATTTCCTTAATCTGTTATGGAGATATTGTGTTCACAAGAATGAGAGGGACGCAAGGTTGCATTGACCTTGACCGTTTGCCTATGATCACCCAAATGATGTCACTTCATCGTTAAGTTCAAGGGGACATTTTTGCCAAATTTAGCCAAACTGATATAATGCCTGCAGCATAAAAACAAGAAGTAACTTGAGCATTTACGTATTTTGTGCTAAGGCCTTTATCAAGTTCAGGTAAACATTAACAGTATTCAAGAAAGAAAAAGATTTCACCATAAAACATTTCGTTTGTTTGTTTGTGCCTTATCATCATTTGGTGCATACAAATGACTAAATACAAAGTCAACAAAGCGATGATATTGGATTGGATACTGGATAAAAGTAAGAAAACAACAACAATTATGAACATAAAGATACTTAGAGAAAGAAAAGAAACAGAGCATTGATTGTTTGGGAGTTTATAGGAGTTTTGCAAGTTTGGTTTCTACACACATACACTTACTTTACCATAATATAGTTTTTGGTTTTTTTTAAGTAAAAGTTTTGTTGTGATCAGGGCACGGGGAAACTCTTCCTTACTAGTGTTTTCCATACGTGGCAAAATATGTTTAACTGTCTAAATTAACATTTTAGGCTTTATGTGGATTATTTAATGTATTTTACAGATCGGCACCTTGAAGTCGGCAATAAATAAGTATCGAGATTGTGTTTATTGAACCCAAAAGTTTATTGATCTCTTTCCCCTTCAGATGAACATGCACATAATATTACAGGAGCATGGATTATGATAACTACAACTGATATCCATCACCAATGTGAATAACTGTATTTAAACAAATATTGTCATTTTATACAAATTATAAACTACTTGACAACAACTGAATTATCACACAACATATTCTTGTACGGTTGTTTATGTATTTGTGTGTGAAATCCTTAAAAGCAGAACAATAACTCGAGCTCACCCGTTAATCTTCAACATCATGATTAAAATGATTGTGATTTTTTCAAACTTGGTAATCGGCACTTATTATGATTATTACGAGATCAAATCACCTGATTTGATATTCATATAGAAAAACAATGCAGTCAAACCAATGACATCATTTGTATTCATTAATATTTAGTACTACAAAAACAACTTCAAGGTCAAATTGGTTTAAAGTTGTTTAAGGTTTAAAGCTGAATCACACATCGACTTTTCTTTATTAAACTCACATTTTTCAAACATTCTCAGCTTTCAAGATAAAAAAATACTCAAATAAAAACAGGAAACATAATCCCCAACTGGTTGATATACATTAAAATGACTGTAGAAACTTATAACAGTAGCTCCTTTTTCACTAAATAAACTATAACCAGCACCTGAGTCTTTCAGAAGAGTATAGATTCAATACAATAATCCCCCGCATTATAAGTGTCCCAGTGAATAAATAATATACTTTAAATGAACACAATTATATGGAGAGTAAATCAGTTCTTGATTACATTTTCATCGCCTACTCTCACTTTAAGTGCTGCATGTATCTGTGGTTTTGTTCCAAGTCGACATATTTCATACCACTTGTGGTCCACAATTTAGTGACCATTTATCATTAAAAAATACTAACTTTATCAGTAGTTAAAAAAACAACAACAAAAAAACTCCTGTCATCTGCGTAGAAATCGCCACTACACCGCTGCCCACCACCTGCTTCCTACAAGCATGTAAACCTGTGAAACCTGAGGAGATTACCGCCCCGCCCTTAAATATGTGTAGCTTTGGGCCTGAAATCAAACGTAAACAGGTGAGTTATAAAAAGATTCAGCGCTGCATAGTTGTAATGGGTGCTGAAATGAGCTATTTCTGCTGTACATTTTGGCATTTCAATGTTTGTGGGGATTTACTCTGTTTTGGAGTCAGCCTCAAGTGGACATTCACTGAACTGCAGTTTTTGGCGCTTCTGTGTTGTATTTTTTTTTTTTCAGCCTCAGAGGTTGCTGCTTAAGTCCATAGCTTCAATATCTATCTAACTGCTTGTCATGCCAACAATATTTTGTTTTCTGACCAGATTGGAGACGTTAAAGTATCGTTCCAGAGGCTCAAAATTATTGTATTTTGAGAAAAATGATCACACGCCAGTCACGCTCACGACAATGAATATGTTACATTTAAACGACTTTTTGAAACATCTACAAATCTACCCATGCCCACTGCCTTAGAGAGAAGCTGTTTCTTTTTTTTTCCAGTATGCTGACGGCGAGTGTTTACAAAAAAAACGGCAGCAGCGTGTGCTCGAACGGGGCCTTCACCAAACGCAGTTGGCTGTAAGGAGGTTATGTGATAAGCGACGTGTAAACACAGACGTAGGAGCCAGGAAATGAGTTAAAATGCGACGTGTAAACTAAACTTAAGTGCTTATTGTGAGTGTCACAGTGGTGGTATTATCTTACAATTTCAGAATTATTGGTCATACATCATACAGAGGGCAAATCTTTTCTCTTTCCCCTGCCTTCACTGAGCTGAGCGAGCCGAGATAATATGATTTTCTTCTGCAGAACGCAAAGAGATCTGACTGATATTCTCCTCTCACAGCGAGAAAGCAACCTACTATTTCTTAAGTGATAGATCGCAATAAAAATCATTTGACAACGTACAGTTTGCATATGTAGAAAAGTCCAGAAACTTGACAATATTCTAAACTAAAACTTGCTGCACGTTTTACATATGACTCGTGAAGGCAGTCACACTAAACTGGATTTACTCCCTGTCACAAAAAAAAAAAACAAAACTTACAAAAATGTCTGTCCTCTAGTAAAAAAAAGTCTTTTTTAACAGATCTGACGTAAAATTCTATAACTCTGACAGTTTAAACTACCACATTTAAAAAATGTTCTCATAGGATTTTACATTTTGATCGCCACAGACACACTAACCGAGGACGACTTGTTACTGCAATGTAACAAACGAGGGAAGTTTCACAGAAACCAGCTGATGTGCACCTGACGTCTCTGTGCGGGTTGTGACAAATACCTGATTGCAGGTCAGGCATTTTTACCACACACAAAACCCCAGATGCTTTACATGACAGGCCTGAACTCAAGCTTCGAGAGAAAACAAACTCCACTAACTATGGTCTCTCTCCGTTCAAATTCAGACCTGAACCAACTCTGAACATTACCGTCGGGTTCCAAAAAGCCCTGCCGGGCCGATGAGCCAAGAGGTCAAAATCTAGGATGTGCACTCTGAGAAAGAGAGAGGAAAAGAGTTAGTCATCAAAAGTCTGTCTAAAAGTACAGTTTGTCTCTGCATAAGTGTCTAAATATATGCAATAGCACTTTATTGGAAAAGCAAATCCAAGTTTCTTTCAATCAAGTGTAAGAGACATTTGTTGTGAAATTTGTCCCAATCTTTTTGGAAATGACGCTGTTTGAACTTGGTGGATGACAAAGACTCTTAACACTTGTAAGGCAAAATTGTTCAAGTTTGCCCTGAGAAAGGTGCCAGAGGAAAGGCTTTGTCGGTGCTTAAATCAAAGAGGTTCTTCTGCACAACGCCTGGTTTAGATTTTTTAATTTTTTGAGTATATCGGACTCTATTGTGAGAAAGTGCGGCTGATTTTGAAGCCCTTTTTTTAGTGGCCAAACAGTGAAATCAGCCTTCATTTTCCCAGGAGATCTCACCTAGCCGCAGATAAAACTGCATATTGAAAGTGGCAAACTCGCCGAACTGCAGCGTGTTTGACGCTCGCAGTGTTCACATTGGCCGTGTTGCTGCTGTGATGCTTCTGCAATGAGTTCTGTATTTCCACATTTATAAGCACAACGTCACTCATTTCTGAAGTCGTGTATGCTCTTGCTTTGTCAACAACACAGTCTGCAAATATTTCTTTATAAAATGCCTCGTGTCAACAACTGGTGGGATTCTGTCAACAGAAACGTTGTCAGAGGACTTTTATTTTGAAAAGGAAGCAGGAAAATTTGAGCAAAACTTGTTTTTTTTATTTCCTTATTTCTGTGACAGAAAAAGACATTGAGACTGTAGTAAAAGTGGGTATAGGGTCAAAATATTTATCGAAACACCATTTTCACTGTGTGCTTCTACTGAAAATCACGCATGGCACGCAGAAAAAACGGTTTACCAACGTTTCTCTGGATGTGCTGCGCCTGTCAAGCGCTGCTCACGCTGGCAGTGTGGCTGCTCTGACTTGTTAACACGGGCACTGAAAAAAACCCCAAACCCCAACAGGCTCGGCGACGCTCACTGCTCACACGCTGATCATGCACTGCTCACACACTGATCATGCACTGCTCACACACTGATCATGCACTGATCACACTCTGATCATGCACTGCATGCACTGATCACACTCTGATCATGCACTGCTCACACACTGATCATGCACTGCTCACACGCTGATCATGCACTGCTCACACGCTGATCATGCACTGCATGCACTGATCACACTCTGATCATGCACTGCTCACACTCTGATCATGCACAGCTCACACTCTGATCATGCACTGCTCACACTCTGATCATGCACTGCTCACACACTGATCATGCACTGCTCACACACTGATCATGCACTGATCACACTCTGATCATGCACTGCATGCACTGCTCACACTCTGATCATGCACAGCTCACACTCTGATCATGCACTGCTCACACACTGATCATGCACTGCTCACACACTAATTATGCACTGATCACACTCTGATCATGCACTGCATGCACTGCTCACACACTGATCGTGCACTGCTCACACACTGATTATGCACTGCTCACACTCTGATCATGCACTGCTCACACTCTGATCATGCACTGCTCACACACTGATCATGCACTGCTCACACTCTGATCATGCACTGCTCACACACTGATCGTGCACTGCTCACACACTGCTCACTCAATGCTCAAGCAGGCAGTGTGTTTCAGGTGTTATAGAGAAACAATTTAAAGATTTCTCTTTAAGCTGAACATAAACTGTTGTTAAGGGTTGAGATTAATTCGGTCAATGAGTTTGAGAGCAGCCGTGTAGTGACATGTCATGTGTTGAACAAATGTTGACTTGTGGTCCCTAATTTTCCTCCTCTCGTGCAACCCTGTCGTTACCAAACCTTTCCACCCTCGAGCCAAGTGTTCCTCTGAGGAGACACATCAGTCCTGAAAGCACGCTGCTGGATTAGCACTGACAGGAGGATGAGAAAAAAGGCCCGAGCCACTGTGTCTACTCATCTTCATTACGTAAATTCCTCTGAACGGCACTTTAAAAGCATACCAACATACTTCTCAGTACTCTACACAGCACACACGGCAAAGGGAACAGGGAGGAACAAAGCATTTAGGTTTGTCAACAGAAATTAGGTATAGTCTGTTTACCAAGTTTAGAGTTGACAGTGACTCATTCTTAGTTTATACTTTTCGCAATGTACTGCCCCGCCAAAAAGCTGAACCACAAACAAAGAAGGACCGGACTCAGTGTCTTCGGCGCTGTTTAATCAGTTGAAATGTCTCCTGGCTACAACTGTTATTGAGCTGTGGGCGTCCAGCCAGACGACACAGCTGCTCGGCTGCGGCTCAGGAGTCTGCTCGGCTGCGGCTCCATTTTTTACTGTCGCTTACAGCGACAGTAAAAAATGTTCTTTCCCTCGAATCACATGTTATGTTATGTTGTAAGCTGACTGGATAATACTTCACTGCGGGCTCATAATAAATGATCTGATATTTATGATTTGATGGGTTTTTTTGCATTTCAAAATAAATAGAGACCAACATGTCGGCTGCTCCAGAGCGTCTTACCATGGTATGAAGGTAGCTGCCCATCTGCAGCAGACACTCCAGGGTCTCCATCAGCTGCTCTTGGCGGAGCGTGTGGAGTCTGGTGTGATTGAGGGACTTACTGCTTTCCAGCTCTCGCACTGTGGCTTTCAGAGCCACAGAAGCACACTGCAGGACACTCATTCCTGAGAACACACACATTTCACCGTCAAACCTGAAACTAACGCAAAAACTGACAAAGGAAAACAAATCAAATGAACCATCTAAACTTATTTGTGACTAGGATTGGGGGTCGTTCATTTTAATTGATATAAACACCATTATCAAGACTTCTTAACAACCTGAGTCTTTATGGATACCACTGTCGATACTATTTTAGTATTTGGTGGAAAGACGAGGCGACAATACGTTTTTCACAGAACTGGTTTTGCTTTTATTACTTTACAAGTTCTTTTAAGGTGTGTTTCAACTGTATGGTACCGCCTCTACTCTACGCTACTTTACTCGCCTACGGTATCGGGTACTTTTCTGGGGGTCGATTTCTATTAGAAGATATATATATATATATGTATTTACATAAATTACTGCCCCGTTTGTATTTGTAAACATGCCTTTCATACTTCTTTTTCCATTATAATCTTTTAAAAATGTATTCATTTTTATTACTTTATTACCAATTTATGCATCTTAATGTGACCAAACATCAGCTTCCCTTTAACTTTTAATTGTAAAGTTAACGTGTGTATTACCTCGAATTTGTTAACAAAATTTGCCTGCACCGTGAACGAAAAGTCCAAAAATGGCAAACATTCTTCATGAACCAAAGTAAACAGGGTCCACTTTAAACAAAAGCAAAACTACAACAAAATATCCTTTTACACACTCGCACACTACAATCTCAGCACTTCTCAAACACATATTTTTGCCTTTTTTGGATTCTTCCTTCACTGTGAAGGCATGCCAGAAATTTTCTTCACAAATTCACACAAACGGTCAATTTTGCTGGTGATGTTTTCCTTTAAGCATCTTCTGTTTTGAGAGAAAAGAGCTACATAAACACAATTTATCATCATTATTAAATATTCAGGAGCCTCGTGGGTTTGAAAGGTTGCAGTACTTACCAGAGTTATCGGTGGCTTCCACGTCAACAAACACGCCCTCTAACATCGTGTTCTTCAGAACCTAAAACAAAACATACACGCTGGTTAAAGATGGATTTGTAGCAGAGTACACAGCAGCTCCTGCACGGAAATAAGCTTCACTGTCTGTGTCACAAAATGTGAACACAGTACAAGGGAGCACAAATATAGGCGGGTATGAAATTGCGAATATAAAAAACACCTAATGGAAACATGTCGAATAAAAAAAACAAACAAAAACCATTTATCGTGAACAGTTTTACACTCGCATGATGTGGTATTTCAGGTGATCTAAATATATTAAAAAAAATGCAATAGAAACACTTTTTAGTCTTTTCTGGGTCACATGATCATGTCTATGTGCTTGTCAGTAGGAACTGGCTCCCTCATGATGCAGCAGGAGATACAAGAGCTGTTATTGCATCACATAACTCTCCAAAAGTTAAGCGGATCATCTGGAAGTTTTGAATCCACAATTCCTCTGTGAAATCGTGGACTATCAGCTCCCGGAAATTGCTCATATGTGGTCGCTCCCACGTATAAGAGGCTCGCCTTTCCGTTATTGCTCCATAACACGCCTACATCACCTTCGATTGGAAATAATGAGCTAATGTGATGGCTGCAATACAAATAAACCTGCTGATGTTTTGAACAGCCATCGCCATGGTAACTGGGATGTTATCACCAGAGGAGAATAATCAATTGGTGGAAACTCCGTTATCTTGCAATTGTGTTTTATTTACAATTTACAAATTTCGGCTAAGTTTTGAGAAATTTCTGGACATACTCAAAAGGTACCACAGCTGTCATGGTCCTGAGAGAATTTCATGATGTGGATTACTAAGAGAAACACACTTTGTCAAGACTTTTCATGCTGAACTCTGATAATTATTAATGTAACCCTACATCACGCAATCACACTGCTAATGACCTGATTCACACCAACTGGAAAGCCATTTACAGGTCAATCAGGGCAGGAGCACGAGTGTTTGTGTGGTTGGAGAAAGTTTCACTTTGAGTTACACCCTTTTGATTTATCACCTGCTTTGGAAATGGGCGGCATTCACACACCTCATACCTGCCACGGCGGAAAAATGAGTGCGTTCTTGCTCTGCAGTTAGACGCAGGAAATGAAAAATCAATGTATGATCTCAAATAGTGTTGGAATAATTGTATATTATAATTCTGCCTATTTGTGCATATGATTATTAATTAGCTGATACATTTTTGAGACAAATAAAAAAGGCAAAAGTAGAGCGGAGCAGGATTTTTTTTATCTGCACAGACTCTGTGGAGTGTCGTTGCTGCCAGCTTTACTCTGTGTATACTGAATTTTGACAAGTAATAATTCAGCTGTTTTATGGAGGATTTGGAAGTTAACTGGTCCTGAATTCATTAACAGGATCATTTTGACTACAAGACGCCCTGATTTGAGTGATTGACTGAATGAATTATTTTATTATGAAATGTAAAAACAGGTTGCTCCGCTTCTTCACATTGCCTCTGGTACAATAAGGCATTCATCTGAATCATTTTTTAACAGATTGCGTTGATTGATTTTAGACAAGTCTGTGTATTTTTTATTGGTTGGAGGGACGCAGAGCTGCACACAGCGCGGTGCCTGTGCAGGCCAACGCAGCAGGCATGCATGTCTGTAACTGTGTCCCATGTATTTTGGCTGTAACAGTTTCCCAGCTCCTAAAATGACGTCTGATGTTTTTGACAAAAAGCCATTAAATATTCAGTAAAACAAGTAAATCCTCACATTTAAGAAACTGGCACCAACACTGTTTGTTATTCAGGGTTTCCCACACATTCATTTGTTTGTGGCCTCAATAAAAACATCTACCACCACGGATCCATTTTTATATTTTTGGACAAAACATAGATTGTAAAACACTGTTGTTTTTGCTTATCAAAATAGTCGCAGGGCATATCAATTAATAGCTGTTGCTTGGGATTAATTAACTGATTAATTGCTGCGGCTGTAGCCTAAAATGAGGCAGATAGCAAAGGAAACTGCACGTTTTTGCACACATGGTTCAGGAAGTGAGAGGCAGATGGTGTGACACCACGATTTAAGTGCACTGCTTGATCTCCATCTCCGTTCTGAGCTTCCACTCTGCTGTGAAACGTAGTAAGTCACCAAAATGCAGATAAAGAAAAAAAACACTGTGCCTCCACTGTGCAGTGTACCTACAGGAAACAGGCTCCATGTTGGCCTTTAAAATGTTTGATGCGAGCACATCTGTCTTGTCAAACAACATCTGCAGTATGCATTTGAGATAAGCAATAAAAATAAACACAGTGGGAAGAAAATATTTACTTGTAGCATAATGACAGGTTACCGAGGTGGCCATTTCACTTCACCTGGGAAAACCTAAATTACCTGCTCTGTTTCTGCACACAGCTGCATCGTGTGATCGTAACAATCCTTTTAGAATTTAGAAAGTACACCGTGTGATTTACTGATGCGCATTGTTCTCTACGGCACGCACGGCGTGACTCATCCATCACGATAACTGTACACAGTTGGTGTGTCTCACAGAACCGGCTACGCAGCTTTCCATCTGAGGTGCTCCAGGTTTTTATTTACTGACTCCAACCCAGATGAAGCCAAGTAGCTGAATAACTCGTTTAGATGAAAGAAACCACATCCGCATCGGCCAATAACTTGTGACAAATGGGGTCATGTTACTCGTTAAAAGTAAATATGATCTGATGTGTGAGTAATGTTGGTGAAGCAGAAGACATCTCTGTAATGAGGAAAAAAAGGATCAGCAGACAGGTTGTCCCACATACATCATTCCTTTGGTGGACAGATCGTCTTTGCAAATGTGCCACCTGACTGCTGGTTAACTCTAAAATTTGAGGTTTAATTTTCTCAAATTGTTTGTGTCATTTATTTATCAGTGTACCTTTTCACACCCTTTGAAACCCAATGAGGAGGCTCATTATTTGCTCTTGTTTGTTGCCCAAAATCCTTTAGTGGTGTCACATACAAACAGGGACCGCGTCCCAAACACATTTTGATCAGCAGAAACCAAAGTAGGGCCGGGCGATATGGGCTGAAACACTATGCCATTTTTGATCAATAATTATTAGTACTGTAGATATAATGACTCAGTGGATAAAGGCGAGTATTAAAACAAGTAGAGCTGTCTGATAAGTTGAGAAACTTATTGTAACTTGGTAAGAAATGTTCCAAAAACTGCAAAAAAATTTCTAGAGTCCAGGGAAAAACATATATTTATATCTAATTACATGAGTCTATTTTAAAGTAATGTTACAGAATCTATATATTTTAGCCAGTTTTTTCCAGGTCAGTTCCTTTTGTGTGTGTGTGTGTGTGTGTGTGTGTGTGTGTGTTTTTGTTTTTTTTTTGGTAATTTTTCTTTTGTCTTCGCTGAGAAACTTAACTGTAGTGTAACCTTTAAAATAAAATAAAAAACACAAATTTTTCCATACCATAACATAACAATACCCGATATCTAAGACTATATATAGTTTCATATCTCGATATGATAAAATATCTTTGTCTTGCCCAACCCTCGACCAAAGCAAGGCTCTGACCTCCAGGACTCTGATGTAGCCTTTCTCAGCACTGAGGTGGAGGCAGGTCTTCCCCGAGTTGTCGGTCTCATTGACGTTGGCCCCCAAACGGATCAGATCTGCTACCATCAGGTGGTGGTTGTGCTTTGCTGCATGGAGGAGGGCGGTCTGTCAACAGAGGGACATCGACATTAAACTAGGGGTCGTCCTCAGGCGACAAAACATGCAAACTTGTTGGCAACATGTGATAGAAACGTCTCTGTCACTATGGATTTTGCTCTCAGTGTACAGGAAAATAAACATTAAATACAAAAGGAAAATAAAAATGAAAACAAAAACAGATAAAAACAGTTTTAAATTATCCATCCATTTTCTTCCGCTTATCTGGGGTCGGGTCGCGGGGGCAGCAGCCTAAGCAGGGAAACCCAGACTTCCCTCTCCCCGGCCACTTCGTCCAGCTCTTCCCGGGGGACCCCGAGGCGTTCCCAGGCCAGCTGTGAGACGTAGTCTCTCCAGCTGTCCTGGGTCTTCCCGGGGCCTCCTACCGGTGGGACGTGCCCTGAACACCTCACCAGGGAGGCGTCCTGGAGGCATCCTAATTAGATGCCCGAGCCACCTCATGTGGCTCTTCTCAACGCGTTTTAAATTATTATTTATAAATTAATATCTGTGCTTAAAGCACCAGTAGCTGTAACCATCTGACATTTCAAAACCCAGATTAGTTAAAGATTGCACTAATGCCAGGGTTCCTACAGTTTAAAGGATGTTAAATTTAAGACTTTTTGAGACTTTTTTAATGCCACTCGGAATTAAATTTAAGGCCAATTTCACAATAACTACAGCTGAAAAAAGAATATTGCCTCATGTCGCCTGTGTCTCACCCAAATACTTTTACTTCAACACACCCAGCAAAGACGTCAGCCAACTAACGTGCTTGTTCTACGCCTGCGTGAGTATAAATAATTTGTCTGTATGCGTCATTCAAAAAGGGAAACCAAAAGACCAGCAGAGAGGATTTTATTGTTATCACAAGGCAACATTTCACTCTACAAGCATGAGGAAGATCCAAACGTTGCCTTGTGAAAACAATAAAAGTTGACACCTGGGAGCTCTACGGTGTGCCGACCTTTTTCTGTTTTTATGCAGTAATGAATTCTTTATTTTTTTTTACAAAAATGTCTCTGTACCATTCCATCAGAGTCTTTGAGGTCCAGGCTGTTAAGTGCGGCCATTCTTTTGGCGATGGCGTAGCCCAGCGCCCTCTTCCCGACACACGCCACTTTATGGAAAGCTCTGGAGAGACAAGAACAATCAGACGTATTCAGACAAAGAAAAAAATGACTTCACACTAAAAGTATTCACCGACACAAACAGGCAGCGCTTCCGTTTTTGAGAGGATGACAGGTCTGGACCTGGGTCACGTACTGTGCAGTTAGTGGAGACGTTTCATAAAGTACGCTGAGAAAGTAGGACTTAGTTTTAAGAAGCCTGCCGGCCTGAGTGAGCTGAACAAACTGAACCACAACAGTTTTAACTGAAGACATTTTAATTCAAGAGTTACTAATAACACTAAAGATGGCTCTGCTCTAAGTGCTTCAGTGTGACAGTAAACCTGCATGAGCGAAACCAAGAGCCTCAAACAGAAGCAGCCAAAAAAAACAGTCAGTCATCATTCATTTCATCATTAAAGCAGGGGTACGCAGTTTTTGAAAAAACAAGTAAACAGGAAACAGACAAAAAAAACAGGCTGAAATTACACAGACACACAAAACAGAATTACGTATTTATTTAACTAGTGCAGGGGCTCTGTTTGCACTTGAATCTGTTATTTCAGGTATTCAGGTTGCACGCAATGTGCATTTTAAAAACTAATATTTATTATTATTATTTATCATTATTTATTTTTATTTACCAAAAAAAAAACAAAAACACAAAGCAGACGTGGAAAAAAGTTTCTAAAAATATAATAATTCTGTAACATAATTTTAAATAAGACCATGTAATTAGATATAAATACAGGTTTTTCCCTAGAATTTTTTCTCTAGATTATTTTAAACTAATTTTCTAAATATACTACTTTCTTGCAATTTGTGGAGCATTAATCACCAAGCTGCTTATTGCCTTTTTCCCCCATGTTTTTGAAAGAAATCACACCAATTTGCTCAGGATTCAAAGGTTTAAAAACCTAAAAACATGATATTAAAGACTTCAGAGGATTAAATTACATCAGCGCTGTTGCACCAAACTTACGTCCTGCCGTGTGCGTCGGGGGCCAGCAGTACAGCGTCAGAGATCTCCCTGAGCTGGCTCTCCTCTTTGTGGAGCTGTGCCCAGAAGAAAGCCGAGTTGTTCAGGCTCCAGTCGTGGTTCAGGGGGTCAAACCACTCGTCCTCTCCTCCGCTGTGTCCGAAGCTTGAAGGTTGGAGGGTGTGGTACGTGAAGCCAGGAGGGGACCGGGTCTGCTGGTACTCTGCTGTGCCTGGTGAGCAGGTCACGTAGGACCGAGGGCTGGGGATCATTTCATCGGACTCGTCACTGTTGTACCCTGTTGAACCTTATTGAGAAGAGTCGGCATGTGAGGGGCGGAAGTAGTTGATGCAGAAATACTTTCAACATTGTACTTTAGAGAGTAACTTTGTCCCGTAAAACTTCAAATAAAAGCCTGGTCCCAATTAGTGCACTGTTTCCGTGGCACTTTAAGACTTTTTATGGCTGGAAATATGACTGTGATCGCTCCTTTTATTGACTTTTCTGTGTTTCTATTGCTGTTTTTGACGGTTGACCCAGCTTGCTCCTTTTATTGACACTACTGACACACAAAGACCCCTTTTATCAAGTTTGGTTGTGTGCTACCATGATGCTCTATGTGCCTATTTATTGTATTTCTAAATTGTTTGTACCACCAATCTGCAGACCAAATTTCCCCTTGAGGGACAATAAAAGCTTTGAACTGAACTGATTAGATGCCAAGTCCCTTTCCATCCAAGTCCCTTTTGACAAATTAAGGCCTGTCTCTGTTTAGGGCCCCGTCTGATTGCCACGCAGTTCATTTTTATAGTTAAAGTTACGATTTTTGGGTGTATAAAACCGGGTTGTTGTTATCTGCTGGTGTTTATGTTAGTTAGCTGCTTAGATCACGCGTACAATATGTAAATATGTTTAAAGTTTTGTCAATATGAACGTGCTACACACAATGTTAGCTTGGCAAGTCAGTTTATTTTTACTGAAACCATGACAGTAATCCCAGCACAGTAAACAACAGACGCAAAAAAAGAAACAAGTAGATGTAGAACGATATTTTCAAAAAAAGCGAAGGAAAAATGTCCAGTGAACCATATTTATAACTATATATTTTCAGTTTATTTCTCACTTTTTTTGTATTTCTCATTTTTTGTTTGGTTTTTTGGCACATTTTCAGGTAATTAACTTAAAAACTAAACCCAATTTGCCCAAGTTTCAACAAGTTAAACAAATAATGTGACTGTTTTTCCGTCTTTGCTGAGCAAGTTTTGTGTGAAAGGATTTAAGAGCCCGTCCCAAACATAAGCCTATTAAGTTCAATGATTTCAGCAAATAATAGCCCGGGCTATTAATTGAATAATTACCAGTTGGTGACCTCCCTGGAGACACCAGAGGGTTGCAGGAGGAAAAGGATTGGGGAGAGGAACGGCACATGCTGCCGGTCCGCAGATCCTCCTCCAGCACCTCGACGATGATCGCCAGCTCCTCCAGGCTTTTTGTGGCGCGTTTTTTCTGAAAGCCAAAGGCAGCCCAAATATAGAGTTATTTGAACAGCAAAGTGACATGATTTACAGCTTTCTGTGGAAGCTGCTTTTTTTCATAGAGCCCGAGGAACCTTCTGGGAGGACCTGGGATCTGGCTCACCTTTGCACTTTGGCGTCCCGCGCGAGTTTTGACTCGTGTTTGAACTCCTGTGGAAGAAAATGTCAAGTTTAAGGACTTTACAGCAAGTTTTCCTTTAAAATAAATGGAAAGAGAGTTAAGTTGGTCTACTGCCGCCTGGTTTCTTGTAGCATTTTGTTCGTTTTTCTCGGTTAATGAGCCACACAACCTCTAGAATATGTAGAATATACACATCCGTTCAAAAATTTGGTATCATCTGTTTCTTCATTCCTTCAATAATGGCTCTTTGAACAGAGATAAGGTGTAGTTCAGTAGAAACTTTTTTTTTTTTTTACAGATCTTGTTGAATTTCACACAACGAAAATAATGTTTAAGGCTAAAAATAACCAAATTCCAGAAAATATTCAAAAAATTGTTCAGTGTTTGGGAGGGTGGTCACAATTCAAGGGGCAAATTTAATTTCATCGTTTTCGTTTCACCAGATATGTTTATCGATCTATGGTTTCTGTTTATTTATTTGGTTATTTAATATTTATTTTCCTCTTTTTTTCTGTAAATAATAATTTAAAATCATAGATTTTTAATATTGACGATGTGGGTGTATTTATATATCTAATTATTTTTATTATAGGTTTAAATGAATAAGGAAGCTAGTTAATTATAATTCAATGACTTTGGAGAAATTATGGTGTTCATTAAGTTTTTTGTTCTTCTCACTCCTTTTCAAATATGTAAACCAAGTCATTACGCATTTGACCATTTCTTTTTCTTTTTCTTTGTCATTGTAATTATTCCTGTTTTATTTTGGTGTGTCTGTTTTGTATAGTAATTTCTCTATTCCCTTTTTTTTTACATGTTTGCAATTAATCAAATAAAATTTTTAAAAGATCCAAGATGAAACTGTTCACATCAAGGTCTGTGGATTATCTTGAGTCATGATTTCTAGAAAAAGACATTGCTGTTGAAGTTTTCAGATGTATTTTTATTTTTATTATTTTCTTTTGGCGCACCACAAGCCGAGTGCCATCTAGTGCCATTACACTGGAGACACTCTATGACTGATATCTCCAAAATTCAGCAAGTCACTTCAAAATGATCGATAAACAGCTACAAAGGTAAGAGAAAAAGTATGTATTTTGGGATGAACTGTCTCTTTAAACAACACGTTTTGCTGCTAAGCTTCCCGTTTTTTGAGCCGATGATGCCTGATTTCTTCTGTTTAATGAAACTGTTGCTCAGAGGGATGTTTGTCTCTTTCTACCCTTTCAGTTGTCAGTCTGGTTGAACCACTGTGCAGCGTTTTTGTTCTCAATGTACAAAACAAACCCGTCACACAAAATAACATCTGTATTTAAAGAGGAATAGAGCGTCAGAGAGTCGTCCTCTCAGACTTTTAGGCGTAGCTCATTAAAGGAGGAACAAACGTCTACATGCTCACAGCTAAATAACGAAACTGTCACAGGTTTTACTGACCTTTGTCCGTTTTGTCGTGTGTCCCCTGCATTCACACATTTGTGTGACGTGAAAGAAAGAAAAGCAACACATGCATCAGTGTGAGTTGTCTTTTAAATGCTTCACATTTTTCAGACATGAACTATTAACCCTCTGAAACCTGGATTGACGTCAGTTTTCTTGTGCTGCGTTCAGGTGCCTTTTACAAGCTTTTTGACCCTTTGAGACCTGAGAAAACTGGGCTGATTTCTTTCAAAAACATGCAATTTGGTAAGAAATGTCCCAAATTTGACTGCCGAGCTGCGTTTCTGCTGCTGACTCTGCTGAGTTTGTCGTCTACTCGTCTACTCTAGTCTAATCGTCTACTTGTCAGTTTACACTCTCCGCTCCGCAGAACACCTTTATGTGCATGTGCGTGGTGTTCTTGGGGAAATTTGGTGTGTCATTACAAAATTACAGCGCCAACTACAGGACTACCATGCATACTGCAGCGTTTTTGGTTGTTTATGTGGATCTGTGTACACGAGGATCGCTCTCACGATGCTATCAGATGAACGCAGATTTTTAAAGACACGCAAAGAAAGACTTTTCTGTTTTTAGTAGGGCCGTAAATGCGGTCGTAGTGTTAAAGGGGGAAAGAGAGGGGATGACATACAGCAAAGGGCCACGGAAATTACACAGCCTTTGTACACGGAGCGCCGATGCTACCAGGTGAGCTCCACAGCGCTACAAGAATTCCCATCTGAACGAATATCTTTGCCAAAGTAAACGTATTTTTGTTGCTGATTTAAGTCCACTTAGGCAAAACAAACTTAAAAAAATACCTGCATATCTTGAGGTTCCCAGCCTCGAGCTGTGCGGATTTTTCTGAGCAGATCCCTCACTGGCATTTTGACACGCACTCCAAGGTAGACCTTGTCATCATCGTAAATGGGACGTCTTCCACCTGGTGAACAAATGATACATGATGAAGTTTTTCGGCAGGATCAGACAACACAGCACTGACACACCAACACAGAATCAGCTCTCCTTTGATTTAAAACACAACTTTAGAGGGAGGCAAACTTGTTTCCACTGCCTCGTGTTTGTTGGGGGTCAGAATGGGACTATATAGCATAAGATGACAGAAACGGTTAAAAAAACTTCAGCAATATTTCTAATATAATTAATATAAATGTTGATAAAACATAGTTGCGAGATGACTGCGTTTCCATTGAGTGATGTTACATTCCAGTTACCATGGCGATGGATGTTCAAAACATTAGCAGCTTTATTTCTATTGCAGCCTCCAAACTAGCCATAATTATTTCCAGCTGAAGGCGACGCAGGAGTGTTACGGAGCAATAATGGAAAGTCGAGCCTCTTATTCGTGGGAGCGGCCACATATGAGGGATTTCCGTTTGCTGACAGTCCGAGATATCACAGAGGAATTGTGGATTCAAAACTGCCGGATGACAACTTTTGAAGAGTTATACGAGGCAATAACACGTCTTGTAGCGCCTTATGCATCATGAGGGAGCCAGTTCCTACTGACAAGCACATAGCCGTAACATCATGTGACCTATAACAGCGTAAAAAGTGCTTCCATTATAGTTTTTTGAAATAAGGATTTCTTTGAATCGCCTCGACACTACTTTTTTTCTATGACTTTATTTGAGCTTGAACATCATAGCCTGCTCGAGCCAACAGCTTTTTTCAGGTTTGGAGGAAAGTAACTAAGAAAGCCTCTATCAAGTTAAGTTAGGGGAGACCGGGGATAGTTGTAACGCTTTTAATTTTTCCAACCAGGAACAAGCTATGAATCACGGGATTCACTCTGCACATGCTTTGTTTAGTCCTGATTCTGCATGTGCTTAATTAGCACCCAATGCCAGACACAGCCAAGTTCATATGGAAAAAATATTAATGTTAATGTGAGATAGTTCTTAGCTACAAGAGTCTGGGAAAGTTGTAACAACATGTGGAAACCGTGTAAAAATCTACCCCAGGCAAAATTCTTAACACACATGGACAACCAAATGAGCAAACACACACACAAGCCTGCAAAGACAAGTGCAAACATAAATAAACAAACAGAGACACACACGAAAACCCCTTCCACACACTCCGATCATGTTAAAAAGTCACTTACGTGTTGAACGAAAAGCCTTCAGTGTCGTGCGTTTCTGTTCTAATCCTTAATGTCACATTTCACCCCAGGCTATTTTACAACTGACCCGAAGTATGGGGGGAATTTTAACACTTCACTCCTCATGTTTGACACCAAACCATGAATTTTCTGTTTGTGTTACGGGGATAACAGCTACACCATTAAACAGCCGTCACATGTAACTCGTGTGTATCACAGTTTGGACCCACTGGCTCAACTCTTGAAACCTGGCTATATAGAAAATTAGGAATAAAATACTGAAAATGTGTTAACATTAACTTGACGGAGCATCAGCTGATAATTTGAACATGCTCAGTTGGCAGTTCATTAATTAAATAAATCTGTCTGTAACCACAGTCCTGCAATAAATCCTACCTTTATGAAGGCTGTAATGTTCAGTTTGTGTTTTAACTTGTTAAGGTTGTTGGTTTAACGTTTTGTAGCATTTCGGCTGCTGTTGAACTGTATGGACAGCGTTATAACCCACTGAGGGAGATTTCTATGATTTGGTCCAACTTGCATATATTAAATGAGAGTATAGTGACATTAATATGACTGTGTGCTATGAACAGGCTATCTAGAATTTTAGCATTTAAAAATCTGACATATTATGAATAAACAATGCTACAGAGCAGTCGTTTTCTTCTTTGTTTTTTAATAAATGCCTGTCTAAATTAGAAGCCTGGTCTGGTTGCCATGCAGTTAAATTTTACATAAGTTCTTTCTATGTTTAAACCGGGTTGTCGGCTAGTTAGCTGCTTAAAAGACTATATTTTTAAAGGTCAAAGTCAACATGTCAGACATACAGGAATTAAAAATACATTTCTCTCCATACCCACGGTGCAAAGAAAAAGTACAATTAGAACATAAAGAATAAAAAGTATGCATATAAGTATATATATATGTATATGTACATAATGTACATGAAACCCTTGGCATAAGAAAGAAATGTGCATAAATAAAGTATGTGCCAAGAACAGTACTAAAGATGTACCAGAGTAAAAAAATTAGACATAAAAAGCTGAATTATTTCAGAGATTTTTTCTGAAGCATTCTGATGGCGTTTGCCGCTTTTTTTAGATTTTTTTTTTTTTTTTTTAATCTAAAATTTATTTTACTTTCTTGTATCTTTTTAAGGGTATTTTTTCAGGTAATTTTCTTGTACTTTTCACAGGTTTCTCCCTAAATTCTGGGTGATTTCTTCTTTTGTGTCTCAGTACCTTCTTACCATCTTTTTGAATACAACAAATCTAATTTGCCCAAATTTCAAAGGGTTACCAATAAATAATTTGATTGTATTTCCCATCGTTGCTGAGCAACAGTTTTGTGTGAAAGGAGGTACAAGCCCGTCCCATATTAGTCGCCTGTCCCAAATACAAGCCTGTTGAGTTCAATGATTTGAGCAGTTATTAACTGAAGTTTAGCGGTAATTAGTTTAATGAGCTATGATGTTTGTTAGAAAAGTAACATCGGAAGTTTATGATCCGTTTAGGCAAAGTCTGCTGCGTCTAAACAACCCGTTAAAACCCGCTAACACTGCCACCAAACGGGTAAAGTCGTTAACAAAGTTGTCCTACCTTTCCGCCTACCGCCCGCACCCTGGGCAGTCACGCCGGGGACAGGTGTGTGTGACTCGGTCAAGCCCGCCGCGGTGTCCCGGGGCAGCGGAGAGAGCCCAGCTCCCGTGTCCGCTGTTTCATCACCTTGTCTGGGCTCCTTTCGTTTGCACCGTCCTCCCATCTTAGACAACTCCTGAACAAGAAAATGTTAAAGTGAAAAACACGAGTTTAACCTCATAATGTTAAAAAAATAATAAAATATGTTGGCCCAATACCTGTGGCTGAGGTGTAGATCAATCCGCGAGTCTGCACACCTGTTAGTCCAGGTCTGAGCTCACTGCGTCATGTAGTTGGACCAAACATGAGGGTGGACACGCCTACAACTCGGGCGAAATGTGCGCTGGTCGACGCCCAAAATACAGTGTCAGAAAATGTTTACAGGCTGTCATAAAGTGCATTGAGTATCCGGATTACACTCAAAGTAACTTTTCAATCAAAGCCACAACTATAACAAGCACCGAGGAGAGCAGTAGTGCTGTGTAACACCCGCCAGTGCAAGTACACTAAAAACAAATCTGCAGCTTTCAGTGTAATAATCCCCCAAATCTAATACATTTCCCACACTGTAAAATTTAAGTTGATATTACAAAAAAACAGGCAACTGACTTGAAAAAAGGTAATTAAATATATTTTTATGTTATGTTTACTTTATATGTTATTTGGAAAAGTTTCCATAAATTTTTGTTGTCTTTATCTCATTTTGTGAAGTCTATGGAAGAGAATTAGGGCCAAGCAGGAGAATTTTTTGCTCTCGAAATGTCGATAAAAAAGTGGAAACGTTAAGAATAATTTTGAAATACAATGTTGAGAAAAATTCAAAAGGTTGATAATAATGTTGAAAAAAGTTGAAAAGTTGAAATAAAATTTTGAGAATAAAGTTGAAATAAAATTTAGGGAATAAAATTGAACAAAAATAAAAGAAATAAAACATAGTGTGTCAGTGCTGTGTTGTCTGATCCTGCCATAACAAAAAAAAGCACCGTGCCCTTTTATATATAACTTATATATCCCTACCCCTTTCTCACTTTTTTTAACACATATATATTTTGTCAGCAAATTCCCAAATGTATTTACAACTGGTGTACACACACACGCACAGCCATCCCCAGTTTACCTACCACCAAATTAAATTAGAAATGACTCTCCCAGCTTTTTAACAATCCAAATATTTACAATACAATTATCCCCCAGTATTACAAAATAAAGTATAAAATATAAACACAACTAACACAACCTTTCCTTATCCATATACCTGCGGAAATATCGTTTTTTTAAAATGCATTTATATTTGTGCTTTGTTTCCACAAGTCCACCCTGCACACTGAAATACACAGACTCTTAGTTAGTACTTAGTTGTACAAACACATTGTTATTTAAAATGAAACTCACCTCTTAAATTATAACTCCCGTCCCTGTCAGAAACATTTTTTGAATGTTGCCTGGAAGTGAGTTATGTCTTGCTCTAAACATGATAATTACAGTTTTTAAGAGGAGACTTACAAACACGTGACTTTCTCTACAAAATGCCTTGCATAGATGAACTGGTGAAACTGTTCTTCAAAATCAGCTTTAACATCAAAGAAATTCTTTCTTTTTTAGCTCATAAACAAAATGTAGTTATCAGTATTAGGACTTTGAAGAAACCCAAAAACTGTCTGTTTAGAAGAAAACAGCATACAAGCTTGGAAGAGATGGATGCATTTGTGCAAGCTGAAATAGCGGGTAATGGACAAATGCAAAGGTGTGGATGGATGCACCTGCGTGCAGTTCAGAGGTGATATGTTGTATATAAGACAATTCATCAAGTTGTTTGATCCTGAAGGTGTGGAGTTCAGGTGGGCGCGGCGTCCGAGAAGCAGGTATGACCACAGCAAAGGACTCATCGCGCTGTGGACTCCTCTGATAAACTGAAGCTGTACGCCATCAGTGGTTGTGTTTGTGGTTTTAGTCGGTATGGGAACTTGGGAAGTCACTAAAAAGTGAAATTAATTGGTTCTTTCTAAGTGATGCAGCGTCAACAAACCAAGTTAGTCTGACTTTAACAGTTGTGTTTACTCAGAAGTATTTAGGAAACTGACTGCGTTTGATAAATAAAGACAGAGAATGATTAGTTTGCAGGATTATTGTCATTTTAACCAAACGCAGACTTATTTGGATCATGTTTGAGCGCTGTTGGATGGAGACAGAAGATATTTTGTGGCGGTGTGTCATTGCTTCTCGCTGGTATAAGGGCTAAAATTAGCGTGTTCTCACGGGTGTTGTCTTTCCATGGATGCCGGTTGGAGCCGAAGTTGACAAATGCCAGTGACTATTGCAGAGTGATTTGATACAGGTGAGAATGCTGATTATAACCTTTATCCCTGTACATTACAGAGCCAGACGTTAGCGGGTGTAAGCAGGTTTTTCGTGCAGTGATAAAGGGGCTTTAAGGGCATACTGAAAATCCAAGCTGCATGCACCCTGACATCTGAGAAATGGGTGAAGTAAGGGGGAACAGAAGCTCGGACTGACAAACAGCTCCTGACAAACATGACACAGGCAGTCCTCCGATGAGGCATATCTGCGCCAGAACCGGTTCTCAAACTGCCAAAATCACAACACTGATAGATGGGTGGGGTGCCAAAGCTTAACAAAAAAACAAACACAAAAAAGTTTTACAAGTGCAGATCCTTTACATTTCATCTTTTAAATCAGCAGGAGGTGAGTTGTGGCGTAACTTTTACTGGCATTATCAGTGTGTTTGTAACTGATCAGAGAAGCCAGTTATATCCTGTAACAACATTTCCGGCAGCTGATGTTACAAACATCCGACCGTTATTTCACAGTGTCACTAAAGTACTCCAACAGTATATTACCGGTAAATTTATTACAGTATTCTACAGTAGAATGTGAGGTTTAAAGTGTAATATTTGGTTCAAAAAGCGTAAATATTTGCTGTATTTGGGGAAACCTGTACATTACTGTTAGAATTTGGCCGAATTTTTACTGCAATTTTCACTGTGATAAATTTTCCAGTAATATCGCAATAAACTACTGGCAGCGCACACACACACACACACACACACACATACATATTTATAATAATTATTATTGCAATTATTATTTAACTATATGTATGCATGTATGTATGTATGTATGTTTTTTCATCTTTTTTGATTTTTTAAAATCTATGTCTTTCTATTTCTTTTTTTCTTTTTTATCATTTTTTGTGTGCTAGATTTTAGGTTATTTTCTTGAAACTGTTGTTGAAATTGTTAGAACTTCATAATAAAAGACAAGGGAAAATAATTTATTAAAAACTATATTTATAATAACCATGAACTATTTTATCTTTGTATTCATTTATATTTTTCACCTTTTTTTAAAAAAAAAAATTACATCTTTTTTTACACACATATATTTTATTTTTGGCTAAATTTCAGGTTATTTTCTTGTAACTCACCACTTTTTTTCATCTTTCTGAAACATAGTTTGCTCAGGTTTCAGAGGGTTAATCAAAATATGTAGAATAATTCCTATAATTGAACGATAATTACAGAGGTTGTTCCTTTGGTTGATGGGCTGCGTTGACAAAAGCAGAAACACTTATCGTGACTAACATACTTTGCCTGCCGTAACTGACAGACTGCCAGAGAAAATTACTTATATTATGTATGACTTCATCTGCAGAAATGAGACCTCTCCATCAGACAGTAAAATTAGCGTGAGAGCGAAGTCTTCAGAGGCAGATGTGAATTGAAGCGGTGTTGCAACAGTTCATGGTGAAAGCTAATTATGTCACGAAATGTTACAGACTCTTGGAACTCTTTGTTCCAGGTTGGAAGAAGACACATCTTGTTTAAGAGACGTTCCTGATTAATCTGAGCGTGTGAGCGTGTGAGCGTGTTTGGGCAGCTGTTCGTCAGATGGTTCTTTTTAATTCTGGAGGAAATGATCATGAGTGAAAGAAACACTGAGATCGATTACGTAAAAATCTATTATAAGTCCCGCATTTATAAAACCACAGTAGCATTAAGATCAAAATGCAATAAAGTATCAAAAGAAAAAGAACTTATCCCACAAAAAAGTGGCAGTCTGGACAAATACTTCTGTCTCCGAATGTCTACTCTCATTCTCCACCAGTGTCCACTCTGCTATCCTTCTTGGCCGGTGTCTCCGCAGGTGTGTCTGAATGTCCGCTCCACCATCATTTTCCACGCCAGTGTCTCTGCCAGTGATGCCGCCGCTCTTATTTTCGGCACTGGTATCTCTGCCAGTGTCTCCGCCGGTGTCCACTCTGTTCTAATACTCCGCCAGTGATTTCGCCGGTGTTCACTCCGCTCTTATTTTCCACCGCTGTCTCCAAATGTCCGCTCCACTCTCATTCTCCGTGCCAGTGTCTGCGCTGGTGTCCACTCCGCTCTTAATCTTGGCCGGTGTCTCCGAATGTCCGCTCCGCTCTCTTTCTTGGCCAGTGTCTCCAAATGTCCGCTCCGCTCTCATTCTCCGTCAGTATTTACCGGTGTCTACTGGTGTCTCCGCCGGTGTCTCCGAATGTCCGCTCCACTCTCATTTTCCGCGCCAGTGCCTGTGCTGGTGTCCGCTCCGCTCTCATTCTCCACCGGTGTCTCCGCCAATGTCTCCGCCAATGTCTCCGAATGTCCGCTCCACTCTCATTTTCCGCGCCAGTGCCTGTGCTGGTGTCCGCTCCGCTCTCATTCTCCACCGGTGTCTCCACCAATGTCTCCGCCAATGTCTCCGAATGTCCGCTCCGCTCTCATTTTCCGCGCCAGTGCCTGTGCCTGTGCTGGTGTCCGCTCCTCTTTCATTCTCCACCGGTGTCTCCGCCAGTGCCTCCGAATGTCCGCTCTGCTCTCATTCTCTGGTGTCGATGTCATAGGGTAACTCTGTATATGTGTGTGTGTGTGTGTGTGTGTGTGTGTGTGTGTGTGTGTGAAGGGGGGCGTGTGGTGAAAGCTGGCCTGGTGAAAGCGCTGTCTCGGGGTATTCCCTACACTTTTGCGGAGTCGATGCAGGCGCGGAGCACCGCGCTCTCCCATGCTTTGATACTGTCATTTATTAGCGTGCTCGCTGCTTACAGTAACCGCTGCACACCGGCGTGAGCGACCACCGTCTCCCCCCTCCCTCCTTCTGCTCCTTGTGTGTGTGACGGGGACACGATAAGAAGACACGATAAGAGGACACAATGAGAGGACATGCTGGACGCGGTTTGAGTTCAGGTGTAGTGAGTTTCCAGCTCGGTTATGCTGAAAGAATAAACTGATATCTGATGTTTGATTCCTTCCAACAACAAGCAGAACAACACGTAAATCTGCAGAGATCACAACAGAGCCGTTACTTCGGGACTGTTCAGTAGCTGTGCTGCTTCCTCTCTATAGTTCAGCTATAACTCAAAAACAATATTATTTTCAGCGTTATTTTTGTGCAATTCAAGTTGACATAAGATAAGAGGCGAAAGAAAAAATAAAAACTGAATTGAAATTGATTTTGCTCTTGAAAATGACTCTTTTACATCATGTAACCTGGAAAAGGTTTTCTGTTGAAGTTTTGTAAAATACGTTTTTTTAAAATCATCTGAAATACCACCTCATGCAGGCTTATGTTTTGTTTTGAACTGACGCGTTTCCATTAGGCATATTTTATATTTGCAATTTCAATTTGCTCAGTTTGAGTTAATGGAAACCTGCATACTGATACTATCTTTCTCCATTTTGGTCTTAATCTTCATATGAAGCACACTGAGGTATCCCCTGGATATGAAATGAAGCATGCTATATAAATAAAGCTTTTCTTTGCCTTGCAGCTCTGCCTGCAGCATTTTAGACTTTGCCACGAAGAGCGCTGTCAAACATATCAAGCCTGCACTAAATCCAATGAGAGCTGAGCTGCAGACAAACAGGATGATGGAAGTCCTAGCTCCTAATGTTAAAAAACTGGGATTAAGGATCCTCCGGCTGTCAAAAATCAGTTAGAAAGTCTCAGTTTTATCATTCCACATTGATATTTCTTGTTGGACTGGTTGTAGTATAGTGTGTACAGACTGATCATGGATCCCTCACTATGTATGATGTCTCCACTGGCTGCTACAACCAAACTCTCAGCCTCTCTTGCATCATCTTCTTATCCAGCTCCAGTTTGAGGGATGGATGGTGTTTTTGGAGCAGTTTGTAGCCGGTCCTATAGCGCCATCTAGTGTCGCAGGGTCCTTTTACAAGCTGTGTGTATATAATATGTATTTGATAGCATTTACCACTAGGTGGCAGCAGTGTATAACAACAAAGAAGAGCGCTTTCCAGCTGGGACCAGCCCCTCTGAGGGTCTGTTCTTTAATTTTTTGGGGGGCACATTGTTGGAGCTTCTGCAAGTTATATTGATTCTCTTTTATATATTTTTTATTCTGAAACACTTCTGCATGCTGTCTGTTTTCCCACTGATAGAATCAGGTGTATTAATAAATGCAGGGATGGATGAAGTACCTGAAAGCCACACAAAAGTACAGATATCTTTACCAAAAAATGACTTTGGTAAAAGGAAAAGTCACCTATTGGATTACAGTAGCTGATATCTACTGTATTTAAGTATAAAAAGGTAATACTATGATATTAAATGTATTTAAGCATGTATTTAGGCATTTAAAGTTAAAGTGCAAGTAAATGCTAATAATAAAAAAGCAAGCTGTCAGAGTTTTGAGAATTATAAAGTTAATGAGATGTCAGGGAAAACAAGTGGGTTTAAATAGATTTGAAAACCCTCCCTTGATTATATCACAGCACCGAGATGACCATCATGATAACGCACAACTTTTACTCTCAGTTTTAATAATGCAATTAATTTTAATTAATTAATTAAGTAATTTTATCACAGGATGACCACAGATGCCCACTTAGCAGAGTACACAGTGTTTTTTCCTTTTTTCTCTTTGTGTTTTCCTCCCTTTTTACTCTTTCCCTCTCTCTGCTAGTCTGTGGGAGCAATGAGGGGAGGTGGATAATGTTCCTCTTTTTTTCATCTGCCACAATTTAAAAAAAGAAGTTTTTTTTCTTTATAACATACACCACCTAACAAATGGAGTGTGCATTACATTTTTGCTTGGGGGGTTATGTACTGGAGTAAAAGTATACATTTTATTTCAGAGATGTAGTGGAGTAAAAGTGAAAGTTGACAGGAATATAAAAACTCAAGTCAAGTACAGTCACCGACCCCCCTCCCCAAAAAACCTCAAGTATTGTAGCAAAGTATTATTACTTTGTTACATTCATTGATGAAATAGTGGGATTGCCTCTGCAGACATCCCCGCCACGCAATAAAAACACAAGTTATAACTGAAACTAGTCAAACAGATGTCATTACATGCCTTGATGGTAGAAAGGAACATTGTGTGCACCATTGTGCACTCAAATAATATGAACTACGGGACACACAGTGTGTGTGTGTGTGTGTGGTGTATTAAGTAAGGGTTTACTTTGTTTCCTACTGTAGAAACTGTACATGCCCTCACTTGTGCAGAGGTGCAGGCAGTGTTCTTTAAATGAGTTTCTGTGTAGCTTCTGAATACTTTCGCTGCAGCTCACGGCGATGCTTTTGAGTCACATGTGGTTGTAAAGCGCCGTCCTGCTTTGTGACTGAGGAGAACCCACACAGCGCTGCACAGTCATTCCTCATGGAATCAGGATGACTATTATCAATAACAAAAACACCATTTTCTCGTTCTTTAGGTGTGAGATAATACTTGTCAAAGCTGCTGCACAGTTTCTCATCTTTAAAACCTGGAAACATTCTCTAAAAATACAGCGCCACACGCATAAAAGAACGGCTCAAAGTTGGAGCAGATGTGGATGAAAGTTTTGTGCAAAAACAGACACGACCAGCTCCTTGTTTTTGCTGCTACATCAGTAATAATGCTAGATTACGTCAAACACAGCTTTTTGGATGCACATCACTCAAATCAATACAACAGCATGCCCAAACTCCTCACACCCAAAAACTATGAGTCACTCTCACAAAAGAAGCTGGATTTGTGTTGAGCATGACTAGTAAAAACCAGACTGATACATTTTTTGATCCATTACTGTTTTATTTCTGCTTTGCCTCCTCACCCGACCTGACCTGCAAATCATCTACTTATATTGTTGTGAGCCCTCAAGTGTCATAACCCCCCCAACGCCCCATTCAGTTTTCTTGTGTAATTATAGGACATAAGATGGAAGGACAAGTCCGTGCAGTGTCACGACAGCCAGTCTGTCCGCCCTGTGCATGAGGCTGCTGACTTGGCCGGGGCAGTTCTGAGGAAGCTGATGTTTAACTAAGATAAACCGTAAAAGCACCTGGCACAGTTACCAATAGCACTGCTTAGGAACCGAAAAGGGAAGTTCCATAACTTCCCGATATGCCAAACTATGGGATGTCTCGATGTCTCCAAGAGATCATCAAATGGGAGAAATATGTATGTTATTCATGCATTAAATGTCACATTATTGTCTGTGTGGTTTATGTGTGATTGTTATTATTTTAGGTGATGTGCTTTTACAAACAGTGTTTGCAATATTGTGTCACTGTGCAGGACGGAGCGATCCTGCTGCTGCACCTCCTCACTCAGCACGTTGACATGATGTCAGAAAAAGTCCAGTTATTGTGTTAGTCAAACTGGACTTCTAAAATACGTGTAAACATGTTAGTCCGACTGAAATCGCTCTTAATCGAATTTCTTGAAATCTGACAAACACACTCAGATAATGTGATTAAAAGTCGAGCTATTCCGTCATGTACTTATTTATTTATTTAACCTTTATTTATACAGATAATCTCATTAAGACACTGTGTCTCATTCTCAAGAGACACAGACAGCATACAAAAAAAAACCCAACAATTAGTTACAGACAGGAAGATATATGAGTGCAGTACATACGACATTTAAGTGCCGAGTGGAGGCAGATGCACTTGCACTTTGCACTTTTTAATGAACTGATTTTAACACCAATCATTAAAATAAAACGCTGATACAGATAATCAGCAAAATGCCAAATATTGGCTCCAATAATCAGCCAAGACATTTTGTGCCATTTGCCAAGAGATCAAGCCAATTTGCACAGGTTTAAAAGGGTTAAAATATGTTAAATATGGGACTTAAAATAAATATTTTCATCGATTGAGATGCCTAGGTATTTTCAGGATGCCACAAACTCGATAGGCGTGCCTTGTGTGGATGTAACCTGTTTGAGATGGGACGAGTGCAACTGAATAGGGTAAAATGCAGACTGCAAAAGCTCAAAGACTAGAGCAACAGTGCACGACAACAAACAATCGGATCGAAATATAAAGATGCACCTCAGTTGGACTTTAACTGGACTAGGTGATCTGCACGCAGTCAGATTTTAATATCTTTCCAGGAGGTCAGTCCCCTGTATGTGAGGTAAATATTAACCTGAACGACTGCTGGGACTTCCCACATGTACTTCATATTGTTCTTTGAGCTGATCTTGACACCGCAGTGCCACAAACACTGACTGTTTTCCATCTTTACTTGTGAACTTCTGAACTGAGACCAAGCCTGTGACGACAGAATACCAACACCAGCTTTTGGATATTCTTTCGTCCCCTCTCACCGTTTGACCCTTTATTCACCGGGAGCAGCTGTGCAAGCTCTTTGCAGCTTTTTCTTCTTTGAGTATTTGTTTCAGGCCTTCTGACTGAAACCCGGATCCTCATGCACAGGTGAAGGGCCAGCCAGCACTGTCCACCCACTTTACAGAGCAAAACACATCATACATGTGTGTGTAGTGTGTGTGTGCAGAGAGAGAGAGAGTGCAAGTGAAAGGTGAAAGTGAAGCCGCAGCCCCCAGAGCAGGTTTATTTGCTCTGCAGGTCGAGGCGTGTTTCAGGCCCTTTAAGGCTTAGCATGTACACACAGGTCAAAATCAAGCTGCGCTGGAGCATGGCATACTTACACACACACACACACACACACACACACACACACACACACACACACACACACACACACACACACACACACACACACACACACACACAGAGAGAGAGAGAGAGAGAGAGAAACCACTCCTTTCCCCCGCAGCGCTTCACTTTCAGCCTCTTTTCACCCCCTCTGGCCGAGTGTCTGCTATTACTGCCACAATCCAGCATCACATTCCTTCATCTGACCTTGCTGCTGGGACAGGGCTTTAGAGAGAAATTTGCATGGAAATGCCATCACACACAAACACACACAAACACACACGATGCCCAGCATGGCCTGTCAGGCCTGTGGGAGGTCAGACAGTAAGGTCAGTTTAGGTTAAAGCAGCTCAAAAAGGAATAAATACTGCAGCCATGAGACCAAGTCCTCACAAATTCTCAATAAAACACATGCACAGTGTGTAGAAAATATTGGGGTAAAAGCACAGAGCCTTAAGGTTTAGACTATTGGTTCCCAAACTTCCCAAATCTCTTTAAAGCTTTTTTATTATTTTTTATTTTTTATGACAGCCCCCATTTCTCAAAACAGCTTCAGTATTTCAGTATTTTGCATTTCTCCCCCAGACATGTTTTTAAACATATAAAAATCTAAATTTATACTCAATATTTTTAATTTATTTTTGTTTAATCATGCTTTTCACACCTAAAAAAGTAAAGAAATTTTGGATCCGGCCCCTGCCCCGCCAGCCCAGTCGCCACAAGAGAATGTTAGCATTGCGTCACATTTGTACGTTTCATTTGTATCATATCAACGTTTCTAAAGTGACGTAGTATATGAGCTGAGTTTGTCATCTGGAGACGGAGGGGATGGTGGACGTGGTGTCACAGAGGCATGCTGGATGCCAGGCTGGCGGCCACTGTTTAGGACCAAGAAACAACAAAAGCAGTTGCTTTTCAGTGAGTCATTGCAGCATTTCCAGTATCTTTTGAGTGACCTCTCGCCCCTCCCACTCAGCCTGATGCTCCTTATATTACATTGTTACCGGTGCGTTATTTAAATCTGACGGAGTATCATGCAGACGTGACAGGTTCTGTCCGGCTGCGTTTTCACCTGACGCTGCTCATGCTGTTACGGCAGGGTCGAATAACAACGCTACAAACACCTCTGTGTGGCTGCGTTCTCAGCTGATCATCATGTGGACACGAAAGGTGACTGGAAAGGTAATATTTGATGACTTTGGAATGAGAATGGGCTGTAAATAAATAGCATGTAAACTAAGAGGTAACATTTGTTTTTTATGAAAAAAAAGCATATGATTTCTTTAAATTATTCTGGTTTTTTTTTTATTTTAAATGTTTGCTTTTTTGAGCTGCTAACTGCTCCACCGTGTTCACCAGCTAGTCTCTGACTGTGTCTGTGTGCTGTTGGCTGCACCAAGGTTAATTAACCCTGTGAAACTGGAACAAACTAGCCTGATACAAGAATATCCAAATAAAGCAATAGACAAGAAATTACCCGCAAATTAGCAAAACATTGGTACAATTTACATGAAAATCTCCTTAAAATGAGAAAATTAGTAAAAAAAACAACAACAACAACAACAACAACAACAAAATGACCTGAAAAAGAATGTATATATATATGACATAATTTCTAATATTTAATAAATAAAACGGTAAAGTTAAAAAAAAAAAAATTCTCCTTAGAACTGAGGGAACTGTAGAGTTGGTGATAATACTCTTAGAGGTTATCACTATGGTTAACCCCTTACACTACCAAACTAACCCTGACACTAACCTTACACTTTCTCTGCACTTTCCACTGTCGATATAAAAACATGCCGTTGTGCAGCTTTACTGGTATTCACCCTCATTACGTTTGCTTGTAGCTATATTATTATAGGGGTTATTATCATTATTCCTGTCTTGAATGCAGCGCTTTAGTTTCCACCTTGACAGGAATTAGAGCCTAAAGAAAACACTGAGAGCTTGTACGTTTTGGGGACTTGCCAAAGGTTAACCTGTTGGCAAGATCTGAACGATGAAACAAATCGCTTCAAGGAAAATTCCACCTTCGATCATTTACATGTTAAGATATCATCCGTCTGAGCTTTCCAGGACTTGCTTTCCAAATAATTAACAATGTTTGTCAGCTGCATCACCTTCTTCTCTTTATGAATCATTTAGTCATTTCTCCCCCTCCCAGCACTGACTCATAACTGATCAATGATTGGTTTGTACCTGAATGAACTCACTGTTCAAGACTTTTCCTTCAAACTAATGGCACGACAGCAGGTTCGCCCTTGGGGATCTCTGCAGGAATGTGTGTGTCCTACTGTATGTCCTCTGTAAAGAGGCCTCAGGCACATGCTCTTCCATGTATACAGAAACATGCTATCTGACTTGACATGTTTGCTAAAGTGTTAAAGTCTGCTTTTTGGGGTTTTTTTTAAACCCCTTTAACATCCTGCTCAATCGTTTCGTAGAGTACATTATGAGTCACTGTATCTTAATGAAAAATGTGTTGAATTTAACCTGATAAAGCTATCTCTGCCATTTGGTTTAGGTGTGTTATACTAAAAAAAAGCCACTAGATGTCGCTGTGTCTTTAAATAATCTGCCTTTTCAGTTTGCCTCCGACAGAAAGCTAGAGTCCAGATGTAAGATGTAACAAAATAAACTTAAATAAATTAATAATTCCGTTAATTTAACTGAAATCATGAGCACCAAGGAAAACTGTACTTTACCTGCATAGTAAACAAGCAAAAAAGAGATTAGTAGCTGTAGAAGACTTTTTTTTAAATAAGCTGGGAAAAATGTCTACTGAACTATATTTGAAGTCAACATATATTTAAAATAATTTCACATAATAATTACAATTTTAAAGATTTTTTTCAGGTCATTTCTTGCCTTTTTTTTATTTCACTTTCTGATAGATTTCTTTTTTCTTGTACTTGGGCCATGTCTTCTTATATTACTCTTTACCTTCTACTCATGTTCTGAAAAATACATAAATAACAAAAAGATGATAAAAGGGTTAAATAAATAATTTGATTGTATTTTCCATCTTTGCTTAGAAACAGTTTGGCAAGTAAAAGCCTGTCCCAGATATAAGCCTGTCGGAGTCAATCATTTAAGCAAATAATCGCCCGAGCTATTAATTGAATTTTACAGGCGTAAAAAGGGTTACCACATAATTAGAAAATGGAAAATACATATGTGTTGATCCTGAACTCATACACCTGAGGGGCTCCACAGGTGAGTCACAGTACTTTGTAAAGTCAGGTAGTTAGGATTAACAGTGTGGAGGATCCTCGGTGTCTTGCGGGCACTTGCAGCTGACGAGAGGCACAGACAGGAATCCACCGTCTTTGTTTGGGTAAGAAGTAAAGCCACTGATGGAGATAGCAGCCCGAGTCCTTACAGCGCACCGAGAGCAGCGGCGATACTATCAGTGCTGAAACCCAGCCCACAGGCCAAACTGACAAATGAGGCTCACACACTGAGAAATAACTGCTGTTCATGGACAGATGGCTCCATCTCTCTCCCTCTGCTTTTACTCTTTTTCAAAATTCCCCTCCTTTTCTCTGTTTCACAAACTCTCTGAGACCTGCGCTCCGACTGACAAATCCAGACGCTTATTAGTACACAGTGTGTGTCTGAGTAAACACCTCACAATGAACAATCACAAGCTGTCCCCTCTTTGCATCAGCTATCTACACTACGCCACACTTTGCATCAGTCACTGCACACATTCAAAATCCATCCAGCAGCACAAAAGTCACACAGTGGAGTAATGGACATGTTGGAACTGCCATGAAACCCCTGTGAAGATGTAAGTTTGGGCTTTTTCTCTGCGTCTTACCTTGCTAAGCAACTTACTGTGATGCTCAGGATGGCACGTGGGTGGGGGGTGCAGTGTGAGGGATTCAGATTTCATTTGCAGTTTGAAACTTGGAGTGACATCACTTTTCTCAAGCTGCTTTTAGACACCATTCTCAGGTATTTCAACCTTTAAAAAGCCTAAAGTGATTGTTGAACGATGGCAAAAAGGATGTGAGAAATGCCAGGGAAAAACTATATTTATAATGATGATAACTTTATTGAAAAAAATTGTCACAGAACTTTTTTAAATTTTTCAGAATGTTTTTTTCTTTTTTCATAATTTCTTTTTATTTGACTAATTTCAAGATGATTTTCAGGTACTTTTTTATTTATTTACTTTACAAATTTCTTGCTATATTTTGGATCATTACTTCTTTCACTGCCTTTTGCTTTCTTTCCATGTTTTTAAAAATGTATTTAAGCCTTGATGATTTAAATGTGTAGTTGATACAAACAGAATTTTAAAAAGTCATCTCTCTCTCCCTCTTTAATGCTTAAGCTGTCCTATATCCCATAAAGGCAAAAAAGAAAAAGAAATCTTAAATAAGAGAGAGAGTATAAAGCAGGGAGTGCTGCTGGACGGAGCAGCGAGTGACACCGTAGCCCACATGTGAGAGTAATGTCTGTGGTGGAAACGCTACTCGGATCTCGGGTCTCGGTACGCGTTTGCAGGTGTTACACTGGGTTCACTTGTTTGCTCTCTTATCATCACTGACTGTGGATGCAGCTTAACAACAAAAGATAGGCAGACAGGCGACTAGTGTCACTTTTTTGTTATTGTCAAAATAGGTGTCATTTAATATCTTTTTAATTCCTACAAAACAAAAGGCATGAGAAAAACAAACAAACAAACAAGGAAATCATTAATTTCAGCAGTGAAACAAGCAGACGTGACAAAGTTTCTGCTTGTGGTTTTTGTGCGTTGCAGGTCAGTGAAGCTTGAAGTACATGCAGGTGCTTCCCTCCTGCAACACCAACCCAGGCCAGTTTCAGGCTCAGCGTGAGCTCCAGATTTTTGCAGCGCTTTACTTTGCTAATTTGATAATGGTGACGACATTTTTGCATTTTTGTCTTGATAAATGATGTAGAGTAAACCCAGGGAAACCTAACCCCCCCTTAGGAGAAAGAAGGAGCATCCATCTATATCTATCTATCTATCTATCTATCTATCTATCTATCTATCTATCTATCTATCTATATGGTTGAGCCCAACTTTAATTTATTACTGAGTACACGCAGTTTAGCTCTTAAATAAGAAATTATGTTCAACTGATGTGCTGTAGTAAAACCTTTCATCCTAACTTGGCTATCTGTCTCACAAACTTCTTTCAAGTCTCGAAAAAAAGGAAGTTAACTTCAGTAAATGACTGGAAACACAACAACTGCTTGCTTCATTAGAATCGGGCTGCGTCTACGTGCACACTGCAAGATCTTTCATTTGTTTGCAGCAGCCCAAAAAAGCTTTAAATACAGTGTATGTAAATTAGGCAAACACTGTTTCACAGAAACATGAGGAAGACTGATGGTGATGTGTCAAGTTGTTTTTACAGTGCAGTCAGAGAGTTACGATAAAAATCTGGTATAAAAGACAAGCTGAGGTAATTTTGTAATTAATCAACTTGTCTTGTCATTGAACTTAAAAATTCTAAAACAATGCACTTGTACATGTTTTTTTTAATTTGTTTTATTCGCCACGTATTTATCTCAGAAAACATTGACAAAGGATATATACTTTTGTTTATTCCCACATTAATTTTCATATTAGTAATATACTCTAATTACAGATAGGATTATGATTTTTAAACCAACTAGAATTATCTGCTTCATGTATAGATACTATTTTATCTTTTATCGTTTGATGTAACCGACCGTACCTTTTCCTTTTCATTTCTCGTTCCAGAACCAGTCAGGACACAAAGGACAGACTTAATAATAACAGGGTGTCCCATGTAAGATTTAAAGTGCTTTTTGTGCCATTGCTCTGTGTGCAGATTTATGTAACCACAGACATATTAAGACATTAACATAATTACCACAAACAAATGAGAGCTTTGGCAAGAAGCCTGCAGCTTGTCTATACTCTGCGTTTCACATTGCCAGATCTCATTTGGAGGGAAATGTGTCAGAGTTGGGTTTTTTTCTGACTAGACTTATTCACCATTTTCCAAGGAAGGAAATTATCATCTGCTGCAGAAAAGGGGGAGGGTAGGGGAGTTCACTGTGTTATCTCTGGTCTGGTTTTAATCAGGCACGCACGGGTCGGCTGATGTTTGAAAGTCACACATTAACTCAGCAACCATGATAGGGAACAGAAAGATGATGTTTTTGTTGGATTAACAAAGTTAAATTGTGGAAAGCAGATTGTAACCCCTGACCTCAGGGTGTAGTAAATGATGTCAGGGAGCCATATTATTGCAGTCAAAATTGTTTTATACTTATGGTTTTATGTGTGTTAACACTTGTTTTTAACGGTTTTCTCTTTCTAACTACCTCTTTTGTCTGCCGTGACCTATAGCAGAAAAACTATTTATTTCAGTGCACGGAAGATTTATCTAAATCCAATGACAATGAACTTTAAGTGCTTAAACAAAAAACTACCCTAAATGTGTTTTTATTATTATTATAAACTTTGATATTATCAAGTTTTTAACCCTTTGAGACCTGAGTACACTGACTTGATTTCTTTCAAAAACACATGGGAAGAAGAAGGCAATCTGCAACTGACCCAGAACTGAGCACAAAATTAATAAAAAGTACAAGGAAATTACCTGAAAATAAACAAATCCCACTCAAAACCCCAACAAACACACAAACAAAACAAAACAGAACAAACAAACATAAACAAAACAAAACAAACAAATTAGAAAATATATAATAATAATAATAAAAAAACAGGAAAATGACATGAAAAAAACTTAGAGTAATTTGAATTCTGTAAAAAATAATTATGAATATATAATTATGATAATTGGAAATTCAGTATCAATATAGTTCTCTGGAAAAATTTTCCAACTTAAAAAAAAAAGCTTCTTAATCTACTGATTTCTTGCACTTTTTAGGACATTTCTTACCAAGTTGCTCATTTCTTTTTTTCCTCCATGTTTTTAAAAGAAATCTAACTTAAGACTTAATTTGCTGAGGGATCTAAGGTGAAATACTTGTGAAAAGTATCTGAATACAGCACAAGAAAAGTGATCTTGATCCAGGTTTCAAAGGGTTAAACTACAAACTCTGTTTACTGTGAACTCCCTTTTCCTTATTTTATACTTTTATGTTCCCAGACTTTAAGCTTTTGTCATCTTGACACCGTTATTTAAATTCAGATTCTTATTAAATCCCATTAGCAGTCTTCTGAAAATGGTTTGGTCGTTGCTGGTGAGCTACAGTTTCACAGGCTACCTCTCTCTCTCACAGGGGCTACATGCATGCTAGTTGACTCCCCTGTCCATTTTTGATGAAGGCAACATTTTACAACTTTTTAAACTTGAAATCACACCTTCAAAATCATTCTGAGGAGGTGTATTAGGGAGAAAAGTGCCCTTTTCCATCCTATTCAGAGCCTTGAAACTCTGTAACTTTGTTGAGTGGGTCAGATCTCTAAGTACATAACGCTTTATAGACCTGGCCACTTAGGCTGTTTCACAGTCTGAAATAAAGATAAAAGCTAGAATTACTGCTTTTTGGTAGCATGCCTCTGTGCACCGGTCAAGTTGCACGTCAGTTAACATCCATGTCTGTAAAAACACGGATGCTTCACACACATCTTCCTGCTAAAAGCAAAGAAAATCTCTACAATCGACACAGTTTCAAGGTGACACCCACGATTAGTGTCACCAGTTCAGTATCTGACCAAATGTCTCTCCTTCTGTTCCTGAGTCATGACGATGAGTAATAGCCACAAAAGTCTTTTTGCAGAACATTATGATGTCACAAATGCACATGTAAAGCCGTTATTGAACAAGGCTACTGACTTCATCGCAAGTTTTCATTGATAACATTGGCAGGGACATACACTCTGTTGACAGACTGCTGTTTGCCAAAATGACATGAACAGTTTGCAATCCTGCAGGCACAGTTTGTATTAACGACAGTGGTGTGCTACTTCAAAACTGTAGTAGCGCCAAAACATGTAAAAAACAACAAGAAAACCTTGTTTTTACCATTGTTGGCCCAAAGGTTTCAACAAGAGAGGCAAAAACGTGCATGCAATTTTTAAGGGTATTTTGGCCATGGCCAAAAGTGAAACAAGGTCACTGGTTAAATAGCTGCATTAGATATGATTTCAACACAAGCTTTGATACTGTCTTTGGAATCAAACCATGAAACCATGGCATAAATCAACAACTGCCGTGGGCTCTTCCTGCTCTGGCAGCAGGATTTGCAGTTTACTAGCTGTGACTGTGTGGTGGGTATTCTTTGAGTCTGTGTGCGTGTGAGTCAAAATCCATTCCTGGAGACACCCATGGTAGCGGGAATTACCGCAGAAGTAGTTTTGACAGGTGTTAATGTACTCTGTTGACAGAATTAGCCAATTAAAATAGCATTCAAACCGTGTAATATGCTGTCACGAAACTCAAAAGGTGTGTAATTGCTGTCACACTGAAGGCCCAGTCCAAAGAAGTAGGGGGATAGGAGGTAGAAAAGGTGCCACTTGTCAGCCGAATTTACGCCCCTAACCAAAGTTCATTTTAAGGTGTGGATCGCTGATGCCCAGTCTCAATCAATAATCACCGTCGACTAATCCACAGCAATGTAGGACATAATGAATACATCTGGCGTAGCTCACCTGTTTGGCCAAATTCTCTCATGCCATGTTTCATTGCACCATACACACCGGTTTGGCGTCATGAGATGGTCTCTAACGGGAGCTGCAGTGGTTTCTCTGGTCAGCTGGTGCTGAGTCAAAGTTTGTGTTTGTTTACCCTTAGCTCAAAGGGATACCTCACCATCTAACCAGTGCCCACATATCTCTTCTCCTCTGACAGTGAAACTTTGGTGGATGGTGTATTTCATGTCATGTGGTGTAGTTTCGCTGGCTCTCAGGTTGTTGCTCAAACTAAAGATTGTGCTGCCGCATTTTCATATTGTCCACCACCGATGCCACCGCCGCAGACACAAAGAGGAGTTTCTCTCTCTCAAACTCGGACCAAAATCTGATCAAGTGGTAAAACTAGTTAATGTTGATTTAATATGAATCAGGATTATGTTACTGCACATCCTTTGTGTTGCCTTAAATTATTTTAGAAACACATTTTAGCTCTGTTTTTAGCAAGTTTGAGTACAGGAAGTAGAGCCATACTGCTTCCTGCACAGCGAAAATGGAGGGCATATAAAAAGATCTTGAGTGTTGATTTTCTACTGACCAATCAATGGACTGCAGTGTTTCCAGCTCCACCTTTTAGTACCAGATCAGTGTACTAGGTACTTTAAGCAGAGGGGTGACCGAAAAATGGGGATGGTTCCAAAGGTCCTAAAGGTACCATTCACAACTTTTCACAATGGAAACGCAAAAATGTGTATCGAATTAAATAGAACCAACCTGCTGGTGGAAATGCCCCATTTGTGTCTGTCTATGTTGTATAGTTTTATGTGAGCAACATCTTTATAACCACTGAAAGACTTTTTTAACTCAACGCTGCTCCCTAACCCCAACCAGCCATCTTCTGCGACCCCTAACATGACTCAGATTAATTCTCTCCGCTACACTCAGCCATAACTTGATCTCCGCCCAAAGCCACAACTGCAGAAGGAGGCCTCTATATCTCTGATCAGCCAATCAGTGGCCAGGAGAAAGTTTCAGTTTAGGCATGTTGGGTCAGCTGCAGACACTTTGGTGTGGTTTATGGCCAACACATGAACCTTAACAGAATGTTGACTCACCTTCACTTTTCCAGCTGAAATATTGAATTAAAGCCTCTTGTCTCTTATCAAGATCTTGTGATTATGCAAGCTGGACTAATTCTCTGCTCACATGCCTTAACAGGTTAACGTGGGCACAAACTCATGTTTAAAATACCACAGCCTGATATGGCAACCAGACAGATCCAGCTGTAGGGCTCATATCATTCCCATATTGGCTCCTCTCCCATAGTGAATTCAGGATTCACTTAAAAATGGTGCTGATTATGAACAAAGCACTTCCTGAACAAGCCCCAGTTATGCACTTTCACGTCTTATCAGGTCATCTTTTGTGACCGGCACAACCATATTGAAATATTTCAAATGGTTCTGACATGTTTGGCATTGTGAATCAGAGTGTTCAGCTTTTAAAAGGCAGGGCAAGGAGGTAGTTAGCCTAAATTAACAATTAAAGCAGGGTAAAACAGCCGACCTAACTGTCAAAAGTGTAAAAGTACACCTTCCAACGCCTCTTAAGCTCACGATCACATTGTAGTGATCGTGATGAAAGTGCATTACCCTTTTGCTCGATTTTTTGGTCAGTAGGCCTTGGTCTTAAGACGTCAGCGATCTTTCTGTGGCTAGGGGACACAATAATTCCGAAATTGAACTGTGGGGGCAGCTAGTGTATTGCTTTGTAGGTGATGAAAAGAGTTTTAAACTCAGTTCAGCACTCTATAGTAGCCAGTGAGCATTGGCCAACAGTGGTGAAAAGCATCATGGTACCAAACCTTGCAGCCTCACTGTGATGCCGAACCTTCAGAAATCTCAGCCTGTTCTCACTCCAAACTCGTCAAAAGCTTCTGCTCTGTCAGTGCTTTTGGCGTACGTGCGTGACGCATTGAACTGGAACGCAGCCGGACGGCGTCAGATGAGAACATACTCGGACAGTAATAACACTGCCGGTAATGACATAATATAAGGAGTGTGAGTGCGTTTTAAGGCAGGCGGAAGGGGAGGTGGATTGGTCCCACAAACAACCGACTTTCATTGGATTGACTTTATTGCCTAACCGTAACCATAGTGATGGTCAGCGTTGGTTGCCATGTGCTGTTGTGTAAACATGAGAACTTCTCTGGTCATCTCACAACGTGCAATTGACGCAGAAGGATACCTAAAACGCCATAAGTAGACACAGAAGGTCACTGACAGACACTGACAGGTACCATGTTACGAATGAGAACGAGCTGGAAATCTATACACAGTCACTGCACATGGCTTTAAGAAAGAGTTCAAACATGAAACACCCCATAAAACCTCAGCAACAACTGCAATGTTTCTTTTTAATCGTGGAATGGGTACGAATTAAACAAGCAAGATATAAAGTGAACTTCACAGGTGTATTTTTGAACTGTGGACATAGCAAGCTAGCTGTTTCCCACTTCCAGTCTTTAAACCAGGAAACCATAAACCCACCTCAATAAACACACAGACACAAGACTACAGCAGTCGTCTTCAATCTACATCTGACTTTCTCAAACAAAGCAAATAAGCACATTTGCCAAAATGCTTATATATTCCTTCCAATATGAAACAAGACCATAACAGCAGTATCATGGTAATTCAACAACAAATTGACTGAGTAAAATATATTTAAATGTGCCAATTTTTATTCTGAAATAAATAGCTTTTATAGTGCTGTTTGAATGAGGTCTTTTTTTTATTTTTATTTTTCTACTTCTGATGAAGGTCACAGTCTAATGTTTAATTTCGCTGAGACAAACTTAACTTCTGTGTAACTTGACGAAGAAGTCTTGGAGGGAAGTCAGTCACAGACATACAAAAACATTATTTGCATCAGTAATATTTTACTTGATTGTCTGTGATGCTTTTGAGTGTATTTGTGCCATTCTCAAAAATGTTAGCCGTCTTAATTTCTGTTTCATTTTGGCCTTAGCCCTGCCTTGTTATTTCTCTCTTTAAAAAAAAAAAGTTTTATCTCTTGTAGTTATGATTCAACTGAATAGTATCAGCACTGAAACTAGATGCAAGAGGGAGATTCGTGTTTAGAGAGCTGTGACATCCCAGGGGGATTGATAGCCAGCTTCAGGCTGTTATAAAGCACGTCAGACAACCCGCCACTTTGATTTTCTTCAGTTTAACTCTATGATATAATCCAGATAAGCAGTATGCACTGGGAGAAATGTAAGTACAACATGTCATTGCCATTTTATTTAAATGATACACAGCAACTGTAGAGAAATACTCACTTCTTCCAACCTGATTATCCTTTTATATAAAATTAATCTATTGATTTAAGTAATAACTTTAAATCAACATGTCATTTATTGAGGTAAAAGAGCCGCAGAAGGTTTTTAAAATTTAAAGTAAATACTGAATTGTTCAAATGTGGGTTTCACCTTTGTGTACATTGCTTTTCCTGTCACTTAAATGAGGTAAACATAACAATTTAAACATAATGTTATGTGCAATGCAATGCATTCCTGTACGACTGCTTTGCAATGCATTAAACGTTTTTAGAGTAATTATTAAGTTTTTAAGAATAATGATGTGGGTAGATATTGTAGACCAGAGGTTGTTGTTGATATAAGTAGATTCAGCTTAACTTGTCTGATTTTTTGCTGCTGTATTTTGGACCAATTGTTATGAGTTGTCCTTTTATTTGACGGTTTGCTAATCAGAGATGTAAAACTAACAGACGGCTGTGCCCAGTACCCATAACGTATGTCCTTTAAAAACATTGACTTAGACGTTCACAAATGGGGTTTTTTTTGGTGTGTTTTCTTTGGAAGACGTCCAACACGTGAAAAGAACAATATGACAAGTTTTCCTGTGAGCTGTGTAAGATCAGCACTGATGCTGCAGTGTCGGACTCTTTTGGAAAGAGGAAGATGGGCATTTGGATGTTGGCTGTGCGTTGCTATTGGGCTGTAATCTTGATATGCAAAATGGCAGCAGGCCTGCACCTCAGTAAAACAGAGCACAGCTGTGGAGCTTCCTCTTTTTTGTGCATGTGCCGTGGTGATTGTTTGTCTCTGTGTGTGTATTCATGTGTGATTGTTTAAAACAGAGAGAGATGAAAATACTAAAGAAATACTGACATTTATTTATTTAAGTTTGCATTCACACTCTTTGTAACCAGAGCTTCCAATCAGGCACACTCATCACAATAAAAAAAGTTTTTTAAAATTAGATAGGAGATAGAAAGTGCTAGATTATGATATTTTTCTATCTAAACACTTCCAGTAGTAGCATCATTCTTTGTAAAACAGCTGCTGTGCACAGAACAGCTTCTACAGTAGCCCACAGGCACGCATTGTCCATGAATGAGCTTTGGTATTAGTCATTGGCAATTTATTTAAGTTTACACTTTACAATGCCTATCGACCAGTGGTACAACTCAGCAAACTTAATGCCCAGTTCAATGTTAAATTCATTCATTGTGCTTGGAGACGCAAAAATTACATTTGGCAAATGAATGGAAGAAAAAATGTATTGAAATGTAAGACCAAAGTGTCGGTGAGAGCTTGCACAATATATAGTGAGGCAATGCAAATCTCACCATGACCCTTAGGGGGGCTGTGCAAGGACCCATTTGAAACATTTGAGCAGTACATCTGCTGGTGTTTCTGCAAAATGCATATGTATCATGCAAGAACAGAAACCTTTCCAGGTGCAGCAACAGTAACTGAGTGGTGTGGCAGCAGACAGTCAGCTGTACTTCCAGTCCCTGTTTCTGGGAAGCATCATGGACTTGTCTGTATTTGTACTTCATCACACCACTCAGATTGTCTAGTAAGGCCACTGACACTCTTCGACCTGTGCAGACAAATGAATCAGCTGCAGACAGGAATCAGACCTCTCTCAGCCTGAGGTTAAGGAGGGCAGAAACAGCAGCAGAGTGGACCACAGGTCACGCTCCTCTGTCACTGGGAGTGATGGGAGCTACTTTCACAGGACACACTGGAAGGAAAAACTGGAAGGAAATTCTGAGCAGGAAAAGTCAAAAGTCCTCATCAGTCATTGTTCCTCCAGATTCAGTTGATAACTAATATCTTTTACATATGTTCATCTACTGCAATGGTGTAGAAAGTATTCAGATCCTTCACTTAAGTAAAAGTACTAACACCACATTGTCAAAATACTTTGATAAAAAATGTTACTTAAGTTAAAATCTAATAAAAAAAAAACAAAACAAACAACAACAAAAAACAACTCACAATGATTTAAAAAAAAGAAAATTAATATAATGTTCATTAAACTAGTTGCCTATTAATATTGTGTTAACTGAGTATTTGATTAATCAACTAACTGTTCAGCTGCAAATGTTTGGGTATTTTAATATATAACAAAATGTCATATTTTACAAAATCTTCTCATGTTTTTATGCATGAGGTGGCATGACAAGAAGTACTCAAGTACAAAAAAGTAGAAATACAAGTACCTCAAATTTGTACTTATGCAAAGTACTGATGTAAATTTACTTGGTTACATTCCACCAATGAATAATAATTTCAGCACAAACAAGAGACAAGTGCCTCAAGCAATATGATGCTAATCTCTGGAGTTGCAAAGGTGCATTGCTTATTATAGCCACAAGAATTCATCTTTTAATCCTTTGAAACCTGAGAAATTTGTCTAGATTTCCTTCAAAAGTATGGAACGAATGCAATAAGCAATAAAAAAAGGACCCAAAATTAGCAAAAAATTAACAAAAAATACAAGAAAAATACTGAAAATATATAAAACAAAACAAAAAAACCTTTTTAATATATACATATTAAAAAGGCAGAAAAATGCCCCAAACAACACAAAAAAAGATTTTGTAAAAGTGCTTGAAAATGTAAAATAGTCGGAGTAACAATATTAAATATGTAATTACAATTATAAATATATTGTTTTCTTTAGCTTTCTTTTTTTCTTTTAACTATTTTTAACTGTAAAAATTTCTTACCAAGTTGCTCATTGCCTTTATTCCTGTGCTTTTGAAAAACAAAGTCACACCAAAGGTTTTGTGTTCTCTCATTTCTTCAGTAAAAGTTTGCTAAGGAAAAAAAAATATTAAGAGGACCATTGCTAAATATCAGTTTGGTGAAAACTTTGGCTGAATTTCAGCCCAAACATTTTTTTTGGATCATGTCTATACACCTCCTCTGGCTGAACAATAATCCAGCACGCATGACTGAGATTTAAACGTTTCATTTGGGCTTTCTCATGCATGCAGGGGGTTTTCTTGTTTTCTCCGTAGCTCCACTTGTCAGTTACCAAAACCAAGCTGTTGCCAGTAGCAGTGAGCTGTCTGTACTGACTCACTGCGGGGTGACTCAACAAACAGAGCACACAACTAAAGATTGAGGAATGCTGAACCACACTGCCGTAAAAACACCATATTACCTTTGCCAACACATCATTTTGTTTGTACCGGCTAAACTGAACACCAACACCGGCTTACCACCGGTTCAACTGTACCTCCGCTATCCCTTCCTTACACTCAGCGAGGAAGTTCGCGTCAAATGAAGCAGTTGTGATGATTATTAAATCGCGTTTGACCTAATCGTCACACCATGTTGCCAAATCCACGGAAAGAGAAATCGAGTTGTATTAATTTTCGTTAACGTCAGTTTCTATTGGTGGATATTTGCCACTATAACATCACATAGCGAGGCACTTTAACTGGGGTTGGAGTAAAAAATCGATTCACGTAAGAATCTCGATTCTCGTTTGTAACGATTTAGAATCGATTCTAAATCCTAAACACCGGTTATTCTTTACCCTCTAAAATGTTTATCATTTAGAAAAGTCTTTACGACCGTTTGTCTTACTTTTTTCGGCGGTGAAAGCTGCCGTCTGTGCCGTTCAGAGGGAAACTCCGGTGCATCGCAGCTCTTTCAGAAGCCTCAGTATCCAGCCTGGGAAAAATCGGGTGTTTTTACGGGACCTTGTTCAATAAATCCATCATGATAGATCCGATGTTGGGTGTTTTCCGTCCGTTTTTTATCCATATTTCGATGATAAAAGCACATTAGCATCGATGCTAAACGCCATATTGATTTCCCATGGTTCCTTTGGAGAGGGGGCAGAGGTTTGTTTTGGTCTTGTCCAATCGGAAGACGATCGGACGCTTTGTATCCGCTTACGTAAGATACACGTCATCTGGGGCAAACTGCACTGTGATTGGTCTAATCCTGCTGTATCTATCGCTCTGTTATTGGTAGCGCCTCGTGTATTAGAATAAACGCTGGTAGCCCCTATAATAATAATATAATTATTATATATTCTCTAATCCATCTTTTGTGTACATACTATTCTATTACTTAATTATTATTATGTGTACATACCTTATTTCCTCTATGTACATACTTATTTTATTACTTATTTATTGTTATTTGTTATTGTTATTTTCTTTGTTACATTTCACTTTTCTTTTTTCATGCTGCTGTAACATTTGGAATTTCCCCCAATGGGAGATCAATAAAGGAATATTCTATTCTATTCTATTCTATTCTAATAATGTAATAATAATAATAATAATAATAATAATAATAATAATAATAATAATAATAATAAGGTTATATCAGGAGACAGTGTAACAGGCAGCAGGGCCTCATATGGATGTAAACTCTGTGTTGTGTCAGAGCAGGCAGGAGAATCAGGGCCCTCTCTGAAGTGTCAGGAGTGTGATGTGCTCTGCAGCATCACAGACAGCAGCTGCTTTGCAGAGTGGCACAGATAATGGGATACACAAACAACTGCAAAAAAAGGATCTGACTTTTTTTGGAAAAGTGTGTCCGTTCTTTGAACTGTAATAATTACAATGTTTATTTTTTTACTTTCTGATTCCCAACACTTGGGAGAAAGGTTTTCTACAACAAAAAAAAAGCGTGTACATAATAAAACCTCCATAATTTCACACACACTTTGCTTTCATAACATAATATTCCACTGGCAAAACAGACTGGAGTAGATCCTGAAATTACACCTCCTATATTTTGAATCGAGAATCGATTCTGAATTGAATTATGACCCCAAGGATCGAAATCGAGTCGAATCGTGAGAAAGATTCACACCCCTAACTTTAACCCTTTGAAACATGAGCAAATTGGCTACATTTCTTAAAATATAGTGAAAAAAGGTGATGGGCACCTTAAGAAGGAATTGCCCCCCAAAAATTAGCAAGAAACTGTTAAAAAGTTACAAGAAAATTACCTGAAATTAAGCAAGAGAAATTGAAGTTAAAAAAAGACCTCTAAAGAATGTTAAAATTGTATTTGTTTTTTTCCACGATAACATAATTATATAATTATAACTGCAGTTTCCTGGATATTTCCCCCCTGATTTTGTTCCTATCGAATAATCCCCCCTGCTAATTTTTTACAGTCTGTGGGACATTCCCTGCTGATGTTGTAATGTTTTTTCCTGTGTTACTGAAAGAAATCAAGCCAATTTTCTTAGCTGTCAGTGGTTTAAATGCTTGTGAAAGCGTCTGACAGCAGCACATGTTGATCCAGATGTTAAAGGGTTAAAATTCGAAATGGGACACTCCGCCCCGAAACAATCTGACTTTCGTAATGTCCCAAAGGACAAAGGTGGATTTTTCATAAAAACCTTCTGTAGCTTTGCAGCAGAAACTAAAATGCCTGTGCTTACTGAACTTTTGACCCTGCATTATTAATCTGTCACTTTAACGTTGACGTTAATGTGTACAGTATGTGTGAGGGATCAAGAGCCTAATTTTCATTTCAACATCTGCTGGAAGCTGCTCATGTCTCTGCAATTATAGTCAGAACCCAAAACAGTCTTACGCATATACTATAATAATCCCAAAGCAACAAATGTGCAGGCTCTTCTGTTCCCCTTTAACTGACACAGATGACACATTTATGTTGAAATCAAGATACATTACTTTAAAAACCCACTATTTGCATGTCTAAATTGCAAAATGAATGTCCAGAAGAAGAATCACACTTCCAACACACACTCAACTCAGATTTCCACACAAAACAAAAAAAAAACACAGAAAGCCAACTGAGTGTGTTGACTCTCTGGAGACACACAACCAACTGAGCAGGAAAAGCCAACGTCCCTCTATTACCTCCCAGCCCAGCTGATTACCAGCAGCTGAGAACATCACAGGTGTACCCAATAGCTCCTGATTAGCAAGTAATCCTATAACTGCAAAACTAACTGTGTTTCCACTGAGTGATTTTCTGCAACTTCTCCTCTTGCAATAACATTCCAGGAGGAGGAGATATTGTAAATTCAAAATTTCCGGATGATCCACTAAACTTTTGAAAAGAGTTATGCGATGCAATAACACCTCTTGTAGCGCCTTATGCATCATGCCCGAGGAAGCCAGGTCCTAATGACAAGTATCATGTGACCTATAAAAGCCAAAAAAAAAGCTTCCATTGCAGTTTTGAGAAATATGGCTTTTTCAAATCGCCTGAAATACCACCTCATGCTAGCACTGAAAACTTTGTGATATATTTTTTTGAAACTGACATGTTTCCATTATTGCATATAACACACATATGAGGACATACTTGTCTGCTGACAGTAGGAAAGGAGTCCATAACGTATTTTCAGTGGGTTTTTACCTGTGTTAAAAAAACTCACCTATGCGCACATTATTTTAGTGGAAAAGGGGCATTAGTTACACTGTGTTTAGTGCTGATTATATTAGCATGCTGATGGTCTTAACTTAAAATGCAGGTTTGCTTGAAAATAAATAGTTCATACACATTTAATTTAGCGTGTACGTTTCTGCAAACCACAAATACATATTAGTGCATTTCATACATATCACATCAACATTTCTAAAGTCATGTAGTATAGGAGTTGGGATGACTGTGTGACTGCTGTAATGACCTACATATACTAACCAACCATTAGAGATGCAGCATAAAATGATGCACTGACCAGCAGCGCAACGCTACAAAATGCTAGTAGATGCTAACAAATACTTCGAGCTCTCGTCGCAAAATTGGCACGCCAAGTCGGCCTCTTTTCCCAGCCATGACTGCGTCCACATTCTCCTCCTCTTTTTCAGACTTTTTCAGACAAACATTAATGCCACGATAGTGAGGGCTCGATTTACGTTTGTGTGACCGTGGTTAATAGAACGTGTTAAGGTGGACCAGGAACATGGACTCGGACGCCTGGATCCTGAGGTCTGACTGTCATTAAAGATGCCCAAAACAAGGCTAAATGTGCAGAATATTCATGTGATGAACAACATTTCTTTAGGTTAAGTGCACAGCACACAATTTACCAATAAAAAGTCACAACTTAAATTTAAAAGTGCGTGCATGAACCTCCCCTCCCCACCTCCCCCACCCAAGTGTCTGAGTCCTGTCCTTTTGGATCAATGGTTGGGGTCCAATCCAAATGTGTGTGTGTGTGTGTGTGTGTGTGTGTGTGTGTCTTTTTTATCTATCCTACCGTACCGTGAAGTGCCGAAGGACGTCAATCCTTAGATGAAATAGTCTTTACAATCACTCTTGTAAATTGGCTCGCCATCCAGTTAACTGGAATAACTGGAAACTTTGTTCTTCAATGGGTGCTCTCTTCACTGGATGCTTCTCTGGGTGCTGGATTGGTCCAAAAACCCGTCTTTTTTTACCAAAACCTGACCTGTAGAAAGGTCACACATCCATAATAAGTTACACCTACACATCATTATCAATTTAAGCTACACTTTACTTTAAGTATTTCACTTCAACAAGTATCAGTATAACCTTTGTTTCAATTTAAGATTTTAAAATAACCCAGTTAATTAACCCAACAAAATTATTGTTTCTCAGACTCAAATATACTACAAAGTAGGGGTCGATCAATATTGGTTTTTCAGGGTCGATACCTATAGCAATCATAGTAGTTAATAAGACCCCTATTGCAAAGTTACTCTAAACGCTCACTATTTAACAAATTCAACAATATTCACAATATTAATTACCGTGTTTTAAGGTTAGAGGTAATCCTCATCAATTTACAGTTAATAATTTTCCTATATAAGGCACATTATGGCATTTTACTTCAATTACTATTTTGTAAACTGCTGAAACTCTGTGTGGGGGAACTAAACTCTACTGCATTAGAGTAATACTAACAAAATAGAAACCAAAATTCATCAAAACTTGCATTAAACTCATTCTCAGTAACTTAAATACACACTTTGACCAACAAAGCCTTCACTGTACCACAGTTTTAACACACATGACAAAATAATGGCTTGATAGCTACATTTTTCCCGCTCTCTAAATGCTAATGCTATTAGCATAGGCTTATGGAGTTTCACATTACACCCGTTAGCATCGCAGCTAATGCTAGCTTACCAGCTAGCTAACTTCCCACTCTTAAATTTCTACATGCTCGCATCGACAGCTGGCGGACTTTTCTTTACTCACCACCGAAGCTCGAATATCTGCGCCCTCAGTCAGGACAGCAATCTGAGTTTAAACAACATGCAAATGTTCATGGCCAACACAGAGCCCGGGCATGGCGGGGAAACATCTCTGAGGCAGGGCCAGCAAGATGGCCGACTGCAAAGTAACAGATCTACGGTTAGAAATGGTGCCGTGTTCTGTGAGGGTGTATCGGACCGCAGATGTCGTTTTTACGTCCATGTGCAGGATATGGGCTTTGTTTTCACTCGACACATGTCGAAGATGGACTGTGTAAGTTAAATTTGTTTTAAATGAGACAAAATTTGGGGACAATAGTTCAAAGTAATTCAACGAGGACATGGCTTCATTTTGCCAAGACCAGCTATATTAATTGTTGATTTAGTACTATAATGTTAATTAGCTTAATTATTTCCGGTAACCTATATAAATTTCCTAAGATAAAAGCAAGTCATTATCTGTCTTAAGTTATCAGCTTACATTAAATAGTAAAGCCTAAAATGTCTAGAGCAGCTAACTAGTAGGCTTATGTTAGCTAAAGTATATGTTAACGTTAGTGCCTTTTATAACGGTACTGTCATAGTTAGTTTAACGTTATTGTTACACAATTTCGCGTGGCTAGATGTTGTACATTTTTCTGTTCAGTTCCCCAGTATTTGTGTCTCATTGATTAAACTTAATTCATATTTAGTACTTACGCTCAGAGGCCAAGTGTATACTTTATAAAGTAATATTTTAGTGGTACTTCTTAAATAATATTTTGATAGATACAATAGTATCTATCTGCAAGCCTGCAGATAGATACTATTGTGCGTTCCAGCTACATCGAAAGTCCGAGATCGGAAGTGAGAGTGACATCGCACCGAGTTGACTGCGTCCCAGTAGCACAAGTGGGAGTGTGCTGGACGTCTGCATTGAAATCACAGCAGGTTAGCCATTGTTAGCAATAAATGTGGTGAAGTATGAGTCCTAAAATGCTGAAATCCCTTAAAGTCTCTGGGGTTCTTGAAAGGGTTTTTGGTAAAATGCCTTAAATAAAGTCTGTGGTTAACACAGGCTAAAGATATTTAGGCTTTTTATAATCATTTATTAATATTTAATACTAATAATACAAAAAATACTAATATTATTATATAAAGTACTAATATTTTGACATTAATTTACAGAGCAGGTTTTATTATATGATAGCAGATGTCTTTCAATTTGAGGCAGGGAGATTTGGGAGATTGATGCTCAGATCATATTCTGTTTATTTTATACAGAATACTGTACTCTGGTATCAAATGAACAGAATCTGATGTTGGGATGGGATTTTGAACTTGAAGGTACCAAGTCAGTCGTGACACACCGCCTTTCTAATAGGCGTGCAATAGGTGCATGTACGAAGGTCGCCCTCCATCTGCAGAGAAATGGTATCCCATTTACCATTTCTCTCAATGGCTTTATATCCTCGGGTCGTAGTGACTGATGGCATTGTCTACAGTTTCACATGTGCTGTTGCCTTGAGTTTATTCAGAAGAGGCCCTCTCTGTCAGGTCAGATTTCTCCTCATGCTTATACTTGCAGGGAGTCATTGGTTTTAAACATTTGGAGTGTCGGGAGACTGTATAGCCTGAAGTCTCTGTCAGTGTGGCTCCAGAGGACACTGAATCCTGATGTTTATCAGCGAAATATTCAAATGAATACAAGTGTATAAATACAGAAAATCTACTAAAGAGGGTACTCGTTCTTAAATCAACAATAACCACAACTGACTAAATATTACTGGAATATAATGTTTTGGTAGATGTCAGACAGTGATTAACCCTTTAAAAACCTGAACAAATTGGCATGGTTTCTCTAAAAACATGGGAAGAGGGCAATGAACACTTTAAGAAAGAATGACCCAAATATTAGCAAGAAATTAGTAAATAATTACAAGGAGATTACCTGAAAATTAGCAAAATATATATTAAAAAATACATTAAAATTCCGGGAAAGCACAAGGAAATTACTTACTTAATTTTTTTTTGTAATTTTGAAAAATAATTGTTATTTATTAATATTGTTTGTGAGCTATTTCTGTTAATTTTTTAGCAGCTCTCATATTTGGTAGCAACAAACACAATTAATAAAGAAAATAGATAATTGTGAAAAAAATAAAATAAAATAAAATAATAATAATAATAATGTTTTAGTTCCTTTTTTGTTTTGCTTGCCCAGGGCACTGAATATGTGGTTTGGCACTGCTGATTGGGCTACATGTTGGGCTACATGTATTTTATTTTTCTACAGATGTGTCTTATTTGGAATAAAATTACATATTAAATAACATATTTTATGCATCTCAAATACACAAATACAAGCTCCTGAAATGTTTTAATTAATTATTATTTTTTTTTAAATTACATTTTATTTTTTTGTGTCTGGCAAAATACAAATTAAAAACATACTGAAAAGGTATTAAACATCTAATATACTGCCCATCTCTGCAGGTAAAAGGGAGCTTCCATATTTTCTTTCTTATTGTCGTGACACACGTTAAGAAGTAGCCCATTTAGCAACATGTTTATGTTTATCTCTTGGTTTAAAATGAGAAGTCACTATTATTCCACATGCTGTCAGTTTTAATAAGCAGGCCCATCAAATGACTCTGTTTTTCTCTCGCCTCCTCTCCAGCGCCACCATCAGGCCTGGTCAGGTCCAGACCGTACCAAGGTGTTCGAGTCAGAGACCCGGTCAAAGAGCTGCTGAGGAGGAAGAGAAGTCTGGAGCTGCACAGCACCAAGTCAGCGCCCCCTGCTGCGGTGAGCACACCAAGACACATGACAATAACACGCATTCATGATGCTTTTTATCATCATGTGACTTCACTTTGGATGAGCAACACATTTTGTGATCAGTTGCACATTTTTTTTTAACTTGATTTTGTGAGATTCTAAATGTACATGTAAATATAGAAAAATATCAACAGCCTGAATTATTTTGCAACATTTACATCCAAATGCATTTTAAACACAACAGAACCTTTTCCACAAGTTTGGGAATATAGGTTTTCCCTCCACCCTTTCCAAAGAAAATCCTTCTCCCCAAAAAAACCTTTGCAAATAAATAACCGCCTTTCTTCCTTGTAGCTTTATCACAGCAACATAAGTCATTAAACAAATAAGATTAACTGCAGCAGCAGTTACAGTATGGAGCAATAATTATTCAAGATTAAGAGCTGTCGGACTCATCAATTATTTCAAACCTGCACTGTGTGAGATTTTCAGACTCATGTTTCAGACAAATGTAAATGTCTGAAAAACAAAAGTAGTAACATTTCTCATCTTACACTGACAGGTAGGTGTTTGACCCTATGACACCTGGATAAACATCAGTTTTCTTGAGCTGCTTCCTGTGTTCTTGTATTTTTACCTTTGACCTCTGAGCAAATTGGTTTTGCTTTTTCAGGTCTTTTTATGGTTTTTTATTGTTTAAGACTTTCCTTTTTTATTTATTAAATTTTTTGTTAGTTAATTTTCTTAAACTTTCTACGTATTTCTTGGTAGTTTGGGATAATTTCCGCTGCTGACGCTGTCGCTGCGGCCTCTCTCATTCCCTCTGACTGTTGTGTCAATGCAGACTGTGTACCGTTCCGCTGCTTGTTATGCACTCACTCGTACAGAGCCCATACAGAGCAAATACTCTCCTTCATATGTGCATACAGATTTCTTTCAAGAATATACACACCGTTCTGCACGATGGACATCTGGGTGTGCACATGAAACACACAAAAAGGTAACATAGGAGGCAGGGAGGCAGACAAAATGTCAGACAACTGACAAAAACATTAAGACAACTAAATAAAAATGCTGCATCTTGCAGTTACTTGGCTCATTTGAGCTTCTCCCCATAAATATTTGTATATATGTTTAAATTAAGCCAAAATGTTTAGGTTTTAGAGGGTTAACTTAAGTTCATGACTTTTGTTGGAATAGTTTCTGTGATAAACGCATTTGCATTATTTTGCCAGTTTTCTCTTCGCTCCATGTTAACATGTTGCATATCTAAGAATGCACCCTGGAGATTTATCACCATAAGTCTTCAGGCTAAAATGCTTTTCTCATCAGGACTGAGTGGAGAGATGAGTGGGACGGCTGACCTTTTTGCTTCAGCAGTAATGCCGCTGCAGAGCGTGATGACGCCTGTTGAGTGGACAATGTCGAGCAACAACAGGACAGAGCGAAATCGTTCTGTGGGGAGTTTTTTAGTCTAACTGGAACATTATTGAGCAAATTATAGATGGCATATTCGGGAGCTGAAAGAAAGGGCTCCGGTGGGGCCATCAGGATGTGAGCAGTCAGGTCCCAGGGCCTATCCCAGAACGAGTGGGTTGGCGAGTAGGGGGTGGGGGTGGGGGGTTGTCCTTATATAATCCAGGTGTTTTTCCATGACAGTTACAGCCATTCCCTGCATGGCTCCAGGGCTGGGCACACAGCCCTATGCAAAATCACTTGCAGCCTTGCCAAAGAGCCCTCCCACTTGCTATTTATTACACCTCCTGCACGTGCACACAAACACACACACACACACACACACACACACACACACACACACACACACATACACATGAACAAACTCCGCTCATGCACAACCTTTAATATGAAAGAAAAAAAAAACATGAAGCATCCCTCCATAATAGGTGGAGCTGTTTGTTATCTTCTGATGTAAGTGTAATTGCTAATACTCATCTTTCACTGTGATGTGTGTTTAATGTCTGACATTTTCCCATTTAAATCAGAGGGCAGGTCTTTTTTTATGTACATCTACTGAGCCTGATGTGAAGCAGGCTGACAAATTTACGAGGTATTACTGTTTAGCCAGAGAGCTTTGGTTTGAGATCCTTGTGTTTGCCGTAGTGCTTTGTGGAAGTGCACCTAGTTTACAGTTAAACACACCCAATCAGCACGTACATAACCACACAGGGTATTAACTTTATTGATGTTAAGACTGAACCTTCCCTCAGCCCCGTGCAGGACAAGCAACTCATTGTCCTTTTTTTTTTTTTTTTATACCTGCAATTACAAAAGACACAGAGATGACAGTCAGACAGGGAGGGTGTAGGTACAGATGGGTACAGGTTAATTACATATAGAACATAAAAATAGGGAGATTTACTGTAGTTGTGCATGATCGAGATTTGTATGATCATTGTAGGAAGTGGTAATAATGTTAATTAACAAAAGGGCAGTACATGCATATGCACATATGTTTGCATACATAGATACATAGACAGACACATATATAATAAAAAAACAATAATGATAAATTCAAAGTAAGTTGTTTTTTATGTGAAATAAAGGGGAAAAAAGAAGAAAACATGTAAATAAACAAAAGGAGTTTACATTTGTATGTCTGTCTCTTGTGTGTAAATGTTTGTAATAGGTATGGTGTACTTATCTGTACCTGTGCATATATGTGAATGAACATGAGTGTTGTATGGATTTATTTGTGGCATTAGCTCAACTCAAGAGTCATTCAGAGTTTTGGATATTTTTCATTGAATTGTTCAATTTTTTTTTTTTTTTTTGAGCTGAGTGTATGTTCTGTTAAAAAAAATTAACCACTGTAAAATATTGAGTTGCTTTTTGTTTTTTTAAGTAGCCTCTGAAACATACCTCAGCCCCTGGCAGGACAAATAACTCACTGTCCTTTTTTTAGGGAAAAGGTTGTTTATTTTCGGCTTGTTAATGTTTCTTGATTCAGTCCTGTGACCCTCAGCTCCTCAGTAAAAGTGACAGAAGACGAGTTCAGTCTTTGAGCACTGTAACTCTCCACCTGCTATCAGAGCCGTATCACTAACCAGCTCCTCAGTGCCTCTGCGGTCACTCAGGCATCTGACAGCACATGCCCCGCTGCCTCTGAACATGCCCTGCTGGCTGACTGCAGGCGTGTGGATGCACTTTCACCGTGCTCGTGTCAAGCAGCGCCCGAAAACTTGTCAGTTAGGACTGTCGCTGCCGCTGCGGCCTCTCTCATTCCCTCTGACTGTTGTGTCAATGCAGACTGTGTACCGTTCCGCTGCTTGTTATGCACTCACTCGTATAGAGCCCATACAGAGCAAATACTCTCCTTCATATGTGCATACAGATGTCTTTCAAGAATATACACACCGTTCTGCACGATGGACATCTGAGTGTGCACATGAAACATACAAAAAGGTAACACAGGAAGCAGGGAGGCAGATAAAATGTCAGACAACTGACAAAAACATTAAGACAAATAAATAAAAATGCTGCATCTTGCAGTTACTTGGCTCATTTGAGCTCTCTGCTGGACGTAGTGTCCCTCGGTGTGCACTGTGCAGGGAAGTTCCCCTTTAACACAGATCTGAACCTATTCTTTAAGCCTCCTGCAAACAGTAGGCTGGTTTCCATTACAGAAATGGGCAAAAGTTAAGCAATTGTGTCAAAATGTCGATAAAACACAATTATGAGATGACTGCGTTACCGCTGAGTGATATTATGCAACTTCTCCTCTGGCGGAAACATTTCAAGAAACATGACGATGGATGTTCAAAATATTAGCAGGTTTATTTCTATTGCAGCCACCGCGCTAGCTGTCATTATTTCTGATCCAAGGAGACGTAGGCGTGTAATGTGAGCTATTTCACGGAGGACCTGTGGATTCAAATCTTCCGGATAATCAGCTCAAATTTATACAATACAATAACACCTCTTTTAGTGATTCTTTACTCTTCATTGTACATCATGTGACCTATAAAAGTGAAAAAAGCTTTTCCATTGCAGTTAAAATATGGCTATTTCTAATCACTTGAAATACCGCCTCATGTAAGCATATTGAAATTGATGTTTCCATGAGACATATTTTATAATCCCAATGTCAATTTGCGCAACTCATAACTCTGAGGGTTAATGGAGACCTTCCTTGTGAAATTTACACAATCTTATAAGTTTAGTGCAAACTATGCTCAGAAGGAAAAAGTATACGTGTTTGTGGCCGGAGATAAGAGGTGAATTTTTCATGCATCTCCTGGCATTTAGCAGCTGATCAGTGCTTTATTTCGTGCTGCATTTCTATTGGTTGTTAGTAGACGTACATCGCAACAGAAGTCACACAATGAGATGGACATCCCAAATTTCTGACACTGTCAGATATTTATCCCAGGCTGTCTTTGATCGATGACTGTGACAGTGACTGTGTCATTTTTCATTTGGGACAGCCCAAAATTGCACAGTGTATACTGGGTTTTAAAATGATCTTTATAGATTTATAGAGTCAGGGTTTCTTAAGATACACCTGAGACATTGTTTTTGTCAACTAAAATATTTGCATGTCCATTTACTGACCTTTGCATCCAGGGCGGCGAAAATTTATATTGGCATGTCAGTATTTTAGTAAGACTTGAAACAACTGTGAACCAATCTTTTGTAAGGTTTTTAGAGTTGTATTTGTCTGGTCTTTGTAGGTTCAGACAATTGTTAATAGTCTTTCTAATCTATGTCCATCTGTGGGGGCAGCTAGACTCCACCCTCTCATTGACAGTAAGAAACTCTTCTGCTGTGAGACAAATGTGTCTGTTGTGCCTTCAGGGAACATGATATCCCCTTTACGCAATCTGGTCAATCTTTAAACTGTTTCCTTCTTTGCTGAACTCTACATAGGCTATAATCTTGGGGATCGCAGACATGTTATTAACAATATCCAAATAGTTGTGACAGTTACAAAGGCAGCTCAGCCCCAATGGAAGACAGAAAAACAAGCCTTAACTTGTGTCTTAACCATTTGGCCAGCCTTAAAACATTTTTTTTGGCCCAGGTAGCTAAAATGATCTGGCCCAGCATCGGCCCAAACTCAGCACGCTGGAGGGAATAAGTTGGGCAGCATCCAGTTGCCTGACTCATGTCAGACTCGGTATGATTGATGCTCCAGAACACGCCAAACATCACTGGGCCGTTATCAAAAATAACCTGACATCCCATTGCCAGACACAGCTAAAACTCGGGTTTCAAGATGCTCCAGAATCGAGCCAAACAAACTGACCTGAATCCTACTGCCAACACTGCCACCCCATTTAAAAAAATGATGTGGTCCAACATCTGCCCAAACTCAGCATGCTGGAAGAAATAAGTCAGGCCACATCCTGGTGCCCGACTCCGCTAAGGCTGGGTATGAATGCTGCCCCAGAATCACGCCAAATAAACTGACCCTATTCCGCCTGCTGACAAAGTCATCACTGGACTGTTGTCAAAAATGGCCTGGCCCAGCATTGGCCCAAACTCAGCATGATGGAAGAAAGTGGTCGGGATGTGTCCTAAATTCCAACTTGGCCGAGACTCAAAAGAATTATGTCCCAGAATTGGGCCAAAAAAGCTGGTCTGATTTCGGCAGCCATTCTAGATTGTTGTCAAAAATGATCTCGATCGACGGGCTGTGTCATGTTGCCAAACTCGGCTAAGGCTGGGTATGAATGATGCCCCAGTATCAGGCCAAATCAAGCTTCTGAAATTGTCATCATTTGGGACTTTTCTTGTGTTTGGATTTTTGCAAAGAAACGCATATTTCATATTTCTTTTAAATGTTTGTTCATGAAAAAAAAAAGCAACTCACAAAATTCAGCTTTAGTTACACATGAATCAATTAACAAAGATGATTTTGCACCAGACAAACCCTTCAAGACTGTACCTGTACATGAATACACCAACAAACTGTTGGCTGTAACTATAACACACACAAACACACTTTAATTATAATCTCGACTCAGCTGCTGCTCACACCTGGACTCGACATGTTCAGTTGTAAATACTGCATATTTACATATCAACATAACAGTGTCGACTCTTTTACAGCAGCAACATGTTTTTATGGTTTCACTGCAAATTATTGATATGCTGAACTCACTTTTTAATTTCTTTTTTATTCTTTAGGATGTGGTCACACACAACAACCAGTCATCATACACACAAGGTACGGCTGCATCTGAGAGTTACCCGAAACCAAATTCATCTCTGCAAGTAGAGCATGTGTCTCTGCCTGCCTTTGAAGACTTACGCTCAAAACTTCTCTTTCGAAATCAGGCACGTTTGACTGTGATGTTGCCGGCGGCTCCCCAGCTGAGTCGTCGACTGCAGTCGGTGATGGAGGGCTGCAGTGTGCAGGATGGAGACCTGCACCACCTGCCAGCAGCGCCGGCTTGCAGCCCCCTTTAACGCCCTGGTCTTCGTCTGACTACAACCAGCAGGACTCCTCAGCTCAGACTCTGACCTACCCAGCCACCCCCACCCTCACTGCTGATGTGTACATGCAGACTCTGTGCCCCAGCTACACCATGCTGACCTACACACACACACCATTGCTCACCAACTTTGGGGTGAGTGAGAGAATGTAAAAGTATGCTTAAAGCCTCTGGAAACGTGGCTTGCATTAGTAAGAAAGCACATTTTATATCAGTGTCTCATTAAGTATGAAGTATAAAAGTTCCCAGCTATTAGAAAACTGAGTTCAGCAACAGCTGATTTTGAGGATAACAGTATTTCTCCAGACTGTGTGGGCGCGGCTGATCACGTTTTGATTGACACCTTCTCGGATTTCACCTTTGCCAACTGTCTCTCGTCTCCACGACAGCCAGCTTTGCCGTCTGTACGATCAATAATTCCAATATTGCCGTAATGTACCTTCATTTGACCATTGTGACACTTCCCATAAGCATTTAGTTTAGTTTACACGTCTCATTTTAACTAATTTCCTGGCTCCTACATCTGTGTTTACGCATCACTTCTCACATGATCTCATATAACTACGTCAGGCTGCTGGAAAAAGACGTAAGCTGTGGGCTGAGCCGCGTAGACTGAGAAGTAGCTTCCCTCTAAGTCAGTGGGCATGGGCAGATTCGTAGATGTGTCAAAAAGTCGTTTAAATCCTTGTTTACTAGAGTTATAAATTGAACCTATTGGTTCTTGTGATTGTGACTGGCGGACGATCGTTTTTGTCAAAATATGATAATTATTTAGCCTCTGGTACGATAGTTTAACATTTCCAATCTGGCAACAGTGACGACAGCCACGGAGCAAAGCAGTCGCTGTGGTGGAGCTCCATCTGTTCCTGCCCTCTGACCGACTGCGTTCCTAAATCCGATCTGACGCTCTATACTAAATGAGAGAGCTTCTGTTTGAAGCCATGGAGAGTTTTGTTTCTCCATGAATTAACAAACGGTTAAGTTCATCACACATTCACTCCGTTTGGCACTTTGCTGCTCCTTCTCCCACACAATGTGCTCTGATACTCCCAAAGTGCAGTGCTCTGGATAACCCAACGGTACTTTCCAACAGCGCTCCGAATTTACCAATTCCAATTCCAGTTTGTGCGAGAGTGCACTCCCGCAGTCAGAGTGAGTGTTTCTGAACACACCCTATTGAAAGGAGCGTTGAGGAATTTCAGTTTGGCATGTTGAATTAGTATCAACTGACACCTGACTTTGAGTTTTTGATAGGTTTTATATTCATATGGCGTGATATGAATATAAACATGCCCAAATCAACCCAGCTTCAGGGAACTGTGAAAAAACTAAAAGGGAAGTGTTTCAAATTTGGACTGAGGCTAATGTCTGATCATTTTTTATGCTTTTTATTTTTCATGTAAGACCCCTAAATTAGAATTTTTTTTTTGTGATTTGGTTTCCTGGAGGCTTTAAAGTTCTGCTTTTTGTAAACTATTTTAAATTTATTTATTTTTTAACTTCCCATCATGAGTCCAACAATGTTACAGGAGTGCAATGCGAAGTTCGGCTAAATCTGTGTCGAGCACAATGATCATGTGTTGTTTCTAAAAGACACATCCTGCAGCTGCAGAGCTGGACTGGAGCTTCAGTTTTTTTCAGTCTGCTTCTTTCTGTCAACCTCCTGATGAAGTGCAGCTTGGCACTGAGAAGCAAAACAACTGTACTGCCCAAGAGTTACACATTACATCAAAGCAGAGCTGACTACCTGTAATTAATATAATGATACCAACAGTTAACAGATGGTTAACTGACACAAAGAAGAGATTCTTTGCCATCCATTTATCATTAACCGGGTTTTCAGTTACCCTTTAACTTGCGCAAATTGAAATTGCATAAAATATGACTAATGGTAAGCGGCAATTTCGAAAAAAACTCCCATTTATCACACAAAACGTTTTTACACTCGCATGAGTTGTTATTTCAGGCAATTAAATAAGGCCATATTTTGCAAAAGTGCAATGGAGACACTGGAAAACTTTTCTAGGTCACATGATGCTATGGCTATATTCTTGTCAGTATGAAGTGGCTCCCTGATGATGCAGCAGGAGCTACAAGAGCTGTTATTGCATCACATAACTCTGAGAAAGTTCAGCGCATCGTCTGAAATTTTTGAATCCACAATTCCTCTGTGAAATTGTGGACTATCAGCTCCCAGAAATCCCTCATACGTGGCCGCTCACACATGTAAGGTTCTTGCCTTCCCATTATCGCTCGCAGAACATCCCTCCTCGCCTTTAACCGAAAATAACTGCTAATATTTTAAACATTCATCGCCATGCTTCTTGGAATGTCATCACGAAACGAGATGTCACATAAACCCCTGACAGAAGTCTCATAACATCACTCACTAGAAATGCAATCATCCCACAAGTTTGTTCTTTCGAAAATATCACTTTAAGTTTTGCACAAATCTGTAATGGAAACCTGCCAACTAATAGATGTGAAACAAAAATGAAACACACTAAAAGGCCAGACACACCACACCGACATCGGAGAGCTAGCGGAGATTAAAAAACTCCTGTTGTGTCGCCTCACTTCGCTGTGTCTCAGCCTAAAAGTTTCACATGAACACACCAAACTGACCACGAAACATATGTCCTGCGCCTGTGTGAAAGGAAGAACCCCTCTTTGATCAATGGAGGCGACATCAGGTCAGGAGATGCAGGGTGCGGTTACAGCGAAGGCTTGTTTTTATTAATGTTCAGGGAAAAGGGCAGTGGAGTTAACAAACTTAAAGTCTTCCCAAATCAGAGCAGTCACTCCCCTTGTTATGTGGGGTTTATGACCCGAAGAAACACAGAGAGAGACACGTAAGACGAGCTGAACTCTTCACTGGGAGCCTCGCTTACTTCCTCGAGTCCTGCTGCCTCCACGGTTTCTCTCTCTGTGACTGCTGCTGCTCTCCTCTTCGACCAGCAGGCCCTGATTGTTGACTGCCCTCCGCTCGGCTCTCTTTAGCCTTGGGTGAGCTGGCAGTGGAAATACTCCTGACTGATTATTATTATCAGCTGAAGGTCAGGCAACACTAGGCATTACTAAAACATTGTATTGTACCGTTCTCAGAATGTTTTTAGAGCTGAAAATTGCTTGCTGGGTAGGAGGACGTACGCTCCTCGACGGCTCAACATTGACAGGCGGTTTTGTGTGTCAGAGGCTTAAGAATACAGACAGACAGTGGAAAATCCGTTTTGGTCATTGTCATGATTGTTGTTCAATCCCTTGTGAATCCTTGGGCAAGGTACCGAACCCCAAATTGCTCCTGAAGGCTGTCCCATCAGTGAGTGAGTGTGCCTGATTGGTTACTGAGTAACAGGTAGCACCTTAAACAGCAGCCTCGGCCATCAGTGTGTGAGTGTGTGTGAATGAGTGAATATGAAGTGTAGTGTGAAAGCACTTTGAGTGGCTGAAAGACTTGAAAAACACAATACGGGTGCAGTCCATCTACCATTTAACTGCAGTTTTGAGCAAATGTTTGTGTCTTTGTTAGTTTTAGTTTAGTTGGGATCAACATGAGACAGTATTTGTGTATTTGTTGTTGTTTCAGACGATCCCTGTGGCCCCTGCACCAGGTTCCCTCCCTCAGATGGATCTTTCAGACTCAGGGTTGACCTACCTCCCCTGGGCCCAGCCCATCACCACCATCTCTACCGTGCCGAACCCGGGAGTCCAGTTTGCCCCTGGCTCTGCAGCCCTGCCCGGGTCCCCTTTGGTCCACATGCCCCTGTCCATGTCTTTGACCACCATGATCCCTCAGCTGGAGGCTCAGGGTGTAGATCCGCCTCATCTGCAGATACTGGACCTCCCGCAGCGTGCAGAACACCAGCTGGACCCTGAGCCACAAGACCAGTCTCTGGATGAAGATACAGAGGTACAACCGGAGTCACCGAACCTCCTGGATAAACTTCTGGAGGATCAAAAGGGTGACGACGAAGAGGAGGGCAAAGACTCGTTCAGCAGCTCGCTCTTCATTCCAAACGTTTGAAAATATTTGTGTTTTTTCCATAGAGTGCAACTTTTCTCATTATTTGTTTCTGAAGGGCTGCCATTTAACCCTTTGAAACCTGGAGCGCCCTCACTTTTCTTGTGCGTCTTTCAGAAGACTTTTATCAGTATTTAACCCTTTGAACCTCGATCAAATCGGTGCGATCTCTTTCAAAAACATGGGGAGAAAAAAGACAATGAGCAACTTGGTAAGAAATGTCCAGCAAATTTCGAGAAATAGCAGATTTAGAAAATTATTTTTACAAAGCTAGGAAAAATATGATCATAAATACATATTTAAAATTATGTTACAAAATTACTACTCATGAGTACTTTTTACTTATTTCTGGATAAATATTGGGTTATTTCTTTTATGTTGCTCATTGCTTTTTTCCCATGTTTTTTAAAGAAACCAAGGTTCAGGTTTCATAGGGTTAAGGGTACTTTTGGCTTTATTCATATTGATTATGAAAGCCCTGTATTGAGTAGAGTAATTGCTGGCGGCAACTTCCCTCCAAAACTCAGGCACTCAGGGGCCCAAAACGCCTAAAGATTGTATGTGTGATAATAACTCAGTATTTGCGTTTTTTTTTTGTTTAGTTATATTCACCAGTTAAGCTCAATGAAAGGGCAAAACTTCTGCTGTATCATGTATAACTGATGATTTTTGATGTTTTAAGACCGTTGCTAAATGAGTGTGTAATTTTAGAGCTTTTCTTCTGATATAATTGATTTATATACATGTTAGCAGCTTTTTTGCAGCAACTGAAAAACAGGAAAAAGACACTGCTGTCCCCATAAAAAGACGTTATGGCCGAGACAGTTGCAGTTTTCTAAATCACAGTTCAGCGCCAACCATCTCTTCATCGCCTTGAGGTGTTTGTCTTCGTCGTAAAATCTGTCATTAATGTTGTCAGTCAACGAGAGCCTGCAGAATTGTCATGTGTCCTGCACAGCTTGCTTCCTGTTTTTCTTGCTGATGATTTATATCAAACGGTAAAACAACGTATTGATAAGTTACTGGGCGCACTCTGTTTCCATCTTCAGTCTGACATTGCGTCCACTCTAACTGATTTCTTTCCTTGACCAGTTATTAAAGATCAACGTCTCTGCCTGAATTTAACATCATGTTTGTTTGACACCGATGCGGCACCATCCTAGACTGTATATGGATCACAGCTACCGGGTTTTGGTTCTAAAAACGTTCTGAGAAACGTTCAGTGCAACCAATGCAATGTTTTGGTAGCATTTTCAGCGGTACGTTTTCTTTAAGTTCCCAGAATGTTCTTCTTAAAGTTACGGTTCTCAGTAACATGTTCTGAATGTTGCTTTTTCGATGTTCTTCCTTTGTTCTCATGTAACATTGTGGGAACGTTTTATAAACAGAACATTCTATGATCTGTCTCCTTTCAGCGTCACCAAAACATTGTCAGAATGTTGAAGTTAAAACATTATATCTCAGTCAGCATTTAACCTTGTAGACACATTATCTGAAGTGATAAACAGCTTTAAAACGTTCTTTGAACAAGAATAAAAACATTTTATTTAAAACATTATTACAACTTGTAGGTAATGTTAGTCAATGTTATGGGAACATTCCCTGCTAGCTGGGATGATACATAGTCCAGGGATGGTGTTTGAAACCTAACAGCTCTCTCCAACAAGGAGATTGAGACGTGAACAGATACTCAAACGGTTTGGTTTTTGAAATGTAGATGTAAACAAAGTCTAATTCATTATTGTATTCTGTCATCGTTTCCAAGATGGTGTCTCTTCTCGCTCACCGGTGCCTGCCCTGTCTTCACCTCTCCCTGAATCATTAAGAGCAAATGCAGTGGCTGAAAAATGAAGCCAATGCAAAAGTGCCCAAAAGTGCAGTTCAATGACTGGCTGCTTGTGGTTGGCTCCAAAACAATCAGTCCCCATAGACCTCCATGTTAAAATGCCCAACTATACAGTAAGCCTCCACAAACCTGTGTGCCTAACAATGAGGTGGCCGTAAAGAGTAATGATAGACTGTGCCTGCCCTTTCTTCAACCTCCTTCACTCCTTCTGCTGCTCTCTCTGCTCACTGAGTCAAGAGTCAACATTAGAGATTATTTGGTAAACTCTTGAAAGCTGTTCATATTTGTTCATATTTGAATAGCGGGGGTCTACATGATTACATGACGGATTGCTCTGTTCGAAGCTTTTATGTTGATCCTTTTCTGTTTACATCCATGATTCCTCTGCTGCCATCCAGCTCTTCTTTTTTCTCCTTTTCTTTTTGCCCGATTAAGTTGACGCGCCATAAGAAGCACATTTGGTTAATGTAAGAAACTTCATAGAAATACAGCGGTGGAACCTGCTATTAATTTTCACATTTCCAGCACTCTCTCTGTTGTAGTTTTTCCTAAGAAAAGACTGATGTCCTTGTTCCTTTTCTTGATTATTGTAATGACGTCAAACGCAGGTCAAACAGCCAAAGTGCGGATGTTGGATGAGTGGGCTACAAGCATATTAGTTTTGTTGAGACTGCAAATTTGTTGCTAAAGTTTTACAGACAGCTGGATGCAGATGTTGACTTCTATAACTCCAACACCCCATGATATTTAATATTCAAACTGATAACTAACTGGGAGCAGCCACGTATGAGGGATTTCTGGGAGGTGAGAGTTCACTATTTCACAGAGGAATTGTGGATTCAGAACTTCCGGATGATCCGCTCAACTTTTAAAGAGTTATGTGATGCAATAACAGCTCTTGTAGCTCCTGCTGCATCTTGAGGGAGCCAGTTCCTACTGACAAGCACATAGCCATAGCATCATGTGACCTAGAAAAAGTGAAAAAAAGTCTTACAATTGCAGTTTTGCAATGTATGTCTTTTCTGACTTGCCTGAAATACCACCTCATGTAAGCAAAAAAACTAACATCAACTCAGTAAGTAACTGAGGACACTAAGGGTTTCAGTTTAGACAGTGAAAATCTTCCTGATTGTCGCTTGATTTAGGACTTCAGTTCTGGACTGCAGGCAGACCAGTTCAGTACCTGCACTCTTTGACTACGAAGCCACACTGTTAAAACGTGCAGAACGTATTATATTGCTGGAATAAGCAAGAACGTCCCTGGAGAAGACGTTATCTGGATGGCAGCATATGTTGCTCCAAAACCTGTATATACCTTTCTGCATTCATGATGCTTTCACAGATGTTCAAGTTACCTATGATGAAAGAGGGTTTTGATATGCACATCACGTAGGTGAAAGGCTATCAATTCAGCGTACATGAGGTAAAAGGTAACGTCTGCACGCTCACTCCATGCCAAACAAGTTTATTTCATACCAGGTTTCGATCCTGCTTGGACCACCTGATGAAGATCCAAGCAGGATCAAAACGCTGTCTGAAATAAAATAGTGTAGTGAAGTAGGTGTGCAGGTGTTACCTTTTTCTTCAAGTTACCCATGATGCCCTGGGCACGAACACCCTCCCATGCCATCACAGATGCTGGCTTTGAACTTTCAGCAATATGGATGGTGTTTTCTCTCTTCAGCCTGGAGGACAAGATGACAATCATTTCCAAAAAAATAATTTGACTGACAATTTGAATTTGAAATACAATATGATTGACACATTTTTGACAGTTTGTCCATCTCAGATGAGCTTGTGTACATGATGAGGGTAGAAAATCAATAAACAATAAAAATGAGTTATTCAAGACAAATAAAATCAGCCATTAACCAGACTCACGCTGCTTTAAACTTCAGGACATGTTAACTTAATTAGTCTTCTTGGGTTGTTCAAGCAGAGACATGCAAGGTGGTTAAAAATGTCTAAAATCCAAGGCTTGGTATTGTCTTATTAACTCAGGGGCACACTGAAGTGTCTTCCAGTGCGCTTGCTCTCAGCAGTCTCAGGGGTTTTCCCCCAGGGGAAACTGACATCGTGAGAGGGGCTGCAACTCATCTGTCAAACCACACACCTGGAAATGCCTGAGATCGTATCATTGGGGAGAAAACGTGGCGGTCCCGCTCATGTGATGAGAATATGTGAAGAGAAGTTTACTTTGGCTTTCGCATGCAGAATTAAATACTGCGAAAACAAAACAATTGCTAAGAGTGTAGGTGACACTCTAAAAGGTGTCCAAACAGGTAATGACACGGGGAAAAAAAGATAGTAAATCAAAATGACAGACATGTATAGTGCAGCCGAAACTTGAGAAATTGCATATTTCTCATGCGTAGGAGGTGCGTATGAATTCCATAAGGGCCGGTTTCTGAGCGGAGTTATAAAAGTTTTGTATTTTTCAATAGTTAGCAGCAGCGCTGTGACGGGCGTCTGATTATCACCTTGTCAGTCTCTGTTTGTGCATTATCATGACAAAACATTGTCCTGGTGACAACTTTTGTAGCGGGAACTACTTCAGAAGCCGTTTTTAGTTTTCTGACAGGTGTTTACATATCTATCTGTCTGGACAGATTATGTCAATACGATAACGTCGCAACTGTACAAGATAGAGTCACGAAACTTGACGGGTGTGTAGTTGAGATCAAATTGAGGGCAGACTTTGAAAATCGGCATGGCGTGACGTGTGAGCAAGGAGCCAAAAGAAGGGGGGTAGGAATTCGGGAGGAGGCCATTGGCCCTCCACTTAATGCCCCTGGCCCACATTTGCTGTAAATTATGGATATCACATCTGGAGTGATCCCATTGCAAGACGGGTTGTAGTTTTTTGTTTTTTGTTTTAATTTTTGTTTTCAATTCAGTTTGATTTCAGGTAGTTCCCATTGAGGGTGTCCTGGTTTTAATATAGTTTTTATTGTTTAAAAATGTTAAGTTTTAGTTTTTATTAGTTGTAGTATTAGTTTAATTTTTAATGATAATTTAGGGGTTATTTAACTAAATTACAGCTGCAATTTTGCACAAATGTGAGATTTTTCATGATTAGGTGGGGTGGGCTATGGGGATAATTACATTGTAAAATTTATGAACTGATGTTGTGCACTTTATTTAAACAGTTTCTGTCATTAATTTATTTATTCCACCTTCCTGCCCAGGGACTGCAGGCGGAAAATAGCAGCTTTTGCTGAAAACCTGGTACAATGCATCTCTCCTTGTTTTATAAAAGGACAATGTTTTTATAGTGCACTGTCCCTCTCTAATCAAAAATACATTATATTACATTTGTAACAGCCAAGAAGGTCAGAATCAGTGTTTTAATACAAATACAACATAACATTTCTGTGTGGGGCCCCTGTGGTTAGTCAATAGGCTGAAAAATGGGCCCTACATGGGATAGGTCACCAGCTCCATATTGGTCCCCTGCATTTGCCAAATGCAGGGTTTACGCAAGTGGGCCCCAGATAATATATCTATTCTGGGCCCATACCTGCTTAGTAGCCCCAGCCTATGTGGGGCTCACAACTCACCCATGTGAGTCTGTCATGGAGCCCAGACAGGGCCCATTTTTCAGCCCATTTGCTGACCACAGGGGCCCCACATACAGATGCTGGCACCCAATTTCAATAAACATATGGACCAATGCCTCCTCATGCTTGTTGTGTTAAAGACATTTCCTGTATAGTTTTATTTTATGCCAGTTAACTTTCTAAGTACACAATATTGTTTCAGTTAGTTTTTTTCTTTATAAATTCTAGTTTTTTTTTATTTTTATCTCAGTTTACTAAAATGTTTTCACACATAGTTTTTAGTTTTTGTTGTTATAATAACTTTGTTACTGAGTTATTTTTGTAAATCACCCTGAACGTAAGTAAGTCAAGATCCTCGGTGAACTGAACATAAAGGCTTTCTAGGGTTTTGTCAAACATGATTGTGCTTGTTTAGAAGGTTGTATGTTTATGAATGCTAGTAAAAGCGTCACAGTGGCGTCTGAGCTGTCATCATTCATCAGTGTTAACCCTTAGGGCCCGTTTAAACACACTTTGTGCACGAAATGCAGTTTTCAAAATCAAGCTTTAAAACACTTTATACAATATTATTTCCTACTTTAATTGAGTTTATTTTTTAACCAACATCATTCCTAATCTTAAATATCAAATATGCATTAATTTTCTGAATTTAAACCCTTTAAATGTCAGGTTTTTGTCATGATGCCACTTTGTATTTAGATGAAATAAAAAAACACACAAAAGAATTATTTTCATATATATTACAAGGAAAGTAGATTTAGTTTTGATTGAATGGTTTGCAGCAACATTGACTGTGCACCTAATGGAAATAGCATGTATTTTCTCCATATGCCAAATATATGTAAAAAACAATGTGAATTGGAAAATGGTAAAAATTACAAATACCAAGACAAAAGCCCAGAATAACACCCAGTGGATGTTTTTATGCTTTGATGGCTGTGGGATCAAAAAATGTCAGTTTGAATGGGTTTCAATGGTGCACTTAACAGTCTGAATGTATCAATTTTGTTTCCACTGTGTATTTTTTTTTTGACTTATTGTAGAAGCTGAGCTGGAAATTCAGCAGCTGGATTAAGCAAAAATGCACAATCCTGTCAAAATGTTTGCCATATACATGAACACAACCAAAATTATCAAATAAATGAAGAATGAAAAGTGTAAGAAAAAAAAAGTGCTAAACAGTCCCTCAGGGTTTAAGACCACGGCCCCGTAACCTTTTTCCAGAGGACTTTCTCATCATTCATTGGCTCTCTTTGATTCATGTCAAATGGTTTATCTCATGACTCATTCAGTTAGCATGTGTTGTCCTTACAGTGGATCAAAGCAGGGACAGTTGGTCCTCTGCCGCCTCGCAGACATGTTGACATGTCCTCAGGGGGTTTCAGCAGCGACGGTAAGGTAAGTTCATGTGTGATAGTTGGCTTAACATTGGCTGAAGGTTGTCAAGCCAGTCTCTGTCCGCTCGCTTTCAAGTGCATCAGCCTAATAGTTTGTATCATGTCAAATACACAGTGGGGGCTGTACTGTGTCGAGAGCTCCACGTGTTGATCACACAGTCCCTTTAAAGTGCTCCGTTTTTGGGCTTAGAGGCGTTGCAGGAACATGCCTGTGCAGCACCTTTGATGGCACGCAGGGGCGAAACACACGGAGTCCTCACCGGTAGGCCTTATCATGGAAAGCTTGCGCCCCAGGGTCTCAGAAATCTGGCACCCCAGAATACACATTTCACAATTCATCCCACTTAGAGTCCTTTTATATTCATTCTGCTGCAGCACAACAATTGCTGCCATTATAAACTTGCTTCTTACTTTGTTGTAATCCACCCTTACCCCATACAGAGTTTATAAATTGTAAACTAATGGATTTATTGATGGATAATACATGTTTTTCTAATGCTTTAAAGAGTTTTTCAGGTGATGAAAAAGCCCTTAACAGGTTTATGCTCTTTTTATTTGAAAATAATGTTGCTATAAAAGGGGATTTCTCACTTTCTAAGAAGCCATCAAGTCACGTTAACAAGCTGGTAATGAGAGACATTTGGTCCAGGTAATATGTGTTCAAACAATCAAAACAGTCAAAGAATTAAAAAAGTAGCATTAATTAACCACTTTGAAACTTGAGCACATTGGTGTGATGTTGTTTTTGTTTAATCATTTTAAAAATCAGTAAAAGAATAGTTACAAGAAAATTAACTGAAAACAGGCAACATAAAGAAAAAAGAAAAAGAAACAAAAGTGACCCAAAATAAGCTAAAAAAATATATATATATATTTTACATATTTATTATACATTTTTGTTAAATTTAGAAATGTAGTTTTCTAGCTGTATCCCCAAATTGTTTATCATTTTCTCATACCTCTGCTCTCTTTTTAAAACTGCTTCTTAAGGTAATTTTCTTGTCATCTTTTACTAATTTCTTGCAATTTGTGGGACATCTCTTGTCAGGTTGCTTGCTGCCTTTTTTCCTAACATTTACGAAAGAAGTCAAACCAATTTGCTCCAGTTTCAAAGGGGCAGTTAGCATATGAAAGGCCTCTGAACACAGCACAAGAAAACTGATGTTGATCCAGGTTTCAAAGAGTTAATGAATAATGAATGTCGGGGGCCAGCAGTTTTATCAGGGTGTCCCCCCTTGGGAGCGCCACTGCACTGCGAAACAAGTGACTGGACACCGCTGAAGGAGACAGTGTGATAATATGACTGAAAGCTCCAGAACAGCTACTAAATCATAATTATTAGCTTATCTGTGTGGTTTTTGCACCAAAAAGGAAGTATCATCTCAGATTAAAAAAGGTCAAGTCAGATTTATTTATAGAACACATTTAAAAAAACCCAAAAAAAACGCCACCTTTAAATTATAAAGTTCTATCTGTGTCTGTGCTGCATTACAAAGCATGTAACTGCAACACAACAAATGCATATAACTTAATGTTATTTAATATCACATATTAATAAATTGTCACGGAATAAAAACCTTTTTCAAGACGGGAAAGCACAACTCCTGAGAGGGCCCTCGTCATCGTGCCTAACGTTTTGTTAAGTAGGATACATATTCCCAAGATACAAGATATCAAAATTGCTCTGCAGTTTATTTGGGGCTTCTGGAGGTCGCATGCTTTAATGCCGCTTTCCCACCTAAATAAACCAGCCCACCAGTTTTCTGTCTAATCAAGGATGTATCATCAATGCACCATAGAAATAATTGCAGATAACATTGATTAACTGCAAATACTGTTTTTAAAGACAGCTTTCACCCAAAAAACATGAACCAACTAATAATGAGACCATTGTACGCTATTTTATTTTATTTTATTTTTGGATTTCTTGACTCTCCATCCTCTCTTTCCAACCTGTAGAACACCAAAAGCCACCTTTTGCAGAACGGTGCTGGAAGGCGTCTGCTGAGAACGTAGCTGGATGGACCCAGTGGCGCTGTTATTGTTTGCTGGCGTATGGTCGAATGGCACCAGGTGCATCCACATAATTTGTGCACATGCAGCTACAATAATAACAGGGCCGGATGGAACGGGTCGTGTGTGCATGAAACAGAAAAAGACGCCATCAGGTTGTAACGCTGCTAGTGATGACGTAATACAAGGGGATAATACAGCATATGTCTATGTTGCCTAAATCCAGCAATCCATGACCTGGTTGCCTAATCCTAACCATCATTCCCAACATGTGCATTTTTACACAGTCCACGCTGGTAACCTCATATTGTCTAAACATAACCGCGTACTACGTCATCCCACCCTGTGAGTTTGTCAACATCACCGTAACGTATCCCAGAGTGTAAACAGCTGAAGCAGAATTTCACTGACAAAGTGGAACCATGTAAAGAACTGGGATGCAAACATGTTGGCATATCGCTTATATCTGCGCATTACAGTCAAAATGCTTTAAACGCTTCAAAATTAGGTGCAAAAACTAGGGCAGAGCAGGTTTCATGGTGGTGGAAAGAGGTACAAGGTGTCTGCTGTTTTGGCCAGTGTGTAAGCCAACCGTTATCGTTTTATTTATCCCAGTTGATAAAAGCCCGAGTGCACAATGAGGTCAGAGATCTGTGTTAGGTTGCCATAGAGATTAAATTTATAGCCGAAGAAAAACACTGACTCACCTTGTCAACAAATCACTGCTTTAGTAGCAAAGAATCCTATTTTCCTTCTGAAGTGGATGAAGTGGTCTTTTAATCTTTTAATAAGTTAACTCTGGTGCTACTAAATCAAACACTTTTGATTTATGATTTTAATTAAACATTAAGTTGGTTATTTTATAAGCTGTGGGGCACCAGTCGCTTCATGTAATGGTTTTATACTGCGGCTGTTTAGCTGCAACAAAATAGGCTCGAAAACAACCTGAAATCATTTCTTTTTTACTTTTTTAATTCAACCCATATACAGCAAAAGTGTATAGTTGTATCCCAAAAGGATGAAGGAATAGTTTGACATTTTGGGAAAAATGGTTATTCACTTTGATGCAGAATGTGCTGAAAAGATTAATAAATGAAAGGGGTATTAATCTTCTTATCTGACTCTTGGAAATAAAGAGAATATTGTATTTCCAGGAACCAATGTGAGGTGTCTTCATATAAACAAATGTCAACTGATTTATCTCAGACAAGCACAACACCATGATGACAGAAGCTTAGACTAGAATTAGGGTAAAAGTCATTTTTAAAAAAGCCAACAAAAAAGCACGATTGTTTGGTGCCCAAGTTTGTAGTCATACAACACCTTCCCAAAAGGTTTCGTGAAAGCCCGGGGAGGTGGGGGGGGGGGTTTAGTTCTGCACATGTACATAAAACGTGCCAATCACCGGCTGTCATTTTTGGTTTTTGCTACTTTGATTTATCTCAGTCCTCATCTGTGAAGAAAAACAGCTTTTTGCAGGCGGCACATCAACAGCAGGAGTGACACCTGAACCAGCGCGGTCATGCCGAGGCCTGTTCTTCCTGCTCAGCACAGAGAACATTTTACGTGAAGGTTATCCTGAAAATAGTCCAAGATGCCGCAGATCAAGATAGCAGACCACGAATAAAAACGAGGAGTGGTCTAGAGGAGCCTGCATGTTATTGTTTCCTCACATTTTGTCATTTCTTTCAACTGCTCTCACATATAGATAAAATCTGTACAGTTATCTAATGAGGGCAGCAATGCACGTGGAGCGTTAATGCCAGGAATGTTGCGGTAAAATACAGAAGTGGTTAATGATTATTACCAGCTGGCGTAATTTAGATTAATCTATGTATATTGCCAAATACTTAAACTCTGTGTTTAGATAATATGCACATTTGGTGGTGCACCTCTTTTTTTTGTCTAATCATGATCACTAATCATGCCTGGCTCAGTGAAAAAACACCACAGTAACATAAAAGCATCACTTTCTTTGCAGTGTTAGAAGAGAGAAACAGAACAACCTGCAGAAAGTGTTGTATGTTTCTGCAAAGCACAGATGTGTTACATTTATTATGAAGCGGATAAAGTGTATGCTTAGGCACAAAACCCTCTTGGCTAAAGTTCCAACAAAACGAATCACTTTTTGGTCTAAAGTGTGCATTTAAGGGGGCTTCATCGACCGCTGGAAAAGAAGTAACGTCTTGGTAAAGAAGACTTGCTTTTTGTTGTTAAAAAGCTGCTGGAAACACAGCTATGGAAAGCTAAAAAAAGGTGTTGGAAAGACAATTACAGGAAGCTAAAAAAAAATCACTGGAAACACAGCAACAGAAAGTTAAAAATCAGCTGGAAACACAGCAACAGAAAGTTAAAAATCAGCTGGTAACACAGCTATGGGAAGCTGAAAAAGCTGCTGAAAACACAGCTGTGGAAACTCCACTGGAAATACTGCTACAGGAAGCAAAAAGGAAAAAAAAGAGGAAGCTTGAAACACATCTACAGGACGCTTAAAAAGCTGCTGAAAAGGCAGCTACAGGAGGCTGAAAAATCCACTGGAAACACAGCAAAAATAAATAAAAAAGCTGCTGGAAAAACAGCTACAGGAAACTAAAAAAATCTTGTGGAAACACAGCAACAGAAGCTAAAACCCTCTGGAAACACAGTTACATACAAAATACTCAAATGTATTTGTGACTTTTGATGACTTCGAACAGTGAAAGTAAGAGTCTTGGTGAGCTGGAATGAGTTTGAATGACTTTACTGTTCTTTTTGCTGCAATTTATTTTCAGTTTGTGAAAATCCTGACTTTAATAATGTTGACTAACCTACTTCACAAATAGAAAAACAGTACTATCTTGTATTAGGTGTGTTCACCCTCCACTTACCGTCTGTTTGATGTGTAAATAACACTTTTCCCGCACGCCTGCACAGTGTATGACTTGCCAGTCTGAGTTTCTGTTATCAGACCTGGGTGTGGGAGTTTTGTGCAGAAAATATGAACGAATGTACGCAGCCCCTTGATTTACTCAATAAAGAAACACCCTCTGATATGAATACGCAGAGGTGATGGGCTCACTTATCAGTTGTTGCGAAATATAGTGATGTTATTTACACCGTTCACCATCTACCTTTACTTCAGGCCTGATAACATTTTATGTAGGTTGCCAAAGTTTAATGCCTCATGTCTATCCTGTCCTGCAGTTGGAGGATTGATATAACCTGGAGCTCATTTTTTAGGAATGAATAGAACAGCATTGATCCTGTTGCTTAAACATTAACAAAGACAAAGGAAGCGTCTAGACACAAAGGATTTGGTTCAATAAATCTCATCATAAAACTTCAAAGGAGATAAAGAGCAGTGTCCCCTCCAGAGGATATCATACATGTATTCTGCTCTGTGATTACACTGATACAGCTGGGGCCTCACGGTGACCTTTGTTATGACACAATCTGCCCTCAAATGAGCAAAATGTGCACCGATTTTTTTCAGTACTGCTTACAGAAGCCCTGAGAGGCAAGGTGAAAAAACTGTAGGCAATGTTGGCTAAAACCAAAGTCGATTTCCTACGTATGGCATATTATCTCCTATGTACCAGTTCTTATCTCCTACATATGGCATATTATCTCCTGAGTCCAAGTTATTATGTCCTACATATGGCATATTATCTCCTATGTACGAGTTATTATGTCCTACATATGGCACATTATCTCCTATGTACGGTTATTGTCTCCTTTTTACAGGTTATTATCTCCTACATATGGCATATTATCTCCTATGTATGACATATATCTCCTTCGTATGGCATATTATCTTCTCTGTATGGCATATTATCTCCTATGTACGAGTTATTATCTCCTTTGCATGGCATATTATCTTCTGAGTATGAGTTATTATCTCCTACATATGGCTGGTTATCTCCTATATATGATATATTATCTCCTACATATAGCATATTATCTCCTATGTATAGGTTATTATCGTACATATGGCATATTATCTCCTACATATGACATATATCTCCTTCTTATGGCATATTATCTTCTCCGTATGGCATATTATCTCCTATGTACGAGTTATTATCTCCTTTGCATGGCATTTTATCTCCTATGTACAGGTTATTATCTCCTACATATGGCATATTATCTTCTATGTATGACATATATTTCCTTTGTATGGCATATTATCTCCTTCATATGGCATATTATCTTCTATGTATGACATATTATCTCCTTTGTATGGCTTATTATCTCCTTTGTACGGCATATTATCTCCTATGTATGGGTTATTGTTTCCTTCGTATGGGTTATAATCTCCTATGTATGGCATAATTTCACCTATGTACGGGCAAAACATTGTCACTCTGAACTCGTAACACGGTGGAGCACTGTCAGGATCTGCTGTGTCAACCTATGACATTTTAGGAATCCTTGTGTGTCAGCTGTTTACGCTCTGGGATGCCGTTAGCCCTTTACACATGGCCGCTCCCACGTATGAAGGGCCCAGCTTTCCATTATCGCTTACAATAACAGACCAACGTCGTCTTTGATTGGAAATAATGACGACTAGTGTGGTGGCTGCAGAAGAAATAAACCTGCTGATGTTTTGAACATCCTTCCATCCTTCTTGAAATGTTTTTGCAAGAGGAGAAGTCGCATAACATCACTCCAAGGAAACAAAGTCATCTCGCAAATGTGTTGACTCATTTGTCAGACAATGACATTTCAGAAATCTCCTTTAAGTTTTGTGCAAATCTGAAATGTAAACCTGCATCCTGGATTACCAGCAAATAAAAGCTGACTGAGGAGCTGTGCTGGGGTCTGAGTGTGGGCGTCTTTTCACGCTGATCAGGTGCTGCCAAGTCTCTGCAGGGGGATTTCCACAAGTGCTGGCTCAGCAGGAGCATGCGGGGAGCTTGCCAACAGGATCTGCGGAATACACACTGTACACACAAATCCCTCCGTGTTTAACTTTGACACACTGCATCCAGGTTCAGGAATGTGAGCGAGGTGTGAAGTGCAGCCTGAAAGGAAAACATAAAACCCTCCTTAGATTTCTGATTGTCTCTTTGTTTGTTCAGCTCTCGGTACACTTTGCTGTTCCGCCCAGTACTCTAAACATCTTTGACACAGGTGAGCCCATGTGGCACCAGGGGTCAGTTACACACTTGGCACATCGAATAGTTTGAAAAAAAAAAGTTTCAGTTTTCATAACTTGATTCAACTTGACGCTGTAATGATATAAGACACCATTGGGAAAATTATTTGCATACTTGTGCGGCTTTTTGATATATCTGAGCGATGGTATTAAGCAAAAACACAGAGCCAAGTCTCAGAATAAAACATGCCTAAAGAAAAGTTGGGGAAAAAAATTATATAATGAGTTCATTTTCTTATAACTGGACAAAACCAGATCATGTGATCATGAGAATTTGTATTTCAGAGATCTAAACCATTAAAGTCAGTCAGGGTTTGGTGTTGGTCTGTGGGGGCTGTCTGACAATGATACCTGACTCCACCACTATGCTTCACTAAAGTACTTTACAAATTAAAATGATTAGGCCCTTCATACAAAACACGCTTTTTTTCTACGGGTGGGGCGATCTCCGCCTGTCGGACCTCTTTTGTGTGTGTGTGTTTGTGTTTTGACGTGTTCATCGACATCAGTGAGATTGGCGAGAACATTGTTATCTGATAAGAATCAAGGCAGTAATTATAATATCCATTGGGAGAGGCACATCTCAAATTGAAATAAACTGTTATGATGCTTTAAACCATCTGATTAATTCAACACAGAGCAGATGTGATCAGGATAATTAGCCCGACCAGCCTAACTGCAGGACACGCAGACGTGAAACTGAACTCAAACTGTAAAGAGGCAGCTTTGCACAAATAACAGCGGGATAAAGAAGAAAATATATATTGTTTAAAAACACAGTTTAAAGGAATGGTTCACCCTGAAACAGTCTAAATTGTCAAATTGTTTTTGTCTATTTTTAGTCTTGGAAAATGTTTTCGACTGAGTCGCAATAAAGAGAAAAATGATAATAAATCAGTGCAAACAGACTGTGTTCGAGGCAGAATTAAAGATAGATAAAACAGTTAAAAAACATTTTTAAAAAAGTATACATACATATATACACACACACATAAATTAAATTAAATTAATTAATATTTAAATATTAAATATAATTATTAATAATTAATAATAATTATCTGAAATATTTAAAATAAATATTTTTGTATTCAATATTTTTTTATTTTTTTATTTTTTACATTATTAGACTTGCTCATCACAGGTGATTCTGGGGGCGTATCAATACCCACAAAACTTGTACAACATGTGAACATACATGGTTGAGATGCGGCTATATGCATATGATTTACTATAATACTCTGCGCAAAATTAAATAAGAGTCCCAAGTCTCAAGTCAAGAAGCTGTGCATCGTGGTCTGTAATTTCTGACTCACATAGTTTGCATTCTGTAATTCAGCGTTTCCCAAATTTCTCTTTTGGTGCCACTTGTTGTGCATGTTTTAGATCTCTGTGCTGCAACACAGCTGATTCAAATGACTCGTTATGAGCTCCTGAAGCTGCTTGATAAACAGCTGGTTATTTAAGGCAGCTGTGCTGCAGCAGGAAGAGGGCATGCAGACCGAGTGGTACCTGGGGAGACGCTTAAAAACGCTGCTGTAGTTCAGTGTGTTTTTTATGACCTAAATCTTTGGGCTTGGGGGAAGGGATCAAGTATTTTCAAGTCAAAAGGCTCAAGTACAAGTGAAGTCTTGACTTGCTGTTTTTTTTTAATTTTCCACAGTCCATACCTCTGCTTCGTAACACCTCGGACATTTCCAGAAACAATTTTCACAATATCTGTCAAAAGGTCTTGGATGCATCAAAAAGCACATAAATACGGCGACATTTTGATCATCATATTCAGAAAAGTTCACATTAAAACATGAATCAAACATAAATGTCAATTTCCGTCACATTTTCCACGTTTTGTCATTCGTTTGATGTTTGACTGGAGCTGACCGTGTTGTATCTTATTATCTGTTTAATTCCACCTGACAGGAGAATTCGCTCTCAGCTCCTCATATTTGACTAAAAAAGTGGATGGAAATTTATATTATTTTACATTTTCTTTTGCTGAATTTCCAGGAAAAAATCAGCTAGAACTGTGTTAAACTTATATTGTAACTTGACAACAGTAACCAACACAGACAGACTTTCTGTAAAGAAGTGTGGCATCTGAAATGACTCCTTTAACCCTTTAAATGCTGAGTACGTTGGTTAGATGTCTTTTTGAAAACATGGAGAAAGGTCAATGAGAAACTTGGCAAGAAATGTTGCACAATTTGCAAGACATAAGTAAAATGTGACAAGAAAGTATATTTATAATTAAAATTAGTGTGTTTATATGTTTAAAAATATATGCTATCAGAAAAATAGAGATTTTTTTGTTTGTTTTTTTTTCTCTGTGTGTTTTCTTAACTTTTCTTCTTTTCCCTTTTTTGGGGTAATTTTCTTGTACTTTTTAACTTTTTTCTTGCTCATTTTTCCCCAGTTTCTCACTGCCCTCTCTCCATGTTCTCCAAGGTTATTATTTTCTGTTTAAAATGCTAAAAACCTTTTAATTTATTCTGTGGCCAGCAATAAATAAAGACACTTACAACAGGCATCTAGTAAAAGTGAAACTATTCAGAGTGCAAGCTACTCTGGTGCTCCTCCTCTGTGAACCCCTGAAAATGAAGAGGTACCCTAAATTTGTGCAAACAGGTTGGTTTATTTTACTAATCCTCCTTTGTGTAGCAGCCTCGAGCACTGAGAGATAACTGCGATGGAGACGCATGCTGTTGTGATAATTGGATTGAAACTTCACAAAAGACCAGACGGTGTGAGTCACTAATTCTCTGCTTTCTCATCAGAGGCTATTAGAGCCTTATCAAACACCTGAAGGGATGTAACATGTCAACACACACACACACACACACACACACACACACTGTCATGCAGCCTTGTTGAACCACTTGCTGGCCTTAACAATGCCGCTGGAGTGGCCCTGGAGGTGAATTTGGGGGGTGTGAGGGGGCGTCAGCAGGAGAGATCAGAGTGAGGAGCTGCAGACAGATCAGTTTAGGGTGGATCTCATCTTGATCTGTTCAAACTCTACTGATGTGAGTTAGGAGCCCCACATTCCCCGGGCCCTTTCACTTTAATGCCTGAGAGCCCTGAACTTGTGTCTGTCTGCGGTGGCTCACTGCCTTGAAGGGGATTACGCCTTTGACATTCAGGTTTTGGCTGGGCTCAGAGAGGAGGGGGGGGCTAAATAACGTTAAAAGAGGCTGTTAGCGGTTTATGAGGTCTGCTTATGGAACCACATAAGTTCCACTTTCAAGTGTTTACATTTCAGCAATAGTTCGGATCAGGTTTTCACACCCGAGTAAACCTCTGCAGGTGTTCAGCATCTGTTTATGGACTGCTCTAAACCAGATTAGTGCAGAAAGACGCCACTTTCTATGCAAAATGAGACATTTCTAAAAACAGCAATAGTGGGAGGATAAGCGTCACGTGAAGGCTCTAACCCCGAGACACTCAGCTCGCTTTGCTTAGGGGCCACTTCTGCAAAATGACAGAGGGCCAGGGGCCAGTACCAGCAGCCCCACACGTGTTTCCAGAATTGTAGGACATTTCTAGGATTTTAGGACGTGAGAATTTTAGGATGTTTCTGTGTTTTTATTATGTGTTCAGGAAATTTCTAGGATGTTAGCACATTTTTCAGATTTTAGGACATTTCTAGGATTTTAAAACGAAAAACGACATTTCTTGGATTTAGGACCTTTCTAGGATTTTAGGACATTTGTTTAGATTGCAGGACATTTTTAGATTTAGGATGATTCAAGATTTTAGGACGTATCTGAGATTTTAGGACGTTTCTGAGATTTAACAACGTTTCTGAGATTTCAGGACATTTCTAGGATTTTAGAACATTTTTAAGATTGCAGGACATTTTGGATTTAGGATGTTTCTAAGAATATAGGACATTGCAGAGATTTTAGGACATTTCAAGAATTTGAGGACATTTCAAGAATTTTAGGACATTACTAAAATCTTAAGAAATTTCTTGGATTTTAGGATATTTCTAAGAATTTAGGGATTTGAGGATTACAGGATGTTTCTGTGATTTTTTAAAAAAATGTTTCTAGGATTTTATGACTTTTTTTTATTTTAGGACTTTTCTTGCAATGTAAAACATTTCTAGGATTTTTGGATGTATATAGTATTTTAATATATTTCTAGGATTTGAGGACATTAGGGTCTTAGCTGGGACCTTTGTCGGGGGGTGTGGGGGATCCTCAACTGGGACTTTTTTAATAAACAAGCTCTATTTGGATGCTGTTTTATGCACTCTGGCACCTTATGTGTACTAAAAATACAGAAACAATCCTCAGTGTGAATCAGTTTATTTTCATTGTGAATTAGAAAAAGATTCGGGGGCCACCCGGCGCTCTATCAGGGGTCAGATTTAGCCCACAGGCCATAAGTTGAGAATCACTGCTCTAAACTCTGTGTGAAAACACTCTGAGAAAAAAAGCCTGAGATTGCAGTATTCATTTCACTCTCTGTTTCAAATTATGCTACTAATTACTGACATTGTCACAACACGGAGATGAATAGCTGGCCTATGATGTGGTTTGATCTGCTCCTTATAAGCACAACAATGGCTGTAGCCCGGGGCCACGTTAGCCAGGTCTGTGGCCCCCGCCAGCAGCGGAGCATCAGCCGCTGACTGCAGCCCACACTGCAGGGAGGGGAGCGGGGGACACGTCCTCCGGCTGTCCCCCTGCCCCCTGTAATGCTGATCCTGCAGCTCGGGGGCACCAGAGTGCAGCAACACACCTTACACCAGTTTTGGGGTCTGATCGACTCCTCTCAGCTCTTGATTTACATTTTACAGTCTGAAATCTCAGTTTTTATCATCAATAAAAACTACGTGTCTCCAGATTTGATGTTTTTATTTATTTCATTTATTTTTTGTTTCTAGATAAGCTGAAGGATCCTTTATAGAGGTTTTAATGTATAATGTGGGTTGAGAAAATGATCCGACTCATTGGGCTGAATATACCATTTAACCCTTTGGAGCCCGAGCAAACTGACTGCAGATCTTTCAAAAGCATTAGAAGAAGGCAATTAACAAAGTAAAAGAATTAAGTCAAAACAATTATCAAGAAATTCATCAAAAAAGTTAAAAAAAAATTACCTGAAAAATTAGCAACAAAAAGAACATTAAAAAAAACAAGAAAATGACCTATTAAAGTGCTAAAACAAAATGGGGAAAAAAGGAAAAAATCAATAAAAATGTAGTTTTCTGGACATTTTCCCTATTTCTTTTTAGAACATCTAATAATTTCCACTTTTTAAAAAATACAGGACATTTAATTTCAAGTTGCTCATTGTGTTTTCCCCATGTATTCGAAATAAATCAAACCAACTTTCTCAGGTTGAAATGCCTGTGAAAGGTGTCTGTATGCAGCATAAGAACACCGATGTCGATCCAGGTGTTAAAGGGTTAAATCCCACTTAAAAATGCACTGTCGGGGAGCTAGATAAAGTAAAAAAATATCTTTTTAAATATCTTTTACCTCATGAAAATGTATTGTTTTAAAGATACATGTTTTTGACTGTGCAGCTATGGCAACACTAAAATACAAAAACTGAATGACCTGATTTCTGTCTGACGTTTATTCATATTTATATTCATCATAATTAAGAGTGAGGGATGCAGGTGTGTTGCAGCAACATGTCAAATGTATACCCCAGAGGTAAATATGTGTAAAGTTATAATCATCCCCAACTTTTGCAGAGGCATAATTTTCTTTTGTGTGAAGAAATGCTTAGTATGTGAATTAAATATGAAGTATTCTTCTCTTCTTCTTCTTCTTCTTCTTCTTCTTCTTCTTCTTATTATTATTATTATTATTATTGTTATTATTATTATCATTATTATTATTATTATTAAGAGCAGATGGTTTAAAGGGAATGCCACCTACATGAACAATTCAAAAAAGTATCATTTCCACAGCGTAGGAAAGTTTAGTCGTCTCAGAATTGTGATGTCATATTGTAAACAATGAATGTTTATTTTATTTTTATTTTTTAACTTTATAGCCTATGACATCACGAAATATGAGCTTTAGCACTTTTGGCACTATTAAATATTCAATTTAATATAATAAAAAATAGAATCGAATAGAAATAGAGTTTAATCAAAATATTACAATGCATCACATAAAAACATCTGTATAGAAATAAATTGTGTTTTGCCAAATTTTTTGAAGGAATTTGATTGTGGTTGTTGTTTTTTTTGGTGGTTTGAGCTCCACAAAGTGAATGCCACCTAGTTCCATTTAGTTAGAGAGATGGCAGCTGATATCTCCAACACTCTCACTGTATTTTTGATTTTGTGATGAACTGTCCCTTTAAATTTGTGTGTAATTATAATATTTAAAGCCCACTTTAGGCCATTAAACCTGCCAGATTTCCTGAGATGTCACTGCAGACATGACCTCGCTGTCCTTCATTGATTTGCCGTTAAGTTTAACTTATTTTTAGTTTCTGAGGAACCCGTCACAGCTGAGATTCAGCAGGTTGTTGGAGGACGAGGACAGTCATGTGGTCATCACAAAAACTGAGGAGAGGTGGAAATGTTGTTTTTATCTTTGCTCCTAACTTTGTTTTATTTATTGTATTTGTATATTTCTTTGTATATTCTTATGCGCTTTGTAACCTTGTTTAGAGAAGTGCTATACAAATAAAGCTTATTACATATATATATTATTATATATTATAAGTGCAGCATTGTCCATGTATTGAACAGTATGTCTACTGTGGTTTTCCTGTGCTGCTCTGTGATTATTTCATTTGACCTCTTATGCCTGTTAATCCTCTGAAACCTGGAGCGACCTTTGAACGCTGAGCAAATCGGTGTGATTTCTTTTAAAAGCATGGGTGAAAAAAAGGCAATGAGCAACTTGATAAGAAATGTTCAACAAATCACAAGAAATTAGTGGATTAAGGAAGTTCATTTTTAAAAAGGTTTGGGGAAAAGTGTAGGGATAAAAGAAACAAAGCTGGAGGGAAACTTGTTTTTTTAAAAATAATTATCATACATACATATTTAAAATGATGTTACATAATCATGTTTTTAGCACTTTTTTCTAGTCATACTTGCCTTGATTTTCTTTTAAAAAAAACTAATTTTCAGCGAGTTTTCCTGTTTTGTTTCTTTTTAAAAAAAACATTAAAAAGAAATATATAAAAAAATATTTCAAAAAGCTGGGGAACATGTTTAGAAAACAATATTTCTAATTCTAATTTTAAATTTTAAAATATATATTTTACAGATTTTTATTAGATCTTTTATTATAATTTTTAAGCACTTTTTATGTACTTTCACAATTTTTGTACTAATTTTCCTGTGATTTTCTTGTATTTTTTTTCTAGTTTCTTAATGAGTTTTAGATCATGTCTCCTTTTTTTATTTAGTTATTTATTTTTTTATTCTTATTCCTATTGCTATTTTTTTTTATACCTATTTTGTACTTAATTCTGTAAAAAGCTTTTGTACTTTTGCACTGAAGGAATGGAGAAGCTCTCCAATCTCGTTATACACTGTATAATGACAATAAAGAGCATTCTTCTTCTTCTTCTTCTTCTATTGCCTTCTTCCCATTTTTTTAAGAAATCAAGACAATTTGCTCAAGTTTTAAGATCCAAACTTCTTGAGTATTTATCCAAAATATAACAGTATGTGGTGCATATTTTGTTGTATTGTTAAGATTTAGCATCTCAATTAAAATGCACGAGAAACCTGCTCTCCAAATGCTTTCTTTGCCTTTTTTTTAACTACGAGTGAACTTCCTCGCTGCAGGTTGAGTCAGATCTTTCAGGATTCCTTCACTTCAGTCCAGAGTGTTGCATTACAGCCCAGTTCAGCCCCAACACGTTTTCATGCTGCATTGTTGTTGTTGTTTTCTCTCCTCCAACAGTTTTTTTTCATAATTATTAAAATAATGTATTTAAAACTATGTTACACAAAAAAATCTATTTAAATATATTTAAAATGTCACATTTTAACACATTTTTTTGGTTGTTTATTTATTTTGCGTGTTAACTTTTTTTTGTTTTAACTTTTTGGGAACTTTCGCACAGGCCCAACTTTTTTATTTCTTTGCTCGTTTTGGGATGATTTTTTAGGATGCTCATTGCTGTCATTTTTTTTTTTTTTAAGGAATCAAGCCAATTTGTTTCATAGGGTTAAAATAATTTCTTTTACAGTTTAGCAACGTTTGCCTCTAAAGGAGAAACAAATTTGAAGCACGTTCATTTAACAACACATTTTTTATTTACCACAACAAGTTATATGTATGAAAATAAATCTTGGTAGTAAAATAAGGGTCATTGGTACAAAAATATCAGCCTTTCCATCCATTCAGCATTCATCATTCCACCGAAGCAAAAGCCAGTCAGAGCACACAGCGAAATGCAAAGTCCACCAGTCAAGCAAACAGCCTCACTGACTATTTGGACAGAATATTTACAGTCGGAAGACAAAACAATACTGTTGAAGGTCTCATCATAGTATATTGTAACACATTTCAGAGCTCATCTGCAAATCCCTCCTTAAATAGTTCTCTTCCACAGGACAGGCGTATGAATAGTCTGTGGGGTTGTAGTAAGGTGCATATTCGGGGGCAGAGAAGCTCTCCTGTTGGCCCGGCCAACAGTGGGACAGGCAGCGGCAGTCCTGGAGGTCGCAGTGCTGATAGTGGTAGTGCTCGGAGGTGAAGCTGTGGTAGCTGGACTCCATCCTGGTGGGTGAGTCGTAGCAGGAGGAGGAGGAGGAGGAGAACGAGTCCTGCGGCGAGTAACTGTTGGGATCCATGGGGTTGCAGAGCTTCAGCGACTCTGGCGAGGAGCAGGGAGCCTGAAAGAGAAAGATGTGGTGGACGGTGAGGATTTTTTTTTTTTGGAGCAGGATGTGTCATGTGATGGACCTCAAACTGACACCAGGCTGCAGGCTCACCAGGGATGCCTGTGAGTGATGATTTAAGTTTTTTGTGTGAATTAGGCAAATTATTCCTTTAAATTAGCTATTACATAATGAATAATAGCTAATTTATCTGTAAATTAGAGCAACATGTTTACACAAAATTAGTTGTTCTAAATGTATAATGTTAAGAATTGGGTGCATTTTTTGTCTTGTTTCCTTTTCTTTACTTGAGAAATATACTTTTTTTTATCAAAATGTCGTCAATTTATGATGACTTCTTTTGGTTGGATGAATATGAAAAACTTGAGTTTTACTTGAGTTTGGCAAATTTCCTTTCTCAAGTTTGGGAAAGAAGGCAGAGTGTTTTGTTTAAGGCTGAGCTGTAAAATTATTTCTAATCTTTGCAATGAAATGAAATGTAATGAATTATTTGACTGCTGCAGTTGCAATTGTGGTGTCTTACAAACCCATGAGGGTTGGGCACATTGAGTGCATGACAGGAAAATAACAAAATCAAAATGTACCTGCAGGCCACACAAATATTATTGCTATGCTGAATTCAAGCCTCAACACAGATCTCTGCTGAGGAGATACATTCATGCCAAACCTCTGTTCCAAAACTATACAATTTGATGTTTCCTCTAAAATTGTTTGTAACTGTAAAATAATGATTTAAGTTCGCTAATGGACTGAAAACACTCTCCAATTCGGCATACATTACGATTACCAAACCGTATATTTTTTTTAAGAAATGCACTGACATGATAAATTCTGTTTTTGCCGAATATATGCCGAATATATGAAAAAACATATAGATAGGCATTGAGGTGTCTTTTCCATTTAATTACCAGAAAGGGCTGTTAATTTCTTTAAAAAATGTTGTTTTGGGAATGGAGTTTGGTTTGTGTAAGTGGGAGACACCTACCATCCCAGGGCCATAGTAGTCCGCATCAGAGGAGAGTCCAGGGCACCACGGCAGCTGGAAGCTGGGATGGGGAGGCAGGGAGGGGCTGTAGCTGCTGCCAGTGTTGTTGTTGTTGTTGTTGTTGTTGTTGCCACTGTAGCCGTTGCTGGGCAACATCATGTCCCCGAAATGCTCCTGGATGTCGTTAAAGGTGCACTCCTGCATCAGGGAGTTGCACGAGCTGTCAGGGACGGGGAACTGGACGGCGCGCAGCTGGAAGGCACGCGCTGGACAGCTGCTCGTGTCCGCTGGGGTAATGGCGGGAGGAGGGTCCACATAGCGACCTGATGGAATTAAATAGAAAAAAAAAGATTAAAAAATATTCAAAAGTTTTTTAAAAATGAAAAAAAAAAAAAAATTCACTGATTACAAATTACGCATTACACGTTTGTCATACATATTAACCCAAATATCGGTAACACACCAAAGTTTGAATCCCCTCACGATTTATGCTGCATTTTAAAATAAAAAGTTTCCAAGTCCTAAACTACCGACATAGAACACGACAACAGAATAAATGGTGAAGGGGATGTGCGCATTCATAATAGGTGTAAGGTAGTCTCCGCGTGGTGAGAGACCACATGAAGACATTTAAATAGGCCTTTAAGTTCAGAGAGTGATGTCACGACAACATCAGCCAACACATTTGAATGTAGCCTTCGTTTATAAGAAGCGACCCTACACTTTCTGAATTTGGCTGTCAATAGTTGACAGAATTGCATTCCAAGTTTTCTGAGTCATGACTGAGGCTTTTTTTCATGTGAGTATTTTGTTCCTGGTTCTGGGGGGGTCACGGCAGGTTGCAGTCTGTCATGTTGACTTTGCTTCTTTTTTTAGATTCATCCAGTAATCTGCTTTAATTATGATGCTGCAGTTAATGATTTTCCACCAGATTTAAGGGATTCACACATTATGGCTGAATCTTTTTTCTAAATTTAATTTTGATGTGGATCATTGCAAAGTGTATTCAAACTTTGCATTGAAATTGCAAAAGTGTGCGTCGCCAAGGCTGGATTTAAATGCTGCAATCGATATTTAACTTTGTTCGATTTATTTTTAACAATTTGACCCTGGACTTGGTTGTTGCTGGATGGGTGAACTTACTTGTAAGAGGGGAGAGATCCTGAAGATCGGAGCCAGACTGGTATATCTGTTCATCGGGGAGAAAAGAGAAGAGAGACGGATTATTAGATATTTTCTGTTGGGATTTGACTTTGACAGATGTATTTTTGTGCTCAACTTTTGCGTTGTTTTCCTTGCGATTGTGCGTTTCTGTGTTCATGCATATAGTGCGTGTGCTTAATGGCTTTGTTAAAGAGACGTTGGGGTGTTTTTTTTCTTTTACTGGAAGGGTAGTTAACCATTTACAGAGGCAGTTTATTGCTTTGCTCAGTCATTTTTTCCCTCCCTCTGTCAGACAGGGAGGAAGGGAGAGTGACAGTAAGGATGTATTGGGAGAGTGAGAGAGGGAGGGAGAGATAGAGAGAGGGAGGGGAAAAACAGGGAGGAGGGATTGTGAGTTACCGTTTTGACTTTTTTACGGTTGGCCTCGCGGGCTCGGTGCCTCTGCAGCAGCTCTTTGACCGTGGTCTTCACTCGGACGCCCTGGTACACCCTCGGCTTAACTGCATGAAGAAAAACAGCATGTCACTCATGTTTACTAAACACTCTTCACTGGAGAAGACAATAGCAGACTCCTCTCCCCACCACACACACACACACACAAACTGCTGGACCCCCTCCCTCCCCCAGCATTCCCTCCTCCCAGCTCTCCCACTTTAATCTCACAGTATGTTTTCTTCTTTCAAATAAATCACATGAATCACTTTTTTTAAATTTCCAGATAAACTCACAAATCTCTCCATGGAATGATTGTTTTCACGACGTTGTCATGCAATCTACTGTTTGATTTATGTGATAGAAAATGTTTTTAACACACATATGTGATTTTATATTTAACAAAAAAGTGTAGTTTGAACTGTGTGCAGCGCGTGTGTTAAAGTTTGGTCCGAATCTGCTGTGCGTAAAAGCGCGTTATCAGTGCTCGTTGTGCGCTCCAGCTCCGGCTATTTTCGCCCATTTTCCCGACCCTTAAGTCCTCCAGTGTTCCCGGTCAGGGCTCCCTCTTTACGGCACCGCAGGCTCAGAGCTTCCTATTCCGCCGTCACTGCAGCCTGTGTGTGATCCGCACCCCCCGGCCACCCCGCCCAGACCAGGAAACAAAGGAAAACGGCACAAAATACGCCACCGTAAGTGTATGTTTACGATCATAAACGCGTTTATGCATGAATGAATGTTGAAATTGCAAACCTGGATCGATTCTTAGGTTGGATTACGTGTAGGATCGTTTTGGTAGTTGGATAAATGCGCTCGGGGCGACCGCGTAAAACGCACAAAGAGCTTGAAAAAAAGCCTGCGAGAGGCGATCGGTGATTAAACTTTGGATCTTGCCTTTGTAAGTGTGTTGAAGTTGTCGATCTGAGTTGCAGATGCGCGTAAAAGTCGTCAACAAAGTAAAGTTAGTGTCGGTATGCAGCGACACGACTATCCACGAAAAACAGTCTCTACCCTTTACGCATATCAGCTCCGTGTTGGCCATTTAGTAAACAAACAGTTCGGCTTTTTTTGTTTGGTGGAACATTTCTGCAGCGATTTTAGCCTCGTTGTGTTTATAATTCAAACCGAGGCTCCAACTCAAATCTCTGTCATTTTATTCAAATCACCCCTGCCCCCCATCGTGGAAACTGAAACCCCTCGGCTCTTATTCAGGGAGGAATTGGCCATATTTTTCCTATAGGTGAAGCTTGATTAAGGGACCCAGAAAGAACGCCTCGCATAGGTGCACGTAATTTATTCCCAAAGGCGTAATTTAAAAGCACTCAGGGGTGGCGAGTCGTTTGGAAAAAAAGGCGATTTGATAACGAGACGAAGCCTCGACTGCGAGACATCATCTGATAAATATTCATACAGCTTAATGCTACTTCATGATTTGTCTTAAATGTGGCAAAGAGTCGGCCAAAATTACACGACAGACACATCCCACTCCATCACGGTTACTCCTAACGTCCTGTTACGCACAAAGCAGCCCGGGCAGAGAGGCTATACGGCTGAAATATTACCTCTAATAGTTATTAATCGCTCATAAAATGTCTTGGAAATGATCACTAACATGTCCCAGCGTGTGTTAAAACGCGGTGAAAGTAGGAAATGAACACACATTTCATCCAAAAAACAGTCGAAAAAAAAGCTGCATTTAGGGTGTTTGAATGTAAAAAGCCGACTCTCCTGATCCACCCATCAACTAGGAAACAGGTGGCATTAAAGTACAAAGATATGCCACTGGAAATTTAATTTTACTTTTGGTCATCTCATAGATAATTTAAAATTGTGATTAAAATGAATCTCTGTGTGTGAGGGGAGAAAAGCTCCCCACTTTGCAAATGACTCAAGGTGTGCTTTTAATTTTGCCACTAAACTTATCCCCTTTTTTCTCTTTTCTCTTTTCTGTCTAACAGGAGAAAATGCTACAAAATGATTTCCAGAGGAAAATCCGATGTGAAACTCACCAGACATGATGGAAAGAGATGAAGAGAGGCTCCCTGGAGAAGACCTGTGGGACTCCACAACGTCCTTTTCTGCCTCAGCAAAATGGCCAAGAACGAAATTTGTGCAAAAGTCTCCAAAAATCTCAACACAAATGTCTTACAGCAGAGCCAGAGCATACAACAATATTGTAATATAGCTAGGGACATATTAGTTTGAGATTTTCTCCCTCCATGCCTACTATTTAAAACCCCTAGAACTCAATGATTTGACAATGATTTGATTGCGCGTTACTTTCAATTTGAATATTCAGAGGCAACCGAGTTTTATCGATTTTTCGACAAAAATCACTACGCATGGGCATTGTAAAAGCTCCACTTTAATGTAATATAATAGTTTTTTACACTTTGACCGAAAAGAAATCATACTTTTATTAATTTTATCCTCCTTTTGCAATATCAGAGCATCACACCCCCTCATTAAGCACTACAGCACCAGGGGCTGCTTGTGCGCAATTTTAACACAAAAGTTCACTTTATATCGGCGTTCACACATTAACTACGGCCACTCTGCATGTCTGCAGTATATCCAAACATATCTTTAAGCTTTATTTTAGAAAAAATGACATAAAAGTGGCAAAGAAGTGGGCGTGGCAAAGGGCAGTAGCCATCTTTGGCATCGCAGGCCTTTAGCTGCTCTCTGAGTGCTCTGAGCTCACTCACCTGCTCAAGGCTTCACAAATAACTGCCAGCACCTCTCAGCTTTCATATTATTCACTTTTATACACTTTAAATTACTAAAAAGAAAAAAATAATTCGAGGATGATAAAAATTTCGCAGTGAAATATCACAGTTTGGCATTTATTTCGCATTTAAATACATAAAAATCCTCCCAATTCATCACAAATCACCCCCAAATTTAACAAAGTTCATTATTAAAACGATTTTTTTTATAATTTAAACGGAGGCTGCCTTGAGAAATTTGATTGCTCTTTCTGTGCATCAGACAGCATCATTCACATCAGCCTGTGCAAAATGTTAAATGTAATTATCTCAGAGTCTGTGGTACATAAAAAGTAACGAATGACTACTGCTAACTACAAGAACAAAATACAGTTTACACAATTGATGTTATTTTTAGCCAGCTGTAAACATCTGGAGCACTCAAGTCTCTCAAATTGGTCAAACCATATTTATGAAAGCACGTTATTATAATTATAATTATAATTCTTCTTCTTCTTCTTCTTCTTCTTCTTCTTCTTATTATTATTATTATTATTATTATTATTATTATTATTATAGTAATCATAACTATACTTACAGCTATATAAGAGCCTAATCCCAACAAAAGTTTTTGAAACCTGAAAGTAGTAGTATTGTCTCCTCTTGCTAAAGAAAATGCTAGATTTTGACCAATGTTTTTTCGTTTGTTTGTTTGTTTTTAACCATTTGAAATCCGTAAAGACATCACTTTTCTTGTGTTGTGCCCAGATACCTTTCACAGGTATTTAAACTTGTGAGCACAAAGCAAATTGGTTTGATTTGTTTCCAAAACATTGTGGAAAAATGCAACAAGCAACTTGCCAAGACATCTCCCACAAATTGCAACTAAATTAGTTGATTAAAATGTTTTTAAAAAGACAAAAAGGGAAAAATGTCTTGAAAACTACATTTTTTTATTTATTTGATATTATCGCATGTAAATTTATGTTGCAGAATTATTGTTACTCTTTAAGCACTTTTTAGGTGATTGCCTCGTTTTTGTTTAATTTAAACTTAACTTACTTTTTTCTTATTCTTTTAAACTTGTACTTTTTACCGATTTCTTGCCATTTTTTGGGTAATTTCTCCTTAAGTTGCTCATTGCCTTCTTTGCATGTTTTTAAAAGAAATCAAGTTAATTTACGCAGATTTCAAAGGTTAAAGGGATCGAAACTCCAGCAAGTTTTGTCGCATTTAGAACTTAATTTTAAATAATCTTGCACTAAAGCTTTTCTAAATACAGCTCGAGTTTCTACCCCATTTTGATGTATTTTTCTTCTTCATGCACGTGCATTAGGAGCAGGTGAAGTTGTGTCAGAGACCCTCAAACCTGCTTCTGATGTGTTTTATTTTCGCTCCTGTAAAAAAACCTTTTTGGTAATCTCACTTTGCATTAAGTTCTTCACATCATTACACACATTCAGCTCTTCATCTCCTCTCTGCTGTCTCCTCACAGAGTCCTGCTCCTCCTCCCTCCTGCTGCGGCGCAGCGGCTCTTCTCCTCTCTGCAGGGTCCGCGCGCCACCTGCTGGTGACGCATCCCAGCTCACCTGTGTGGGCTTCGCTTCAGCGTTTACATTTACTGTTACACCGCGTCTAACAACAAGTCTAATAACATGTTATAAGTCTAAGAACATCACGTGAGTCACAAAAAGGAAGATTTAAAAAAAGAGACATTCATGTATGTCATTTTTTACATTTTTGACTGCACTTTAAATTTCTACCTCAAACATTAAAAATAGATAATTTGTCAGCTTTGTTGCAAAATGTGCATGTCTTTAAAGAATTTCAACCAACTTAATTTTTTTTTTAACTCTGAGTAAAGTAACTCTAAAATTAAGTAACTAAAACATCCACTGTATCAATAAAAAAATATTGGCCTAGAACATGTTAAATTACATTTGTTTTGCTCTTAATTGATAGAAAAAGGAAGATGTACATTCCTGTGTATCTTTTTGGTATTTTTGACTGCACTGTAAATTTCTACTTCAAACACTCAAAATGGACAATTTGTCAGTTTTGATGCAAAAGATGAAATAATAAATGTTAAGAATTATACTGTATGTGTGCAAGAATTTCAACCAACTTAATTTATTTTTTAAACTCAGAGTAAAATGCATTATGTTCATACAAAATATTACTTTCTAGTTATGTAAGAATGTGTTTTAAGTCCTACAACATGTTGTCAGACTCATAAATTCACTTTTGTTTTGCAAAAATTGCATTCCTGCACTTTAAATTTCTACCTTAAACACTCATAATGGACAGTTTTGTCAGTTTTGATGCAAAAGTTTAAATAATAAATGTTAAGAGCTGCACTCTGTGTGTGTGCGTGTATTTTCTTTTTTTTTTGGAGTAAAGTAACTTTATTACATTTATTCACTGGCATTAGTTTGTCTGAAAGTATATAAAAAAAAACTTGCATTGTTTTAAAACACAATATTTCTCTAGTCATGTAAGATTTTTGGCTCAAGCCCAGCTGAAAATATAAACTGCAAAGTGGAAAGATTGTTTCAATTAAAAATCACGACCTATTTACATGTAAAACTATGCACTGGTTTAATTTAGATTTTTTATTTTAAAATTTGAAATTTTGAGTTTTTTCAAACTGATTTTTTTCATTTGGGAAAAATAATAGATTATTTACTTATTTTCTATTTATAGTAAATATGACACGTTATAGATACACACAATGATACATACAGTGATATACAGTCATTCAATCAGCATTTGCTCTTATTTTGAAGAATCAACACACAATTCCCCCAAAAGGTTAAGTGATTTTTCCTGAAAAACATTGAGCTTAATTCAAAATTACCAGCTGAACATGACAAAGTGTTACTGTTTGGACAATAAATCTGAAAAAGTTGCCTAATTCAAAACAAAGAACTGCTGGAAAAAAAGGTACTATATCTAAAAGCAATTTGGAAAAGATTTGATTTTAACCTCTTTTTATGAACAGAATAAACAAACAATTATTGATAGATTTATGAAACACTATAGCAATCAATATCATCGACAGTATATCAGTATATCACATATCATATATATATATATATATATATATATATATATATATATATATATATATATATATATATATATATATATATTTCAGGTAACCCTTTAAAACCTGAGCAACTTGGATTAATTTCTTAAAAATGAACTTTAAAAATGTACAAAACAAAAAGTAAAAAAAAAAAAGTTTAAAAAAATTACTTGAAAGTTAGCAAAAAAGAAAGTAAAAAAAACAAACACACAAGGAAATTACCTGAATGAAGTGCTTAAAAATATAAATTTCCATAACATGATTTAAAATATGTAATTATTGTAATTATAAATATACTTATAGTTATAATATTTTGCCTGTCTTTTTAAAATTTTTATTTAAATTTTTTTTTTAACCAAGACATTTTCCCTGGTTTATTTCTCTCAATTTTTCTAAATCTATTAATTTCTTGCAATTTAACATTTCTTACCTGGTCGCTTGTTGCCTTTTTTCCTCATGTTTTTTAAAGTAATTGAACCAGTTTGCTCAGGTTTCAAAGGGTTAACCCTTCAACAGGCATTGTAACAGCACGGTTGACATTTTTTGCGATCAAGTTGGTTTTCCAATGAGAAAAAGAAGCATTAAAGGAGCCTTCATGTCCTACTGTTTGTGTGTCTTTTGTCTCTTGAAACTGTCTTTCATGGCAGCTTCACTCTGTCAGCAAAGACATTATTAAACACCAACAAATGCACCTGATTTCAGTGGACCTCGCCTTGTTCCCCGTGATTTTGCAAGAAAAAAACCAACATTTTCTTAGGTTTTAAAGGGTTAATGACATCACTATGTCCTCTTTTTTGTTTGTTTTTAAGTTTTAATTCTCTCGATGTGTAACTTCAGTTCATACTAGTGACTCCATTTCAGACAAATAACAAAAAACACACTTTTTTTCTTATTTTTTAACAAATAAGTCGGAATTTCCCATCAGATCAGACTGTAATATACGTGCACCTTTAACAGACGCCTCAAAAAAACATCCCAGAACTTAAATCCTCTTTTTGAAAATGATTTTGTCCCTTCAACAAAACACTTCACAGCTGTTTTCTCCGACTGTCGGGTGCTTGTTGAGTTCATTGTTAAACTGTCTGTGAAACCTCCGTCTTCTTATGAACCGTGACCTTTCACCCAGTCAGTAGGCCCTCCTGATCTCGTACGGCGACCAGGAGCTCACTCCGTCCTCCTTGGCCCAGGAGGAGGGGGCCTCGCCGTTGGGAGGGAGGCCGACGTGGCCGTCAGCCGCCTCCTCTGACACCATCTTGGACACCAGGTCGCTGATGGGGGTGCTCATGTAGGGGGGGCAGGGGAAGGAGGCGGAGGGGACCGGGTAGGAGCCGCTGGTGGTTAGCGGGTGGTAGTGGGCGTCCTCCAGGGGGTGCAGGGTGTAGGGCTGGCTGCTGGGGACGGGGCCCATGGAGGAGCCTCGGCTCGGGGAGCGGTACTGCGAGGGGCTCCCCGGGGGTTCTGGGCTGGGCATGGAGGGCGGGACGCTGACGGACGCCATACTGTCCGCACACAGAGGGTCCACCTGGGGTACTGGCTCTGGAACCGACTGCTCCCACGAGTCCCTCTGAGGCAGGGAGACAAGAGAGGACAGGACAAATCATTCATTCATGTCCTCTGAAGGAAGTGTTTTGCTATCAGATACCGCCACGCCGCACGCACGCATCAGAACAGGAGCGCTTTTGTAACGACATGATGTCATTTATGTTCTTCCTCAACCTGTGTACTACTTTCATTGATCTCCTGTTTCCCAAAATGCTTCGAGAAAGGCAGTAAAAAGCAATAATGCTGCAGAACGTGTTTAACCCTTTAACACCTGCTGCGTTCAGACGCCTTTCACAAACATTTAAAACCTTTGAAATCTAAGGAAATACATTTCATTTCTTACAAAAAAGGGGAAAAAAGGCAATTAGCAACTTATTACTTGACGCCGTCCTTCAGCCTTTAATGCACACGCAACCGGTTTCATCTGTCGGTATTCTCAAGTGACGACGCCTGTGCACGTCGCCCGTGGATGCGCCGGGCGCATTCTCGTCTGACGCCGTCCAGCCACGGTCCAGGGACATGTGGAAGGTCGCTTGTACGCCAGAAACACTAACAGGACATACTTATTTGACAAGCTCGTAATGAGAATGGGCTGGGAGGCCAGTGGACGGGTCCAACAAACCCCGGACTTTCATGTGGCAGTCCTGTCTAAATGTGATTTTTTTTTTTACACCGTATTGTGTGCCTCTTTTGCCTAAACCATCTGTGCCAGCATGTGCGTCTGTTGACGCCCCAGCGTTGGTTGCCATGTGCTTTTGTTGCTTAAACATAACCATGTGTAGCGTATCCCACCATGTGCTTGTGATGACATCACGGCGGCAGACGCAGAAGGATACCTAGAGCGTAATATGTAGACGTCTGACTTGAAACAACCACTACAGGTATCATACCACCGTAAACAGCGTTTTCTGATGTCACGGGCGGAGCGGCTGTAATTGTTTGGAGTGAGAACAGTCTGCTTCTTTGTCACATCCACACACAGGGACCTCTCCTACCAGGAATAAATGCGACGACTCTCCACCGAAGGGGGGCAGCAGGGACGAGAGGGCCGATGAGGGCAGGAAAGACCCTCCTGAGCTGGAGAAGGCGGCGGCGCTGCGGTAGTCGCCGAAGGTCTCTGGGTAGTAGCTGTCGATGAAGGGGGAGTAGCTGGTCATGGTGGAGGGCTCGCAGCTCAGAGGTTTGCCGCTCAGTGTGGGCGAATAGACGTCAGGGGAGAACTGCTTGGTGGACGAGCAGAAGTCTGAGTCCGAGATGAAGGAACGCCTCATGCCGTAGTAGCTGGGCAGCATGTGAGACCCTGCAGAGGACAACATGAAGCTTTAGATTGAAAATAATAATAATAATAATAATGAAAAAAATGGCTGGATGTCTTTAAAAAACATAGTTAAAAGGCAATAAGCTACAGAAGAAATTCAGAAAAAAGTGCAATAAAATAAAATTTTTAAAAAAAATGGAAATAACCTGAAAAAAAATGACAATAATTTTGGAAAACAAGGAAACAAACTGTAAAAAATCCTTAAATAATAATAATAATTCTGTAAAATGGACATAAATAATTTTGAATACATAATTTCCAGAATTATAAATATATTTTTTGGGACATTTTTCCTTTGCTTTTTTAATAATCTAATAATTATGAAAATAAAAGGAATAAAATAAAAATAAATAATAATCTTGTAATTTGCAGAAACCGTTCTTGCCAAATTGCTCATTGACTACTTTACCACATTAATTTGCTCAGATTTTGTGTTTGAACGCAACACAAAAAAAATGTCATGAAAAAAATGTGATGTCGACAGTTTAAAAGATAAATTAAACTGAATCATTAAAAATGAATCTTGGTCGCAGCAGCAGGGCTCTGTAACCTCACTGTTTACACACATCAGATTCTCCAAATTTGCTGAGTCAAAACACAAAGTGGGATCCTGTAATTATCAGTAATGAGCTGATTGAGCCGGCGTTGACAGCTTTGACCTGCAGGCAGTGAAGAGTCCGTGATGATATTTGATGTTACATTTGGTTTGCAGAGTCTCACCTGGCATCTGGACAAATGAAGGCGGCGTGGGAGATCCCCCCTGTGACAGAGAAATAACATTTGTGATTATGCATGAAAATGTAATTAGTTACAAACATCGTTTTATTACCACGTTTGTGGAGCAGCCTGAAGACCTGAGGGCAGCAGACGGGGTGATATTTTTTAAAAGCAAACTCAACACCTACCTTTTTCGTGACTTTTTTTAAATCAAAGTTTACCTATTTATTTATTGATTATTCATTCATACATTTTAGCCTGTTTGACTGTTTCTAGATGGTATATCATTTTATTATTTTTTATTTTTTTATCTATTATTATACTTTGTGCTGTTATCCTTTTATTTACCTTTTATCTACTTTATAACAATCATTATAATAATAATAATTATTATTTCTTTATTTATTTTATGTATTAGCCTGCCTCTGGTGCTTCCAAACTTATGGTAGTATTTCCTCCGTTCAGTTTTAATGAGTACTCTTATTTTAGTCCTTTAATTCATTTAAAAGTTTTGTTTTTTATTATCCAGGTGTTGTCATTAATTAAACTGATGATTATGCTCACACAAATCCACTGTTTCTTTATTCCCGTGTTAAGGAATTTAATGACTTATTTCATAATAAGTTAATGCAAATAATGTTCAAAGCAAAATCAATATTGCTCCCAGACTCGAGAAGAGAGAGCAAATATGATCTGAGATGTGTTTGTAAGTTTACTGTACATAAAACAACAAAAAAGGGAGTTTAAAGGAGGTGTTTTTCTATTATTGGGGTCGAATTATTGAATGATGCCAGTATAAGTTTAAAAATGTGTAATTCACTTTTGGTTTTTAAAAGAATAGTTTGTAAACCAATTTTTTGAGGTTTCAAGTGTGAATAAGGTTTTATTGTTGTTGTTGCTTAAATCAATGAGTATGTAAGTTGACTGATTGATTGATTGATTGATGAAAATTAAATGACATTTTATTTACATGTGAAGACGAATATTCTGTGAGTGACAGAGTTATTAGAGCGTCTCCCACATAAATGTAAATGAATCCCACATTAACTGCACAGTTATAATACACACCTAAACCTTCTGCACATGAAGCATGAATATGTAGCTACAGACTGTGAACAAAACACATCTAATAACTCTGAATGTAAAGACGTAAATCCACATGCATTTCCTTCAGATTCTCATGCATCCAGCTGCTGTTATTAAACTTCAAAAAAAGCTGAAAAGAGTCAAATGGTTATGCAAATCAGAGATATACAGACAAGGAAAAACATGTCCAAAAGAAACATATCGTCTGGTGATGACATGATAGATCTGTGTTATGAAAACACACTGAAGAGGTTTGACAGGAAGATGATAGAAATGTGTTGAAAGTAACAAGTGAAAAATTGAGTGATCAACCCTGACATTCAGTATATATAATAAAAAACACCCAAGCAGGACGAGCACCTTAATTTTATAATTACCATAATTACAACAGTTCTAAGCACCTTTTTCAGGTCATTTCCTTATTTGTTTGGGGATTTTTTTAACTTTCATTTTTTTCCTTTTGCTAATTTCAGATAATTTCCTATTTTTTGTTAATTTTTGGGGTAATTTCTTAAGTTGCTCTTTGTCTTCCCACATCTTTCAAAAGAAATTAAGACAATTTGCTTTGGTTTCAAAGCGCTAAAATTCAGCCTGTCATGTGTTTATCTTATTTTCAACATATGAAGTGACAGAAAAAATTGAAACAGGTCGTAGTATCAGGAAATATTCATGAGATGTGCAGGCAGAGCCAGAAGGCCAAAGAGTTTATTGTGTTGTTTCCCGAAAAGAGTATCAGATATCATCATCATAAGTGCGTCATATTCCAGGAGTAATCTGTGCAAACCAGAATGTGCAGCAGCGCTTAATGACAGTTCCTGTTTTCATGTTTGGTTTCTCTGGAAACTCTCCATCAGAGCTATGTTTGGATGCACAGCGTTAATTTACATGTGTGACACTGAAGAGTTTGTTAACCCTTGCTTATCGTATATACTGAGCAAAAATTTAAATGCAACACTTTTGTTTTGGTCCCATTTTTCGCAGGTTAAACCCTTTTGAACTTGAGCAAATTGGCTTGATTTCTTTTAAAAACATTACTTTCAAATTTGTGAAAAGTATAAGAAAATTAGCAGATTTTTTTTTAAAAAGACAAATAAATAAAAAGAAGTTAAAAAAGGATGAAACTACTCAGAAAAAGCATTTAAAAATACAATAATTCTATAACATAATTTTAAATATGTAATTTTGACAATTATAAATATATTTTCCCCTAGATTGTTTTAGCTTTAAATTTAATTTTTTTTTTTTTTTTTGCAATTTGTGGAACATTTCTTACTAAGTTGCTATTTACCTTTTTTCCCCATATTTTTGGAAATAATAACACCCAGGTTTCAAAGGCTAAGATACTTGACTTTTTAATATTTTTTAATTTATGCTGCTTGGATGTGATATCTTATGGTAGTGAAATAAATGTTCAGTTCGTGGGCAACAGCTCTGCAGCGTATTTGTCTTTTCTGCATCCTGTTATCAAAAGCTAGTTCATGTTTTTGATAAATAATATTCTTGACATGTAATAATATTAAATGTTATACTTTTTGACTATAAACAAACAGCATTAATAATGTGTGCATCCATCTGTTTACAGATTGGTGCAGAGCAAGACACACACACACACACACACACACACACACACACACACACACACACACAAACACACACACAGGGCTTGACAGACTCTCTTGTTTGCATATTGCCAACATGAAAGAGTTGATATTAAGCCTGTGTTGGCTGGGAGACAAGCAAATTTTGAGGGCTGAATTTGAATGTGATTTGCCAGTGCCAAGACTTCCTCATGTGGCCCAGGTACGGCTCAGTGCATCTCTGAAGGCTGCGTATGGAAATCAGCTCGCTCAAGCTCAGACAGTCAGCCGGTGTGTGTGTTTGTGGGGGGTGAAAGGTAATGATGATGGACTTATTGACATTATTTCACAGAAAAGCTCTTCCGTCTTATGCAAAACATCCCTCGTGTTCTTATATTCCCACAATCTGTAACACGCTGATAATTAAACGCAGTTTCTTTTCTCACTTTACAATTGTCATGTTCTTTTTGAACTTTCAAGACTTTATGTTAAAATCACCGCTATTTTTTGTTTTTAATCATTTTTTTCTTACGTTGTCTGATCACTATTTGCAATTAACCCTTCTACTTTCCAAAACGTGGGAAGAAGGCAAAAAAAGGGGAAGTATTCGGAAAATTTGAAAGAAATAAGTAAAAAAAAAGAGTACAAGACATTTGACAAATACAATATTAAATAAATATATAAAGTAAAAAAACAAAATATGAAACAAAAAAGAAAAAGAATGCTAAAAAATAAACAAATAAATAAAAACCATGTAAAGGACCCAGAAAAAGTGCTAAAAATGTATAAAACTATGAATAGGTTTAAGTAAAAATTACAGGTATAGATTTTCCCTTGTTTATTTCCCTAGCTTTTTAAAAAATAAATCTACTTTTTGCAATTTGTGGGACATTTCTTTACCAAGCTACTCACTGCCTTTTTTCCACATTGTTTTTGAAAGAAAACACACCGGTGTGCTCTGCGCTCAGAGGTTTCAATACTTGTAAAGGTGATGAAAAGCGACGTCTCTCGAGGTTTCAAAGGTTTAAAGCGCCACAATTTACCTACAGGGATCATTAAAGCTCAGTCTTATCTTCAGCTGCTATTTCTTACTGGTTATCGGTGAAGCGTTTGACCCACACACACACCGCACAAAGTCTCTCCAGCCCTTTAAATGATAGTAACTACATCACACGCCTTTGTTTCTCACAGTCTTTGCTCGTTTATGTAACAGCAGCATGTTTGGACACACCACCTGAATAGAAAGACTCTCAGAAAGGTGAAATGATGTAAGGTCTTTATATTTTCACCAGGCACTCCGTGTCCCAACACGAGGACTCTGTGGTCAGAGTTTGCTCTTCACTCTCAATGGCCTTTTATTCCCACTGATAAAAGGCGGCATTAGCTAACATAAGGACGGGGACGGCTTTAGTTACTGTGTGTCTCTGTGCATCACTGTGTCCTCATGTGGCATTTATAAACATACAAGTAAACCTTGCTGTGAAAAGGTGCAGGACTCCAGATACCTGTAAACACAACCCAGGGTGAAGGAAATACGGCCAACACACACTGATGTGACCTGAAATTTGATATTAATTTATTCTAACTTTGAAACCTGAGCAATTTGGCTGAGAGGAATAAGGCAATGAGCAATAAAATAAAAAATGACCCAAAAATCAGCAAGAAATTAGTAAAAAGTACAAGAAATTTACCTTAGAATTATATTAAAAAAAGAAAAGTCAGTAAAACAAGTAAATTACCTGAAAACTGTGCTAAAAAGTATAACTCTGTAACATAATTTTGTTTTTTTAACTGTTATAATTTTTTGAAAACAATTTTCTAATACTAATAATTTACTGATTTCTTGCAGTTAGTGAAACATTTCTTACCAAGTTGCTCAATGCCTTTTTCAAATGTTTTTTAAAAGAAATTTACCAATTTGCTTCGGTTTCACAGTTTTAACCCTTTGAAACTGGAACTTTTTTTTTTGGCCCTGTCATGTGACCTGTGATGTGTTTCACAAGCTATTTGGCCCCTAGAAACCTTAGCTAAATGGTTTTATTTCTTTTAAAAAAAATACAGTGACCAACTTGGCAAGACATGTCTCACAAATCGCGAGAAATTAGTAAAAAGGAGAAAACATCCAGAAAACCATATATATGATTATATTCATTTATATATATATATATATATATATATATATATATATATATATATATACATACACATACATATATATATATATATATATATATATATATAGATAGATAGATATAAAGCAGTTTTAGGTCATTTTCTTTTGCTTTTCTGTACATTTTTTTTGTTATTTTTAGGGATTTTTTTTTAAAATTATTTATTTATTTGTACTAATTTCTGGCTAACTTTTACCTTCTCGCTATGTTTTTGAAAAGACATCAAACCAAATTGCTCTTGTAAAGGAAGGGGAATAAACAAAGGTTTGAGGTGCAAGAAACATTAAAAGGGATGAAAAACTACCAAAACCATATTTAGTAAAACACCTATTTGAATTTGTCCACCAAATTTCCTTTCAAATATGGAAGTATTTCATTAATTAAACCCTCATATATATAAAGCCATCTTTATCACGGTTTAAGAGAAATCAGTACTAAGTAATCTATTTAACAAAATTGTAGACTAATAAAGACTAATTAAGACTAATAAACCATAAACAAACTATCAACTACCAACAAAAACAAAATATTAACTACTATCACCAAATATTAAAAACTATTCAAACAAATAAATGTTTTCTTGGTTTTTTTGGCGTTTGCGTCACATAAACAAACGTACTGATGAATGCTGGGTAATGTCTGCACGCTGTTGACCAATCTTAAGTCTCTGTTTGATCACGTGACTGGACGACGCGCCTCCGCTTCGCTGATGCGCAAAATCTGTCAACACTGAGAGGCGGAGCACATCTACGCGAGCCGAGCGAGCAGTCAGGCCGCTCAAACACAAAACCAAAGACAGGAGAGAAAAGGAGGAGGAGAAGAAGTGTTTTTTGGGTTGTTTTTTGGGTACAAACAGCCGCCAGCTCACGGACAAAACCCCCTCGCGCTGCCCTCAGTGTGTCAACAAACAGGAAGCAGGTAAGCTAACGTTAGCAGCAAGCTAGACAACGCTGGTCTAAACAATCGTAGCGTTTGTTTGTTTTGTTAGATGTACATTTTAAGATAAAGCATACCTGTATTACGCAGGCCAAGCTGTGCACTGCTTATACATTAATATATCTACCAGGTGGATTGCTAGCCTATGAATTATTTTGGAAAGCTAACTAATAACGTTGTAGATGCTAGCTGTTCCTAGCATTAGCTAACTGTTATATTTACATATCTTCAGTTGCAGGCCCAACACATAGAGAAATATATATATATAAACATAGACGTTTATATACATTGACTGTGATGGTCTGTTGCTGTCAGTGCGTCCGCCATATTGGATGTGTCAGTCTGTAGTTGTAAAAACTTTGGGTTTAAGATTACATATAACTGATTTTGATGAATTATTTTTATATTCAATGATTTATTTCATTTAAGTACTAATAATGACAGTCATTTAGACAAAAAAATGAGCAAAGTCTGCAGATCAGAACAAGATGGTGATATACTCCATGACCAAAAATTATAGACCCTTATTTTACTGAATACAATAAGAAACAAAACAAAACAAACAAAAAATACCTTGCAGAAGGCTACTATTATGGCCATATGATATCGATCAAACAAAATATGGACAACTGACTTGCATAATATATTGTGTATATTTATAATAGTAGCCTACTACAAGTTTACTTTTTTTACCCTAAGCGTCTGTATTTTTCAGTCATGGATTTTATAAAACAAAAGAAAGCACTGCCAGTTGCAGAGTCTTATTTTGATTTGCAGACTTTGTTCATTTTTTTGTCTCAGTGATTGTCATCATTAGGACTTAAATGAATATAAATCATTGGAAAGAAAAAAAAACGATTCCTCAAAATCAGGTAAATGTAATCTTTAGTGCTTTTTATTCAGACAACCCAAAGTTTTGACATCTACTTGTATTTGTTTACAGGACAGACCTGCCACATCAAACGTGGCGAACGTGCTGATGTGTTACAGCAACGGACCAACACAGTCAACGCGGCGTCGACGTATACACGTCTATGGCCCAACCAGTCAGAGATAAAACCATTTAAACAAGTGAGTACAATTTTTAAAGAGATTTGGGGTATCTGATGGGCCGCCGTGCCCCTGTTTTAAAGGTTGTTGTTATTTTGGAGTCAGGTCGCCGCCGAGCACCTGAGGGGTGAACCACGGAGCGAGATTAGTGTCTCAGCGAGCTGTGTTGAGTCTGAAGCCAGGGTTTCCTGTGCTACGAAGGTGGCTGTCTTTTAACCGGGCTGGATCACCATGGTAACTTATGTGGCAAACCTAACCTGGTCAGGAGCAGGTTAGGTTCTGAGTTTCAGCTGAAAATCAGCTGAAAAGTGTCTTTGAGGAGCGTCACTCTTTAATCAGTGTCAGTGTGTGAGTCATACAGACACTCAGCTGAGAGAAAACGTTATAAAAACACTTTATACAACTTGTTGATTCATAATGTGACATAAATGCCACCTAACGAAGCCGTGCATTTACGCTTGAATCCACAGTTTATCAGTGATGCAGAAAATCTGAGCATGAATATCGTTTACCTTATTGATCTGTTTGTGCCTGTCACTGAACTGCTGAATGTGTCTGTGGTGATTTCTGGTCACAGAGACTCTAAAAGAAGCTTCTTTAAAACCACAGATACATTATTCATTAACATGTGACTGTATATTTATAATCAGGATGATGTTAATTTAACATTAAATGTGATTTAATACCTTCAAATCGTACCATACCTTTGCCGCTTACTATGTTTATATGCTTTGCTCTGATTTGCTGAAGTCTGTTGTTGTATTACAGCTGATAGATCAGTCTGTTGGTGTTTATCACTGATAATATTTAATCTAAAACTAAAACCTAAAGTGATTTACACCGTCTCCTTCATTGCAGGACAGTGTCAGACCTAAATATAGTTCTTGATTAGCTATAATTTTTACATCTGCTGCATCAAATTTAAAGTTTAAGAGTAGCAAAATGTGCAGCTGTCACATTAGAGATAACGGACTGATATAGAAACTTTATTTCTGCATTCACTGCACGTCGTTTTCTGTCAGCTCTTGCCGTTATTGAAGCAACAGTGTTGCTTTGTGCTGTAACCCATTTTAACATTCTTCAGAGGGGGAAGTAAGCGGCACGTGTTCGATCATTCAAAAGTGTCAAATAATGTGCTGAACACTGTGTTCGCTGTGGTTGAGTCAAAGTCAAACAGAGCCTGGCTCTGTTGAGCTTGCTTCGTGTTTCAGCCCCTCTGATGGGCCGCCGTGCCCTGTTTCAAAGGTCATTTTTATTTTGGAAGCAGGTTGCCGCTGAGCACCTTTTTCATTGTGCGTGCATACTTTTGTGGGTTTAACTGTGTGTGCGCCGCTGTTTACTGGCCTGTTTTTGGGACATGGTGTTTCTGTGGACTGTAATCAAATGTCGGTCAAAAACTTGTCGGGTGCTCGTGGAAAACAGGAACCAACAGGATAAAGGGAATCCAGGCACTCCAAAAGTGTGAGAAACGTTTAAAAAAAGCCTTTATTATAGCAGCTAAATCATTAAAAAGCCAACATGTTTGGACCACTACTGGTCTTCATCAGGGCTTTAAAAAGTCATTTTTAAATGATAAATATAATATATATAAATATAATCTATAATAAAGATTTTTTAATGTAATTCCTCCTCATTTTTTCAAATTTCTCACACTTTTGGAGTGTCTGGATTTCCTTCCTGTTTATCCACACGGTGTTGTTTGTTGATGAGCATTGCAGCTCTCTTCTCTCTTATTTATATAATCTCTTGCCTTTATGTCGAGAAGTGCAGTTTTTGTGAGGTGGTTGTTCTAAAAATGTCTGAAAAAGTGTGCGGTTATTTCAGCAGACAGTGAAATGGACAGCTGCTCTGCTCTCTTGCTGTCACGTTTGTGAACAGCTCTACCGTGCTTCAACGCTTTCTCTTTGACCTCTGCACTCTGCAAATACAACAGCCGAGGTAACACATTACCACTGTAAAATCCAACACATGGTTGGTGCTGTATATATCAACTAACTGTGTGTGCATATCTAATGTGTGCGTATGTGAGTGTGCACTTTGTAACCCGTCATAATAGCCTGCACTGGGGCCCATCTTACTGAAAGCAGCACAAAAAAGTGATTTCACTCCGGGTTTCAAAGGGGTTAAAAGCAAATTAGTTAACCATTTAAACAAAACACCTGATATTACTTAAAAATGGAAAACATATTGCTTAAATCGCCTTAAAGTGGGACGCAACATTGTCTGAACTGTGACCACAAGTGGCAGTTAGAGGATAATGAAACATGCAAAAACAGTGTAGCATGAACGTCATAAAGGTAGTAAACTGACTTAGTGATGTTAGATGGACAGCTATATATTTATCTGTATGAGCTGAAAGTTTGCCAACATTAGCTAACCATAAGCTGCTGGTCAAACCACACCAAATAGCAGCAGAAATACTGCTGTATTGAATGGAGCAAAGGTGTGTTTTATCGATTATCAATTTAACTTTTGATATTTTCCAGATTAAGTGTGTGATATTTCTTCTTTTAAAGTGCTGGTGAAGATTCTTGAAGAAGTTTCACTTCTCATCCAAACATCTTTTTCATTTCCAGCGTAAGAGGGCTGTAGGGAAAATAGATGCTGCTATTAAGGCTTTTCTAAATTGACATGTCTTTGGCTCTTTAAGTTGGCAGATTTAAAAACATAATAATTACATAATAATAATAATGACATGATAACCGTCTAAATTTACAGCTTCAGAGAGATGTGTTAGTGCAGATGAGAAGGCTCTTCTCCAGCAGCTGCTGGGAGCTTCTGCTAAAGACACCTGATTCATCTGGACAGTTATAGAGGACATTAGCCGATTACTGCACAAGGAAAAACATGAACCTGCAGCAGACAGTGTAGGACAAACACCTCAGAGACACCGGCGGAGAATGAGGATGGAGCGGACATTCGGAGACACCGGCCGAGAATGAGGACGGAGCCTACATCGGCAGAGACAACGGCGGAGAATGAGAGCAGAGCTGACATTCGGAGACACCGGCGGAGACATTGGCAGAGACACCGGCTGAGACATTGGCAGAGACACCGGCGGAGAATGAGAGTGGAGGGCACATTTAGAGAAACCTGCAGAGAATGAGAGCCAGCAGATGTTCGGAAACACCGGCAGAGAATAGGAGAGGAGCGAACATTCGGAGACACCGGCTGAGACACTGGAGGACATTGAGAGCGGAGCGGACACCGGCGGAGACATCGCCGGAGAATGAGAGCGAGTGGACATTCGGAGACATTGGCGGAGGCACCGACGGAGAATAAGAGCGGAGCAGACATTGCTGCAATGCGTTTTATGGACTACATCTCATATTTCAATCAAGGAAAAGTTATATTGCGATTGATATGGTTATAATAATAATAATAACTATAAAAAGTTGCAAAAGCTTGCACCAATTATATTGATTTAAACCAACAGGATTTTATTTTAATTAAAATTAACACTTTTATATATTTGGACATTTCATTTTTTTTTTAAAATATAAGACGAAACAATTTTCTATATTTTTTGTTTTAGTCTATTTTATCATAAGGTTTTACACAGAAATTCTGTTGAGGTAATGAGCAGCAGATTTTTTTTATTTACTTAAAAAAATATGGCAACAGTTTGCAGTGACAGTAAAAATCGAATCCCCTCCCTGCTGGAAAATGTGGACGCAGTGTCAGACTGAAGATGGAAACCGAGTAAACAAGTTGATATTTGTCTGAAACCAAGCGAGCACAAATGCAAAGTTTTAAGTTTGTATCTATAAAATAACAACTGAAAAGCGAATCAAACTTTGAACATTTTCAGTTCTGTTTCACATGACATCATTGCAACAGTCAAAGAGCTCGATATGTTTCGTAGAGTAAAAAAAGCCGAAGCCTCTTGAGCTGTTATTGTCTCATGTGTGCACTCACTGACCTCTGACCGAGACACTTGTCTCCTGTTCAACACACTGCTGCCTCCGCATGTTGTGAGTCATGGTTAGAGGTCAGGTTTGGACAACGTGTCCTGCTTTTGCAGCATTCAATTCTGCCTTCATTAAAAAATGTCAGGACTTTGCAAACAACTTAAGACATTTTAAAGGATTTAAAGGATAAAGCTTTGGGAGATTTTAATGTTTACAAAAGCAATCATAGAGTTGTTTCATTTTTTTAGAAAGGCTTAATAATTCCTGAAAACAGCTGTAGATTTTAGGAAACATTACTCAACAAGAAGGGACTTAGTGGGTTGTTTTGTGCAGTGGGGATGTGGCTTTACATTACTCACTAACATCTGGCTTTTTAAATGCAATGAGAAAGGTTACAGTCGGCATTCACACCTGGATCAAATGCTGTAGTCACAGGTATTTAACACCTCGGGCATTAATGGAAACAAAACTCCCAGGTGACTGCTGCCACTAATTACCCTCCGTCTCCACCTAAGCAGCGTTAAAACATCCATCCAAATGAGCCTGTACCGAGTTTGAAAGAGCGACTAAAAAAATAATCTAGATCTATAAAGGGAAGTAACCAACGTAAAGTTTTCACACACCTCTGTTCATGCTGCTTTCTATTGTTTACCTGTTGTCCAGACTGTCTATCAGACACATCAGAACAACACAAACACACACACACACACACACACACACACACACACACACACACACACACACACACACACACACACTCTCATCTGCTGCAGAGCTGCATACACAGCTCTGCTCTACTGGCAATGGGAAAGCATATCTATCTATCTATCTATCTATCTATCTATCTATCTATCTATCTATCTATCTATCTATCTATCTGTCTATCTATCTGTCTGTCTGTCTGTGTCTGTCTGTCTATCTAATCTTCTAGGGAAAATGTGCAGAAACATACATATTTATCATATTTATAATTATTTTCAAGTATATATTGCTAATTATTTTTACAGGATTAATATAAATTTTAAGTTTAAGTTTTTTTGGGTCATTTGCTGTTTGCTTGAGTGTATTTTTTGCACTGATATTTAGGTAACTGTCATGTACTTTTTACTTTTTTTCTCATTGATCAAGCCAATTTGTCCAGTTTCATTTAGTTAGTTAATTTAGTTTGTGTTTAGTTGCAAATTTCTAAATAAAAGCCAGATCTGGAACTTTCATGCAAAGCTATGATGAGTTTTGGTGGACTCTGCTTTATCTGATGGTATCTACTCTTCTGTCTCTCTCGCTACCCCCCCCTCATCACGCGAGTCTTTGGCGGCCTGCATCTCTCCGGAGTGGACATGCCGATGCTGAACAGAAAACAAACAGTGCACACTGTCCTGTGAAGCCTTTTGACAGGCGCTTAGTGGAAAAAGAAAAGCCAGTCTTGCTCGTGCATGCAGACGTCTAAAGCAGAGCCTGATTTCTCTGACTGCGTGTGAAAGTGTGTGTTGGCGTGTGTTTCGGAGACAACAATAGGAGGCTTGTCTGCGGCCTGTACATGGCGGAGGACAATGTCAGCTGGCAGGTGTGCGTGGATCAAACTTTGCATAGGCAGCCTCCTTCACTGGCCTTTTTTTCTGTCTCTCTGTGCTACCTGTCCACCTCAATCTTCCTACCCCGCCCCCACCTCCACCTCGGGGGGATTTTTCGGGAGATCGTGACCATTGCGAGCATTGTGTTCAGTGCTCTTTTGTGAGGTCGGGATGGGACTCTTTGGCGCTTTGTGTCTCTCTCTACGCTCAACGTGCTCAGCTATTTACAGATTGGCTTTGGGAGCGCTCGAGGGGAGCAGAGGGGGGAGGTACAGGTGGTCAATGCATTAACCATGGATCGTTAGTCCACAAAACAAGCCAAAATGTAAACAAGGAGAGGAGATTTTGAAAAAGGCGACCTCTTGATTGTGCCACCAACAGAATGTCAACTGTGGCTGTTTGGTTTGGGAGAAAAATGAAGTGGGGAGAGACAGGAAGGGACAAAAGCAGGGGATTGTGCTTACGCTGTATCTGGGCCCGTTTGTCTGTCGGGATCGCTTCTCCGCCAGCAGGTCTTTGACTGTGTGCTTGACTCGAACGCCTTGGTACACCCTCTTAGAGTATTCTAGAAGAGCAGAAAAAAACAGTTTGAGGATTTAAACAAACCCAGAGACTGTTTGACTTGTCGCTGGTTGCACAACGTCATACAAATTTTCATCCATCCCCACAAATGTGTGTTCATTTGAATGTTTCACAGTTTTATTCATATACGTGAACGACTCTTTGGGATTGGTGTGTAAATGTCATGGAAATTGCCTCTGGTTTGGCCGATGCAAATGGACTTCCAAAAAGAGGCAATTTACTACAAACACTTGCTGACTCCTCACAGGGGAGGAAGGTCAGAGCAGACTAACTAAAATATTGCATGCAGTTAAAACTTAGAAATTCATGCATGTATTATGGAAACAACACGTTCAACATACAAATCTCTAATGCACGCTGGTGTGATTTGGGGGCATTCCTGTGAAGCAGAAGCATAAACTCAATGAAAATGCAAACTTTATTATGCAAACGGAAATTGCATGCAAAAAACGTTATGTAAAAGATCCCAGCTTTTTGAATGGATATTTTAGATAAGCGGCAGTTTGACCAATGAGATTCTTGAAAATATGAAATGTTCTTTGGATTAGGTTACAATATACAGTTTTGCACTTTGCACGAATGAATGTTTCAAAATAGAAATTGTTTCAATTAGCATACGATGATTTACAAGTGCTTGATTTTAAAAGCATCTTTCAAATATTCGCCGAACTGATTTATGTGAATTGTTTGGACAAATGCATTCACTGACATCTCTGCTCCTGCTGAAAATCCCCGTGTAATTACTGATAAATAGACTGGTTTCATTTGGGAAATCAGTATGAGGAAAATATTGGTGCAATAAGCCCACATCATCGAATAAGTGACAGAAAACATTGTCACACATTAAAAAAGAACCTAGTGAATTTCTTTCCACGCAGTCTCCAAAATAAAAGCATAACTTCATGAAACGAACAAAAAGAAATTGGATGTTTTACATGTTTTAAGAAATATTTTCCTTTTTCTGTAGCAAATATTCTGCATCAAATAAGTGACAAGTGAGAGTACATTGTCAATTTTTTTTTTCCAAAGGATTCTAGTAAATTTGTCCTCATGTAGTCTCCAAAATAAAAGCATTACCTCAAAAAAATCTGATGTTTTACAGTTTGTTTATTTTTTCCCCATTAAGTTTTCATCATTCAGTAAATCATAGAATATACTGTCACACATTACAAAACATCCCAATAAATTCTCCTTTTGCACTTTACTTTTGCAAAATAATGACATCATCTCATGAAAGAGATACAGTATGTCTATATCTATATCTATATCTATATATCTATATCTATATCTATATATATATATATATATATATATATATATACATATTATTTTTACAAATTCCAACAAATCTCCTTTTTTGCAGGAAATATTCATATTCAAATAAGTGGCCGAATACATTGTCAAACATTACAAAAAAATCCTCATAAATTTCTCTTTATACACTCTCCAAAATAAAAGCATATAAAAACATGATTTTAAAAAATAATTGTTTTTCAGTAAATATTATGAGACATTACATACAGAACATTTAAAACACTGATATTGACAGCAGGAGCAGCTATAAGCCTGAAATTAATGATTGTGTCTTACCTGTCTCCATGATGCTGTTGAGCAGTCTGACACACACATGCACACACACACACTCTCACACACACACACACACACACAGAGGCCTCTCTGTTCTCCCTCGGCTGTATTTGCCTACAGTAGCTGGATCCCGGTGTGCAGCACCATACTGAGTGGCGTGCCACGATGGGAGCTTTAACTATGAGGAGGGCAGGGACACATGGAACAGGCCACCTCACACTGCAGTCGTGAGGAGGCAGCTTTTCAAAATGACCTTTATCTATTTGTTTAAATGCAAATGTTTGGTAGGGACGTTTTTTAGACTATTTGCATCTGCAGTCAAGATTAGGGGTTGGAAGGATCAGGGGCATGGAAGAGAGGCTGGGAGGCAGCGTGACAGTCCTCCCTAAGCCCCTCCAAGCATCAATCATACATTTAAGAGGATATATTGTTTCCATATTGTGATTTATAGCTGCAGGAGTTTTCTTGCTGTGGGACAGATTCTGGTTTTATTTCAGTTTGAGCGTTTTAGAAGTCACAGCTCAGCATCATGTGTTTGCAGGGTGAGTGTTGGCATTTCAGGTCAGACAGCTGATAACAGACTTTAAACCCTCTTGCCAAAATTTGTCTTTGAAAAACAGAGACATTTTTGCATGAAAGAACATAATTGTGAAATTTTCTACTCAAATTAATGTGCTGAAATTTGTATGAAAGACTTTGAGCAAACTAAAAACAAATGAGTCATCTGAACCTTGTGTTAAAAGCAGAGGGGAGAATAGCCGGAGGCAGGTGCTAAACAACATGTGTCTGCCCTCATAACGAATCCCCCATCAGACTTTTTAATTATTTCATAGCTGGCAGTGTTTTGCCTTCCAATTACAACTCTGTTAGCTTGTTAAAATGGGAATAAAATGTAAATGAAGATTTACATGATGCTGACAAAATAGAGATCGCACCTGGTTACATTTTGTCACAGTGACGTTAGTGAGATAAAATAGCTGAAAATGAATCATTCACAATTTATGTCTGTTTGGATTTGCATGCAGTTAATTCTTTCAGACAGAGATCCAAACACTTGAACATGTTACTCTGAAGATGCACGCTCAACGTGCTCATGCACCTGGTGCAGAAATACTGTCACATTAATATATTTAGCTTTACAGACTTACATAATTGGCATCCCGGCTAGATGGGAATGTTCCTACAACATTGGCTAACGTTACCTACAAGTTGCAATAATGTTTTAAAGAAAACATTTTAAATTAATTTCATCATTGCAAATAATGTCCCTATAAGGTTAAATGCTGACTAAAACGTAACGTTATAAATGCTACATTCTGAGGATGTTTTGGTGATGTTGAGAGGTGACAGATCATAGAGCGTACTTTTATAAAACGTTCCCACAATGTTACATGAGAACAAAGTCTCAAAGCACCAGAAAATTTTCCTGAAGACTGAGATTAAAGATCATTTTTAAAATGAAATTGTAATGTGGTATGTTAACAAAAAAAAAAGTACCATTCTCAGAACATTTTTAGGACCAAAAATTGCTAGCTGGGATGTGGTGGGATAAGCAGCAGTATATGCAGACAGGAGATGGTGAGATATTGCTGATGTGTATTTGCAGAAAATACACTGAGACTCAGCGTCTGTCAAATATTATGTAGCTGTTACGCCAGTTTTGTGGCAGCCGGCTCGTCCACTGGTTCATAATAATGAGCAAACATTTAAAAAGACAGCTTACATAAGTCTTTTGTATCTGACTCGAGAGGCGAAGCACTTTAAAAGTCTTTTGTTGTGTTGATGAAAGACTGAAAAAAGTGAAGTACGTGAACCAGGTTTCAGAGCTTCAGCAGCTTTGAGACACGTCGAGCTGTTTGAACGTTTATCTGTGACCATGAATATAGTGCCTCCGTATGGTCAGCTGAGGTTTTACTGCTCAGACAGTACTACGAGCAGGGTTTTTTTTGTCTTGCACCGGATTTAATTGCGGTTAATTAAACAATATGATACCAATACAAAAGAAAAACATGCAAATTATAGTATTTGAAAGCCTGAACGTTTGAATATGTAAAATTGAATCAATTAAAGTTTGCCAATAACAGACTATTTAGGTGACATAAGTATTTGATATATATCTCGTTCCTGCTTCACTTGTATCACTGTTGGTCTTTTGTGTCACCACAATAGAGACGTAAAGGAATATTCTCCAATTTTTCACCCTTATTTCCATAGATTGGTGTGTCATAATATGTACCATGCAGTGTTTTCTCAGTGTGCTCCAGCCTGATGTAACTAACAGTGGATGCTGCAGAAACTACAAGCAGTTTTACTCAGTTTATTTTAGTTTCTGTCTGCTTCTGTTGAGCCTAAAGAAAACAGCAGCAGTTGAGTGTGCTGCAGTATTGATCTCATCATGCTTCATCAGTCCTGGAGTCAGTGGAAACTTTTTGGATTTTAACGTTTATTAATTATTGAAAGTGATGATGGTAAATAATTTAAATATAATAATAATAAACTTTATTTGTTGAGCCAAAAACCAAAAGCAATAATAATGAAACATATGCATATACGTACACATAAAGGCATACGTATATGTATGCATACTTACATATATACATATCTGCCGATGCATACACACGCAAAAAAAACTCAATTAGAAGAAATAATAATAATAATAATGATAATAATAATTATAATGAATACTTAAATAAGTGAAATAGAACAGTAAAATAATGTAAGACTATCAACTATTAGGAAGAGATTTAAAATAAAATAAGTTTTCAGACATGATTTAAAAGCACGAACAGAGTGAGCAGATCTGATGCTCAGTCATGGTAAATATGGCTGATATTTAATTTTATTTAACCAAACCTACCAAATTCAGGGAAACTGGAGACAGCTTATGGTTGTGAAATGTGGACATTTGCGGTCAGCCTGCCAATACGCTCCCTCAAAACGTGCAACATCTGAGGCGTTGTGTTACATGATCAAACTGCACATATTTTTACTGTGACCATCCCAAGGCACACCTTTGAGGCAATGACTAATAAACATCTTGATATGCCACACCCTCCAGGCGGATGGATTATTGTGGGAAAGAGTGCTTGAAAAAGTTCTCACTAAACTGATTTGAACAAATTTGTAACCCAAGTTCAAGAGAAATATATTGAGTGCATGAAGAAAGTGTGAGATCTTGAACTTAATTCTGTGAAAAATTAGAGCAATTGTTGGTCTTTTAAATTTCATGATGGGTGCTTTGCTTTTGTTATTATTTTTTAATTAAAAAATGAATAGAAAAAGAATGTATCAAATATTGTATATTATGTTGTACGTTAATTATATTATTATTTAATTATTAAATAAAATGAAATGAAAAATTACATAATAATTATTAAGTAATTATTTTTATATCACAGAAGAAAAAAATTGTTGCCGCCGTAGACATATAAAAGCCCACAAAACTACACCTATACTTTTAATTATTTATTTATTTATTTACCAGGCTGGAGATAAACAGAGGAATATGATAGACATACAGAAAACTACAAAATGTTATTTAAAAAAAGAAAGCCCATGATAATGCAGGATATATCTTTTTAAAACACAACTTATCTGTCAAGCATAAAATAATTTCAATATTGGTTTTTACTGTAGCAACATTTTGAAGCAAAAAAAGAAAATATAACCTACAAGAAGGATTGACATGCTTATTTTCATGATGTTTTGCAGTAAGTGAAGCAGAACTACAGTTAGAGTTTACAGTGGGGAATATGGAGGGGATTTTCACAGGAATGGACACAGCAGGGCTGTTTGCTCTTTCCGTCCACCGCGCCGCTCAGTGTTTCCACATCAGCACGCCACCTTCGACTCAGGCTGGTGTTGGCACAGAATTTCAGGAGCCGACTTCCTTGTCAATAGCAGTTCTGTGGCTCCCTGTACTTTTGCTGTGTGCCCGACTGCTGTGCAGAGTTTTTATCAGTTAATGACTCAGAGATAAGAGCGATGCACAGCTCTCCCCTGCAACGGACATCTGCTAGAGACGAGGCTGGAAACGGTCCAACTGTGCTGTACAGTGTCTCATTATAAATCTCCAGCTTGTACACTGTGTCTCTACATTGTCAAAAACCCAGTTTATAAATGCAACAGTGATTCTTCCATCTTTCCCATTTGATCTTGTAAACAAGGTTTAAACTGCTTTTTCCTGGGAAATTCCTTTGGTTAACGGTATGCCGTTAATGTCCTGTTTATAGTTTATTCCACAGGCACAATGTCAGAGTTCGTTGTAGGAAGCAGATGGAAAATAAGGCAAGAGTTGCCAAAATAATGCAAAAAAATGATGTGCTACAAAAAGGGTCACCAGCCTAGTAGGTTTTACTTTATAGGATAAAAGACACAGTGTGAATGCACATGCTAAAGGGCCGGATGATCACCAGTGGGTTTAAACTCCTGTTTATTTGCACACTACCAATATTGCAAATGCATGATGCATTTAATAGTTATGGCACTGCTGTGCCACCAATCCAGCAATCTTTGGTTCAAAAACGATCTGAGAATGGTACAATGCAACCAATGCAGTGTTTAAGTAACGTTTCCCAGAACGTTCCTCTTAAAGAAAGGGTAACATTATCTATAAACGTCAAAGAGTAAATAAATAAATAAATAAAATAAGCATTTTTTTCTCCCATCACCTTGTTCAAAAACAGATTATCATCGACAACAGCGCAAAAAAGTGCAGCGCATAAACAGGCGGTCGCGTGAACATCCCTGAGCTGTCAGAATAATCACTACAAGATCAAATATGAAACAATTCAAAAACTAAATGTTGACAGCTTTTACAACATGTTACGTTTCCTTACTGTGACACTGAACATGTGTCGACTTATTTTGCCGTTATTTCTCCTCCTCACTTTCGCTTTTCGTTTAAGATGCGGCGTCATAACCGTCGTGTTTGTGTGCCGTGCCGTGTCACTTCTGCATAATTTGCTGCACTTCCTTGTTTTGCTTAACAGGAAGTGCTCCCAAAATTTTGAAGTTTTCATAAGAAATGTCCTCTTTGCCTCCGCCATACCTCTTCAAAACACCATGTGACGTAAACAGTCCTGCGACACACCGAGTGACGTAATAATCGCGTGACGTTCTTTGTCAACACATTCAGTAATCGATTATAATCAATTTGATCGATTCATCGTTGCAGCCCTAGTTCGGTGAGTTCATGTGCAACTTTTTTTAACCACTAGTTCTCTGATGTTGGTTTTGTGTGTCTTTTCTTTCCAAATACACTAAACTTTAAGCATGTTAATACGGTTATTGTTTATATCTGCAGTGCAAATTGTGATGTAGTATAGCACACTTCCTTATGTTTTTCTCTTCCTTTTAATTATTTATGTTTTTTAGATTTGTCTTTTATATATTAATGTTTTAGTATTATTAATAATATTGGTATTATTATTATTATTTTCTTTACTCGTGCCATAGGGTGGAGGGCATCTGTCTATTTCTATAAAATCAAATAAAACACACAAAAAAATAAAAATAGGTAAGATAGATAAAATTGTCATCTTTGTTTTCAACATTAAAGGGATGTTTTTGTTCACTTTTAAAAAAGCCACATTAAATCTACTTTGATTCAAGCTGTGAATGAAACAGAACATAAAATATTCCAAAGGAGGTTAGTACTTTTAACCATGAATAAAACTGGGGAGAATATTATGTATTTTTAGAAATGGAAATAAGTAAGGATGTGTGTCTGTGAGCTGACCTCCAGTGGCGTCCTTCAGTCATGACAGCAGACACGCTCGGTGGCTCATCCGTCCACTAGAGAGCAGTAAAAGACAACTCAACACAGAAAAGACAGAGACACAGCAGCGACAGTTAAGTGAAGGATGGACTGACAATACAAGTCAACACAGGACAGAGATAAGATGAAAAACACAACGGTCGGACACACGGAGTGGTGGACATGCGTGGATAAATACAGCAAACACACACAGCAGATCAGACAGTCAATAGAGAGAGACGGAGAGGCAGACAGATAGGAGGAGCACACGCACGGTTTCCCTCATCGCTCTGTCATCTGGGCTTGTTCGAACAGCTTTTGCTTATCATGCTACACTGCTGAGTCATGATTTATCACAGGCTGGGTCTGATCACACATCTCCTCTGCTGCTGTTAGGCTCCACTGTCAACAAAGTACAGACTGTGCTCAGGTCAGGCTGATTTATCAAGCTGAGCCTCCTTTTATTGGAGCTGGATATCAGCCAGTTTCTGTCTACTGATACAACAGCTGCTTCTCCTGCTACTGCCACAATTATGATATTACTGCTGCCTCTGCTGCTAATGATGAGCACCATGACGTAGGTGCTTCACGAGGACTTTTTTAGTGTTTTAAGACAATAAAACAGGAACTTTTACTGAACACATAAGTAGTGTTTTTAAGTACAGTCTGAAGGTATATTTACTTTTAAAGTGTAGTATGTGCAGTACCTTTTTTGACCACTGTGGGGCAGCAGAAACAAGCCGTGAGCACAACTTTGACATAGTATCTCCTTTAAATTTGATTGAGCCCATGTGTGAACAGAGCAGGTCGTTATCGGGAGAATTCGCAGCGAGCAAGTGGGAGTGTTGATGACGTTTCTGTCGTCACGAAAAAAGACGAATACGAACGTCTGAGTGTGAACAGAAAGAATCATTTAAATTTAGACGCCAACAAGAGGCGCAAAGGACTGATGTCGTAATTGTTAAACAAATTCAATTTTTTTTTAAATACCAAATTATGAACCAGCTACAGAAGCAAAACACTGTGATTTCAGCAGTTTCTGTCAGAGACCGACTCACGACAGCAGTTTTGGGTCCGAGTCGTTTTCTGTTGCGTCGCTTTCTCCTCTCTCCACCCATTTCTCTCTCTTTCCCTCTTGATTCGGTCCATTAAAACTCCAAAGCCAAAACGCCAAAGTGCCATTTAAGCACGAGACTGTTTACATTTAAAAAAATAAATAAATAAATAAGCGTTAATTTGACGAAAACCCGACCCAATTCAAGCCCGAGGGAATATCAGGAAATTACAGTTCAGCCCGGCCTGAACCCGGCGGGTCTTTTAATCGGGTTCAGGCAGCAAATCAAAGCTCTAAACTACGGTGCCTGACGCCACACGCAAAATCCTGAATGGCACCATGTAGAGCCAGGATTTGGTTTGTCTCTAGGTGAGATACAATGGCTCACTCTTAAGGTAACAACATAAAAAAAATAGTTTCAGGGGATTTTACACTAATAAAAACATAGTTATATATATTATAGATAATTTCTGCCAATATATCTCCCAAAATCCTGCTCCCTGGACCTTTAAATTGGCAATACGAGTGCCTTTTCCACTGGAATATGAATACTGATTGGATTTTCTATCCAGAAAAATATCCATATCACATTCACAAACCCATATCATTCATTCCTAGACTGTCTACATTCTTTGGTCGCTTGTTAGAAAGAGATGCTCCAAGAGTGTCCTCCCTTTTCCACTGCTACCTGTTACATAAGAAGGAGTCGATGTTGAGGAACAGCAGCAAAAGACTGACTCTTCCTTTCTGAAAAATATCATTTTCCTATTATGCAATGTACCAGTTTGAAAAGCGCAGACTAATTCATAAGTGTTTTGGTTTTTTTTACCACTTATGGAAGCAACAACCGAGACAAAACCTGAGCAGATGGGCTCTGTCAGTTTAATGTAAGTTCGGAGCCAGGTTAGAAATCTCTGTCCTTTACAGCTGGACGCTCACAAAACCAGCAGAGCCTTGTAAACTTAAGAACTCGTTTTGGATTCAGCTCCTTAAAAAAACAATCCCAAATTGTTATTTTCTCTGTGGCCATCAGGAATAACATGTTTCTTATCACAGGACATGGTCTTGGACCGCTGAGTGGAATTTTCCAGAGGACGGAGGACTCTGTCTCGGTCGGAGGAGGAAGCTGTATTGGAGAGGATTCTTCGTGGGTTCCTGTGCGTATCATGCACATATAGGGATTATTCTCATAAAACAAAATTCCAGCTTGTAAAGTTTTGGTATGTCTCTGAGCCCCGGCCACTTGCTCTTTCTTGGAAATTATAGTGCTTCGTCACACTCGAGAGAAATACTTTAAATTCTTCAGAGAGTCTGGAAGATGTGTTTTGCTGAGTGGGGTAATATAAATGTTTATTCAAGGCCTGGCTGGACAGACCTTCACATCACTTTGGCACAAGGAGGACGACTCACATGAATCCGTCCCTGGCAGAAACACTTGATCTTAAGAGCGTGTTATTATATCCACGCTCAATCATTTCAGGAGACGAGAAGATCATCATATTCCAACTTTTATTGAAACTCATCATTTGTTAAAAAAAAAAGAAAGAATCCAGCAGTCTGTTTAATCAAAACTGACTTGTGATGAGCTGAAGTCACACTTTTGCCACCTTACAGTAAAATAGAAATGTATTAACTCGTAAAAAAAAAAAAATGAAGAATTTAAGCCACCAAAGACAGCGTGCGTACTCTTACATAAAAGTAGTGATATATGACAGTACCCAGCTCTTGGACAAGCGCATGGAAACATATTAAGTTGAAGGGAATCTAATCCTTTTCTTCAGCACTTTATAAACAATTTCTCTCAGTGAATGTGCGGGAGAGCAAGCGAGCAGGACGCATTATTTAGCACAGAGCTCTGCGGATGAAGCAATAGATGGAAATATGAGGTAAACCAGAGACTGCTGGAGAGGACACTCTTATCAGCCCATTGTAACACTGACAGTACTGATAACTGTGCACACAGGCTCCATACGCATTTCTACCAATGATTTTCCATGACTTTATTGTAGGGGGGGTACGAAAATTGGGAGGCATGTTTATAAGCAGTGGGGAGGGACGTATGGGTTTTATTCATCATGTAGGGGGTGACATAAAAATTTAAATGTGCTTTGTATTTAATTTACTAATTTAAAAAAGCCTGCCAAAACTGCAGGTTCACAGGTTTGGAAGGCACATTTTCTTGAAAAAAAAGTGGCATTTTTTAAAAATTATTATAATGTTTTTTTAATTTTTTTGTGATTAAAAAAAAAAAAGGAAAAAAATCCCAAAATCGCAGCATGTTTTCTTAGACCAAAAAAAGGCTGTCTTTTTTCTTTTAAAATTATTGCTGATTTGTCAAGAAGTTTTTTTTGCTGATTTTGTTATTTTTTTTAAAAGATTTTTGGCGATTTTTTTCTTCTTTAAAACATTTTAATGACAGCACAGTTTCCAAACCTGTGTGTCTGTGGATTTGAAAGGCATTTTTTCTTTAAAAATCACCAAAAAATCGTCGCATTTGTCAAAGCAAAGAAACGCTAAAAACAGAAATAAATGCTGGATTTTCAAATTTCTGACAGCCCTTGAACACATCATATGTTATTAAACAGGTTTGTGAAACAAAATTCTCTGACCTTTCTAAAACTTTCAAGGTATATTTAGTTTTCCAAAACTTTTTCTGCTATTTGAAAATTCCATGACTTTTCCAGGTTTGTCATGACTGTACGAACCTTGAGCAGAGCACCGTTAGGTTCAGTGAGATTATATGATGCAGTCATGTCAATATTTTACATTTGTTTCTGAAGCAGCGACAGCAGATCAGCTGAGTCAGTGAACAGACGTCCAATGAGATGAACTCTTCTGTGCAGGTGCATCCCTCAAACTAAATAACAACACATTGCACAATGCTTTCATACGTCAAGAGGAAGAATCTGGAGCACCGCGCAGACAGACTCCATGTCATTCGATTTAACATGATCCGCCTTCGCAGCAGTGTTTTCAGCTGTGATTTAAAATCCTCCAGTGTTTTCACAGACATGGCTTAAGTCTGGCCCTGTTTGCTTCCCATAAAACAGCTCAGGGAAGCAGCTGCTCTTTACTGGAGATGGGAAAATTAACCGGGCGTGCGTTTGCCAAACCAACCAGTCTTCATCCTTGAAGCCATCTCTCTCGTAAAACCAGAACGTGGTGCAATAAAACACTGCTGATAAAGCATTAATTTCACCTTTGTCAGACTTTGCTTGTCCAAGTGCCTTTCCCAAAGCGGACCCTCCCCACTCCCACTCCGTCACAGAGTGTAACTGTGTGTGTCGTCACCTTCACAGGTAATGCAGCAGCCCTCATTAAGGTTGAGGGTGTAAACACAGCGATTTTTCCCTCAGTGCTGGAAAGAGGAACTGCCGTGACTTTTCAGAACAATGCAAAAAAAATGACATTTTTAGTTTTTTTTATTTGTATTTGTAGCTCATTGTATTTGTAATATTTGAACATTATCCTTTTGCTGTCATGCGTCTTTGGTGCCGTTTATTCTTTTCTTAAAAAAAAAAACTTCTCATTTTTCTTTCAGATTTTAATATGCTGCTTGGGTTTCTGCAAAAGTCCACGTTAACACTTTATAATTAAATGATCATGTCTACCATTTTGTACATAAGGAGAGTGTTTATTTGATCCGAAATACTACAATGCAACCTTGAAGATATTTTTATTTTTTTGACAATATTAAACATTTTTTAGTTACAGTACAGCATGGCACATGGTCAGTAAGTCAGCACTGATGTCGACTGTTAGACGGTTTTATAATCTTCTTCCTCTCCAATCGAACTGGTCTGGAGAAAGCTGCAACCTCCAGGGCTGAAAAACGAACCCGATGAAAAAGACCCGAAAACTGCAGATCCTCTAATAGCCACTTGAAGCTGGTGCCAGAAATGAGTCCATTTTTGTTACTCCAGGAAGAAAGTTATTTTCTTCAAAGGGAGGAGGTTTGACAGCTCTCAGTTTGCAAACTGCACGCTAAGAAAAACCCTCCAAACACACCTTTTGAAGGCCAAATAGGCACATCTGGGAATTTTTGTAGCTTTTGGAAACAGATAATTTGATAATCACACTCGCTTAATGCAACAATTGCTCCGGTGTGCAGGGCTGTAAAAATAGGTCCAGGCTGTAAACTTTTTTTCTTTTTCATACAAATACTTTCATCAGTTTTTCTAATTTTATTATTATTTTTTTAATCCAAGAGCAACACTTCGGTGTGAGTGTCGTGATCTTAGGTTTTGTGTTATATTGTCGACTTTGTTTTTGGGTTTTGTTATGTTTTCTTGTTACTCGTGTTCTGTTTCCTGTTTTATTTTGTATATCCTCGTTGGTTTTAGTTTAGTTTTTGATTCGTGTTTTTATTTGTACATTGTGTTTTTGTTACCTGGTTGTTTTTTGGACGTCATCATCAGCATTAAAACTCGCTTTTCGTCTGTACGACTGCCTGCCCTTTTTTTCCATTTGGATCCTTATCTGAACTTACTCGTGACAGTGAGTGCCCAAAAATGTGTGCTGACATCCTCATTTGCATAAATCATCACATCAAGACACACAAAAGAGTGTGAATTCTTGGAGAGAGATCAGGCAGGAGGTGGGATGCAAAACGCTGACGAGGTCAGACGATACATCAAAATACTTCAACTACTTTAACATAAGAATGTTTGTAGGCTGGCAAGCAAACCATCGAGTCAAATAATTAAAAAGAAGATGCAAATCAATCTTCATTTTTGCATTTCGGGGACATTTTTGTCTTTTAGTTTTTACTGTTTAACAGTGAAGACAGAAAGGAAATGTATGGGCATGATCATGAAACTACAGGCCCCAGCTGGTAGCTGGATGGTTCATGGTGTACATCTCAAAACTCCTCACTCAGCAGTTTTGATACTGAGTTTTTGCAGTTGTAAAGAAAAATGCAGTGGAGTTAATTTTGCTGATGGAGTTCAGATTTGCATTTTTGTGACTGATGAAAACCTGCAGCCTCTTCTCTCCAAACACGTAAAGGTTTTTTCGGCTTTGTCTCTGTGAACACTGTTTTTTTTTGTCCTGCACCCATTGCTTTGTCTGTTTTTACTTTCAAATTCAGCCAAACTATTTGATTTTTGTTGTCTGTGCCAGCTTTGATGAGCATCCTCGGGCAGTTGTGTGTGCACAAACTCCCACTAATAAGAAGTAACATAGCTGGTAATAATCTGGTTTAACTTAATCCAGAACTCTGTAGTCAAGAGGTGACTGTTGCAAATGTACTGATTCACTCAGCAGAGTTGATAATACTAAAGCTGAGGTAGGCGTACGCCTATAATTTTAGTGTCAATGGGAAAATCCCATAATAAACTTTGAGCATGTTTTAATTTGGGTGGTCTGAGAGAAAACTTCTGAACCTCCTCTGGCTATGTTGTCAAGTTTTAGAAAATCTAGCTCATGATGGGAATCACCGGTCATTTCTAAGAGACGACGTTCCTATAAACTGTTATACAAATACAGACGCGGATGCACATCCCTCTGGTAAAAGCCTGATTCAGTGGTGGAGAGTCCCTCAAAGAGATATCTATCTGTCTATGTATCTTTATATATAGTCTTGGTGTTGACCCTGTCTCCCATTACAGGCTTGGTCTTGTCTCTGTCTCGGCACACTCTTGTCCCGGTCAAGTCTCGGTCTTGGTCGGTACAGTCTTGACTACAACACTAGCTTTTGCCCAGCAGCTCTATGTAACTCAGCTCTGGTGATTAGTGTGAACACTGAGTACTGTACCCCGGCACGGTTCATCGATCCCTGCAGATGCAAAAGTCACTCTTTAATCCAGGATTAAAACTAATTCTGATGTACTTCACATCCTATCGAGAAATGACCCCTCATATACATGCTTTTTTGTCCACCCTCAATACATTGCTCACGTGTGTTACTCATGAAAATTCCTGCGGCCAGGCGAGGTTATCCGATTCTCATACACCCAATTTGGCCTAATTAGGGGATTAAGAGCAGAGGCAAATGTTTACATTCACCCCATGACTTCACCAGTCTGGATCACTCTGTACAGTACCAGGCGGCCCAGCTCGCAGACAGAAGCTGCCTTCAGTTCACAGAGAGGCCAATTTGCTGCCGGCCACAGAGGTTGGCATGTGGTCCGACTAGACGTCAGCAGACGCCGCAGTCCAGCAGAAAGACACAAGCAGAATTAATATAAGAGCTGCAGGAATGTGTTTTAGGGTGAGAGGTTGTGTGTATTGTGTTAGGGGTGTGTGTATGTGTGTGGAAGAAATAGGACAAGGGTGGGAGGGAAATACAGAGAGGGAGAAAGTGCAGTAAGCTGTGCGCTCACACACCATAAATATTGCCTTTTCACTTGATGTGTGAAAAGGTGCCTCTTTCACCTAGTTTCTGCTGCGAAGCGGCTTTGACAGCTTCAGTCTCCTTGAATGGACTTACACACCCTCTGCAAAGTCTTTTGAAGTTCTGATTGACACACACACACTGTGCTGTGAGGTCGGACAGTAGCATGAATAGTGGGTGCATTAATCTTTCAGGCCACCCACTGTCCAGTGTTTTAGTGCACCTGAAAACAAAGCCGAGCCTGATCTGTTAACCAGGCCTAATTTCCACTCAGACACTGGAAACAAACTGAAGCAGCACTGAAGAAGCCTGACTAATGAGCTGATCACAAGGTCTTTGTCAGACTGGAGTTTTCTGGAGCAAAATAGCTCTGTATATTTTTGATTATTTAGTGCTTTTTGAGGAATTGTTCTGATGGCATTGCAATTGCAAAGGTGTTTCAGATTCAGCAGTGTTTTAATCCTACACAGTGGCTTCAAAGCTGTACTGATGAGTATTCATTATATCCCTTTCCCAGCAAAATTGGCGTGTGCAAGTGTTTGTTTTTTTGTTTAAACACAGGTAGATCCAGTAAATATAAGTGATTGGCTATATTCCCACTGTCGCTGAAATCACTGCTGGAGACCAAGTTGGCCTTTTTGTCAGCTGATGTGTGTTTGGTGAATGTGTTGTTTTGTTGGTGTGTCCGTGTGATGTCATTGACAAGCAGGAGAACAGGTAAACAGCAGACAGCAGCAGGAATAGAGGTCTTTGAAAACTTTTCAGTGGTTTCCCCTCTTTATTTATCTCTTACTTATTCAGTTGCTCCTTCAAACTCATTGCAAATGTATTTGAATCAGTGTTTTAGCTGCTTAGGAGGAGATGGAGGGTAATTAGTTACATTGCATCTCGTTGGTTAAGGAGCTGAAATTACCGCATTCACCCAGGTGTTGCAATCCCATCAATGGCGATCGGAGCCGGAGGTGATAAAAACCCGTGTCTACTGCATTCATTTGACTCCGGGTGTGAATGCCAGCACTGCATTGCCTCAGCAGGAAATATTCACTGACCTGCATTTGCTCATGTGTGACATAGCAGTTTTCAGAGCCTTGTCGCAGCTGGCCAGTCTGCATTCAAGGGCTGGACTTAGCAAATGGCAATTTGACTGTGTGTACTTTAAAAGATGTTTCTCATTGTGACAAATCCTCCGATAATTATCACCCTGTCAGAGTTTTCCTAATTTCTGATGAAACGTTTTAGCATCTTTAAGCAAATTGTCTTGGTCTTACCATCCTCAACTGAAATATTTTGAATAAGTCTCACTGCTCTTTACATCAGGCTGTTTTTGTGCCAACGCGCCAAAAGCAAAGTTAGCAAATAACTGCTGAATAAAGTGAAATAAAATTTCTAAAGAGCCAGAACTTTTAAAAGACAGTAAAAATTAGACATTTTACTCATCAAGTGGATATGGACATAACTCCAGATAAATGCTAATGTTGATTTGTGTATGTTTGATGTTTAAAGAAGCAATTTTTGCTCACGTTTGCAACATTAAGTGCTAATTTGCTATTGTTTTATCAGCTTGCTACACTGCCCCCAAGTGGCAACAAATTATTGCAGATTTAAGATGATGGACACTCAACTCACTTGACTTTTACTGCTACAAATCTGTTTTTGGGCTTTTGGGTTTTTTTTTTCAAATATTGCATAATGCTTTTTTTTTTTTTTAATGCCAGATGTTACAGGCAGGAATGCAGCATGCGCACAACTATGCATGTTTGGAACTGTATTTCTTCAACAATCACTCTGAACCTCATATTTATTTTATTCCCACATTTCCCAAATGTCCTTACTTCTACTAATATTACTAAAGTATCTGAATTATTTTGGGAAGAGGTCCTGATTTCACTCTCTGTGTGTAATATTGAATAAATGCTGGAACACCTGAGGCAATATTACAGCTAATGGCCTGTCGTCAGCAGCTCCGCGTCTGTAGATGAGGTTTTGTTCATTTGACGCTATGCAGCGCAGCCGGCCAAAAGAGAAATCAAATGCTGAAAGCAATGACATATGAAGTGAGGCCTGCAAGACTGGAAAAGAATATGTCCAAACCAAAGTGATGTACAACGTGTGGTCCATTTGTGAAGCCTTTTTGCTATGGGCACTGAGGTCTGATGTTGGAGGAGTTGATTTCCAGATGTGTCTTCAGGCCCTGACTTATGTAAGGTGAGGAGTCTGCACAGTGGGGGCAGGCGTTGGCTGTCTGCTCACTTGATTGAAGAAGTTCAAATGTTGATTCAGTCTCAGTACACTAAGTATTTCTCTTTTCACTGTAGCAGGCATCATTAACCCTCTCCGTATTCATTCCTTTTGTGCAAAGGTTGGATAGCTGCGAGTTTTCAATGCGCTGCACATCGTCTGTTTGCTTTCCAAACTGACCTCATGAATGAAAACATATAGGCCCATAACGACTGTATTTCATAACTCGCTGGCGGACAGAAGCATGGCCTGACAACTTCAATTCATTTGTCGTGCAAAAGCACTGAAAGGTGGGCCCGTCAGTCGCCTTTTCTCCTTGCATGAGTTGACGCGAAGGATTAAAAGAAAACAGAGCCCAAAGTTTGCTTGAATCACTCCTGTGTGTGCAGTGTCATCCCTCAGGGCTCAGATATGTGTGTTTGGTTTACTCACCTGTGTGGACCTGCAAGTGCTCCTCAGCAGGTGCTTCTGTGGTCCCGGGTTGTGGTTGGTGCAGTATATAAAGCTGTTTACTGAAATAACAGCAGTGTGTGTGTGTGTGTGTGTGTGTGTGTGTGTGTGTGTGTGTGTGTGTGTGTGTGTGTGTGTGTGTGTGTGTGTGTGTGTTAAGCGGGTGGGGCTGCTTGGCTGCTCAGAGATGACATCAGCGATGCACTGATTGAAAGGCTACCAACACGCCGCTCAGACTGAAACAGCTGCTACTTTGCTGACATTCTGCTTGAGTGGAAGCAAATTTAATTATGTAAAAATGAGTTCAGCAAACACTAAAAAGTCTGAAATGAACTCAAAGTAAATGCTAATGAGGTACTTAATTAAAAATGACATTGGTCTTTTTTTTGCTCTTTTTGAGATTTTCCACATGTAAACAGGACAGAGCGTCCTTTCTTCCATCTGAAAAGCTCAGTTCACAGTCGTCTGACCATATAATCAACAAGTATATTTACACATCTTTTGAAAAAATTTGAATGTCTGGATTAAAAATTAATCATTTTGTTGCAGTATCAGCCCTTAAAAGAAAAACTTTGCTATCTTTTATGTGGATGTCCACATGATGTGTTAGTGGTAAATGTAGTCAATATAAGCACTGAAGTCCTCAGTGTGTGACATTTAGACTGAAAAAGCTGAGTTCTCCTGCTCACAGAGCTGTGCAGGCAGTGCCTACATGTCCCAGGATGCATTGCGCATGAGCATTCAAAACTGTGCTTTCCATTCAAAGTCGGAGGTCGGAATTTCCTACTGAAATTTCTGACTTCTAACATTTAAGCGCTCCAGGTGCATAACACCAAACGTAAAGAAAAAACATGACAGACAGAAACGAACTGGTGTTTCTGTGGCTAAACCATGAACAACCGTCAGCCGGGCCGCATCCTTGCACATACGAGCAAAACAGAGGAAAAGCTACACATAAAGTAACATACACTGTTATACATTTTATTTGTAATATTGACTACTGCAGTTTTAAGTAGACGGACAAAAGAGTGACGAGGCAGAATGATCACACCTTTACTCATGCTTGAGTCACGAGTGTAATCTCGAACGCCGTCTACAATCCCTTCTTTCATCCTTTTTATGTTTGTTTGAGTCTTTCTAGGATGTGAGAGCATCACCATGGCAATAACCTTCCCACTCACACTGTGTCACTCTGCAGATGCAGACTTTGTGCTGATTTTACATGACTTCATTCTTCTTATGCATCTTTTTGTGGTTTTGTTTCCGTGGTCATATTGTGCCTCATGTTGTGTCATCACCTCCAAATCCGAGGTCATGGTTCTCAGCCGGAAAAGGGTGGAGTGCCCTCTCCAGATCGGGGAAGAGATCCTTCCCTGAGTGGAGGAGTTTAAGTACCTCGGGGTCTTGTTCACGAGTGAGGGAAGGATGGAGCGAGAGATCGACAGGCGGATCGGTGCAGCGTCTGCAGTAACGCGGACTCTGCACCGATCTGTCGTGGTGACGAAGGAGCTGAGCCGAAAGGCAAAGCTCTCGATCTACCGGTCGATCTTCGTTCCTACCCTCACCTCTGGTCACGAGCTTTGGGTAGTGACCGTAAGAACGAGATCGCGGGTACAAGCGGCCGAAATGAGCTTCCTCCGTAGGGTGTCTGGGCTCTCCCTTAGAGATAGGGTGAGAAACTCGGTCATCAGGGAGGAGCTCAGTAGAGCCGCTGCTCCTCCACGTTGAGAAGAGCCAGATGAGGTGGCTCGGGCATCTAATTAGGACGCCTCCCTGGTGAGATGTTCAGGGCATGTCCCACCGGTAGGAGGCCCAGGACACGCTGGAGAGACTATGTCTCTCGGCTGGCCAGGGGACGCCTCGGGATCCCCGGGAAGAGCTGGACGAAGTGGCCGGGGGGAGGGAAGTCTGGGCCTCCCTGCTTAGGCTTGGATGGATGGATGTTGTGTCATATTGTGGTTGTTTTGTGTCACTTTGTGGTCATTGTGTGATTTCTTTGACATTTTGTGTTTCTTTGTAGTTATGTGTGTCTCCATTTGGTTGTTTTGTGGGTTTTGTCGCAGTCAAAGTCATGTTTGCTATCTCTTTGTGGTCATTTTGTGTCTCTTTGTGGTCATTTTGTGTCTTGCTGTGGTCATTTTGTGTGTCTTTGTGGTCATTCAGAGTCTCTTCTCGGCCTCTTAATGTCTTAAGCTGACTGACATTTTGCAAGTAAGGGCCAGCGGGGCCCCTGACTCTCTGGGCCTCTGTGCCTGTGTGCAGTAGTCCCGTTTAGTGATCTATGCATGTGTCTAACTCTACACATTGTTTAAAAATGACACTTAGCTGTAATGTGTGTGTCGTTTGTGGCATTCAGGCCAAGCACATGTGCTCGTAATGAGGATGTAAATCACAATTACAATTATCGCAAAAATCAGAATATACTTTATTTTGAAAAAAGGCCAAGAAAGACACAAACTGAACTAAAGTGTGTGTGTTTATGGTGTTGAGGGAACATGACACCACGTGCATTAGTGTGGCTCATTGGTGTGTTTTTGGACACGCTTCAGCAAAGAGGGGAAAAGATAAATCAGACAGCACTTGTTAGCTTGATTGATTCATGATTGATTTTGGTCTTTTCGTGAGTTTGGATGACATAACAATAGTGTGGAATATCAGTGCCCTTCTCCTTTCAGTCGAAAATTGTTCTCAATGAAAACTGTTAACTCAGCCCAGGATGTTCCCTGGGGTATAAAGGAATTCTGGGAAAGACGATGGAAAATCGAAGTAGAAGGAAATGACGCATTATCAGGGGGTGAAGCGCAGTCCAAAAAAGCTATTACACTCCTGAAATGCAGTGGATATCACTGAATTACAGATTTCAAACATCTATTTTTCTAAAGTCTTAAATATAAGCTTCTCAGCTCCAGTTTCAGCAGTGCTCTCTTCTGTCTAAAGCTGCTATAAAACACAGTGACGTAAAAGCCCTGTTCAGGCCTACAAAACCATCATAACTCATCAAATAACCTTAATGTTGTTTTCAAACTGTAAAAATGACTTTACCATTGTGGACATACCTTAAGTAGATCAGCCATATAACGCAGCCTGTCCGCTCGTCACGTTTATTATAAACTGGCTGTTTTTAATCCAAGGCCACTCCTGACGTCAGCACTTTTGGAGAGGAACCTGCACACATTCCTGAGATGAGGAGGGATCCAGACCCAGACTTGTTCCCCCTCCTCCTCCCCCCCTGCACTTATCAGCCAGGACAACAAGCAGAGCTCTCTGCAGACAGCCTGATTGATAGATCAATTTGAGCAAAGTTACAAGTCTTTTCTTTTTTTTCCTCCAGACGGCCAAATAATGACACAGTGGTGCATTTTCTGCAACACAGCTATGCAAGTTTATTGTTCGACGGCCAAGGAAGACTGACCTAACTAAAAAAAAGAAGTTGATTATTTATGAGGTACATCTGCTAACCCACAAATCCAGGTACAAACATGATAAAATGTCAGACCAGTGTGGACGGTGAATTATTCGCTATGTGGAAAACGTTCAAAACGGCTCATATTATGTAAAACGTTTGCACTGAGCGTACTTATAAGACAGCTGTCCTGGCAAGAAAAGGCCTTTCTTCCACAGAAAACTCATCCTTTCATTCTTTTCTAACAGTTTTTATTCTTGATGCGTCATGGCCGTGGCTCAACCATTTTTACTGTTCTCTGTTTCTTCTTCTTTCTCCCACAAATCATTGGGAGGTGCTGCATTTACAGCGAGAACAACCACAGCTCAAAAACACAAAATTGCTTACATTAAAATACCTTCCTACGCAACTGAATCCCTCTTGAGCATGTTCCACACTGCTTTTAGGAACATAAACTTTAATTGTGCTCATTACAGGACCTGTAAATCTGCTAGTAAATACTTTCAGAGAGCCCCTCCACTATCTATGTGAGCTGGGAAACACATGCTTGAAATGCTGGACTCATCAGAAATGTCAGGCTGTCTGATAATCTGGGTAAATTATTTAATAGTTTTAAGATTATAAATAGTAAAAAATGCAAAATAAGTATTAAAATCACCTTTTCTTATGCCCAATTTACTTGAAGTTTATTATGCGAAACCTAGAAATGGCAAAATTGTTGGCAATGCTGACAACCGCTTTATCAAACTCTGTAAACATTTAAAAATGTTTTCAGATTCATCTTGATTCATCAAGTTGAAACTGAAGATGGACGTATGAACAGATTTGTAAAAATATAAGAAGAGCATAAAACTTAAACTGTTGAAAAACCATAAGAAGTGTGAAAAAGCTGAACTAACCTGACTAAGTAGAAACTGTGGACGCTGATTTAAAAATATAGTTCCGATTTTTTGAAGAGGGGCTGAACGGGGTACTTATCCATAGACGGTATCTTACGCACAGTCGATGTCAGTCGGCGCGCCCGTAGTTAAGAGAAACAGGCAGGAGTACGACATGAAAGCTGCTGCTGTGGACGGGTCAGCAACAAAACATGTTCTCGCCTCCTAGAAAGTCCAAAAAAATCAATATCAGTTCAACTGTATGTTAAATTTAGAGGATTCTCACCACTTTACTTCAGTGTCTCACAGTTAAGCTGTTGTCTCATCAAAGCCAAACTCCATTGAGAAAAGCAATAATTTTAGCTTGCTGGAGCTGCTGGTTTTCCACCACCTCAGTTGGTTGGTTTGTTTGTATTATCGTGTGACTTAAGCGTTTAAAAGGGTTCGTTTAGATTTACCAAAGTCACAAAATAACACAAACACAACTGACTGAAGCAGCAGTGGACCAGCAGCTCCCTCGTTCAACGAGCCAAAGTTACTGTTTTTCTCCATGGAGTTTGGTGGCTCTTTAACAAGAGCGTAGATGAGGAATTAAAGCGTTAAACAACTGCCAAGTAAGAGCAGGCTGTCTGACAGAAAAGTAAAGCAGCGAAAATACTCTCAATACAGTATAATCTTTAACTGTTATTGATTTTTAAGTACAGCAGTACATTGCAGAGTTTCCATGTCAGACTCCAGCCTGCGTCTTCAAAATTGGGGAACCTGGAGCAAACTGGTTCGGTTTCTTTATAAAACCTTAAGATTTTTTTTTTAAAGCCCGGAAAAAAGTTGAGAAAACATTTATAATTATTTTTATATTTTATTTTATTTTAAATATTTTACAGAGTTATTATAATTTTTAAGCACTTTTTAAAAATACTTTACAGAATTATGTTTTTTAAGCACTTTGCCAGGCTTTTTTTGTACTTTCATGATTTTTTAAAACTCATTTTCAGGAAATTTTCTTGTACTTTTTCACTAATACCTTGGTAATTTTTGAGTCATTTCAGTCAATGCATTCTTCCCATATTTTTGAAATAAATCATGACAGTTTTCCCAGGTTTCAAGGGTTAATCAGGTGAATCTTGTAAATTAAACGTACATTAAAAAAAAAAGATCAGCACATTTATCAGTCATGCATGAGGATGCACAGCCATTCCTTACACATTCTTAGTGGGATATGATGATGAAAAATATCCCTCCATGTTCCCTGAAGCTCATATGCAGGTTCTGGCCTCCACAAATTGGCCACATGTGCTGGCTGACACCAGGACTACTGGAAAATGTCACAGGTGTCATAGGCGTTTTACTGTCACTGCTGTCAGGTCGGCTTTTCCATGACTTCCCAGAAATGCAATGGAAAGACTTTGCCATGAAAGAATGGAAAAAACTGCTCCAGACCCTTTTCTGATGGTTGGTTGGTGGGTTGGAAATCACCGCATCGCTTAAAGAAATCCCTCATGTGCTCCAAATATTGGTCCTATTTGTCTGATATAAATTTTCAACCTTGTCTCGAAATGAAACGCAGCCGTCGCGGACAATGGCTGCGCACTAATGAGGGAAAAAGTGAAAGCATGCTTGTAATATCTCCAGCACGTGCCTAATGTCACAAATCTGTCATCTTAAGAGCCTCCTTTCAACACGTATGTGAGCAGGTTGAATCACTCACAGCTTGTGCAAGAAAACACGTCACAGAATGTGAATGAAATGATGATGCTACAGAGTGAAAAAACAGGCCCTCGCTTTGTCATACGCTTCGCCTGCGCTGCATAAACTATCCAGGCAGCGCCTTCGAGATCTCTGGGAGGATTATTTGGGAAGATGAGACCATTGTTTGATGTCAGACTCATGTGTCAAGCAGAGATAGTGTCCTTAGCAACAGCGGAAAACAGTGGATCACAAATACGATTTTGAGAGCAGCGCAGCCAAGAACCTCATCCCAGTATTGTTACAAGAATAACACATTCTTGGAAATTACTTTGAATAGCTCAGTTGTGAGTCATTAATTTCATCCCTACTCCCCCCGAGCACTGGAAACCTCTGCTGATCACAGAAAAATGCTAACAGGTTCCACTCTAGTGAAATGGGCCATTATGGATTTTATTGTCTTTCTTTGGAAGCTTGTTGTGACGCCATTTACAGTAACTTTAATAGAGGACATTGTCTTCTGTTGTCCACCAGACGGAGAAGGATCATGAAAAATAACAGAGAGTAAACATGACGGACCAATATATGCAATAGTGACAATACAAAGCACTCTTTTTCCTGTTTATATTCTTTCAATGACATGATTCAAGACTCAAAAATGATCATTTATTGTCATGTTCAACAGAAATGCAAATTTGTTATCCTCAGTTATCTTTCTTTCTTAAGAAAGAAATAAAAACTTATTTACGTAGAAAATAAGACACAAATGTAAGTTATAATAAATAATGAACATTAAAATCTAACCAAAATAAGTACAAGATACGAGTACTATTAATAACAAGATTAACAAGATATTTTATAGTATGAATATATATATAAAGGTAGGTACAGCTGTATGCAGTATGACAGGTATGAAGTAGCGTCAGTGCACTGATATGGAGTGAATATGAATATTGCCTGTGTCCAGATATGGCCATTAGATGTCAGAGTTGAGTAGTGTCACAGCTTTTGGGGGAAAAAGCTGTTTTTCAGTTTGTTTTCTGATTGATCTAAAGCGCCGTCTTGATGAGCTGTTAAAGGGTAATTCTGCTTCATTACAACTTGGATGTCATATTTATAGCCATAATTCCTACCAGTTAAAATGAGTGCGCTCACTAAAGTAACATCTGTTAACATCTGGGCAGATGTTGAGATTGTTAAAAGTGAGCACCACTTTGAAGAAATCTCCTCAGTGAATTCTTGAGAAATCACGCTCACTAGAGTGGTATGGAGATGACAATCAGAAAACATGCCTCCGGCCACAGTTGTCGCTCGCTCAGAGGCATAAAAATTACAACTGAAGACAAACTGAAGTTTTAACTCTACTGAAGTTAAAGAAAACCAAGAGATACTAATTTCCTGTGTGAGGTTTGAAACAAAAGGGATGTGTTGATTTGTAGTTCCATAAGTCAAAAGGTCAATATATGTGTAAAAAATATAATTTATGTACATGATAAAAACATGTTTTATGTGCTCATAAGGTCTAATTGTGGACTGAGTCACAAACACCCGACCAAAGTTTTTACAATGTTATCACTGATTAAGGTTTGGTCAGGCACAAAACCTACGTGGTTAAGGACAGGGAAAGATCATCAAAATCATGTACTGTTTTTTTTAACCCATTCATCCACGCTGATCTCCCTAAAAGGTTTCTGTAGATCACAAATTTGGCATTTGCTCTTGACAGTCATATCTCATATGGCGGCTAGTCGTTTTTTAATGGTTAAATGCAAAAACTGGGCTTGTAGGAATTTGAACAAATGAGAGGATAATGTCAACATTAGGGAGTGTCAACTTGTCTTTCTTGGCCGGCAGATCTCAGTAAAGTTATCGTAAATCAATAGAAACATTGGACAAACCTATCAAAGTAAGATGCAATGTGTAATAAACTGCAATTGTCCTCCAAGACAACAGTCCGACAACAAACGAAGGAGCTCTTCATGCTCTCAGGAGGTCACCATCGTGCTTTTTAGTGTGTATTGAACATGTCTGCGTATGTATATATTCCTATTATATTCCGCCGCCGGTGTCTCCGAATGTCTGCTCCACCTTCATTCTTCGGTGTCTCCGCCGGTGTCTCCGAATGTCCGCTCCGCCTTCATTCTTCGGTGTCTCCGCTGGTGTCTCCGAATGTTCACTCCACTCTCATTGCTGTGCTGCTTCCTGACATTTTGGGAAATGTTCCTCTGTAGTTCCACTAGAACTCAAACACAATATTATTTTCTGCATTTGTACAATTCAAGTTCACACAAGAAGATAAGAGGAGGAAAAAAACCCAAAATTAAAAAAATGAAATTGATTTTTGACTTTCTTTTACAAAAATGCAATTTTCCAGCTTTTTCTCTGAAATATTTTTTTTAATGAAAATGCACAAATTAAATTCATTTGTACTCACCACATCTCAGCCTTTCATAACCTCAGGTAATGAAAAACAAACAAAATAAGTTATTGGTTTTTGGTATCTTATCGGCCACGAGAAGCTGGAAATTATCGGTTTATCTGTATCGGTTGAAATAATCATTATCGCGCATCACTGGTAATGATATCTTCTTATCTCACTAAGGAGTCAAAGGGAACCTTTAAGTTTGACAAAAATTGTGATTTGATGTTTATCGTGATATAAATCGATATCGACTGATATGAAAAAAATTATCGCAATAAGACTTTTTTCCATATCGCCCACAAACCAGTGCACGACGTTTTGTGACTGTGCCCATTATTTTAAAGTCCATGGCTTAAGTAGACTGTAATAGGGACAATTGTTTCCACCCAAACTGAAACACACAAGAAAAGGAGTTTTGAGCTGAAAATCTTTTTGCAAGCCTGGCAAAGCAATCAGGGAGTTACTGGTATTGATCAGTAAGCCTCCGCTGATCAATGGTGAGACACAGCCGGGTCTTCACGTTACACAGCAGGAATATCTGACTCATTGCCGCTGAAAGAGCATCCCTGCAGGGTAATCTCTGATGCATATCCAGGTGTGTTTGGGCGCATTGTTTGTGGGCCGGCGAGGCTGCTGAAACAGACTCTCTATTCACACCGAGTCGCCTGATCACTGAGATGAGGCAGGAATTTAATGGTGTTTCCACATGAGCAGATGGCTTGAAAGGGCACGAAGTGAAACAGTGAAACTTTTATACTTCACTATAGCCTACAGCCTTTCCTCTTTAGCTTGTTTAACTTTATGTTATTTGCTACGTACTCGCACCCTCGGAAACTTCCCGTGTCTCCTCCCCGGTTATAACAGGATCCAGGATCGGATGGAAGTTTTCATTTCCTTAATATTTGACTTTTATTTTAGCTCCTTGATTTAATTTTGCATCTGGAGACACAGCCTCTGGCAAACTAACAAAAATTATCAACGCCGTCCTCTATAGTTACTGAATTAGTTATTTGAATTCTGAGTATCTCCATGATGTTTTTAGGAGGAATTTGCCAGAAAGAGAAAATAAATTACATTGCAGATTTCTTTTGCACAGCAAGGACGGGACTAAATACATGAGATTTAAGCTCACATGTGTAGACACATGCCAGCTATCTCTTGAAGCAAAAACAAGTGATTCATATTCTCCAAAATAGTGTAATATTACCTGTTTTAACTTACCGGGAATGTTTTTTAGTTGTTAAAGTCAAATGAAAGTAGTGCATGTGTATGCCTGTGTATCCATTCTCACTTGCTCTTTATCCACAAAAACTATTAATACATCCTGCATTCTTGAAATTGCAACACTGTTTGGTCTTTAAGTGCTTTTATATCTTGGGGATGTTTTTGATAAACCAGTTCCGATATTTTACATGTGTCATTCTTTCCTTCGTAAAACCTTAGTAACAATTATTTTTTATGATTTACCGTTATCTTCCCGTAGTCATCTGAAAGTGCTTTCTAAAGAGCTTTAATCAGAGATCATTTACAGTAAGAAAAATGTCACATCCCTCCTCCAGCTCTCTCCTACACTCAAACATTTCAGGGCATTTGTGAATCTGTGGGTCGCAAGATGACTAAAAAAGAAAAGAAGCATATATTATATAATACTTTAACAATCATTTCTTTCAAACAAAACCACAGAAAGAAAAGATTTCTCTTTAGACTTGCCGTTTTCTTGAAATACTGGACATTTTCACCTTTTCTGGGCCCCTAAAACTCCTTTAAATTAACAATCTGTGAGGGAAAACCCAGCCGGCAGGGAACGTTCCCTCAACGTTGGCTAACGTTACCTATAAGTTGCAATAATGTTTTACCGGTTACCCCTGTGTCACCTTTCAAAAGTGTCTTGCGATTTCCTTTTCCCATGTTTTTGAAGGGAGTGAAACTTTTTTGCTCAGGTTTTAAAGGTTTCAGTTCTTGTGAAAAGTGAATTTAAGAAAAACTGAAGTCCATCCTGGTTTCAAAGGGTTAATGTGTAGGGAATGAGATGGCCACAGGTTGCTCAGATGTCTCCAGCTGGACTGAATTCAGCCTCTGGATCCTGCTTAATGTCTACACAACAGTTTTTTTTAAATAGGTGCTCTGTTTAAACAGTCAGCGATAACAGTAAAGGTTTATGGTTTGTGCCGTTGGGAAACTACAAATTTTATGTAGGGAACCAGGATGAAAGGAGAATCAAAACCTCTATGCAGAATCCTCAATACCTCCACCAACCATGTGGAAAATAGGCAGCCTTACACGGCATTACACACACTATAAAGAGGATTAATGGAAACGTGACCGTTCAGAACGTGCAGTGACCTCATACAGAACAGGCCTGTCATTTAGTTTCCTGCATGGGGGCTGTCAAAACTTTCAATTTAAATCCGTAATAAATTAGGCTATTTATCATCACTAAAGGCCATCTGCATCCAACAAGTGCTATTCTACTCTACTCTGTTCCCCACGGTATTTTAGGATAATCTCTAATCTCCATCCATACAAACTCGCCTTTAAATGCTCACGTGACCTTTCAATAATCCCTCCAGTATCAGTTTGCCTCCTGCGCAGCAGTACATGATAAACTGTAAAATGTAACTGCAGAACAGCTGCAGACAGGAGGGTCAGCGACTTCTGATTCTGAAAATGTGTTATTCATGTCGAAATAACGCCGGGTAGTCGAGGTTTATAGATGAATACAGATTTAATGTAGTGCGTTTTCTTCCACGTCATGGCTTATAATTCCCAATCAGAAAATGAACAGGGGTGTCCGCATCAGCGTGAGGTTTTCAAAATAAAACGGGCTAGTGCGCTCTCACCCCAAACATTTAAATAGCGCCGCTCTGCCAGCGCTTTTGGCGTACAAGCATGATGTCAAAAGCCACTTTCCGCATTCAACCAGAACGTGGCTGGATGGCGTCAGAAGAGAGCGAGCTTGGAAGGAACTGGTGGCATTGTTATATGCTGACGGCCGGCCAGATGGCACCGCGCGCGTCCACATGCTAAACGTACGGGCATCATCGGTAACGACATCCCGGAGTGTAAACATCTGACGCAGAACGATACCTAAAACGCCATAAGCAGGTCACCGACAGAGCGGCGCCATGTGACGGGTTAGGATGAGTGTGTGGAACGTTGCTGAAACCCTGGATCAGTGAGGATGCCAGGCTGAAATGTAGCAACATTGATGCGTCTTAAATTTAAAACAGAGTAATGTGGATGTGGCCTCAGACCACAGGCCTGCTCCCATCACTCCCTCTTCCAGAAATCCACCTTTCTGTTGAGGAGCATTAGCACTGATGAAATACACTGCTGAGAAACCGAGTGCTGGGCCATAAAATGACCCTTTGTGAATGTCAACTCTGTTCTTCGATGTAAGTGATACTCCAGAGCAGGGTGAGGTGGGTTTATTTGAAAAAGCTCCCCTTACACAGTAGACAAAAGGTACCATACTGGGAAAACGGGGTTTCCCCTTTTGGATCAGTGCAAATAATTGTGATCATGGCAGAAGCTCAATGTTCAATGTTTGACCGTCACACAAAATATATTAAGATTTGAAAAGAGAAGAGACATAAAGGAAGGAATGATGCAGGTAAAGCTGTCGTACGGGAGCAGCGCAGGTTGATTTAGGGTGATTTCACACCTGGATTGTTTGGAGCAGTTGTTCTGAAACAGAAAATTTCCCCCTGTGACCCGGTTTGTTTGGCCATACATCAGCACAGAAAACGCTTTCTGACGCAGAACAAAACAAGCGAGCAGAGATCGCCTAGAAGGGGCGAACCCTGGAGCGGTTTGTGGTGTGAAAGAAAACAAACCAACAGCAGGATAGGAAACGTGATTTTAGCATCATTTCAACAGCTAAACCAATAATAAATCCATCTACTGATGGGGAAGTCTCTCCACGATCTTATAACTGATCATGATAAAGGCCAGCGCCGCCGCTTCACGCATGCGCATCAGCACGGGTGCACTTTGAGTTATTATTAGTATGCCTCTTGCTGAGTGAAGTTTTTCAAAGATTAGGTTTTTTTAAACATACCTGTGCACAACAATAGGACAGGAATGTCTGAGTGGACTTTCTGTCATCAGTGTCACTGCACAACTCGCTCAGAAGCCGTCACATAATGACCTGATCATCGACCTGACAGCAGGTGATGAAGACGTGTGTCTCCGTACAGACTCCAGCAGCTGCTGAAGGTCTATACTTCTTCTGTCGGGGAACAGATATGCAGAGTTTATAAAGTTTTGTGACGTTTCTTAAGTAATGTGTGAGCATCACAACGAAGCAATTACGATATATCAGACGTGTTTCTTTTTAAAATATTTATAAGTATAGATATCAGTATCTGCTTCAAAAACTCAACATTCGTCAGCATCTTCTGTAAATGCCTGGATCCTCGTCCCACCACCACAGTTGAACTGATGAAGCTTTCAGGGGGAGTGAGGACGTGTCTAAAGCTCCACAGCTACAACTTTTCAGCTGGATATCATGTATCAGGATGAATAAGATTAATCTACTTATTGTAACAAATGATGCTGACATTCTCTAGTGTTTCTTACGTGGACATTTACAGATAGACTTTAATCTGATTGGACAGTCTCAGACTCTTACTTTTACAAAAAACGTAGTGAAAGACAGAAGCCACACGTGCAAATGTACACATAAACCCTCGTAAAGCTTTTGCCAAAGTTTACTCATGCCTGCAGGATCATTTCGACCATCCTTATGAGGAGAAAATCTGGCGAATGCCTGGTGACACTTTTGCAAATGAACACCCAGAGTCATCAAAACAGAGCGTCGCTTCCAGTTCGCCGTTATTAAGATGACTGCGTGCAGGCTCCTGGAACAATAACTGACAGATAGTGACGTTATGCTGCATACAGCACGCGGCCAGTCCAGGTTTTGCAGTGCTCTAATGTTGATGCTTCTCACTGTGTGAAGCTCCTCTGTGAAGAGTGTGAAGTGAAAAAGCAGGCGGGCAGACAATGAGCCCGTAACCTGGTGATGACAGACCATATAAGGCAGCAGTCTGAAGGAAGGCTCCGCAGTGAAATCCTGCCGGTTAGCGAGGAGAGCCCCTGCAAGTCACCCAAACACTCACACACACTACACACACTTATCCTATAAGGTTAATGCCACATTTTTTAAAGAGCTCCTAACTGCACTGTACAGTGTGACAGCAGGACTCCAGCCGAAGGAGTCCTTGAGAGCCAAAAGCCTCCTTAATAAATCAAGCTTACGTAAGCACCTAGGAGTGCTATTAGACAGCCTCATAAAGCATGCCTTACGCTACGATGCAAGAACATCACCGCAATGTTCCAAAGATATCTGACATTTAAGACGCCTAAATTGCCAAACAGCTGCAGAACAAAGACGAGATGCAGAAGCAGAGAAACACGGTGTATCATCTGAAGCTGAAAGGCTCTCCTGCACCGCAGCCGCGCTGTCACTGTACTCGATAAGTCACCAGGCTTGGCATTTATAACGCCATTAACGTCTGTTTTCAAGTTTCTTGGCACAGTTTGGTATTACACTCGACAATATTTCTATCAGCCTAAATGACAAAATGGAGCCGAAATGGAAAAGAACACTGTATCCAACTTAAGACGTCATAAATTTCCCTCATTTGTCTAAATGAAATGTGGCAGGTAGAGAGCGTGGTGGGGCATCGTCTCAACAAACAGGAAGTGTAGAGAGGTGGACTCTGGTTGACTGGACACGTAACCACCTGGCTCATCAAAAGGCCTGAGATTATGATTTCTTCTGATATGACAACACAGTTTTTCTCAGTTAGAAAGTATAAAAACTGAATCTTTTTTATGAGAAATCAACTTGAAAATGTAATTATGGCAATTAAATCTTGAAGTTTTTAAGTTTAATAACTCATACAAGGTCATTTGTTCCAACTAAGTTTTCCACATTATCTAAAAGAAATTTTAAAGTGTTCTTTATCACTTAATTGACATTATCTGTTAGGGCTCAGTGTTTTTCACTCTTGTCTTTTTTCCTGTTTTTTCGTCCTCTACCTCACGTGGGCGTGTCTGTCCATTGTAAACTCCTCCCCCGTCTGCTTGTGTGTGTATGTGTGTATGTGTGTGTGTGTGTGTGTGTGTGTGTGTGTGTGTGTGTGTGTGTGTGTGTGTTGTTTGGAGGCGGGTGGAGTCGTGAAGTTTGGCATGCTGATGATTCACACACCTGCGGGTCATCCGCTCACCTGCTGCTGATCATGCAGTCAACACTGCTGCAGGACAAAAGGACCGTCTCATTCCTCCGCTGGTACACAGTCAGACTCTCCGTTTGTCTTATGCTCTCGTTGCGTTGAGTTAATTTCTAACCGATGTTCTCCGTGTGCATTCAACAGCTCACCTCGAGCTAGTACCCATTTGCTGATACCTGCAAAACCTCCGAAAACCCCAGAACCACTTACCTGGATTTCCCCCTCCTCCTGCAAAGATCTCTCAGCCCCGTTCCTACAAACCTGAACGCAGTCCTGGAAATCTGTCACCTCACAAGGAATCCCTGCAACACAGAAAACCCCTCCTTGCTCTGGAGACTCTGGACTTCTCATTTCCCCAGAACCCAAAACAGTCGCTTGAAATTATCATTCGTTCCAGCCTCCATCAAGCTGCTGAATTTGTCTAATAATAGTGCAATAGGGCAAGGTGCAACAAACACACAAGCACTTTAGCACTCACACTAAGAGTTAAATTCCAGACGAAGCCGCTGTTGTCAATGACTGTCATATTTTTTGGGTTTATTTGTGCCCTGTCTTTAATTCAGGTGATTCAGGTGTAATTCAGGTGATATTCAGGTGATGTCTTGTGTGGTGTGATGTGTTTGTATGTTACTGTGAAGCAAGCAGCACTGTGTCCAAGACAAATTTCCCTTCAGGGGCAAATAAAGTTTAATCAATAATCAACCCATCAAAGGCCCTGTCCTCCTCCTGAAACTCAGAGATTAATTCACTTCTTATTTCTGTTAGAGAAATAACTTCTTGTTGCAACGTACCTGCTGTTTCCACGTCTCTGTCTGCACTGTGATCCAAAAGAAAAAAAGCTCTTTACAACATTATCACTTAAAGAAAGTGGACTAAAACGGAGTACATGAGAGAAAATGTACAGTTTCTATCTTGGCATTTTTATACATTAAACTATTGATCTAAAACTAAATAAAGGAGAAGGAAAAGCTAAAAGAGGAAAAAAAGGACATAGAAAATGGAAAACAATAGTCAGAATGAAAGCTACAGTTTAATTACAGGAGACCACTGCAATCATCCAATGACACGAGTCTTCTGCGGGGACTTAACGCTGCGCTCTTAATGCTCAAGATTAACTGCCCCTGTCTGCTGAGGCTTGTGTAAAAACACTGAAACACATGGAACTGTTTTCCCCCCAAAAATATTGTTCGAACCCATAGAGCCACACAAAAGACAGCAGAGTTACAGCCTGATCGCATGGGTCATTTTCAGCAAAGAGTCGAGGCAGAGCAGCTTCAAACTGATTCTTTTAAAACAATAAATCTGCGTCTGTAAGTTCAAGCTGAAAAATGTGGCGTGCCTGCGGGCAGCGGTCACTGAGTCACTCGGCAGGAGCTCGTCTTTGACGGCTCGAGCTTCTGACTGTGGGACCGTTTTCCTTTCATAGAAATCATATGAGTCTCAGGGCAGGAAGCCACCTTCCCAGCACTCAAATAGGAAGTCGAGGTTGCCACCGTGCTGTACGGTGACCAAGACATGCATTAAAGGTTTTATTATGCATTAAATGATAGTGTTGAAAAATGTGCCTAAGTAAAGACAGGTGGGCAGATCAAGTTTTGAAACAGTATCTGAAATAGATTTAGAGTCTAAACATCTTCATATAAATAAATGTGTTTTTACTACTTACAGTCACTCAACCGTAATCAAAAGCTTTTTACATCGAGTGTTGCAAATGAAAGCCATCTTGTCTTTCCTTGCATGAAGAAAGTGTTTTGTCACACCGTGTGCTTCTGTTTGGGGACAAACGGGGGACAAACCGGCTGGTTTGCGTGAGCAGTATTGACAGCTCACAGACTGCTGTCTTCAGAGACACAAATCAGTCCGTCCAAAAAGCAACCCTACCACCAGACAAGAACGCTGATTTAACGCTGACAATTCTGGAAAAACCCAAATTACATTCAATGTCAGTGTCTTTGAAATGACATGACATGAAAACTACAATTTTTGTTATAGCAAATAGACTGTGAGGAATGTCCGGTCAGGGCTAGGCAAATCAAATACTTGGTTAAGTTTAGGAAAATTGTGGTTAAAGTTAAACAAAACAAGATGCTAGTGAGGCTGAACTGAGGGGCAGCAGTGCTTTGAGATGATGCTGATGCAAACATGCTGACACGCTGCTGCTGATGATAATGTTCACCATCTTAGTTTGGTGTGGTAGAATGAAAACATTTGCTAATTAGCACAAAGTATTAATAAAACACACTTTTCATCTGGGGATTGGGCTGGCAGAAAAATTAGGGGAAATGAAAAGTTCTGACACATTTTCAGCAGGTGTTGCCTCCACGTTCCCACAGCGTTGGCTAACATTACATACATGTTGCAATAATGTTTTAATCAAATGTTCAAAAACCTTTAGAGGAATCATTTCAAATAATATTCCTGTAAGGTTAAATGTTGACTAAGACGTAACGTTTGAACTGCAACATTCAGATCAGAGAATGTTCTTTTATAAAACGTTCCCACAATGTTTCATGAGAACAAAGGAAGAACGTTTTCAAAGCAACATCCGTAGTGTCACTCCTCAAGCATGGGTAAAAAAAAAAAGCAAAACTGTTGATTGCAAATCTGTGAAAGGTCACAAACCTAAGATCTGCACGTGAATGTGAGGTGTGTTTACTTACTTTTTGCCCTGCAACATAAATGGCAAGTTTAAATCCTGAGGTGGGGAATTATTAAATATAAAAATAAATCTTAGCATACTCCTTTACAAAAAGGCACCACAGAACTGAAAGACAGCTTGACTGATGGGAGGCGCAGTACAAAAACATCACAGTAATGACCTAATTGTAGACACATTGGTCAAAAAACGGAGAAATTATTTAATATGGCAAAGGAAAGTGTCTGGAACAGCATGAGCAGACACACTGCACAGTCAAAGTGCAATAAGGCGTTCTGCAGGGAAAGCATGACCTTAGTTTAAATGAGGCACACCGTCCTCAGAGAATATATTGTTTGACGTTTCTGTCAATGTCATTCTGACATCTGAGGTGCAGAAATGCAAAAGACGAAGCAATTCACTTTGATGCAAGGTCCTGTCTAATGAAAATTATGTAACACGAGCTTTGGCTTGGCCGGTGTAATGTTAATGTGGGCTAGGGGACAATTTGGACAATCAGATAGCTCTGCGGAGTGATCACATGAGCCTCCAGTGCTTTGAACTCATTACAGCTTCTGCCGTTTGGAAACAAGCTCAGGGTCACGCAGGTGAAGACGCCACGAGTGTCCTGGATACAGTTTGTAAGATTGAGGAGCTGCAGTTCAGAAGCTGTGATAAGCAACACAGGGCCCCCCAAGAGACTGTCCCCTCCCCCTTCCTGTTTACTCTGAACATTAACAAGATGAGGGATCTGATCGTGGACTTCCGCAGCACAAGCCTCCTCTGACCCCTGTATCTATCCGGGGGGAAGGTGTCAGGATGGATCAGGCCTATAACTACCTTAGAGTGTACCTGAGCTGGAAACACAGGAGTCCTCTATAAGGAAGACTCTCCCTTTCTTATCCTAACGTCTTCAGAAACCGTCGCTTTGTCACGCTTCTCGGCATGTGGTTTTCCAAAGGCACCCTTGGGTGTCTCTAAGAGACAAATCCATCCCAACTAATTCCAGCGTAAACCCATTTGCAGCCTCTGGTGTTGTATAAAGAGCACGAAAGTGCATGTAAGGAAACACAGACTTTCTGCCAGGATCACAGTGTTCGCATCCCGAGTGAAACCAAGAGTCAGCGCAGTATTAATGTATCATTATGTAACATACATCCTGAAGTGATTTACTCACTTGACGTATTTACAACTTTTACTTTGTTTAACCCAAAACATGTTTTTTTTTCTAAATCTAACCTAATCTAGTAGTTTTGTTGTCTAAACCTAAATGCAACCGACTCTGATGTGTTATGTGTTCTAATGTGAGTTTCACTCAGGAGACAGCTGTGCTTCACATACAGATGTTAAAGGGTGCGTCCATAGACTGTATATGAATATGGACGACACGCCCTCACTAACCCCCGCTTTGCTGAGGAGAGGTTAAAATATCTGAGATACATTGCACTGTATTGATATCCGCGGTAGAGTTCCCACCAAAACACCCGTCCGACCAACCGCGAGCAGCTCCATTGAATGGGAGCGCACAGATTGGCTGTCACAGCTGTCAATCATGGTAGAAAAGCCCAGTTTTGTATAATTTAATAACTCATTAAAACCAAACTTTTCATTAGAACAAACATCAGGGTGATAGGAACTACCTTCAGTGACAGAAACCATCTTTGTCTGGCGTGTACTTTGAGTTTTTAGTTTGTCCTCGGTCCCATTCACTAACATGGAGGGGCGGGCTTTATGACCTATACTGCAGACAGACACCAGGATTGAAAAGTTACACTTTTGGGGAGCTGTCACATCATCCATCTTTATTTACAGTCCATGGGTGCATCTCATAAAGATGTGAAATGGTGCTTTCAGCATCAGTATCATACCAAAGGGGGTCAAGAAAGTGTCAGTCTGTGAGGACCTGGGACAAGAACACGTGGAAGGACCAGAGCTGGCCCTGTCTTTTACGCTATCGTGCACTAGGGACGGAGCGTGAGACACTATCAAGCTCAACAAGCTGGACTCTCTGGCGTGGACATTGAGGAGGATGCAGTCTAAGTTATTCAGCATCTTAACCAACATCGCCCACCCCTACACATGCTGGTTTTATCAGCCAAGACTACCAGGTGTTATATCAAGCAGCATAGTAGATCATTCCAGCCGGTGGCCAGCAAACCTTTAAACCCATCACGTTTAACTTTTGAACTTGTTTGAAGTTATAATTATGTAGTTTTTGCACATAATACTGCAATTTGTACTGAAAAGAGCACACTTTGTAACTTTATGTCAGTACTTGTGTTTGACGTACCGTTCTTTGCATCCGTGCACTGCTGCCAGGATATGCACATTTCCCCCTCAGAAAAGTGCATGTTAATAATTGCATGTCAATGATTGGATGCTAAATCACAATAATTTGTATGCTGACTCAACAAAGCGTGAGGTTATCGGTCCTTAAAAGCAATAATTACGAGGTGGAGCAGCGGGGAAAGTATGAGCCGTTGCTTCATTGCTACAGGCCCTGCGGACGGCCCTCACACATGTTTACCTCCTCTTCCTTCCTCCATCCACTCATCGCGGGACATCACGTGATTCGAAAGAATTTACACTGGAATGAAGGCTGGATGTTCCATGTCTGGCTAAAATGAGGTTTTTCCAACACGAGAGAACAGATTAAATTCTGAGCGGTAGTGGAAAGAACCAAACAGCAAATCAAGATCTGAGAAGCTCGTTAGAAATGAACGGAATTTGACATAATACTCTGGGTGGATGAATTGATTTTTCTTATTGCCTCTATTAGCGGGTATTCGGTACAGTAAATCTACCGGTGGACAGACATGAGCCAAGCTATGGAAAAGGGTGAAATCAGCACGGTCAGTACTTTTCAGATGCCTGTCATCGCTGTCCCTGAATCTTGGAAAATAACGGAACAAATGTATTCACTCTTTGCATAACGTCAGCCGCAAGAATGGCCAGTCACATTACCCAGGTCCTGGGGTCACTACTTGAAATTCAGAGTACAAACTATTATTTTCTGTGGATACAAAAGCCTAATGAATCTGGCAAGGATGTGATTTGTGGAATATTCCATTGAATCCAACCCCTCCATTGATTGGGAATGTATGACATGTGTATTAGTCATGCAGTGTGTTTTATTTTTCCTGGCAGGAAGGCTCACCGCAGCATTATCACTCTCCTCGCAAACTGCTGTATCCAGTTTGTCTTAAATCCCCCTCCGGCCATGCACGTCCAACAGATAAGCCCAAAATGTAAACAAGTCATAAATGCATCTGCAAACACATTTTTGGCTCTGCAGTAAAAGTTTACAAGGAACAAAGTAGGAGCCCAGCATTACGCAACCGGGTTGTAATGGAGGCAATGCTTGCAGGGCGAAGGGAGGATGAATGATGGCTTCCGTCACCTAGTAATTCATATTCATCCACCTGTCTTTTCCTAACAGATTAGCAGATAGCTTGCAGCTTTTGAAAAACAACTGCGGAGATCTTTTATCAACAAGGCAGGTTAGGGTTAGGGTTAATCCCGGCACACACTAAAAGATTTTTGAAATCTTAACAGATTTACAAAATGTGAGAGACCAAACACATGACGATAAATAATGACAGATTTAACAGTTTTGTTCTTTAGTGTGTGCAATGAGATAATCAACGAGGCACAGCACACGCAAACTGTCCACAAACAACCAGAGTCTCGACGCTCAAAACTTGAAATCTCGCGGGCTACCTGGTACATCCGTTGCGGTAGAAATTTCTGTCCAACTCTTCTCCTTGTCAGATTGAGTGGTATGTTTTAAAGGGCACATTGTACAAACACTCGTGTTTGTGCCACAGATCAACAAGTTGGTCCTCCATTGGTTGGAGGTTGGTCCTTCTCACTTTCGGCGTCACGTTTATCACTGTCGCCATGTCTCTTGATTGCTGTGCTTCAGTCAGCTTGCTTCCTGACTGGCTCTCGTTTCGTTCCACGTGAAAATCCACCCCGTGTATGCTCGGCTGTTCTCGATGTTCCCCCTACACAACAGGATTTTTATCGTAAATACTGAACAGGTTTAATTTAATTTCGGCCCTGATTGTCTTCTGAGCAGATCGGGGAGGGTAAAATCAGCCTTTACACACTTCACACCAGAGGAAAATATCAAAAGATAATATTTCGAACCGTCAGATATTTGGGCCTTTGCCGACTTTGGTCAGAGGGGGAATCAGGCCCAAAATCGTCCTGATTATCTCGTAGCGTGTACCCCGCTTTAGGGGTTGAAAAGCAAAACAAGTCCTTTAGGAATACTCTATTTTCTATTTATAACATAGATATTCCTATTGAAAAAGAAAGTTCTCATTTTGTTTGTTTTAAACAATTGGCGTCATCTTTGAAAAGGGGCTGAGAGTGACAGTCGACCAGAGGCCAAAAATCAACAAGAAATCTGGCTCTGTTAAATGAAATAGATCTGCGTCATCTTACCCATCATCAGCCCAAAACACGGTGTCATCCACCAAACTCTGTCTTCGTCACCAAAGATTTTCAGCACCATAAAAAAGAAGTTTATTACGAAACAGATTTATATCAAACCCTGACATGTTAATCATGATCTTTCAACCAAAGGTTCCTTCAAAGTTCTTTGTCAGATTAATGTTGCTTTTAAAAAGAAATATATATATATATATATTTTAAATATTTGGCTTAATGGTTCAGGTCTGTTAGTTATTGTAGGAGACTGTTGAAGCAACACTGAGAAATTTTCTGATTTTGTCCAACGTTCCACTGGAGGAGGAAAGCCGAAAATTAATCTGTGACGACTGTTAATCTGAAGAATTTAAGACCAAGTTTTATTTGAGAATTTTATTCGAACTCTCCAAAAACGATGAGAAGCTTTTCTTCAATATTCAGACAGCTGGATTTACCAATGTTTGTACAATTTCCAAACCGAAAAATCCAGCAGTCGTGCATTTTTAGTTCAGCTGAAAAGATTTCTTTTATTTTTGATTTTCCTTTTATATTTAATGTTTAATTTCCTGTACATTGAGAGCAAAGGTGCGAAGTCAGATGCCTTGTTTGTGTAAGTGCTGTTGGTCATCAAATATGGACAGACCTCAGGAACGATGCTTCATTTTATTAGAAGGACTGATGAAAGAAACGCTGAATGAGAGATCGCATTCAGTTAGTTGGTGGACGACCTCCACAATACTGATCTGGGCGACCATATTTACACTGAATAAATAAGGATATATATATATATATATATATATATATATATATATATATATATATATATATATATATATATCCTTATTTATTCTAGTATTTATTCGAGTATATTACAGCCTTGAAACCTCTATTTCAGCCATTTTTAGCCAGATGTTACCTTTAATTGTAAGAGCCATGAGCACTAACAAACTAAAAATAAAAGACTAAAAAATCCACTAAAACATATTTTTAAAAACATAATTACGTAACATCTTTGTCTACACTTTACCGCAGATTTCTAAATATTGATCACATCTATGCAGCCAGTTCTCGATGGCCCTCTCTGTTCTAAACAAATGGCATGCAAATGTCTTTAGTCCTGAGCCACACAGGGAGCGATGCCTTCTGATGTTTACGGAGACAATAACTGTGGTTTTTATTTTGTTATGAAAGAAAGAAAAACACGGCAGTTAGCTCTGGCAGCAGCCGTCGTCAAATCAGACCAAGAAACTCAAATTTCATCAACAAAAATGCAGATGAAGAAGAACCAGATGAATGGCTCAGAGGCTGTTCGCTGTGACAGCACTTGATTAGTGGTAAAAAAAACATTTGGTCTGTTGATGTCTTTGTTTTCTTAGAGAGACGGCAGTGCCATACAACGTTTTTCAGAGTTTTTATGCAATGACGCGTTCTGAAGTTTAAATTAATTTAGAATTTTACAGGTTTTGATAAAGCCATATTCTATGAAAAATATTAAATTGAAATGATAAAATATTAAATTTAGATATTAAATTGAAATAATCTGTGTTTTGTATTAGTAAGAGATTTATTAAAAAAAAAACAATTTAGTCATAAGACATCTCCCAGCTGCCCCAGATGCAACAACAGAACAGCAGATCTAACACATATGTTTTGGAAATGTGAAAAACTGAATAATTTTCAGAAATTTATTTTTGAACAGCTATCTACATTTTTTTTTCTAAAAGATCTGACCCCTGACCCCTGGTCATGAAAATAATCGTATTCTATTGGCTTTGACTGCAGCCAGAAAGTGTATTTAATGTCACTGGAAACATTTATGTAGGAAATAATGTATGTGAAAGGACAAAGGTCGTGTTGTAGATTATATCCCCATAATGGGGGGTGAACTAGAATATAAAGTGGGTTTCTTTTTTATTTATTCATTTTCTTTTGCTCCCTTTTTTTCTTATTTTTTTACTCTACCTGAGTGTAAGAAATCGAGACATCGCTTTGCTTTAAGCTGCACTGCTTTGCGCTGATTTGCGCTGCTTTGCGCTGCTTTGCGCTGCTTTGCTCTTCTTCGCGCTGCACTTTACCAAACCTTTAAACATACATTTGGATGCCAGTGATATTGGTGCTGTGCTCCTGCAGGAATTAGGAGGGGCAGCCGACCATCCTGTCTGTTTCTTCTCACGATGTAGAGAAGGAGACCCTGGCTTTAAATTGGGCCTTGAGGTTTTTTGAGGTGTATGTTGGGCCGTCAGTGACCATTTACACCGATCATAACCCTTTGACCTTCCTGTGCTGCTTCTTCTGCAGCCTTACACTTCGAATGTGAGTCATAACGGCTGATGTCACAGAGGCCCTCTGAGGAGTTATCTTCAATAAACTGAATGTTAATTGAAAGGGTTACTGTGTCTCCTCACTTCTTTGTCGTGCTGTGTCGACCGGAGCTTTCTGCACAGCTCTGCATTCAATCAGGGATGAGTGCAGTTCAGAGTGCTCATCACGTGTTGGGGGCTTAAAAAGGATGACAACCATCTCTGAGCCAAAACCAGAGTGAACATTAGTGTTGGCCTTCCAACATGACACACACTCCAAGAGGAGAAATATTGATGAGGAGCAATCAGGATGTGACTCCTTTCCCCACTCTGTACTTTGAGGGCCTCTGTTTCGTCGGCCCGGTGCCTGCATGGAGTGCACAACTTTAAAACATCAAATGCTCACAAGCAAAACAACCATGTTTTGAGCACTTTAAGGCTGGTTTATGGGAGCCAGCACACATCCTCAGAACATCTGTGAGAGAGCAGCTGGATCCAAACGCCAGCAGAAAATAGACCAGGTTTCTCGGAGGTCCTGGAAGTGCTGCGTCTTTGAAATTACATTTGTAAATTACCAAATTGATTCATAATTACATTGTGGTGACAGTTTAATCACGGGCTGGATTATGTTCAGAGATGACTTTTGTTTTCGAGTTACTGAAAGTGAGGGAGCTCCAGCCACTCCCTCACCCGTCAGGTGAAAAGCTCCTTATATTTAAGTTATTTGTTTTAGTTATTTTTATTTTTTAAATGCATTTTTATGATGTTTTGATTGAGTTTTTATGCAAACTGTGTGTATTGTATCAAGCTGCTTAAAGGAGACGATAAAGTTTATCTTCGATGTATCTTATGTGGCGTCTGCGTGTGGGCTAAGCTTCGGATCCAGTTCGGTTGATCACTACATTTGCATCATTTAGTGTGTTTATTTTGTTGTTTGTTGTGATGTCTGTTGTGATGTTTTCTTTGTTGAGGTCCACTTCCTGTGTGAGGCTGGCGCTCTCATGAACGCGCGCACATGAATGCATCTTTCTCCACCAGGATTTGGTGATGTGGACTGTACCATGTGGGACCCTGGGAGGAGGGGGGGTAGAAATGGTTTTTTTTTTGTATTTCATTTCCTGTTAGCCTTAGTAATATTATTATTATTATTATTATTATTAGAGTTATTGTACATAGTAAGATTTATGTAAATGACAGATGTGGCACCTTTAATTGTTTGTTTTCACCTCAGTCCTCACAGTAATGGTGGGACCTGGTGATATTTAAAGCCATTGTTTGGACACATTTGTCCTTTCTGTCTGTGGGCTGTGGACCCGTCCTCCATGTCAGTGAGTTTCTTGATTGTAAATGATGATGTGTTTGATGTGTATTGATGCTTAAAGACAGTAAAACGCAGAGCTCTGAACAAAGTTCCTAGTGTTGTGCTCATTTTTGTTCTCCAAACCTCCCAGAGCTGCTGGCTCACGTCCCGACAACAGGGTCATTACCGTGCTGGATTTGCTCAAAGGTTTTCGGGTTGGATGGTGGACTCAGTGAAGGACTGTGACACCAGAATCCTGGGTCCACGTTCAGACTGGTCTGCAGCTGGGTTTAAGGTAAAAAATGATAAACAAAGAAAACACACTTTGGCCGGGGTAAAGGAAAGATCAAGATTTTTATCAAATGTTCATAAATTTAGGTCATTTTAAAAAATGTCACCATGTCACTTTAGTCACCATGATTGGATACTGGATTTCCTGTTTTTGCAGAAAATAAACTGATACGTTCAGTATCAAATTTTTTGTAACTTGCTGGGTTTTCAACTGTTTAATACCTGAGAAAACTGGCAGATTTCTATCAAAACACCCCAAAACCAGAGAATAAAAACCAAAAAATCAGTTAAAAGTAAAGAAAATGACCTGAAAAATAGCCAAAAAGGAGAAACAAAAGCAAGGAATAGATCCCCAAAAACTGCTTAAATTAAAACAATTATGTAAAATGATTTTAATTGTGCTATTTTATTTAAAATATATATATATAAACTGTAAAAATACATTTTCTATTTAAATTCTATTATATTCATTTTAATTCTTGCAATTTGCCTGATATTTTTTGCCAAGTTGCCAAATGCCTTTTTTCCTGTGTTTATAAGAATTAAACCAATTTTATGGGTTCAAACATTAAAATACCTGTGAAGGTGTCTTAATGCAGCACAAGAACTTTGATGTTCATCCAGGCTTCAAATGGTTAATCAGAATCAGAAACTTTACTTGGGTTTATAGAAAATGTAATTGAGCTGAGCATTATGTTTTCCTCAAAAACGTATTTACTAGTTGAATAAGATTATAATTTCCAGGTGACGAGGCCGATCCTGGTGGATTACAGGTCTAAAATGCTGACTGTGTAATCAGATTATCCTCATCCTTCATCAGTTGTAAGATGAAAATAAGATGAAAGACGAGCAAGGTGAAGAATTATTATTATATGAAAAATGGCGCCTTCGCTCTCTGCTGCCTCAAAAAAGCAGTCGGCCAACAGTGTGCCTGACCACACCTCACTTTAAGAGCGACACGCCCAGGGCGCACGGATGGACGTGGGCCTGTGCCGGTCTGACATTAGCACTGACATTTACGTTGCGCCGTGCGCCGAGCGTAGGATGGAAAACATGGATGCTTCACACACAGCGTCTCCCCAGAAGCACAGAAGATCTCTACAATCAGCAGTTTAAAGGGATACTAAAGGTAAGTGTCACCAATCCTATATTGACCAAATGTCTCCCCGTCTGTCCCTGAGATGTGATGCTCAGAAAGTGTTTTTGGAGAACATTATGATGTCACAGAGAGTTCGTATTTGACCTTGTGGATGTGAAATGTCAGAATTTAATCATTACATCAATTTTTGTGAAATTGTGACATAAGAATTATTGCGTTATGGCCATAAACATTTCTGATGGTACAAATGGGCCAAAAATACCATAATATGCCATATATTGTGGTGTTTTTGGCCCATTTTGCAACTTTCTATGCAATGGCTTGTCTTGTTATACCTTGTATTTTAAAAAAAATGTCAAATTTCCACGTCATAAAAATGGCTTTAAACAACTTAAAATCGCTTGTAGAGACGTGTCATGGTATACAAAGAGCAAATAAAGACCAAAAAAGGCCAAAAACATGAAAAAAAAAAAGTCAAAAAATTGCTTCCTGAGCTACCACCTTATCGTGGTGGTGGGGTTTTCCTGTCCCAATGATCCTAGAAGCTCAGTTGTCAGGGGCTTTATGCCCCTGGTAGGGTCTCCCATGGCTAACAGGTCCTAGGGGAGGGACAGGACAAAGCGTAGCTCACCAGACCCCTTATGATGAATGACACAAATGGTCCAAAGTTTACCTCTCCTGGACGCGGGTCACCTGGGCCCCCCCCTGGAGCCAGGCCTGGGGGTGGGGCTCGATGGCGAGCGCCTGGTGGCCGGGCCTTTTTCCATGGGGGCCGGCCGGGCAAAGCCCGATGAGGCAACGTGGGACCTCTTTCCCGTGGGCTCACCATCCTTGGGAGGGACCAAAGGGGACGGGTGCGATGTGAGTTGGGCGGGAGCCGAAGGCGGGGACCTTGGCGGTCCGATCCTCGGCTGCAGAAGCTCGCTCTGGGGATGTGGAACGTCACGTCTCTGGTGGGGAAGGAGCCTGAGCTGGTGCGCAAGGTTGAGACGTTCCGTCTAGATGTAGTCGGCCTCACCTCGACACACAGCATGGGCTCCAGAACCAGTCTACTTGAGAGGGGATGGACTCTCTTCCACTCTGGAGTTGCCACTGGTGAGAGGCACCGGGCAGGGATGGCAATACTTATTGCCCCCCCGGCTCAGTACCTGTTTGTTGGAGTTTACCCTCGTGGGTGAGAGGGTAGCCTCCCTCCGCCTTCGGGTGGGGGGACGGATCCTGACTGTTGTTTGTGCATACGGTCCAAACAGCAGCTCCGAGTATCCACCCTTTTTGGAGTCCTTAGGGGGGGTGCTGGCGAGTGCTCCTTCTGGGGATTCCCTCATTCTGCTGGGGGACTTCAACGCTCACGTTGGCAGCGACAGTGAGACCTGGAGGGGCGTGATCGGGAGGATTGGCCCCACCGATCTGAACCCGAGCGGTGTTTTGTTATTGGATGTCTTTGCTCGCCACAGATTGTCTATAACAAACACCATGTTCAACCGTAAGGGTGTCTATATGTGCACTTGGCATTAGGACACCCTAGGCCACAGTTCGATAATCAACTTTTTAGTTGTGTCATCGGACTTGTGGCTGCATGTCTTGGACACTCAGGTGAAGAGAGAAGTGGAGCTTTCAACCGATCACCACCTGGTGGTAAGTTGGCTCTGATGGTGGGGGAGGACACCGGTCAGACCTGGCAGACCCAAGTGCATTATGAGGGTTGGCTGGGAATGTCTGGCAGAGTCTCCCGTCAGAAGTAACGTCAACTCCCACCTCCAGGAGAGCTTCGACCATGTCCCAAGGGAGGTGGAGGACATTGAGTCCGAGTGGGCCATGTTCCGTGCCTCTATTGTTGAGGCGGCCGATTGGTGCTGGGGCCATAAGGTGGTTGGTGCCTGTTGTGGCAGCAACACCTGAACCCGTTGGTGGACACAGGTGATGAGGGATGCCATCAAGCTGAAGTAGGAGTCCTACTGGGCCTTCTTGGCCTGTGGGACTCCGGAGGCAGCAGACAGGTACCGGCAGGCCAAGCGGAGTGCAGCTACGGCGGTCACCAAGGCAAAAACCCGGGCATGGGAGGAGTTTGGTGAGGCCATGAAGAACGACTTCCAGACAGCTTCTGGACCACCATCTGGCATCTCAGAAGGGGGAACCAGTGTTCTGTCAACACTGTGTATGGTGGGGACGGTGCGCTGCTGACCTCGACTTGAGACATTGTGGATTGGTGGAAGGAATACTTCGAAGACCTCCTCAATCCCACCAACACACCTTCCGGTGAGGAAGCAGGGCCTGGGGACTCGGGAGTGGGCTCTCCCGTCTCTGGGGCTGAGGTTGCTGAGGTTGTCAAAAAGCTCCTCGGTGGCAGAGCCCCTGGGGTGGATGAGATCCGCTCAGAATTCCTTAAGGCCCTGGATGTCATGGGGCTGTCATGGTTGACACGTCTCTGCAGCATTGCGTGGACATCGGGGGCAGTGCCTCTGGACTGGCAGACCAGGGTGGTGGTCCCTCTTTTTAAGAAGGGGAAGCGGAGGGTGTGTTCCTACTATAGGGGGATCACACTCCTCAGCCTCCATGGTAAGGTCTATTCAGGGGTACTGGAGAGGAGGGTCCGCTGGATAGTCGAACCTCGGATCCAGGAGGAGCAATGCGGTTGTCGTCCTGGTTGTGGAACTGTGGACCAGCTCTGGACCCATGGCAGGATCCTTGAGGGTGCATGGGAGTTTGCCCAACCAGTCCACATGTGCTTTGTGGACTTGGCGAAGGCATTCGACTGTGTCCCTCAAGGAGTCCTGTGGGGGGTTCTCTGGGAGTATGGGATATTGGACCCCTTGATACAGGCTGTCTGTTCCCTGTACGACCAGTGCCAGAGCTTGGTCCGCATTGCTGGCAGTAAGTCGGACTCGTTTCCAGTGAGGGTTGGACTCCGCCAGGGCTGCCCTTTGTCACTGATTCTGTTCATAACTTTTATGGACAGAATTTGTAGGCGCAGTCAGGGCGTTGAGGGGGTCCGGTTGGGTGACCTCAGGATTGGCTCGCTGCTTTTTGCAAATGATGTGGTCCTGTTGGTTTCATCAGGCCGTGACCTTTAGCTCTTGTTGGATCAGTTTGCAGCTGATTGTGAAGTAGCCAGGATGAGAATCAGCACCTCCAAATCTGAGGCCATGGTTCACAGCTGGAAAAAGGTGGAGTGCCCTCTCCAGATCGGGGAGGAGATCCTGCCAAGTGGAGGAGTTTAAGTACCTCGGGGTCTTGTTCACAAGTGAGAGACTGATGTAACGGGACATGATAGGCGGATCGGTGCAGCGTCTGCAGTAACGCAGACTCTGCACCAATCTGTCATGGTGAAGAGGGAGTTGAGCCGAAAAGCAAAGCTCTCGATTTACCGGTCGATCTTCGTTCCTACCCTCACCTTAAGCCATTTTTATGACATGTCAAAATTTGACATTTTTCGACATACTATACTATTGCCTTCTTGGATATTTTTTTGACGAAAACAAAAAATCTTAGTTTTTGACTTTTTTTGGTCTTTATTTGCACGTTAAATACCATGACACATCTCTACAAGTTATTCTAAGTTGTTTAAAGTAACTTTTATGACATGTCAAAATTTGACATTTTTCGACATACTATACTATTGCCTTCTTGGCCATTTTTTTGACATGACAAAAAAATCATGTTTTTGGCCTTTGTTGGTGTTTATTTGCAATTTGTATACCATGACACGTCTCTACAAGGTATTCTAAGTTGTTTAAAGTAACTTTTATGACATGTCAAAATTTGACATTTTTCGACATACTATACTATTGCCTTCTTGGCCATTTTTTTTGACAAAAACAAAAAATCATGTTTTTTGACTTTTTTGGTCTTTATTTGCACGTTAAATACTATGACACGTCTCTACAAGTTATTATAAGTCGTTTTAAGCCATTTTTATGAAATGTCAAAATTTGACATTTTTCAACATACTATACTATTGCCTTCTTGGCCATTTTTTTGACATGACAAAAAAATCATGTTTTTGGCCTTTGTTGGTGTTTATTTGCACTTTGTATACCATGACACGTCTCTACAAGTTATTCTAAGTTGTTTAAAGTAACTTTTATGACATGTCAAAATTTGACATTTTTCGACATACTATACTATTGCCTTCTTGGCCATTTTTTTGACATGACAAAAAAATCATGTTTTTGGCCTTTGTTGGTGTTTATTTGCACTTTGTATACCATGACACGTCTCTACAAGGTATTTTAAGTTGTTTAAAGTAACTTTTATGACATGTCAAAATTTGACATTTTTCGACATACTATACTATTGCCTTCTTGGCCATTTTTTTGACAAAAACAAAAAATCATGTTTTTTTGACTTTTTTGGTCTTTATTTGCATGTTAAATACCATGACACATCTCTACAAGGTATTTTAAGTTGTTTAAAGTAACTTTTATGACATGTCAAAATTTGACATTTTTCGACATACTATACTATTGCCTTCTTGGCCATTTTTTTGACAAAAACAAAAAATCATGTTTTTTTGACTTTTTTGGTCTTTATTTACACTTTGTATACCATGACACGTCTCTACAAGGTATAATAAGTCGTTTGAAGCCATTTTTATGACATGTCAAAATTTGACATTTTTCGACATACTATACTATTGCCTTCTTGGCCATTTTTTTGACATGACGAAAAAATCATGTTTTTGGCCTTTGTTTGTGTTTATTTGCACTTTGTATACCATGACACGTCACTACAAGTTATTATAAGTCGTTTTAAGCCATTTTTATGACATGTCAAAATTTGACATTTTTCGACATACTATACTATTGCCTTCGTGGACATTTTTTTGACAAAAACAAAAAATCATGTTTTTTTGACTTTTTTGGTCTTTATTTGCACGTTAAATACCATGACACGTCTCTACAAGTTATTATAAGTCGTTTTAAGACATTTTTATGACGTCAAAATTTGACATTTTTCGACATACTATACTATTGCCTTCTTGGCCATTTTTTTGACATGAAAAAAAATCATGTTTTTTGACTTTTTTGGTCTTTATTTGCACGTTAAATACCATGACACGTCTCTACATGTTATTTTAAGTTATTTAAAGTAACTTTTATGACATGTCAAAATTTGACATTTTTCGACATACTATACTATTGCCTTCTTGGCCATTTTTTTGACATGACAAAAAAATCATGTTTTTTTTATTTTTTTGGTCTTTATTTTCACGTTAAATACCATGACACGTCTCTACAAGTTATTTTAAGATGTTTAAAGCAACGTTAATGACGTCAAAAATTTGACATTTTTCGACATTTTGGCTTAAAATGGCTTAAAACGACTTATTATACCTTGTAGAGACGTGGCATGGTATTTAACATGCAAATAAAGACCAAAAAAGTCAAAAAACATGATTTTTTGTTTTTGTCAAAAAAATGGCCAAGAAGGCAATAGTATAGTATGTCGAAAAATGTCAAATTTTGACATGTCATAAAAATGGCTTAAAACTACTTAAAATAACTTGTAGAGATGTGTCATGGTATTTAACGTGCAAATAAAGACCAAAAAGTCAAAAACATGATTTTTGTTTTTGTCAAAAAAATGGCCAAGAAGGCAATAGTATAGTATGTTGAAAAATGTCAAATTTTGACATGTCATAAAAAGTTGCTTAAACAACTTAAAATAACTTGTAGAGATGTGTCATGGTATTTAACATGCAAATAAAGACCAAAAAGTCAAAAACATGATTTTTTTGTCATGTCAAGAAAATGGCCAAGAAGGCAATAGTATAGTATGTCGAAAAATGTCAAATTTTGACATGTCATAAAAATGACTTAAAACGAATTATTATACCTTGAAGAGACGTGTCATGGTATTTAACATGCAAATAAAGACCAAAAAGTAAAAAACCATGATTTTTGTCATGTCAAAAAATGGCCAAGAAGGCAATAGTATAGTATGTCGAAAAATGTCAAATTTTGACATGTCATAAAAATGGCTTAAAACGACTTATAATAACTTGTAGAGACGTGTCATGGTAATTAACGTGCAAATAAAGACCAAAAAAGTAAAAAAAAAAAATTATTTTTTGTTTTTGTTAAAAAATGGGCAAGAAAGGAATAGTATAGTATGTCGAAAATGTCAAATTTTGACATGTCATAAAAATGGCTTAAAACTACTTAAAATAACTTGTAGAGATGTGTCATAGTATTTAACGTGCAAATAAAGACCAAAAAGTCAAAAACATGATTTTTGTTTTTGTCAAAAAATGGCCAAGAAGGCAATAGTATAGTATGTCGAAAAATGTCAAATTTTGACATGTCATAAAATGGCTTAAAACGACTTATAATAACTTGTAGAGACGTGTCATGGTAATTAACGATGCAAATAAAGACCAAAAAGTAAAAAACCATGATTTTTGTTTTTGTCAAAAAATGGCCAAGAAGGCAATAGTATAGTATGTCGAAAAATGTCAAATTTTGACATGTCATAAAAATGGCTTAAAACGACTTATAATAACTTGTAGAGACGTGTCATGGTATTTAACGTGCAAATAAAGACCAAAAATGTCAAAAAACATGATTTTTTGTTTTTGTCAAAAAAATGGCCAAGAAGGCAATAGTATAGTATGTCGAAAAATGTCAAATTTTGACATGTCATAAAAATGGCTTAAAACGACTTATAATACCCTGTTGAGATGTGTCATGGTATACAAAGTGCAAATAAACACCAACAAAGGCCAAAAACATGATTTTTTGTCATGTCAAAAAATGGCCAAGAAGGCAATAGTATAGTATGTCGAAAAATGTCAAATTTTGACATGTCATAAAAGTTGCTTTAAACAACTTAAAATAACTTGTAGAGATGTGTCATGGTATTTAACGTGCAAATAAAGACCAAAAAAGTCAAAAACATGATTTTTTGTCATGTCAAAAAAAATGGCCAAGAAGGCAATAGTATAGTATGTCGAAAAATGTCAAATTTTGACATGTCATAAAAATGGCTTAAAACTACTTAAAATAACTTGTAGAGATGTGTCATGGTATTTAACGTGCAAATAAAGACCAAAAAAGTCAAAAAACATGATTTTTTTGTCATGTCAAGAAAATGGCCAAGAAGGCAATAGTATAGTATGTCGAAAAATGTCAAATTTTGACATGTCATAAAAATGACTTAAAACGAATTATTATACCTTGAAGAGACGTGTCATGGTATTTAACATGCAAATAAAGACCAAAAAAGTAAAAAAAAACCATGATTTTTTGTCATGTCAAAAAAATGGCCAAGAAGGCAATAGTATAGTATGTCGAAAAATGTCAAATTTTGACATGTCATAAAAATGGCTTAAAACGACTTATAATAACTTGTAGAGGCGTGTCATGGTAATTAACGTGCAAATAAAGACCAAAAAAGTCAAAAAAACATGATTTTTTGTTTTTGTCAAAAAAATGGCCAAGAAGGCAATAGTATAGTATGTCGAAAAATGTCAAATTTTGACATGTCATAAAAATGGCTTAAAACTACTTAAAATAACTTGTAGAGATGTGTCATAGTATTTAACGTGCAAATAAAGACCAAAAAAGTCAAAAAACATGATTTTTTGTTTTTGTCAAAAAAATGGCCAAGAAGGCAATAGTATAGTATGTCGAAAAATGTCAAATTTTGACATGTCATAAAAATGGCTTAAAACGACTTATAATAACTTGTAGAGACGTGTCATGGTAATTAACGTGCAAATAAAGACCAAAAAAGTAAAAAAAAAACATGATTTTTTGTTTTTGTCAAAAAATGGCCAAGAAGGCAATAGTATAGTATGTCGAAAAATGTCAAATTTTGACGTCATAAAATGGCTTAAAACGACTTATAATAACTTGTAGAGGCGTGTCATGGTATTTAACGATGCAAATAAAGACCAAAAATGTCAAAAAACATGATTTTTGTTTTGTCAAAAAATGGCCAAGAAGGCAATAGTATAGTATGTCGAAAAATGTCAAATTTTGACATGTCATAAAAATGGCTTAAAAGCGACTTATAATACCTTGTAGAGACGTGTCATGGTATACAAAGTGCAAATAAACACCAACAAAGGCCAAAAACATGATTTTTTTTGTCATGTCAAAAAAATGGCCAAGAAGGCAATAGTATAGTATGTCGAAAAATGTCAAATTTTGACATGTCATAAAAGTTGCTTTAAACAACTTAAAATAACTTGTAGAGATGTGTCATGGTATTTAACGTGCAAATAAAGACCAAAAAAGTCAAAAAACATGATTTTTTTTGTCATGTCAAAAAAATGGCCAAGAAGGCAATAGTATAGTATGTCGAAAAATGTCAAATTTTGACATGTCATAAAAATGGCTTAAAACTACTTAAAATAACTTGTAGAGATGTGTCATGGTATTTAACGTGCAAATAAAGACCAAAAAAGTCAAAAAACATGATTTTTGTTTTGTCAAAAAAATGGCCAAGAAGGCAATAGTATAGTATGTCGAAAAATGTCAAATTTTGACATGTCATAAAAATGGCTTAAAACGACTTATAATAACTTGTAGAGACGTGTCATGGTAATTAACGATGCAAATAAAGACCAAAAATGTCAAAAAACATGATTTTTTGTTTTTGTCAAAAAAATGGCCAAGAAGGCAATAGTATAGTATGTCGAAAAATGTCAAATTTTGACATGTCATAAAAATGGCTTAAAACTACTTAAAATAACTTGTAGAGATGTGTCATGGTATTTAACGTGCAAATAAAGACTAAAAAAGTCAAAAAACATGATTTTTTGTTTTTGTCAAAAAAATGGCCAAGAAGGCAATAGTATAGTATGTCGAAAAATGTCAAATTTTGACATGTCATAAAAATGGCTTAAAACGACTTATAATAACTTGTAGAGACGTGTCATGGTATACAAAGTGCAAATAAACACCAACAAAGGCCAAAAACATGATTTTTTTTGTCATGTCAAAAAAATGGCCAAGAAGGCAATAGTATAGTATGTCGAAAAATGTCAAATTTTGACATGTCATAAAAATGGCTTAAAACTACTTAAAATAACTTGTAGAGATGTGTCATGGTATTTAACGTGCAAATAAAGACCAAAAAAGTCAAAAAACATGATTTTTTGTTTTTGTCAAAAAAATGGCCAAGAAGGCAATAGTATAGTATGTCGAAAAATGTCAAATTTTGACATGTCATAAAAATGGCTTAAAACGACTTATAATAACTTGTAGAGATGTGTCATGGTAATTAACGTGCAAATAAAGACCAAAAAAGTCAAAAAAAACATGATTTTTTGTTTTTGTCAAAAAATGGCCAAGAAGGCAATAGTATAGTATGTCGAAAAATGTCAAATTTTGACATGTCATAAAAATGGCTTAAAACGACTTATAATAACTTGTAGAGACGTGTCATGGTAATTAACGTGCAAATAAAGACCAAAAAAGTCAAAAAACATGATTTTTTTGTCATGTCAAGAAAATGGCCAAGAAGGCAATAGTATAGTATGTCGAAAAATGTCAAATTTTGACATGTCATAAAAATGACTTAAAACGAATTATTATACCTTGAAGAGACGTGTCATGGTATTTAACATGCAAATAAAGACCAAAAAAGTAAAAAAAAACCATGATTTTTTGTCATGTCAAAAAAATGGCCAAGAAGGCAATAGTATAGTATGTCGAAAAATGTCAAATTTTGACATGTCATAAAAATGGTTTAAAACGACTTATAATAACTTGTAGAGACGTGTCATGGTAATTAACGTGCAAATAAAGACCAAAAAAGTAAAAAAAAAACATGATTTTTTGTTTTTGTCAAAAAATGGCCAAGAAGGCAATAGTATAGTATGTCGAAAAATGTCAAATTTTGACATGTCATAAAAATGGCTTAAAACTACTTAAAATAACTTGTAGAGATGTGTCATAGTATTTAACGTGCAAATAAAGACCAAAAAAGTCAAAAAACATGATTTTTTGTTTTTGTCAAAAAAATGGCCAAGAAGGCAATAGTATAGTATGTCGAAAAATGTCAAATTTTGACATGTCATAAAAATGGCTTAAAACGACTTATAATAACTTGTAGAGACGTGTCATGGTAATTAACGTGCAAATAAAGACCAAAAAAGTAAAAAAAAACATGATTTTTTGTTTTTGTCAAAAAATGGCCAAGAAGGCAATAGTATAGTATGTCGAAAAATGTCAAATTTTGACATGTCATAAAAATGGCTTAAAACGACTTATAATAACTTGTAGAGGCGTGTCATGGTATTTAACGTGCAAATAAAGACCAAAAATGTCAAAAACATGATTTTTGTTTTGTCAAAAAAATGGCCAAGAAGGCAATAGTATAGTATGTCGAAAAATGTCAAATTTTGACATGTCATAAAAATGGCTTAAAACGACTTATAATACCCTGTTGAGATGTGTCATGGTATACAAAGTGCAAATAAACACCAACAAAGGCCAAAAACATGATTTTTTTTGTCATGTCAAAAAAATGGCCAAGAAAGCAATAGTATAGTATGTCGAAAAATGTCAAATTTTGACATGTCATAAAAGTTGCTTTAAACAACTTAAAATAACTTGTAGAGATGTGTCATGGTATTTAACGTGCAAATAAAGACCAAAAAAGTCAAAAACATGATTTTTTGTCATGTCAAAAAATGGCCAAGAAGGCAATAGTATAGTATGTCGAAAAATGTCAAATTTTGACATGTCATAAAAATGGCTTAAAACTACTTAAAATAACTTGTAGAGATGTGTCATGGTATTTAACGTGCAAATAAAGACCAAAAAGTCAAAAACATGATTTTTTGTCATGTCAAGAAAATGGCCAAGAAGGCAATAGTATAGTATGTCGAAAAATGTCAAATTTTGACATGTCATAAAAATGACTTAAAGCAATTATTATACCTTGAAGAGACGTGTCATGGTATTTAACATGCAAATAAAGACCAAAAAGTAAAAAAACCATGATTTTTGTCATGTCAAAAAATGGCCAAGAAGGCAATAGTATAGTATGTCGAAAAATGTCAAATTTTGACATGTCATAAAAATGGCTTAAAACGACTTATAATAACTTGTAGAGACGTGTCATGGTAATTAACGTGCAAATAAAGACCAAAAAAGTAAAAAAAAACATGATTTTTTGTTTTTGTCAAAAAATGGCCAAGAAGGCAATAGTATAGTATGTCGAAAAATGTCAAATTTTGACATGTCATAAAAATGGCTTAAAACTACTTAAAATAACTTGTAGAGATGTGTCATGGTATTTAACGTGCAAATAAAGACCAAAAAAGTCAAAAAACATGATTTTTGTTTTGTCAAAAAAATAGCCAAGAAGGCAATAGTATAGTATGTCGAAAAATGTCAAATTTTGACATGTCATAAAATGGCTTAAAACAAACGACTTATAATAACTTGTAGAGCGTGTCATGGTATACTTAACGTGCAAATAAAAAAAAAAAAAACATGATTTTTTTGTCATTTTGTCAAAAAAATGGCCAAGAAGGCAATAGTATAGTATGTCGAAAAATGTCAAATTTTGACATGTCATAAAAATGGCTTAAAACGACTTATAATAACTTGTAGAGATGTGTCATGGTATTTAACGTGCAAATAAAGACCAAAAAAGTCAAAAAACATGATTTTTTGTTTTTGTCAAAAAAATGGCCAAGAAGGCAATAGTATAGTATGTCGAAAAATGTCAAATTTTGACATGTCATAAAAATGGCTTAAAACGACTTATAATAACTTGTAGAGATGTGTCATGGTATTTAACGTGCAAATAAAGACCAAAATGTCAAAAAACATGATTTTTGTTTTGTCAAAAAATGGCCAAGAAGGCAATAGTATAGTATGTCGAAAAATGTCAAATTTTGACATGTCATAAAATGGCTTAAAAGCGACTTATAATAACTTGTAGAGATGTGTCATGGTATACAACGTGCAAATAAAGACCAAAAAAGTCAAAAAACATGATTTTTGTTTCATGTCAAAAAATGGCCAAGAAGGCAATAGTATAGTATGTCGAAAAATGTCAAATTTTGACATGTCATAAAAATGGCTTAAAACAACTTAAAATAACTTGTAGAGATGTGTCATGGTATTTAACGTGCAAATAAAGACCAAAAAGTCAAAAACATGATTTTTTGTCATGTCAAAAAATGGCCAAGAAGGCAATAGTATAGTATGTCGAAAATGTCAAATTTTGACATGTCATAAAAATGGCTTAAAACTACTTAAAATAACTTGTAGAGATGTGTCATGGTATTTAACGTGCAAATAAAGACCAAAAAAGTCAAAAAACATGATTTTTTGTTTTTGTCAAAAAAATGGCCAAGAAGGCAATAGTATAGTATGTCGAAAAATGTCAAATTTTGACATGTCATAAAAATGGCTTAAAACGACTTATAATAACTTGTAGAGACGTGTCATGGTAATTAACGTGCAAATAAAGACCAAAAAAGTCAAAAAAACATGATTTTTTGTTTTTGTCAAAAAATGGCCAAGAAGGCAATAGTATAGTATGTCGAAAAATGTCAAATTTTGACATGTCATAAAAATGGCTTAAAACTACTTAAAATAACTTGTAGAGATGTGTCATGGTATTTAACGTGCAAATAAAGACCAAAAAGTCAAAAACATGATTTTTGTTTTGTCAAAAAATGGCCAAGAAGGCAATAGTATAGTATGTCGAAAAATGTCAAATTTTGACATGTCATAAAAATGGCTTAAAACGACTTATAATAACTTGTAGAGACGTGTCATGGTAATTAACGTGCAAATAAAGACCAAAAAAGTAAAAAAAAACATGATTTTTGTTTTTGTCAAAAAATGGCCAAGAAGGCAATAGTATAGTATGTCGAAAAATGTCAAATTTTGACATGTCATAAAAATGGCTTAAAACGACTTATAATAACTTGTAGAGACGTGTCATGGTATTTAACGTGCAAATAAAGACCAAAAAAGTCAAAAAACATGATTTTTTGTTTTTGTCAAAAAAATGGCCAAGAAGGCAATAGTATAGTATGTCGAAAAATGTCAAATTTTGACATGTCATAAAATGGCTTAAAACCACTTAAAACAACAACTTGTAGAGACGTGTCATGGTAATTAAAGTGCAAAAAAAAACCAAAAAAGTAAAAAAAAAACATGATTTTTTGTTTTTGTCAAAAAATGGCCAAGAAGGCAATAGTATAGTATGTCGAAAAATGTCAAATTTGACATGTCATAAAATGGCTTAAAACGACTTATAATACCCTGTTGAGATGTGTCATGGTATACAAAGTGCAAATAAACACCAACAAAGGCCAAAAAACATGATTTTTGTCATGTCAAAAAAATGGCCAAGAAGGCAATAGTATAGTATGTCGAAAAATGTCAAATTTTGACATGTCATAAAAGTTGCTTTAAACAACTTAAAATAACTTGTAGAGATGTGTCATGGTATTTAACGTGCAAATAAAGACCAAAAAGTCAAAAACATGATTTTTGTTTTGTCAAAAAATGGCCAAGAAGGCAATAGTATAGTTTGTCAAAAATTTCAAATTTTGACATGTCATAAAAATGGCTTAAAACGACTTATAATAACTTGTAGAGATGTGTCATGGTATTTAACGTGCAAATAAAGACCAAAAAGTCAAAAAACATGATTTTTTGTCATGTCAAAAAATGGCCAAGAAGGCAATAGTATAGTATGTCGAAAAATGTCAAATTTTGACATGTCATAAAAATGACTTAAAACTACTTAAAATAACTTGTAGAGATGTGTCATGGTATTTAACGTGCAAATAAAGACCAAAAAGTCAAAAAACATGATTTTTGTTTTGTCAAAAAATGGCCAAGAAGGCAATAGTATAGTATGTCGAAAAATGTCAAATTTTGACATGTCATAAAAATGGCTTAAAACGACTTATAATAACTTGTAGAGACGTGTCATGGTAATTAACGTGCAAATAAAGACCAAAAAGTAAAAAAAACATGATTTTTGTTTTTGTCAAAAAATGGCCAAGAAAGGCAATAGTATAGTATGTCGAAAAATGTCAAATTTTGACATGTCATAAAAATGGCTTAAAACTACTTAAAATAACTTGTAGAGATGTGTCATAGTATTTAACGTGCAAATAAAGACCAAAAAGTCAAAAACATGATTTTTGTTTTTGTCAAAAAATGGCCAAGAAGGCAATAGTATAGTATGTCGAAAAATGTCAAATTTTGACATGTCATAAAAATGGCTTAAAACGACTTATAATAACTTGTAGAGACGTGTCATGGTAATTAACGATGCAAATAAAGACCAAAAAAGTAAAAAAACATGATTTTTTGTTTTTGTCAAAAAATGGCCAAGAAGGCAATAGTATAGTATGTCGAAAAATGTCAAATTTTGACATGTCATAAAAATGGCTTAAAACGACTTATAATAACTTGTAGAGACGTGTCATGGTATTTAACGTGCAAATAAAGACCAAAAATGTCAAAAACATGATTTTTGTTTTGTCAAAAAATGGCCAAGAAGGCAATAGTATAGTATGTCGAAAAATGTCAAATTTTGACATGTCATAAAATGGCTTAAAACGACTTATAATACCTTGTAGAGGCGTGTCATGGTATACAAAGTGCAAATAAACACCAACAAAGGCAAAAAACATGATTTTTTGTCATGTCAAAAAATGGCCAAGAAGGCAATAGTATAGTATGTCGAAAAATGTCAAATTTTGACATGTCATAAAAGTTGCTTTAAACAACTTAAAATAACTTGTAGAGATGTGTCATGGTATTTAACGTGCAAATAAAGACCAAAAAGTCAAAAACATGATTTTTTTGTCATGTCAAAAAATGGCCAAGAAGGCAATAGTATAGTATGTCGAAAAATGTCAAATTTTGACATGTCATAAAAATGGCTTAAAACTACTTAAAATAACTTGTAGAGATGTGTCATGGTATTTAACGTGCAAATAAAGACCAAAAAGTCAAAAAACATGATTTTTGTTTTTGTCAAAAAATGGCCAAGAAGGCAATAGTATAGTATGTCGAAAAATGTCAAATTTTGACATGTCATAAAAATGGCTTAAAACGACTTATAATAACTTGTAGAGGCGTGTCATGGTAATTAACGATGCAAATAAAGACCAAAAAAGTCAAAAAAACATGATTTTTGTTTTGTCAAAAAATGGCCAAGAAGGCAATAGTATAGTATGTCGAAAAATGTCAAATTTTGACATGTCATAAAAATGGCTTAAAACTACTTAAAATAACTTGTAGAGATGTGTCATGGTATTTAACGTGCAAATAAAGACTAAAAAGTCAAAAAACATGATTTTTGTTTTGTCAAAAAATGGCCAAGAAGGCAATAGTATAGTATGTCGAAAAATGTCAAATTTTGACATGTCATAAAAATGGCTTAAAACGACTTATAATAACTTGTAGAGACGTGTCATGGTAATTAACGATGCAAATAAAGACCAAAAAGTCAAAAAACATGATTTTTTGTTTTGTCAAAAAATGGCCAAGAAGGCAATAGTATAGTATGAAAAATGTCAAATTTTGACATGTCATAAAAATGGCTTAAAACGACTTATAATACCCTGTTGAGATGTGTCATGGTATACAAAGTGCAAATAAACACCAACAAAGGCCAAAAACATGATTTTTGTTTCATGTCAAAAAATGGCCAAGAAGGCAATAGTATAGTATGTCGAAAAATGTCAAATTTTGACATGTCATAAAAGTTACTTTAAACAACTTAAAATACCCTGTAGAGACATGTTATGGTATTTAACGTGCAAATAAAGACCAAAAAAGTCAAAAAACATGATTTTTTTGTCATGTCAAAAAAATGGCCAAGAAGGCAATAGTATAGTATGTCGAAAAAATGTCAAATTTTGACATGTCATAAAATGGCTTAAAACTACTTAAAATAACTTGTAGAGATGTGTCATGGTATTTAACGTGCAAATAAAGACCAAAAAGTCAAAAAACATGATTTTTTGTCATGTCAAGAAAATGGCCAAGAAGGCAATAGTATAGTATGTCGAAAAATGTCAAATTTTGACATGTCATAAAATGACTTAAAACAATTATTATACCTTGAAGAGACGTGTCATGGTATTTAACATGCAAATAAAGACCAAAAAAGTAAAAAAAAACCATGATTTTTTGTCATGTCAAAAAAATGGCCAAGAAGGCAATAGTATAGTATGTCGAAAAATGTCAAATTTTGACATGTCATAAAAATGGCTTAAAACGACTTATAATAACTTGTAGAGGCGTGTCATGGTAATTAACGATGCAAATAAAGACCAAAAAGTCAAAAAACATGATTTTTGTTTTGTCAAAAAATGGCCAAGAAGGCAATAGTATAGTATGTCGAAAAATGTCAAATTTTGACATGTCATAAAAATGGCTTAAAACTACTTAAAATAACTTGTAGAGATGTGTCATAGTATTTAACGTGCAAATAAAGACCAAAAAAGTCAAAAAACATGATTTTTTGTTTTTGTCAAAAAAATGGCCAAGAAGGCAATAGTATAGTATGTCGAAAAATGTCAAATTTTGACATGTCATAAAAATGGCTTAAAACGACTTATAATAACTTGTAGAGACGTGTCATGGTAATTAACGTGCAAATAAAGACCAAAAAAGTAAAAAAACATGATTTTGTTTTTGTCAAAAAATGGCCAAGAAGGCAATAGTATAGTATGTCGAAAAATGTCAAATTTTGACATGTCATAAAATGGCTTAAAACGACTTATAATAACTTGTAGAGACGTGTCATGGTATTTAACGATGCAAATAAAGACCAAAAAGTCAAAAAACATGATTTTTGTTTTGTCAAAAAAATGGCCAAGAAGGCAATAGTATAGTATGTCGAAAAATGTCAAATTTTGACATGTCATAAAAATGGCTTAAAACGACTTATAATACCCTGTTGAGATGTGTCATGGTATACAAAGTGCAAATAAACACCAAAAAAGGCAAAAAAAAGGTTTTTTTTGGTAATGTAAAAAAAATGGCCAAGAAGGCAATAGTATAGTATGTCGAAAAATGTCAAATTTTGACATGTCATAAAAGTTGCTTTAAACAACTTAAAATAACTTGTAGAGATGTGTCATGGTATTTAACGTGCAAATAAAGACCAAAAAAGTCAAAAAACATGATTTTTTGTTTTTGTCAAAAAAATGGCCAAGAAGGCAATAGTATAGTATGTCGAAAAATGTCAAATTTTGACATGTCATAAAAATGGCTTAAAACAACTTATAATAACTTGTAGAGATGTGTCATGGTATTTAACGTGCAAATAAAGACCAAAAAGTCAAAAACATGATTTTTTGTTTTTGTCAAAAAATGGCCAAGAAGGCAATAGTATAGTATGTCGAAAAATGTCAAATTTTGACATGTCATAAAAATGGCTTAAAACGACTTATAATAACTTGTAGAGACGTGTCATGGTAATTAACGTGCAAATAAAGACCAAAAAAGTCAAAAAAAACATGATTTTTTGTTTTTGTCAAAAAATGGCCAAGAAGGCAATAGTATAGTATGTCGAAAAATGTCAAATTTTGACATGTCATAAAAATGGCTTAAAACTACTTAAAATAACTTGTAGAGATGTGTCATGGTATTTAACGTGCAAATAAAGACCAAAAAAAGTCAAAAACTAAGATTTTTTGTTTTCGTCAAAAAAATGGCCAAGAAGGCAATAGTATAGTATGTCGAAAAATGTCAAATTTTGACATGTCATAAAAATGGCTTAAAACGACTTATAATAACTTGTAGAGACGTGTCATGGTAATTAACGTGCAAATAAAGACCAAAAAAGTAAAAAAAAACATGATTTTTTGTTTTTGTCAAAAAATGGCCAAGAAGGCAATAGTATAGTATGTCGAAAAATGTCAAATTTTGACATGTCATAAAAATGGCTTAAAACTACTTAAAATAACTTGTAGAGATGTGTCATAGTATTTAACGATGCAAATAAAGACCAAAAAGTCAAAAACATGATTTTTTTTGTCAAAAAAATGGCCAAGAAGGCAATAGTATAGTATGTCGAAAAATGTCAAATTTTGACATGTCATAAAAATGGCTTAAAACGACTTATAATAACTTGTAGAGACGTGTCATGGTAATTAACGTGCAAATAAAGACCAAAAAAAGTCAAAAAAACATGATTTTTTGTTTTTGTCAAAAAAATGGCCAAGAAGGCAATAGTATAGTATGTCGAAAAATGTCAAATTTTGACATGTCATAAAAATGGCTTAAAACGACTTATAATAACTTGTAGAGACGTGTCATGGTATTTAACGTGCAAATAAAGACCAAAAATGTCAAAAACATGATTTTTGTTTTGTCAAAAAATGGCCAAGAAGGCAATAGTATAGTATGTCGAAAAATGTCAAATTTTGACATGTCATAAAAATGGCTTAAAACGACTTATAATACCTTGTAGAGACGTGTCATGGTATACAAAGTGCAAATAAACACCAACAAAGGCCAAAAACATGATTTTTTTTGTCATGTCAAAAAAATGGCCAAGAAGGCAATAGTATAGTATGTCGAAAAATGTCAAATTTTGACATGTCATAAAAGTTGCTTTAAACAACTTAAAATAACTTGTAGAGATGTGTCATGGTATTTAACGATGCAAATAAAGACCAAAAAGTCAAAAACATGATTTTTGTTTTTGTCAAAAAAATGGCCAAGAAGGCAATAGTATAGTATGTCGAAAAATGTCAAATTTTGACATGTCATAAAATGGCTTAAAAACTACTTAAAATAACTTGTAGAGATGTGTCATGGTATTTAACGTGCAAATAAAGACCAAAAAAGTCAAAAAAACATGATTTTTGTTTTGTCAAAAAATGGCCAAGAAGGCAATAGTATAGTATGTCGAAAAATGTCAAATTTTGACATGTCATAAAAATGGCTTAAAACTACTTAAAATAACTTGTAGAGATGTGTCATGGTATTTAACGTGCAAATAAAGACCAAAAAAGTCAAAAACATGATTTTTGTTTTGTCAAAAAATGGCCAAGAAGGCAATAGTATAGTATGTCGAAAAATGTCAAATTTTGACATGTCATAAAAATGGCTTAAAACGACTTATAATAACTTGTAGAGACGTGTCATGGTAATTAACGTGCAAATAAAGACCAAAAAAGTCAAAAAAACATGATTTTTTGTCATGTCAAAAAAATGGCCAAGAAGGCAATAGTATAGTATGTCGAAAAATGTCAAATTTTGACATGTCATAAAAATGGCTTAAAACTACTTAAAATAACTTGTAGAGATGTGTCATGGTATTTAACGTGCAAATAAAGACTAAAAAAGTCAAAAAACATGATTTTTTGTTTTTGTCAAAAAAATGGCCAAGAAGGCAATAGTATAGTATGTCGAAAAATGTCAAATTTTGACATGTCATAAAAATGGCTTAAAACGACTTATAATAACTTGTAGAGACGTGTCATGGTAATTAACGTGCAAATAAAGACCAAAAAAGTCAAAAAACATGATTTTTGTTTTTGTCAAAAAAATGGCCAAGAAGGCAATAGTATAGTATGTCGAAAAATGTCAAATTTTGACATGTCATAAAAATGGCTTAAAAGCGACTTATAATACCCTGTTGAGATGTGTCATGGTATACAAAGTGCAAATAAACACCAACAAAGGCCAAAAACATGATTTTTTTTGTCATGTCAAAAAAATGGCCAAGAAGGCAATAGTATAGTATGTCGAAAAATGTCAAATTTTGACATGTCATAAAAGTTGCTTTAAACAACTTAAAATAACTTGTAGAGATGTGTCATGGTATTTAACGTGCAAATAAAGACCAAAAAAGTCAAAAAACATGATTTTTTTGTCATGTCAAAAAATGGCCAAGAAGGCAATAGTATAGTATGTCGAAAAATGTCAAATTTTGACATGTCATAAAAATGGCTTAAAACTACTTAAAATAACTTGTAGAGATGTGTCATGGTATTTAACGTGCAAATAAAGACCAAAAAAGTCAAAAAACATGATTTTTTTGTCATGTCAAGAAAATGGCCAAGAAGGCAATAGTATAGTATGTCGAAAAATGTCAAATTTTGACATGTCATAAAAATGACTTAAAACGAATTATTATACCTTGAAGAGACGTGTCATGGTATTTAACATGCAAATAAAGACCAAAAAGTAAAAAACCATGATTTTTTGTCATGTCAAAAAATGGCCAAGAAGGCAATAGTATAGTATGTCGAAAAATGTCAAATTTTGACATGTCATAAAAATGGCTTAAAACGACTTATAATAACTTGTAGAGACGTGTCATGGTAATTAACGTGCAAATAAAGACCAAAAAAGTAAAAAAAAACATGATTTTTTGTTTTTGTCAAAAAATGGCCAAGAAGGCAATAGTATAGTATGTCGAAAAATGTCAAATTTTGACATGTCATAAAAATGGCTTAAAACTACTTAAAATAACTTGTAGAGATGTGTCATAGTATATAAAGTGCAAATAAAGACCAACAAAGGCCAAAAAACATGATTTTTTGTTGCTGTCAAAAAAATGGCCAAGAAGGCAATAGTATAGTATGTCGAAAAATGTCAAATTTTGACATGTCATAAAAATGGCTTAAAACGACTTATAATAACTTGTAGAGACGTGTCATGGTAATTAACGTGCAAATAAAGACCAAAAAAGTAAAAAAAAAACATGATTTTTTGTTTTTGTCAAAAAATGGCCAAGAAGGCAATAGTATAGTATGTCGAAAAATGTCAAATTTTGACATGTCATAAAAATGGCTTAAAACGACTTATAATAACTTGTAGAGACGTGTCATGGTATTTAACGTGCAAATAAAGACCAAAAATGTCAAAAACATGATTTTTGTTTTGTCAAAAAAATGGCCAAGAAGGCAATAGTATAGTATGTCGAAAAATGTCAAATTTTGACATGTCATAAAAATGGCTTAAAACGACTTATAATACCTTGTAGAGACGTGTCATGGTATACAAAGTGCAAATAAACACCAACAAAGGCCAAAAACATGATTTTTTTTGTCATGTCAAAAAAATGGCCAAGAAGGCAATAGTATAGTATGTCGAAAAATGTCAAATTTTGACATGTCATAAAAGTTGCTTTAAACAACTTAAAATAACTTGTAGAGATGTGTAATGGTATTTAACATACAAATAAAGACCAAAAAAGTCAAAAAAACATGATTTTTTGTCATGTCAAAAAAATGGCCAAGAAGGCAATAGTATAGTATGTCGAAAAATGTCAAATTTTGACATGTCATAAAATGGCTTAAAACTACTTAAAATAACTTGTAGAGATGTGTCATGGTATTTAACGTGCAAATAAAGACCAAAAAAGTCAAAAAACATGATTTTTTGTTTTTGTCAAAAAAATGGCCAAGAAGGCAATAGTATAGTATGTCGAAAAATGTCAAATTTTGACATGTCATAAAAATGGCTTAAAACGACTTATAATAACTTGTAGAGACGTGTCATGGTAATTAACGTGCAAATAAAGACCAAAAAAGTCAAAAAAACATGATTTTTGTTTTGTCAAAAAATGGCCAAGAAGGCAATAGTATAGTATGTCGAAAAATGTCAAATTTTGACATGTCATAAAAAATGGCTTAAAACTACTTAAAATAACTTGTAGAGATGTGTCATGGTATTTAACGTGCAAATAAAGACTAAAAAGTCAAAAACATGATTTTTTGTTTTTGTCAAAAAATGGCCAAGAAGGCAATAGTATAGTATGTCGAAAAATGTCAAATTTTGACATGTCATAAAAATGACTTAAAACGAATTATTATACCTTGAAGAGACGTGTCATGGTAATTAACGATGCAAATAAAGACCAAAAAGTCAAAAAACATGATTTTTTGTTTTGTCAAAAATGGCCAAGAAGGCAATAGTATAGTATGTCGAAAAATGTCAAATTTTGACATGTCATAAAAATGGCTTAAAACGACTTATAATAACTTGTAGAGACGTGTCATGGTATTTAACGTGCAAATAAAGACCAAAAAAGTAAAAAAAAACATGATTTTTTGTTTTTGTCAAAAAAATGGCCAAGAAGGCAATAGTATAGTATGTCGAAAAATGTCAAATTTTGACATGTCATAAAAATGGCTTAAAACCACTTAAAACAACTTGTAGAGACGTGTCATGGTAATTAACGTGCAAATAAAGACCAAAAAAGTCAAAAAAACATGATTTTTTGTTTTTGTCAAAAAAATGGCCAAGAAGGCAATAGTATAGTATGTCGAAAAATGTCAAATTTTGACATGTCATAAAAATGGCTTAAAACGACTTATAATACCCTGTTGAGATGTGTCATGGTATACAAAGTGCAAATAAACACCAACAAAGGCCAAAAACATGATTTTTTTGTCATGTCAAAAAAATGGCCAAGAAGGCAATAGTATAGTATGTCGAAAAATGTCAAATTTTGACATGTCATAAAAGTTACTTTAAACAACTTAAAATAACTTGTAGAGATGTGTCATGGTATTTAACGTGCAAATAAAGACCAAAAAAGTCAAAAAACATGATTTTTTGTTTTTGTCAAAAAATGGCCAAGAAGGCAATAGTATAGTATGTCGAAAAATGTCAAATTTTGACATGTCATAAAAATGGCTTAAAACGACTTATAATAACTTGTAGAGACGTGTCATGGTAATTAACGTGCAAATAAAGACCAAAAAAGTCAAAAAAAACATGATTTTTTGTTTTTGTCAAAAAATGGCCAAGAAGGCAATAGTATAGTATGTCGAAAAATGTCAAATTTTGACATGTCATAAAAATGGCTTAAAACTACTTAAAATAACTTGTAGAGATGTGTCATGGTATTTAACGTGCAAATAAAGACTAAAAAAGTCAAAAAACATGATTTTTTGTTTTTGTAAAAAAATGGCCAAGAAGGCAATAGTATAGTATGTCGAAAAATGTCAAATTTTGACATGTCATAAAAATGGCTTAAAACGACTTATAATAACTTGTAGAGACGTGTCATGGTAATTAACGTGCAAATAAAGACCAAAAAAGTCAAAAAAACATGATTTTTTGTTTTTGTCAAAAAAATGGCCAAGAAGGCAATAGTATAGTATGTCGAAAAATGTCAAATTTTGACATGTCATAAAAATGGCTTAAAACTACTTAAAATAACTTGTAGAGATGTGTCATAGTATTTAACGTGCAAATAAAGACCAAAAAAGTCAAAAAACATGATTTTTTGTTTTTGTCAAAAAATGGCCAAGAAGGCAATAGTATAGTATGTCGAAAAATGTCAAATTTTGACATGTCATAAAAATGGCTTAAAACGACTTATAATAACTTGTAGAGACGTGTCATGGTAATTAACGTGCAAATAAAGACCAAAAAAGTAAAAAAAAAACATGATTTTTTGTTTTTGTCAAAAAATGGCCAAGAAGGCAATAGTATAGTATGTCGAAAAATGTCAAATTTTGACATGTCATAAAAATGGCTTAAAACGACTTATAATAACTTGTAGAGACGTGTCATGGTATTTAACGTGCAAATAAAGACCAAAAATGTCAAAAAACATGATTTTTTGTTTTTGTCAAAAAAATGGCCAAGAAGGCAATAGTATAGTATGTCGAAAAATGTCAAATTTTGACATGTCATAAAAATGGCTTAAAACGACTTATAATACCTTGTAGAGACGTGTCATGGTATACAAAGTGCAAATAAACACCAACAAAGGCCAAAAACATGATTTTTTTTGTCATGTCAAAAAAATGGCCAAGAAGGCAATAGTATAGTATGTCGAAAAATGTCAAATTTTGACATGTCATAAAAGTTGCTTTAAACAACTTAAAATAACTTGTAGAGATGTGTCATGGTATTTAACGTGCAAATAAAGACCAAAAAGTCAAAAAACATGATTTTTTTTGTCATGTCAAAAAAATGGCCAAGAAGGCAATAGTATAGTATGTCGAAAAATGTCAAATTTTGACATGTCATAAAAATGGCTTAAAACTACTTAAAATAACTTGTAGAGATGTGTCATGGTATTTAACGTGCAAATAAAGACCAAAAAAGTCAAAAAACATGATTTTTTGTTTTTGTCAAAAAATGGCCAAGAAGGCAATAGTATAGTATGTCGAAAAATGTCAAATTTTGACATGTCATAAAAATGGCTTAAAACGACTTATAATAACTTGTAGAGACGTGTCATGGTAATTAACGTGCAAATAAAGACCAAAAAAGTCAAAAAAAACATGATTTTTTGTTTTTGTCAAAAAATGGCCAAGAAGGCAATAGTATAGTATGTCGAAAAATGTCAAATTTTGACATGTCATAAAAATGGCTTAAAACTACTTAAAATAACTTGTAGAGATGTGTCATGGTATTTAACGTGCAAATAAAGACTAAAAAAGTCAAAAAACATGATTTTTTGTTTTTGTCAAAAAATGGCCAAGAAGGCAATAGTATAGTATGTCGAAAAATGTCAAATTTTGACATGTCATAAAAATGGCTTAAAACGACTTATAATAACTTGTAGAGACGTGTCATGGTAATTAACGTGCAAATAAAGACCAAAAAAGTCAAAAAAAATAAGATTTTTGTTTTGTCAAAAAATGGTCAAGAAGGCAATAGTATAGTATGTCGAAAAATGTCAAATTTTGACATGTCATAAAAATGGCTTAAAACGACTTATAATACCCTGTTGAGATGTGTCATGGTATACAAAGTGCAAATAAACACCAACAAAGGCCAAAAACATGATTTTTTTTGTCATGTCAAAAAAATGGCCAAGAAGGCAATAGTATAGTATGTCGAAAAATGTCAAATTTTGACATGTCATAAAAGTTGCTTTAAACAACTTAAAATAACTTGTAGAGATGTGTCATGGTATTTAACGTGCAAATAAAGACCAAAAAAGTCAAAAAACATGATTTTTTTGTCATGTCAAAAAAATGGCCAAGAAGGCAATAGTATAGTATGTCGAAAAATGTCAAATTTTGACATGTCATAAAAATGGCTTAAAACTACTTAAAATAACTTGTAGAGATGTGTCATGGTATTTAACGTGCAAATAAAGACCAAAAAAGTCAAAAAAACATGATTTTTTGTCATGTCAAAAAAATGGCCAAGAAGGCAATAGTATAGTATGTCGAAAAATGTCAAATTTTGACATGTCATAAAAATGACTTAAAACGAATTATTATACCTTGAAGAGACGTGTCATGGTATTTAACATGCAAATAAAGACCAAAAAAGTCAAAAAACATGATTTTTTGTCATGTCAAAAAAATGGCCAAGAAGGCAATAGTATAGTATGTCGAAAAATGTCAAATTTTGACATGTCATAAAAATGGCTTAAAACGACTTATAATAACTTGTAGAGACGTGTCATGGTAATTAACGTGCAAATAAAGACCAAAAAAGTAAAAAAAAACATGATTTTTTGTTTTTGTCAAAAAATGGCCAAGAAGGCAATAGTATAGTATGTCGAAAAATGTCAAATTTTGACATGTCATAAAAATGGCTTAAAACTACTTAAAATAACTTGTAGAGATGTGTCATAGTATTTAACGTGCAAATAAAGACCAAAAAAGTCAAAAAAACATGATTTTTGTTTTTGTCAAAAAATGGCCAAGAAGGCAATAGTATAGTATGTCGAAAAATGTCAAATTTTGACATGTCATAAAAATGGCTTAAAACGACTTATAATAACTTGTAGAGACGTGTCATGGTAATTAACGTGCAAATAAAGACCAAAAAAGTAAAAAAAAACCATGATTTTTTGTTTTTGTCAAAAATGGCCAAGAAGGCAATAGTATAGTATGTCGAAAAATGTCAAATTTTGACATGTCATAAAAATGGCTTAAAACGACTTATAATAACTTGTAGAGACGTGTCATGGTATTTAACGTGCAAAATAAAGACCAAAAATGTCAAAAAACATGATTTTTTGTTTTTGTCAAAAAAATGGCCAAGAAGGCAATAGTATAGTATGTCGAAAAATGTCAAATTTTGACATGTCATAAAAATGGCTTAAAACTACTTATAATACCTTGTAGAGACGTGTCATGGTATACAAAGTGCAAATAAACACCAACAAAGGCCAAAAACATGATTTTTTTTGTCATGTCAAAAAAATGGCCAAGAAGGCAATAGTATAGTATGTCGAAAAATGTCAAATTTTGACATGTCATAAAAGTTGCTTTAAACAACTTAAAATAACTTGTAGAGATGTGTCATGGTATTTAACGTGCAAATAAAGACCAAAAAAGTCAAAAAACATGATTTTTTTTGTCATGTCAAAAAAATGGCCAAGAAGGCAATAGTATAGTATGTCGAAAAATGTCAAATTTTGACATGTCATAAAAATGGCTTAAAACTACTTAAAATAACTTGTAGAGATGTGTCATGGTATTTAACGTGCAAATAAAGACCAAAAAAGTCAAAAAAACATGATTTTTTGTTTTTGTCAAAAAATGGCCAAGAAGGCAATAGTATAGTATGTCGAAAAATGTCAAATTTTGACATGTCATAAAAATGGCTTAAAACGACTTATAATAACTTGTAGAGGCGTGTCATGGTAATTAACGATGCAAATAAAGACCAAAAAGTAAAAAAAACATGATTTTTTGTTTTTGTCAAAAAATGGCCAAGAAGGCAATAGTATAGTATGTCGAAAAATGTCAAATTTTGACATGTCATAAAAATGGCTTAAAACTACTTAAAATAACTTGTAGAGATGTGTCATGGTATTTAACATGCAAATAAAGACCAAAAAAGTAAAAAAACATGATTTTTTGGTTTTGTCAAAAAAATGGCCAAGAAGGCAATAGTATAGTATGTCGAAAAATGTCAAATTTTGACATGTCATAAAAATGGCTTAAAACGACTTATAATAACTTGTAGAGACGTGTCATGGTAATTAACGTGCAAATAAAGACCAAAAAAGTCAAAAAAACATGATTTTTTGTTTTTGTCAAAAAATGGCCAAGAAGGCAATAGTATAGTATGTCGAAAAATGTCAAATTTTGACATGTCATAAAAATGGCTTAAAACTACTTAAAATAACTTGTAGAGATGTGTCATGGTATTTAACGTGCAAATAAAGACCAAAAAAGTCAAAAAACATGATTTTTTGTTTTTGTCAAAAAATGGCCAAGAAGGCAATAGTATAGTATGTCGAAAAATGTCAAATTTTGACATGTCATAAAAATGGCTTAAAACGACTTATAATAACTTGTAGAGACGTGTCATGGTATACAAAGTGCAAATAAAGACCAACAAAGGCCAAAAACATGATTTTTTTTGTCATGTCAAAAAAATGGCCAAGAAGGCAATAGTATAGTATGTCGAAAAATGTCAAATTTTGACATGTCATAAAAGTTGCTTTAAACAACTTAAAATAACTTGTAGAGATGTGTCATGGTATTTAACGTGCAAATAAAGACCAAAAAAGTCAAAAAACATGATTTTTTTGTCATGTCAAAAAAATGGCCAAGAAGGCAATAGTATAGTATGTCGAAAAATGTCAAATTTTGACATGTCATAAAAATGGCTTAAAACTACTTAAAATAACTTGTAGAGATGTGTCATGGTATTTAACGTGCAAATAAAGACCAAAAAGTCAAAAACATGATTTTTTATTTTTGTCAAAAAAATGGCCAAGAAGGCAATAGTATAGTATGTCGAAAAATGTCAAATTTTGACATGTCATAAAAATGGCTTAAAACGACTTATAATAACTTGTAGAGATGTGTCATGGTATTTAACGTGCAAATAAAGACCAAAAAAGTCAAAAAACATGATTTTTTGTTTTTGTCAAAAAAATGGCCAAGAAGGCAATAGTATAGTATGTCGAAAAATGTCAAATTTTGACATGTCATAAAAATGACTTAAAAGCAATTATTATACCTTGAAGAGACGTGTCATTGTATTTAACATGCAAATAAAGACCAAAAAAAGAAAAAAAAACCATGATTTTTTGTCATGTCAAAAAAATGGCCAAGAAGGCAATAGTATAGTATGTCGAAAAATGTCAAATTTTGACATGTCATAAAAATGGCTTAAAACGACTTATAATAACTTGTAGAGACGTGTCATGGTAATTAACGTGCAAATAAAGACCAAAAAAGTAAAAAAAAACATGATTTTTTGTTTTTGTCAAAAAATGGCCAAGAAGGCAATAGTATAGTATGTCGAAAAATGTCAAATTTTGACATGTCATAAAAATGGCTTAAAACTACTTAAAATAACTTGTAGAGATGTGTCATAGTATTTAACGTGCAAATAAAGACCAAAAAAGTCAAAAAACATGATTTTTTGTTTTTGTCAAAAAAATGGCCAAGAAGGCAATAGTATAGTATGTCGAAAAATGTCAAATTTTGACATGTCATAAAAATGGCTTAAAACGACTTATAATAACTTGTAGAGACGTGTCATGGTAATTAACGTGCAAATAAAGACCAAAAAAGTAAAAAAAAAACATGATTTTTTGTTTTTGTCAAAAAATGGCCAAGAAGGCAATAGTATAGTATGTCGAAAAATGTCAAATTTTGACATGTCATAAAATGGCTTAAAACGACTTATAATAACTTGTAGAGACGTGTCATGGTATTTAACGATGCAAATAAAGACCAAAAATGTCAAAAACATGATTTTTGTTTTGTCAAAAAATGGCCAAGAAGGCAATAGTATAGTATGTCGAAAAATGTCAAATTTTGACATGTCATAAAAATGGCTTAAAACTACTTATAATACCTTGTAGAGACGTGTCATGGTATACAAAGTGCAAATAAACACCAACAAAGGCCAAAAACATGATTTTTTTTGTCATGTCAAAAAAATGGCCAAGAAGGCAATAGTATAGTATGTCGAAAAATGTCAAATTTTGACATGTCATAAAAGTTGCTTTAAACAACTTAAAATAACTTGTAGAGATGTGTCATGGTATTTAACGTGCAAATAAAGACCAAAAAAGTCAAAAAACATGATTTTTTTGTCATGTCAAAAAAATGGCCAAGAAGGCAATAGTATAGTATGTCGAAAAATGTCAAATTTTGACATGTCATAAAAATGGCTTAAAACTACTTAAAATAACTTGTAGAGATGTGTCATGGTATTTAACGTGCAAATAAAGACCAAAAAAGTCAAAAAACATGATTTTTTGTTTTTGTCAAAAAAATGGCCAAGAAGGCAATAGTATAGTATGTCGAAAAATGTCAAATTTTGACATGTCATAAAAATGGCTTAAAACGACTTATAATAACTTGTAGAGACGTGTCATGGTAATTAACGTGCAAATAAAGACCAAAAAAGTCAAAAAAACATGATTTTTTGTTTTTGTCAAAAAAATGGCCAAGAAGGCAATAGTATAGTATGTCGAAAAATGTCAAATTTTGACATGTCATAAAAATGGCTTAAAACTACTTAAAATAACTTGTAGAGATGTGTCATGGTATTTAACGTGCAAATAAAGACTAAAAAAGTCAAAAAACATGATTTTTTGTTTTTGTCAAAAAAATGGCCAAGAAGGCAATAGTATAGTATGTCGAAAAATGTCAAATTTTGACATGTCATAAAAATGGCTTAAAACGACTTATAATAACTTGTAGAGACGTGTCATGGTAATTAACGTGCAAATAAAGACCAAAAAAGTAAAAAAAAAACATGATTTTTTGTTTTTGTCAAAAAATGGCCAAGAAGGCAATAGTATAGTATGTCGAAAAATGTCAAATTTTGACATGTCATAAAAATGGCTTAAAACTACTTAAAATAACTTGTAGAGATGTGTCATGGTATTTAACGTGCAAATAAAGACTAAAAAAGTCAAAAAACATGATTTTTTGTTTTTGTCAAAAAAATGGCCAAGAAGGCAATAGTATAGTATGTCGAAAAATGTCAAATTTTGACATGTCATAAAAATGGCTTAAAACGACTTATAATAACTTGTAGAGACGTGTCATGGTAATTAACGTGCAAATAAAGACCAAAAAAGTAAAAAAAAAACATGATTTTTTGTTTTTGTCAAAAAATGGCCAAGAAGGCAATAGTATAGTATGTCGAAAAATGTCAAATTTTGACATGTCATAAAAATGGCTTAAAACGACTTATAATAACTTGTAGAGACGTGTCATGGTATTTAACGTGCAAATAAAGACCAAAAATGTCAAAAAACATGATTTTTTGTTTTTGTCAAAAAAATGGCCAAGAAGGCAATAGTATAGTATGTCGAAAAATGTCAAATTTTGACATGTCATAAAAATGGCTTAAAACGACTTATAATACCTTGTAGAGACGTGTCATGGTATACAAAGTGCAAATAAACACCAACAAAGGCCAAAAACATGATTTTTTTTGTCATGTCAAAAAAATGGCCAAGAAGGCAATAGTATAGTATGTCGAAAAATGTCAAATTTTGACATGTCATAAAAGTTGCTTTAAACAACTTAAAATAACTTGTAGAGAAGTGTCATGGTATTTAACGTGCAAATAAAGACCAAAAAAGTCAAAAAACATGATTTTTTTTGTCATGTCAAAAAAATGGCCAAGAAGGCAATAGTATAGTATGTCGAAAAATGTCAAATTTTGACATGTCATAAAAATGGCTTAAAACTACTTAAAATAACTTGTAGAGATGTGTCATGGTATTTAACGTGCAAATAAAGACCAAAAAAGTCAAAAAACATGATTTTTTTGTCATGTCAAGAAAATGGCCAAGAAGGCAATAGTATAGTATGTCGAAAAATGTCAAATTTTGACATGTCATAAAAATGGCTTAAAACGACTTATAATACCTTGTAGAGACGTGTCATGGTATACAAAGTGCAAATAAACACCAACAAAGGCCAAAAACATGATTTTTTTTGTCATGTCAAAAAAATGGCCAAGAAGGCAATAGTATAGTATGTCGAAAAATGTCAAATTTTGACATGTCATAAAAGTTGCTTTAAACAACTTAAAATAACTTGTAGAGATGTGTCATGGTATTTAACGTGCAAATAAAGACCAAAAAAGTCAAAAAACATGATTTTTTTTGTCATGTCAAAAAAATGGCCAAGAAGGCAATAGTATAGTATGTCGAAAAATGTCAAATTTTGACATGTCATAAAAATGGCTTAAAACTACTTAAAATAACTTGTAGAGATGTGTCATGGTATTTAACGTGAAAATAAAGACCAAAAAAGTCAAAAAACATGATTTTTTGTTTTTGTCAAAAAAATGGCCAAGAAGGCAATAGTATAGTATGTCGAAAAATGTCAAATTTTGACATGTCATAAAAATGGCTTAAAACGACTTATAATAACTTGTAGAGACGTGTCATGGTATTTAACATGCAAATAAAGACCAAAAAAGTAAAAAAAAACATGATTTTTTGTTTTTGTCAAAAAATGGCCAAGAAGGCAATAGTATAGTATGTCGAAAAATGTCAAATTTTGACATGTCATAAAAATGGCTTAAAACTACTTAAAATAACTTGTAGAGATGTGTCATGGTATTTAACGTGCAAATAAAGACTAAAAAAGTCAAAAAACATGATTTTTTGTTTTTGTCAAAAAAATGGCCAAGAAGGCAATAGTATAGTATGTCGAAAAATGTCAAATTTTGACATGTCATAAAAATGGCTTAAAACGACTTATAATAACTTGTAGAGACGTGTCATGGTAATTAACGTGCAAATAAAGACCAAAAAGTCAAAAAAACATGATTTTTGTTTTTGTCAAAAATGGCCAAGAAGGCAATAGTATAGTATGTCGAAAAATGTCAAATTTTGACATGTCATAAAAATGGCTTAAAACGACTTATAATAACTTGTAGAGACGTGTCATGGTATTTAACGTGCAAATAAAGACCAAAAAAGTAAAAAGAAACATGATTTTTTGTTTTTGTCAAAAAAATGGCCAAGAAGGCAATAGTATAGTATGTCGAAAAATGTCAAATTTTGACATGTCATAAAAATGGCTTAAAACCACTTAAAACAACTTGTAGAGACGTGTCATGGTAATTAACGTGCAAATAAAGACCAAAAAAGTCAAAAAAACATGATTTTTTGTTTTTGTCAAAAAAATGGCCAAGAAGGCAATAGTATAGTATGTCGAAAAATGTCAAATTTTGACATGTCATAAAAATGGCTTAAAACGACTTATAATACCCTGTTGAGATGTGTCATGGTATACAAAGTGCAAATAAACACCAACAAAGGCCAAAAACATGATTTTTTTTGTCATGTCAAAAAAATGGCCAAGAAGGCAATAGTATAGTATGTCGAAAAATGTCAAATTTTGACATGTCATAAAAATGGCTTAAAACTACTTAAAATAACTTGTAGAGATGTGTCATGGTATTTAACGTGCAAATAAAGACCAAAAAGTCAAAAACATGATTTTTTGTCATGTCAAGAAAATGGCCAAGAAGGCAATAGTATAGTATGTCGAAAAATGTCAAATTTTGACATGTCATAAAAATGACTTAAAACGAATTATTATACCTTGAAGAGACGTGTCATGGTATTTAACATGCAAATAAAGACCAAAAAAGTAAAAAAAAACCATGATTTTTTGTCATGTCAAAAAAATGGCCAAGAAGGCAATAGTATAGTATGTCGAAAAATGTCAAATTTTGACATGTCATAAAAATGGCTTAAAACGACTTATAATAACTTGTAGAGACGTGTCATGGTAATTAACGTGCAAATAAAGACCAAAAAAGTAAAAAAAAACATGATTTTTTGTTTTTGTCAAAAAATGGCCAAGAAGGCAATAGTATAGTATGTCGAAAAATGTCAAATTTTGACATGTCATAAAAATGGCTTAAAACGACTTATAATAACTTGTAGAGATGTGTCATAGTATTTAACGTGCAAATAAAGACCAAAAAAGTCAAAAAACATGATTTTTTGTTTTTGTCAAAAAAATGGCCAAGAAGGCAATAGTATAGTATGTCGAAAAATGTCAAATTTTGACATGTCATAAAAATGGCTTAAAACGACTTATAATAACTTGTAGAGACGTGTCATGGTAATTAACGTGCAAATAAAGACCAAAAAGTAAAAAAACATGATTTTTGTTTTTGTCAAAAAATGGCCAAGAAGGCAATAGTATAGTATGTCGAAAAATGTCAAATTTTGACATGTCATAAAAATGGCTTAAAACGACTTATAATAACTTGTAGAGACGTGTCATGGTATTTAACGTGCAAATAAAGACCAAAAATGTCAAAAAACATGATTTTTTGTTTTTGTCAAAAAAATGGCCAAGAAGGCAATAGTATAGTATGTCGAAAAATGTCAAATTTTGACATGTCATAAAAATGGCTTAAAACGACTTATAATACCTTGTAGAGACGTGTCATGGTATACAAAGTGCAAATAAACACCAACAAAGGCCAAAAACATGATTTTTTTTGTCATGTCAAAAAAATGGCCAAGAAGGCAATAGTATAGTATGTCGAAAAATGTCAAATTTTGACATGTCATAAAAGTTGCTTTAAACAACTTAAAATAACTTGTAGAGATGTGTCATGGTATTTAACGTGCAAATAAAGACCAAAAAAGTCAAAAAACATGATTTTTTTTGTCATGTCAAAAAAATGGCCAAGAAGGCAATAGTATAGTATGTCGAAAAATGTCAAATTTTGACATGTCATAAAAATGGCTTAAAACTACTTAAAATAACTTGTAGAGATGTGTCATGGTATTTAACGTGAAAATAAAGACCAAAAAAGTCAAAAAACATGATTTTTTGTTTTTGTCAAAAAAATGGCCAAGAAGGCAATAGTATAGTATGTCGAAAAATGTCAAATTTTGACATGTCATAAAAATGGCTTAAAACGACTTATAATAACTTGTAGAGACGTGTCATGGTAATTAACGTGCAAATAAAGACCAAAAAAGTAAAAAAAAACATGATTTTTTGTTTTTGTAAAAAAATGGCCAAGAAGGCAATAGTATAGTATGTCGAAAAATGTCAAATTTTGACATGTCATAAAAATGGCTTAAAACTACTTAAAATAACTTGTAGAGATGTGTCATGGTATTTAACGTGCAAATAAAGACTAAAAAAGTCAAAAAACATGATTTTTTGTTTTTGTCAAAAAAATGGCCAAGAAGGCAATAGTATAGTATGTCGAAAAATGTCAAATTTTGACATGTCATAAAAATGGCTTAAAACGACTTATAATAACTTGTAGAGACGTGTCATGGTAATTAACGTGCAAATAAAGACCAAAAAAGTAAAAAAAAAACATGATTTTTTGTTTTTGTCAAAAAATGGCCAAGAAGGCAATAGTATAGTATGTCGAAAAATGTCAAATTTTGACATGTCATAAAAATGGCTTAAAACGACTTATAATAACTTGTAGAGACGTGTCATGGTATTTAACGATGCAAATAAAGACCAAAAATGTCAAAAAACATGATTTTTGTTTTGTCAAAAATGGCCAAGAAGGCAATAGTATAGTATGTCGAAAAATGTCAAATTTTGACATGTCATAAAAATGGCTTAAAACGACTTATAATACCTTGTAGAGACGTGTCATGGTATACAAAGTGCAAATAAACACCAACAAAGGCCAAAAACATGATTTTTTTGTCATGTCAAAAAAATGGCCAAGAAGGCAATAGTATAGTATGTCGAAAAATGTCAAATTTTGACATGTCATAAAAATGGCTTAAAACTACTTAAAATAACTTGTAGAGATGTGTCATGGTATTTAACGTGCAAATAAAGACCAAAAAAGTCAAAAAACATGATTTTTGTTTTTGTCAAAAATGGCCAAGAAGGCAATAGTATAGTATGTCGAAAAATGTCAAATTTTGACATGTCATAAAAATGGCTTAAAACGACTTATAATAACTTGTAGAGACGTGTCATGGTAATTAACGTGCAAATAAAGACCAAAAAAGTCAAAAAAAACATGATTTTTTGTTTTTGTCAAAAAATGGCCAAGAAGGCAATAGTATAGTATGTCGAAAAATGTCAAATTTTGACATGTCATAAAATGGCTTAAAACTACTTAAAATAACTTGTAGAGATGTGTCATGGTATTTAACGTGCAAATAAAGACTAAAAAGTCAAAAAACATGATTTTTGTTTTTGTCAAAAAATGCCAAGAAGGCAATAGTATAGTATGTCGAAAAATGTCAAATTTTGACATGTCATAAAAATGGCTTAAAACGACTTATAATAACTTGTAGAGACGTGTCATGGTAATTAACGTGCAAATAAAGACCAAAAAAGTCAAAAAAACATGATTTTTTGTTTTTGTCAAAAAATGGCCAAGAAGGCAATAGTATAGTATGTCGAAAAATGTCAAATTTTGACATGTCATAAAAATGGCTTAAAACGACTTATAATAACTTGTAGAGACGTGTCATGGTATTTAACGTGCAAATAAAGACCAAAAAAGTAAAAAAAAACATGATTTTTTGTTTTTGTCAAAAAAATGGCCAAGAAGGCAATAGTATAGTATGTCGAAAAATGTCAAATTTTGACATGTCATAAAAATGGCTTAAAACCACTTAAAACAACTTGTAGAGACGTGTCATGGTAATTAACGTGCAAATAAAGACCAAAAAAGTCAAAAAAACATGATTTTTTGTTTTTGTCAAAAAAATGGCCAAGAAGGCAATAGTATAGTATGTCGAAAAAATGTCAAATTTTGACATGTCATAAAAGTTACTTTAAACAACTTAAAATAACTTGTAGAGACGTGTCATGGTATTTAACGTGCAAATAAACACCAACAAAGGCCAAAAACATGATTTTTTTGTCATGTCAAAAAAATGGCCAAGAAGGCAATAGTATAGTATGTCGAAAAATGTCAAATTTTGACATGTCATAAAAATGGCTTAAAACAACTAATTATACCTTGTAGAGACGTGTCATGGTAATTAACGTGCAAATAAAGACCAAAAAAGTCAAAAAACATGATTTTTTGTTTTTGTCAAAAAATGGCCAAGAAGGCAATAGTATAGTATGTCGAAAAATGTCAAATTTTGACATGTCATAAAAATGGCTTAAAACGACTTATAATACCTTGTAGAGACGTGTCATGGTATTTAACGTGCAAATAAAGACCAAAAAAGTCAAAAAAACATGATTTTTTGTTTTTGTCAAAAAAATGGCCAAGAAGGCAATAGTATAGTATGTCGAAAAATGTCAAATTTTGACATGTCATAAAAATGGCTTAAAACCACTTAAAACAACTTGTAGAGACGTGTCATGGTAATTAACGTGCAAATAAAGACCAAAAAAGTCAAAAAAACATGATTTTTTGTTTTTGTCAAAAAAATGGCCAAGAAGGCAATAGTATAGTATGTCGAAAAATGTCAAATTTTGACATGTCATAAAAATGGCTTAAAACGACTTATAATAACTTGTAGAGATGTGTCATGGTATTTAACGTGCAAATAAAGACCAAAAAAGTAAAAAAACATGATTTTTTGTTTTTGTCAAAAAAATGGCAAAGAAGGCAATAGTATAGTATGTCGAAAAATGTCAAATTTTGACATGTCATAAAAATGGCTTAAAACAACTTAAAATAACTTGTAGAGACGTGTCATGCTATTTAACGTGCAAATAAACACCAACAAAGGCCAAAAACATGATTTTTTTGTCATGTCAAAAAAATGGCCAAGAAGGCAATAGTATAGTATGTCGAAAAATGTCAAATTTTGACATGTCATAAAAATGGCTTAAAACGACTTATAATAACTTGTAGAGACGTGTCATGGTATTTAACGTGCAAATAAAGACCAAAAAAGTCAAAAAACATGATTTTTTTGTCATGTCAAAAAAATGGCCAAGAAGGCAATAGTATAGTATGTCGAAAAATGTCAAATTTTGACATGTCATAAAAATGGTTTAAAACGACTTATAATAACTTGTAGAGACGTGTCATGGTAATTAACGTGCAAATAAAGACCAAAAAAGTAAAAAAACATGATTTTTGTTTTGTCAAAAAATGGCCAAGAAGGCAATAGTATAGTATGTCGAAAAATGTCAAATTTTGACATGTCATAAAAATGGCTTAAAACGACTTATAATAACTTGTAGAGACGTGTCATGGTAATTAACGTGCAAATAAAGACCAAAAAAGTCCAAAAAACATGATTTTTTGTTTTTGTCAAAAAAATGGCCAAGAAGGCAATAGTATAGTATGTCAAAAAATGTCAAATTTTGACATGTCATAAAAATGGCTTAAAACAACTTATAATAACTTGTAGAGACGTGTCATGGTAATTAACGTGCAAATAAAGACCAAAAAGTAAAAAAACATGATTTTTTGTTTTTGTAAAAAAATGGCCAAGAAGGCAATAGTATAGTATGTCGAAAAATGTCAAATTTTGACATGTCATAAAAATGGCTTAAAACTACTTAAAATAACTTGTAGAGATGTGTCATGGTATTTAACGTGCAAATAAAGACTAAAAAAGTCAAAAAACATGATTTTTTGTTTTTGTCAAAAAAATGGCCAAGAAGGCAATAGTATAGTATGTCGAAAAATGTCAAATTTTGACATGTCATAAAAATGGCTTAAAACGACTTATAATAACTTGTAGAGATGTGTCATGGTATTTAACGTGCAAATAAAGACCAAAAAAGTCAAAAAACATGATTTTTTGTTTTTGTCAAAAAAATGGCCAAGAAGGCAATAGTATAGTATGTCGAAAAAATGTCAAATTTTGACATGTCATAAAACTTACTTTAAACAACTTAAAATAACTTGTAGAGACGTGTCATGGTATTTAACGTGCAAATAAAGACCAAAAAAGTCAAAAAACATGATTTTTTTGTCATGTCAAAAAAATGGCCAAGAAGGCAATAGTATAGTATGTCGAAAAATGTCAAATTTTGACATGTCATAAAAATGGCTTAAAACTACTTAAAATAACTTGTAGAGATGTGTCATGGTATTTAACGTGCAAATAAAGACCAAAAAAGTCAAAAAACATGATTTTTTTGTCATGTCAAGAAAATGGCCAAGAAGGCAATAGTATAGTATGTCGAAAAATGTCAAATTTTGACATGTCATAAAAATGACTTAAAACGAATTATTATACCTTGAAGAGACGTGTCATGGTATTTAACATGCAAATAAAGACCAAAAAAGTAAAAAAAAACCATGATTTTTTGTCATGTCAAAAAAATGGCCAAGAAGGCAATAGTATAGTATGTCGAAAAATGTCAAATTTTGACATGTCATAAAAATGGCTTAAAACGACTTATAATAACTTGTAGAGACGTGTCATGGTAATTAACGTGCAAATAAAGACCAAAAAAGTAAAAAAAAACATGATTTTTTGTTTTTGTCAAAAAATGGCCAAGAAGGCAATAGTATAGTATGTCGAAAAATGTCAAATTTTGACATGTCATAAAAATGGCTTAAAACGACTTATAATAACTTGTAGAGATGTGTCATAGTATTTAACGTGCAAATAAAGACCAAAAAAGTCAAAAAACATGATTTTTTGTTTTTGTCAAAAAAATGGCCAAGAAGGCAATAGTATAGTATGTCGAAAAATGTCAAATTTTGACATGTCATAAAAATGGCTTAAAACGACTTATAATAACTTGTAGAGACGTGTCATGGTAATTAACGTGCAAATAAAGACCAAAAAAGTAAAAAAAAAACATGATTTTTTGTTTTTGTCAAAAAATGGCCAAGAAGGCAATAGTATAGTATGTCGAAAAATGTCAAATTTTGACATGTCATAAAAATGGCTTAAAACGACTTATAATAACTTGTAGAGACGATGTCATGGTATTTAACGTGCAAATAAAGACCAAAAATGTCAAAAAACATGATTTTTTGTTTTTGTCAAAAAAATGGCCAAGAAGGCAATAGTATAGTATGTCGAAAAATGTCAAATTTTGACATGTCATAAAAATGGCTTAAAACGACTTATAATACCTTGTAGAGACGTGTCATGGTATACAAAGTGCAAATAAACACCAACAAAGGCCAAAAACATGATTTTTTGTCATGTCAAAAAATGGCCAAGAAGGCAATAGTATAGTATGTCGAAAAATGTCAAATTTTGACATGTCATAAAAGTTGCTTTAAACAACTTAAAATAACTTGTAGAGATGTGTCATGGTATTTAACGTGCAAATAAAGACCAAAAAAGTCAAAAAACATGATTTTTTTGTCATGTCAAAAATGGCCAAGAAGGCAATAGTATAGTATGTCGAAAAATGTCAAATTTTGACATGTCATAAAAATGGCTTAAAACTACTTAAAATAACTTGTAGAGATGTGTCATGGTATTTAACGTGCAAATAAAGACCAAAAAAGTCAAAAAACATGATTTTTTGTTTTTGTCAAAAAATGGCCAAGAAGGCAATAGTATAGTATGTCGAAAAATGTCAAATTTTGACATGTCATAAAAATGGCTTAAAACGACTTATAATAACTTGTAGAGACGTGTCATGGTAATTAACGTGCAAATAAAGACCAAAAAAGTCAAAAAACATGATTTTTTGTTTTTGTCAAAAAAATGGCCAAGAAGGCAATAGTATAGTATGTCGAAAAATGTCAAATTTTGACATGTCATAAAAATGGCTTAAAACTACTTAAAATAACTTGTAGAGATGTGTCATGGTATTTAACGTGCAAATAAAGACTAAAAAGTCAAAAACATGATTTTTGTTTTTGTCAAAAAATGGCCAAGAAGGCAATAGTATAGTATGTCGAAAAATGTCAAATTTTGACATGTCATAAAAATGGCTTAAAACGACTTATAATAACTTGTAGAGACGTGTCATGGTAATTAACGTGCAAATAAAGACCAAAAAAGTAAAAAAAAAACATGATTTTTTGTTTTTGTCAAAAAATGGCCAAGAAGGCAATAGTATAGTATGTCGAAAAATGTCAAATTTTGACGTGTCATAAAAATGGCTTAAAACTACTTAAAATAACTTGTAGAGATGTGTCATGGTATACAAAGTACAAATAAAGACCAAAAAAGTCAAAAAACATGATTTTTTGTTTTTGTCAAAAAAATGGCCAAGAAGGCAATAGTATAGTATGTCGAAAAATGTCAAATTTTGACATGTCATAAAAATATCTTAAAACGACTTATAATAACTTGTAGAGACATGTCATGGTAATTAACGTGCAAATAAAGACCAAAAAAGTAAAAAAAAACATGATTTTTTGTTGTTGTCAAAAAAATGGCCAAGAAGGCAATAGTATAGTATGTCGAAAAATGTCAAATTTTGACATGTCATAAAAATGGCTTAAAACGACTTATAATACCTTGTAGAGACGTGTCATGGTATACAAAGTGCAAATAAACACCAACAAAGGCCAAAAACATGATTTTTTTGTCATGTCAAAAAAATGGCCAAGAAGGCAATAGTATAGTATGTCGAAAAAAAATGTCAAATTTTGACATGTCATAAAAATGGCTTAAAACGACTTATAATAACTTGTAGAGACGTGTCATGGTAATTAACGTGCAAATAAAGACCAAAAAAGTCAAACAAACATGATTTTTTTTTTCATGTCAAAAAAATGTCCACGAAGGCAATAGTATAGTATGTCGAAAAATGTCAAATTTTGACATGTCATAAAAATGGCTTAAAACTACTTAAAATAACTTGTAGAGATGTGTCATGGTATACAAAGTACAAATAAAGACCAAAAAAGTCAAAAAACATGATTTTTTGTTTTTGTCAAAAAAAATGGCCAAGAAGGCAATAGTATAGTATGTCGAAAAATGTCAAATTTTGACATGTCATAAAAATGGCTTAAAACGACTTATAATAACTTGTAGAGACGTGTCATGGTAATTAACGTGCAAATAAAGACCAAAAAAGTCAAAAAAACATGATTTTTTGTTTTTGTCAAAAAAATGGCCAAGAAGGCAATAGTATAGTATGTCGAAAAATGTCAAATTTTGACATGTCATAAAAATGGCTTAAAACGACTTATTATACCTTGTAGAGACGTGTCATGGTAATTAACGTGCAAATAAAGACCAAAAAAGTCAAAAAACATGATTTTTTGTTTTTGTCAAAAAAATGGCCAAGAAGGCAATAGTATAGTATGTCGAAAAATGTCAACTTTTGACATGTCATAAAAATGGCTTAAAACGACTTATAATACCTTGTAGAGACGTGTCATGGTATTTAACATGCAAATAAAGACCAAAAAAGTAAAAAAAAACCATGATTTTTTGTCATGTCAAAAAAATGGCCAAGAAGGCAATAGTATAGTATGTCGAAAAATGTCAAATTTTGACATGTCATAAAAATGGCTTAAAACAACTAATTATACCTTGTAGAGACGTGCCATGGTATTTAACATGCAAATAAAGACCAACAAAGGCCAAAAACATGATTTTTTTTTTTATGTCAAAAAAATGTCCACGAAGGCAATAGTATAGTATGTCGAAAAATGTCAAATTTTGACATGTCATAAAAGTTACTTTAAACAACTTAAAATAACTTGTAGAGATGTGTCATGGTATTTAACGTGCAAATAAAGACCAAAAAAGTCAAAAAACATGATTTTTTTGTCATGTCAAAAAAATGGCCAAGAAGGCAATAGTATAGTATGTTGAAAAATGTCAAATTTTGACATGTCATAAAAATGGCTTAAAACGACTTATAATAACTTGTAGAGACGTGTCATGGTAATTAACGTGCAAATAAAGACCAAAAAAGTAAAAAAAAAAAATGATTTTTTGTTTTTGTAAAAAAATGGCCAAGAAGGCAATAGTATAGTATGTCGAAAAATGTCAAATTTTGACATGTCATAAAAATGGCTTAAAACGACTTATAATAACTTGTAGAGACGTGTCATGGTATTTAACGTGCAAATAAAGACCAAAAATGTCAAAAAACATGATTTTTTGTTTTTGTCAAAAAAATGGCCAAGAAGGCAATAGTATAGTATGTCGAAAAATGTCAAATTTTGACATGTCATAAAAATGGCTTAAAACGACTTATAATACCCTGTTGAGATGTGTCATGGTATACAAAGTGCAAATAAACACCAACAAAGGCCAAAAACATGATTTTTTTTGTCATGTCAAAAAAATGGCCAAGAAGGCAATAGTATAGTATGTCGAAAAATGTCAAATTTTGACATGTCATAAAAATGGCTTAAAACGACTTATAATAACTTGTAGAGACGTGTCATGGTAATTAACGTGCAAATAAAGACCAAAAAAGTAAAAAAAAACATGATTTTTTGTTTTTGTCAAAAAATGGCCAAGAAGGCAATAGTATAGTATGTCGAAAAATGTCAAATTTTGACATGTCATAAAAATGGCTTAAAACTACTTAAAATAACTTGTAGAGATGTGTCATGGTATTTAACGTGCAAATAAAGACCAAAAAAGTCAAAAAACATGATTTTTTGTTTTTGTCAAAAAAATGGCCAAGAAGGCAATAGTATAGTATGTCGAAAAATGTCAAATTTTGACATGTCATAAAAATGGCTTAAAACTACTTAAAATAACTTGTAGAGATGTGTCATGGTATTTAACGTGCAAATAAAGACTAAAAAAGTCAAAAAACATGATTTTTTGTTTTTGTCAAAAAAATGGCCAAGAAGGCAATAGTATAGTATGTCGAAAAATGTCAAATTTTGACATGTCATAAAAATGGTTTAAAACGACTTATAATAACTTGTAGAGACGTGTCATGGTAATTAACGTGCAAATAAAGACCAAAAAAGTTAAAAAAAAACATGATTTTTTGTTTTTGTCAAAAAATGGCCAAGAAGGCAATAGTATAGTATGTCGAAAAATGTCAAATTTTGACATGTCATAAAAATGGCTTAAAACGACTTATAATAACTTGTAGAGATGTGTCATGGTATTTAACGTGCAAATAAAGACCAAAAAAGTCAAAAAACATGATTTTTTGTTTTTGTCAAAAAAATGGCAAAGAAGGCAATAGTATAGTATGTCGAAAAAATGTCAAATTTTGACATGTCATAAAAATGGCTTAAAACTACTTAAAATAACTTGTAGAGATGTGTCATGGTATTTAACGTGCAAATAAACACCAACAAAGGCCAAAAACATGATTTTTTTGTCATGTCAAAAAAATGGCCAAGAAGGCAATAGTATAGTATGTCGAAAAATGTCAAATTTTGACGTGTCATAAAAATGGCTTAAAACAACTAATTATACGTTGTAGAGACGTGTCATGGTAATTAACGTGCAAATAAAGACCAAAAAAGTCAAAAAAACATGATTTTTTGTTTTTGTCAAAAAAATGGCCAAGAAGGCAATAGTATAGTATGTCGAAAAATGTCAAATTTTGACATGTCATAAAAATGGCTTAAAACGACTTATAATACCTTGTAGAGACGTGTCATGGTATTTAACGTGCAAATAAAGACCAAAAAAGTAAAAAAAAACATGATTTTTTGTTTTTGTCAAAAAAATGGCCAAGAAGGCAATAGTATAGTATGTCGAAAAATGTCAAATTTTGACATGTCATAAAAATGGCTTAAAACTACTTAAAATAACTTGTAGAGATGTGTCATGGTATACAAAGTGCAAACACCAAAAAGTCAAAAAACATGATTTTTGTCATGTCAAAAAAATGGCCAAGAAGGCAATAGTATAGTATGTCGAAAAATGTCAAATTTTGACATGTCATAAAAATGGCTTAAAACTACTTAAAATAACTTGTAGAGATGTGTCATGGTATACAAAGTACAAATAAAGACCAAAAAAGTCAAAAAACATGATTTTTTTGTCCTGTCAAAAAAATGGCCAAGAAGGCAATAGTATAGTATGTCGAAAAATGTCAAATTTTGACATGTCATAAAAATATCTTAAAACGACTTATAATAACTTGTAGAGACATGTCATGGTAATTAACGTGCAAATAAAGACCAAAAAAGTAAAAAAAAACATGATTTTTTGTTGTTGTCAAAAAAATGGCCAAGAAGGCAATAGTATAGTATGTCGAAAAATGTCAAATTTTGACATGTCATAAAAATGGCTTAAAACGACTTATAATACCTTGTAGAGACGTGTCATGGTATACAAAGTGCAAATAAACACCAACAAAGGCCAAAACCATGATTTTTTTGTCATGTCAAAAAAATGGCCAAGAAGGCAATAGTATAGTATGTCGAAAAAAAATGTCAAATTTTGACATGTCATAAAAATGGCTTAAAACGACTTATAATACCTTGTAGACACGTGTCATGGTATTTACCGTGCAAATAAAGACCAAAAAAGTAAAAAAAAACATGATTTTTTGTTTTTGTCAAAAAAATGGCCAAGAAGGCAATAGTATAGTATGTCGAAAAATGTCAAATTTTGACATGTCATAAAAATGGCTTAAAACGACTTATAATACCTTGTAGAGACGTGTCATGGTATTTAACGTGGAAATAAAGACCAAAAAAGTAAAAAAAAAACATGATTTTTTGTTTTTGTCAAAAAAATGGCCAAGAAGGCAATAGTATAGTATGTCGAAAAATGTCAAATTTTGACATGTCATAAAAATGGCTTAAAACGACTTATAATAACTTGTAGAGACGTGTCATGGTATTTAACGTGCAAATAAAGACCAAAAAAGTCAAAAAACATGATTTTTTTGTCATGTCAAAAAAATGGCCAAGAAGGCAATAGTATAGTATGTCGAAAAATGTCAAATTTTGACATGTCATAAAAATGGCTTAAAACGACTTATAATAACTTGTAGAGACGTGTCATGGTATACAAAGTGCAAATAAACACCAACAAAGGCCAAAAACATGATTTTTTTGTCATGTCAAAAAAATGGCCAAGAAGGCAATAGTATAGTATGTCGAAAAATGTCAAATTTTGACATGTCATAAAAATGGCTTAAAACGACTTATAATACCTTGTAGAGACGTGTCATGGTAATTAACGTGCAAATAAAGACCAAAAAAGTCAAAAAACATGATTTTTTGTTTTTGTCAAAAAAATGTCCACGAAGGCAATAGTATAGTATGTCGAAAAATGTCAAATTTTGACATGTCATAAAAATGGCTTAAAACTACTTAAAATAACTTGTAGAGATGTGTCATGGTATACAAAGTGCAAATAAAGACCAAAAAAGTCAAAAAACATGATTTTTTGTTTTTGTCAAAAAAAATGGCCAAGAAGGCAATAGTATAGTATGTCGAAAAATGTCAAATTTTGACATGTCATAAAAATGGCTTAAAACGACTTATAATAACTTGTAGAGACGTGTCATGGTAATTAACGTGCAAATAAAGACCAAAAAAGTCCAAAAAACATGATTTTTTGTTTTTGTCAAAAAAATGGCCAAGAAGGCAATAGTATAGTATGTCGAAAAATGTCAAATTTTGACATGTCATAAAAATGGCTTAAAACGACTTATAATAACTTGTAGAGATGTGTCATGGTATTTAACGTGCAAATAAAGACCAAAAAAGTCAAAAAACATGATCTTTTCTTTTGTCAAAAAAATGGTCAAGAAGGCAATAGTATAAACAGTTAAAAACAGCTTTGCTTTATGTGTTCAGAAAGTCATGCGTGCGTGCTCAAATGAACCCTTTGGAAGAGTAAATAGGCTTGATTTCTTTCAAAAGCGTTTGAAGAAGGCAATGAGCATCGAAAGAAGGAATGACCCCAAATTCGGCAAAGAAATGAAAAAAAAACAACAGATAATAAACAAACCTGAAAATAAACAAAACAACACAAACAAAAAAACAAAAACCAAACAAGGGCAAAGGAAATTTTTTTTTTAAAAAAAGCTTAATATAAATAACTGAAAATATATATCTATATCTCTGGACATTCTTCCCTAGCTTTTTAAAAATAACTTGCTTAATCTTCTAATTTCATGCAATTAATTGCTAATTGCTCTTTGCATTTTTTTAACTATATTTTTAAGACATCAAACCAGTTTGCTCAGTGTTCAAAGGTTTAAATACGTGTAAAAGGCAAAGTGATGTCGATCCAAATTTCAATGGGTTAACTTCAACTGAACTCATATTACAGTGACAAAAATCAACTTCAGACAAGTTTTAGACTTATTCTGACATAGGTTTTTTTTATTTACATTTTATACTTTTACAAAAACGACTCTTTAATAACAGGACTGCAAAGCCAGAACACTAGCAAAGATTCAGAACAACCATAAACTCTAAAATACAGAGTGGTCTTGTCAGTTTTGAACAGCCAACTGTGGAATATGATCCAGTTAAAACACTCAACACCACAAACGTCAGTTCTCCCTATACAATGTGCAGGTTGCATTACTATCTGGGATGTTTTTTGTACAGTTTCTCCAAACTACAGTTTAAATACAGTATCAAAGACACAAAATACAACATCTGTCTCAAAGCAGGTTGTAATCAAGTAGCCTACAGTATAAAGAATATGCAACATAGTATGAGTGTATATACTGTATATTTATATATATACACACACTGCGGACAGTCACAAAGTGAAGACTACCAAGGCCCCCCAAACTCCCAAACTAAGCTGTTCTATTCACATTTAACAAGAATATCCAAAGATGCCATGAAACAGCAACCATAATACAAAAGTCACCAAAAATATATATGCTATTATGAAGAGCTACCATGTTTTTTTTCTTATATTTTCCTACTTTTAAATAAGGACTGGAAAACGTATACAACATCAAGTGTACATTGAGAAGGCATGTCCTGTATATAATCAAGATATTTTAAAACATTGCACATAAAAGGGATAACGTACAGAAAAGAAGAGGGCATGCTTAACAACAGATCGAAGCTACGCCGGGTGAAGAGTCATCGACAAAATAAGGCCTTGACAGTATGCATCAGAAACTGAAGACATGCTCTCCACTTCACAGAACGATATGAACATGCAACTTTCGAAAAAAAACGAACAGAAAGGAGCTGAATAGAAGCAGTCGTTTGATATCAAAGCTTTGTTCCTCGTTTCACAGATCAAATGGGGTCCTCGCCTATTTGATTTCACCTTCAGTCACATTTGAAAAAAAAAAAAAAAATTATACATTCTTTTTTTTAAATATATAATTCACCATTCCAAAGACAAAATCTTTTTTTCTTTTTTTCTTTTTAAAACAACACCTGTCCATTTATTGCACACCATTGGTTCACAAAAATATTTTGGGCACTTTTGCGTTTCAACAAACAGCAGCATTTTCATTATAAAAAAGTCGTTTGAATACAGACACCGAACACAACAGATGAAAAGCATGACGTACAAATGGAGAATAGAAAAACGTTTTTTAAAATTTTTGACATTGTGCAACTAGAGTTAATAGGTCCGTTTACTAAGGCTAGCCTCTTAAATGCACAACATCATACAGTGTTTTTAAGGGGCGAAACAGCAGGACCCCTTTGCTAAATAGCATGGACCACTTAGAAATGATTATCTCTTTCTTTTATTATGTGCAATTACTGATTGCCATGGCAAATCCCCAATGAGATAGAGAACATTTGGTCCTGTAGGAAAAAGCATGATTTGTACCCCCCGATAAAAAGGGCAAATGGCACAACTTTGAAAAAAGTGACTGATAGGATGGCCCAGGGTGACGCAAGCTCTTATTAAGACAGCTCTCAGTGAATTTTAATGATCGGGACAAGGTTATATTAAAGACGCCCTCGTCACAACAGTATTCATCTTTACATTTACAATCAACCCTGTATATGAGGACTTCCATCCTGCTGGGAGAGTCCTCGGTGTTGGCTCTTTGTACTACTTTCACGGGGGCGACAGAAAATAAAAAAAACAACACACCCAGTCACAGTCAGTAGCATTCAACTCATGGGTTATCACCACGAGTGTCATTATCTTCTTAAAATACAGGCACGACAATGTCCAAGTAGACAATTACAACCATGTTGGCACAACACAGGTAAAACTAGTTGGAAGTTTGACCCCAAATCTGTGTTAAAAAAAAAAATAAAATAACTGCCAAACCGTGCTATCAGTTTAAAGATATAGTTCCGGTTCTTTTAAACAGGGTTGTACGGAGCACTTCTCTTAAGTCATCAATATCAGTCCGCACAGGCTGGAGTCCGACACAGCAGCTAAGCCACGTACTGGTGAAGTCAACAGAAAAGTGTGATTTAGCCACCTTAAAAAGTCTGACCCAAGTGTGTGCAATGGTTTGAGTATTTTCACTTCATTATCGTTCTCTTAAACAGTTTTGACAGGCAAGCCAGTACTGGCTTTAGTTCTCTATCAATGCTCTCCACCAGACTCCATTCAAAAAAACAGTAATTTAAGCTCTCTGAACACAGGAGCTATTGGTCTGCCACTGCTCCAATCAGCTCGTTAGTTTGTGTTACTGTGTGATTCTGGTGAATTTGAACTAACCTTTCCGAACACCAACGTCACACAATAACACAAACAAACTAACTGATCGAGGCAGCTGTAGAGCAGCAGCTCCAGCGTTCAGCGATGGTAAATCACCGTTTTTCTAAATGGAGTCTGGCTTTGAAGAGAGAGATAAAATTGCTTCATTTTTCTGTTGGAAACCACTGTCTGGCATTTGGGTAAAGCAGTAAAAATACTCTCAGTAAAGCAGACACCATGTGGGACTCTTTTTAGGTGACTAAAACACATTTTTTTGCTGAACCCCATTCACATTAGCTCGCTTCTGTGTCTGACTGCAGCCTGCTTCTCCAAACAGAATGCGTGCCGACCGCCAACTACTATATTTAATATATTGACTATGGATAAGTACCTCATACAGCACCACTTCAAAAAATATGAACTACCCCTTTAAGGTCAAAGATAAGCTCTTGCCTATCACAACATATTGATCATTTATAATGACTCAACTCACAGTATTTGCATTCACACATCAGCACACTCCTACTGCTTTTAAAGCAATATTATCACGTAACTCCAACATCCCGGTAATCTGCTCCGACTGTAAACTGGCCATCACAGAAAGCCGTCACAATCTGTTTGCATCACTTGCTGCTTCCCTGGCTGCAGACGTAGTTATTTTAAATTTTTCACAATGTAGTTTTCCCACTTCTGTGACAACTTAGGTTAAAAAAAAGAAGAATGCTGGTGGTTAATCCACACTTAAAACATAAAAGTTGTGGTTTTTCTCTCACAAAGTCACACGAGGAAAAAACTTTTAAAAAGACAATCATGTTGTACCTAAGTGAAACATCACTTCAACAGTCATGCAATAGAGTATAAGCAGTGTACCTGCTGATAAGTCAGGACGACCATAAACAGAAAGCCGTGTCAGATATTAATATTTAGCACACACGCCGACTTCAAAACCGAAAATAAAATCCATTTGACGAGTAGGCATACGTTCAACTGGGATGAAATGCTACATTATCATCTTTGAGCCCGTCTGGGAAAATAACACTGCCCTCCAAATTTGAAATTTGTGTATTACATAAATTTCAGTCTTATTTTTATTATTTATTGGATTTTGAAACAAAAGCTGCATCAGTGCTGATCCAAGTCTTACTAAACTCCTTGCGTTTAGTTTTTTTTTTTGGAGATGTGAGGTTTGATTTAACAACAGTGTTCGTTCAAAATAAAAAAAATGAAAAATAATAGGTTAGAAAAATGATATACTGCACAAATGTCTTAAGGGAATACTCTGTCGATATAATTTCAAGTTTTAAACATTTAAAAATTAAAAGTACTGTGTTCATGTAGATAAAAAGAAATGCACATACACACACCTGACGTATCATATTTCACAACACCCAACATACACAGCATTCAAATAGTAAAACTACAGTACAAGCTATTGCAATATAGATAATATTGACATTTAACAGTTTGCCTATAGCGACGGCACTGAAGGAATAACACAGTCTCTGCCCATACAAACTAGCATTATCACTACAAATGAAATACAATGTTTGTTTGTTGTTTTTTTAGTTAGCTCAGTTTGCAAAGACTTGATTTGTCACTGTTGGCAAAGTCAAGACCTCTTCTTCCTCTCTACGCGTTGCTTTGTTAAAATGGGAACTCTCAGGCACTTTCCAAAAAGTAGGGCAAGGCTTGGATTTAACAGACCTCAAATTGGCTAAGACAGAAATGACTTTAGCTAGTGCTGCGTTCACGTCATATGGGAAAAAAAAACAGCCTTCCTAAAAAAAACAATGTTCGCTTGCTTCACTTAAAAAATACTTATTTTGAATCTCAGGTTTCGGTTCCGACTGATTTTAGTCACCAACAAAGAAATTGCTTCGGTCGAGTTTAAGGGGGAAATTATTTCAAAATAAACAAAATAAACTTTTGTTGGATTTTGGTTTAAAACACGAACTTAAATAAGTGCAATCTGTGTTGCATGTGGAAAATCATCATCAAGGCAAACTGAAGTCTTCAGAAAACTTGGCGTCTTGATGGCTTCACATGAGGTTTCAACGCGAGTCCAAGTCGTCCCTTGTAGCCGCCGAGGCGTTTGGACAGATATTCCCATATGACATGACTGCAAAATAAGACATGGTGGGCAAGAAGAAGGCTTGAATCACTCGATGGTAATGGAAGCCAGCTCCTTGGCTTGGGCATGCTGCTGCTCTTCTTCAAACACCTCCGGGGAACTGCCTCCTCCACTTGTGTCCATCTTGGTCTCCTCTGTCATGGCGGCCGTCTCGTCGGCGTCCATCTTGAGGGAGGCTGGGGCTTCCAGGGGGTCCAGGGGCTCGGGTGAAAGGAAGCCGGAGGAACTCTCGCAATTCTGAGTAGAGGAGGAGACCTGGGAGATGACGGGCATCTGGACTGAGGAGGAGGACGAGGCTGCAGTGGAGGTGGAGGTGGAGGTGCTGCCCGGGTACACGGGGTGATGTTGGGACTCCTCTAGCTCATACTGGACTCCCAGCGCCTCCTCCTCCTCCTGTACCTGGCTCAGGTAGTCGGGCACGAGGAAATCACTGCAATGACGAGGACAACGAGAGGAGTTCAATGACCTTTCGTTTGCTTCCCTCACGCAATTCTTTGATTTAACCCTTTAAAACCTGAACGAATTGGACTTCCATTTAAAAACGTAGAAAGAAGGCAATGAGCAATTAAAGACAAAATTTTCCAGAAATTAGCAAGAAATTATTAAATAAGCATACGAAATTTAGCGGAAAATTAGCAAAAAACAAAGTAAATAAATAAACAAGGAAAGTGCTAAAAATTATAACAATTCTGTAACATTATTTTAAATATGGGATTGTGATAACTCTAAATACAGTTTTCCCTAGCTATTTTTAAAATAATTTTCCAAATCTACATTGCTTACCGAGGTTGCTCATCCTTTTGAAAGAAATCTCACAAATTTGCGCAGGCTTCAAGGTTTAAACTCTTGAAAGGCGTCCGAAAGCACCACAGTCAAAGTGGCGTCGCAACAGGTTTCAAAGGGTTAACATGCTGACAATTTAAAACACGTTATATGAGCTAAGTTTAACATTTTACCAATTTTCACAAATAAACATGCCTCAGGATAAGAACAAACCCAGATTTGCATGTGACATTCATAGTCTTCCAGGAAGAACTGCCTCAATCAAGGAAATGATATTATCGTCCCCGTTAGTTTGCCTCTTTTCACTGAATACCTAAAACAAATACGAACAGACTGACTGCTATGAAATTTGGTGGATTGACCAGCCTCAGACCAAGGAGCAACTAGAGACACAACTGGGTTTGGACATTTAAAATTTTTACCCTAAAAACGCTAAAACTGAACTGACAGGAGACGGTCGTGGCTCGTGGTAACCCTGGATTTGCAAAACTCTCACAAGCATCTTCATAATATTCTAGTCTCGCTGATGTAGAGTTTGTCAACGCTGCGGTTGAGTCCTAGTTAGGTTTAAGCCGAAAACTACTTGTTTAAGCGCAGCATACACTGTCTCAGACGAAAGATGGCCAACGTGAAAGAAACGATATCTTTGGTCGTGGCACTAAAACGGCGTTCCTACGTCACAAAGTGAGAGATTCAAGGTTGGCTGTTGTCGAATTCTGACAGTGTGTGAAATTTGGGATGACTGTGTCACTCTGTGACTGCTGTTGCTACCTACGTACAAAACAGAGCGACGTTACTAGTGAATGCTAGTAGATGCTAATACTTACTCCGAGCTCTCGTTGCAAAATTGGCGTGCCAAGTTGGCCTCTTTTCTCCAGCCAAGACCGCATCCAAATTCTCCTCCTCTTCTTCTTCAGACTTTTTCCAATGCATAAAAGCTACTATAGCGAAGGCTCCATTTGCTTGTCAACGTTTTGCTCCTACCGCTAAGGTGGCGTAGATGAATAAAACACGTCGAGGACGTTTGTGTTGTGTATTGACGTCGACGGACGTACGTCATAACCTGCAATTCAGCAGGCGCCGTCATCGGACGGTCTGCACACGTCAAACTCGATGTCGTACCCAAAGTTTATCAGATCCGTGTCACACAGTGTCGCTTGTGCTAAATTTATAAGATTTCTAAAATCTCTCAGTCTGCAGGAGGTTTTAGGGTCAGAGGAAGATCATGACCACTTGAAACATGGAACATCATATTTCACCAAAGATTTTGCAAATCTAAGGTTACCGTATAAACACGACCGAACGGGACTTCATTCCAAATAAAATATGGTATATATGGATGATTTCAACGAAAATGTTAACAGCAATTATTGTACCATGAAGTCAAACATATTATTTTAAAGACTTGCAATAAACAGCTGCTCCTCCCCAAAACTCCCCCGTTTATGTTTTGGTTTGGTTTGGTTGAGTTTTGTGTTTCTTAATTATATTTCTGATACTAATGCAACTTGTACAAAATGTATACAAGACTGAAGTCTAAAGAGGTCAAAACTGCAGCAACGTAGAGTATGTAGAGCAACGTTAAAGTAAAACCAACATGTGTTGGCTAAAAAAACGTCGACAATCTTTAAATGATACTCTATATGAAATACGTACTTCAGGTAATTTATACTGCTATTCTCCATGTGTCGCTTGTCTACATGTATTGTATTATTGCTACTATCTTTTTAGATCTTTGAGTAAATTTGAATGTTTTGAGTTTTAGATTAGTTAGGTTGCAGAATGAAATTTATTTTATTTATATTTGTAAACTTTCTATGCCATTTAATGTCTGGGCCCCTGTTTACGAGCTTCAAGCAGCTGATAAGATCGTCTCATTTCACTCGGCGAATTTTACTTGAAATTTTGTTTGTATCAACATTTTTATCAACTCCGAATAAACTGAACTGAACTGAACTGAACCTTTCGATCAGCCAGAGGTAAAAACTGAAGTGATTTATTTATTCATTTTTAAGTCGATCAACAGAAAATTAATCTGCAACCATTTTGATAATTGATTTTTGTTTAAGCCAGTTTAAAACAAAATTGCCGTCAGCTTCTAAATTATGAGAATCGGCAGCTTTCCTTAGTCCCAAATGAGAAAGTACAGAATATATTACGCTTTTGGACTATTGGTCAGGCAAAACAAGAAATTTAAAGGCATCACATTGGTTTTTAAGAAGTAGTGATGGCCATATTTAAATATTTTTGGAGTAAAAGATAAATTGAGAAAATAATCAGCAGATTCGGACCTCATAATTTGACAGTTAAGAAGTACTTTTTACTTTTACTCCATCCATCCATCTACTCCTCCGTCAGTAAGTGATTTACTATATTTCCCAGAATGTAAGATGGATGCAAGTTTTGGTTCTTCAGATGTGAGTCAGACATGTCAATGAATCAAACTGCAATGCATTCTGGTCAATGGAGTCTACTGCTGTAACCCATGTTAGTATATTTACTTTGTTATTGGTGGATTTTTCACTGTATTTCTCGATTTTAAGAGCAACAAAAATAATGTAGGTCCAAACAGCTTTTGCTTATCTAAAATCTTTTGCTCCACTACTGCTGGGATTTACATAGCTGATTATTTTGGCTATGATGAAACTCATCTTCGAGGCGAGCTACATCTGTGAGAAGGCAGGACAGGCTTAAGATGGGTTTTTTCCTTTTGTCTCCTGTTATCTCGAGGATATCAGTTTTGTCTCACAAAGTAATGATTTCAGTACATCTGAGCAGTTTCTCTCGTGAATAGACGTAAAAAGTTATTCCATGATCTTAAAATGTTTCCTAATGAATAAAGAATGTGTTTTGTTAACTTCAAATTAAGTCAGACCATTTCCTTTTCGTTGCATAACAACTATTTTGAAAACACCGGAAAAATAAACTTTTTTTTTTTTTTTAAATTCACAAACAAATTCCTCTTAAATCGCACTGCCCAAAGAAATTACACGCATGTTCTTTCCAACATTATTTACCTTTGACGCATGCCTGCGGATGTGCGTCAAAACAAAATTAACGAAGGAATCTAAGATGCAGTGGCAACAACTTTTGTGATGGCTTAAGTGTAATTATTTTGTTGCCATGGATATTTCCGTCTAATGCTGCCAACATATTAAGTGGACCAGAGGATGTTTGAAATAACCCACGTAGATATACACACATTTAAAGTCAACCGAGATGTTTGTCGCCTCAATTCTTAGATGATTTTAGATCTATACACGAAGTCTTGTTTGGTCACATGACAAGACCCTACACAAATACATTTAAACTTCGCTGACAGAGGCCTTTTAAAACGTGTGTGTGCACAGTGTGACCATGGCTGTATTAACAGAGCCCGCCGTCCTTAAGCTTAATAAACTGCCCTCACAGTGGGAATTAAAGTATCCAGACTAAAAAGTTTAGGTCAAGTGTAAGTGTCCTCAGACGAAAGCAGAATGTGACAAACTGTTCTGCAAATCAGCAACACAGAAAGAAAATACAGCGCGGTTAACATGTCTTTTTATGTGAAGACTGAGGATGGCAGTTAAGAGTCTGATTGGACTGCCAGAGAATTTTCCACACTGTTATGATCGCAGGCGTAGACTTTCTACTATAAAACTCTTGAGGAGTCAATGGCCCGTTTGAGTCCTGCCGACCTGTGAGGGCTTGAGTTGATTAAGAAGTGGAAAAGTCTGGGAAATAAAAACACTCTTCCACTTTATAAAGACACTGTGTTCTGACTTTCACGAGGCTTTGCGGGCTGAGCTGCTGATAAAAACAAACAACCCTCTCCATTTGGTTAAAACACAATGATTTCAGCTGTTTTCGCAGCTATTGTAAGGCCCAGCGTTAGAGAGACAAAGCTATGAGTGATTTTAGCAACACTGAAGTTATCTGAGGTGTGTTTTTGTTTTTGACTGGGTTTGAATATTGGCAGCTGATCAGCATATTTGAAAACACTTAATTCATTGAAAAAAGTGTACTTGATAAACCCACTTTAACTTCACATCACAGAGCCAAGATGGACTTCAGGTATTTGCCATCTCTTGGCCATGTTAAATAAAAACTTCAACATTTTGGAAAATGCGCTTATTTGCATTCTTATATAACTATGTCTTGATGGTATTATCGTTCTCATCTACGTCTCACGGAGAAAATGAATAAGCATATTTCCCAAGATGTCAAACTAAGCCTTCAAATAAGTGAAATTAAATTAACCCCCCCCCACCACCACCACCACCATAAATACAGTCAAATACTTCAGGTACACTTGATCTGAGCACTCAAATCAATCGCAATCATCTCAAAACAATGCTACACAATCAAAGTCATGAAAGGAAAAACGATCAAATGAACCTCAGGTATTAGAATCTAAACTGAAGTTCTTATCTGATCCAGGTGAGATCTAAGTAAATGATGGGGGTCAGCGCCCCCGGACTCCTCACCTGCTCTGGAAGTAGTTTGCTAGTTCGGATGCCTCATGGTTCAGACTCCTCAGGTGTACAATTAAATTGCCAGAGTTGGTGAACATGGCCCCGCACGTTTTGCACTCGTAAATCCGCGGCTTGCGGATTATGTGTCGGGAGACCCTCATGTGGTGCTTATATTCACCGAAGGACGTGAATGTGGCGCTACAAATCTGGCACCGGAAACAGCGTTTACCTTCGTGCTTCAGCCGATGCATCTTTAGGGAGTAGGCCCGTGTGAACTTTTTCCCACAGCGGTCACACTGGAAAGGCTTAATGCCTGTGGGGGAAAAAAAAAAACACATTCAGCTGATTTTAATATTAGCAGCACACAAGTGTCAAAACTGCAGTTCCTCTAACGGCCACTTGAGGCTGACTCCAAGAGTGAGTCAATCCTCAAAGTCCTCCACGTTAACATGCACAACTTTACAGCAGAAATAAACATGTTTACAGCCTGGTGCAAGAAATCACTTTTGGTTAGGGATACACTTTAATATTGGCACATCATTGGTATTGGCCAATATTGGCTTTAAAATAAAATATTGGAATCTGCCATTTCATATCTGCCGATATCAGAAAGCATTTTCTTTATTGACAAAGTGAACATGTGCAAAACATCAATCCCAAGTTGATGTATTTGTCTTTTTCTGCACAAAAAGTGAATACTGCATACACTGAAAAGCACTGTATTTTATGTCTCAATCTGCTGTTGGTCCATCACGATAATCGTACACATAAAATGATGTTAATTCAACTACAGAAGAGATGTGATGATCACTAACATTACGCAACCATAGCTCTTTTGCTCCTACACTGTTTTATAGCAGTTGCTGAAAGTTATGAAGATTTCTTGGCTTTTGTGTTGATGTGCACTTTAAACTGCCAAGCTTTGTGTCAACAGGTTTGTCTCTCACTAAATCACACAAAATTAATTACGTTCTCTACAGACAAACTGCAGTTAAGGTCTGAAGAAAATCCCAAAGATGATCAGAGGAAAAAAGGTTGCGTTTCTTAATATAAGTGAATATTTATATGCTTCATTACCTCCTTCAGGGTGTTTCCCGGTTTCAGACACTTAATTTAATGCCTTTTCAGATCATTTTAAACTAAATTTAAGACAGATTTTTTGGACAAATGATCTTTTTCATTTTATTATTTTTGTAGCTTTTATTGTGTTTGCAGTGGTAGGATTTTTTCTGACTCTCGTTTTTTTAACAATGACAATAAAGATCTTATCTTATCTTGAAACACTTTAGGTAAGCACAAAGGTGCACAACATGATTTTGTCGATGGATCAACATCCACATTGCGACCAACCAATCACAGCCCTCTGACGTCGCCAGGGTGCTGTGCTTCTGGTCAAACTGAACAAAAGTATAGTGTCCCGAAAGGAGTAGGCAGAAGTAAAACTTATATACCCCTACCCATTTCTTACTTTTCCCTTTTAACTCATATATCATTTTAACAAATTACTAAATTTATTTACAACTGATGCACGAATAACTGCAGTTTAATTACCACCCAATTAAATAAATAATGTCTGTGAACAATATTTTCGCCTACTGGCAAGCTTACTTGTTAATATATCCTATCTCGTTATCAAGCTTATTTGCAAACCCTGCAGTAACTCATAAGGATTTTGCACAGTATTAAAGGATTTTCTTTAATTGTAAAAACTTTTTTTTGGAAAAAAAGCTTTGCACTGAAGAAGCAAAAATGAATTTGGAAAGAAGCACAGACGCAGCACCCTGATGATGTCAGAGGGCTCTGATTGGTTGATGGCGGGGTTGGTCCGGGATCGCAATGTGGGATGTTGATCCAGGAACATGTCCTACTTGGCAAAATCCCTGCGTGTGAGTAAAGGTGACTAGTATATTGGTCCCATGCAGAGGCTGGTTTTATGTAAGAATGTGGTTATTAGAGTGAATGAGATTAATCTCCATTTCCCAACGGTGTTGTAACATGAGCAAAGAGCGCCAGCATAGCAATTTGTGAAATTTCTTCATGATCTAAAAATAAGCAATGACAGAACATCCAAAACAACTTAGGCGGGCATGCTTTCAAAAGTTTCCTCAAAATTTCCTAATATGTAAGATACACAGCCTGTAAAAGGCTTTCACCCCAATGGAGATGATTTTTTTTTACTCTTTTTTGTTTAAACACTGACTCACAGTGATTGTAATTTGGCTTTTTTACAGTAATAAATATATATAAAAAAGAAATTTCACTGTGAGAAAAAAACTTGATTGATCTTAAATAAATACAAGTAGAAAAGTTGAACAAAGCCCTGTGTGTCTCCAGAGAGCTGAGCGATGATGAAGTGATATCAGTGAATCAGGAGATCTGAGGACTATAACATTAAAAAGCGTAACACGCCAAATATCCTGTTCGGCTGTTTGAGGTCAAATAACATAATGGTACCAGTTTTTTTTTTAACTTCCCATTTTGAATCTGACAATGTTACAGGAGTAAAATGCTAAAACAGTGAAATACCCCTTTATTGAACATCATTTTATCAACCACTTGTTTTCAGAACTTAAAATAGCTGTGTGATATTGACCAAACGGATTAAAACCTTAGACACTGGTCAGGTGTTTCCAGTGTCTGTATCTCTGCTGATCAGTGTCAAATAAGGTGACTGCGTCGGCTGTGAAACAGTGCTGTAATGCAAAAAAATTAAAGATGTCCTGAGGCGGGGTGAATGTAGGTGAATAACTGCTTGTTTAGACATCGCTTGCGCTCTACAGTGTTTCTAACTTAAACGTATGTTATATTCGAAAGTTGCCCAAGGTCAAAAGATTGAATTCAGCTTGAAGTTTTTACGTACCGGAGTGTATCAGCATGTGCTGCTTCAGGTTTTGAATGCGTGTGAATCTGACTCCGCAGGTTGGACACTGGAAGGGCCTGTCGGGGCCATTGGTGCCGGGCCTGGCTGAGGGGCTGATATACAGGTGATACGGATACTGAATACCTTCTAACCTGCAACACAAAGAGAAGAAACATCCGAGTGATATCCATTCAAAAACAGCTCCATTTTTCATTGTTACGTACACAAACAATACTGAATACTTTACATCAACATGTCAAAACAGCCTGTGAGTTCTGAGTGGAAAAAGGGGCCACAATGAATTTCAAGTGACTGGTATATTAAAAAAATATGCTGGCAGGTGTTTTCGAACATTTGTTTAACACTGAGAAGTTGGTAATGACAGTTATATGCCTCAGATTGTTTGACGTACATGGATTTCCAGTTAGATGCCACGTTAACGTTCACATAAAATTCATCACTCATGTTTGTCGCTCGAGGCCTCCAGCGAGCAGCATTCATCACGTCTTTGACATTTCAAACATGACCTCGATATTTATTATCTAAACAGGCGTGACTCAGACACACAGTTATGAGGTTTGTGTGTATATATTCTTTACTGCTTACAACTTCTTGCCTTGCTGCAAGTTGAAACAAATCGCGATACCTTTCATCGTCCTCTGCGTGTCCTCCAGTGTTAGAGGTGCTCTGCATTGACGGCAAGCCCTCAGACACTCCCTCATCCATCGACCCTGCAAAGTGGAAGAAAGAAAATGACTTATAGGCAGCTGTCTGCAAAATATCCATTTACAGACTAAAGTCTGTTGGATGGGCTTAGACTGAAGGTCTTTGAGGGCTGATCCCACATTTAAGGACAGATGCTGCTAGATTCCAAGTTACTGTGCTATTCAACAGTTTAGGGAAAAAAACTGCAAGTGTTTCCATTTTGTTTTTATTTATGGCAGGGCAGAGAAGTTTTCAAACAGCATTTGGACCACTGGACAATGAAACTTTCCACTGAGGCTGATACAAATAATAAAATCAAGTAGGTTAGGTCTGAGGGCTGGGTGAGGTTAAGTGTCATAAAAGTGATGAATACAGTAACTGTGTTTTTTATCCAACATATACATGTAACTGCTAAATAAGTGCTGGCCACCCCTGTAGTTACTACACTTTACAGTCACACATGATTGCATGTAGTTTATAACAACTGTGGCAGATAAATCATAAAAATGTTTACACCGCTTTTCTGTTTCAAATATTCAGAATCAATATCTATTGATAAAAAATGCTTAATTAGATAAATGTGTCGCTTTTACAAGGGAAAGTGTAGCAAACATGTTAGCTGAACGTGTTTACAGTTCATGTTACGGCAAAAAAAACACCCTATGTTTCTTTCATTCCTTACACTAATGTTTTTGCAGTTTTGGTTTTGGACACGTCCCTAATAACTCTATAAGGTTTCCCACACGTTCATTTAATTGTGGCAGCATGCAACAATTGAAACATCTGCCACCAAAAACAGATTTTCTATTTTTGGAGTTGGACTGTTCATTAGGAGTGCTGTTGGAATATAATGTTTTATTATAAATAACTCAAGACTCTTGGAGCGCAGAGCGTACTCAGGGCAGAGATGGAGCGGCTGAACGTCAAGCACAGTTGAAGTGAAACTTATAAGTTCATTAAGCCAGGTCTAAATTTAGAGAGAGGACACAGAATGATACAAAGGGACACACTCACATTTAAAAAAACAAACAAACAAAGTCCACCAGCTACCATCACACACACTGTAATTCTGTGGGAAACACTGACAGTTCAAAGTTCAACCGCGTGAACAATAATTCAACATGTGGACAAATCCAAACACTGACAGACCTGCGTTAATGACGGTACGTTATGATTGGACGTTGCTTTTCAGTTTTCAATATGCAACACTGTGGATCATTTAGGTAAAAAAAATCGCCTCACCTATAGAGGAGGACTGTGGACTGATGAGGAGCTCCTCCTGGACCTGTTCGCTCCCGGGCACCGTCTGCTGGTCACTCAGCGAGCTCTGGGAGGCACTGACCGGCTGCGAGGACGCCTCTTGGACCTCCTCATCACTGAGACGCTCCACCTTCACCCTCACATCTTCCTCCTCTGCCGGCACTGGCGACGACACCGCCTTAGAGCTCTCACACGTTAGGAAGTCACTGAGCCGCCGGCCGACTACCACCTCCGACGTCCCCGCGGCGCCCTGCTCTAAACACCGAGGGCTCTCCGGGAGCTTCGATTTGTCTGAGTGGAACCTCCTGTCGATACCGAACGGGAAAGTCCACGGGAAGGCCAGGGAGGACTCCACGGGCTGGGCTGTGCTGTCTGAGAAGGACGGGGACGGGTTAGGGATCTGAGGGGAGGTGGTGACCATCTGTGTAGTGCATTTGAGCGGACTCTCCGGCGATGCCATTGTTACAAAGCTTTTGCGTTTCCGTCGCGATTCGCGGCATATAGGAACGTTTCTCTCCATCACGCTGCAGTCAGACGAAACGGGCGACACGCTGCCGTCCAGTGGCGTCAGGGCACAGTTTGATGAGGCGCTCTCTGGTGCGGATTCGTGCGGTTTATCTGCCGTTATGTTGTTATTGTTGCTGTTGTTCCCCGGCCCCCACAGAATACTGGACTTCATGAACTCTGAACATGTGCTAGCAACAGCAAACATCTGCATGTAACTGGCAGCAGCCAGAACGTCGATGATGTTCTCCGTGCTGATAGAGAGGGTGGACGTGTAGGCGTACTCCAACAGAGGAGCGAAGCCACTGACGGTCACGTGATGAAGGTCCAACACAAACTTGTCCTCCTCCTCTGGCCGGCCCACCAGCTTGGAGCGGAAGAATTCACTGCAGCAGGCCAGGACCACTTTGTGGGCCAGGAAGAGCTTGTCTTGGACCCGGATGGTGACATCACACAGGTGGCCCTCGTTGCGTAAAGCGTTGAGCTTCTCCAGCATCTCCTGGCTGTGGGAGGTCGAGCTGTGGGTGAAGGTTTTGACCCCCATGTTGGAGTCAGTTTATGACTGTGTCGAGGAAATGGGTCCTGCAGAGAGATGGGAAAAAAACATTTCAGTTTGCAAAAGCTGAACCATATGAGCTGCAAGAAAAACAGAACAATCAGATCACTCTTCAGAGAAATATAGTTTAAGCTTTGTTATTATTTTGTGTCAGATTCTTTACATCTCTTGGGTTTGTGTCTAATGATTAGCTAACTAAACAAAATCCAGGCTCAGCAGTTAACCCTTTCAAACCTGAGAAAACGGGCTTGATTTCTTTCAAAAACAATGGAAGGCAATGTAAGAAGAAATGAGCCAAACATTAGCAAGAAATTGGTGGAAAGAAGAAAACTACCTGAAAATTAGTTTAAAATGAAATGAAAAAAGTGCTGAAAAATTCTAATTTTATAAAATAATTTTAAAAATGTAATAACAATCATTATATAGTTTTCCCTAGCTTTTCCATTTTTATTCTTTTGTTGTTTAGACATTTCCTGTAGCTTTTTAAAAACAATTTTCTAAATCTACCTTTTTCTTGCAATTTGCAGGACATTTCTTACAAAGCTGCCCCTTGCCTTTTTCCCCCATGTTTTTGAAAGAAATTGCACCAAACTGCTCAAAGCTCAAAGATTAAATGCTTTTAAAAGGCGTCTGAAAGCAGCACAGGAAAAGTGACGTCGCTCCGGGTTTCAAAGGGTTAAAGAACCAGGTGTGAAATAACAGATGTCACGGTGGACTCTCACTGAACCACAGAAAAGAAAAGTAAAGAGGATGTCAAATATCACTCTGCAAAACACCAGTCCCCCGGCAGAGACAGGATCAAAAAAAGCCCAGTGAAGGCTGCGAGTGTAGGTGGAGAAAAACACCGAGGTCCTCTCCGAGGGGGAAGGCAAGGTAAGGGGGGGTGAAAGCAGGGTAGGGAGCACGGAGGACAAAATGCCAAGTTATGTAACAACAATCAAAGCAGATGCGCAGCGATGCGAGCCAGACCCATGTGGAGGCCAGTGCACTACAGGATGCTCAGCAGCTGTCTGCGAGACATGTGGATCCTCTGAGGCATGAGATTTTCCATCAAACAAAAGCTCGAGTGAAGGGGCTCTCGCAGGGAGAGCGCGCTCCCCTTTACACACACGCAGACCACAGGAAAATACTCTTGGGCTATGTTGGCCCAGTAAAGGCAGCGTGAATTATAGACCTGGGCTGCGGAGGTGCAACAGGAGACGGCCTCGTCTGTACCAGCACACAGAGCCGAGAGAAAAGAGCTTAACTTCCACCCCGGGGTTTTCTAAAGGCTAAAACGTCTCCTGTTGGAGGGTTATTTAGCTACATGATCTCTATTAAGTTCTTCCTGACAAAAAGAAATTTACAGTACATGAGCCTGAGAGAGCAATGACGCATAAAAAATCTCATTTGGCCTGACTGTTCAATAAATTATTCTTAAACTGTCTGGCATGTATTACATCTCACAGAGAGGACATAATCAATTATTCTACTAAATTTAGGCACGATACTGGATTTTTTAGCTTCTAAGTGATACTCCAAAATATAACAACTTTTTTGGTCGATACCAAAATTGATATATCCACTTTTTTTCACCAACATAATGTTAGTTATTATCAAGTCTCTGTTGTTGTGGGACTAACATCATATTATTCACACTCTTATCACGATGGCCGAGCAGCAGATGAAGACGTAGAATACAATTCTTTTAAATGTTTGCAATGTTCATTTATTGTGCAAAATGAGAAAAAATAATTCAACTTGTGGTGGATTTTGTATATGTTCACTGTGTCAAAATCAATGAACGGAAGTTTGTCATATCGGCCTAAAATTAACAGGTTGGTCGATTCCTGCACTTCATTTTAAAGCCAATATTTTCATGCTTCTTAACTATGAAGTTATACTGAAGGAATGTCGAGTACATGAACTTTAGAGAGCAATGATGCATTCAAAGTAAAATATGACCTTTCGTATATTTAAAAAAAAAGAGAATGAAATAAAATATAATATAGTTAACAGAAATATACAAATATATCCGAAAAGGAGTGGGAGGAAGTAAAAACATATTAAATCCTACCCCTTCTCCATCAGTTATTGAAAAATAAAATGCTTCGCTTCCATTTTATACTAAAAATAAATTTCTAAACAATATTCTATGTGCAACATATTTACATTGTCAGTTTTGGTCTAATTCCTGGTTAAAGACAATGTTAAAGGCCACATGGTGACTTAAATATATATACCTACATATACAGCCTTAAATTCATGAAACAACTATTTTGATCATAAAGTAATCAGGAAATATGATCAGCCCTTTAAATGTGATGATCTGCTGACTGTTTTTGTTTCACTTTATTGTACTGAACACATTTGCTTTGTTTTGTTTACTTCTAAGCAGACGAAGACATAAAATACAGTTATTTTAAATATGTGCAATATTCATCCACTGAGCAAAATAAGAAAAATACTTCAATTTATGGTGTTTTTTTGGACATGTTCACTGTGTCAAAATTAACAATTAAAATGTCTTGTGCGTTTGTCATATTGGCAGAAAATTAACATGTTGGCCGATTCCGATGCTTCATTTTTGAAGCCAATATCTGCGGTGACGTGCCGATATTATCGCGTATCCCCGCTATCAAGTTCTACTAACAAAAATGAATGTAGAGTACGAGAACTTTAGAGAGCAATGATGCATACAAATCAAATACAATCTGATTTAAAAAAAACTTTACCATCCCACATAGATTATGTCTTATAGAGAGCATACAATCAATTATTCTACAAAAATATTTAAAGGTTTGCCATACAGATATCAAATTAGTGTCTAAATTTGCTCTAATTCCTAGTTAAAGAAAATCTTAAAGGCCACATTGACTCAAATATATATTTACATATATAAATTACTGTTAAGCACTTTTTAACCCCGTTTTGAAAAGTGCCAGTTATTATTATTATTATTATTATTATTATTATTATTATTATATAGGGCCTTAAATTGACCACTGAATACATTTACTTTGTTTTGTTTACTTCTAAGTTGTGACAAAAAAGCTATTTGAGGACATCAGTGGGCCACTTAGTTATAAATAGTTTAATATACTCACGGATCGACTGATTGATCGACGATTATGCAACTAAGAGTCAACACCCACAGTTACAAACTACTCCAATTCATCGCAAAAATATTCATGATGGCGACAGAGCAGAGGAGGCGTAGCCGTCAACATGGTACTTTTACTGTGTTTACATCGCGTCAGCAGGTGACTCGAAGCGCTGCGATCACGCACGCTGTCGCGTGCTGACACTCCTCGTGCACACCGAAAACAGAAACGCTGTTTGAGTGCGAGGCGCGAGGGCTAAGTGTCTGTCCAAAAAGATGCTGAACCAACATGTTTGCAACAATCACAGCTCAGCAAACAGCAGCTAACGGAGTCACGCTGATGCGTCAAGCCCGCCACGAGATTTACACCACATCCGCTTTGTCGCTGTCAAAATAAAAGAGGAGTGCCCGCGCTGATGCTTTTTAACTTCGTAATATCATTTAAGTTAAAACGAGGACAGTCGTGCTCTGATGTTGTGGTGCAAATTAACAAAAAATGTGTGTGGCTACCAAAGTTGAACTAAATTTACCGATCATGTGTTTTCGACCCATACAGCTCTGTTAAAAAAACAACTTCTATTATAGTGTTTGTTATTACAATTAGGCATCAACTGATTATCAGCCTGGCTGATTATCACAGTCGATATCTGGCATTTTGCAATTATCTGAACTGGCTTTTTATTTGAATAATTTCCAATAAAATGAATGAATAAAAAAGTGTGCATGTTACACTAAATCAAGGCCACAGAAAGAAAAGCATGTGAGCATTCAGCATGTGAGCAACTTTTAAAAACTCTGTGCTCTTGGTATTTGGATTTTTTTAAATTAAATTTTCACTGATTTTACTTTAAAAAGTTGCTGGGAACTTGCTGCATGACATGTTAAGATTTTTTGTTTTGATAGAACAAACGCTAAAAGCATTTGAACAAAGTTTTGTAATGAAGTTTTTTATATTTTCCAAATTTCAACGGAAATATTTTCATTATTATCGCAAAACCATATTGGCCCAAATATCAGTTATCGGTCTCATTATTATTAGAATAATGAGATTTTTTGGTCCCACAGTGGGGAAATTTGCAGTGTTACAAATGCAGAATACTTAAAAATACTAACACATACTTAAAAAAAAACAAAATAAGAAAAGCGCAGAGCAGATAAGACAAACAAGGTGCAAAATAGCAACATAAAGTTAAATGGAGCCAACAATTCAGTGTAGAAATATACATATACATATGTACAAACAAACCTAATTAACTCCCAATAATCTGTATCGGCTCTAAAAAGAAAAACCAATATCGGTCGATCCATTATTACAATATATATTTTTCCTTTCAAATTAATTGAAACATGAATCATCAATAAGATAAACTTTACAATTAAGCGAAAAAATTATGTAGCGCATTTATTTTGAAGCCGGATCAGTCCCAGTTCCGGTTTGACCGTGAATAACCCTGGATACGTCGACGCAGCTGCTAGCACCGTTAGCTTCGAAGCTAGCGCTAGCCGACACAACAGAGCGCCCGTAGTTGTTTCCTTCGCCTTTATCGACACTTATTTAACAAAGTAGCGGGATTAAAGTGCTCACAGCGGGGGCTGCGGTTATTCTTCAGCCCGTACGGAGGGGGTTTACCTTCCGGGACGAGGCCCGCGATGTCGGCCGGGGCCTCGGGATGCTAACAGCTCAGCTGACAAAAGCAGCGTCGGAGACAGACAGCGGTGCGCCGTGCCGCCTTCACTGCGTCCTCTCACATTCCCCGCGCCTCCCCGGCAGTTGTCAGCCTGCCAGCCGCCTGAAGTCACGGTTTAGCTAGCGCTGTCGGGGATTCACATCACCGCAGGCGGAGGCTGAAAGTTTCCGTGGCGCTGTTTTCATCCCTTTGTGCTCCGCGCGCCGTCCTCTCTGCGCTCTGTTTGTGTCCCCACAATGCAACGCGCACCTCACGCTCCCGGACGGTGAGAAACAGGAAGTGTGACACTCAGCAAAACTCTGAAAACCTCCCAAATACTTGGAAAAAATGATGAAAAATTATAATTCATTCATACAGGGTTAGGGGTATGTGTATGGATTTTATGATGCTTTGTTACTACTTTTTAATTTTTTTTTTTGTTAATTGTCATTTATTTGTTATTTATGTTTTTATCGTTGTTTTATCCCCTCTGATGTCTTCTTACACTACCTCTTATATTTATTAATTTTATTAGTTTATTTTCTTAAATCGATTATTTCTTTAACTGCCGTTTGAGATCTGATATTTGGAATTTTGCAATTATCTGAATTGTTTGTTTTTTTTATTTTAATAATCTCCAATAAAATTAATGAATGAAAAAGTGTACATGTTACACTAAATCAAGGCCACAGAAAGAAAAGCATGATGTGAGCATTCAGCATGGGAGAAACTTTTAAAAACTCTGTGCTTTTGGTATTTGATGGATTTTTTAAATTAAAATTTTCACAGATTTTACTTTAAAAAGTTGCTGGGAACAAACACTAAAAGCATTTGTGCTGTTTTGTGCTGAAGTTTTTTATATATTTTTTATATTTTTATTTATTTATTTTCTTAAATTGATTATTTCTTTAACTGCCGTTTGAGATCTGTTTTTATCACTTTTATTCCTTTTAGTGCTGTAATCTTTTTGACCTTTTGTCAACACATTTTGTTCCTAGTTTGACTGTTTTCATCCTTTCTCTGTTTGGCGTGTTTGTTTATGTTTATTTTATTGTTCTGCCTTTGCTTTGTTTGTCAAAGCACATGTAAACAACTGTTTTTAAAGGTGCTATATAAATAAAGTTATTATTATTATTATTTGTTAAAAAAACATTTTTTATATCTCCCTCATACACTTGAATCGTTTTTACATTGTTTTTATTCTGTCCTTTTAATTTAATGTATTGTAATTTTATTTATTATGGATTCTTTTTTCTGATTTTGTTTTTTATTATTTAGATTCTTTATTTTATTTTATATTTCATGATTTTTTTGATGTTGTTTGACATGTACCTTAAAATGGTCACGGTTCCTATGACCATACAATGTATTGCAGTAAGAAAAGTTCTCAATAAAGAGTTGGGAAAAAAGGACAACGAAACTCTGGTTTGTCAAATTCTGCCGTGACAATCTTTTCGTGAATTATAGAGAAATCAACTGGCACAAAGTGTGCCTGGTTGGTGAGAAGTTTTGTCTTGGTAATAAAGTTAAGCAAGTGTCATTTAAAATCTTACATAAATTTTACCAAAAATTGATAATGAGCACTTGTGGTTTTTGTGGACGAGAGGACAAGGACACAGAAGGACACAGAGACTCATTAAACCCATCTCTCCGCCTTCACAGCTTTACGGTGTCGCACTCGAACTTGTAGATTCATCTGTTTATATTATCTCTCGGTTGTGTTTTAACGTGTTTTTACAGCGTTCGTCGTGATGATGTACTTCGTTTATAGCCTAACAATAGTTTTTTTCTTCTGGTGACTTCATTTACGCTTAAAAACACAAAAGCGGCGTTCATCTGTGAAGATTATCACGCTGAACAAAACCTGTAAGTCTCATAAACTTGTGTTCGCCAGAGAGCTTATTTTTGGCGATAATCGAAAATCCCGTAAGGTTTTTGATGAGGAAACCAGTGCGATGCTGTCGTCGGGGTTGGCCTTAAACACATCGACCCTTCATGGCTTTATTGAGGCCTTTTGGTATTTGTAACCCAAAAGGTTTCACATCCACCGATCTCAGCCAGCTGAGAATAGACCGGCATTAAACAGGATATTATTAAGTCGCTGCTGTTGCCCGTTAAACGGAGGTTCCTCCCAAACCGCTGCTGCTGAGTAGGTTTTATACAGCTGTCTTTATTTCAGAGGAGTTATTCCACTGTGGGAGGATTTTACTGAACATCTTAAGGGCTTTCAGTTTGTAAAACCAGCAATGAAATCTGCCTCGCCCTGCTTTTATAAGCTGCCTGCCCGCCTAAAAGAATTCCATTAGTCCCGCCTTCACTGGTGGGTTTTAGGAGCCCACAATGGTCCAAAAGAGCTCTCTGGAAAACATGGAAAACTTGAACACTGGAATTTATGGCTCATTTTGAAGCATGGCTCTTCCTGAAATTAGTGATTGTTGATATGTAGTCACCAGAGGATCCCCAAATAATGAAGAGAAGGAAAAGGCTTGCACAAAGTTTCCTTTTCGCTCTCGTGGAGGCTGAGCTGCAGTAACAGAGACTCTTACACTGACATAAATGTGTTTATTTAACCATTTTTTATACACAAAAATCTCAAAGACAGCAGCACCTGCCATGTTAATTACATGTCCAAGGTAAAAATCTTACAAAAATAAATAGCTTAAAAAGGAAGCTGTAATAATAAAATAGTATGGTCCTTCACTGAAGGGATATAGGCCTAATGCTCCATCTCTTTTGTTTTATGACATAATGTAAATTAACAACAGGAATGAAGAGATCAAATATACAAACAAGAGTCTGGAAACAACTGTGAGCATTTGCATATGATGCATCAACAAATAAAAGTCTGGAAATGAATAAAATTAATGTTATTTTTCATATACATGATAGATAGTATGCTTATCATTTAGGTTAGTAATATCTCCTCCAAAGAAACATTTGTTGTATTTCAGATTTCAGCTGCTTTAAAACGCACCTGGGGAAAGGCTAAAATTAAACTACCGGGCAGAGGAATATTCCCTGTCTGTGTTTCTCTTGTCATTATCTAGGCTAATTCATTTCACACACCGTGGAAACTCAAAATATATATTTCAGTATTTCTATCTAACAAATCTGTATGTCTAGTCACGACAGAGTTTTAGAGCCAAATTATGGAAAAAGTTTTTTTTTTAAAGAAAGTCAGAATATTATGAGAGTCGTAGTTTAACGAAAAAAAGTCAAAATTTTACGATAAAAAAGTGGCGATTTTTTGAGAATAAAAATGACGTAATTTTCCGAGAATTACGTCGTAGTATTATGAGAAAAAAAGTCGGAATATAACGAGAACAAAGTCTAGTTTTACGCTAAAAAAGGTGAAATTTTACGTTAAAAAAAGTTGTGATTTTATTAGAATAAAGTTGTAATTTCAGGAGAAAAATGTCATAATTTTAAGAGCATTAAGTCGGAATTTTCCGAGAATAAAATTGCAATATTACGAGATAAAGTCGGAATTTTACGAGAAAAAAAAAGTCATAATTTTACGAGAATTAAGTCGTAATTTTACGACAAAGGGTTTTTTATACTACAGAAATAAACATATTGCCAGCAAATTAGAAAACAGGCGGTCTCCTTGGCAACTACTGTCCCCGGTGACATACCGTGAGAAAACCAAAACGGTCTAGTTTCCTATCTAGGTCGGCACTGAAACATCCTGTTCTGATAGAGCTTTTAACTATCACATTTTTAAAGTCCAATAAATTGTAGGATTTAGTGTCACTGAATGTTTTTTCCAGAGGCTTAAAATTTCAATGCATCACTCATACGTCGCGACCTCGATGAAAGGTCAATGGCTCGATCAGTTTTACAGGGGTTCGAGTTCTGTGGAGGACAATAGGAGGTATATTTACACACTGTGCTGGTGTTTGACAGCAGGTTTCATGCCATTGTTCTCGCCCCACTTTAAACGACAGCTAACGGACGTCATCCGGAAAGTTAGTTTTCGTTTTTTTGTTCAAAGTGGGACGAGACACAACTTCTCTTTCTGGAGAAAACACACACGCAGCACCTTCATCTCGCATCTATACATAGCATCACATGTACATCCTGAGGTAGATTTCCACCGTTTCAAATCTCTATAGTGGTTGTCAAATGTCAACAAAAAAAAAAGACCAAACAATATTCAGGCGAATGCCCCTGATGTGACTTGATGTGACCAGTTGGTAACATGGACGGATTATGAGGCGATGGGCCCCTGGGCACAGACATGTAAAAGCCCCCCCACCACCCCTCCTACATAGAAGCAAGACCTCCGGACTGAAAGAGACACAAAACCAAAAAAAGGTAAGACGCACCTGAACAGCATCTTACAGCCGGACCAGAACGCACAAAAACAATGAAAAGATGTTGTTTGTAGTTGTTCTGCAGCTTTTGTAGTCTTTCTGTGTGTCTTTGTGGTCATTTTATCTCAATTTGCGTACGTTTTGTGTCTCCTTGCAATTGTTTTTTGTCTCTTTGTGGGTGTTCTCTGTCTCTTTGTGGTCATTTGTGTCTATTTATGGTAATTTTATGTCAATTTGTGGAGGTTTTGTGTGTCTTTGCAGTTGTTTTGTGTTTCTTTGTGGTCGATATGTGTCTCTTTTTGGATGTATTTTTTTTTTCCTTTTTATGGTTGTTCTCTGTCTCTTTGTGGTCATTTGTGTGTCTTTATGATAATTTCATGTCAATTTGTGGAAGTTTTATGTGTCTTTTCAGTTGTTTAGTGTCTCTTTGTGGTTGTTCTCTTGGTCTTTGTGGTCAATATGTGTCTCTTTGTAGTTATTTGTGTCTCTTTATGGTCATTTTATGTCAATTTGTGGAAGTTTTGTGTCTGTGGTTATTTTTTGTCTCTTAGTGCTTGCTTTTTGTTTCTTGTGGTTGTTTGTGTCTCTTTGTGGTAATTTTATGTCATTTTGTGGAGGTCATGTGTGTCTTTGCAGCTGTTTTGTGTTTCTTTGTGGTTGTTCTGTGTCTCTTTGTAGTCATTTGCGTCTCTTATGGTCATTTTATTTTATTTGTGGAAGTTAAGTGTCTCTTTGCAGTTATTTTTTGTTGTATTTTTGTAGTTTTGCATCTCTTGATGCTTGCTTTTTGTCTGTTTGCAGTTATGTGTCTCTTTGTAGTTATTTGTGTCTCTTGTGATCGTTTTATGTCAATTTGCAGAAGTTTTGCATCTGTTTGTGGTTATTTTTTGTCTCTGTTGTTTTGCGTCTCTTAGTGCTTGCTTTTTGTTTGCGGTTGTTATGTGTCTCTTTGTGGTCATTTAATGGAAAAGTTTTATGTCTCTTGGTTTTTGCTTTGTGTCTCTTTGTGGTTGTTTTTTTTGTGTGTTCTCTCTGTTTCTCTTTACAGTCATTTTTGAAGTTTTGCGGTTGTTTTATGTCTCAGTGCTAACTTTTTGTCTCTTTGTGGTCATTTTGTGTCTTTATATGTTTGTTTTGTGTCTCTTGGTGGGCTTTTTGTGTCTCGGTGTGTGTCTTTGTGTTTATTTTATGACAATTTGCAGGAGTTTTGTGTCCCTTGGTGTTAGCTTTGTGTCTCTGTGGTTGTTTTGTGTCTCTAGGTGTTTGCTTTGTCTCTCTTTATGGTTGCTATGTGTCTCCTGGTGGTCATTTTGTGTCTCCGCCCCCTGCCCCCTCGGGTCCCTGGGCCTGTGCCCGTTGTGCCCGTTCAGTAATCCATCCATGGTTGGTAAGTGCAGTCAGACCAAAAAGGGAAAGTTCACTATACTCATGTTCTTCATAAGCACTCTTGGTTGAGACATTCTGCGGAGACGGGCTCTGGGATTTTGTTCGGATCGCATTTCTCCGGCTCAACAGTCTTCCCAGTGTAGTCTATGCAGACGACGCTGCGGCGGCGTTCCCCCTGACCACAAGTTCGTGAGCAAACGGACCAAGGTCCCATCTGCCAAATGGGGCACGGCAGATCGCCGCAAGGCTTGATGTCTATGGGCTTCAGGTCTTTGTCACACTGGCTGGACAGGAAGCCCGCATTGTCTCGGCATTCAACGTTCCTCCTGGACCATCCGGAGCCGCAGCTCTTGGAGCACTCGGACCACTCCCCCAGCACCCAGTCGGGCACGCCGAAAGGATGGATCATATGCAAAGATGGTGACGAGACCTTCCTCTCCTTGGACTTGTTGAAGGTAACATCTCTCGGGATGAAAAAGGTATATTTGACCTTGGGGGGGTTGGCGTCCCCTGCAGTGGCAAGCAGTTGGATAGTGATGGCTTCCTTCAGCTGCCTGAAGCTCTGGATCCTCTCCAGCGTGGTGGAGGAGCCGCTGTACTTTAGGACAGCACCCAGCACGGGAATGTCCTGCTCCACCGTGGACACGGAGAAGTTACCGTTGAGTATGTAACCGCCACTTTCTCTCTTTATAGCCAGGTAGTTCCCATCATGCTTTATTCCTCTGTGGCTCCGCTGTTTGATGTCAATATTTGTGGCACCAATAGGAATCGTGACAATATCGCTGTATCCATAGCTGCGAGAGAAAACAAAAAAAAGGTGAGATATATAACATCCTTTTTCCATGACTATTGAGCTTTTTGGATATTAAATATGCTTTTTTTTGCTTTCCTCTCAGGAGTTAGATGATAAGTTGATAAAGTCTTACTCACAGAGCTAAAGCTCAGAGGTGGTGACTTAGCTTAGCGTAACAATTCAAGAAAGAGGAGTGCAGATAGCCTAGCTCTCTCAAGATCAAAAATTTGCCAAACCAGCACCTGTAAAGCTCAGTGCAACAGTCTGGCATTTTGGGTAATCTGCTTACAAACAGGGCTAGCTTTTCCCTGTTTTCAGTCTGCGTCTAATGCTGAAATGTTAACGCTGTTTGGGTCAACGACTCACAAGTGGCCTTAGCGACTCTGAAACTCAGAGTCCACATGTGACCTTAATGACCCTGTAGGACACACCTCCACAGGGGTTAAAAACTTGCAGCTAGCTTCTTGGATGAGAGTCGAAACGTCTTCAAGGAACTGAAACAAGTTCATTTGCCACGAAATAGCACTTATGGGTACCATGACCTAATGACTGAGAACCTTCCTCAACACGTCTAAGAAAAATTGGAAAATACTGCCGCTGCTTTGACAGTGCTCTTGGCGTAAGATCTCGAAGCCAAAAGCCACCTTTTGTGTCTGAACAATACGCCACTGGACAGAACCAGCAGACGGCCGGACAGCACCTTGCCGCATCTGCATTATACATGGACGGGCCTGCCGCGTCTGCATGATACATGGACGGGCCTGCCGCGTCTGCATGATACATGGACGGGCCTGCCGCGTCTGCATTATACATGGACGGGCCTGCCGCGTCTGCATGATACATGGACGGCCCTGCCACGTCTGCATGATACGCAGCAGGAGCAGGACGGCGTTGGTTTGCAAGTTTGCATAATATAAGGAGCACGAAGGTCCCTGTACGACGGGCGCGGTGGTGGATGGATCGAACAAATCCTGGATGTTCAAACGGTAGTCCAATGTTAAATAAATTAATAAAATATGTAGTGTTTTTTTATGCATTTTTGGACTTTATATTTAGAAAACAAAAAGGGTTCATATCATTTTTGCTATTTTCGATGAAAAACTGTGAAGCTCAACATCTCAGAAAGCAGATGAAACCTTATATTTCTAAAGTGGTGATATGTGAGGCTAGCTGTGGCTCAGGCGGTAGATTAGTCGTCTATCGGTTGGAAAGTTAGTGGTTTGATCGCTGGCCCTTTCTTATGTGGCCACAAAAACCTTTATATACAATCATATAATAACATGACAGCCAGTATATGAAGTACAACCCCAATTTCAAAATAGGTTGGGGCCAAAAACCAGAATGTAAATCCTTATTTTCAAACTATATTTAGCACAATGCAGCACAAAGACAATATATTTATATATATATATATATAATATAATAATGTTCGCTTGAAACTGGTGCGGAAAAAGGGCACACTGTCAAAACACTGAAGGCCACAAAAACTGCACAATAAACTGAAAGTACACTGAATGGAAAACTCTTTAGGCATTTGATTCTAAACCATTTACAAGCAGAATTACAGTATTTTGCCTGATTTAAAATAACTGCTTTCATTGCTCTAAAATTTAGACATCAAGATCAGCAAGAGGAAGCAAGGGTTTTCCATTCTGCAGTCTCTCATCAGATAAGAGGATGGTAGCGTTACAAAGAGGCTCAAATATGTCCCTGGACTTGTCTTACAGCTGAATTCACTCTGCAGACGCATAAATACATTTCACTGAATCTGAACTTTATCATTTTCACATGTCGATTATTTCGGAGCACTTACGTTGCTCTGTTGTAGGAGCCGTTGATCTTTCTACAGGTGAGCCCACTTCCTCCGCACACCCCACACTTGTCCACTCTCTTGTTGGATCCGATCACCTGGTCGCAGCCCGCCTTCACACACTGGCCTTGGACACACACTGACGTGGTGTCAGGGCCGCAGGTCGTCCCGTCAATCACCTGCAGGGACACAGCGTGAGGTGTTGTCACTTTCACCTGGATCTTATTTCGAGTTTTTTAAGGTTCCGTAAGCGACATTTACACAGAAGCAAATGTAAAGATGATGAGGAGTGATGGCGTCACGCTCCCTCTGAGTGTGTTAATCTGAGCTTCTCTGTGGTTTGTTGCGGTCCGACCACATGAGCATGTTAGTGCGTGTGAGTTAGAGGTCTGCAGCCCGACCCGAACCCGACAGAACCTGATTTTTAAGTCTTTTATGCAGTTTTTAATTGTGTGCAAATAAAGTGAAGTGAAGTGAAGTGAAGTGAAGTATAGTAAAGTACAGTAAAGTAAAGTAAAGTAAAGTAAAGTGAAGTTAAGTGAAGTAAAGTGAAGTGAAGTGAAGTGAAGTGAAGTGAAGTAAAGTCAAGTCAAGTCAACTGAGATGAAGCAAAGTAAAGTGAAGTGAGGTGAAGTGAAGTGAAGTGAAGTGAAGTATAGTAAAGTACAGTAAAGTACAGTAAAGTAAAGCAAAGTAAAGTAAAGTAAAGTAAGGTGAGGTGAAGTGAAGTGAAATGAAGTAAAGTGAAGTAAAGTGAGGTGAGGTGAAGTAAAGTGAAGTAAAGTGAAGTAAAGTGAAGTGAGGTAAGGTGAGGCAAGGTGAGGTGAAGTGAAGTAAACTTTTTTCAAGGTCAAAAATAACTTTTATACTGAAGTGAAGTTTTAAGAGTACCACGTGTGTCTCACTGACTTGAGGCATGTTTACAAATGCTACATATTCGGCTTTAATTCCAGTTATTCTCCATGCTAATATTCATTTAAGAAGACTGGCAGACTTCCTACGTGTCATATGTGTATATAGGGACACACTGTCACCCTCGTTATCCGTTTTTTAAATTTTTTTATTTGAGCACAAAATCGGGAAAAAAATCTTTTTTTTCCTCTCTTGGTTTAATTTTGAAAAAAAAATGAATGGATGATACACAGATTTGTTGTGAAACGTAACGTGTATGTTGCATGTTAGCAAAATGTTTGTATTTAAGCTGTGAGTGTGTAAACTGTACCTTGGATTCAAACACTTTGAATTCACTGCTGCCTCTGGCCCTGCAGAACAGCTTACATCTGTCTCTGGGAGAAACACCCGCGTACTTTGGGATCCACTGCTTCACGTTACCGTTGTAGTCCAGGTAGTTTGGGCTGTTGTACTTCTCGCACTGCTCTTCTCTGAAACTCTTCCCTGTGGTGAGAGATGCAGTAAAGCTTAGTGTACGATACACTCAACTCTTAAAAATTCAGTCATTCCTAAAATATGAAGCAAAATGTATTGACATAGAAACAGTCATACAGTTAAATATGTTGAATATGTCAATAATTATATTTATATATCAGTAGAAATTTCAGTTACACATTTGGATGGACTGCCTGCGCTGTTTATGAAGAGAAGTCAACAGAAAATCTATTTGCAAGAATCTTGATGACCAATTCATAATCTGGGTCAATTTTTAAAACAAAACACCAAACGGGTCATTACGGGAACAAACTGTATCAGGCTGTTCCTTGGTGATTTTTTTTTTTAAATAAACTGGTTTGTATCACACTGTGTTTGAATCCGCCTAGATTTCAGGTTTCTAACTTCAAACAGCAAGTATCCATTTCTTATTTTATAAATTATTATTACAAATACAAATGAAACGTTTGGTGGCCTACTAGAGGAATAAAATGAACAGATTTGTGTTTGTGAGATGAAAACAATTTTTTTCCTCGTGGCCAACTGCCGGTCGGTAGGTGAAAAGCTGACAAACCCATGACGGATATTTGCATAATTAAGGTGGAAATGTAGGAGGAATAGGAAAACGAGAGGTAAATGTGTCTGAGGAAATAAATGGAGGGGAAGGCAAATAGGAAAAATTATACATAAATAAATGCATAAATAATTACACAAATAAATAAATAAATACATTTGAAAATGAATAATTAAATATGTAAAATGGGAAATTAAATGGGAAATTAAATAAATAGGGGAATTTATGCGCAAAGTGGAAAATACCACATAAATAAATAAGCTTATAAATATGAAAATGAATAAATTGACAAATAAAATGGAAAATTAAGTGGGAAAATGAATAAACTGATACATAAAATGGAAAGTTAAATGGGAAATTTAATAAATATTGGCATTTTCATTCAATTATAGACACATTTATTTATTTATTCTTGATTTTGTTGGTTTTAGTCCTCCATATTCTTCCCATGGCTGAGAAAAAAATGAATTATCTCAGGTTTCGAAGGTTTAAAATATATTATCAAGACAATCAGCAGCTTCAAGTAAAATTTTTTGAAGACTGCAAAGCGCTTTTGCTCACCGTCGTTGTCGTCGCACGGCTGCGTGTTGCAGGACTGGTACTGCACCCTCTGCCCCTCGCAGTACTTGCCTCCGTTCTGAGGTACAGGGTTAGTACACTCCCTGTAGGAGAACTCCACCCCGCCTCCACACGTCCTGGAGCACTGCTGCCACGGCCCCCACAAACTCCAGCCGCCGTCCACAACCACCTGCGGCAGAACACAGCGAGGGAAGAGGAGGAAAAAGAGCAGAGTAGCTGGTTAGAGCTCGGTGCCAAAGGCAATCTCAGCTGTGTAGCCTAAACCGCAGTCTGGGCCTCTGGGTTTGGGGCCGCACAGTGTGCTGGCGCGCCGATACTCCAGGCTAAATCTGTGTTGAAGTTCGGCACGCGCCCGCTGTCTGCCTCTACCCACATTCCTGCCACATGTGTCACTCACCACTCGTGGAACCTGCCATGCTGCAGCTTTGTACGGCACAATTCAAAGTGTGTGTGCATGTGAGTGTGTGTGTATGCATGTGAGCGTGTGTGTGTGCATGTGAGTGAATGTGTGTGTGTGTGTGTGTGTGTGTGTTAGTCGCGCGAGTGTCCTTTCCAGAAGTTTTATGAGTTTGGAGCAGCTAACATCCCAACTGCCAGCACGTCTGGCTTCATAAACAGATGTGTGATCATAACACAAGGAGAAGATATCAGGGCGAGCGAGCTGAAGCGAAACACTGAGATGTAAAAACGCTCTTTAAGGAAATATAAACAGGCGTGATGCAGCAGCCGGATTTAAACTCACCCAATTCAAATGATGCTGTAATCCATACTTTTACACTAGCCTGTACTTTTCATTCATGTATTCTTAATTATGACCGCTAACAGCTGCAGAACTGAAGAAATGTCCTGTGTCCACTAACTGAGACGCTGGACGACCACGTCCCTCCGCAGGCTAACCTGCAAGCTTTTCCCTAAACAGCAGATTTCTTATGGGAGTTTTGTATTGGGATACTGATTTTAAAAAAGGTCTGAATCAAACATCATATATGTAGGATGTTTCTAGGATTTTAGGACATTTTGAGGATTTTATGACATTTCTAGAATTTTTGGACATTTCTAGATTTGAGGATATTTCTTGGATTTTAGGACATTTCTTGGATTTTAGGATGTTTCTAGGATTTTAGGACGTTTCTAGGATTTTAGGACATTTCTAGGATTTTAGGACGTTTCTAGGATTTTAGGACATTTCTAGATTTTCAAGGTACAAGGTACTAGGTAGAATTTTAGTTGTTTAAATTTCCTTTTTTCTGAGCATCTAAAGGATTTCTCAGCCCTGCTGGCTTTAAAGTTAAAGTTGAAGTAATGACAGTCTAACTCCAAGGTTCATGTCGGAGCTGCTGTGGAGCTTTTCTTCAAAAATGACACTTAAAATCTTCTGATGTTTTTGACCAAGAAGAAAGCAGGCACTTCAGCACGTGTAAAGCTGATGAATCAAAAGATAACTTAAGAAATGTATATGATTTCTGTTGCAGAACAAATCATGAAATATTTTTTCCTGCATATTAGAAAAAAACGACAAAAAACAACAACTTTTATACACAAAAAAATGAAAATCTGCTGTGGAATATCGTCTCAACATTGCTGACACAAACGTTTTATGATTACAAACTTGATAACACTATTTCTGAGTAAATGAGCAGTTCACTTCAGGGAAGTGACTCATCGAAACCTCCGGGAATCTCTAAGCAAATCAGCATCGTCAGCGTGAAACGTGGAACGAGAAGTAAACCGTTAACCGACTTTTGCAGCCTTTCAAGGTTGATGAGGTCAAAACTTTACAAAAAAAAGCTGACTGCCACTCAAGAAACTTACTTTACTCTTACTTTCCATCAACATGGAGCCGGTTCAGCTCTGGTTCTCACACCTCATTTCCAACCGTTCACAGCATTTCAACCAAAGATAAACTGATTCAGAACCAGGTTTTTCTTTTTCTTGACTTTTGCAAACCACGACAACAGTACGCATGTCGTATTCTCCAGGTTGTAAAGAGAGGATGAAGAAGGCAGCGATGGAGAAGTCAAGTTAGGAGTTGTCAGACAAAATCAAGCATGCAGTGGTCTCAGTAATATTTAGCTTTTAGTTTTTTGGGTAAAAAAATATCTGTAATGACGGAACAAAAGTTTGCGGTGCAACAACCTTCACTGGTGACACATCCTTGATTACAAAACTGGTGGAAACGCAAGTTGGCTCGCTAGATAGCTCCGAGGTTCCAAAAATCCTGACCAGAACCAACTCAAGAATCACTAAATCACCTCTTAAAACCCATTTTTATAGACTTGCTTTTCTGCTATGTTGTTATAATTTATGTAATTTATTTTAATTTTTTAAATCTCTTTTATCTGTTAATTGTATGTTTTATCTACTTTATTCACTTTTATTTGTGGTTTTATTGTTTCTGTTGTTGTTTTTGGTCCATTTTTTGTATTATTTTATAATGATATTATGCATCCTGCATCTTGCATTAGTTGTCCTCTGGTTTTAATTTTATTCTGACTCTACTCTAGTTTCTTCTCGCTTGAGTTCAATAAAGCTGTTTCTGTTGTTGTATCTTCGTCTGTGTATCCCATTTCTGCTTTGTAAACTCTGTTTTTAAAGCTGCTATATAAAGTTATTATTATAGTTAAAGTTATATTAGTTATTATTATTATTATTATTATTATTATTATTATTATTGGCCATAACAGACCAACTAAAGATGTGGCCGCGCTGCTTTAAGCAAGGATGCATTTCATTGCTAATGTATGCAACTCTTCATTTGAAGGAAGAAAACCTTGGCATTTTTTCTTTTGTTATACAGTCTCACTTTGATGGCGTATGAGCCACTGCCTTCATCGATAAAGACGCGGTCTTACCAGCGGCTGCATCACGTCCTCAGTGGGCACGCACGCTCCGTGGAGGCAGGTCCCGTTGAGGCCACAGGGGGTGCCGTCGGCCCAGGGCAAGCTGCCGTTCTTGGTGGAGCACTGCTGCGTCCCGTCCTCCTGACACCACAGCTGGCTGCACACATCAGTGTCTGAGGAGTTGGGGCACTGGACAAACTCCTCCCCGAACATCTGCTGGCACTGCTGGTCCAGGCTGTACGCGGTGCCTGGCAGCTCTCTTGGTAAAGGAATGGTGCTCTCGGGGACATCCAGCAGGCAGTCCCCTGTGGGTCCCAACACAAAGCAACAGTGTATGAGAGTGATTATATTGTGGTTTATGGAGATTGTGGACACTGTGACAATTGTTACTGTGTTGCTCTTTGTGTGTGGCATGACACCAGTGGAAAAATATTCAGGGCAAGTCCTGTCCTGACTATAAAAATGAATAAATGGAACTAATGCAGTGTGTTTTTACAGGCAGCCGGGCGCTCTGAATCTGGACATTTGACAGCTATTCCAAATCTGAATTTATTTACTATCCTCTAATGATCCTTTATTACATTCAATAAGCTTTCTGTCTGGAGTTGTCAATGACGTCCGCGCTCGGGAATGAACATTCTCAGCCGCGAACGTTTTTTTTTTTTTTTTTTCAAACTGATAAAGAACATATTTTGCTGACACCAGCTGTTGCTTTTGGCTGCGGAGGTAAGGAACAGGAAGAGGTCCATTGTATGACTCAGTGGAAAAGAAGGTTCACTGATAGGTCTAGTAAGGATACAAACAATACAAGATGCACAACACGAGATGAAGAGGAGGGGGCGGGAGGCAACACAGAGGGAGGAGAAGAGGATGTGGAAAAAGAAAGATGTGGAAATCTAAGGGCGATATAAACTTTCCCTACAACCCATAATTTGAAGGCAGCGACATGTTTAAGCAGGAAAGCCATAGTTAGAGGAATAACAGTATGTTTTATTCATCTCTGAATCAGCCCTAATAACAGAGCCGCAGCGTGGTGGCAGACGTCCATGTTGGCAGAAGGTCTCTGCAGAGCTGCTTACTTTCTGATTTACTCCGTGTGTAATTTCTAACACGCTGGGGCGACAACCTGGAATATTTCCTACCGTGTCCGTTGTCAAAGAACTCGGTGATGTAGAGAGCGCTGCAGGGAGACCACGGCGCAGTCTTGTTGAGGCTGACGAACAGAGGGGCCATCAGGTGATGTCCGCCCAGATCGCCAAACAGCCGCTCGCAGGTCTTGGAGTCGTCATGAGGCATGCTCAAAACGTGACCTGCAGCGTGGAGAGACGCAACGATAACAACGTGAAGAAGACTTTAGCCCTTTGATACTTAGACTGACATCAGCTTTCTCGTGTTGCGTTCAGGTGACTTTCGCAAGCATAAACGTATTAAACTGGTTTGATTTATTTAGAAAATCATGGGACGAAGGCAATGTGCAACTTCACAAGAAATGTCCTGAAATTTAGTTAAATTTAATAAAATGATGAGAAAACTAAGTGACAAGTAAAATTACCTAAAAAAAAAGGAAAGAGAGAAAGAAAGACATTTTTTCCATTTTTTGAAAAAAAAATGTCTTTTTACATTATTATTCTTTTTTTGTTTTTCAGCATTTTCTTACTTTTTGTTTATTATTCTTCTTTTTTATTTCTTTTATTGCAAACTTTTGGGTGATTTTCTTGTAACTTTAATTTCTTAATAAAATATTGTGCCAATTTCCCTGGGTTTCAAGAGGTTAAAGCCCCATATTCAGGACCTTTACTATTACATTCAATTTTAGATGTTTTTTCATAAATCCTACGCCCCAATCAGCCCACCCATGTGACAACAAACGTGATCTAACCCAGCTCGTGTGCAGCTGTGAAGGCAGCTTGCAGGCCGTTATCCTCGATGACCGAGCAGCTTCTCTTGGGGTCGCACATCGTCCCGACATCGGCCACACCCAGCGTGTCGCAGCTCTTCTGTCCGCAGATGTCCTGCAACACAAACAAACAGAGAAAACACTGAAGCTGGAGTGCCAAGGTCGAGATGAGGATAATGTGAGATTAATTTTCAGTAAATTATGCAAAAACAACCTTCTTTTGCTATTTTTACCTGCTGATTACTGGAAGCAATATTTGCAAAATGAGTCATTTAAAAAGTGCAAAGAAAGCGTCTGCATGGGAAGAACATTTACTTTGTAAAACCTCAGGAAGCTGTTTTTATTCATTTAAATTCTATTGAAATTTGCTGCAGCAAGTTACAGTAAGTTGCTGGGAACTTGCTGTATATGATGTTGAAGGTTTCAGCACATTCGCTAAAGACATTTAAACAAAGTTTTGTGTTGGAGTTTGTTATATTACAAATTCTAAATACTCACTTAAAGATTATTATTTTTATTGTAAATGCATATTGGTTGCAAATATTGATTACTGGTGTCATTAACTACTGATAATCGGCATCAGTCAACCCCTATTGCAATCTTTTGAAAAAGCTGGTGTGAATCAGGCATTTTAGACCACAACATAGCCCAAAAAAGCTTATGAAATCCAGGAGGTACTTGTAAGGAACAACTGTATTTAGTCAACATAACAGCAATGACATATGCCAGTAAGGATCATCATATTCCAGTGTGGAAGGTATGAGCCATCCAAACAGCAGCAACATACTACTGCGAGTATATCTACTTACTACTAAGAATCTGGGTAAAACACTAGTAACAATTCACACACACAGCAGCACATCATAATCACCAGTGGTATACAGTATGTCAGCTATAATCAGTATGCAGTGGTGGAGAGTTGTATCTGCCAGTGGAACATGAGTGGCATACCATTCATAAGTGCCATAAGCCAGCAGAGCCACAGCGGCATACCAGAAACCAGCAGTGACACGCCACTCACGATACAACAAGAGCCGTGTACCACCGGCCGCTGTGTGATCTCGCCACACGTTCAGTGTCATGCAACACTTAAAACTCTCCGCTGAAACCACGAAAATGCATGCTTGTTTTGAAATCAGCTGTTTCATGTAACCCTTTTAAAACCCTGACGGACATCAGTTTTTCTTGTGCTGCATTCAGACGCTCCTCACAGGTATTTATACCTTTGAAACCTGAGCAAAAAAGTTTATTTCTCCTCACAAACATAAGAAGAAAGAAAAAAGCTGACAAGAAAACAATCTGAAAATTAATGTTTAACCTCTTAAAAAATAATAATGACAAACGGTATTACTCCATCACAGTAATGTAACCACTCGGTTAATTACCCTGCTTTTCTAACAGATTTTTTTGCTGGGCAATAAAGCGTAAAATTATGTCAAAAGACAGCATTCCTGCACGGCTAAAAACAAAAACAAGCAAAGCAACAGAATGACTGTTAAAAACTGTTTTATATTTGAATGTAATCCCTTCGTGATCACCAACATTTTGATCAGTAACTGTATTATAATTTCAGATTTATCTCAGTGACTGTTACTGATTTAGAAAGGGGGGCAGAAACAACATTTATGAATATATTATTATAAATTCAAATTATGTTACAGATTTTTTTTTATTTACAGCATTTTTTCATGTCATTTCCATTTTTTAACTTGTTTTCTTTTGCTAAATTTCAGGTCATTCTCTTGTAACTTTTTACCAATTTTGTTGCAATTTTTTGGGGTAATTTCCTGTTAAGTTGCTCATTGCCTTCCGCCCGTGTTTTTGGAAGAAATGAAGCTGATTTGCTCGGGTTTCACAGGGTTAAATCAGTCCAGGTTTTTAGTTTAGCATTGAGCATCATTGGCTCCTTACAAAGCTCTTAACTCAGATGAGGACCATTTCTCTTGAAAAGAAGACACTGTTTGTTTAGGAACAGCTGGCTTTTTGGACTATCAAAGAGTTTCTTGACATTATTCTGTCAAAAAAGTAAATATATTGTGTGTATGGGCAGCCCTGAGTGACATTAATCATGTCACATGGCAAACTTTCACCGTTTCTATTTATGTCCAGTTGTTTTTCTGCAACTTTTCGAGAAACAAATCAAAAACATGTTGCTCAGTGTTTCCGTCGTAAAACAAAGCAAATAAATATCCTCAGCATGCAGCTGGAAAATTAACAATGTGGTGTATCAGAAATCTTTCCCTGCTGGAGAAGACGCCTGGCTGTGTGGGACAGAGACGGACGCGTCCACGGGCTCAGCCCCCCAAAAAAACAACAAGGCAGAACCCTCCGTGATTCAAAACCCATCTGGACTTGGAGCTGCTGTTTGAACGCAGCTCAGCGTGCGTTTGTACACCTTGTTCCACAATAGCATCATCACTCATGCATGCAGGCGCGCAGTAAGACGTGCGTCCGAGCACGAGCCAAAGTGCGGCGTTGCAGAAAAGACAAACACATACAGTACAAGACCAAAAAAATGCACGAGAAAAAGTTTCCACTACATCCAACAGAGAGAAAGTTTTCAGTGTCACAATAGCCTTCTGACTGTGGCACACACTTTCAGCCCAGATCCCGGCCGCACACTCCGGCTGACCATTTTAAGTGTCCCAATCATGTCAGAGCTGATTTGTGGCGACACTAAAGTTAGTTCATCCACGAGGAGCCTTCCGTCCTCTGCATTTCAAAGCATATCTCTCCGCTGAAATGGAAAAACAAACACAAACCGAGTTCGCGTGAATGATGGTTTCCACAATCGAAAGCTGCCTCAGCAGATCCAACGCACGACATGTGCTCTATTCATCATCGCCCTGATCCAGGGTCAGATTTACATGCTATCGTCAGTCAGTAGGCAGATAAATGGTACGCCGGATACCAAATCACATAGCTACTGAAATGTAATAATAGAGGAGTTACTCGTCTAATGTATTCTCTGCTAACACCTTGTCAACATACACATACCAGAAGGAAGAAGGACGCCAAATACAGCAGAGCAAGCCAATATCATCTCAAACTCAAAGGACTTTTGGACTTATTTCCTTTCGAAGCATCCATAAAGCACAGTTTGTTTGCTGTCTGTTGACACTGGAAAAGATGACTCCATCTCAACGAACCTTTTTCTGCATCTTTCATTTACCCAAAGAGCTACAAAGGCTTTCCTTTACCTCACATAGTTTCATTTTTCCCTCTAATCTCACCCATGTGCTCCAGAGTTGCCTAAACATTTGAAACCAGAGCAAACTGGCTTGATTTCCTCCAAAAACAAGGAAATAAGACAAAAGGCAACTTTGCAAGAAATAGGCCCAAAATTAGGTTTGCAAGATATTGGGTTTTTGGTGATAGCCGTTATGCCGATATACAACAACTTATTTGGCCGATAACAATACCGATATCGACATATATCCACTCCCCCCCGACCTAATTTCAGTGATCATCAAGTCGCTTCTGTAGTGGAATTAACATCATATTATGTGTACTTTCATCCCGACGGCCCACCTGCAGATGGAGACATAATATAAAATTCATTTCAAAGTAATTAACAGCCATTCATTGTGCGAAATAATAAAAAATACATTGTACGTTTTCACTTTGTCAATTAACAAAAAATTGGTTTGTGATATCAGCAGAAATACACACATCTTGCCAAGAGTGTAAAGGTTTTCTTCACCAGTTTTCTCAAGTTTCGAAGGTAAAATACTTGTGAAAGCGTCTCAATGCAGCACAAGAGAAACACATGTTGGTCCAGGTTTCAGAGGGTTTAAAGAGCAAGATATACAATAAATGTCTCAAAGCAAGTGACTCTTTTTCAGCTGGGACATCCCATCATAAACACATCTGGCCCTCAGATGCACCTGTGTTACTGTAAGACACTCTGGTTTTAAGTAAATGTTGTGTGGTTGAGTCTGCTGCTCAGAAACCACATTATGTACCGCAGCTGGCCCGAGACTGAATTCCACCAGGGCTTAATTCATGACTCATCCTTTCTGGATTATTGCCTTCGGAGCGGAGAACAAAATATACCAGACAATCATGGGTAAGTGGACTGTCCGTTCTAATAATACCCTGTAAAGCACTTGCAACATTTGAGTAGTTGCTTGCACCAAACAGCCCAAACCATGCTCTAAAGTAAAGCTGCACGCTCATAATCTGAAACCACTTTGAGTCGTAAAGCCTGACACCAGATACTTTCTGCTCAGACTGGAGTTTTAAGGCTGCGTTATTCACACGTGGTTGATATATTGTGGGCCTTACGAAGTTCTTGTGGCTAATGTGTTAGCTGTTTCTAGCCACCTGAAGAATGTGAGTCCAGCACTCTCCTTTTTTGTTATGTTTTAGACTCCACCAACTCCGAAGGGAAATATCTGTGTCCTAGACTGATAAATGTTTTACTATGTTCAGCAGTTGGTATCTAACTTTGTAGGGTTGCCGTTTGGTTCTGGGCAGGCAGTATGCAGTCCGTTTATCGCTTCTTTTATACTGAAAATTGGTTCCTACTGCTGCTGGAAAAAAGTTGATTGGCAGCGAGACCAAAACAAAGCAAAATGAGCAGAAATTGGTAAACCATCTTATGGTGCTGAGGGGATTTGCAGAGTTGGTCATAATTCTTGATGGGTTGATCATTAGCAATACTTTCCAAAATACACACATATTTAACCCATTGTTGATATAAAATTATTTTTAAACTTAGCTTTAAATTATGGTTCATAACAAAATATTGTAAACATTCAGCAGTTCCTGTAGCAAAAATGCAATGAAACACATAATTCTGCTGCTTTAAATATGAAATTTGGTGTTCCCCAAGGATCAATTCTAGAGCCACTGCTGTTTTAAGTTTGAATGTACAGTGCGTAGGATTTAGGAGGATATATTAGCAGAAATGTTTTGTCACCTCAAAGTGAGCAGTCTATATCTACATACTCTCTTCCACGGAGTCCGAGATCTAGTTTCTACAGTAGCCCAGAGCAGTCAAATTAAACACAGGCTCTATGTAGGGCCATTTGGATTCTCACATTTTTGCGTTAGCCACTGTAGTTCTCCTACACGCTTGGCACCTGGGAGAAGTTTCTAATGGTTGCAATCTGCAACCTCACTGCTAGGTGGCACTAAATCCTAAACGCTGGACCTTTAAATAATCTAGCAAATGTGAAAAAAATCTTATCTCAAAGTCCATTTATTGGTATTTTCTCCTCAGTGGATGATTTTGCTCAGAGGTCTTACAGATGGCATAGTTGGCATCAAGTATAGAAATCTGATCACATGATTACATGTTAGATGCAAATGAGCTTCTTGATCTTTCTCAGACTGTTCACTGACTTCTGGTTGATGACCTTTGACCTTTCTTTGCTCTGGTGTTCATTGAAAGCTGACGTTATCTGTTTCCAATGTTGTCGTTTCACAGTCTTTGTGACAGCTGAGCAAGCCCCATCCACTGAAGAAGACTGAGCTGCAGATGAAAGCTCTGGAAAGCTGGTAAGTGGACCTTGAGTTAAGTCTTTTTTTTGGTCAAACTACTGCCTCTGAGGTGAATAATTAAGATTTGTGCTCAATTTATCCAAAAATGTTTCTGTTTAAAACACTGTATATAGACGACGGTATGCTTTACTGTAAAGACCTCGACAACGGTCCTGCAGCTGCAGCACGAGCTAAACCCGCCGTGTGCTCGGCCCTCACCTCTCTGGTGAAGAGCATGGCAGTGTCGTAGTGCTCCGGATGCCTCTGGCTTGGTGGGTTAAAGAGCTGCTGCCAGGAGCAGAAGTTCCTCAGAGCCACGCCTCCGTTGCTGGATACCTCCGGGCCGACCTCCTCGTCCTCCACCATCAACATCTTCACCACCACCATGTTGACTGAGTTCTTTATGCTGGGGTGCTTGTAAAGCTGCGCAGCCATCGACATCAGGGTGAGAATGTAGTGCTGTGGAGGGGAAGAGACAAGACATTTAAAAACTTCGAACTTCTGCTGCCTTCACGTGCTCCTTGGAAATACTGTATTTATCGTGTTAACGAGTTACGAGCACATGAACAGCCTTTCAATGTCGTGATTACAAGTGGGAAGTTGGGAAATTTTGATGATACTCGAGTTGCTGAGTTGTGACGTTTGCGTGGCGTTTCAGAACAACAGAAATGGCGGAAAGCATGGAAACAGTGTCAACAACTGATGGTAAAAAAAAATATATTTGGTTATTTTGTTCCTAGTAGCTATTATTTACTTAACTAGATGCCCATATTAGTATCTGCATCTATTAGCTGCAACAACATTATTTTATTACATGAGTTGCCGACTGATGTCATAAATGCATAAACATGGCAGGCAAAAGTCAATATTTGGTCAATGGTAAGAAATTTTTTTTTAATTCTCGTATTAAATATTATTTTTTGATCACATGTAAAATGTAATATGGTATTGATGTTATCTGCTGTCCATGTGGTGAAAATTAAATATAAAAAAATTTAAAAATATATAAAAATATAAATAAACCGAGAACAGCAGTCATTCTCAGGTTTAAACGCTTGTGGCATTAAAATGCCACAACAAAGTCGGAAGAACGACTTCCCAAAACCGAAACTACAACCTTCCAACATCACATGAACTCAGCAAAAGACACAGTAGAGGATAAAAGAGAGCTAAGCCAAAAGGCAGAAGGTAACTCAGTGTAGGTACCAACATTTGCCTTAAATGATGTTTGTCTCTGCCTGTAGTAACGAGAGTCCGAACAATATAGTGACATTCGAGCGTAAAACTACCTGCAAACACTTCATTGGCAGATAATTTTTTGCAACAAACCTGCATGACATTAACAAACGTTTTGTTTCTTAAGATCTTTTAAAATTGTCTTTTTTTTTTACCAATACATGTAACAAGCTGGACATGTGCTCTCTGCTGGACAGCCTATGTAACGACAACACACAATGTTTCGAAATGATTACAAACATAGCTTTTGTCTCCTTGGTACTGCAGTTTCTTGTTTAATATTGGACGATACCACAGTCAGCTGATATGTTTTCGGTAGCAGTCTGGCTCGAGCACACACCGCCTCTTATCAAACATTTTTTATGCAAAAAGTCAATTTTGATAACTTTGGTTAACGTGCATGGAAATCTCCTTAAGATCACAATAAAAACGACCTTTATGTGAAGTTTTTTCTCACTTTGATGACTCTGCATGACAGAAAAACTGGTACAAACGTTAAGACCTTTTACTACCAGTCTGACACCACCTGTGTTTCTCCCACATGATGTACGGTTTTGGTGACTTCACCAGGATTGCGTCTGAGGTTTTCCACTTTCGGGAAAACAGAAGCAGTATTACTCATTATTCAGAGCTGACTGTAAGTGTAAAGAGCTGCCTCAAATAGTTCTGGTTATCATTATGTCATGGGAGGTGGGGAAAGGCGGAGTTTCCACAGCGCTGTCACAGTGTTGTGTTTGAGTGGAGAGCTGGTAAGTCAATTGTATCTATATAGCAGTCGCCAAATCCTAAAAAAAGTCATCTCATGACACTTTTCATAGAAAAGGTCTAGATCATACTGTTTAACCCTTTGACACCCGAGCAAATTGGCTTTATTTCTTCTTTTAAAAACATGGGAAGAAGGCAATGAGCGACGAAAAAAGAAATGACCCAAAAAAATGTGTTAAAAGTACAAGAAAATCTCCTGGAAATTAGTTAAAAGAAAGAAAAAGACGAAAGTTTAACAAACACATGGAAAAAGTGTTAACAAAATGTAAAAAAAAAAAATTAAAAACATAATTTAAAATGTGTAGTTATGATCACTTTATGGTTTTCCCTTAGCTCTTTTTCTTTTTCCCTAGACTTAATGTTTTAGAATAATTTTCTAAATCTACTACTTTCTTGCAGTTTGTGGAACATTTCTTACCATGTTGCTCATTGCATTTTTCCCCCATGTTTTTAAAAGAAATTGCAGTTTTCTCAGGGTTCAAAGGGTTAAATACTGTAAAAGGCGCCTGAAATCAGCACTAAAAAGTGGCGTTGCTGCAGGTTTCAGAGGGTTAGTTTACTTTTAAGTTTTACGTGTATATCAAACCGTTCCGTCTACCCAGATGAAATCACTTTTTCTAGGGTGGGATGATATTCCCACATATAAAGTTTTTCCACCTGTATGCGCTCTCACTCTCCAGAACCACCTGGTGATTTTAGTGGAATCACTGACACCGCACCAGCTTACAGAAAACCACAGTAATGACATTTGAAAATCCAATATTAGCCAGATTTATCAGTCTAACCTTTGTCCACTTGACTCTGGAGCTCTGACTCCTTCAGATACTCACTGTGGAATAAGGCAGAGATTTTGGCAGCTGAGAAGCTTGTTAACTACAAACAGACTAGAATTTGGCTGCTCCAGATTGTGGCAGGATCATGGATTGTCCTACTTTTTGTTTTAAATAAGTCTTTAGTTCAGCTCTGGATAAAAACAGGACCGGTATTATTAGGTTGAGAGGATGATTTCAAGAGTTTTTTAACCCCTCAAAACTTGAGCAAATTGGCTTTTCCCTCAAAAACATGGAAAGAAGGCAATGAGCAACTTAATATAATATATAATAACCAAATATTAGCAAAAAAACATTCTTAAGGAAACTAAAGATAACTAAAAGGACAAAAACAAGGAATAGCCCGAAAAAGTGCTTAAATAAAACCAATATATAAATTATAAGAATTAATATTTTTTCTGAAACCTTTATAATAGCTATAATAATTACTTTTGTTTTAAAAAATATATATTTTCCCTAGTTATCTGATTTTTAAAAAGTTATTTCCCCTCTCTCTCTTTTCAATTTTTTTTAAGCTAAGGTCTGTTGCTGACTGCCGTTTTCCCAATGTTTTGAAAAAAATTAAACCGGTTTTCTCATGTTTCAAAGGTTTAAATGCTTGTAAAAGGCGTTCAAACGCTGCACAAAAAGTGGTGACAATCCAGTTTTAAAAGGGTTTATACACTATCTGCATCCATCAAATTTAATCCTGTTTAAATATTGTCTGTTTTGTATGATGCAGAGCAGGGAAGGGTCCATAAAATGACTTTTTAATAAAGACAGGACAGGACAGATAGTGTAAGCCTCGTGAATCCTCCCGGGATGATGCTGAGTCTCTGCTGCCAAATCGTGACCAAGTCCTAAGGAATGTGGTTCAGCATTGCTCGCATTTCTGTTGCCTGACCCTCTTTCTCAGCCTGTGGAAAACAGGGAGCCCACCGACTTCCTCCCAAACTGCCCTCACTGCCAAAACATGTTTTACGAAGCATCACAGAAAAACAAATCCCTGCCTCTATGTGTCTGTGAATCTTTGCGAGCAGGAAAAAGAAAAAAAGATGACGTCTTCGGGGGTTTGTTTATGGGACAGTTTAAAATTAAACTTTAGTTTGTTTAAGTTCCTATCAACAGTGTGTGCAGGAAAGAGTGAGTTCATCGTGTCTGACCTTTATTTCATCTCCATAGAAGTGGGTCATGGTTGAGTCTGCCACCACCAGGGTCTCTATGAACCGTGGCGCGGAAACAAAGCGTCTCCGGCGAGGTTCCCTCCGTGCGTCACTGTCTTCATGCGTAAAACTTTCCCCATTGTGCTTCTCCGCTCGGCTCTCCGCCGCAGCGTGATCAAACAGGAGGGGGACACCGCGGCTCTGGGCGAATGTCCTCCTCTTGATGACATGCAGCTGCTCGGCAGAGTCTGGCCCCAAGCCGCCGCCGAGTTTGGGCTCAATTGAATACTCTTTCCCCTCCGCGATGAAGGAGCCAAAGATGCCTGAGCACAAACTGACAGCCACCACCGAGCTCTGATCGTGATCTACGTTCCCCGAGTAGAAGCAGCTCCTCAGCTGCCCTTCACTCTCCTCCGTCTGGTTCATAGATTTCCGGAGCTCCGAGGCACCTGAAGCGCTGCGTAAAGCGCCAACATCTCTGGCTCTGATGCGCTGTATGGTGAAGGTCGGCGCCATAAAGCTGGTATCTGGTATGAGGTTCAGAGTCATGTCCTTGCCAAACGCGCTGAGCTTAAACCGAGGCAGCTCCTCGCTTCTTTTCCAAAAGCGACCGCTGATTCTTCCATTTATCCGAACAGGTACAATATCCTCTGATTCAAATGGAGTGGAGAGCGCCGCGTTCATTACGCACAGGAGTAAAAAGATTAAACACAAAGTGGAACACATCTTCTGCAATGGAAAATTGCATTCAAGAGTGGTAAAAAAAAATAAAATAAAGAATTTATTACAATATATGTCCTTTATCTGTGGTTAGTGGCGCGTCTTTCCAGTCAGAGGAGAATCTTCTCGAATCAGAGAAATTAAAAGTGATTTTCCAGAAGTGAAGCCAGTCTCAGTCAAGTATGTCTGGTATTTAATTTCAGTCTGTCTGAGTTTCTAATTCCCAAACCAAAGCTTAAGTCTTGTTGTACCACTCACCAGCACCGCTGCAGTCTGGACATATCGGGGGTATTTATACTTTCTGCTCTTCCCTGGACATGAGGGGGTTTATTTTTGATATCCTCCGTTGCTGGAAATTCTCCTCCCACTCGCACTTCACGAGATACTCGCGGATAAAACGGATCCAATGAGAATAGGCCGACACTCCCCCCTTCTGAAATAGCTTGACAACCGTGCTCCTATTATTAACCCAGCGTGCTATATGGCAGCGGCAGGACATCTATACTACGCATAGCTGGAAGTCCGCTACTCGGGTTATTTCGGAGCCGCGTGTGAGTGGCAGGCCCCCACAGAGCCCGGAGCCCCCCCAGGGCCGAGCTGCTTTATCCGTGCACAAAGGACCACCGCTGGACACTGAGAGGCACTGTGTGTGCTTGGAGCTGACCGCCACCAAGAACACTGGGAAATGTTTAATCACATTAGTGAAGCTATAATGAGAATATTATCATTTAATTGTGTGTTTTTGCACCATTTACGTCTGCGGAGACACTTTCTTTGAATATAAAAAAAAGCTTTAAGTAGAAAAAAACAAAGAATTTAAATAATTTAAAGTATAAGGGAGCCCTAAAATAACTCAAATAAACTTCTTTTTAAATTTCAAATGTTAAAACAAACTCCATATGTCCAGATCTGAATCATTATTTTGAATATGTATGTCTGAGTTCTTTTTTCCAGCATCATACCCATTAGAGGCATTTTATGCATGGTGTTACAGAGGGCTTTTCTGAAAGGCTTCTGCTGTATTACAAGACTAAACACATGTTCTGCCAGGCACCATGTAAATCACTTTATTAAGCCTGTGTGCCAGCAGAATGCCAGCTCTTTAAACAATGAAAATCATCCCGGAGCCGCAGTTTCACACTTTTGGCGCCACATGGCGCCAGAGTACAACAAACTTGTTAAGGGCGCTTTGACGCGCTGAAGCTCCCAAAAACTTCATGTGCGAACAGGTGTCGCTCTTTGCCTGCATTTCAATCCGCACTTTATCTTTAAACTCTTCTTCATGCAGGATGAGGATGCTCAGAAAAGTAAGTGTGATTAGGAGAACTTCCCTGATTAATTTAGGTGTTTTCTTTATCCATTCTGCTTATTTAACCCCTTGAAACCCGAGGAAAAGGGTTGATTTCACTCAAAAACACGTGGCAACAAGTAACTGAACTAAAATGGCCCAAATTAAGCAAAATATGAGTAAAAAAATAACAAGAAAATTACCTGAAAAAAGCAAATAAAGAAATAGATTAATAGATTATTTAATTAATAAAAGTAAAAAACAACAAATACACTTAAGTGCTAAAAATTCAAGAATAAAAATGTGTATCTATACATTTTATATATATATATATATATATATATATATATATATATATATATATATATATATATATATATATATATATATATAAGGTAAGGAGCAACTTGACAAGAAATGTTTTATTTCTTTCTCTTTTTGAAAGAAATTAAACCTTTTTTTTTTTTTTGCTCTGTCAAACGCTCGTGAAAGGCATCTGAATGCAGAACAAGAAAGCTGATACCAGTCCAGGTTTGAAAGGGTTAATGTGTTTGCTTGTTTTTAACTTTTACGAAACACAAAAAATATGTACACAAAAAGGGGAACTGCATAAGTTTTTTGGAGACACTGTGGAGGAATATGTTGCATTATTAGATTCACAGTTTGGAGGTGACAGTGCGGTTGCACAAGTTTCAAACTGAAGTCAAAAAGCTCCAAATGAAAGCAGCCCGTGCGGCTTTTGTTCCTGCGCTGTCTGTTCGCCTCGCAGTGAGTCTGGCCGGTGGGAGGGGGTGATGCTCCTGCTCCTGTCACACATGCCGTACAGCAACAATAATATTTGGAGAGTTACAAGTGGCTGCGGTCTGCAGCACAAACCCAGACGCATGACCAATGAGCTCTCTCTTGCGCGCCGATTTCAGCTGACAGCGATCGTCGGTGTATGCGCGCGACTTTAAAGCTCAGCAGCTGAGATAAAGTTGGTGGTCAGAGTGGAAACGGTGCAAGACGAGAGAGAAGCTGGAAGGAAGGCAGTGCGGATGCTTGGCTTTCTGAGGACGCACAAGCGGCGCGCCGTGCCATTGCGCACAACTTCTTCACTGCATGCAAACGCACCGAGGCTGAATTACAGAGTGGACTTTCCTGAGCAGGAACAAAAATGGCTATACTCATCAGTTCTTTGATTATTTTAACAAAGTTCGTGCTTTATTTCAAGGTAACACACTGCATGGAGGTAGATTTCTGCATACCTGTTCGCGTGGATCACCAAAAGCATGACAAGCATTTGAACCGGCGCGCGGAGCAGATGAATGAAAGGCAGATGATTTTTAGACTGAGCGCATTCAAACAGGAATTTTACCTCCACCTCACGCCGGATTCTAGTTTCCTTGCACCGGGCAGCTTGCCGGCTGAGAGCGCCTCCGCAGCATCAAACGACTCTGCAGCCGCTGACTTGCGGGGATGCTTTTACTCCGGTAATGTCAATGCAGAACCGGACTCATTCGCTGCGCTCAGCCTGTGTAAAGGTCTCCACGGGGGTTTCTCCTACGACGGTATGGAGTATTTCATCAGCCAGACCAGGAGTGAAGACGCAGCAGCCACGTCTGGAAACTCTTTCGACAGGACGCATGTGATCCGCCGCCGGAGACGCGCTGCACACTCCGGCGGCAACTTCACCAGCAGGTGTGGAGTTACACCTGACACCAACTTCAACATCTCCCTGGAGAAATACAAGCACATGAGCGATCTGGAGATCGACGGCTTAACTGAAACTGTGTTAAAAACTCTGGGGAGGTCCAAGAGGTTTGCCTCCATCCCCCGGTTTGTGGAGGTGCTGGTGGTGGCAGATGAATCGATGGCTAAATTTCACGGGGATGACCTGAAGCATTACCTCCTGACCCTGATGTCAGTGGCAGCCAGGCTTTACAAGCACCCCAGCATTCTCAACTCCATAAACATAGTGGTGGTGGGCTTCATGGTGATAAATGAAGCTGACAAGGGACCAAAGGTTTCCAGTAATGCAGCTCTGACTCTGCGCAACTTCTGCTCCTGGCAGAAGAAGCTGAATAAGCACAGCGACAAGCACGCAGAGTACTGGGACACTGCCATACTGTTCACCAAACAGGTAAGCAGGGAATAAAATCACAAAGCTGCACTCACAGACAACCTGAGGATTATGACACAAGTGGCCCCCAGGGCACAGACATGTAAAATCCCCCCCAGACCGACAGATTGACTTTACAACAAATATTAACGGTCACTTCATACAGAGGCATGTGTCCTGCACGCCCGTCTGTCATCCATTCATGAAGGTGTGTGTTGGTGCAGCGACTGCACAGCTCTGCTGGTCCCCGTCATGAGTCACTGGAAAACAGCAACTGAGCCAGTTCTTTCCATAAAAGACCTCACCTCCGTCTGCAGCCACAGAATAAGAACTGGGTCACTATCTGCTCATAAAGGCACCTTCATAATCAGAAAATCTGATAAGAATTCAAATTATTCATTCACTCCAGCTGGTGTAAGTTTTCACCCTCTAAAGCAAGAAAACTCAACTTGCTTTGCTTAGGGGCCACTTTGGCAAAAAGACAGGGGCCGATCGCAGCAGCTCCGCATATGTTTCTAGGATTTTACGACATTTATTGGATTTTAGGATGTTTCTTGGATTTTAAAACATTTCTCAGATTTTTATGCCGTTTCTAGGATTTTAAGACATTTCTAGGACTTTAGGATGTTTCTCTGATTTTAGGATGTTTCTACCTTTTGGACATTTTTAGGATTTTAGAACATCTCTCTGTTTTTAGGATGTTTCTAGAACTTAAGGAAATTTCTAGGATTTAAGCACATTTCCTGGATTTTAGGACATTTCTCTGCAGTTAGGACATTTCTAGGACTACAGGATGTTTCTAAGATTTAAGGGCGTTTCCCAGATTTTTCTAGGATTTCAGTTCTGGAATTTTAGGACATTTCTAGGTTTTTAGGAAGTTTCTAGTATTTTAGAACATTTTTAAGATTTTCGACATTCTGGGGATGTGGGGGATCCTCCATGAGCATTTTTTCTAAACTATGGGGGGGGGGCACTCAGCACCCTATCAAGGGCCACATTTGGTAAGTTGGTAAGCTGAGTATCACTGCTCTTGAGCATTCAGCATGGTCACGGCTGTCCCATAGTCTGATGTGGCCACTGTCGAGTAAATCCTTCTCCACAGTCACTAACTTCTCTCCTGATGCCTGCTTGTCTGTGCCTGCTTTCAATTAGGTCCAGTTTGGCTCCTGCTGGCCATCTGATACACGGCCGCTATCCTTCACTGCGTAGCAACATACAAAAACACTTCAAGGTCAAAATGGCTTATAAAGCACCTCAGTGCTGCAGGAAAGATCTCTTATTTACACTGAGGGCAATTATATGTAGGAAAGTCCAGGTCCGGTGTTGTCCTTGTAGGGCACAATGAGTGCAGCTGCTGAGATGGAAAAAATCTTGTAATAGGTTATGGAGAGCAAGTGGTGTGGAATACACATGGCTGGCAGAGGCTGCTTCTGGCATCGCTGGGCCTCACTGTTACACTGGGTTACCAAGTTCATCGTCCACTCTGTGTTTGTATATACTCCGAACACTACAAATAATTCCTGCCCAGAAATATTAAGACAAAATGAGGTTTGGACACAAAAGCTTTCCCAGTGAGCCTTGGGACAGAGGCAGCTGTCTTCCTCATAATCAAAGAGTCATGGCCATTTTCAGCTGGAGCCCACTTAGGCAAAGTGGTGCTTTAAGCTAAATGCTAACATGCTCAAAATGATAATGCTTGTTGATGTTAAGCAGATATCACGTTTACAACGCAGCCCCTGCAGCTGATCCCAGACGAGATTCGTAAACACTTCTTGGCCATCAAGCAAGAATCAGAACTCAAAATCTTTTCCTGCCATCTACAGATTACAGATTATGGATTTATCCATCTCAACATAGCCAATGCACAGACGGGCGAGTGCGAGAAAGTTCGTGGTAAACATGCAGAGACGGCGCTGGAGTTGTCCTGGTTTTACTTTGCCTCAGTTGCGTGCTGCAGGTGGGACTCATCTTGTCCTCCTAAACTCTTTTCTTACCTCTTTAATTAAACACCAAGCGGACACGTGAGTTGGTTTATCTCCACTGACCCTCTGCTTCAATGTGTTTTAAGAAGAGAGCAACAATAAACGAACCAGAGCCCCATGTGCTTGGTATTACTGTTCTTCATGGTCTGTTCAGTCTCTAGCTCCAGGCACAGCCACACAACACACGTTGGGAACATGCCCATATCCTAAATGATTTTTTAAGATTTCTATGAGAATAAAATGAAAGGTTTGCCACAATAAACACTTATGTCTGTGTGTTACCAGGATCTTTGCGGGGCCACAACCTGCGACACACTGGGGATGGCTGACGTCGGGACCATGTGTGACCCGAAAAGGAGCTGCTCTGTCATTGAAGATGACGGCTTGCCCTCCGCGTTCACAACTGCCCACGAACTTGGTGAGAAAGTTGTTTACGTTTGTAAAATGCAAGGAACATGTTCATCATCAGGGACTGAACTCTCACATTATGCATTTTAGATTTATGCTAATGCACGTTTGGCTTCAGAGTGAGATCCGCTCAGAGCCAGAGCTGCACATTATGTTAGATTGAAATGTCAAAGCAATTCTGCAGTCAGATTTGACGGACGTATATGTACATAATCAGCGCGGAAACCGGCCTGGCCAGAGGGCTGTGCAACTTTCATGATGATCCATGTGGCTGTGGTTCTCAGTTTTGGTCCCACAGCACCGCTGGGTTTCAAACCAACCAGCTACTTAATTGCATTCACCTGATGTTCAGTTTGTAAATCAGTCCCTCGTTAGATGGCTGCAATCAAAACCAGCAGGTCTGCGGGTCGGGATCTGGATATGTTCGACATTACAGCTGCACAACATAACTCTGCACCACTGGCAGCTGCAAATGTCAAGTGAGAGATAACAGTTAGAAAAATCTCAAGTTCAGTCGCCATGAATTATTTCATGTGATAACATACTAACAAATGTACACTTATCTTCCAGCTCGTCTGCGATGCATTTGTGAAGCGGAGGATGTCTTTCTTTCTCTGAACAGAGCCCTCACTCACAGCTCTTTAGAAGGCACTTTGCATTTCAGACTAAAATGTCCAATTACGAAACACCAGTGTCATGTTTGTGCATCAAGCAGGCTACAGAGCTGGAGCCGGGCACGCTTAGCCTAGCTTAGCATAAAGACTGAGGGAAGAGAAAAGACATGCTGCTTTGTCAAAAGTTTAGAAAGAGCCTGCTAAGACCTCTGAAGCTCAACAATTTGCAAGGTTGTAAAGACAAACATGCTCACCAACTGTATCTCAAGCCTGTCTCATTGCAAAGTCATCAAATAGAGACACTTTTGCAGTGATTTCGGTGGAAGATCCCGACGCCAAAAGCCATTTTTCATCATGGCAGTATGATATGTTGCCAGGCGACATCAGCTGAGAATAGGGCCACACATAACCATTCGCAGTGTTATGACGCCGTCAGACGGCCGGTCAGCACCTGCCACAGCAGCATGATACATGGACGGCGGCACCTGACCTGAAACTGTCTTAACCTGTTGCGGCAGATGCAGAAGAATACCCAGTGCGTAATATGTAAACACTTAAGTCCACTGACAAAGCTGAAATATGTGACATCTTGGGATGAGTGTGTTGGTATCTCGCTACCTAAGCTTTAGCAAGTCCTCACCTGCAAAATGCCACTCAAATCAATACTAGAAGATTCAAAATTACCATAAAATAACGACAAAAAGAGGCAAAACAACCACAGAGGGACACAAAATAACCCATAAATACAAAATTAAATTCCCTCAAAGAGACACAAAATGACAACAAAGAGCTGGAAAACCTACAAAGATGCATTACGACTACAAACAAGCAAAATCGCACAAAACAAGGCTTACCAACTATAAAGGGACATAAAATAACAAAAAAATACACTAAATGACTTTAAAGAGACACTAAATAAACCCAAATAACAAAAATGACTACAAAGACATACAAAACCCCAAAAAGATGTATTACAGCCAAAAAGAGACGCAAAACAAAGAAACATAACAAAGACTAAACAGCTATAAAATGTGACTTTTGCATATCTGGGCCCGTTGTCTAATAATGTGCCTCTAACTGCAACATAAATCTTCTCTATTCCTCCAGTCTCTGTGATTTGTGCTGATAATTTGATTGTAGTTTTATCCAAAAAGAGAAATCTTCTCATTGCAGCTTGAGACTACCTGTTTTAGTCGGTCGAAGGCGAAAATGAAAAAGGAGCTTAAGTTGAACACTGCTAAACCTTTTTTTGTCAATTTAATGCGCGGTACTAAACTGCATAACTAAATTTGTATTTCAGCAAACTCCATAAACTTAGCCAAAACCAATCAATAATGCAAGTGACATTTCTCCTCCCATTTCCAATAAGCAGTGATTCAGAAAGCTTTAAAAGAAGCAAGACTCACGCCTGAAACCAGATGCACAAGTCACTCCCGAGGCCCCAGGAGAGGCATTGGTTTACACTGTCCTCTCATATGTTAAGTAATCACATAATTTCCTCTCGGTATGGTTCGGTCTCATGATTGAAATGCCGAAGCACATTTTAAAAAAATGCTTTTTATCTTTTGGAAAGTACTACATGTCCGTATTTAGGGAATGAAATGATTTCCTTGGGAACTAAATTCCCCTGTCAGGCCTGGTTGAGAACATGGACATACGCCACGCTGTAAGTTCCCATGCATAACTGCATTCCTGTCTGCGATGACATCACCTTCAAATCGCTCCAAGTTCAGTGTGCTTTGCCTCATGCGTACGTGTGCTGTGATGTCTGGTTTCTCTTGTGTTAATAATTATCTCCATGGAAACATATCTGCCCAGTGACTTTTTTTAAAAAAATTTTTTTTACTGAGATGTTTTGATACGATGCTTTTTAAGTATTTTGATAATACTGCAATTCCATTTTTATTAAACTAAAATTTAACAGTTTTTTGTATTTATTTTATTTCTTTTATGCTGTTCATTTGTTTATTTCCTGAAAGTACTTTTATTTAATTTTTTTTATTAATTAACATTGACAATTTGTTTTTTACTGTATATTTTATACCATACTTATATTGTTTTTTGTTTATTTGTTTCCATTTGTTTACTGCATAAAGGTACCATTATTTTTTGTTAATTTCTATTATATGACATTGACTCTTGCACTTTTTACAATGCAAAACACTGGGAAATGTTTTTTTCTTAGTAAATTAATGCATTTTATCATTTTTTGCGAAGGCATTTCTTGGTGTGACTGTTAAAGGGTTAAATCGTGATTGAAAATAGAAGTACTTGATTCCAACATGACCTTCTGCCTCTTTTTGCACCCTCCCCTCACCCCTAAGGTCACGTCTTCAACATGCCCCACGACAATGTGAAGGCATGTGAGGAGGTATTTGGGAAACTAAAGGACAACCACATGATGTCTCCCACACTGATTCAGATCGACAGGAGCCGGCCCTGGTCCGTGTGCAGCGCAGCCATCATTACCGAGTTCCTGGACAGAGGTCACGGTTAGTAAACACTTCCTGTATATGTCTCTGGACTCAGATGGACGACTAATTCTGTCCAGGCTTCATGCTCTCAGCTGGTTGTAATCTAATTGTACCCACAAAAAAAGACCTTGGCTCTATTTTGACATGGTTTCATTTGCAATTTCCATTTCAGTTTCAACATGCAAGTGATCACACATTCTTGCTTTATGGTTTGCGGTGATAGAAGCCCAAAGAAATATTCTTATTGTTTTTTCTAGTTTTGTTTCTTAACATTTATTTGGATGAAACTGATTTTTTTTCTTCTCCTTTTAAGTAGGTGAGTGTCAATTCTTGAGTGACATTTTTTCACATTTTGTGCCTAAAATCTGCACAAAATGGGGGTCAAAGTCGATATAACTAGGGTCAACACTTTAATAATGCTCAAATAAATTCAATAGCATGAGGATAAAACCTTAAAACAACATAAGGTCATCAAAACTAACATGTCTAAATTGACGAGGGAATAGATGGAGCAAATAGATCACACTGTAGTCTATGCGTTAACTTCCACCGGCTCTGCTGCCTTGTGAATCGACTCTGAATCGACCCGTTACAGCGCCGGCAGTCTGGCTTGTTTTTTTGCCGAATGCCGGAGCACTTTGCATTAATTCAGCCAAATTAAGCACAGAGCAGACAGGAAGTCAGACAGCGACACCACATTAAAACATCCTGTTAATTTCAGAATAAAATACTGTGTTGACGCCAAATCGCAATTCATGTAACTACAACAACAAAACGTCCCAATGAGCAGATTCAGGCCTGAAGTCAACAGGTCAGAGGTTTTCAGAGGTCACGACCGACCGACGGACAAGGAGAAGCTAATTATGGGAAACCACAAAAAGATTTATGACACTACGCAACCATAGAAGGAAATACAGTGATACACCATATCAGGAGTTATGGGAGTGGATGGTGAGTTATTACTAATTAGCTTCTTTACTGATATAATGGTCGTGATTCTGTAATTGCTGCGGGAACTCCTCAGTCTCACCACCCCGGCTGATCTTCCAGTGCTGCTCCGTGCTGCACTCAAACCACAACCGGCGGGAGCACGGTGCAAAACCACAGCTGAGCTGTTCCTTAATGCACATGCAAGCAGTGCAAATCCACCGCAAGACAGTGGCTTGTAAAATGTACAAAATGTATTCAGCTAAGAGTACATTTTGTTGTATTTTGATGTTGTCACATCCAGATATCCAGCATCTACTACACAGCGTTGGATGAGAGCAGGAAAAGAATTATTTAAAACAGTTTGTGTATGATTTTTTAAGTAAGAAAATGAAAGTTCATTGCAGAAGTGGTACACATCAGATTCATCGATATTCCTCAACTGACTGCATCCAGAAGAAATGCAGGAATGTGAAAACACTTCGCTGCAGAATTACACTCAATAGCAATAACCTTTATCCTCAAGAGAAACAGAGCAAGTGTATCTGAGGAAGTTTATTTTTTTGAGATGTTATATCATATGCTGATGATGACCTGCTGTATCCACTTCCAGTATTCACATTTAACATAACATTTATAAGTGTATTTATATATCATTTGGCTTTTTCTCCTCTGGGTCTTCTTTGTGCCGAGTCTTTTTCTGTCTCTCTGTAAACTCTCATAAGTGACTCAGAGTGGATTCTCTGTTACAGACAGAATTAAACACCAATTTATGGCCTCCTCTCCAACAGCCCACTAACTGTAACAAGCAAATGAGCATTTATTAAGTTTAGCACTCCAACAGCTAACACCACTGTCTCTTCTACATGAGTTATTTGCTTAATCTAAACATTATCCGGTGCCTGCGCTGTCTCATATAGGCAGCTTGCTGTCTGCTTTTGTACAGACTCAAGACAACCTGATTTAAACCCGCAGTACAGAAACAAGGGTTCAAAAAGGGTTTCTCATGAAGGGCTGAGGTTCTACCAAAAAACATTTGCTTCTGAAGAACCCATTTTTGAGGAAAGGGTTTTTTGTAAGACTAATGGTTCTATTAGACGCCCTTTTCACCCGAAAACCATTATAAGAAGGTTCCTCAAGGATTGTTGATAGTGCGGCTGTTACAAGATTCACACATATTTTCGTCCATGTTTCAAGAGGTAAATGTACCTGGAATCACCTTTATCAATTCATTTTACTCGTGTTCTCCCATATTTGATATGTGTACAAAGAACCCTGTAAAATGGTTTCAGGTGGAACCTTTATAAAAAGTTCGACCAGATATCAATAAGGGTTCTCCAATAGAGACAAGCCATAGAACCACATATGGTTTTAGTTAGCATCTTTTTTTCCTCAGACTGTACGTAAAGTTTTAAGATCAATCACTATGTTGTTTTAATGCTACAATCCATTGTTTTATAGTAATACAATTTTGCACAACCGGTTGTCATTACCTTACTAATACCTCATAACACACAACAGGTTTGAAGAACAAAATCAGTTCCCTTCCTCTGTTACAAATACAAAAACACTGATAAGTTCAGCTTAAGTTTTAAGTGTTTAAAAAAGGTTATCAGGAGAAGCCAAAGGCCACAAAACGTACCAGTCAAGGTGGCTTTGACAAGAATGTTTGAACAGTTCGAATCATAAAGTCAACTTAATTTTAATATCCGTTTGAGTGAATGCAGCTGCGGTGTGATTGTTCGTGATTTTTTTTGGTTTGTCTCTGCAGGAGACTGTTTGCTGGACCAGCCTCAAAGGCAGCTGTCCCTCTCAGACAACCTGCCTGGTTCCAGCTACAGCCTGCCCCGACAGTGTGAGCTTGCCTTCGGCCCCGGCTCCAAGCCCTGTCCGTACATGCAGCCCTGCTCCAAGTTGTGGTGCACGGGGAAGGCCCGCGGTCAGCTGGTCTGCCAAACCCGACACTTCCCCTGGGCGGACGGCACCAGCTGCGGTAACGGCAAAGTCTGCTACCGAGGAACCTGCTCTGATAAGAACACCACCATACACGTCAAGGTGAGAGCCGGCGGAAAGAAAGCCCTCCCTGCTTGTTCTTTTTTTTAATCACAGATTGATGTACCAATATTTTTCTTTTTTCCCAGGTGGATGGCAGGTGGGGAAAGTGGGGCGCATTTGGAGACTGTTCCCGAAGTTGTGGTGGAGGAGTTCAGCTAGCCAAGAGAGAGTGTAACAACCCCGTTCCCGAGAATGGAGGCAAATACTGCTACGGCCTTCGCATCAAATATCGCTCCTGTAACCTCAATCCATGTCCTGAAACAGGTAGTTGTACAGTACACTGCTTGAGCACATTCACACAGGAAGACACACCTTAAGGGCTAAAACTTACCAAAAATTAACCTTTCCACCAAACGGCAATCGTCCAATCTTACCGTAGCATTTGTAACAAGTCCTGTCCAAGTTTGGCTGCCTCTGAATATTGAAGCACACTTTTTAGGAAGTAAGCTGCAATTGCAAGCCAAGCTAAGTAGCTTCCCTGCTGGAGAAAAACAGCTTAAACCCAGCTTATACTGGTAGCTAGTTTTAGTTGGTTTTAACTGGTCAAAGATGGTTTTAGATGGTCCTGACCCAGTTCTTGCTGGTCTTTAATGGTTTATAGCTGGGTGGGTCACTGACTGGACCAGCTGCTGTGACCAGTCTGGTCATGCCAAAGGGGTGTTTGATGGTCGTTTGCCAGTTAATTGTTTTTATCATATAAAAAAAAATCTTATATATCCCATGACAAAAGACTTAACTGATTTATGCCCTTCACTTTGCATACTTCCCCCTCATGATACTGTTATTTCTCCAGAATCAAGGACATTGATTTGGTTTGGATTTTGTAGGAACTTCAGAGGATAAACCAGCTAGAGTGACCATCACAAGATGGTATGACCAGCTAAACCACCAAAAATTATGCAAAAACATACCTTAAGCTGGTCAAACGAGCTGGTCAACCAGCTTAACCATCTTAAACTGGTCACGCAGATTTTTCTCAGCAGGGTTCCTACCTATAAAACTATCCTAACCCGGTGGTACTTGCAAGCCAGGGAGTTAAATGTAGGGTTAATTTCTAGCACTTGTTTTGTGACCAGAAAACTCGCAGACTACTGCATCCGTTCAATCATCTCATGTGTAGCTATTCAGAGACGAGAGACAACAGCCTGAGAAATAACTGAGTCAAAGTTAAGTAATTTCACATGGTGTGTTTTAAAGAGAGTCGAGTAATAAGCAAAAGCAGAGCTTTTAACCAAGAATGGACAGACTCTTGTTAAAAATTGACAAAGTGCCTGGATGACATCAGTTACTTATTAGCAGCTGTGTCCTGCTCTTTACCAGTTTTGGGAAAAGTTGACCCACTAGGAAACCCAGCTACAGTTACCCAAGATAGTGCTATACATTCGCTTAACACATCCTTTTCTCTTATGATGGTAAAAGTCAAACATACTGTTTCATAATGCAATCAAGTATGTAAGTTAGGGAGCAGCAAATGCATATTTTAGACCTCTTTTTCAAAAGAGTCAGCAGGAAACATTAAAATGTCTGCTGGAATGGAGTAAACTTTATCTTAAAAACCTCTCTAGCTACAACTGATGAAAAAAGTCATTCAATAAATTGTCAGTTGCTGGCTATAAATAAGAAGCTGCTGATGTCTACTTTTGTCTGAAATCAAGAACTATTTTTCTGAAAATGATCAGACACCATTTTCATGGTAAAAATGCGCATATGTTGTGTAAGAAAAGAAAGCGTGACATGCATAGCGACTGGGCCGGGGCTTAGTGAACAGTCTTGCAAAACTACAATCACTCTGTACGTCCAACAGTGTCGAGTCACCAATCTAATCTGAGATTTTTTTTTTTTTTTTTTAACATCTCCAGGTAAGAGTTTCCGGGAGGAGCAGTGTGAGGCATTCAATGGCTTAAACCTGAACACCAACAGACTGGGTTCCTCTGTGGTTTGGGTTCCCAAATATTCGGGCATCTCTCCCAAGGACAAATGCAAGCTCATCTGCCGTGCCAACGGGACTGGGTACTTCTATGTCCTCGCTCCAAAGGTATGTAGATGATTTGCTTTGTTCTTAAGATGTTTTCACATTTTGCACGATTGTTTCTTATAGTGCACATGGACAATTGCTCCCCCCTCCCCTCTCTCCTGCCGGTCACATTAGTATCGTTATTACGTGTCCAAGTACACTTGCCTGTGTACACACTCCGATACAGTAGGTAATGGTATGCATGTAGTTGGTTTGCAATCCGCCAATACACACAAAGAAGAAACAACTTGCATCATCAACTAGGGCCCAATGCTGCGAGGGTGAGAAGGTGTCGGAAGAGTCCGGAGGTGTTGAGGAATGCATGTACAGCTCTACTTGCTGACTGCAAGCTGAGAAACAGACCAGATGATAACTAGAATATTCTCTTTTGATTTCCATGGTGCATTTAAAAAGCAGGGACAAGCTACCTAACCAGCGACATAAGTTATGTTAGTACAATGGCAATGACTGCCGCACACACATAGCACGGCAAGGTTACTTTCACACCTCCCGCGGACTATACTCAAGTACACATGAATTGTGACTGAGACCAGTTTTTCAAGAGGACTGCAGCATGGTTCACAAACTGTGCTGGAGCCCAGTACACTTGTGATCACACTAATCAAATGACCTGGACTTTTGGGTCAAGTGTACGGCTAATAATCTGGATTAGGGTCCTTAACGTGAAACCACCCTTAACCATATGTTTGTTTCTGTTTTATTGAACTGCTCCCTTCCTCTACTCACATAGAAAAACTGAAATAAGTTTAAGAACTGTTTCTTAATTGCTGAAAAAGTGGAATTAGTTCGAGAACATAAATTAGATTTATTAGACACTCCTGTGGGAACTTTGTGTTACCAAAGTAGAGAAACTACGTCTAGCCAAATGACATATTGACTGCTTTCACATTACCAGCAGCAAAACATAATTACCCAACCATCTGGAGGTTGAGTTGAGTCTGATAATTGCTAGCTGTAGTGCATATGTGGCTGCAGTCTGTAGACGATACATAGAGCAATGCTGTCAGCTTTCATTATGATAATGTGAATTAAAAACAAAGGCTTGTCACACTTAGAACTTAGAAAAAGCTAAGAAATGGCATTGGGGAATTCTGTTAATATTCTAAGCTAAATGGTTATCAACTTTTGTACTTGCTAATGCAATCTGAGCTCTTTGTAATTGAGCACGTCAACTGGGCTCACTACCTCATGGGAGGCTTAGTTGAAACATTTAAGTAGAAATATCAAGCAACTCTGTTCACAAAGGTTTGGCGTGTAGCTTTGTCCCTTATCTGCAATGCAAGAAGTGCTGCTTCCATCAGCAGCAAAGCAGTGAGAGGTGGTGTGTTAGTGACAGCGTAGAGAGAGGCTGCTGCTGCAGGATGGATGGCGTGGTGAGAAAGGGAAACATGCAGGGACAGTATCACTTCACAGCTGTGGCTTGTCAGCAACTATTTATGCAACCATAAAGGAAACAAAGCTTGTAGCAGCAATCCAGGCCAACATCTCGTTTACACTACAGGACACTGTACTCTCGCTCTGGTGCTTCTTTTGACATTCTACTTGTATGGCTTTTGGGGTCATTATACAAGATACAAGGTAGATTTATTCGTCACTTTTTAAACATAGTTGAAAATGCAAATTGTCTTTGATCCTGCTACATCTTTGGAGTTGAAGGTTGAGTTGATTAAAATCAGCAGCTACTATGAAAAGTCCATCCAGTTGCTTGGGCATGTTGCTGCTGGTGGCATCATTCAGTCCTGCATTTTTTAAATTTGCATCAGTCTTGTGTCCTGTTGGCTCTTAACAAGGTTCGCCCATCCAGTGCAACAACTTCTTCCAGGATGTTAGGGGTTAACCATGTCTCTGTAAAGATATGACAAGAGCAGTCTCTGATCTCCCGTTGCTGAGTGAGCCTTAATCACATCTCATCCACTTTATTCTCCTGCGACCGGACATTAGCCAGAAGAGACTTGGTTAAGGAACAGCTCTCGGTCCAAGTCGGGTCAGCCTCGCCCTGATGTCAGCTCTCCTCCCCCTCTTCATTTGGTGCTTTTGGTTTTGTTTCTCCCCTCTGGTCTGACTGGCCACTCGGTGTAGGCTGTTGGTGGAGATCCTCTAGTGGTCTGCTGCATTCAGTCCAAACTCTACACAACTTTTCATAATGTTGATAAGTTTTTCTCATAGAAAAGTTGTGCTTCAGTTGAAATAAAATAGGAAAATATAATGAAAAAAGTAGCAAGGATTGGAGGAGCTACCAGCTGCTGCATCTATATGGGCCACTGTCGATGCTTATATGTTTCATGTATGTTTATTTAGACATAAGAATGAAGTATGCAAAGATGCTGGCTCATATATGTGGCAACCACTTTCTGTCTTGATCGGAATAATGCCATGTTTCTCACTTTGCAGGTTGTGGATGGGACGCCCTGCTCTCCGGACACCTCAGCCGTATGTGTTCAAGGAAAGTGCATCAAGGCAGGCTGCGATGGCAAGCTGGACTCTAACAGGAAGTTTGACAAGTGTGGCGTGTGTGGCGGCGACAACCAGGGCTGCAAGAAGGTCTCAGGAATGTTCACAAAACCTATGTAAGTAGGATGTCAGCAGATACGGCATTACTCTTTCATGTCACATCAAAATAAATCGAGGTCAACGACATGTCAACTTAAGACTGCGGACAGTATAAGTTTTGCAATGGAGATTTCTTTTTTTAGATGTGTGTTACTGAAAAAGAAGAGGAACTGAGCTTTTTCAACCTGCTGCATGCTGCCTTCACCCTTAGTAGTCTAGTGGCATCAGAAGTTTGTAAAAGAAAAGCAACCAAACAATCACAGTTTTCCAATGTGATATCCTTTTACCTGTCACACCTAAAGAGCCCAAGGGCAATGCCACAAAAGGTACAGCCTCCAAATGCAGAACTATAAATTAAGCTTTAGAAATAGCCTTGAGATAGGTATACATGGACAACACAGTCATTCTTTGGCAGCATGTCCTGTAAATATGCAGTGATTGCCAATATGTTCATGGAAATAAATAATCTTGTGGAGTCCTTTCAAAACACTAATGAACAATGGTTTGAGGATATTTTAGGCAAACTGTATCTGGCTCTGGAGACTGGATGAATCAAAAACATACTTAGTTTAGCTTTTAGCTCAAAATCTTGGAGCAGAGGGAAGCAGCTGACCAAGTGAACTTACTGAGGCCTAAACTGCATTATGTTTTCGGTTTGTCCATCCATATGTCCGTCTGTCTAACCCATTTTTTGAGAAAGCAATCTCAGAATTTCCTCAAATATGGCACAAACATCCACTTGGACTCAATGATGAACTGATAAAATTTTAGCAGTCAAGGGCCAAGCTCACTGTGACCCTCTCCGTTGCATTCTTGTGAACCCGATATGTCAAGAACTCCCTGAGGGAGTTTCCTAAAATTTGGCACAAACATCCACTTGGACTCAAGACTGATCTTATTAGAATTTGGTGGTCGAAGTTCAAGGTCAGCGTCCTCAAAAAACATGCTTTGGGCCATAACTCATAATTTGAATTTGTATGCTTAATATGACAAAAATTCACACGTCTAGAAGGATAAAATGATGAAGGGATGGCATTTTAAAAAAAGTCACATAGTCAGAAAAGTAAAAAAAGTCAAAAATGAACTTCTTTTTGAAATTAATATGTTTTGCAAAAACATTTTAGGGCATTAATCGACACCATAACTCAGGAACAGAGAGGTTTGGATGGACATGGACGTTAACTCTTAGTGCAACTCAACTGGGTTGCATCACACTGCAAGGCAGTAATTCTTGTGTATTTTATGCACAAATACAAAACATTGTGGTTGAATGAGCTACCTTGCACAGTGGAGCATCATTTTTAAATGAATTGTTGGGTAGCTTGTGATTTACCAAGATTAAATATCTAAGTGAATTTTAGAACTAACTGTTTTCCCTGCCTAAAGTCTTTGTGCTAAGCTCGGCCAACAATGCCTTGGATCAGTCTTTCTCCTGGAAGCACAGAAATTACTGATGTTCTCATTTAACTCTTGGTAAGAAAGCAAAGAACTGTTTCCCAAAATATTACAGTGTTCCTTTAGTTGGAAACAATCATGTAAAGTATCATTCAGCCTTGACAAGTGATATCTTGTTTACCACCAAATCATCTTGGATTATGAAGGAAATTTTCTTCATTTACCTTACTAGGCAAAGCAATACGGTATAAACATGCAGTGATCAACTCCAGAATTACCAATCCTTGTTGTATTGTGGCTCATGAGAAATTGATAGTCAGGATGGGCATAAAGACGGCTTGTGCATCTGGAGGCAACATATCACCTTGGCCATGGTCCTAATGATTGACTCAACAAGATGGCACCAATGTTCAGTGACAAGCCATGATCTACTCTTTCTCTGAAATCCTTTAAGTTAATGATGTTTAAGAGTAAATTAAGCGCTTTTAAGTTTTCATCAATTGTCTTGAAAAACATTGGCGGCTCAGTATTATTAATGCTCTACATCTCCACATTTTCTTTTCAGTCATGGCTACAACTTTGTGGTGATGCTGCCCGTTGGAGCTTCCAACATTGACATCCGTCAGCGTGGCTACCGGGGAATGGTCAGCGACGAAAACTACTTGGCAGTGAAGAACGGGCACGGCAAGTACCTGCTGAACGGCAACTATGTGGTGTCAGCTGTGGAGCGTGACCTGCTGGTGAAGGGCAGCTTACTGCGCTACAGCGGCACATCAACATCTGTGGAGATTCTTCAGGCCACCAGACCTCTGCAGGAGCCTCTGACTGTGGAGGTGCTCTCTGTGGGGAAGATGACTCCTCCTAGGGTGCGTTACTCTTTCTACATTACCAAAGAGAGCAAAGAGGAGAAGACTCTGCGTAAAGAGGAGAGAAGCCACGCAGCACATAATAGCGTCTTGGCCGACAGTAATAGGGTAGAAGCTAAGAAGCAGATGATGGGAAAGAGGCCAGTCAGTCACTGGGTGACAGGAAGTTGGGATTCGTGCACGGTGACTTGTGGGAATGGTCTGCAGAAGAGACTGGTGCAGTGCCAGAGCATGGAGGGACGCCCTGCAGTGGACTGTGACAGTGCTGACAGGCCAGTAGCAGTGAGAGCATGTGGGGATCCATGTCCCATGTGGGATGTAGGGGCCTGGTCTCACTGCTCCAAGTCCTGTGGAAGGGGCTTTAAAAGGCGTCCAGTGCGCTGCATGACCGAGAATGGTCTGAATCTACCCAGAGACCACTGCTCTGGAAGGAGGAAGCCTCAAGAACTGGACCTCTGCAATCTGAAACCATGTTAGAGCAGAAAAGGCACAGCCCAAGGACTTCATTTTGCCGGTCAAAGTTACAATTTGACATGAACCTTCGCCCAAATCTGCATGATAATGACCCTTGGCTGTGTTGGGTAAAAATACTCTCAAATGCAGTCTGGCAATGTCTGAAGTGGCGTCTGCCTTACGGAGGAAAGCCAATGGAGACAGAGAGGGTCTTCCTCCATTGTTTGAAAAAGACAGACTTCTGCTTGAATTAGAGAAAAGAAGGAAAGCTGTCTTTTTGAAAACTGTCAAACCAACTGCCTCAGGTTTGACTTGTGGTTAGTCTACCTCTACCAGGAAAGATGACACAATGCCTGAGCATTGACAGAGAGGAACAGGAGAGAAAGATGCAGAGACACATACATCTGCACACAAACATAACTTCTTCATACGGTTAGCTGCATGGGATGAAACCGCAAAAGCAGAGAGAAATGAAAGTCCAGGACAAACACATAAAGCACAGTGAGGTAGAACCTCAGCGATCAGACTGTGCAGCATCAGAAGCAGATATCTCACCTGTGAATTGACATTTTTCTCATTTAACTGAAGAACTAATGAAAATGTGAAATGCAGTACTGTATTATTCACGGTAAATTCAAGACCTGATTGGTCCGTGCAGTTTCTACAGCTTTTTTTGTTGTAATTTTCTGCTGCTGTCTTATGTAGAATAATCAAAGCCAGCATCCTATTTCACTGCCAGTCACAGCTTTACATGCTTTATATTCTTCCAAAATGAGAAAACAAACAATATCCTACACTCTTGATCCACACTTTGTGAATTCGATCATTATCAAAGAATTCCTGAATTTTACTAGCAACCAAAATAGTAAAAATATTTTTATGAGGAAAATTAATTTAGAGCTAAGATACTAGCGTATTCTATACAGTGAATGTAGGCTGTTTGTATGGTGCAGTCATACTATGTCTGTGTCCGTTCTGTGTTAATCAAACCGACCAATGCTCAGCTGTTTGTTCTATGTTGCCAAAGAATTATAACCTTAAAAAAAGCCTTAGTACTGTGAGAGAAAACTCTCTTACTGAACTTTTTTGTCTGCTTCAACATGCACATGCACATAAACATAAACCATTTGTTTTAACTTTAAAACAAAAGTGTCTTGGCTGCTTTAAACTTGTCTTTCCAAATTCTGTCAACTGACAAATTTAAGGCAACACAGACACTAATTTTTAAAGTTAAAACGAGTAGTTTGGTTTTATAGTGCATGTTCTCCTTTGCAAAAAAATCCTGAAACCACAAGGGAGAAATTAGCATTTACTATTTTGCTTTGTGATGTTGCTCCCTTGTTTTATATCTATTCAATGCAATCCCATTATGTATCTGTCTTTGTAGATAGAGATTTTATTTTGATACAACCGATCAATCTTTGTATAAAGCAGTAACGCTGGCATTTTATCAGACAGCAGCCTGCAACAAAACACACATTCATCACATTAGCTTTGCTGCTAAAGTCTCCTTAACATCCAACTTAAAAACATCAACCCAGCTTAGTGTGTTGAATGAGCCACCAAACAAACATTCATTGAGAAAAACGTGCCGCTAGCATCAGTTTGCAGGCTAGGTAGCTAATTAGCTGCTCAGCTGAAGCACATTAAACAGCATGCAAAAGCTACCTTCAAATGTCACCTGGGTCCAGTTAAATGCTGGTGTGCTCCTTTCTCTTCAATAACAACACCCCGTCCGCTCATTACATGTAGGCTACAGCACAAATTAGTTTACTTTGTCTCCAGTTTCCGACAGTGCCACACCAGCAATCTGGCAGCCTGCCAAAGATGACGATGTCATGCTGGGGTCGAGGAAATTTTGATGGGCTTTTTTCTTTTTTTACTATTTTCTGATATTTTGCAGCTTTTAAAGGAAGTATCGATCTATAGGTAACAAATTTTTCCACCAATTCTCCACCGAGTATCCACACGTTTATAAGCTATATTCCTTCTTAATTAGCAAAAATGGGACTGAAAATAATAATAGTTTATTCATACTTTTGAAGTACAAAAATGCAAAAGTGCTTTCCACAGTCAGAACGATAATGGACAACTGCAGGACTTAAGCAGCATGGCATACAGAAGCAGTTAACAATTTAATACAAAGTAATGGTAGAAGGTAGTAGAAAATATAAAAAGACTTAAAAATATATATATATCAATTAAAAGATACTTAAAAACATTGGCAATCGGTGCAATGAAGGCAAGGTTACTGAGATACTGGGAAATGATTTGCTTCAGCTCAATCATTTGACTTCTGAATTTTGTACGATTCGAAGGTTTTCAATACCTTAAATGCTAAGACAAATAAACAAGGCATTACATTAGTCTAGGCAGTAAGATTGCTTAATATATACACCACTTGTTTTGTGCTCAAAAGATGTATCATTTTAATATTCTACAAAAAAGTGAATGTTTGCTTTGCTGCTCTGGATAAAATTCATGTTGGTTGGTTGGTTGGTTGGTTTTTCCCCCAAAATTCACAGGCTTCTGTCCTGCTGCGTTGCTACTTTACCACCTTTTGCCCTTCATGAGCAGATATATTGCATCATTTCAGCCTATCGTTGTACTGCCTCAACCAGGAAAATGTACATGGTTTGATCATTTGCTCTGGTGTTACTTATTCTCATTAGTGAGCTGTTTCATATCTTCTCTATGAAACATTCATGGGGAAATTAACGGGACAATTCACACTAAAACTCAATCAAACACCTATTGGTTTACACTACATCATGGCATTGTATTTTGTCGTACTGAAGGAACTGTTTTTATTTCATTGGATAAAACTGCATTTCAAACACAGCTGGAAATATCTTTGGTTAAATACAAAAACCTTCTCAAACCCAACTGGTCAAATACAGTGGCTTGGTCAGTGCCCCTACGCTTCAACCTTTGATGCTCTAGGCACTCTTCTAGCATTAGGATTGGATGCTCAGAGACGGCGTGTTAATTTCCACTTGTTACATGTATAGTGTCTTTTCAAAAATAGTTCTGTGTTCACAGGAAATGTAGATTTTATTAGAAAAACTAATTTAGATTTAGGTAACAAAACTAGTTGGTTAGGTTAAAAAAAGGCAGTGATTTTGGTGTAGGAACGTACATTTATTACAGAACTTTAGTAAGCTGATTATATTAATGTGATGTCACAACTCCACATTTCAAACAGGACACATACAAGGGTCTCCTGGGTGAAAGTCCGGTATCCACCACCCTTCTCTCCCGCCCTACTCGGACGTTCTCACTCTTCATACTGTGTCATTGCTGTTGATGGCTTTACATTGGGATTTTTTGGAAGCCCGGTTTGTATCATATACCCCTTTAACACCAAAATTAGCACGTGCACACAGGTTTTTTTAACACGGGTAAACCTGCTCAATATGACCGATTGGCAGTAGAGACAGTAGCCGCTGGAGAGGGAGTCGGCCTTTCTGTGTGTGTGCTGTTTTGTTGGTGTGTCCGTGTGATGTCACAGACAAGCAGGAAAACAGGTAAACAGTAGTAAGCAGCAGGATCAGAGGTCTTTGAAATTTTTTCAGTGGTTTCTCCTCTTAAGGCTATTTATGTCTTACTTATTAAGTCTCCCTTTCAAACTCGGCGCAGACTAGTTTGGAACAATATTTTAGGGCTGCTTAGGAGGAGACAGAGAGTAATAAGTGACAGTGCGTCATTTCATCTCGCCGGTTGAAGAGATGAAATTACTGCATTCAGCTGTTGTGTTTCCCTCAATGCTGATCGGGGCTGGAGGCAATAAAAACATGTGAATGCCGATTGTACGCATTCTCATTGCAGGTGTTTGCAGGTTTTTTGCAGTGGTAATTAGGCTATACAGAGGCTAAGGTTGCCTTGTGCGTAGGAGTCAGACGTCAATGGCCACTGACTAAGCCGCCGTATTTGACGCCCTGGTAGTGAGAACAAGCTGTAAATAGAAAGGGATCAGCAGTCTTAAAAATACTTGACAGAAGTCCAGTTTTGGTGTCACACCCTTCGTTGTGAAGCCAAAGGCATCTGTGTGGACTCATCATTTTACATGTTTACAGTGTTCGATAATCAAACAGACGGAAATTCACTGAAAGATAGGAATTTGACCATCTCTGGGATTAAAAACCCTCAACACTTCCAATGTCGACATTCTTTATAAAACACCTGGAACGCATCAGACATCACAAAATAATACATAACTGTTACTCTTTGTTTTTGGAATTGTCCTTTGAACTGGTGTCTACAATACCAACGCGTCCTTTTAACAGAAAACTGATTTGACTCTTCATTTTCAGTCTGATTTGGTTCCGAGGACCAGTTACACCATCTAAAAGATGGCACTGTACAGTTGTGTTATTTTTGTGTAATGTTATTTTTTATCACTTGCCTTTTGTATTGTATACTATGTATACATTTATCTAGCTGTATAAAATAAAGTATATATATATATATATATATATACAGTATATATATAAGAATATATGCTGAATCATGATCGATGGTCTGTCTGATGTTTCAACAATCATCCAGATATTTAGCTCAAAGACAGCACGGAAATATTACTTTCTCACTGTCCCACATGGTTGGATGACAGACTGGATGGATATCTGTTGTCTCTTGAACGTCTCCCTTTGCTCCGACAGCATCTGTTACAGCAGATTTCTGCTGTGCCACGCACTCTTCCATCACATGAGATGAGGCAGTCTTGATACCTCAGCTCTTCTCCAACTGAAGCATGACCGCAGACGAAAACACGTTCATTCATCCTCTTTGGTATTCTGCTGATTCAAGCTCTGTTGTCCCGGCCGTCCTGTAATAACACACCCAGCTTGACCCGCGCTTGCCCGGTAAGCCTGATGCATTGTTGAACAGACGTCTCTCAGACTTGGACACAATCACCCCAAGGATTTGACCTATATAAGGTTTTAAAGGTCAATGCTGATATATTTTTGGATCCATGCGGATGGTTTGCACTTTGCTGTGCTGTATGACAAAATATATCATCTGACGATTAAAAAAAAGAAAAAGTCTATTGTTTCATATTATGCTATATTGTTTATTTTGTTTACATCATCTGATAACGCTTTGCGTCCTTCCACATGGCCAAGGTGTGTCTACTCAATGCACGGCACCAAAAATAACAAACATGGAGGAGCTGAGAAGCGATACTAAAGGTGGGGTTCAGCACAAGACACCGTCACCAGCATTACATTTGCCCCTCTCTCTCCCACAGACACACACACAGAGCAATGCTTTTGCAGAGCTCCACACTTTGACTTTATTTAGTCACATTTTTCAACCTTTGAGCACTATTATGACTTGCAAATACCATTAATGTCTGAACTAAAGAGCTGTTAGTTTGTTTCCAGCTCACAGAGGAAAAATCCTCACACCACGGTTACAGTTTAACTGCCTGCTAACGCAAACATCCAACTGCTGACTGGTAGCTTCGGGTTGACAGCAAAAACATCAACACTTGTGGCCTTAGACAGGATGGGTCCTTTAAAGTAAAAGTTACATGGGTGCGTCTTTGATTTATTTAATTATAACTTATACTTTGCTTAACTTTACTAAACAGTACTTTATTTAACTTTATACTTTATGTTATTTAACATTGTAACAGTATTTTATTCAACTTTATTATAACAGTAGTGTATGTAGCTTTATTTCAAGGCAGTAGCTACTTTATTTTTAACTGGTTCATTTAATATTTATTTATTTTAGTAGTTTACATCAGTTTAGAGGAGATTTCAAAATATCAAGATATATATTGTGTATTGTGATATACTCTAAAAAGCATTGTGATATTATTTTAAAGCCATATCACCCAGCCCTACTAGCTTGTATGCATCTTATTGGATTTGAAAGGTCAGTTGAAAACCTGAAAACCCCATGAGGCCTTGAAACCATACTGATGGTTAAGAACCAATGGATATGCTGCTGAATGCTTGCATAAATTATTGAGAGTTTTCTCCTTTACTTAAGATATCAACATTAACTCTTCCTCATTGGATACCAAGTGATGTCACTTGACTTTCAGACTTGAAAAAGCCCCGCCAGAGCCACAGTGCATGTTTCCTATGGCTAAACCTGAGAACTAACACTGATTAATGAACTCAGCAGTTTCCCTTTAACTTCATGATCCACGTACAGCCCATTCTCATTCCAAAGTCTGCAAATACTGCCACTTTTTGCAGTGATTTCGACATAAGATCCCGATGCTAAAAGCCACCTTTTGTGCCTTTATGATAGGCTACTGAGCGGCGTCAGCTGAGAACACGGCTGGTCAATACCAATCACAGTGCCGGCTGACAGCTGGACAGCACCTGCTGAATCCACAAAGCCGGACACAACCTATCACGTCAGCATGATACGCCGCTGGATGGCGTCAGGTTGAAAAGCTGCCGTTCACAATGTAATATAAGGAGCATAGAGGTGGGAGGAGCTGTGGATGGATCCAAGAAACCTGAACTTTCATGCGAGAGTCAGATGTTCGTTTCCACGTTCAAGTTTATCAATACTCATACCATCCGTATCAATAAGAACACATGCAGTGGAGCGAAATACTGTTTCTCTGGACCAGTATGCAAAAAATAAAAAATAAAAACAGAGACCGTTAAAAGACACTGAGCAGCAGTTAAAAGGAGAAAAGTGTAATAGATAATAAAGTGCAGAACTTATAAAGTGCAATCAAGTGCCTGAAAGTTAAAATGCTTAATAAATACTACTAAAAAACGTGATGTTTTTTTCTAACCATGTTGCAGATTTCAACCAGCTCCTGCTTAGATTACTTTCAGTGTTCATTGCTCAGAAGGTTTTGACCAGAAACTGAATTATCCACAATGGTCTCTTCCTCTCCAAAACAAACAGACTAGGTCATTTAAACAGCTGAAAACACTGAATAAAGTAGTTTCACATTAAAAAAAATTGGTGTTTTTCTGATACTGCTTATCACGATGGGGCTGCTAACGGCAGTGGCTGACACGAAAGCGCAAATGGCCTTATCTAGAGACAGTGGTTGTTTGGTTATTCTGGTCTAACTTAGAAACATCGTGCGGCAACATGGCTAACCCACAAGACAAGGACTTCCTCCCTGTGTATCAGCTCACTCTGAGAGAATGGAAACTCAACAATACTTATTTTCATGTGATTACACACTAAAGAAAATATACTTATTACATTATATTCAATTCCTGCCAATATATTCCCCTGAATCCTACAAACTGGACCTTCAAGTTCACAAACGCTTTGTATGTTTTCATCAGCAAGTGAGTTTGAAGGAGATTGAGGTGGACATGTAGGGTTACGAGACTGAAGCCCAGAGTCTTCATGTTCAGCCCTTTAAATGTTCAACTAAACCCAGTATCCACATGCTCCAAATTCCACGAGATCTCACCTGAAAAGCCGAAACCCCTGAGCCAGTAAACCAGATGTGCTTTGTTTTTATAGATGATATCTCATGGAGACGGTTTAGTCTGTCTGTCAGTGCAGTCTGTGAGGGCAGTTTGCTAAACATTCAACACAATTTCCCAGTCATCTAAAGGCCGTCTCTTAAAACTGCACTGGGATAATTATCCAAAACACACTTGTCAGCCTGAATCACTGAGTACCACAGAAGAGAAACCGCTCTCTTCTCGCTGACATGGTGCACGTTAGCATAAATGAAATTGTGGTGTCAGTGTGTCTGCCTCTCCACCCACAGAAAGTGAAGTTTTTAATTTAAACACTCTTAAACAGCAGTGACTCATTAACGTTTGAGCTTTCTTCTTTTGGTGTCTTCTGCTGTAAAGCAGTGCAGACAGGCTCGGGTGGTAAATATGAGTAATTTAATGAAGTCAGATCTTATAACTCCTGGGTGTCCAGTAAAAGAGCAGAAATCGTGCGATATGTTAAAATGATTTGTGTGAGCACCTCTGGAGGATGTTGATGAGATGAAGTTACATGATGGCGTGCTGGGTGGACTGGTTGACCTGGTAGGGAGGCGGGGTGGACGGACATCAGTGAACCAAAGCTGGAAAGGACTCGGATGGGCGTGTAGTCTCTCTTCATACCTAGACGACAAAATACATAGCTTGTCAGTTTCATCCCCAAAAACCCAAATGAATTTTCCCTAAACAACACATAAGCACGTTTTCTGATGTCACCTCTATGGCTGAGTTTTGATTATGTTTAGGCAACAAAATATGCTTAACCCTTTGAAACCTGGAAAAATTGGCTTGATTTCTTTAAAAAAGAAAAAAAAAACATGTAAAGAAGATAATGAGACACTTGAGAAGAAATTACCCCAAATTAGCAAGAAATTTGTAAAAAAAAAAAAAAAATACAAGAAAACTAACTAACTAACTAATGTTTTATTTTTAGTTTATTAAAGAATAATGAAATGGTAAAATAAGTTTTGGTGTCAGTTTATTCAAAATCAATACAGATAATGCACGCTTTATTGAGCACATATCAGAAGGTATTCAAATGAATTATCTGGGTATTTCCAACATCAACACACATCAACATATCAATATTGAAACAAATCAAAATCCAGTCAAATCGTGACTCAAAGATCTGAAATTGAACTGTTAAGGAGTCCCGATAATAGTATTAATATCTACAAAAATTAACAATCCTTTGAGTCTTGTGGGTTGTAACGTGATACCAACACGTCCCATCAAGTCAAAATTTGGATTTTCGTCATTTGGAAGCCAGATCGACGTCATAGGCTACTTTTTACATCCCTATGGCCAGTCCTGAACAGTTTTTATGATGTTGCATGGTGCATCGTCCTGCTGGGGGGGGGAGGCTATACTTGGACTGCAGTGGTATTTGGGTGGAGCACGTCAGGTGGCATCCACATGAATGCCAGGACCAAAAGTCTCCCAGCTGAACATTGCATTGTAACGAGATCACAAATGAGACGTTAAAGTCTTAACCAATAACATCCTTAAATGAATTATTCTTTTTTTAAAAATACTGTTTTTATTTCTCTATAAGTTATACATTTTAAAAAAAAAGACAATTCTTTCTAAAAATGATTGATCTGTTTATGTGAAATCAAAATCGGGTTTTTTAACTTTTAGCTTTGATGCCCTGGTATTTGGCCTTTGAGCCGCCAGAAGAAACTGCCCCGCCACGCCAAGTGGCCTTGTGCCTAAAATTAAGAAATTCCAGGCCTGCTCCTGACATATTGAGATTCTGTAAATTCTGCAATCTCAACCAGACTTGACAGAAAGTTTCCAAGAGTTTTGACAAAGCTTGGCAAAAGTAACGTGTTTATAATGATGGGTGTGTCAGGGTGGAACAGGTTCATGGAGCCATGATTCACTCACTGACCAAGTAGGTTACAGGACTTTCTGTGTGATCTCCACTACAAGGCATGAGGAATGACTACTTGTGTGACACTCCATCAATAAAAATGTTTAATTTGATTGTGTCTGGAAATTAGATCAACACGCTCGAGTCACCCATTACTATTCTGTTCCACTTGCCTACGCAGCTCCTCCACCCATTTCATCTCCTCACACCGTCTGCAAAAATGTAACGGAGTAAAGACCTGCAGTGTCCTCTAAGTCTTCAGCCACTTTAATGGACCTGGACTGCGCCTGTCGCACCCTGAAAGGATCAAGGCTCTATTGAATGTGAGCTTTGCTCCAGTGTATTTAGAAAATCACTCTCTTGGAGTTCATCTTTAAGAGTTTTACCTCACAGTGGGCTGCTGCTGCAGAGAGGTGTGAGAGGAACTCTCCTCCGGAAATCACATTATCTGCTTTACACAACAACACAGCGGTTGACACGGCCTCTGCCAAGAGCTGAGTGGATTTTGATTTACTTCCCCCCGCCTCTTCTCCAACCGGAGGCCTGTCCACCTATTCAGACCTTGCTCACGTGGCTAATGAGCATGAAGGGTTAATGTTTCCCAGTCCATGGGAACCGCTGAGGCTTTAAGTTGGCCTTTCTTTACATTGACTGAACCGCAAAGTCAAAATGACCAGCGTTGCAGAATTAAATGCATGTTGAGGGCTGTAAACAACTCGATGTGAAGATCATTTGCTGCGCCAGAGCGTCCGAAATACATCAAGATCACCGCTTGTTTAACAAAGGCTCTTTGTAGGGGAATATACCGAATGTAGGCAATAACTGAAATTAATTACCAATCACTAAAGTATGCAGTGTATAATAGGACATGATAAAATGTGCTTTTGCTTCCACTTATGGTAGTACCTAAAATCCAAGCAACTAATTTTACAGTACACAACAATTAAACTGCGAAAACTCCCTTCCCGTATTTTCGTCCCCCATACTTACCTAACCTTAACTGTTACTTATTCTATAGGTTTAAATGGATAAGGGAGCTAGTTAATTAAAATTCAATGACTTATGGGGAAGTGGTGGGATTGAATACGTTTTTTTACTTCTTACTCTTTTTCGAATATCTGAAGAAAGTCATTTTGACTTTGGACATTTCTTTTGCTTTATGTTTTTCATTGTTGTCATTATTACTTTGCATTTTGTCAGTCTGTTTTTGTGCAATATTTCTTCTCTATCAAATCAAAACATGGAGCTAGAAACACAGCAGTTCGCTGAATGTTCAGTAGAGAATTGGCACTCTTGCTCGACACTCAATTCACAGACCCACTGCTGTTAAATATCCCATGGAGGGATGAGTTGACATTCATTGAGCCAAAGACAACTTGAATATCAAAATGACAACTCTGACTATGCCATTTGTTTTAACTGTCTCTTTTGAAAGGCATTAGCAATTGACATATTGCTAATCACATTTCGTGCACAACGCACTCGGACATCCTACTCGTAGACCTCCATAGAAAAGCATCAGAAATTTTGATTTTCCTGCAAATTTTTTTTAAATGTATGAGGTTAAAACTTAAAAATGGTCAAATGATGTGCATGGGTCAAATGCAACACTAATATGATGTGTCCTGAGAAGCTGGAGAATGGAGTGCATTTTATCCCGCTCCCTAAACCTCACATAAACAGAGCAAAGTGTCTCTGTTCTCTGTTACTCAGAAAATAAAAAATGTTCTGGTTTTTAGGGGCACTATGACCAAGCATGGGCTGACTTTTCCAACTGCTTTCCCGATTTGCCAGACTTCTTATGCCTACTTGCACTTAGACTTGATGTTATCCTGATTCTGGACCATGACACTTTCTTTCCTACCAAAAAAAATGTCCAAAGATTTTTCTCCATTTGGGTCAGTCTGTCCCAACTTTCAAAACTATGCAGTTACTCAAATTAATATACATTCTGTTCCTTTAAGTTCTCCTTGGATTCATAAATGCATCTTGACCTCAGCCGTTTCACAAACACCATTTTAGGCCAAACAGTCTGCTGAGGTCCTCGAGAGGATCCCCACGGTGACAAACGATGCTGTGTCTTTTCAGAAGACCTATATAGCTCCTGCTAGCAACTCCCCCTGTCTAAATTATTCCATTACAGGCAGTGGAGACAGATTTTTCCTTTCTGGGAAAAGCAACTGTTTGACGTTTGGTGCTTTTAGGGGGTCGTCCTTTCATGATCATGTGTTATTCTGACAAATGGAAGCAGGCTATGTTGAGCTGTGTACATGTTAAGTTACAGAGACTGTCCTATATTGTACCTGCTAAGACTCATGTAAATAATGTGTAAGTTGAGCTGTGGAATGAACAACACATTAGGGATAAAAGAAAAGGTAACAAAGACTGAAAAGCTTGCAGGGAAAACTGCCTAATTATGCCCAGAGTTGGAAAGAAGCATTTGAAAAGGTACTTGATAGTATACAGCAGCGGTGTCAAAGTCATTTTAGTTCACTGGCCACGTACAGCACAATTTGATTTCAAGTGGGTCAGACCAATAAAACCATTGCATAATGGCCTTTAAATAACAGCATCTCAAAATTGTTCCCCTTCTTTTGGTGAGACGTCAGAAACTTCAGACAAAGTACTTGTCAGATTGTCACACAGTGTCTGAAACCCCTACACCTGTCCGATATCATAAAAGGAGGGCTGCCAAACTACATTTCTAAAGATGACAATCACAGTCATGCCCACTTCATGCAGGAATTGGCCAGATGAACTGAGCTGACAAAGTAAACAGGGCTTGAACTATTCTCCCAAGCTCTTTATTTTCATTCTTAATACATTTACATACATTTACTTTCCCAACACATCCTAATCCTGACTCCTCCATATTGCCGCTTTGCAGTGGAGGTCTACATATTATGCTGTAGGCATCCTTCTGCGTCTGCTGTTTGTCTGGATGGCATTAGAGCGGTTCTTTCTGATAGAACCATGTCAGTCTCTGTAGGTGAGTTTCTGTCAGACTGCTGCTTTGTCATGTGGGGTCCCCCTGGGAACGGTTTGGGGGCCCGTTTTATTTTCTATTTCAATGTTGCCTCTTGGACAGATAATCAGTGTGTTCAGCAACATCTCTTATCGCCTATACGCTGATGACATCCAGCTGTATTTTTCGATTAAACCTGATGAATTCAACAAACGATCTATGATGGAAAATTGTTTAATTGCCATTAGGAAGTGGTTAATAATTTTTCATAGTGAAATGCAGATAAAACCAATTATTGCCCCTGATAACCCCCTAGGATTTTAGGACATTTCTTGAATTTTAGGATGTTTCTAAGATTTTAGGACTTTTCTGATTTTTTTTTACCTTTCTTAGACTTTAAGACATTTCCAGGATTTTAGGGTGTTTCTCCACTTGCACTGTTTTTCATAAATAAGCTCTATTTTGATGTTGTTTTGTGCACTCTGGCACAATATGTATACTATATAGCACAAAAAGAATTACCAGTTTGAATCTCTTTATTTTTATTGTGAATTAAAAAATAGTTGGGGGGCCACCCGGCACTCTATCATGTCTAGAACTGGGCCTGCATAGAGCCCTGTGAACACACTTTGGATCAACCAATCAGCTTGTTTGATGCGCTTAGTCCACGTTACTGAAATTTGGCTGGTGCGTGAGTTGTCCTCTGATCTGTGGTTACACTCTTTTGAAGACTTCGTGAATGCTCACAGAAGCTTATGTAAATGGAGTCTGAGGTCTCACAGCTAATGGTGTCTGGCAGTAGCCCTCTGTCATTGTGCAGCCATGTCTTTCACCTGAAGTGATGATTAGCTCTTTGCTGTGATTTATTTCTTTGTTTATTAGAACCTTACATGATAGAGCAGGACTTGCAGCTGGAGCTTCAAAGTCAACACAAACAGCTTTAGCTCATTTCACTGGCGCCTCTGTCGTCATATCTAAGTCTTGGCTCAGGTCAGACAGGAGTCCTTCCTCTGGAGGAGGAGACGCTGTGGTTTGAATCAATAAATCTGGATCAGGGCTGTGACTGTGGGGTTACAGTGAAGGCTTCATCCACAAGAATTTATTGGGGGTGTCATGTCCCCGTACCAATCGTGTTTTAAAGTGAAGGATTGATGGTCTTCAACTGGAAATGAAATACTGTAAAATGCCGGCAGACCACTGCACGATATGTGATTTCAGCAGGGTGTGGTTTTGATTAGGTCTTATTACAGTTAAACGTTCAATTTCTGTCCACTTTGCATATTATTGTATGTGACACTAACTGCACACTGCCTGAAAAGGTCAGTTCACCCAAATCATGAAAACATATTTTGTCTTGGCTCAGCTGGTTTTGATTTATTTGATTTATTTTGAGATACATGCATCTGAATCTCTATCAATGGCTTTTTTTATTTTTAAAACATCAAATAACTTGTGATGTCCTGTTTAAATCATGTAATGTGCGGACCTGTCCAGTGGACTTGACCACAACAACGATGCTAAAAAATGTTTGAGTTGTTTATATTTGTATTTTAGCTTTTTATTATTGGAGCCGATATTTGGCATTTTGCAGATTATCTTTATCTTCGTACATTCAACCAACACCAGGGCAGGCAGTCTGCAATACATGCAAAGAAAATACCGTCACAGGAAGAACTTTTACTTTATGGAAACCTCAGGGTGCTATTTTTATCTATTTGTTTTTTATTTTTATTTTCAGTGAACTTTGTCAAAAAAAAGTTGCAGGGAACTTGCTGTATATGATGCTGAAAGTTTCAGTTTTAATTAAACATGATTAAACACAGGTTTTGTGTTGGGTTTGTTATATTCCAAATTCAAAATACTGACAGAAAGATTTTTATTTTTAATGTAAATGCATATTGGTTGATATTGTATGTTTCTGCATCGGTCATTAACTACTAATAATTGCTACTGACCCTAAAATCCTCCCCAAAAAAACAATATCAGTCGACCACAGGTACAAGGATGGACGTATGGACAACCTGAAAACATAACACCTCCAGCCACGGATTTCGCCTTAACAGGGGTGTAAAAAAATTACCTGCCCATCATTTGTACGTGGGCATCAAACCTAAATGCCAGAATAAGTTTTTGGCATCATATGTTTCAGCAAACCACAGATATGTGACATTTGTATGTTAGCGAATATGTAGAAAGTTAGTATTCTTTATGTTTCAACAATGCTGTGAATAAGTGGTTATGTTTGGGCACAAAAAAAAACGCTTGGTTAAACTGAATTCAGGGTTTTGCAGAATTGTCTAAAGTGTTTTTATCTAGCGATAAAGTAAATTGTGCTGGAATAGGAAATACTCGACGATATCCTGCCCCACAATGCACAAGAGGATTTATCTTTCATCAAAACTGCATGAACCAAAGAGTGTGTGACGGACACATTTTCAGCTCGTGCATAAACTTGACAAACTGAAATGTTGAGAGGGCCATACACACACAAAAACACTATTCTCAATCTTACAAAAAATGTGCAATACGACTGTCAGTAGTGTCAATTTAACTCCTGTCCACTCTGTTCAACCTTTAGAATAACCTACAAAGACATTAGTTCCTCTGTAGCCTTTTTCTCTCACTTCTTCCTCCTCTTTGCTCCCCACAAAGAAAAAAAAAAAACACTTAATGAGGGCTAAATTGGGGTATTTCCAGCGCCTACATAGATTTAAGTTGCCATGGAGACTTAGCAAAATAAGGGCCGGGCTTAGTTAACTGCTCTCCTAATGTTTCAGCAATCATCCTGGCTGTAATGAAAAGCAGCATGTTAAAAAAAAGCAGCTCTTTACAGTCTAGTCCTTTTAGTTTTATAGTTTTAATGCATGCAGTGACAGTTTCACAAATGTGTGAAAACCTTTAACATGGTGTGAATTCAGTGTGTAAAGTAATAAAATATCTTGAGCTTCTCTAGAAAAGATTCTTCCTTATTTAGCTGCTGCACAGATTGTGACAAAGTTGTTGTAGCAGAGATGCTCCGCTGACTCCCAGTTGGTTAGCAAAGGTCGTGTTGCTGAAAAAGTGAGAGCAGTACCTCTGGGATCCGGCCTGCCGACCCGCTGAAGACGCCAACAATGAGTGATTCACTCGCCTCACAGAGACTCCACATTTTAATCGCTTGCTTGCTCTCGCACAACAAAAACGCCTTTTGTTATCTGAAGGAGATGGAACCGATGGATGGCAGGAATCCACTGAAGATGCCAGTAGGCTTGATCCCACTGAGCGGCCTCAGCTCTGCTTTGGCCTTCAGCCATGGCATGTTCAAACTGTGACTTAGTTTAATGAGATCAAGGAGAAAAAAGTGGGTTTGGAGGAAAGGGGGAGAAATTAGGAAAACTCTGGGAGAGAAAGGGAAGAAAGAAGCGAAGTGAGAGCGATTCCTCGACTGTAATAACGCTGACTTGTTAAAGCCGTGAAGGCATGGAGTGAGACAGCATGGTTTTCATCACAACACGCTGTGTTTGCTTAACAAGTTTACACTAGAGTGGTTCGCCTCGGCCCGCGCTGATGAGCCCCTCTGAAGGGAGGCAGCGTTTCAGAGGACGGTCTCACAGCGAGTCGGTCAGGCGGAGGAGAAGCAATCTGGAGGACATCTAACACACGCACACACACAAAAAAACACTGACAGAGATAAAGTAACGAAAGCTCTGCCATCCCTTCTGTTAAGCACACTTTAATAATGTCTGAGCCTTCACTAAGTCCTGACCTATGAGCTTGGCATTGCTACGTCTGTCAGGTTTTCTGTTCTCATACAAGAAATACAATGAATACAATGATTACAGCAGCAGGTTCTCAAAAGTCCTGATTTTCAGAAAAAAAACGTAGACAAAAGGCTTCTCGTTTCTAGCCAGCAACCATCAATTTTACTGACTTAAATGACAACTCTATGTTCCTATAATTAAATTAACCTGTAAAACTATGAACTTGATGGCGTCTTACATAATATGAGACTGAGGCTAAAGCTACATTGCAGCCAAAACATCTGCAGAAGCTTCTTTGCCTTGATCAGGGTACGTTAGGGGTGGGCAATAAACTGAATATACTCAATGTATCGCGCCTTGTTCCATGTGTGATGTATACAATGACTTTATCATGATCATCGAGCATAAATTGTCTCGTCGTTATTTTAACCACTGGCATTAGACTTGCTTTGGCGTTTTATCTGTCCCTCTCTCTCTCCTACAGCTCTCTGCCTCTCACAGACACACACACAAAGCAGGGCTTTTGCAGAGCTCAGACCATGACTATTTAGTTGCATTTTGCGACCATGGAGCACTACTGCAATTTGCAAATACTATTAATATATGAACAGGAGAGCTGTTAGTTTGTTTCCAGCTTACGGAAAATAAATCACATTTAAAGGCACAGCTGTTACAGTCTAACAGGGTTGGTAGTGTGAGCAGGTGAGGCGTGTGTTTGTATCTGAAGAGCTCCAATCGCGACTATTTACACAGAGCACCAGTGCGACTTGAAAATCTTTGCAATAAATGAACTAATGTTCATTCATTTTAAGAATTTTAACCCTTTAAATGCCATGTTCTTGTCATGATGCCACTATGTTTTTAGATGAAACACACACACATACACACACACTGAATTATTTTCAATATACTTCATGCTAAGAAGTTTGTTTTTTCATCACAGCCTGAGATATGTCCATGATTAGCAGCAACACTGATTTTTACACATTTTTGGGCAATGTCAAATACTCACACTCATACCGATTTGCACACAGAGTGCATTTCTGACAATCAGGCTATAAAAAATATACATTAATTTTATTCTCTTTTCTACTTTTTTCTACTATTTTTTCAACCCACATCAATTCTAATCATAAATATCAAATATTCATTAATTTTCAGAATTTTAACCCTTTATATGCCAGGTTTTTGTCATAATGCCACTATATTTTTGAATATTAATTTGAATATACTACATGCAAAGAAGATTTTTTTCTTTTTCTTTTTAAATTATCACAGCCTGGGATATGTCAATGATTTGCAGCAACATTGATGGTGACAGTGCACTTAGTGGAAATAGCATGTATTTTCTGTACTGCCAAACATGGTAAGAATGACAGGTGAAAATAGTAAAATTACAAATTCTGAGGGAAAAGTGACACCCAGAAATAATACAATGCACGTTTTTGTGCTTTGATGGCGGTGGGATCCAACATTGCTGTTTGAATGGATTTCAATGGCGCATTTTTGCACTTTACAGTATAAATGTAACAATTTTCTTTCCACAGTGTATTTTAGACTTATTGTAGGAGCTGAGTTGGATATTCCAAGATTAAACGAAAATTCACAATCTTGATGAAATGTATGCCACATGCATGAACGCAGCCAAAATTGACAAAAAAATAAGGAACGAAAAGCACGTAAAATGCGCCAAACAGTCCCTGAGGGTTATCCTGCTATTCTCCAAGCTACTATAGCTGTCATATTTTTCGGGGGTGGACCTTAAGTGGTCGGATTGCCCCCGAATCCCCACTGGATCAGCAAACTTTCCGGCTTTGTACTCCTCTCGAGGTGGGAACAGAGGCAGAGGGACTGCAGGGTACGTGCACTGGTTCTTCCAGCGAGCTCGCAGCAGTCTCTTTTATTGGTTATTGCTAGCAGTTGGCAGGCAGCCAATCATCAGGCCTTGACATCTGACAGCCTGCTTTTGTCTTGTGGAAGTGAGCATAGTATCAAAAGTGGGCTGGAAAAATGATAGAAGCGCTGTCGCCTCTTTAACAAAATCATCTAACAGATGTCTTCTGTTTTGATAAACCAGGTCTGAACCTCTGCTTATCTCCAGTTCAAACAATCATCTACAGATAAACCCCGGCCACTGATTTAGGTATTGTTATGTTTGGTATCAATTGCATTTACACTGACTTCCTTTTCTCTGCTTTGCTAATAGCTGTATTTTTTCCTGAATCACTGGTTTTGATCTCTCAGCAGAGCACCACTATCTAAATCACAGGCTTGAGTTGGATTACATAATGCTTTAAATTTTTTTCAGGACCATGCACACACGCTATAGCCACGCTCATACCGTAAAACTGCTAGGTGTGTGTGTGTGTGTGTGTGTGTGTGTGTGTGTGTGTGTGTGTGTGTGTGCCATAGCATTTTACAACACAGTGGAGTGAGGAAAACATGCGGTCAAGCCTGCATACGCACAAGCAGTAAAAGTCTCTTTTTATGACGGGGTGTTTGCTTGCTGTCCACACGGTCTGTTTTCAATGTGACAGCACCGGATCAAAGACCACCGTACTAAAACATATGAAACACTAGACTCTGATGCCAGTGACATGATCTTTTCGGTTTGACAAGGTATCGGGTATCATATTGGAGAGAGAGGGAGAAACGGAGAGTGATGTAACCAGCACAGCGGAGGACTTTCACACAGACCATTAATCACTGACGTCTTCAAAGCGGTCTCATGCCAAACACTGGGCCGCCTCGCTCAACTGGGATGGTAAAAGGGAGCGGGATCCAAAGTAAAACCATATACGGTGACTTTGTCCTTAGCAGGTTCAGCCTTTTATCAGCTCTACTGACACAAACATTTACTAATCCCAACAATATGTTATTTTAATAATTTGGGTGTTGGCTTTTTTGCCATCTTATGGTGAAGCCTAACTGAACACAGTGCAATGCAAAGCAAGTTTTTGCCTTTTTTGTTTCTCCATGGGATACAAGCAAATCACCTCACAGTGCCTTGTGGGAACTGTAGGACTGACCAGCCACGCAGACGAAAGGAGGAGTCTGATTCTGAAAATGTTTTTCTCTATGCAAAAGAAGGGTGGTGATGCTGTGTTGGACAGGGGTGTGTTTAGTAGGGGTGTGATGGCACACAAAAATCACGGTTTTAAAGTCTTGGTACGGTTTTGTTCTCAGGAAAAACTACTTGTGCAAGTGCAAGTCGGAGACTAAACGGTCTGCCACATTTGTACTTATTTATTAATATAGTTTATTTTGCACAGTTATTTTATCACAGCTATTTTGCTATCCCTTTGCTGCTGCAATGTTGGAAATTTCCCCACTGTGGGACTAATAAAGGATTATCTTATCTTATCTTATCCTGTGGGAACTCCAACCTGAAGTTTTAAGTTTTGCAACTGAAGTAATTCTGTACATTCACCATTCTACAATTATAAATGACTTATTATCAATATTCACGGTCCATCTCTGGACTGAACCTGAAATGCCTGTGACAGTTCACTACGAATACGTGTTGTTACACCTCTAGTATTTACTGTAGTCTTGTACTGTAGACAGCACCTGTTGCATCTGCATTATAGGCGTAAGGTCTGCATCAGGTTGACACATTCTGCTAAAAAAGGACAGAATATAAGGAGCACAAAGGTCTCTATGTGGTGGATGAATCCAACAAACCCCAGACTTTTTTGTGGGAGTCCAGTTTTCATTTCCCGCCTAAATGTGAGGAGTTTTTTATACACCTTAACATGTGCCTCTTTTACCTAATCCATCCTAATTCATTAATTCATTCGTTCACCAAATTCATCCGTCCCAGCATGTGCTTTTCTTGCCTAAACGTAATCATGTGCTGCATAATCCCACCAAGTGCTTGTGTTGACATCACGGTAATGGCATCCAAAAACACAACTTGGGATGAGAACGTGTTTTTACGAGCAGTGATGCAGTTGCCAGGAGAAAATTTTACATTTCTGCAAACCACTAATGTGTTAAATTAGCATGTTTACATGTTGCATGTGATGTAGCATATAAACTTACTTTGCCATCATAAGATGGAGGTGATGGTGGATGGCGTGATATCTAGGCAGGAAGCTACTGAGCTGCAGACCACTGTTCGAAACCAACAAACAATAAAAATAAAAACCGTTGTGTTTAAGTTTGTGTTTCCAGTGGCTTTAGTCATCCATCACTGTTTTGCCACTGAATATAGTGCCATTAAAGTGGTGGGGATTTTACTGAGAAGCTGCCACGTTTCTTGCTGTTAACGTGCCCCCAAAACCATGTATTTTCAGCCAAAATATGATTTCTTCCTAACCAAAACCAAGTGTTTTTTGCACCTAAATCTAGCCACAGATTAACCAGAGTTTCCTGGAATCTGGTACTTAATAATCTACCAGGTATCCATGGTTGGCAAAACCTACAATGCCAACATTTTTTCTGGAAATTGGGTCGCACAGCAACAAATGAGAGATTGCAAAGGTGGCGTCATTCATCTGCTCCCTACTCAACAATAGTTAGGATTAGGTGTATGGAACGAGCTGCACCAAATTGTGGAAAATGTCAAGTTTACTAAATTTTACATCACCAGCATTTATGGCAGCATCACTGTGGACTCTCTGCTCAAGTGCACAACCATTTAAGGTCTGATATGTTTGAAATCCAAAACTTTCTATATATAACTTGAATTACGCCTATGAAAACATCTTCAGACATTTGTGAGAGCCTGTGTAAAATGTGCTAACACTTTAGGAACATGAAGACCTTGTAATGTGTGAACTGTGCATGGCCCCCAGGCACTGGAGCCAATAGCTGGGTCTTCCTTTTATGTTAGCTTTCCTTGTTTAAAAGTTCTCAGCTCTTGGGAATCTACACAGAATTTTCTTCTACGCCACATGTGAAGTCTGCCAAACTGCATCAAGAGTCTAAGTGTGTGTGCATGCGTTCGAGAATGGGGGAGAGAGAACAAGCATCTGGATCCACTCCAGTATTATCAGCAAATTGCTGATCAAAGCTAAATGATCAAACAGTGACTCCTATGTCATATAGGAATGTGTCATTTGGTTGGATTCTCTGCACAGACATGGTAGATGAAGCATTTTAGGGGAAAAAGAGCTCAAGCACACTGTGGCAAAGCTCAGCACCAAATATGTCGAATGGAGATCTGACATATTGCAGCTACATTTAGCCCTAATTTCCTCAAAGAGTCGGGGATTTGTGGTCAGGTATTATGGCAAGCCACAAAGACAGCTTCTGAGGAATCAGTGAACATGGGAGAAAATGGTTCTGGCTCTAAAGAAAGAGGGAACAGTTGGGGATCCCAAATCATGCGGACCAACTCTGCGACCACAACAGGACTCAAATTTCATGGGATGGCACAGCTCGGACTCTTACATGAGTCAGTTAACAGACTGCTGATTAAGCTGCTTCAAGCCTGTGAAAGTTGGTACAACTCAGTTTCTGACCTGTTTGAAACAAGACAAGTTGGACATCCGTTTATCAAATGTTGTGATACTAGAAATATGCAAACCTGTGGTGGTTCAGCATAGTTCTGATTATTATTTTTTTTCATAATCTATGGCAGTGGTTCTCAACATTTCTACATTGATAATTTATCCCAGAGAAAATAACATTATCCTCATCGTGTCTCTTGGCTGCCTGGCAAATTTTCCCACTGTGGGACTAATAAAAGATTATCCTATCCACCTGACGCTGTGTGATGGTAATACAGAATTTCAAAATAAAGGCAAACCTGAAAGAGGATGATATGGATCAGTGTTTGATCGTTGCTTATTTAATCGATATTTAATCGATGCAGATCAATGGATCTTGACACCCTTAGTATGTAGCAGGTTTACCCGTGTTTGAAAAACCTTCGTGCATGTTAAAAGTGATACAAGTCCAAGAAAAAAGCATTTAAATAGTCCCAAATTTCTCAAACTCCACCATGTTCCACCGTCTTTCTGCAAAAGTTAACAATAACCTCAAGCAGCGTGTACTCTTTTTTTTCCCTCCTCCCTTCAAGCAACCTTGGATGAGCTCCATTTTTTAGGACCTGCAGTGAAATTCTTCTACAAGATGTTTCACACTAGTTGGAGATGTAGACTGGGCAGCACTAAAGGATGAAGTCATGGCTGTCAACATGAAACTCCCCTCACTCCCTGCAGCCCGCCATAGAGCGCTCAGCACACAGCTGTCTGTTCTCTGAACTGCATTTGCTCTAATTGACATTGAGAGGAGGTCACCGCGGTCTCTCTTTCTTACCGACTCTGTAAGGTTGTCAATAAGTCTGCTTTCTTATATTAATGTTTAAATTTAAATGCAACATCCTGAGAAAGGCCTGGCATACAGAATTACCCAAACCATGTGGTATTAAACATGGGATTGTAGGTGTGTGTGCAGGAATGGTGCACGTGAATGTACGTCTTCACGTGTGTGGGAAATCTCAGGTTACTCCTCATCATTCCAGCACATTCTGCAATACATCACTGTCACGGCAAATGTAGCCTCGTTCCAAATAGTTTAGTCTGACAGGACCCACTTGAACATGATAGCATGTTCTTGAGTACAGCGCCTCGCAGACATGCATGCTAAAAGCTGCATTGTTGAAATAAATAGAGGACATGAATCATGCAGTCCTCTATAGATAACATTATCCATACAAAAAGACTTACACTAATACGGTGTACAACTTCAGCCAAGAATAACTAATAAGCTTTCAATGAGCAGCTGCTGCACATTGTCACAACTAAAACAAACTAGCACACAGAAATTTGGTAATAGATGGGGCTTTTTCAGTTGACCCGCCCTGTCATCACTTTAACGCTGAACCTGATTCTCTCCAAGGATCCAACTCAGGACTTGTTGTCCTGGCAATGAATCTCTGTCTTCTGATATTCTACTTACAACAATCCCTGTTACAGTCCATCTCTGGAGGCCTCGTCATAATTTTGTCAGAGTCAACACAGAGCTCGACCCTCGCGCTGCCATGTACAATCATGAACTCCAAAATCAAAAAAGGTCCTTTAGGATAAAAATTAACCAAAGTTCTTGATTAACGCCACATTTGACAGCTCAAGTCATTAATGTGTTATGGAAATACATTTCTTCTTTGTAATGGCTGTGCAATCCAAGAACGTATTTCACTAATGAAGGATGTAATTGAAGCCTGGCAGTGATTTTATAGCTTCTCTGGGGGCCTCGTTGGGTTATGGAGGTCGACAATCATCCTTGACCCTTCAGCTGTCCCGCACACTCCCGATAAATCACCACTGAAACACGTCCAGAGATGTTTACAGTCAAAGAAATCCATACCCTTACATCCCCCTAAAGCACAAAGATTATCTCCAAAATAACAGTTTTTCTTTTTTAATAACTCTTCAAAAATGTCAACAATTCTGTGTTTTTCTGTCAATATGGGGTGCTGTGTGTACATTAATGAGGAAAAAAAATGAACTTAAATGATTTTAGCAAATGGCTGCAATATAACAAAGAGTGAAAAATTTAAGGGGGTCTGAATACTTTCCGTACCCACTGTATATTGTGTTGCAATAAAGCCTAAAAGTATTGTGATATTATTTTAAAGCCATATTGCCCAGCCCTAATTCTGATTCTAAAAAGATTTGTGGTGGTAAAACCTTCGGTTGCAATATTAATCGAAATTGCTTTGCAGCCCTGATCCTGGCAGCTTCAAATGTTGCTTAAACCTGATAGTGTGCAAACTCTGCATCCCGACCACTTTTAAGCAGCGGGAAAAGTTCAGAAAACCTAAGAAAATATGTTTTCAAGGTGTTGAAGGTGGTTGTCTTGGTTTCAAATTGAACTTTAACCAACGTGGTTTTTCTGAATAAACCGAAACACATGTGGGGCTCAGGATGCAAAAAACTGGTCTCTGGTGTCTATGTTTTGTGTATAACCGCTATCCACCAAGACCACAGCCTCACCCACTTCCTTATGATTTGCGTCCAGCACGAAAAAGCCAAATTTTCTTGCCAGTAAACATAATCTGGTGGCAATTATACTCCCCCCCAAAACATAACTTGGAAAACAAATCGGTAGTAGTATTTTTTAAGGTGGAGAGATTGCATGTAAAAATCAATTTTGAGGATGAGGACACAAAATTAAATCAAACTCTTCCTGGGTGGCACAAATTTAAATGTTCAACTTGACTGAAAATTCATGCTTATTACGACGCTTTATGACCCCGAATCATGAACACGCACGGACAAAGAACAAGAAAATGGCCCTGAGGACAAAAGAAGTGCTTCAGGTACATTTTGAGGTCAGTCAGAGGCTGATTTGTCACACTCAAAGTCAGATTCTTCACACACAGTTGGCGCATATAACGGCACAACTAACATCTGTATATACAATCCGTATGTGGTACAAATTCACACTCCTATTCAATCTGAGCACACAACGATTGATAATAAATGTTAACATGTGGGAATTCATTTCTCAAATGATTTGTTGTGCACTTTAAATGAAGTATCATTAACTGATGAAGAAATTTAGGCTTGGCAGTGATTCCACAGCTTCGACAAGATTGCTGAAAACTGGTATTTTGGGAAGGGCCCTCTGATACAGATTCAGTGCATTTCTTTGGTAATGCATGGATTACCTTCTCCAAGAAATTTAATGGGTTACAGGCGGCGTTTGGCTTTCAAACTCACATCGTGTCCTTTCCTTTCAGCCAAAGGTTTCTAGAAAACATGTTTGACTGCATATTGTGTGCGCACAAAAATGCAACAATGTAACGTTTGAAGGATGTTTTTCTGGATGGAGAAGCACTGATGGAACGCCAAAAGACAAATCCTTGAATATGGAAAGTCAGAGTCCGTGAAACGCTGTTGTCAACAAGAGTTTGAGTGATAGGAGTTTTTGAAAACATGTCAGTTGTTTTTGGGGATTCTTTAGCTGATATTTTGCTTTGATATGCAATATCCGTAAACATGGCCAAGTCCAAATAACGGTACTCTGCAACTACACCCTCAACCCAATACCAAAACATTTTCATCATTTTAATATTAAAGGGGATGGTGCAATTTTTCTCTCGTGAGTAAGCAAGTAAATGTACATTTTTTTCATTTCTATATGTTACATAAAGAGATTGGTGGCTACTATAGCTTAGCATAAAGACTGAAAAAGCAAAAACATCTCGTTTAACTGTGAAAAGTGAAAAAGTTTGCCTAATGATTAACACACTGTATGTCATTAGTAAGCTTTATTTAACCAAGCAACAACATCAAGGGCTGAAAAATGACGCCAATACAGACGTGCCAAAAACTGCAGTTCCCAAAATGGCCACTTGAGGCTGGCTCCAAAAGTGAGTCAATCACCATGGACCCCCAGCATTAAATTGGCCAACTTTACAGCTATTGAATCGATAGCTAATTTCCCTGCTCATGACAACTGTACGGAGACTTGCGACCACCCTCTTTCACTTTTTTGGGTGTGTGCTGCTTTCGTTACCATGGATACTTGTTTCACTTTCCAGCTTAGGCCTGCTCCATACTGTGTGTAAAAGTTACCGCTCAGTGCAATACACAAGTCTTCAGTCTGAGCTCCAGTCATAACTTTCAGTTGGTCGTAACTCTGAGCTCTAAAGTCGCACTTTACAGCAGGCGTACGTCCAGTTCGGCTCTGATGTCTGTATGACCTGAAATCTTTCTGAAATCTTCTCAATCATCATGTGCGTCAGACTTCTGACGGCGCATGTGTGAAGCGTGCAGCCGCAGCAGAATGACACCATCAGAAACAAGAAAATAAAAATAAAGAACATAAATTTGACTTTTTGTTTTTGTATTTGATTTTGAGAACCGGCGGAGAATGAGAGCGGAGCGGACACCTGCAGAGACACCGGCAGAGACACCGGCAGAGACACCGGCAGAGACACCGGCAGGGAGTAATAGCAGAGCGGACACCGGTAGGGACACAGGCGGGGACACAGGCGGGGACATCGGCGAAGACACCAGCGGATAATTACAGTGGAGCTGACACCTGCAGAGACACTCCCGGAGAACGGCTTAATGTGGCTTTAATGATGCATTCAGACTCGTAATGTCCCAACCTTTCGTGCAGTGCTGAGAAATTTTATGTACAGATTTATGTGTCGATTAACTGATTCAAAAAATGTAATCATTATGGCTTTAATAGATGCTACACAAAGTGACACAAAATACTCTTGGTCGTGTTTTGTTATTTATTGTTTTTTTATCAATATGGACCTAAGAGTCTGAAATAAAGTTGACTGTATTGTATTATATTACCATTAAACTGTTATTGGACCTTTATTCTGAAAGGGGTCAGTGCCACGTTCTTTGTAATGATAACGAACTTCATTTTTTATATCAAACTGTCACTTCATTCACACATCGTTGATCTTCTGTTGTTGGAACTGCTGTACAAAAGTCAAAGATGAGGCCAAAAACGCGATTAGCGCACTCATTCCATCAAAGTGATGAAGAGCGCGATGCTCGAAAACATCACCTCGCTGGTAATTAAATTAAATATACGGTCATGGGAGCAGTGTGTAGTGTGTGGACTCTGTTTTTCCATCGTTTACAAGTGCACACACCCGATCCCTAATGTATGACTTCTGCACTATTTTATGTCTTAGTTTTTCGTTTTTCTTGTCGTGATTTTCCTTTCTGTTCATATTTGTGTGAGCGTTGTCGGAGGAAGCCTGACATCTAAGGAATTCTTGGTTTCTCTGTGATTGTCGTGCAATAAATAATTTGAAACTTTGAATACACAAATTAAATCACTCTTAGTATTATTTATAAAATGAAATCTTTGAAGTCTCACAGAGGAATGAGAGTCTCTAATTTTTATTTTCAGTTTATTCCAGTGGTGGTGAATAGCACCATAAACCCGAAAACAGTTCTGGACTGATTCTGTAAATCAGATAAATTGTGTTTTTTTGTGTTCAACATATTTTAAAATTTTCCAGTTATTTTAATTTACAACAAAGATTTTACAACTACTCTTAATTTTGATTCTGCATTCTCGTGTCTGTTTCCTCTCTGTCATCACACACCAAAGTTAGATTTGGGTCCTAACACTTTCCTCATCTGCCTCTCAGACTCGAGGAGGCTAACGTCACTGGAACAAACCGTGTGAATCTAACTTTCTGTGCTCCGTCTGCTGAAAAGAGGGAAAGGACGAGTCTGGAAACAGCTTTCACATCCACAAACAGTCTGTTTTACTCTGTTAGGCTTCATCCATCAATGTACGCTGGTCATCATTTCGACGCAAATCGAAATAACTGCGCTATGAATGTCAGTTTTATGAAATAAAGTGTTAAAAAGCATTACATAGACATGTTTGAAATTGTGCTCCTTTGCCAAAGTTACAAAGCAAAAAAAAAAACCCTCAAAATGAGAATAGCATGAAGTGTTTCATAGAGCTTCCATCCAAAGACGGACCTGCGAGCGCGTCTCTCTTCAATATCAGTGCTGCCTGCACAAATGAAACACCCTTCGTCTTGTGAAAATAGGTGATCTGGCCCTTCAGCTATCTGAGAATCGAAAATCGATGGGATACTAGAAGAGCAGAGGAGCTAGGAACAAGCGCTCGGCGTTCACTTAGTGTACACATTTAGCTGACACAGGTCGGATGTCTGTGAAAAGATCGAGACAACGTGAGGATTAAAATAATAACCCAACGTTCACCCACTTCACCGCTCAGGACAAAAGCCAGACCTGATCCATTATTTGTTCTGTGTGAAGTAAAGCCACAGAAATGCCTGTGTAAATGCCATGCTAAACATCTGGTGCAGCCCGCTTTATGATATCATCCAACAGCCATCCGTATACGTGTAACTCAATAAAGAGAGCACAGCTCCATTTAGACAAGCAGGAACCATATGTACTCCTGCTCATCAGCTAAGGTATCAAAGAGTCCTTTGAATTTTCATGGATGTGGGTCACTACTCCGTTTGACTTGCGTTTTTAGAAACTCTACACTTTCAGTTAGCTTATAAGTAGGGCTGGGAGGTACGGCATTTAAGTAATATCACAATGTTTTTGGGCCGTATCACAGTATATATATCACAATATTTTAAATCTCCTCAAAAGCTTCATAAATGCTGAACTGGGCAACAAAATCACATGTGACGACGTGACAAAATACGTAGATATCGACACTGTAACAATATTTTAGGGATGATTATTTGTGCTTGGACAAAATATTAACACAATGAGATTTTTGATTATCATCAGTAATGTGGATTTAATGATTTAAGTGGGTGAGTGCAAGTTTTAAAACAAGTAGAAGATAAGTTTTGAAAATTACTTCACTTTACTGCAGCCTTTAAAATCAGGGAAAGACAACACTTTTTTCATGTCATGGTATGATGATATTCAAAATCTCAACCGGTATGTGGTCTCATTTCACGGTAACGGTATGTATCGTGTACACTGCCCAGCTCTTAATGCTAGCATCAGAGTGCTAACATGCTCACAATTAGGGGTCAATATATCGTCCTGGCCGATTATCGGGGCCATTATACGGCATTTTGGTGCTTACCTGTATTTTATTTCAATGATCGCCAATAAAATTAATTAATGAAAATGTGCGCATACTACATTCAACTCAATATATGCAAAGAAAGTGTCAGCAGGGGAGGAACTTTTACTTTGTGAAACCTCAGGGAGCTTTTTTTATTCATGCATATTTTTTATTTTAATTTTCACTTTATAAAAAAAGTTGCTGGGAACTGTCTGTGTGTGATGTTGAAAGTTTCAGTTTTTATAAATAATTCGCTAAGGCATTTAAACAAATTATTGTGTTGTTGTATTTCAAATTCTAAATATTGACAGAAAGATATTCATTTTTATTGTAAATAAAAATCCGTTCCAAATATCTGTTTTCGGTCTCATTAAATAGGGGTGTAACGATTCATCAATATGCATCATCAAGGCAGAAACACTCATACAAGCAGTATAACTTTTTTTTCTTTTTATTGAGGGAAGGGACAGGATGGGCTTGTTTTGGTATTATTACAATAGCTGTTATTTATTTATTTATTTGTATACTGTCCTTGTTTTTCTTGATTAAAATACGATTTATCCAGTTGTTTTCCATAAAGTGTTCAAAAAGAAAAGAAACACTCAAACAATGAGACTTTAACCATGTTTTTTTTGCCATAATGTATGATGGGAGGTATCCGGACACACGCTGCAGTATTAGTGAAATAGCGTACCTCTTTACCTCCACTCTGCTGACGTATTCGGATCAGCTGTGTTAAGAGCGCTCATTTATTTTCTAACAATCAATACTGGAATGGCTAATCTCTAACTGGTTAGTGGCAATCCATTCCAATTTATAGACCAGCAGTCCCACTAAAGACACACAAACGTAGACACACGTCACCAATCATTATCGATCCTAGATCATTCAAGTGTTACGATGGCCGATCCAATTTCGTTTCCAGGCTTGAATCCGTTAAACAACACTCGTGGCAGAGTTGGACATTCATCAGACAGCTTCCTCGACTGCTTCAAGCCTCTAATCCATCAGCTTCATTGACTCTAATGTGGAAATACCTCCACGAAGGCCACTCGGGAGCAGTTTTTCAGACTCTCTTGGGCTGTTGTGACATGAGCATTATTCAAGTCCAGCTACTTAATACCATTATAGTAAAGGCAGACTAAAAGCAGCCTGTGATTACATAAAAGCTTTTAATGTAGAATGTGGAGTAATCTTTTTTCTTTAATGCACTTGCCATTTCCATCACACAGATTCAGGAAGACGCGGACTCTTGTACACTGTAAAATCTGACAGGTCGATCTTACTTAAAATAATCTCGGAAAACGATTACATTGAAAAGGGAAAGTTAATATACCTATGCAATTTTAAATCATGTTTCCTTAATATCTGCTTGTAAAATTTACTTAAAATTATTTAATTTTGTGAAGTAGTTGCAAGTTAAAAATGACAAGTGATACTACCTTGTTCTTTTTAAGAGTTGGCAACTTTAGTAAACCGCGTTGGTCTGACTTCAATGGATCATGACAAAAAAGATTTAGCCTATTAGGAGATCTGTGAGTTCTGTTTTGTTAAAATGTTTAAGACTATACAAATATAACGGACTAGTTTGCAACCAGCAGAATGCAGATATATATAGCACAGTAAACTTGGCTGAGTGAAGTTGCTAAAACTGGAAGGAATCGAATTTATTAAACGTGTCATTTTTACGTTACAACCGCTTTACAAACTTAGGCGAATACAGCCAAATTTTAAGTAAACTTAACTAGTAGATATAAAATAAACATTTATCAAGATCAATAGTTATATTTACTTTCTTTTTTCAAAGTAATCAGTTTCCAAGATTATTTTAAATAACATCAATATATCAGATTTTACAGTGCAGGTGAAACACTGTAAAATCTGACCTAAAAAAAAACATAAAGTAAATATAACTATTAATCTTAATTTATGTTTACTGTATATCTATATGTTACGTTTACTTAAAATTTGGCTGTATTTGCTTAATATAAGTTCTGTTTTGTTAACATGAAAATAAAAACATGACTGACTGGTTTGCACCCTGTAGAATACAGATATATAGTACAGTAAAGTTCGGTGACGTTGCTAAAACTTAAAAGAATTTATTTAATTAAACTTGTAATTTTTAAGTTGTAACCACTTAATAAAATTAAGTAAATAAAGCTACATTTAAAGTGAACCTAGCAGTTAGATATGAACTAAACTTGGCTAACTACTTTGCTTCATTTTAAATAACATCAACATATCAGATTTTACAGTGCAGGTAATACACTGTAAAATCTGACCTAAAAAAGTAATGTAAATATAATTATTAATCTTAATTTATGTTTACTTCATATCTACTAGTTATGTTTACTTAAACTTTGGCTATATTTATGCCATTAAATGACAAGTGAAATTACCTTGTTTTTGTTAGCAAAGTTATTCTGATTTAATTTGATCACGACAAAGATGATTTTCATGAAGTTAGTCTGTAAGTTCTGTTTTGTTAACATGTTTATGAAAATACAAATATGACTGACCTGCAGAATACAGATATATAGTACAGTAAACTTGGTTTAGTGAAGTTGCTAAAACCTAAAAATGACACGTTTAATTTAATCAATTTTTCTAAGTTGAAACAATTTCTCAAAATTAAGTACATACAACTAAATTTTAAGTAAAGTCGATAATTAGACAGAATGTAAGCCTGAATTTTACAGTGCAGGTGAACAGCAATTCTTAATATCTGTGAGTAATGCATACTCCCACTTTCCCGTCAAAAGTTATGGGTGGTACAATGCAGAAGTTTTGGCCCGTGTCAATTTGTTGCCATGTAGATCCAAATATCAGCCAAACACAAAAACCAAAGTTTATATAAGAAAGAAAAAAAAAAGATTTAATCTCCTTCTCTCAGCTTCGCCGTTGTAGCAGTTGAAAGATAGAAACCAGGGGTGCGAGGATGCTATGAGGAGCTGAGATTAAGAAGCGTGGGCGTGACAGGGGTGTCTGACTGCCTCACAGTTTCCAGCTCCATTTATCATTCTCAGATTCCATATGCAGAATGTGTTAGCTGTGGGGAGGAGAGCAGGCCCGGCCGCGACAGCCTCTGATGGATCACCTGCATATTTCACGAAATTTCTAATTATATCCACCCCAACAGAAAAAGTACAGGTGCCTCGCTCTCTCGTCTACCTTTTTCTTTCACGTTGTAGTCAGTGACAGGTCTGAAAAACCTCTGGAGAACGCTTTGACAGAAACTTTGGTGTAGGACTGCCAGATGAAGAAATATGCTGCTATTGTGAAACTATCTTCTGGCAAAATTTAGCCTCTGGAAAAACCCGTAATCCCTCAGCTATGAACTAAAGTATTTGAATCCACTTCATCATGTTACTCTGAAATAGTCTAAATTCACTTTGAGGTCCCGTTGGTCGGGATCACTTTCTTCATAGCAGGTATTTTGGGGTTACTGAGTATTGCTTAAACTATGTAATTGTTTCCTTTTTTAGCATCAACTTTCCTGTACTTTAGGTTGACCTTTGTTAAATTTAGCTGATACACACCAGCTGACTGATCTGTGAATATGTTTTGGATTCTCAAACTGGAGCTAAAAGTAACTATATCCGCACACAGGGTCCAATCCATGTTTTTCTTGCACCAGAGGGGCGTAAGTGACATTTGACCAACTTTACAGGACAGCCAAAACAAAAGTCGCATTCACACTGCCTGTTCAAGGCAGGAATAAGACGCCCTTATGCCGCCTTGTTGTTCTGTAAATAACATCCAATCGCTATAAAGGGGGGACATAGTGGTCTCGCCTCTGAGCCGGGAACAGTGTAAATCTGTTTAAAACATAAAGCCGGAAACCCATAAAACAGGGAAGGTAAATGATTGCTATAGACTCGTTATGCCATTGTTATTGTTTACAAAGTGCTGCCAACACGTATGTTATATGTCATGCTAGAGGCGGTGCTTGTGTGTTAAACGTCATGCCTGTCATGCCTCTTTTGATCGCGGTAAGCAGCGATGCCGTGCATAACAAAACACTGGAGTGGCATGATGCCGCCATTGTTGGGTCCTGTGTAAACGTGCAGGGGCGGGATATAAAGGGGGCGGCTCTACAGCGTGATCTCTGTGTAAAAGCGGCTACAGACAGTAGATGCACACTTCTCTCTGTGCGGTGATATGGTTTGCGGGTGTAGTTCACTGAAGAGAAAACAGTTACAACATTAAACTGCTCACAACAAAGTTAGTGGATTATCTTGAGTAACCAGATCATGATTTTAACCTGGTCATGATTTCTATAGTCTTTTTTTTTTAGTTTTTCCAAATTTACCACAAGTCAAGTGTCATCTAGTTCCATTATATTGAAGCGAAGGCTCACATCTCTTTGGCCAATATCTCCAAAACTCAACAGCTTACAGCAAAACTATCTAAACTGATAAACAACACTGCATGAAAGAGGAGATATATGTATTTTTGATTTGGGGGTGAACTGTCTCTTTAAAATGACTAAATAACCCTGAATGCCCGTGGCAGAGCCTCTCTGCTCTCTAATGACACAGAGGTGGTATTTCTGATGATAGGATCTCTGAGTCACAAACATTAAATCACACATGGCAGCAGGGAAACACACCTGCATGTTGTCAACATCACTGTAACCCTCTGGTATGTGTGCTGTGTTGTGTTGATACCATACGTAACTATGGTATTCACACACACACACATTTGTTTGGGAGATCATAATGATGCCATTAAAAAGGAGGCCCTCCAAGAAAATAACCTATTTTTTTGTTATTTTTAATGTATTTGTTATATGTTTATCTATATTTTCTTTCTCTTACTTTTTTCTTCTCCTAGTATCTGTCTTCCTGTCTTCCTTTTGTAAGTAATTCCTACAGTTAGGATTGTCCCCCTTTCTGATCCATCTCCATCTCTCGAGATCAGAGTCTGTTTTCATGTTTGCAACTTGCTGGTCAATTGTTTTGTGCTATACGTATGTCTCCATGTTACTCACAAAAAAGTCAGTTAATGAAACTGATTTCATAAACAGACAAAGAAAAAATTCTTCATTCTGGTCAACACAGCAATGACACCCAAACATTTTTTATGGCGACTGGGTTGCACAACTGTCAACATCACAACTTCTCAGCCCAAGTCCTCACATATTGCCACTTTGCAGTGGACTTCCACGTCTACATATTACGCTCTGGGTAACCCTCTACGTCTGCTCTTTACGTTGACGCCGCTGCTGTGATGTCAACATGCTGCATGTGGTTATGTTTAGGCAACAGAGGCACACTGTAACCGACGTCAACAAACACGCTAGCACGGACGAACAGGATTAGAGGAAAGAGGCACCTGGTTAAGGTGTCGAAGCTGTCTGGTACGGCACAGTGCATTCTCGTATAGTTGTGGGTTTTCAGCCTTTTAAGCTAAAGCAAATGCCATGGTCCTTTTTTTCTTTGTTTCTCTGGGCATGTAGCACGAATTTCAAGAATATTTACGTCTTTGTGCTACAGAAATGGCCTAATTTTATGTGAGGAACTTCTTTATATCCGGAAATATTTTTTCAACATTAAGAAAAACATAGAAAAATGCTATATGTATCCTGTAACTACAATGTTTGAACCATTTTTGGTATAATATGCTGCAGATCATTTCTTTATACTCCTGAGTGATAACTTTGTCTGTGTTTGAAGAATAGTTTAAATTCCCCTGACTTAAATTTGCACTGCTGTTGTACACTGAAAAAAGCATTTATAATGGGAAACCAAGTAATAAAGTGCGGCTGTCTGACTGTTCCCCATCTGCTCCTTACCTCTTCCTGGAAAAACTGGAAAAAAGCTTAATTCTGACGCATGCTATTATGGCTCATCCTCTTTACTTATTTTACTGCTGTATCATCATCCACCTCTGTTTCCTTTTACCTCACCCATTTCTTGCTCTTTCTGCATCCACATCCCTCTCTCATCATCCCTACACACCAATTTCTCTCTGCTATTTTCTGGTTTATAGTTGGTTGAGTCACCCCGTACGACATGAGGCCTTTAGCTGGGAGTCGGTCAGAGCCCAGCTGGTGCTGCTCTTGTGGTTGTCAGGAACAAAATAACAAGACGAGATAGCTGCAAATCAAAGGCACTAATTTCATCACGAAAAATGTTTCACAAGTTTTCCTTTCATCAACATTCTGGGTGTCAACCCAATTCCTCAGTCTCGCCTTTAACTTTTTCCCCTCAGATTTTACTCTCCGAAGCACACACACTTCACACAAACTGTGTTGTTAAGCGTTACCACTTGAACAATCTGTTCAATATACGAGATTCTGGGAGAAAATGTAAATTATATCAGATTGTGGACACAAATTGATATAATTTACACAGAGGTGGATGATAATACAGCAGTAAAATAAGTAGAGGATGAGAACAGGATGAGCCATAATTGTGGACACAACACCTAGGTGTATCAATCTGTGTCTACAGTCTGATATAATTTACATTTTCTCTCAGAATCTCGTAAATTAAACAGATTGTTCATTTCTTATTTGTTCCTCGGGGTGGGCAATATATCAAATATACTCAATGTATCACAGCTTGTTAACCGTGGGATATACAGTATAAAACGACTGAACCACATGCGTTTTGTTTTTCCCTCTCTCTCTCTCTCTCTCCTGCAGCTCTCTGCCTCCCACAGACACAAAGCAGAGCTTTTGCAGAGCTTCAGACTGTGATTATTTAGTCACATTTTGCGTACATGAAGCACTACTGTGATTTGCAAACACTATTAATCTTTGAGCTAGAGAGCCGTTAGTTTGTTTCAAGCTTACAGTGAATTAGTCATCAAGTTAAATGGCGCTGCGGTAACAGTCTAACTTAATAAGAGGTAGTGGCGTTAGTCTGAGCAGGTGAGGCGTGTGTTTCGTATTTGCAGAGCTCCGATCGTAACTATTTAGTCACATTTTGCAACCATGGAGAATCTGTGCGACTTGCAAATATTAGTAATATTTGAACTGGGGAGCTGTTAGTTTGTTGCCCGCTCACAGTGAATGAATCCTCACGGTTAAAGGCGTCGCAGTATCTGTTTAACTGTCTGCTAACGCTAACATCCAACTGTTAACTGAAAGCTTCAAATCTGCAGCAAAAACATCAACACTTCTGCCTCAGACAGGCCGGATCCTTCAGAATAAAAGCACCATGTGTCCTGCGTTAATTTATGCAATTATAACAATACTTTTTAAAATTTCGTTACAAAAGTACTTTATGTAACTTCCGTATAACCATATTTTACTAAATGTATTATAACAGTAGTGTATTTAACTTTATTATATGACAGCAGCTGCTTTATTTTACTTTATTGTAACTGCAGTCCATTCAATAATTTTGTATTGTACTGCATTCATTTTTTAGTAGGGCCATCTCAATCTAAATGTGGCTTACGAGGAATTTTTCTTGCACTATGAAACTTATAAAACCCACACTTAAAGTTTCTTAATTATTAGATATGTTTTGAAGTCTAGCAATGCCGTCTAGTAGATAATAGCTTTTATGATACAATAAGTTTATTATATCCATAAAGGGCATATAAGCTGGATGATATTATAATGCGAATCTTGTTCTTGTCAGAGGTAAGGTACTTTATTTGCATAGTAGTAGTAGTAGTAGTAGTAGTAGTAGACGCCAGAGCGAGAGTGGCCACCTGATCCACCTCGAGCTACCTTTTACAGAGTGAGTGAGAAATGACCATTCACACTGTGTTAAATTAACTCAATCACTTATACTGCTCCTTGTAAATCTCTAACAATTAGTGTCTGAGTGTAACTTCCTTGAAATGCAGCCCAGACTAGAACGAGCTCTTTGTGCCTGGACTTTATCCAAGCAGCCACAGCGTGTGTGTGTGCGTGCGTGCATATGTGTGTGTGCAATACCACAACATGCCATGTTCATGGGACTTGCTGTATGGTATGTTTGCATGGATGACAGCACCTGGTAGAGATTACCTATTGTAGAGCTGAGTATTGATGTACAATTAGCGCAGGGCTCACGCCTGGCCCGACCTGCTGGGCTAGTAAACAGCAGGGGGGAGTTTCGCGGTCGGATTTTACAACTAACACCTGCCCCTTTTGGGCCAGAGGTAGACCGCTCTACAATCACACCATTAACCGAAGAATGAGGGCTGATCTGTGGCGCTGCCATGACTGAGTCCTGCATTCTTTATACATCTTGTCACTGCAGTTCATGATCTTGTTGACGATCATTTCTACCTTGGGAGATGATGTAACGAAAAAGTCTGTGTGTGTTATTTTGTGCTGGGCTAAGGTGTGTTTTATTGAATCATACTTTTGGCTTCAATCTGAGTTAATTTGTTCACTTTATGAACTGTGCTATCTATGTCAAGGAATATGATTCATGTTTTTTGTAAAAATTATTATACAAAGAACATTTAAATCAAGTTAAAAATCCATCTTGCAAAGGGAGCACTCCAGCTGTGATACAGTGATGCGTGACTTAACCCTTTAAAAATGTTGTTGTGTGCAGAATTTATTTAATTTATTTAATTACTGATCTAAAATAAGAATCATAATACCAAGAGCATTACATCATTTTGCAGCAGCAAGCTAGGGCTTCTGTCTTCTCTGTTATTACCTCATTATCTCGTGTTGCCTGACTTAGCGTGCTGTGAAAACGTGGTATTTTACTGTGGTATTCTACCATGGTATTTTGGTATTTTGTCCTCCTTCCGTTTCATCACTTTGAATGCTCAAAATTGAAAATAAATAAATAAATAAAAATGCCATTACACTCTATTAATAAAATTGAGAATATTTCAAAAAATATAAAACAATGTACATATTGTTTTTTTATTTCGTAAAATCTGATAAAAAATCTTTTAATTTTATTTATGACACAATTTTACTACTTTTATGAATTATTATGGATTACTGATTTACATAACCTTCTAGCTTAGATTGTACAGCTTTGAGGGATATGAAGCATTTTAAGGCACTCTCAGAAATCAGAGTGTCACGGTGCTGACACCTTAAGCCCCAGAGCTTCACCTTCAGGTCAAGGAGAGACCGTGTGTCAGGTGAGAGAGAGACACGGTGCACTACGGAGCTTCAGTGTTAGGTGAGAGAGAGTCCGGTGTACCTCCGACTGCCTGACAACTTTGTAAAACTTTATGGTTTGTAAAGTTAATCAAACTCTTATCAGTGCAATAATTTGTGTCCAGTGTTCTAAATAGGTCTGTTAAGTTTCTTTGTGTCCATGGTAAGAGTCCTCGTTTTGTGGAAAATATTGAAAGTCACCTGCTCTCTCCACTCAGGCTGAGCTGCATGGGAAGCTCACATGTTGCGTATCAGTGTTGCTCACACTGACACAGAAATGGCTCGACTCAGTCAATAAACCCACTAATAATCGTTGAATAAAATGATCATTCCTTTCACTGTGTGTATCACAAACACTGAAATGGCATTCATCCTCTGAAAAAAATATATATCTTCAAATGTCTAAACTGAAAACCAAATACCTAGCCAATTAATGAAAACTCGAATAGAAGAATGTTTGGGACTAAAAGCCCTAAAATAAACTCAAAATCCTCAAAGAGGCTTCTTTGGTACTTCCCGCTACAATAGGTGACTCACGGGGGAAAACAATACCAGCCGCTGCAATGCTGTCTTTTGGTGGGGAACCTTGTAAGCCAGCGTGAATAAAGCTTCTTTGTGTTTCTAGATAAACGCTACAGTAGCTCCACTGTCCTTAGAGAATAGGAAGAGAGCAGTGAGAAAAAACATAGCTTAAGGCAAAGCAATTATCAAACTTCCACAGAACTGACAATTAGAAGAGGTTGAGGGGGTTGATCCCCTACAGGACAGGCCTAAACATTCCTCTTTTTAGTCAACATTCAGGACTTCATCTCACTGAGCCAAGGGACAAAACAGCTTTGACAAGAAGCCAAAATACTGTAAGGCTTCAGTTTCTAGCTGCCCATCAAAGGTGAGACAGCTGGGAACTGGCTGACTGATTGAGCGACCACGCATAATGGTTGCAAACTACTAAAAGCCGTGTCTAAAGCCACTCAGACATGTAGAGACCCAGAGTGTCAGTGAAACAGCCTCGGGTTAATCTTCACAACACAAGCGTTTTGTGTTACACTTCTGTCTGTTAAAAACCTAAATCTGCTTACTTACTTTCAGAGAATGCAGCCATTACTATGGGGGTGGGTAAAATATGCGATTGTTCTCTGTGGGAAACAGTCAAAGGTTAAAATGCACAAGAAGGGATTCTGAGGCCCATCATAATTAATTTACAAATGTGCCTGTTATTTTTATGTGAGAGCAAAGTTGGCAAGAGGCATTGCAGTTCTGGGAAAAACAAGACACACTCTGGATCGTAACGTATCGTACATTGTGTATTGTTCACTTGCATAACCATAAATGAATTACTATGCGGCAGTATGGGGCAACACACAAACAATCTACAATTGTTATGCATACCACAAAAAAAGCCGGCAGCATAGTAAAAGATGCTGGATAACAGCAGCATACCAACAATTTGTTAAGTCACATGCATTGAAATTTATGGATCTGGTGGAATTTAAGACTGCACAAATAATGTAAAAAGCAAGAAATCATTTATTTCCTGACATTAAATAAAAATTGTACTTGAACAAAGAAAGTGGTTAAGTGGAAAATTAAATCTGAGACAATGCTGCACTCACACTGACCTTAAAAGCATGTGTATATCTATTTATGGTGTCATTTTGTGGACAGACTGGCAGTTTTTCCATTGCAGTTTTGCAAAATATCGCTTTTTTTGAATCACCTGAAATAACACCACATGCTAGCGTAAGACTATTTTTGAAACAAATGAGTTTTTTTTTTCAAATTTGACATGTATCCATTAGGTGTATTTTATATTCATAATTTCAATGGGCGCAATTTAAGGGGTTAATAGAAACTTGTCTAATGTAAAAAATTCATGATTTGCTTTAACTGTCTAATTTCAAGTTGACTGAATTTGAAAAGACAAGTTGAAGTAATTTTGTAATGATTCAACTTTTCTTCACAAATTCAGTCAACTTTAACATTTAAAACAGCCTGCGCACTTTGTTTTTGAGTTAAAACAAATAGTTTAAGTTTACAGTGTACATAGTATAGCATTTTATTATTTCTTAAATGTTTGAAATAATGTATATTCAATTCAATTCAATGGTAAATCACACAGAGGCAGCATTTCTGCATTTAATTATACTTTCTTTGTCATCTTTAAAGAAGCACTTTTCAGTTTTGGGGTTTTTTAAGGGTTAACTGTGTAATGTGAAAGGAAACGCTAACGATACCAATAAACGGCAGCGTAGGATGGTATACGTTCATGTTCATGAATTATGTCACATAATGCCACTATTTAGCAAACAACAAACTGCTGTTTTTTGTTCTTCATTAGAATAAGTTGATAAGAGAACTCTGACGTTGCAGCTTTTACTGCAAAAAGAGCAAATTTCGAGTAACAGCCCGGACAGCATAATACAATACAAAGGTAATGTGTGAAAACATGGATCTGTTTACGCCATCCACTCCTACAAAGTTACGTAAAAATATGCAATTCCAAATTGAAAGGAAGATGGCGAGTAGTGACAGTCAGTTACACACATGCAGAGGACACAGGATCCTTTGTCCGACAGGAAAAGATGAATTGGAGGCATTTGGCAGTAACAAACACATGTGAGGGCTTTGGCAAAAGCAGGTCTATCTGTTATCTGAGTAGGAGGGTCCCGTCAAAACCACAGCACAATACTTCACTTTGTCACTTGGGAAACCTGTAACTATCCTCTCCCTAAATGATAGGTGCGGTTGAAGAATGATGTCCTGGAGGGATATGTGGGAGATGCGCTGTGGGTGAGGCAGGTATTATCTTTCCGCACCTTCGACTATTTCAAGTATTTCGTGGTGATGAAATTTATATGAGGTCAGTGCAGTGAAGAGCAAAACCGTGGAAAACACTGACGTCAGCCGAGCTGGCCAGCAGGGCGTGTTGACACCGTTCTCAGAGCCAAAAGATGAGTTGGTCACGAATCTCCGCCGTTCTGGATCTGAAAAAATCATTTAGCAAATTCCATGTGATCTCTCATTGCCCTTTCCCCTCGAGTGTCGCAAAAGTGCTCTGAGCTTCTGTCGAGATGTCTTCATCAGCACTGGAATGATGTGACAGTGCTACCGACTAACTGTGTGCATGTGTGTGAGAGTGTGTGCGTGTGTGTGTGTGTGTGTGTGGTGGTGTCATTGTGTTACCATCCCTGTAAAGATTCTCATGTGGTGAACAGACTTTGTTTATTTGGAGTTCGCACCACATGCATGTAGTCAGTGTGCACATCTACTCTCCTACACTTGCTGCAGGCTCTTCAGGAAAGAAGACGCTTCAAAGCCAAACAATGTGCTAGAGAAATTTAAAGAAATAAAAAATTACACTGCCTACAATGACCTAAATCCACTGAATTTCCATCTACACAAAACATATGCCTGCAAGTTCATGAATGGATGTCACGTCCTGTTCTGTACACAGTGTTCGAAGCACAATTCCCAATTGGAATATACAGCGAATTTCGGAGTTATGTGTTTTATGTCATTTGGAATTAATTATTTCTCTGCAGTACATTTGTTGTGGTTAGTGTCATGTGGAAGATATTATGGAGTTAAGGGTGTAGATCCTATCCCTTAAGTTTTGCAAATCATGACAATAATGTTCAGACTTGCTGTGTCAATAAAGAAATACAGACATTTAGTGCTTCTTACCACTTCATGTTCTTGCAGGGATTTCATTGTAGATTTTTTTACAGCTTATATGCCATAAAAACGTCCGCAGCAGTTACCGTGATACACAGCAGGCCTCGTTAATGAGGGCAACAAAATTAATTGCACTAAAGTGAGCTGCTTTGGTGGTTCAGTTCCTGTCTCCTGTCCAGGTGCTGAAGTGTCACTGAACCACAACTGCTCGTGATGGCCAGGCGTTGCAGTGTGTGAGTGTGTGTGAGTGTGTGTGTTAGGGAGTGAATAAGAGGCGAATTGTAAAGGACTTTGGTGTGAAACATTTTTCTCTTGATGGTTTGTTGATGATGGTGAGAGGAGTTGTCAGTTTGCTTTAGCTGTTCATGAATGTGTTAAATTTACTGGATTCTGTTTTGCAAAGTGGTGACCTATTTCAATGAAGTTTCAGGCACATACATGCGTAGCAACAAGACGTATTTAGGCTTCCATTAGTTTTGACCCTTAAAATATGCACATTACAGCCCTTCTCTGGCTGAGCAGACTCTCAATACTTGTACTGCTCTTTGAGAATTGTCCGTTTATATTGGATATAATGGATCAGATTTTGCAGATTTTTGTTATTTGTATTGCAAAATATCTGTGGGCCAGTGAGCATCACATGACCTGCAATTCCAATTTATTTAATCATTGTTCATTACAGGCGCTGTTTCTGGAAACATGTCAGTTGGTTACACCTAAAGGCATGTGGTATCTTGGGGGTTTGACAGAGACTGCGCGCTTAACAGCTTCACCGTCAGGTTTGGGTCACAGCTTCACCCGTGCAGTGAAGGAGCGACACGTTCTCATCCCGACAGGTTTCTGTGTCAGGAGAGAGAGACACACAGACTGTTGTGTGACAGAGAGCGCCGTGTTCAAACCACTGCTTCACAGCGGTTGTGACACTTTATCGTTTGTAAAGTTAGAATTTAAAAAACTCGGACAGTTACGCAGTACAACAATCTCTAAATTAGTTTGTTAAATTTCGTTACGCATCTGAAATGATAATAAATACCTACCCAATTAACAAATACCCAAATATCCAAATATTTGGCTCCAACCACAGAAGCTTTTCTGAGTCAGAATGTCTTCACACATGACAGGCTTTTTCTTTCTTAGTGCATGCGTTACTGAATTGCGTCTTTTTAGTGTCATTCCCACCGCGCAAAAAACCCGCCAACACCCTCAATATCTGGCTTTTTAATGCAATGAGAATGCGCACAATCGGCATTCACACCCGGGTCAAATAACAGCAGTAGACACAGGTTTTTGTCACCTCCGGCTCCGATTGGCATTGACGGGAACACAACACCTGGGTGAATGCAGTAATTTCAGCTCCTTAATCAGCGAAATGCAATGACGCGTCATCATTAATTATTGTCCGTGTCCAGCGAAGCAGCTAAAACGCAGATTCAAATACATCTGCACCGAGTCCTCCTGTCCGTCTGTGACGTCGCACCGACTCACCAATCAGACAACGTGCACACACGACAAACACACGCCAGCTGACAGAAAGTCCAACTCGCTGTCCAGCGGTAAATGTGTCAGTGGGAATACAGACATTCAGCGGGGTTTTCCCGTGTTTTAAAAACCCGTGTGCACCCGCTAATAGATGGGAACGAGGTATCTGTCTCTCTGTTCTTTGCCTGACTAAGTTACGTTCACGTAGTTCTGTTTCTACATAAGAACATGTTGGAGACTCGTAGTCTGGGGAGTCGAGGATTCGCTAGTTACGTATAGCTTTTTTTTTTCTTTTTTACATAAACCACACAAGACATCCAGGACAGCTCTGCTGTTTTGTCCCGTCAAATACAATGACATCACTGTGTTGTGTGTGTTTTTCAAATACGTGTGTGTGTGTGTAGTTGAGAATGGACTCCATGGTGCTGCGTGGTCAGCTGTTGGCCTGCTAGGACGCCATGACTGATGGGTAGCAGAGCCACTGGCACAGACTTCCACAGCTGCACTCAATGATGCCACAACGCTGCCAAGCCGGGCACTCGACATTCCTCCATAAGCAGGAGAAATGAGGTAGTACGCCTGTGTAGCGGCACGCTGCAATACAGTATAATACATGCACACACACACACACACATATATATGCATGCTTCTACAAATTCACACATGTAAACATCAATAATCAAAACCACCCATGCACGTTACCCATATACCTCTAATGCAGCCTCCGGTTTCTATGTGATATCAGATTACTGTACAAAACATGTCTGTTGCTGATTTAGGCTGGGTCGGTTTGGCAGCTCATCAGTTCAGGTTTATGAGAGTATCCAAAATGATTAATTCAAGCCCATAAACATATATAACAGAGTAAATACCCCGCCTTAGAGTAAACTGGGGGTATTTACTCACCTATTCTATGAGCTAGCGGGATGATTACCATTCCAAAAAAGTCCCTAATATAACCTCCTGCCAGCAAAATGAGTCAGTGGAACAGCTATTGCATAACTGAGGCTTTGAAAGGCAACCACACACTGTATGATGTGGCATGTGTAAATCAGATTATGATTTCATATCCACCGAGTAGATCTTTGAAAGTGTTTTTTTCTTCTTTCTGGTATACAATGGCATGTGTCCCAGAGCTGGAGAGGTAAGTGACACGCTGAATAACTTGATGTCAGAAGAAATTTGTTGCTGTTAATCGAAATCATGCCTGAGCTGGAGAACGCTGGGTCTCTATGATGCTGTTATTTTCTGCACATTTTGTAGCCGATACTGTAAATCTGGTTTCTCCGTTATGATATTAGACACATCAAACAATATTACCGTTAAGATCGACCAGGAACATGCTAATTTGGGTAAAAAGTGTATGTTTTAAGTGCTTCTCAAGCAGCACAATGATTAAAATGCCCAATTAAATCACATGATGCTTTTTTTAAATTATTACATCATCATTCATTGTTTTTTTTTTAACCCTTTGAAACCGGGAACAAAATCAGTTTAGTTGTGCTGTGCTCACACACCTTTCAAAACTTTGAAATGTACGCAAATGGGTTTGAATTTTTTTTTATGGCACGGATAAAACGACAATTAGCATCTCGGTTAAGATATCCCGCAAATTGCAAGAAATTAGGAAAAGGTGATAAGAAAAGGGCTTGAAAGTATGTTTCAAAAGAGAGACAGAGATAGAGGGAAAAACTATTAGAATCGAATAAAATAATATATTAAAAATTAGAAAAAGATTTATATTACATATATATATGCCCACTGTACTACGAAAGCAGCGGCAGAGGAGAAACATTTTTAAGAAGTTTTTCTTAAGAAGAAGAATTTTTAAGAAATCGTCCTGAACCACAAAATTCAAATTTATCGATAAAATCGATTTATCGCCCAGCCTTAATAGAGAGCCTGGTGCGTCTCATAAAGATGCTAAGGGATGCATATAGCGTCAATATCATATGCCGGGGTGTGTGCCAAAGCTTTGGTTTTTGACACCGGGGATATAAGATTGGGCTTAGATTGCCCTTAACCTGCACCGTTAACAGGCATTTTTAAAGCATGCAGCAGCTTTATTACAGTGAATGGGCTGCCTTTTTGAAACGCTGCATCAAACTCTCTTAATAAATCCATGCTTAGAATCGCTAGCAGGCAGCCAACACATGATACTATTTCATCTCAGAATAATAAACCAAGAGTTTTTCCTTTTAGTCAAAATCCTGCTTTTCTCAGCACTAGCCAGAGTTTTTTCCAAGCAGAACTTGACAGTTCAAACGGGCATAAATGAGAACAGAATTATTTACAGTCACGATCACAATGTTCCCACTACAAAGTCCTAAATCACGGGTCAATTTCAAAAGCTCTTTTTTGTGTTATCCATTACTAATGATTAACTTGTCAGGCAAATGTAACACAGTATTTTTTGTGTGTCGTTTTCTTTTCCCTGTGGACACTGCGTGTCGTACTAACATGACCGGACCCACCCAGGTGAGGAGCGCACTGAAGACTATCCACAGTACTTTTGTGTACAGCCACATGATGAGCATCTGGTGTTGAGCAAAGTCAAAGCAAATAGATCTGAAGCAAAAAAAAAAAAAAAACAGAATAAAGACTAGCTAATGGCCCGCAGAGTGCTCGTGTTTGAAAAACCGCTCTGGCTCAGTTTGTGAGAGAAAAGACACAAATGTACTGAGCAGTTTTGGGTTTGTTGCCCAACCTATGGCTGACATGTATATTATGGTCCTCAACATTTTTCCAACAAAGACTATCAACTGATGACTTATTTTACGGATATTTCATATTATATTAAATTTATAATATATCGATAGAGACCAACTGCTAAACTGTACTATCAACTCAAATGCCTAACTGCAGAAAGATTGTATTAAATTAGCAATTATGATACATTTTGAGCAGATTACATCGTGTGAATTTTGCATAATTTTCCTGATATTTGTTGAAACTCTTAATAGAATTTTCTGTATTACATACTTTTGCCAAAATTAAATAAAAATCAACATTCATACATTGTTTAAAGGCTTCTTTTTTAGGAAATTCCTCATGTTTGGCTGTTTTTTATGTAGGACGAAGCTGTTTAGCAGAGAGTGAAACTCTGTGAATACAGGCTGCGTTCAGGTCTTTACTTTGGCCCGAAAGATTGTTTTATGTATATCTTGAATATTAATCTAATATTCAAACATATCAAATGCATTTAGTTATCTTAGTTATCTTTGGAACAAATATGCATTTAAAATAGCAATGAAAATATTTTTGTCAAAATTTATCATTTGGAATACAACAAACTGCAACACAAAACTTTGTTTAAATGCATTTAGCAAATGTTTAATAAAAACTGAACCTTTCAACGTCATATACAACAAGTTCCCTGTAGCTTTTTTTATGAAGTTAAGTGAAAACTTAAAAAGAAACAGCTCCCTGAGGTTATACAACGTAAAAATTCGTCCCTTGCTGACACTTTCTTTGCATGTATTGCACACTGCCTCCCCTGGTGTTGGTTGAGTGTAATTTGAACATTTTTTTCAATGATTCAGTTTATCTGCGATCATTAAAATAAAACACCAATACAGATAACAGAATCGGCCAGGCCGATAATCTGTCAATCATTTCTTCCGTTAACTTAAATTTTGCTTGCAGAGCTGATGTGAGCTGTCCTGGTGTTGAAGTGCATCCCAAAATGTTAAAACGTCGCCGTCAGAGGCTGCCCTGCCTTTAGCCATGATCAGAGCCAAGCTCCGAAGATTACGATAGTTTGCAAATCGTCTTTCGCCACCAATCACCAAAAGAAGATTCACTGCGGCAGCACCCGGTCCGACACTCTAACATGTAATATTCACTTCAGTGATTTTCTTCTTGTCTTTATAACGGCGGCGCCGCCCGTTCAGGCACCGTGACACGTTTTGATCAATAGCGTCTAAATACATAGGCACAGACAGATTTACATGCTGCAGTCAAGACAAAAATATAATCTACCATTGATTACTCATGACTTTCTTAAAAAAATATTATTTTTACTCGGTTTATTGCACTCAACATTCATTTTTTACACTACTTATTATACTGCCTTTCCATTCAACCCAACAAAATTGGTTTGACTTCAAATCAGTTCGAGGGGTGACAGTAAGATTGTAAGGAGATTTTTTGAACTGCAGTATAGTAACTTTTATTAGTAATTTGTTATACTACAGTACTCTTTACAGCGGAAAGTACTATTACTGTAACTCCTTACTGCCAAACACTGGTCTCTTGCTGAGTGACTTGCAGCCAGACGTCAGGGAGGTGCTGGTGGTCTGAGGGACGGTCAGGACTACGGGGTCAAGAGGTCAGGACAATGTGTCATTCCTCTTTCAGAAAATAACACCAGTGATAAGGAAGCAGTTAATTCAGGAGGGGTCTGATCATTCATCACGTCCTGACTGAGCACTGCAGAAGCCAGTTCCTGTCGAAGCCTGCGCTGTGGATCACAGAGGACTGGCTCTCATGCTCTCCGAGTGTTCACTGTGTGCATTCATGTAACAGCTTATGACACACTTGTTTGCATATCAGAGCTCGTAGGAACATATTGTTCTAGTGTGTCCAAAAGCCGCTGCAGTTCATTTACATCGATGGAGGAAAACTGCTGACAACCACAGAAAAATGTAATAGTGCTTTATGTCAATGTGTTGTAGCCAGGGGTTAAACTGGGAGGGGCTGTTTCCCACTGAGTTAGACTCTATTTGTGCTGGTGTTTGACCGGAGGGAGGGTTTGGTCACCAGCACGCAGTGAGGAGTGGCTGAGTGACACATGCACTGGCTGCTTCCTCTTTTAATTCAGTTTCGTGGCAGGTAAAATCTTGAAAAAACACATTTCACCCGGTTTTGGACTTAGATTGAAATGCTGGAGCTGAATCGTTATTAACAGTGAAAAAAAATCTGCATACTCAAATCCATTCAAAAATTTGCTGTGCAAGCTTTCATTATTTTACAGAGTAATTATCATTTTTAAGTTTTACTGCGGGTCATTGCTCGCTTAGATTTATTTTTTGTTATACTTTTTTTTTGTTTTGTTTTGGTTTTTTTGGACTTTTTTTGCTCATTACCTTCTTGCCATGTTTTTAATAAAATAAAACCAATTTCTCCAGGTTTCCAAAGGTTATTTCCCATCTTTGCTCGGCAACAGTTTTGTGTGAAAGGCATTAAAAGCATATATAGACGCCTGTCCCAAGTATAAGCTTGTTTGGTTCAGTGATTTAAGCAAACAATAGCCTGATAGATATTAATTGTTTCATGGTAGTAAGCCTTTATTATGACATTATTGATAAGTGGATCTTTAAATAAGACATCAATCTTTCCCTAACTAAATATAAAATGTTGACAGAGAACATTTTGTAGCCAACATGTTATATACTAATAGTGAAAAAACATAATCCATCCAACATTGTGTTTCTTTCAGAAAATATTTGGTGCTGCAATTACGTAGAATGCACAAATACTTTTACGGAGACACGCGTGTTACTGGGAGTGATTTGTCTACGTCAGGTCTGTTGACTCTCTTACTGAACTAAAACACAGCCCTACAAATGTGTCATCCCCGAAAAATGTCTTTACGTTTGCTGTGTTGCATACCTCAGGAATCCTTCTGAGAGGGAATAAAGGCACATGACTCAAAGAGCCAAAACAAGGTATCAATCATTAATTAGTGTCTGTCCCGGGGCATAGTTAGATATGCTCTGACTGTGAATTCTTCAATGCAAAAGACATTGCTTTGTTCTTGATGTATGAGCTCTGGGTGCCAAAAAAAGGTCTGGACCACGGGGGAAAATAGTTCAAGGCTGACAGAGGGTAAAAAATGAGATATTCTGGCAAACACTAAATAGAGTACACTTACAGAGTCAACAGTTCAGCTTTATCAGTGCAAAGTTAAACATTGTCACACACATGCATGCCTGGACACATTCACACACACACACACACACACACATACACACACACACTTCATTTCCTCCCTCTATTTGTCCACATAACTTGCTCAGTATTTGCAACATGTCAACAAGTCCTAATACACTACTTGCAGAGCTGTAAACAGCTTGAAGGGAGCAGCGTGCTGAGAGGAAGCTGACATTTCCTGAGGTTTCAGCGCGGAGACGCGAGGAACAGCTGCAGCTCCGACCTGGCTCAGCCTGAGACGGAAAATAATGGCGGAGTCTGCAGGATGTATCACATCGCGCTGCAGCGGCCGTCAGTCAACAGCCATTCATTTCTCTACGGTGTCAGTTACTATCAGCCATGAGCGCGTACTGAATCAGAGAAAAATATAACGCAACAGTGTTCTTCCGATAAAATGTTAAAGCATACTCACAACGGCATATTAGGGCCATAGTAGGTAAATAAATGAATGAATTAATAAATAAATAAATAAATAAATAAATAAATAAATAGTTGGAGGTGGGAGGTAATATTCTGATTAAAAAACTTTAACTTTAAGAGACTGAAGTTGTAAATTTACAATTAAAAGCTTGAATATGTTCTGAGATTTACAGTGAAGTCACAAATTGATGACAGAAATAAACTAAACATATGAAATCATATCGTTTGGTCAGATACTGAATTGATGACAAAAAATTCAACTAATGCTGCTCAAATACTTAAAAAGACACCAGTGACACAAACCTCCATCTCCTGTGTGAAAGTCCTGCATTGTGTACACCCACTGACCACCTCTGTATGACAACTGTGTGATGAGAATATTTTATGGTTTTTTTGGTTGTTTTGTCTGTTAATGTTTTGTTTACATATTGTTGTGCATCCCTGCACTGTGAAATGAATAAATGAACCTGGAAACAACATAAACTTTTGTGGACTGGAATAAAAAAAAAGCCAGTAAACATAATCCACACTGCAATTACATTTCCCCCAAAATATGTGAAGCAAAACTAATCATATAACGGTAATGTCTAGGATTGGTAGTGGGCATCATAAATAATGTTAATGTGACAGCCTGCACCAACACTGAAAACCTGTGTAAATACAGCAGCACAGTGAAAGTCGAGATGCTGTCAGTAGCCATCAGTAACTGCCACCTGTACCATTTAGTGCAATCAGGACCACAAAATTTTAGTTAAAAAAAAATCTTATTTTTCATGTGTCCTAATACCATATTGTGACTTGTTTCACTAGAGTTTCTGCTTTAAGGCCTTTTCCTTTAGTTTGTCAGGAAATTGCCTGAAACCATAACTGGGTTCCTGCAGCTTAAGGCAAGTGGGATTAAGGACTTTTACAGACTTTTTTAATGCCACTTGTATTGAAATTTGAGACCAATTTTACATAACAGAATACTGAAGGAGAAAAAAACATATACTGGCAGTTAAAATTAGGGAGAATTTTATTTTATTTTTCAAATATTTATTGTAACATAAAACATGACCCCTTCGCAATGTTAATGCAGGGGGCATTCAGGCAATTAAGTTATTTTATTATTATTATCATAATGATTATTATAGTTACAATTATCAGTATTATTTTAAGTTGCATATAATTTAGAGCCTTTTCAATGCAACATCAAAAAAAAGATTAATAAAAATCCCACCTACATAATTTTAAGACTTTTGAAAGTTCTAATTAAGACATTTTAATGCCAATTACAGCCTTATTTTTAGATTGATGGATTTAATGTCTTTTAAGACTTTTTAAGTATCCATGGGAACACTGCATATAAAGAATTAATTTCCTACAACACACAGATGATACATGTGCAGATGTTTGAGAAGTACCTCACTAACTCCTGCCTTAAACCAAAATTTAACATTGGAAAAAGAATACCTGCACTCTACATCTATCCCCTAGTGCAACATTTCACCCCCAGTACATTTTCATCAGTTACGTCATGGTAGTAAAATTATGAAGGGAGTATTGTTGGACAAAGAGCTACCTTGAGTTGAAACCAAATAAAGCTTAGTGGGGGCGAAATGTGATGTTTAGTTTTTCTTTTTCCTCTCTTCTGTATTGACTTAGTTAATTCCCTGTGCCTGAGATGAAGTTGCACGTGGAATGTGCAAACATTAGCCGACACACACATCGAGGGACGACAACCCTGTTTCTCTCCACTGTATCTCAGTACCATGGTAACCCATCATGGGGTAAGATGACTGCAGCCCTGGCGGAGAGCAGAGCTCTGTCCGCTGACAGATATTGTCTGGTTGTGGAGATGGGGGGGGGGGCTGCTGGAAATTCAACATGTGCGGGACATAACCGTTCACACGTATGCATGCGCTCACCTGCCCACTTACTCACAGCTTCCGAGGGAAAACAATCTGGTGCCTGGCGATGTCATACCGAAGGAAAATATTTTTGTGTGGTTTTAAGGCTTTTGTTCATCCTCCTCTCTTTGCCCACCACCTCCACCAGAGCCACCGCACCGCTGTGCGATGCATGCAGCAGACTAAGAATTTGGTTATTATGTCACACTGGGCTTCATGCAGCGACATTCTCTTAAATTTTCTCTTAATTTTTTGCTAAGAGAAACATAAGAGAAGTCAGGTGTGCTCAATGATGAATCCCACTTGATCGTAAGTCACATATTAGCAGAGGTATCACCCCATAAACACTATATAACAGCAGGTTTTGTGCTGTGTGCAAAGACAAGACTGGACACATGACACCAAAAAAGAAGAAAAATAAGTTCTGCAGCAGTGAAATTGGCGTAGGCCTCAGTAATATATACTTCAACAATGTAGATGTGATTTCAGGGAAATGTATTTCAGTATTTAAAGTAAAAAAGTACACATGCAAATATATATATATATATATGCAAAGTGAAAGCCGAATATCAATAACTCATCTGAGACGGACTGATGAAAGTAGAAAAGTGTGCTATAGTGACATTTCAAAATGTTTGTGGAAATTTTGGACATTTTTGAAAAGAACCATTCAGATTATTACCAGAGCGAAGTGCGGGGACGATCAATATGAGACGATATAAATGCTCATTTAACACAGTCACAGTCAGGAGACGCCAGACTGTTGAGCGATTGATGTTGTATATCGAGCAAGAATGGGAAATAACTTCTCTTTCAAAACATTAACAATTCGTGTCCTCAGTTCCCAGATGCTAACTGTTGTTAAATGAAAAGATAAAAAGATAAAGTTTCAGAGTATCAAACATGCTCCTGTACCAGCTTTGTGGAAGATGTTGCAGGAATCCAATTCAGAATGTGTGAAAAAAAAAGTTTTTCAGTTTAAACATTAAATATCTTGTCTTTGAACTGTTTTCAGTTTATTATAGATCAAAAAGGTTTATAAACTTCTGCATTCTGTTTTTATTTTTCAAATTTGGGGCTGTATTTTCTGAAAATTACAGAAACACTGCAGTGTGGTCTAAAAATACTTTGTTAATATGGCTTGGGGGCGTTGTTCATCATGGTTAAGGTTAAGGTTGGAAAACGATTGCTGTCATGGTTTGAATAAACCAAAGTTGAGTGCGGGTAGAAAACAGGAAGCGAACAGCAGCCTTCAGTGTCAAAGCCTAACATTTTGTTAACCCATCCAGCCCGACAGTCTGACTCTGAAAAATTAGTGGACCTAAAACAACGTAACACCACTTCCCTCTATGGTCTCAGTGTCCAAGAGCCATGATTCCTGTGGCTACAGGAGCTTTTCCACATTACTGTTAACATGATGTCATTGCTGGATATTCGCTGATATGATTGATCCTCAGAAGGACGGTCTGTTGTCGAGATGTGTTTAAAATATGTACGTGAAGATCAAGTGTTACTCCTGCCAGAGACCCCGCTTTTCCACAAAAGGAGGCCAACCAAGGAGCAAAGAAAACTCTGGACAGTCTCCAAGCAAAGATCACTCAGAAGAGCCACAAGCAGTTCAAAACAGAAATAATATCAAAAATAATGGTGAAATCTCAAAGAGCACTAACAAAACTATCTGACGTAACAACAAAGATGGGTGTTGTTTTCATGGAATTTGCTGTATTTGATGTTGAACGTTTCAAGTTTTGATTAAACATTTGCTGAGAGGAGTTTGTTATAGTCTAAAATTCTAAGTATTGACAGAAAGATTTTAACCATTTTAAATGCATATTTAATATCGGTTATCAATCTTTTTAACTATTAACATTCGTTATCGGCCCTGAAAAACAAATACCGGTCAACCCCTAAACAAAGGCCAATTTATACTCGACGTTCACGATGTAGTCATTTTATATAATATATCGCACTTGGAACAAGCCGTGAGTATTTTCGATATACTGCCCACCCCTACATATCACTGTAGGCTTAACAGTACTAGTAATGAACTTCATGCATGTTATTTTTGTCAGTAAACTTGCCTTCATGACAAGTTTAAAGTGAACAGTAGTGGTGATTTTTGGTGGTAGACTATACAAGGTTACCTGAGTGCACACGAGGCAAACTGAATCTATTAAAGCGCTACAATAACACACAGCTGTGCCCCCTGCAGTTTGCCTACAGGGTGAACCACTCTGCAGATGATAAGCCAACATGGGCCTCAACATGTTTAGTCTGCTGCCTGCTCTGCACGGAGAGGTCCTGTTAGGTTTCATCACTGTGTCGTTTCTGTGTTGTGTAACTGTCATGTAATGTGTCAGGGCCAGTTAACCAGGTCGGACACTTACTACATACACTTACTACATACACTACACCGATACTGATGTATTTGTTGAGTAAAAAATATTCTGATAGGACAGAGTGACTTAGAGTAGTATAAATGTTTTTTTAGCAAACTTTTGATGTTACATAAGGTGCAAGGATAGTCTGGGGTCTGGGTCAGGGGCCTGTCCAGGGTGGACCCCGCCTCTCACCCAAGGTCAGCTTGGATTGACTCCAGGCCTCCTGCGACCCTTAAAAGGATAAGCTGTTACAGAAAATGCATAAACAGATATGGGGTACCTCACTGGTTCTCAAAGTTAAATTTAAGACTTTTTTAATTAATTATTTTAATTTTAAAGCATTTTCTTAGGTCATTTCTTGCTTTTTCTTTTTTTTATTTTCTTGTTTTGTATGTGTTTTGTTTTGTTATTTGATTTTTTGGGGGGAAATTTTCAGTTAATCTTTATTTCTTGCTAACTTCTGGGTTGTTTCTTCTTTTTTTGCCCATTAACTTCCTTCAGTGTTTTTGAATAAAATTAAGCCAATTTGCCCAGGTTTCCAAAGGTTAAAACAAATATTTTTAATGTATTTCCATCGTTGCTGAGCAACAGTTTTGTAAACTTTTATCAGTATGGACATGCTACACACGGTTATCTTGATAAAATTCTCCACAATTCAATTATTCAGTTAATTTCACTGAAACCATGAGCACCAAAGAAGACGATATTATTGGCATAGCGAAGGAGAGAGACGCAAAGGAGATTAGTAGATGCAGAAAACTATTTTTAAAAAAGCTAAGGAAAAATGTCCATAACTGGATTACATATTTTGCATATAATTACATATTTAAAATTATTTTACAGAATTATTATAATTTTTGAGCTTTTTTTCCTGGTCATTTCTTGCTTTGTAAGAAGATTTATGTACTTTTTTTCCAGCTAATTTTCTTTTCTTTCTTCTTTCTTTTTTCTTTCTTTTTTTCTTGTCTTACTAACTTCTCGATTATTTCTTCTTTTGTTTCTCATTACCTTCTTCCAATGTTTTTGAATTAAATAAAGCCAATTTGCCCAGGTTTCCAAGGGTTAAATAAATAACTTGATTGTATTTCCATCTTTGCTGAGTAACAGTTTTGTGTGAAATTAATTAAAAGCCAGTCCCATATGGCGCCTGTCCCAAACACAGGCCGGCTGAGTTTTGTGATTTAAGCAAATAATAGCTCGGGCTATTAACTGAAGTTTTACTATATTGTCAGAAAATTATACTCTAAAGAAAACATACTTATTATAATCTAATAATATAATTTCTGCAAATACATCCCTCTAATTTCCACAAACTGGACCTCTAAATTTCTTAGCCCTTTTATGATTCCTCCCGGCTGTCTCCACATGACATTGTGTGAAAATTTTAACTAAAATAAAGCAGAGAGCCTCAAATTAAATTATATGTTTGATGTCAGTCTGGATATCTGGAAAACGTAAGTCACTTGTTTCTAATTGTATGAAATTAAGAAGAAATGTAGAGTAAATTAACTCTATTCTGGGGTTAATTTGGGATTTTTGAATTTAACATCTGTCATGAATAAAACACACAATGTTCTATTTTGGACTCCTCACCGAGTTACAGAGGTGACAAAATGGAAGAACAAAATTAGGCTGCACACTCACCATGCCCTTAGATAGTCTGTTTATATTTGTAATAGGCCTAATGATGAAAATATATTACCGCATGCGGATGGCGAGGATTAAATGAGCTCATGTTCTCTCTTTGAAATGTTAAAAACAAAGCACCATAAGCCTTTTTTTCCTCAAGATGACTTCACCCATGTGGTATGTTGTTGTTTTTAATAAGATACACAACTTTTGAGCCCACCTTGACTCAACATATGACTAAAATCTTCTCGTCACCTGATACCCCATGAAACACTGTGTAAATGTTATTCAGAGATGTTAACCGGAGGGCTAACATGTCCCTGGAGGAGACGATATAACGCTAAATTTGTTGCGTCATCAGGGACGCATTAGCTCCACGTATGTTAGATTGAAAGGAATGCATAAGAACACAGTGTGGTCTGCAATCTGCATGTGTGTTAGGTTATACTGGCCATTACTCATCAAGTGACCTGGTCGTCCAAATTTAATCTCACCCAAACATCCGCTTATCTACGACGTATACTCGTAGAGCTTTTTAAGATCTGACGTAGAGATGGTAACATTGATTATTCATTTCATCATTCAAGTTATCTGCTTTGATTGCGGTCCACACGTGTTTTTCTTTCTGTTCTGCAACAGTGGCAGACTCAGGAACAAACATTTCTACCAGAATGATTCTTTAACCTCTTAGAAACCTGAGAAAATTGGCTCAATTTCTTTCAAAAACTGAGGGAATATGGCAAAGAGAAACTTATCAAGAGATGACCCAAAAAATTGTAATAATATGGGTAAAAAGCTAAAAGAAAAAGACCTGAAAATCAGCAAGTTAAAAAACAAATAAATAGGAAATTGTCTGAAAAGAAGTTACAAGAAAATTACCTTAAAATTGACAAGAAAATTAAAAACAATGATAAACAAGAAAATGACCTGGAAAATGTGCTAAAAAAATAAATAAATAAAAGCAAATATGAGCAAATAGGCGTAATTTCTTTCAAAAATAAAGGAAAGATGGCAAAGAGTAACTTATCAAGAAATTATCCAAAAAATTGAAAAAAAAGAGCAAATCATTACACAAACACCTGAAAATTAGCAAGAATAGAGATGTAAAAAGCAAATAAATAGGAAATAACCTCAAAGGAAATTACAAGAAAATTACCTTAAAATTGTCAAGAAAAGAAAAGTAATAACGACTATAAATAAAACAATGACCTGGAAAAAAGTGCTAGAATATCTTTTTAATTGTTTTCTGAACATTTTCCCCTACTTTTACATATAATTTTCTTTCATTGTCTCTCTCTCTTTCCTTTTAAAAATGAATTTTCCAGGTTGTTGTTTTGTTACCAGTTTCTTGTTCATTGTCTTTTTCGTGTTTTCAAAGGAAATCAGACAGATTTACTCAGGTTTTAAAAGTATAAATGCTTGTCAAAGGTGTCTGAATGCAGCACAAAAGAACTTCTGTCGATCCAAGTTTCAAAGGGTTAAAAAACAAAAAAAAAATCGCGCTGGCCAAAGAGGTAAAATGTACTGTGGTTCAACACCTTGTTCAGCTCAGGACACTTAATAACTGTCTGAAATGTTTCTTTAGGTGCGCCGTTATATTGCTTTCAGGGTGATGAAGTCATAGTGTAAGACATCCACATTTAACCCGAGTTGTAACACATTAGCTTCTCTTACAATTAACCATTGTGGAACTGATTTTGGGCCAAACATCAGGAGTTTCAGAGTTTTTTCTCTGCCTTTAAAGCCTCAGCACCAGCGACAGCTGTGGCCGTTGTCCGTACATCCATCCACGATATCTCAAGAACGCCTTGCGGGGATTTCTTTAAATTCAGCACAAACGTCCACTTGGACTTGACAATGACCTGATTAGATTTTGGAGGTCAAAGGTCAGGTAAGTTAAGAGTAGAAAGCAGCATGGAGACAAGTGAAAATGTTACGGTGGTTACTTTTTTTATGCCTCTGCGCCAGCAGTAGCTGAGGCTGTGAGGCATTATACTTTTTGTTGTCCGTTCATCCGGCACATTCTTGTGACCGTGATATCTCAAAGACTGATCGAGGAAATTTTTAATTTGGCACAAACATCCACACGGACTCAAGAAATTAACAGGTTCTTAATATCAAAGACAAATTATCAAAGTCATAAAGTGACAGAGTATTGTTGAGTGGGCTTTTTATAACCGATGGGTTATAAATAATTAAAGGACGGATGGAGCAGGGTCTCGTCAGTGCTCCCAGTGGCTGGTCATTGGTTCAAGTTAACAGGTCAAAGGTTAAAGGCACTTACTATTTCTGCTGTGAACATGTCGAGGTAAGCAGAAAAGAACACGCAGAACGATGTTCAGATCGCTTCACTGTAATCAATCACATGATGTCATGCAGCAGGAGAAAGAGAGAGGTGTCTAAATTAAGTCAGCTGTCTAAATACAAGTTAATGGCGTGGTCCGTATCTCATCCACATGGTACTGAAGGAGAAACATGAACCTTTTACACCACCCTCTATTAAAAACACATCACAAATCAGACGCCTGCACGCACACACACACACACACACACACACACACACACACACACAGAGTTTTCAGTATGTGTGTGTTATTAGATACAAAACGACACAATTAACCAAATATTCACTCTGGGAATGAGCCACAGTGTGAAGTATTTACATTACAATCAGCCTGGCTACATTTTATTCACACACCCTGATCAAATAAACAACCAGTATTTCAATGCCAATCAGCAGAGAGAACAAATTGTTTGGGATTTGCTAAAGTTTTGTCCAAGAAAACACTGAGCAGTGCAAAAACCTCCACCCAAATCTAGAAGTAGCCTACTCTGATGTTGGCCCACAAGAATGAAAAAATGCAAAAAAAAGTAACGGTCAGTTAATACTGGCCGCCTCCGACGTGATGCGTGTGATACAAAAACATTCAGTTTTGGGTTCATTCCCCTTTAAAAGCCTGTACTTGTCAAACCCGAACACGCAACAAAGGCTCGATTGTTTCTGGGGATACACTGGAGCTAACAGTACGGTAACTGTTGTTTCCCCTCACTCCAGTTCTTGTAAAAATGTCTTTTCACATAGCCACGCGTCTCTGGGGACCATGGGACTAGAGCAGGTTGTTACTGGACACTGTCCATGCCTCTATCCCCGTACAGCTGTGAAAACCTGCAGCAGCCTCACATCTGGCAGCATCGGCCAGCCGCCGCTGCTGCGACGTCACTCGGTGTGAGGTCACCGCTGCTGTCACCAAGAGTCACCCACCACCCAGCTGTCAATCACAGTCCAGGTGCAGAGGAGAAGAAAAGCGCGTGTGTGTGTGTGTGTGTGTGTGTGTGTGTGTGTGTGTGTGTGTGTGTGTGCATGGTGGGTGGGTATATGCATTTATGTAGTGGTACTATAAATATGACATTGGTTAAATTATGAACTCCAGCTTATGCTCATCAAAACGCAAATAATCACCAGCATTAGCAGAAATTACTCACAGGCTCAGGATGTTTATTTTAACCTGAATTAATCAACATTTTATATTAAAACTAAATCAAAAGACTGTGTAATGTTGATGTAAGCCTCTTCTTAAGTGTGCGCCTCAAAGCACCTGGATTGCACTAGTTGGTCACACACAAGTGTGTTTGAGCCCTGATTTCACACTTGCAATTGTACTTTTACAAGTCTGAGGAAATTAGTGAACCAAAATTGCTAAATTTCCGTTTGGCTTTTTAATAAAAACAAATGAAACAAAAAAGGCTCCAGCTCAAAATTGACTCTGATTGGCTCCGAATGGCAGTGATGGAAACCTAACACCCATGTGGACAGGATAATTTGCACCCCATTTGCAACAGGATGCAATGGCACACCTCCTTAAAATTCAGGCTGTGTCCATATGAGAAGCGCTCGTACATCGTTCAAAATTAGTCGGCACCAAGTTTTAAAGAGAGACTGAATAAGGAAGAGATATTAAAAAAAAAGTGACCAGTGTCACATTTTCATCGGTCTCCATGCTGCTTTCTACTGTTTCCATACCTATTTTGAGGTGCATCTGTGATGTTGAACGTTAAAAAAGCAAAAATAAAGACAGAAAGGCATGCTCATCTACTCCACAGCTGTGTACACGGCTCTGGTCTATTGGCAATGTGAAAGGAGTCTATCGCCTATTTTTAGCAAGTTTTTTTATAAAAACCTGCATATATGTATCAATGTTGGTTGGAAAAGGGCAAATTTTCATGATGTGTTTAATGCTTGTTGTGCTGCCTCAAAATGTCCAACTGGTTGTTGTCCTCATGTCCTGAACTTGTTGCACTCACTGAAATGTTGTACTTTTATTTAGACTGCATTCATGACAGATGATTGGTTCTCCATTGCCATTACATCATTAACTGGGGAGCTAATTTGGGACAAGTGAGGGGAAAAAAGCAATGATGTATTCACAGCTAAAAAAAAAACATGATGTGACCTCCAATTACAAATCAGACATCCATTTTAAAAATTAAAATTCAAGGGTGTGAATTAGGTGATGAGGAATGGTTAAAAATACTGAAAAAAACAGGAACATTTCTACATGCAATCTGGGAATGTAAACTTGTTAACCCATTTTGGGAAAAAGTTGTGGATCACATAGGGAAGTAGTTTGTCCCTTAAATGGACTGAACAGAAGTGCCAAATGAATCAAAATATGACTTAGTTGGGATAAATATAGGGGTCGTCCCAGCTGGTCAAGTGATTCTCTGATTTTGGAAAAATACCCTCAGGAAGAGCGGCTGAGGTGCAATAGATGTCGTAAATAACAATTAAATTACAATAAAGAAATAGCGAGAGGGTGAGAGATGCACAGCAATAATGGTAACAACAGCATGTCATATTACAACAGTGAGAGGTCTGAAATCACTAAATGCACTCTAAATACACAAATACGTCATATGAATTGTAATGTTGTGCACTTTATTATGTATTTTAATGTATTCAATTTATTACCTTTTTTTGACTTCTGTAAAGTGTCTTTGAGTTTCTTGAAAAGCGCTCTTTGAATAAAATGTATTATTAATCTTTAAGGAAAAAATAAATAAAAATTTATTATCTCGAAAGTGATTACGGCATAATAGTTACTGAGGAAATGTTTTTACACTAATTACCACAATGGCTGTGGCCAGTTTACACAAAAAGATGAACAGGATTCACCTTCCAATTGATTTTGTGTGTATGTGTGTGTGCCATGTGTGTACCATGTGTATGACTGAGGTGTGTGTGTGTGTGTGTGTGTGTGTGTCACAGTGAGAGGGAAACAAGAGACGAGGAGAGAGAAAGAAATTTCCCCCCTAGGCCAGACCCACCACATTAGTTAGTAACCACACAGCATGTTGGCCAACACTAACAGCTGCAACGCCTCGGTGAGTTTAATGCTCAGACACCATCATCCAACCACCACACCCAAAGCCAAGGCAGCCCAAAATCCCCGGTTTCTACCTCTCTCTCTTCCCATCTTGCTCTCATTCTCAATCTGCACGTTCCAGGTAACGCAACACTAACAAGGCACACATGGATTTTCAAGGTTCGTTTTGTGCCGCGCTGTCGCTCGGCGCTAACAGCATCGTTCGCATTTATCCTGACAGGTTCGAGCTCTCTGGCTTTTTCCAAATATAGATGCACACAGAATTTGCACGCTTTTCTGTGCTCACGTCAATTATGTCATAATGTTGTTTCCAACATGTTGGGAGCTGAGCGCAGGACCTGAGCTGGAGCAGATGTTCTGCATTAGCAGCTCGGCTAGCCGTTGTCAAGTCTACATGGTCGCATGCTCTCAAAGAAGCAGAGGTGGAAAGAGAAACGAAATATTTTACTCATGTAGAAATACTGTCATTTTAAATTAATTTTACTCAAGTATAAGTGCTTGTAATGCTTGAGTACTCATTACTGCATTACAATTGAATTATTCTGCACACTAGTAGAACAACAAAAGCAACACGACTCCTTTGAGTCTAACACCTTGACACCACCAGCAGCGCGTTAACGACATTATGTCTGCGGCTCTATATTCCACCGGGAGCGTCCTGCTGACTGATGCTGTAGACTCGCTGAGATTGTGCTTTTTTTCGTCATTTTCCCTTGATTTTGTGGTCATTTTACATTGTTTTTTGTGCTTCTACCGTGGCTGAGTAGGCTTCATATATAAATACTTTCCTTTTCTGTCTGTTTAAATTCTGTTTAGTGATGTTTTTATTCACTTTGTTGTGCTGCAGCCTACAGTCCACCCAGGAACCAAGCAGATCAAAGAATTTTGGCCGTGTTTTAGTCAAAAAACATGCTCATCTTAATAATTATATAGATCAGTGTTTAAAAAAAGCCAGTTAACATGAAAAAGATACAGATGAATAATTAATAATTCAATTATGAACGAAATAGATATGTAGGAGATTTTAACTGTATTTTTGTTAAAAAATAAAGTGCTATCCGTCATCATTATGCACTTTCTGTTTATTCCATGTACAGTGTCTGTTAGCAGTATCAGTTAGGAGTATTAAATCTCCTGCTGGACCGAATACAGAGAGCTGGTGCAAAGAGACGGAGCAAATGTAACGTTACCTAAGTGAAGCATGATCCCGAGTCTACAAGGCATTTATTTTATTTTGAAAATTGACCGGATGCACTGGTGCTTGACTTCCTTCCCAATACGATCTGCGTTCTGCCGCGGAGCAGAGTCGGGAGCTGCGTCTGGGACGCTCCTGAGATGCTAATGAGATGCTCTGGAAACAGCAGCATTGTCTAAAGCATCCACGCTCAGCTCCGAAGGCTCTGCCGTGGCCGCAACACGCCGTTGACGGACCTGGTGGAATTTAGGGGTGACCCAACACTCAGACAGCATTTTGAAACCTATACGTACAACTCATGATTAAACAGTTTAGCCTCACTGAAAATTTATCAGAGAAAACAAAAAACAAACACAAAAATAATCAAAAAAAAAGTCTGGGGAAATGGGCAGCAGATGCAAAAAAAAAAATACTAAGCAACACAAATTAAATAACCTGACACTTCCTATAGTCAACAGCCGAATAAAATCATCACCAAGGCAGACAACATGAAGCTCTTTAAACAGTAAACTGCACAAAAGCTGCAACCACAAACACATATTACAGCAAAGCAGAGACAGCACACATTACACTGCAGCGTGCACATGCAGCGTTGCCTGGCAACCAAGTGGTTGTTGACAATATCATGTGGAGTTGTTGCTGTACTCACACATCACGCTGTGAGCTTTCTGCAACGTGAAAACCTCCACATTTAACTTCTGTGCTCATTAACTTTTAAAGCATATCATTAATAACCATAATGGTTAATAATTAGTCCAGTCTGTCTCTCTGTCCCAATATAACCAGTCCACTCTGTCTCTCTCTCCCAATATAACCAGTCCACTCTGTCTCTCTCTCCCAATATAACCAGTCCACTCTGTCTCTGTCCCAATATAACCAGTCCACTCTGTCTCTCTGTCCCAATATAACCAGTCCACTCTGTCTCTCTGTCTCTCTGTCCCAATATAACCAGTCCACTCTGTCTCTCTGTCCCAATATAACCAGTCCAGTCCATGCATGTCATTCCCTCTCTCTCCTGTAAACTACAAAAGCAAAAAGATAGCAGCAGAGGAGAAAATCTAGATTTTCATTTAAAAAAATCATAAATTCAAAATAATTATTTAAATTAATCGATAAAATCAATTTATCAGCCAGTTCTA